>NC_089267.1:3915199-5213469 GCF_963930625.1 Muntiacus reevesi | reverse complement strand
CCCTTTAAGGAGCAAGCGTCTTTTAATTTTGTGACTGTCGTCACCATCTGCAGTGATTTTGGAGCCCAAGAAAATAAAATCTACAATTGTTTCCACTTTTTCCCCATCTATTTGCAATGAAGTGATGGGACTGAATGTCATGATCTGAATTTTTTTAATTTGTTGAGTTTTAAGACAGCTTTTTCACTCTTCTTTTTTGCCCTCACCTAGAGGCTCTTTAATTACTTTAATTACTCTTCACTTTCTGCCATAAGAGTGGTATCATCTACATATCTGAGGTTACTGATATTTCTCCTGGTAATTTTGATTCCAGCTTATGATTCATCCAGCCCAGCATTTTGCATGAGGCACTCTACACATAAAATTACAATAATTGAGATAGAAATATTGACATAGTAGTATTAGAGCAGAATAGTGAATATGTAAACAGACACACACACGTGTGCTCACTTAATTGTCAACAGAGACATCAATGAAATTCTATAGACAAAATAATGACTTTTGACCAGGTTCTGTGAGAGCAATTGGATATTTTTACTAAAAGAAATATGAATATTGACTCTACAAAATAAAATACTCAAAAATTAATTTAAAATGTGAAAGTTAAAACCATAATCAATCTGCAAGAAAAACAAATATAAAGGTTGAATTTAAAATTTTCCTTTATGGTTGATACATTGGTGTTATATCCATAAAAGTTTTGTCTTTTCAAAATTTCAAAGGTGTTTATATTTCCTTTAGAAACTGCAATACACAATTTTAGATGTATGTCTATGATCCATTTCAATTTTTCTCTGTGTTTCAATTGCAATAGTGATTGGGTTTTTATATTTTGGCATAGAGTACTCAGTGATTTTGATCTCACATGTATATCTCTATTTCTCTGTAATCTCTTCCACTCCATATAGATACTTTTCTCTCCTTACTTGAGGTCATCCTCTCCCAAATGGGAAATCCTCTTACATTCCCTGAGCACACACACGCAGAATATCAATTTCTTCAATCTATGAACACTTGTCAAATATCATACATCATGCTCCAAATGGTTAACCTCAAATTTAGAAGAGAATATGGTACCTAATTGAAACTGTATTGAATGTTTTCTTCTGTAATAGGATAAAATATTTTTTAAGTAATGCTCATACATTCATGAGTATGACTAATTATATCAACACATATTAGTATAAGTGCATACTTCTTTATAGGCTTCCCAGGTGGTACAGTAGTAAGGAATCAACCTGCCAGTGAAGGAGACACAGGAGACTCAGATTCAATCCTTGGATTGGAAAGATCCCCTGGAGGAGGGTATGGCTACCCTTTCCAGTATTCCTGCCTGGAAAATTGCATGGATAGAGGAGACTGGTGGGTTACAATCCATAGGTTCACAAAGAGTTGGACAAGACTGAGTGAGTGAGCACATATACACACATATTTATTTATAGAAAGCCATGTATTTATTTTGGTGGGTATAAAGTATATATACATATATACATGTGCATGCAGAGAGAAAAAAAAAATATATATATATATAATGTAAATATATATATATATATATACACACACACACATTGATAGTTATATAAACTCATAAAAATTGTAAATCTTAATAAATATTTTTCAAACAGTTGATACATTTACTAAGAATACATAAGAAAAAGACAATGAATTATGAAACAAATGTTGCATGATCTACCAAACAACTGTTGCATGATCTCACTTATATATGGAATCTAAAATAGTCAAATTTAAAGAAATAGGCAATACAATAGCATTTAGCAATGGTTGAGGATGGGTAGATGAGAAAATTTTGGTTAAGGAGAATACTGTTTAATTATGAAAGATGACTAAGTTCTGGAGATAAAATATATAAAAATGTGACCATAACAACACTGTGATGCATATTTGGATTTACAAGCAGATAGACCTTAAGCATTCTTTAAAAAAAAAGAGAGAGAGAAAAAGAGAAAGAAAAAATGAAAAATAATGAACTTGAGGTGACACATGTGTTTGTTGACATGGTAATGATGGTTATGTCACAATGGATGTGCATATCAAGTCTTGCAGTGGTACATGTTAAATATATATATATAGTTTTTTTTCAATTCTGCTTCAGTAAAAACCAGAGAAAAGTAAATAATATGATTTAACATAGCTGAGACACAATGGAGATAATTTATTTTAATTCCTGGAGGTGGGAGAAAACCATTTGCCAAATTAAAAACTTTCTCATTCTAGTTCATCTGCTTTTATTACCAGAGTAAATTCTATTCAATTAGCAAGCTAATTAAAAATAATCTGAATGATAGTCACAAAGAGAGAAACTCTAGAAGAAATCACAGAAGAAAAAAATAAAAATCTATATTTATTTGAAATGTTTTATTATCACTGAAAAATATAGAACAATAACTAACATCATAAATAAAATTATTAATAAAATTTCCAAAATAGTATTCCCATACAATACCATTCAGCAATAATATTTTAGTTTTACAAATGTATTGGTGTGGAAAAATTCACTGAAGTTGTTATATTTTCATTGGAAATTTAAGTTTACATCAGCAATAATAGACGTGTCAGTATAAGAAAATAAAATCATATCATTTAACACATTAATGAAGAAGAAAATAATTTTTTCTATTGTTCCAAAAAATAGCTTAATTCAAATTTTTCTAAAGAAGAAAGTTTTGCAATAGAAATAATTATAAAAAAGTTTATTTTGATAAACTGCAGACAGAAATAAAATTCTTAAAACATATATCAGACAAAATGATCAAAATTTGAAGAAATGAAGTGAAGTGAAGTGAAATTGCTCAGTCGTGTCCGACTCTTTGTGACTCCATGGACTTAGGCCACCAGGCTCCTCCGTCCATGGGATTTCCCAGGCAAAGTTTGAAAACATTCCTTAATATTAAGAACAAGCCAGAGTGCTCAACATGAACACTTTTTCTCAACGGAATAAGCTAATTAGTTGCATATCATATTATACATTTTATTTATTTTTTTTGTTTTATTTCTGTTGAATCAACATATTTATTTTTAATATTGAAATTTTAATAGTTTCAAAGACTGCTGACTTATTTTTTATTATTTATTTATTTTTTATTTTTATTTTTTTTCCATTTACTTTTATTCATTGGAGGTTAATTACCTTACAATATTGTAGTGGTTTTTGCAATACATTGACATGAATCAGCCATGGATTTACATGTGTTCCCCATCCCGATCCCCCTTCCCACCTCCCTCTCCATCCCATACCTCTGGGTTTTCCCAGTGCACCAGCCCTGAGCACCCATCTCATGCATCCAACCTGGGCTGGTGATCTGTTTCACCCTTGATAATATTATACATTTTAAAAAGCCACAGATAAATTTTTAAAGGAATTTTAAAAATTTGATGAAGATTTTTATGAATAAAATAATTTTCAAAGATTACTGTTTTATTCATAAGAAGGTTATTCATAATTATTTAGATAAGGTGAGTTTTTTATCCCTTGAAGAAGGAAATAGCAAATCACTCCAGTGTTCTTTCCTGGCAAATCCCATGGACAGGGAAGTCTAGTGGGCTACAGCTCATGAAGTCACAAAAGAACTGGGCACAGCTTAGTCACTAAACAATGAAGCATACTAACTAAAAAAAAAAAAAAAAAGACAACACAGAAGAGAAAAGGATTTTTAAATAAAGTATATGTATTGTTTGATATAAAATATTTTATTAATATCAAAATAAGTTTATTAGTATTTCATAAAATTTTATGTATGGTGTTAAAATTCAGAATAATATTTTATCAATTAATTTTATAATATAAGTTATATTGTAAAGTTAAATAAAAAGAAAATACTTTTCTTATTTGTAAATTAAAATACATTTATATATACATTATTTTTAAATTAGTAGTCTGCCAGGCTCTTCTGTCTATGGGGATTCTCCAGATAAGAATACTGGAGTGGATTTCCATGCCCTCCTCCAGGGGATCTTCCCAACCCAGGGATCATGCCCAGGTCCCTCACATTGCAGGGAGATTCTTTACCATATGAGTCACGAAGGAGAAACACTATAAAAAGAAATATCTAGGATGGAAGAGTAAGAAGACTCCAAACTGACAGTCTTCTATGAGCACACAAAAATTAAAACTATTTACAGAATAACCATCAATGAGAAAACCTAAAAATAAGCAGAAGAAACGTTCCACAACTAAAAATATAAAGAAGTACCCACAGTGAGTTGTGTAAGAGAGGCAAACTCAGGACAGTCAAAACCCACAACTCTGAGTAGGTGACTCAGATATGTGGGGACAATCACAATCACAGAGACTATCCCCAAGAAACAAGAGATCCAAGGCTCACTCCAGGCTCCCCTGCTCATAGTCCTTCACTAGGAAGATGAATCTCTAGAAAGTGTGACCCTGAAGGTCAGTAGGGATTGTACAGAAGAGAAATAGAGGGCTGAAAGAAGCAAACTATCAGTTTCTAAGATCAGTGTACTGCCAGCAATAAAAGGTTCCTGGATCAGACCCACTGGTTGATCCTAGAGAGATAGGAGGCAGTATGGGCTTTGCTGAGCAGAAAAGAAAAAGCACAACTAGAAATATAAAAGTTATGAAAGGGAGTCTTCATTCTGCACTCAACCAAGACTCGACACACTTTCTTTTCTTCGCCGATGCTGCTCATCTGAAGGGAACACCTGGACTCCGCCGGGGCTGGATCCCAGATGCAAAGTCAACCATTTAGATTTCTGACAGACTGATCCAGCATGTCTCAGATCCCCGAGGACCCGATGCCTCTGCTTTCTCAGCCATAAGGGAAAAAGGGGTCTGGAAGCAGGACGGCTTCACCCACATCCTGCTGTGCACCAAGTCATCCGAGAACAACTCGCTGAACCCGGAGGTGATGAAGGAGCTGCAGAGCGCGCTGAGCATGGCCAACACCGACGACAGCAAGCTGGTGTTGCTCAGCGCTGTGGGCAGTGTCTTTTGCTGCGGCCTGGACTTTCTCTACTTCATCCGGCGCCTGCCAAATGACCGCGAGAGGGAGAGCACCAGGATGGCCGAGGCCATCAGAAACTTCGTGAACACCTTCATCCAGTTCAAGAAGCCTATTGTTGTAGCTGTGAATGGCCCGGCCATTGGGCTAGGAGCATCCATCCTGCCTCTCTGTGATGTGGTCTGGGACAATGAAAAGGCATGGTTCTAGACGCCCTATACCACCTTCAGACAGAGTCCAGACGGTTGTTCCACCGTCATGTTCCCCAAGATTATGGGAGAAGCATCTGCCAACGAAATGCTGCTCAGAGGGCGGAAGTTAACGGCACAGGAGGCGTGCAGCAAAGGGCTGGTCTCCCAGGTGTTCTGGCCTGGGACCTTCACCCAGGAAGTCATGGTTTGCATCAAGGAGCTCGCCTCTTGCAACCCCATCGTGCTGGAGGAATCCAAGGCCCTTGTGCGCTGCAACATGAGGCTGGAACTGGAGCGGGCCAACGAGCGGGAGTGTGAGGTGCTCAAGAAGATATGGGGCTCCGCTCAGGGCATGAACTCCTTGCTCAAGTACCTGAAGAGCAAGATCGACGAGTTCTGACTATCTGGCCGCCCGAACTCACCAGGGCGTGCGGCGCCGGACCTCACGGCCTGGGTCAGGCTCATACCGAGCTCCCTCTGGGAAGCAGGACTTGAGACAGACAAGCTATTTATTGCCAAGGAGTTCTGAAGTACTGTAACTTTAAAATAAATAACTACAAAACTCAAAAAAAAAAAAAAAGTTATGAAAGGAAAAATATCATTGGTGGAGGAAAATATAAAGATAGTAGATGAAGCATTTATAATGCTACTATGGAAGTTAAAAGGTAAAAATAGTAAAATCATCTATATCAATGATAAATAGTAAAGGATGCACAAAGCAGATGTAAAATATGTCAAAAGCAGTAATTAGGAGGAGCAAAAATTCAGGGTTGTTAGAGCACTTTTGAACTTAAGAGATTATTAACATATTTATATTTGTATATAAACATCTTGGTAACCATAATAGATATTAACCTATAATAGATATACACACAAAAAGAAAGGAATGCAAATATAACACTAAGGAAAGTCATTAAAGCAAAAGAGAAGAGAATAAGGAAAAGAACAACAACAATAAAAACTAAAAAAAGAAAAAAAATGCAAGCAGAAAGCAATAAACAAATGGGTGTAAGTATATTTATCAGTAATGGCCTTTATTTTAAATAGGCTAAATGCTCTAACAAAAAGACAAATGTGGCCTCAAGCCTTAAGGAAACTAAGAAACCCATGGGTATGCAGTCTGTGAGAGGCTTACCCTACAAGAGACTGAAAGGGTATGGTTAGGAAAAAGCACTACATAAAAATGAAAAAAAAAAAAAAAAAAAAAAAAACTGGAATAGCAATACTTATATCAACAACAACAACAAAAAAAAACTGTTTAAAACAAAGACTATAATAAGAGATAACAAAGGACATTACATAATAGTAAAATAATCAAACAAATATGAAGATGTAACAATTATACATATTGATATATATGAACTCAACATTGGAGCACTTAATACATAAAGTAAATATTAACAAACATACAAGGAGAAATTGATAATAAGACAATAATAATAGGGGTCTTTAACATAACACTTACATTAATGAACATAGCATTCAGACAATCAACAAGGGCAAGTTAGACTAAAAATACACTTCAGGCAAGATGGTCTTAATAAATAGAGAACATTACATCCCAAAGCAGTAGAATATGCACTCTTTACAAGTGCACATGGCACATTATCCAGGATAGATGACAGGCTAAGTCACAAAACAAGTCTACATAAATTTAACAAGACAGAAATTGTATAAATCACCTTTTGGTTATCAGAATGGTATGAAATCAGAGATAAACTACAGGAATAAAAATGAGAAAAATAAAAATACATGGAAATAGTGGGTCAAAAAAGAAATCAAGGAGGAAATTACAACATACATTGAGACAAATGAAATTGATTAAAACATAACTTTCCAAAGTGTATGAAAGTGAAAGTGAATGTCACTCAGTCCTGTCCGACTCTTTGTGACCCCACAGACTGTATAGTCCATGGAAATCTCCAGGCCAGAATACTGGTGTGGGTAGACTTTCTCTTCTCCAAGTGTCAAACCAAAAGCAGTCCTAATAGGGAAATTCACAGTGTAATAGGCACACTTCAAAAATAATAAAAATCTCAAGCAACCTAACCTACCATGCAAAAAAATTAGAAAAATAAAAAACAGAGCCTCAAATAGCAGAAGGAAGTAAAGATCAGAATGGAAATAAGCAAGATAGAATCCCCCATCCCCCAAAGAATCAATAAAAGTATATTGGTTTTATGAAAATATAAAAAAAAATAATTAAAAGAAACAAAATAAGAAAGGAAGAGAAGAAATTACATCGATATTACAGAGGTACAAAAAAAAAATCATAAGAGATTAGGAACAGTTATTGTGTGCCAAGAAATTGGGCAACCCAGAAGAAAGAAAGAAATTCCTAGAAACATACAACTTGCTAAGACTTAATCAAGAAGAAACAGATAATCTGAAGAAACTGATTTCTAGTGCTGAAATTGAAAAGTTAAACAAAACAAAACAAAACAAAACTCCCAGCTAACACAAGTCCAAATTCACATAGTTTCACAGGGAAATTCAAACAACCATATAAAAAATTTATACATATTAGCTACCTAAAAAAAAAAAAAAAAAAAAACTGAAGAGGCAAGAACACTTCGAAATTCATTCTATGAAGCCAACATTACCCAGATACCAAGTCAGACAAGAACACACAAAAATGAAAATGACAGGCCATTATCTCTAAGGGACACAGATTTTTCAAATTCTCAACAAAATATTAGCAAGCCAAATTCAACAAGGAATCACGATTTTATGCCATTGTCAAGTGAGATTTAATTTATGGATGCAAGGGTGATTCAGTATCCACACATCTATCAATATGATACATTGTATTAACAATAGGAAAAATAAAAATCATATGATCATCTCAATAATTGCAAGAAAAGCATTTGGTAAAATACAACATTCATGTTTTTTTTTTCTTTTTTTGTAAATTTTCTCATCAAAATTGGTGTAGAAAAAATAGATGTCATTATAATAAAAAACAATTATGACAAACCCACAGCTAATATCATATCCAATGGTGAAAATCCAAATGCTTTTCCTTTAAAGCCAGGATAAAGACAAGGATACCCATGCAAGTCATTTCTATTTAACATAGTATGGCAGTCTTAAACAGAGAAATCAGACAAGAAAAAAAAAAAAAAAGTCATCAAAATTGGAATGGAAGAATTAAGACTGTTGCTATTTACAGAAGATCATATACTATACATAAAAATTCATAAAAACTCTACCAAAAATTACTAGAATAAATGAATTCAGCAAATCTGTATAAGACTAACATACAGAAGGGTTGACTCATTGGAAAAGACCCTGTTGCTGGGAGGGATTGGGGGCAGGAGGAGAAGGGGACGACAGAGAATGAGATGGCTGGATGACATGACTGACTCGATGGGCATGAATTTGAGCAAACTCTGGGAGTTTGTGGTGGACAGGGAGGCCTGGCGTGCTGTGATTCATGGGGTCCAAAAAGTCGGACACGACTGAGCGACTGAACTGAACTGAACTGACTAAACATACAGAAACCTGTATGCAGGTCAGAAAGCAACAGTTAGAACTGGACATGGAACAACAGACTGGTTCCCAATAGGAAAAGGAGTATGTCAAGGCTGTATATGGTCACCCGGCTTATTGTACTTATATGCAGAGTACATCATGAGAAACGCTGGGCTGGATGAAGCACAAGCTGGAATCAAGGTTGCCGGGAGAAATATCAATAACCTCAGATATGGGGGGAGGAGCCAAGATGGCGGAGGAGTAGGACGGAGAGACCACTTTCTCTCCTAGAAATTCATCAAAAAAATAACAGAACGCAGAGCAAACTTCACAAAACAACTTCTGATCGCTAGCTGAGGTCATCAGGCACCCAGAAAAGCAGCCCATTGTCTTCGAAAGGAGGTAGGACAAAATATAAAAGATAAAAAGCGAAACAAAAGAGCTAAGGACGGAGATCCGTCCCGGGAAGGGACTTAATAGAGGACGTTCCCAGACACCGGGAAACCCTCGCACTGGCGGGCCTGGGGGAAGTGTTGGAATCTCAAGAGTTTGAATCTGACTGGGAGGGATAGAATAAATAAAACCCACAGATTACGAGCCTAAAAGCAACTCCCAGCAGAAAAGTACCCCAGACGCCCGCATCCGCAACCAGCAAGTGGGGGCGGAACGGAGAGGAGCGGGCGGCATTACTTGGGGCTGGATCCGGGCCTGAGCGCCCTGAGGATAATCAGAGGGAGCTTTTGTGAGTTGCCAGCTTGAACTGTGGGAGAGCAAAAGAGAGAGAAAATTAACCGGCCCTAACACACTGCCGGCCGTTCGCAGAACAAAGGGACCGAGATTCTGGGCGGCTGAAGTCCGCCGGGAGGGTCGCGGCGAGACGGAGGGCGGGGGCGCCCGACCGTCGCGGGCAGGAACTGGGGCTGGGGACGCGGAGGGCAGAGGGCGCGCACGCCCGACTGGCGCCGGCGGGGACTGAGACTCGGACCGCGCAGGGCAGAAGACGCGCCGCACCCGGGGAGAGAGCGCCCGTCAAGCGCCTGGCTGCCTGGGCCGCTCGGGCGGCGTGGGGCCGGAGAGCGGGCCCAGCTTTGTGTGCCGCGCTTTTGTGAATCGCCTGAGGGCTGGAGCCGCACGCAGCGTGGCGCGCGCTTCAGACAGAGCAGCCCTGAGCCTGAGCAGCGCAGACCGAGAAAAGAGCGCAAGCCTCTCCCTGGAGCGCCGGCCCCTCCCCGCACGGCCCCTCCCCGCACAGCCCCTCCCCGCAGCGCGACGGAACTAGCTACCTGAATAAGAATCCACCTCCGCCCCCTGTGTCAGGGCGGAAATTAGGCGCGGAAGAGACCGGCAACAGAAACCAAATAAACACGCTTCAGAAGGGACCGGTGCAACAGATTAAAATCCCTGAAGAAACCACCGACTGACTACAACGGAAGGGCCTGTAGATATCGAGAAGTGTAAGCTGGAACGAGGAGCTATCTGAAGCTGAGCCGAACCCACACTGACCGCAACAGCTCCAGAGAAATTCCTAGATATATTTTTTCTTTTTCTTTTTTTTTCTTTTTTTTTTTTTTAAGTAAGGAAAAAAAAAATTTTTTTTTTCCTTTTTTCTTGGTTCTCTTTTATTTTCCTTTAAAAATTCCTTATTACTCCCCCATTACTCCTTAACTTTCATAGATTTTTACGATTTTTTTTTTAATTAGGCAAAACAATTTTTTTTCTCTTTCTTTTTTCTTTTTTTCTTTTTCTTCTTTTTCTTCTTTTTTTTCTGTTCTTTTTTCTTCTTCTCTTCTATTTTCTTCTTCTTTTTCTCTTATTTCTTTTAAAGCCCTCTAGCACTCCTTTTACTACGCCTTAATTTTCATTTTCAATCCACTATAACCTTACAGAAGAAAGGGAAAAAAAAAAAAAAAAGAAGAAGAAGAGAAGCCCTATTTTTATACCAAACTTCATATATATTTCTAAAATTTCTTTTGTGTGTTTTGGTTTTTGTTTTTAATATAGTATTTTTAAGAGTCTAACCTCTACTCTAGATTTTTAATTTTTGTTTTTCAGTATATGATATAAATTGTGAACATTTAAGAATCCAATATTCAGCTCCCATTTTTATTCACGAGTGTGTTGATTATTCTCTCCCAATCTTGACTCTGTTTTCTACCTCAGAACACCTCTATTTCCTCCTTTCCCCTTCTCTTCCCAATCCAATTCTGTGAATCTTTGTGGGTGTCTGGGCTACGGAGAACACTCTGGGATCAGACAACTTCGTAGATCTGTCTCTCTCCTCTTGAGTCCCCCTCTTTCTCCTCCTGCCCATCTCTATCTCCCTCCTCCCTCTCCTCTTCTCCATGTAACTTGGTGAACCTCTCTGGGTATCCCTAATGGGGGAGAAACTTTCCACCATTAACATAGAAGTTTTATTATCAGTGCTGTATAGTTGGAGAAGTCCTGAGACTACAGGAAGAATAAAACTGAAATCCAGAAGCAGGAGACTTAAGCCCAAAACCTGAGAACACCAGAAAACTCCTGACTACATGGATCTTTAAGTAATAAGTGACCGTACAAAAGCCTCCATACCTGCACCGAAACCAACCACCACCCAAGAGCCAATAAGTTTTAGAGCACGACATACCACGCAAATTCTCCAACAACGCAGGAACATTGCCCTGAACGTCAACATACAGACAGCCCAAGGTCACACCTAACACATAGACCCATCTCAAAACTCATTACTGGGCACTCCATTGCTATCCAAAGAGAAGAAATCAAGATCCGCATACCAGAACACTGACGCAAGCTTCGCTAATCAGGAAACCTTGACAAGCCAATCGTCTAACCCCACCCACTGGGTAAAACCTCCACAATAAAAAGGAACCACAGACCTGGAGAATACAGAAAGCCCACTCCAGACACAGCAATCTAAACAAGATGAAAAGGCAGAGAAATACCCAACAGGTAAAGGAACATGAAAAAAGCCCACCAAGTCAAACAAAAGAGGAGGAGATAGGAAATCTACCTGAAAAAGAATTTAGAATAATGATAATAAAAATGATCCAAAATCTTGAAAGCAAAATGGAGGTACAGATAAATAGCCTGGAGACAAAGATTGAAAAGATGCAAGAAATGTTTAATAAAGATCTAGAAGAAATAAAAAAGAGTCAATTAAAAATGAATAATGCAATGAATGAGATCAAAAACACTCTGGAGGGAACCAAGAGTAGAATAACGGAGACAGAAGATAGGATAAGTGAGGTAGAAGATAAAATGGTGGAAATAAATGAAGCAGAGAGGAAAAAAGAAAAAAGGATCAAAAGAAATGAGGACAACCTCAGGGACCTCTGGGACAATGTGAAACGCCCCAACATTCGAATCATAGGAGTCCCAGAAGAAGAAGACAAAAAGAAAGGCCATGAGAAAATACTCGAGGAGATAATAGCTGAGAACTTCCCTAAAATGGGGAAGGAAATAGCCACCCAAGTCCAAGAAACCCAGAGAGTCCCAAACAGGATAAACCCAAGGCGAAACACCCCAAGACACATATTAATCAAATTAACAAAGATCAAACACAAAGAACAAATACTAAAAGCAGTAAGGGAGAAACAACAAATAACACACAAAGGGATTCCTATAAGGATAACAGCTGATCTATCAATAGAAACCCTCCAGGCCAGAAGGGAATGGCAGGACATATTGAAAGTAATGAAAGAGTATAACCTACAACCTAGATTACTGTACCCAGCAAGGATCTCATTCAGATACGAAGGAGAATTCAAAAGCTTTACAGACAAGCAAAAGCTGAGAGAATTCAGCACCACCAAACCAGCTCTTCAACAAATGCTAAAGGATCTTCTCTAGACAGGAAACGCAGAAAGGTTGTATAAACGTGAACCCAAAACAACAAAGTAAATGACAACGGGACCACACCTATCAATAATTACCTTAAATGTAAATGGGTTGAATGCCCCAACCAAAAGACAAAGATTGGCTGAATGGATACAAAAACAAGACCCCTATATATGCTGTCTACAAGAGACCCACCTCAAAACAAGGGACACATACAGACTGAAAGTGAAGGGCTGGAAAAAAATATTTCACGCAAACGGAGACCAAAAGAAAGCAGGAGTGGCAATACTCATATCAGATAAAATAGACTTCCAAATAAAGGATGTGAAAAGAGACAAAGAAGGACACTACATAATGATCAAAGGATCAATCCAAGAAGAAGATATAACAATTATAAATATATATGCACCCAACATAGGAGCACCGCAATATGTACGGCAAACACTAACGAGTATGAAAGAGGAAATTAATAGTAACACAATAATAGTGGGAGACTTTAATACCCCACTCACAACCATGGATAGATCAACTAAACAGAAAATCAACAAGGAAACACAAACCTTAAATGATACAATGGATCAGCTAGACCTAATTGATATCTATAGGACATTTCACCCCAAAACAATCAACTTCACCTTTTTCTCAAGTGCACACGGAACCTTCTCCAGAATAGATCACATCCTGGGCCATAAATCTGGTCTTGGAAAATTCAAAAAAATTGACATCATTCCAGTCATCTTTTCTGACCACAGTGCAGTAAGATTAGATCTCAATTACAGAAAAAAAATTGTTAAAAATTCCAACATATGGAGGCTAAATAACACGCTTCTGAATAACCAACAAATCATAGAAGAAATCAAAAAAGAAATCAAAGTATGTATAGAAATAAATGAAAATGAAAACACAACAACCCAAAACCTATGGGACACTGTAAAAGCAGTGCTAAGGGGAAGGTTCATAGCATTACAGGCACACATCAAGAAACAAGAAAAAAGCCAAATAAATAACCTAACTCTACACCTAAAGCAATTAGAGAAGGAAGAAATGAAGAACCCCAGGGTTAGCAGAAGGAAAGAAATCTTAAAAATTAGGGCAGAAATAAATGCGAAAGAAACTAAAGAGACCATAGCAAAAATCAACAAAGCTAAAAGCTGGTTTTTTGAAAAAATAAACAAAATTGACAAACCATTAGCAAGACTCATTAAGAAACAAAGAGAGAAGAACCAAATTAACAAAATAAGAAATGAAAAGGGTGAGATCACAACAGACAACACTGAAATCCAAAGGATCATAAGAGACTACTACCAGCAGCTCTATGCCAATAAAATGGACAACTTGGATGAAATGGACAAATTCTTAGAAAAGTATAACTTTCCAAAACTGAACCAGGAAGAAATAGAAGATCTTAACAGAGTCATCACAAGCAAGGAAATCGAAACTGTAATCAGAAATCTTCCAGCAAACAAAAGCCCAGGACCAGATGGCTTCACAGCTGAATTCTACCAAAAATTTAGAGAAGAGCTAACACCTATCTTACTCAAACTCTTCCAGAAAATTGCAGAAGAAGGTAAACTTCCAAACTCATTCTATGAGGCCACCATCACCCTAATTCCAAAACCAGACAAAGATGCCACAAAAAAAGAAAACTACAGGCCAATATCACTGATGAATATAGATGCAAAAATCCTTAACAAAATTCTAGCAAACAGAATCCAACAACATATTAAAAAAATCATACACCATGACCAAGTGGGCTTTATCCCAGGAATGCAAGGATTCTTTAATATCCGCAAATCAATCAACGTAATACACCACATTAACAAATTGAAAGATAAAAACCATATGATTATCTCAATAGATGCAGAGAAAGCCTTTGACAAAATTCAACACTCATTTATGATTAAAACTCTCCAGAAAGCAGGAATAGAAGGAACATACCTCAACATAATAAAAGCTATATATGACAAACCCACAGCAAGCATCACCCTCAATGGTGAAAAATTGAAAGCATTTCCTCTGAAATCAGGAACAAGACAAGGATGCCCACTCTCACCACTACTATTCAACATAGTGTTGGAAGTTTTGGCCACAGCAATCAGAGCAGAAAAAGACATAAAAGGAATCCAGATAGGAAAAGAAGAAGTGAAACTCTCGCTGTTTGCAGATGACATGATCCTCTACATAGAAAACCCTAAAGACTCTTCCAGAAAATTACTAGAGCTAATCAATGAATATAGTAAAGTTGCAGGATATAAAATTAACACACAGAAATCCCTTGCATTCCTATACACTAACAATGAAAAAACAGAAAGAGGAATTAAGGAAACAATACCATTCACCATTGCAACAAAAAGAATAAAATACTTAGGAGTATATCTACCTAAAGAGACAAAAGACCTCTACATAGAAAACTATAAAACACTGATGAAAGAAATCAAAGAGGACACAAACAGATGGAGAAACATACCGTGCTCATGGATTGGAAGAATCAATATTATCAAAATGGCTATTCTACCCAAAGCAATCTATAGATTCAATGCAATCCCTATCAAGTTACCAACGGTATTTTTCACAGAACTAGAACAAATAATTTCACAATTTGTATGGAAATACAAAAAACCTCGAATAGCCAAAGTAATCTTGAGAAAGAAGAATGGAACTGGCGGAATCAACCTGCCTGACTTCAGACTCTACTACAAAGCCACAGTCATCAAGACAGTATGGTACTGGCACAAAGACAGAAATATGGATCAATGGAATAGAATAGAAAGCCCAGAGATAAATCCACGAACCTATGGACACCTCATCTTTGACAAAGGAGGCAAGGATATACAATGGAAAAAAGACAATCTCTTTAACAAGTGGTGCTGGGAAAACTGGTCAACCACTTGTAAAAGAATGAAACTAGAACACTTTCTAACACCATACACAAAAATAAACTCAAAATGGATTAAAGATCTAAATGTAAGACCAGAAACTATAAAACTCCTAGAGGAGAACATAGGCAAAACACTCTCCGACATAAATCACAGCAAGATCTTCTATGACCCACCTCCCAGAATATTGGAAATAAAAGCAAAAATAAACAAATGGGACCTAATGAAAATTAAAAGCTTTTGCACAACAAAGGAAACTATAAGTAAGGTGAAAAGACAGCCCTCAGATTGGAAGAAAATAATAACAAATGAGGAAACAGACAAAGGATTAATCTCAAAAATATACAAGCAACTCCTGAAGCTCAATTCCAGAAAAATAAACGACCCAATCAAAAAATGGGCCAAAGAACTAAACAGACATTTCTCCAAAGAAGACATACAGATGGCTAACAAACACATGAAAAGATGCTCAACATCACTCATCATCAGAGAAATGCAAATCAAAACCACAATGAGGTACCATTACACGCCAGTCAGGATGGCTGCTATCCAAAAGTCTACAAGCAATAAATGCTGGAGAGGGTGTGGAGAAAAGGGAACCCTCTTGCACTGTTGGTGGGAATGCAAACTAGTACAGCCACTATGGAAAACAGTGTGGAGATTTCTTAAAAAACTGGAAATAGAACTGCCATATGACCCAGCAATACCACTTCTAGGCATACACACTGAGGAATCCAGATCTGAAAGAGACACGTGCACCCCAATGTTCATTGCAGCACTGTTTATAATAGCCAGGACATGGAAGCAACCCAAATGCCCATCAGTAGATGAATGGATAAGGAAGCTGTGGTACATATACACCATGGAATATTACTCAGCCGTTAAAAAGAATTCATTTGAATCAGTTCTAATGAGATGGATGAAACTGGAGCCCATTATACAGAGTGAAGTAAGCCAGAAAGATAAAGATCATTACAGTATACTAACACATATATACGGAATTTAGATAGATGGTGGCGATAACCCTATATGCAAAACAGAAAAAGAGACACAGAAGTACAGAACAGACTTTTGAACTCTGGGGGAGAACGTGAGGGTGGGATGTTTTGAAAGAACAGCATGTATATTATCTATGGTGAAACGGACCACCAGCCCAGGTGGAATACATGACTCAGGTGCTCGGGCCTGGTGCACTGGGAGGACCCTGAGGAGTCGGGTGGGGAGGGAGGTGGGAGGGGGGATCGGGATGGGGAATACGTGTAACTATATGGCTGATTCATGTCAATGTATGACAAAACCCACTGAAATGTTGTAAAGTGATTGGCCTCCAACTAATAAAATAATATTAAAAAAAAAAATAATAATAACCTCAGATATGCAGATGACACCACCCTTATGGCAGAAAGTGAAGATGAACTAAAAAACCTCTTGATGAAAGTGAAAGAGGAGAGTGAAAAAGTTGGCTTAAAGCTCAACATTCAGAAAACTAAGATCATGTCATCTGGTCCCATCACTTCATAGGAAATAGATGGGGAGACAGTGGAAACAGTGTCAGACTTTCTTTTTTGGGGCTTCAAAATCACTGCAGATGGTGGCTGCAGCCATGAAATTAAAAGACACTTACTCCTTGGAAAGAAAGTTATGACCAACCTAGACAGCATATTAAACAGCAGAGACATTACTTGGTCAACAAAGGTCCATCTAGTCAAGGCTGTTGTTTTCCCAGTGGTCATGTATGGATGTGAGAGTTGGACTGTGAGGGAAGCTGAGTGCAAAAAAATTGATGCTTTTGAACTATGGTGTTGGAGAAGACTTTTGAGAGTCTCTTGGGCTGCAAGGAGATCCAACCAGTCCATCCTAAAGGAGATCAGTCCTGGGTGTTCATTGGAAGGACTGATGTTGAAGCCGAAACTCCAATACTTTGGCCACCTCATGCGAAGAGTTGACTCATTAGAAAATACCCTGATGGTGGGAAGGATTGGGGGCAGGAGGAGGAGGGGACGACAGAGGATGAGATGGCTGGAGGCATCTCCAACTCGGTGTGCATGAGTTTGAATAAACTCCGGGAGTTGGTGATGGACAGGGAGGCCTGGCGTGCTATGATTCATGGGGTTGCAAAGAGTCAGACATGACTGAGCGACTGAACTGAACTGAACATTCAGAAATCCTTACTATTCTATATACTAAAACGAACTACCAAAAAAAAAAAAAAAGAAAGAAAATAATTCAATTTCATATTGCATCAAAATGAATCAAAAAGCTAGATAGAAGCTTAACCAAAGAGATTAAAGCTATGAAAGCTATAAAATATTAATAAAGGAAACTGTAGATGATCCAATGAAATGGAGAGTTATTCCATGTTCATGTTATTAGAAGAATTAATATTGATATTGATATTGTTAAAATGGTTTCTTTATTGGCTCAGAAGAAAATCTGTGAAAATAAAATTGGTTATTCTCACTCATGTACTTGGAAATGTGTTTTGGTTATCAATTAATCTCTGTAGATTTAGGGGTCTAGGTAACTCAAGGTTGGAATTCATCCTCCTGGGGGCATAAGGCATGTTTCATAGAACCTAGATCTAGATTTAAGAATGATAACTGATCATTTTGACTGCTGATCAAGATGTTGGAGTAGAAGGACGTGTGCTCATCTTCTCCTGTGAGAACTCCAAATTTGCAACTCACTCTTGAGCAACCATTGACAGGAGAATATTGGATCCCACCAAAAAAGCATGCCCCATGTTCAAGGCAAAGGAGAAGTTCCAGCAAGATGGCAGGAAGGGCAAAATCGTGTTTAGAATCAAGCTCCACACTGGCCAGAGATGCTCAGTGGGGTCAAACAAAACCTTGTGCACATCAAGATCCAGAGACCCCATAAAGACTGAGTCAGACATGTTTTTGAGTGTTTGAGTATCTCTTGCAGAGGCATGGGTCAACAGTGGCCTGCTGCAGGGGAAGGGGCTCTGGGTGCAGCAGACCTGGGTCACACAGTGTGTGGCATAAGTCCTCTTGGAGGAAGTCTCCATAAACCCCACCACAGAGTCACTGAGCAGATGACCAACAAACTGCAGAAAAATTATACTGAAGAAATTATTGCACTGTTAAAAGAGTTCTAGGATACATAGATTCCTTCAACTTGGGGATCAGGACAAGGGACTGAGATTGCCCAGGGGACTTGATTTTGGAGGCCAGTGGGATTTAAAACAGAATTTACACAGGATTGGGGAAACAGACTCTTGGAGAGCACAAAAAAAAAAAAAAAAAAAATGTTATGTGGACCACAACCCAGGAGAAAGGAGCAGTGATCCCACAGGAGACTGACCCAACTTGCGTGTGAGTGTACAGAAGTCTCCAGCGGAGGCATGGATTGCCGGTGACTTGCAGCAGGGTCAGGGTCACTGAATACAATGTGCACACACAAGACCTTTGTGTATTTGTGTGTTGCTTTTTTTAATTTTATTTATTTCAGTTGGAAGCTAATTAGTTTACAATATTGGGGTGGTTTTTGCCATATGAAGGTCACCATTATCTTCATTACTCCCATAAGAGCTTGGTTTCAGGTAAAACAACAAGGCAGGAATACAGCCCCTTCCATCAACAGAAAATTGGATTAAATATTTACTGAGCATGGTCCTGTCCATCAGAGTAAGACCCAGTTTCTCCATCAGTCAGTCTCTCCCATCAGGAAACTTCCATAAGCCTCTTATTCTTATCCTAGATAGAATGAAAACCACAAACACAGAAAGGTAACCGAAATGATTACATAGACCACAGTCTTATCTAATGCAATGAAACTATGAGTCATAGTTGAAACAGGAACTTCTGGATGTTCAAGCTGGATTTTGAAAAGGCAGAGGAAACAGATATCAAATTGCTAACATCCATTGGATCATCAAAAATGCAAGAGAGTTCCATAAAAACACCTACTTCTGCATTATTGACTACACCAAACCCTTTGACTGTGTGGATCAAAACAAACTGTGGAAAATTCTTAAAGAGATGAGAAGAGCAGACCACCTTACCTAACTAATGAGAAATGCAAGTCAAGAGGCAACAGTTAGAACTGGACACGGAACAACAGATTGGTTCCAAATTTGGAAAGGAGTAAACTAAGGCTGTATTTTATCACCTTGCTTATTTAACTTATATGCAGGATACATCATGGGAAATGCCGGACTGGAATAAGCATTAGCTGGAATCAATACTGCTGGGGGAAATATCAAAACCTAAAATACACAGATGACACCAGCCTTTTGGCAGAAAGTGAAGAACTAAAGAGCCTCTTGATGAAAGTGAAAGAGGGGAGTGAATAAACTGGTTTAAAACTCAACATTCAGAAAACTAAGATCATGGCATCCAGTCCCATCACTTCATGGCAAATAGATGGGGAAACAGTGGAAACAGTGACAGACTTTATTTTCTTGGGCTCCAAAATCACTGCAGATGGTGATAGCAGTCATGAAGACACTTGCTCCTTGGAAGAAAGTTATGACTAACATAGACAGAATCTTATAAAACAGAGATATTATTTTGCTGACAAAGGTCTGTCTAGTCAAAGCTGTGTTTTTTTCCAGGTGATGCAAATACTGACTAATTGGAAAAGACCCTCTTGCTGGGAAATATAGAAGGTAGGAGGAGATGGGGATGACAGAGGATAAGATGATTTGATGGCATCACTGACCCAATGGACATGGGTTTGAGCAAGCTCTTGGTGTAGTTTATGGACAGGGAAGCCTAGCATGCTGCAGTCCATGGAGTCGCAAAGAGTCAGACACGACCGAGTCACTGAAGTCAACTGAACTTGTCCTCTATTGCCCATACATAAAACTCACTAATTACAGATATTTCTCTGTCATCATTTGCCTATTATCCTCAAAGACTGGTCCAAGGGATGGCTAAGTAGCATATGTAAGATCACCTTTAGCCTGGGGTATATAGGTATCTATAATCTGTATGTGCTTCTGATGAACTCTTTGGGGAGTGAAAGCACACCCAATCATCCCTTTGCTAAATTTTCTACTGATGACCATAAGAAACTCTAAATATTTGTTCCTCTAACAGCAGACAACATCCTTAGAAGTGTTTTCAAATTACATATGTCTAGCTTACCTACCTTCATTCCATGTTGCCCACCCTAGGTGGATAGACTCATGAGAAGGTCACCCATTCCCTAGAGCCTCACCTCTGAATGAGATGGGCTCATCACTGGATAGAATGTTACTCCAGATAACATCACCTCAGCCCAGGAGTTCATCTTCTGAGATGACTTATGCTCCCTACACCATAGACAATTCTTCAGGGACAAATCACCAGTTAGAGACCTCACCATTCATCCAGCTGGTCATTCCTGAGTTCACTATAAAATCAGTGAGATATCACAATGGGAACTGAGACTCTCCAGGAATGATGGATTAAAAGTACTGTGCTAATATAATAATAATTCAATTGGAATCCTTGTTCTCTTGCTGACATTTTTCTATACTAATATGTCTGTCAAATACTATGTACTCTGCTGGTTGCAGTATTGCATCATATTTCCCAACACTGCAGGCAAAGTTGCAATCAAAACCAGACAGCAACCTTTCCTAGAAATAACTCCCATTCAGACTACTCATTGTTCACACTTGTCTATTCTCTATGACTTTCTGCTTTAGTGTACTTTCATGAAAATATCCACCTTTGACTTCTGCTAAATATCTTCCTCTCTGGTTAAATGAAACCAGAAGTTTCATTTAACTGAAAATTTGTGTTCACAGGTCCATTGTACCTGCCACCAGTTTTTCCATTTCAACATCACAATCCCATGTACAATGACTATTCCACCACTGTCATAACCTCTTTCACCACCCTAACTCTAGACTTCCCACAACTCAAGCAAAAATGCCATCAACTTGTACATTCAATGGACTGAGAGTACTACTAAAACACTGGAAATTAGAGACTGCTGAGAGATTATTTTAAAATCTTCATCAGATAGTGCAAAGATCTCAATTTCTCTGTTTTAATTGACCACATTTCCCTGTTTTAAATTGGTATGCAATTGACCTACAATATCATATTAGTTTCAAGTGTAGAGTATAGTGACTAAATATTGCTCTATATTAGAACATAATCACCAAATAAGTATACATATGATCTGTTACCATACAAATTTATTATAATAATATTGACTATATTCACTGTATTCAGTCGCTAAAGAAACTATTGATAAAGGAGAAAGAGGAGAGTAAAAAGCTGGATTAGAACTCAACATTCAAAAAGCAAAGATCATTACTTCCGGTCCCATCACTTTATGGCAAATAGATGGGAAAACAATGGAAATAGTGACACATTTTATTTTGCTGGGCTCCAAAATCACTGCATATGGTAACTGCAGCCTTGAAATTAAAAGATGCTTGCTCCTTGGAAGAAAAGCTATGACAAACGGAGGCAGTGTATTAAAAAGCAGAGACATTTCTTTGCTGACAAAAGTCCATATAGTCAAAGCTATGACCTATGATTTTTCCAGTATACATATATGGATGTGAGAGTTGGACCATAAAAAGCTGAATTCCAGAGAATTGATGGTGTTGAACTGTGGTGTTGGCGAAGACCCTTGAGAGTCCCTTGGACAGCAAGGAGATCAAACCAGTCAATCTTAAGGGAAATCAACTCTGAATATTCATTGGGGGGACAGATGCTGAAGCTGAAGCTCCAATACTTTGGCCACTTGATGCGAAGAGCTGACTCATTGGAAATGATCCTGATGCTGGGAAAGACTGAAGGCAGGAGAAGGGGATGACTAAGGACGAGATGGTTGGATGTCATCACCGACCTGATGAACCTAAATTTGAGCAAGCTCTGGGAGACAGGACAGGGAAGCCTGACATACTGCAATCAATGGGTTTGCAAAGAATCGTACATGACTAAGTGACCAAACAGCAACATTCACTGTGTGTGTCTTATATTACCATGAATTATTTATTTTATAACTAGAAGTTTGTTCCTCTTAATTTCCCTCACCTACTTCACTCAAGCCTCCATCTGCCTTCTTTCTGACAACAGTATTTGTTCTCTGAACTTCTTTATCTGTTTCTGTATTTTTTACATGTGTATTTTCATTTGTCTTGTATTTAGATACTATATATAAATGAAATCATATAATATCTTTCATTCTCTATTTGTCCTATTTCATTTAGCCTAAAACCCTATGTGGCCATTTACGGCATTTTCATTCTTTTGACAACTGAGCAATATTATATATTTTGGAGGAGGAACTGGTAACCACACTGCAGTATTCTTGCCTGGAAAATCCCATGGACAGACGAGTCTGGTGTGCTACATGTCTAAGCATCACATAGAGTCACACAAGACTGACTGAGCAAAAATATTTTATTAAATACTTTTTCACCTTTACTCACTATCAGTGAACACTATGGCTGATTCCATGCCTTGCTATTGTAAATATCACTATAATGAATATGGGGTATATATATTCAAATTGGTATTTATCTTTTCTTCAAAAAAATACTCAGAAGTAGAACATATGATAGTTTTATTTTAAATTTTTTGAGAAACCTCCATACTATTTTCCACAGCAACTGCACCAATTTACATTCCCAAACACAGTGCTCAAGATAACCTTCTCTTCATAGTCCTGCCATCACTCATAATTTCATATATTTTTTAATAATAGACATTCTGAAAGGTGTAAGGTGAAAGCTTATTGTAGTTGGCTTTTAATTTCCCAATGCCTAGTGATATTGTGTGATATCTTTTCATTTGTCCACTGACAATCTATATGTCTTCTTTGTAAAAAATATCTAAGTTCTCCATTTTAAATCAGGTTTTTCTAATATATTAAATTGCATGAGTTCTTTGTATATTTTGGATATTGATTCTTTATCAGACATATCATCTATAAATCTCTTCTTCCATTCAGTAAGTTGTCTGTTCGTTTCATTTATAGTGTGAAATCTTTGTTGCAGTTCCATCGTTTACTTTTGCCTTTGTTTCTCTTGTCTGAAGAGACATAGCCAAAGATATCGCTAAAATCAATGTTCAAAAGCACACGTGTAACTCTATGGCTGATTCATATCAATGTATGACAAAACCCACTGAAAAATAAAAAAAATAAAAATAAAAATAAAATGAACTGAGGGAAAAAACAAAAAAAGCAAAAGCACACCATGCATGATTTTTCTGAGGATTTTGTGATTTCAGATATTGTATATAAGCCCCTAAATCATTTTGAGTTGTTTTTGTATGCAGTGTGAAAAAGTAGTCCAGCATGATTCTTGCACATGCAGCTCTCAGTTTTTCTCAACACCGTTTATGGAAGAGGCTGCTTTCTCCCTGTTGTATATTCTTGTCTCTTTTGTTGTAGATTTGTTTTTGTTCAGTTGCTCAGTCATGCCAGCTATTTGTGACCCCAGGAACTGCTGCAAGCCAGGCTTCCATGTCCTTAATATCTCCTGGAGTTTGCTCAAACTCATGTTCATTGAGTTGGTGATGTCATTAAATCATCTCATTATGTGTCACCCCCTTCTCCTCCTACCATAAATCTTTCCCAGCATCAAGGTCTTTTCCAATGGCTAGTTCTTTGCATCAAGTATTGAAGCTTCAACATCAGTTCTCCCAATAAATATTCAGGTTAATTTCCTTTAGGATTGACTGGTTTGATTTCCTTGCTGTCCAAGGGACTCTCAAGAGTCTTCTCCAGCACCACAGGTTGAAAGCACCAAATCTTCACAACATGTGTACATAACTACAAGAAAAACTGTAGCTTAGACAATATGGATCTTTGAGGGCAAAGTGAGGTCTCTGCTTTTCAAAACTGTTTCTAATTTGTCATAGCTTTTCTTCCAAAGGGCAAGTATCTTTTAATTTCATGGCTGAAGTCACCTTCCATAGTGATTTTGCAACAGAAGAAAATAAAGTATATCACTTTTTCCATTTTTTCCCTATCTATTTGCCATGAAGTGATGTGACCAGAAGTCATGATCGTTTTTTGAATGTAGAGGTTAAAGTCAAATTTTTAACTCTCCTCGTTAGTTTCTCTTTGCTTTCTGTCAATAGGTTGGTGTTATTTGCATATTTGAAGTTATGAATATTTCTACTGACAATCATCCCTGGTGGCTCAGATGGTAAAGCATCTGCCTGCAATATGGGAGACCCAAGTTCGATCCTGGGTCGGGAAGATCCCTGGAGAAGAAAAATGACAACCCACTCCAGTAGTCTTGCATGGAATATTCCGTGGGCGGAGGAGCCTGATAAGCTACAGTTCTTCAGGTCACAAAGAGTTAGACACGACTGAGTGACTTCACTTTCCTTTCCTTTCCTTTCTGGCAATCTCAATTCCAGCTTGTGATTCAGCCAGCTTGGCTTTTCTCATGATGTACTCTGCATAGAAGTTAAATAAGATGGGTGACAATAGACAGCCTTGATATACTCTTTTCCCAATTTTCAACCAATTTGGTGTTCTATATTCAGATCTAACTATTGTTTCTTGACCTGCATACAGGTTTCTCAGGAGATAGGTAAGGTGGTCTTGTATTCCCATCTCATCAAGAATTTTCCATAGTTTGTTGAAATCCACAAAGTCAATGGTTTTAGCATAGTCAATGAAAAAGCGGTAGATGTGGTTCTGGAACTCTCTTGCTTTTCTAGGATCCAATAAGACAGAGGAAATGGATGGCTGCTCAGTCTTATCTGGCTCTTTGAGATCCCATGGACTATAGCACTCTGGCTCCTCTGTCCACAGAATTCTCCAGCCAAGTATACTGAAGTGGCTATCCATTCTCTTCTCCAGTGGATCTTCCTGACACTAGGATCGAACCTGGGTCTCCTGCATTGCAGGCAGTTTCTTTACCATCTGGGCTACCAGGAAAGCCTGGCAATTTGATTTTTGCTTCCTCTGCCTTTTCAAAATCCATGTCATACTTCTGGAAGTTCTCAGTTCACATACCTTTTTAGCCTAGCTTGAAGGATTTTGAGCATTAACTTGCTAGCACATGAAATGAGCCCAGTTATATGGTAATCTGAACATTGTTTGGCATTGCCCTTCCTGGGATTAGAATGAAAACTGAAAATTTCCAGTCCTGTGGCTGGGTTTTCCCAAATCTGCTGGAACATTGAGTACAACACTGTAATGTTTTTTGCTTGTTTGTTTGTTTGTTTGTTTTTGTGTTTTTAATAGCTCAACTGGAATTCCATTAGCTTCACTAGCTTTGACTTCACAGCTCAAGATGTCTGGCTCTAAGTGAACGATTATATCATTTGGGTCATCAGAATTACTAAGATATTTTCTTGTACATTTCTTCTATGTATTCTTGCCACCTATTAATAGCTTCTGCTTCAATTAGGTTTATACCATTTCTGTCCTTTATTGTCCCCATTTTTGTAAGGAATATTTCCTTTTTATTTCTGATTCTCTTGAAAATATCTTTAGTCTTTCCCATTCTACTGTCTTTCTTTATTTCTATGCATTGTTCACTTAAGTAAGCTTTCTAATCTTTCCTTGCTATTCTTTGGGACTCTGCATTCAGATGGGTATATCTTTCCTTTTCTCCTTTGCTGTTCACTTCTCTTCATTTCTCAGTTATTTGTAAGGCCTCCTCAGGCAACCATTTTGCCTTTTTGCATTTCTTTTTCTTGGTAATGGTTTTAATCACCACCTCCTGTACAGTGTTATGAACCTATGTCCATAGTTCCTCAGATCCTCTGCCTATCAGATCTAATCCCTTGAATTTATTTGTCACTTCTACTGCATAATCACAAGGGGTTAGAATTAGGTTGTACCTGAATGGCCTAGTAGTTTTCTCTATGTTCTTCAATTTAAGTCTGAATTTGGCAATAAGGAGTTCATGATCTGAGCCACTGTTAGAACCCAGTCTTTTTTTATTGACTATAGAACTTCTCCTTCATTGGCTGCAAAGAATATAATTAATTTACTTGCAGTTTTGACCATCTGGTATTGTCCATGTGTAGAGTTGTCTCTTATATTTTTGGAAGGGGATGTTTGGTATGAATGGTGCATTCTCTTGACAAAACTCTGCTAGCCCCTGCCCTGCTTCATTTTGTACTCCAAGACCTAACGTGTCTGTTACTCAATGAATCTCTTGTCCTACTTTTACATGCAGCCCCCTCTGAAGAAAAGGATGTCTTTTTTTTTTTTTTTTTGTCCTAGTTCTTGAAGTTCTTACAGATCTTCATAGAACCATTTGGCTTCATTTTCTTCACCATTAGTGGTTGGTGCATAGACTTGGATTACTGTGATGATTAATTTTTTGCCTTGGAAATGAACTGTGATCATTCTGTCATTTTTGAGATTGTACCCGAGTACAGCAATTCCCGACTCTTTTGTTGACTATGAGAGCTACTCCAATTCTTCTAAGGGATTCTTGCCTACAGTAGTAGATATAATGGTCATCTGAATTACATTTGTCTCTTCCAGTCCATTTTAGTTCACTGATTCCTAAAATGTCGATATTTACTCTAGCTGTCTCCTATTTGACCACTTCCAATTTACTTTGATTCATGGACCTAACCTTCCAGGTTCCTATGCATTATTGCTTTTTACAGTATCCAAATTTACTTTCACCAACTGATGCATTTACTACAGTTGGGTGCCATTTCTGCTTTTGATCAGCCTCTTCATTCCTTCCAAAGCTGTTTCTCTACTCTTTCCCAGTGGCTTATGGGACATCTACTAACCTAGGTTTTCATCATTCAGTGTCTTATTTTTTGCCTTTTCATACTGTTCATGGGGTTCTCAAGGCAAGAATGCTGAAGTGGTTTGCCATTCCCTTCTCCAGTGAGCTGCATTTTGTTAGAACTCTCCATCATGACCTGTCTGTCTTAGGTGGCCCTACAGGGCTTGGCTCATAGTTTCACTGAATTAGACAAGGCTGTGATCCTTGTGATCATTTTGGTTAGTTTTCTGTGATTGTGATTTTCACTCTTCCTGCCTTATGGCTGATGAGGATAAGAAGTTTGGGCAAACTTCTTGATAGGAAGGACTGGCTGTGGGAAAAAAAAACAAAAACAAAAAACAGGTCTTGTTCTGGTGGACAGAACCATGCTTTGCAAATCTTTAATCCAGTTTTATTCTGAGGCATGGGGAGCTGCTCCCTCCCTGTAGTTTGGCCTGAGGCAGCCCAGTCCTAGAATCTGTAGTCTCTATGGTAGACTATAGACTCTGGTAGGGGTATTGTCAGCCTTCTCCAAGAGGACTTATATCAGCACATCGTGCCTTCCAGGACTGCCTCTGCCAGTACCACTGATCCCTTGGCAGCCACTGTAGGCTTATTCCTCTCCCAGAGATTCCCAAACACTCACAGGCAAGTCTGGTCAGCCTCTTGTGGAGTCAAAGCTGCTTTATCCTGGGTCCTGGCGCACATAAGATTTTGTTTGTGCCCTCGAAGAATCTCTGTTTCCCCAGTCCTGTGAAAGCTCTGCAATCAAATCCCACTGACCTTCAAAGTCAGATTCTCTGGGGATTCCCAGTCCCTTTGCCCTATTCCCAGTTTGGGAAGACTGTTATGGGGCCTAGAACTTTTGAAAGAGTGGGCAACCTTATTTGGTATAATTGTTCTCCAGTTTGTGAATCACCCACTTGGTTGCTCTATGGTGGGGCTAATGCTAACCTGCTCCAAGAGGACTTATGCCACACACTGTACCTGCCAGAACTGCTGGTCCCAGTGCCATGGTCCCTATGGTAGGGCACTGCTGACCCCTGCCTGTGCAGTTCAGTTTAATTGCTCAGTAGTGTTTGACTCTTTGTGATTCCATGGACTACAGCATGACAGGCTTCCCTGTCTATCACCAACACCCAGAGTTTGCTCAAACTCATGACCATCGAGTCAGTGATGCCATGCAACCATCTCATCCTCTATCATCCCTTTATCCTCCTGCCTTCAATCTTTCCCAGCACTAGGGTCTTTTCCAAAGAGTAGGCTCCTATCATCAGGTGGCCAAAGTATTGGGGTTTAGCTTCAGCATCAGTCCTTCCAATGAATATTCAGGATTGATTTCATTTAGGATTCACTGGTTTGATCTCCTTACTGTCCAAGGGGCTCTCAAGGGTCTTCTGCAACACTACAGTTCAATGATTTGGTGTTCAGCTTTCTTTATTGTTCAACTCTCACATCTATACATGACTACTGAGAAAAAAGCATAGCTTTGACTAGACAAAGATTTGCCGGCAAAGTAATGTCTCTGCTTTTTAATATGCTGTTCGGGTTGCTCATAGTTTTTCTTTCAAGGAGCAAGTGCCTTTTAATTTCATGGCTGCAGTCACCATCTGCCATGGTATTGAAGCAATAAATAAATAAATAAGTCTGTCACTGTTTCCACTGTTTCCCCATCTATTTGCCATGAGGTGATGGGACTGGATGCTATGATCTTTGTTTTATGAATGTTTTGAAGTTTTAAACCAGTTTTTTCACTCTGCTCCTTCATTAAGAGGCTCTTTGGTTCTTCTTCACTTTCTGCCGTAAGCTTGGTATCATCTGCATATCTGAGCTTTTTGATATTTTTTTTCCCGGCAATCTTGATTCCAGTTTGTGCTTCATCCAGCCTGGGTACTGTGCATGATTTACTCTGCGTGTAAGTTAAACAAGCAGGGTGACAATATACAGCCTTGACGTACTCCTTTCCCAATTTGGAACTGGTCTGTTGTTTCATGTTCAATTCTAACTGTTGCTTCTTGAACTACATACTGATTTCTCAGGAGGGAGGTAAGGTGTTTTCGTGTTCCCATCTCTTGAAGAATTTTCCTCAGTTTGTTGTGATCCATGCAGTCAAAGGCTTTGGTGTAGTCAATGAAGCAGAAGTAGATGTTTTTCTGGAACTCTCTTGCTTTTTTGATAATCCAACAGATGTTTTCACTTTGACCTCTGGTTCCTCTGTCTTTTATAAATCCAGTTTGAACATCTGGAAATTCATTGTTCATGTATTATTGAAGGCTTTCTTAGAGAATTTTGAGCATTACTTTGCAGGAGATCCTCAAATATCAGCAGGTCTGTCTCAGTCTCTTGTGGAGGTCACTGCTGTTTTCCCTGATTCTTGCTATGCCCAAAATTTTGTTTGTGCCCTCCAAGAGTCTCTGGTGGGCCTGAGGTTTGATTTTAAATATGATTGCATCCTACCTATTTCTTTTTGTAACCTTCCTTGGCGGCTCTGATGGTAAAGAAACTGCCTTCAATGCAGGAGACCCAGATTCAATCCCTGGGTCAGGAAGTTCCCCTGGAGAAGGAAATAGCAACCCACTCCAGCATTCTTGCCTGGAAAATCCCATGGATGAAGGAACCTGGTGGGCGACAGTGCATGGGGTTGCAGAGTCAGACATGGCTGAGTGACTAACACTTTATTGTCTTGTTACAGCTTCACCTTTGTCATTGGATGTGGAGGTTTTGTGTGTGTGTGTGTGTGTGTGTTGGGGGGGGGGTTCCCAACATCCTCCTATCAATTTTGTTCAGCAGATAGTTGTGATTTTGGTGTTCTTGCAGGAGAAGATGAGCACACATTCTTCTACTCCACCATCTTGGAGTTGTAGATTAACTAGCCATGTAAGCATGGGTTACATGGGTTCCATTCTGTTCTGCTGATTTGTGTGTCTGATTTTGTCCCCAGTGACACATATTATGTGTGTTCATTTACAGTTACTATTACTGTAGCATAGTTTGAAATCAGGGAGCATTATTCCTCCAGCTTTATTATTATTTCTCAAGATTACTTTGTTTAGGGTCATTGTGGTTTCATACAAATTTAAGAATTTTGTGTTGCCTTTTTGAAAAATGCCATTGCTATTTAGATAGAAATTGCATAGATCTGTACCTTTAGGTCGCATGCTTATTTTAAAAATATTCTTTTTATCCATGAGCACAGTATATCTTTCCATTTTTGTGATATCTTCCATTTCTTTCATCATTGTCTTATAATTTTCAAAATATAGGTTTTTTTTTTATGTTCTTGGTTAGATTTATTCCTAGGTATTTTATTATTTTTGATGTATTTGTGACAGAATCATTTTCTAGGCAGATTGATAAGAAGTTCAGGGTCCCCAAGGAGGAGAAAGGGGTCTGGGGCTCTCAAAATGGAGATTGGGGGTCTGAAATTCCCAAGGAGGAGAAAAGGGTAAACTTTTTTTTTCCCCCCTCTGCATTCCTTAATCTTAATTACAAAACTCAGGTTAAATTTTGTGCTGGGGATTATATAACAACAATGTATCTGGCTAAAGGACAATTTTTCCTTCTTGAAAACCTTCTGAGTAATCCTGATATTTTAGAATGTATATTATGGGAGTGGGTCTGGAGGATCTTTCTATTGTTAAATTCTAATCTTCTTATCCTAAAATATAAATTGCTGGAGTAGGTCTGGTAAAATTATCACAAACTTAAAACATCCTTTTGATTCATTGTAATAACTAATTAAAAGGTATATAACTTCATTACTAACACTAGCAAGGGGGTACTCTTTCTGCTCCCTTCTGATATCTATGTAAGAAGCTTTCTCCATCCCTTTTATACTTTAATAAAACTCTATTCATCACTGGCCTCAGATTGAATTCTTCTCTTCCAGAGGCCAAGAATCCAGGCATCTTTTCATGGGTCAGCAACAACTTTTCATTTGTAAATGAGAAAGTTTTCTTAATTTCTCTTTCTGATAGTTCATTGTTAATGTATAGAAATGCAACAGATTTCTGAATATTGATCTTGCATTCAGTAAATTTACTGAATTAATTTATTAGTTCTGATATACTTTTGATATTGTTTTAAAATTATGTGTATATCATATTATGTCATCTACAAACAGTGACAGCTTTATTTCTTTGGAATATTTTACTTCATTTTCCTGTCTGACTGCTGTGGCTTGATCTTCTTATATCATGTTGAATCTTACATCTGATATTAGAGAAATCACTTCAAGCTTCTCAGTGTTGCATATGATGTTGACTGTAGTTTTCTCATATGTGTGATTTAGTGTTGATGCTGTCTCTACTTCCACTTTAAGATTTTTTTTAATCATAAATGGATAATGAATTTGTCAAAAGACTTTTCTGTATTCACAAGATTATATCATTTTTAGTCTTTATTTTGTTAATGTGTTGTATCACTCATTGATTTATGTGTCATGAACCATATTTGCATTCCTATGGAAAATTCTACTTGATTATTATGAATCAGCATTTATTAATAGCTGAATTTAAATTGTTAGTATGTTGTTGAGGATTTTTTTATTTCTTGTCATCAGTGATATTGGCCTGTATTTTTCTTCTGTGTGGTATAATTTTCAGGTTTTAATATCAAGATCGTGCTGACATTGTAGACTGAGTTTGTAAGTATTTCTTTCTCTCTCTCCTTGTTTTTTGAAATAGTTTGAGGAGGGTAATTTTTAACTTTTATTTAAATGTTTGTTGCAATTCACCTGTGAAGCCGTTTGATCAAGGAGTTTTGTTTGTTGGAAGTTTGTTTAGAAGTGATTTAATTTCATTACTGGTAAGTGGTCTGTTCATAGTTTCTATTTCATCCTGATACAGTTATGGAATATAGGAATTTATCCATTTTCTAGGTTGTCCATTTTACTAACATATTTTTTGTAAGAATCTCTTTTAATCTTTTGTATTTCCACGGTGTCAGTTTGTAACTTATTCTGATTCTGTTTGCTCACATGCTCTGTCTTTTATTTATCTGTTTGGCTCAAGTTTTATTGATAATGTTTATCTTTTCAAAGAGCTATCTCTTAGATGTTGAAAACGAATTCAGTCTTATAGTGAGGAACTTTTCTTTGTGTCCTAGCATGTGATCTATATTGGAGAATAGTCCATAAACATTTGAAAATGTGTATTTTGCTGTTTTGAAGTCATGTTCTCTGTATATCTGGTAATTCCATCTGATACAATGTATCATTTAAAGTCAGTGTATCCTCACTGACTTTTTTGGTTTGAATTATCAGTGGTGTGTGGATATCCGTGGTGTGTCAAAATACCCTGCTATTATTGTGTTACCATCAATTACTCCCTTTATGTCTGTGAATGCTTGCTTTATGTATTTAGTTGCTGCTATTTTGGGTGCATGTATATTTACAAGTGCTATATATATATTTTTAAGATGGTCCCTTTATCATTATGTTATGTTCTTTGCTCCTTGTCACACTCTGTTTTAGAGTCTGTTTGCTCTGTATAATTACTGTTAGCCCAGCTTTCTGCTTCCAGTTGCAGGGAATCTTTTTTTCCTTATCCTTTCACTTTCAGTCTGTGAATCTCTTACAGACAGATTCTTTGGGTCTTATTTTCATTACCTATTCAGCTCCACTCTGTTTGTTTGTTTGCTTAAATTGGAGCAATCCGTTTCTTTACATTGAAAGTAATTACTGATAGGTTTGTTTTTATTAGCAATTTATTCATTAGTTTTAATTTAATTTAATTTAATTAATTTATTTATTTATTTCCATTTTTCTTCTTTGGTTTCTTCCATTGTGGTTTCGTGACTACCTTTAGTGTTATGTTTGGATTCCTTTCTCTATTAGTTTGTGTGTATCCATTGCCAGTTTTTGTTTTGTGGTTCATATATAACTCATTCTCTATCTATAAAGAGCATACGTGTGTATAAAATTACTTTGAATTTATGATTTCTTAAAGCGAAATGCCTTCTAATAACCCTGAACTCTTCCTCCACTTGATATTTAATGTTTTTGACATGATATTTTATGTCTTTTTATTTTGTGAACCCCTTAACAAATTATGCGTATAGGTTTTGCTTTTATTATTATTATTATTATTATTATAAATGGCTTACCCACCATCTTACTGTCTGTGTGCCTAAACTCATAATAGTTTTTCTTTTGAATTTTTATATTTCCGGTTTTGGACTCTTCTTTTTCCCTTAAATAAGTCCTTTTAGCATTCATTGCATTTTATTTATTTTAACATTTTGTGGTGTTATTTTCTTTTACCTTTTACTTTTTTATAAACTATTTCTTCTTCAGATCTGAATCATAACTTGGTTGGGTAAAATATTCTTGATCATAAATTTTATTTGTTTGTTTGTTTAATAACTTTGAATATATTGAGTCATTCCTTTCTAGCCCGCAAAGTTTCTGCTGAAAAGTCAGCTGATGGTCTTATGGGAGTTCCCTTTTACATAACTAGTTATGTTTTCCTAGCTACTTTTAAGATTCTCTATTTATCATTTTTTTCATCATTTTAATTATACTATGTCTTTATGTGGACCTCTTTGAATGATCTTGTTTGGCACTTTCATACTTCCTGTACCTAGATGTCTGTGTTTTCCAGTGTTAGGGAAGTTTTTAGCTATTATTTCTTCAAATAAATCGTCTGCTTCTGTCTCTCTTGTCCTTCTGGAGTCCTTAAAATGTAAATGTTAGTACACTAAATGTTGCTGTGTGGTCTCCTAAACTTTCCTAATTTTTCAAATTATTTATTTATTTTCATTTTCTGTTTAGTTAGGAAATTTCTACTATTCTATCAATTTATGAACTGGGGCTATAGATTTAGGCTCAGACCTGAGAAAATAAATTGCTGTTGTTCACAATGAAGTTAGGTATTCATTTTAATCTTATACCCTCATACATAGAACGTCTTAGTGCTACTGTTCCCAGGATTGAGAGCATAAGTAATGTAAAATTATCCTCCCTTCCCTCTTCAATGCATTTTTCTTATTTCTGTGCTTTACCTATTGGCTGTAATCACTCACCTGGTTTCTTCAATTTTTAGGAGAATATTATCACTTGAGGATAGCTGTTCTAACTGAAGTTGTTGCAAGGGAACAAGTGTCACAATCTCCTATTCTGTCATTTTACTAAATTTACTCCTCAACACATTTGTTTTAAATTCTTTGTTAGTTCCAACTTCTGTGTCATATTTGAATTTGTACTGATCTATGATAATGATTGCAGTTTTTCTTGAAATAATAGTTGTTTTTCTTTTCTTTTAATTTGCTTTTAAATGTTTCCTGTACAACAGTAGAGACATATTGTATAGAACAGTAGATACTCAGGTAAATTGCAAATTTTTGCCTGAAAGTATGCCTATTTTTTTTTTTTTTTTTTACTTTGGCTGAACTTTTAGTCTTTGAGGTTATGGAGGACTATACAGTCCTTGGAATTTTCCAGGCCAGAATATTGGTATGGGTTGCCATTTCTTCTCCAGCGAATCTTTTCAACCCAGGGATCAAATCCAGGTCTCCTGCTTTGCAGGTAGATTCTTTACCAGCTGAGCCAAAGGAGAAGCCAGTTCTTTATATACATGAACTCATCTCCTGATGTTGTTTTATTTCAGTTTTTATTTGATATGTAAATGAAATCACACAGCATTCATCTTTTTCTAACTTATTTCACTTAGTGCAATGCTTTCAAGTTTAATCTGTGTTGTCACTAATGGCAGTATTTCTTTCTTTTTTATGGCTGAAGAATGTTCCTTCATATATGTGTGTGTGTGTGTGTGTACATAAGTAAAGAAATATATTTTTATATATTTTTGCCAATTTATATTGGCAAAAGAAACATCAGTTCACTCAGTGATATTTCAATGTAGCTCTCTAAAATGATCTCACCCTCTCCTTTTGTCACTGTGTCCAAAAATCTGTTCTTATTTTTGCAACTCCTTTGCTGTCCTACAAATAGGTCATCAGTACCAACATTCTAAATTACATATACATACCTTTTACTTTAAATAAAAGAATTAATAGTGATTTAGCAATTTAACTGATCATTACAAGCTGGTAATCACTTTGAGTTTATAAATATGTTTATAAGGATCTATTTCATATAAAAAAGAATGATAATAGAAAAACTACTTGAAATTTTAGACAATATTTCTCAAAGTATCAGGAAAAAGATAATGTTCCTCTTTATTTTAAGCCAAAATAAGTGTTCGTGTGTGTGTACTCAATTTGCATTACCAATAAAAGTTCAAATTTATTATATTAATATTTAATTTCTTTTAGATCTGAGTGAGTGGTATATACATGTCAAAGAAGTACAAATGTTTCCTGGACATTTTTGCTTTCTTCCTTTTATCCTTTTCTTATTTCTTCTTTGATCAAATAGATATAATTTATGCATACTAGACAGAAACAAAGTCCTTACTAGAAATGTTTAGGAACATCTTTCTGTATATGACGACAGCAACAACAGCAAATATGTAGATATACATTTTCTATGCCAATACTCAGTTCAGTTCAGTTGCTCAGTCATGTCCAACTCTTTGTGACCCCATGAATCACAGCACGCCAGGCCTCCCTGTCTATCACCAACTCCCAGAGTTTACTCAAATTCATGTCCATCGAGTTGGTGATGCCATGCAGCCATCTCATCCTCTGTGGTCCCCTTCTCCTCCTACCCCCAATCCCTCCCAGCATCAGGGTCTTTTCCAATGAGTCAACTCTTCGCATGAGGTGGCCAAAGTATTGGAGTTTCAGCTTCAGCATCAGTCCTTCCAATGAACACTCAGGACTGACCTCCTTTAGGATGGACTAGTTGGATCTCCTTGCAGTTCAAGGGACTCTCAAGAGTCCTTTCCAACACCACAGTTCAAAGCATCAATTTTTCGGTGCTCGGCTTTCTTCACAGTCCAACTCTCACATCCATACATGACCCCTGGAAAAACCATAGCCTTGACTAGACGGACCTTTGTTGGCAATGAACTAACAGAAGCAGAAGATATTAAGAAGAGGTGGCAAGAATACATAGAACTGTACAAAAAAGATCTTCACGACCTAGATCACGATGGTGTGATCACTCACCTAGAGCCAGACATCCTGGAATGTGAAGTTAAGTGGGCCTTAGAAAGCATCACTATGAACAAAGCTAGTGGAGGTGATGGGATTCCAGTTTAGCTATTTCAAATCCTGAAAGATGATGCTGTGAAGGTGCTGCACTCACTATACCAGCAAATTTGGAAAACTCAGCAGTGGTCACAGGACTGGGAAAGGTCAGTTTTCATTCCAATTCCAAAGAATACTGAAACTACCACACAATGGCACTCATCTCACAAGCTAATAAAGTAATGCTCAAAATTCTCTAAGCCAGGCCTCAGCAATACATGAACTGTGAACTTCCAGATGTTCAAGCTGGTTTTAGAAAAGGCAGAGGAACCAGAGATCAAATTGCCAACATCTGCTTGATCATCATAAAAGAAGAGAGTTCCTGAAAAACATCTATTTCTGCTTTATTGACTATGCCAAAGCCTTTGGCTGTGTGGATCGCAATAAACTGTGGAAAATTCTGAAAGAGATGGGAGTACCAGACCACCTAACTTGCCTCTTGAGAAACCTGTATGCAGGTCAGGAAGCAGCAGTTAGAACTGGACATGGAACAACAGACCAGTTCCAAATAGGAAAAGGAGTGCCAATACTACACTGTTTTAATTCATCTAATTAAAAAATCAGTCTTGATATCTAAAAATTTAACTCATTTAGCTGCACTCTTCTTCAAATAAGATTAACTATTCTTGTTGAATTACAGCTATTATTTTCTTTTATAAATTTGATTTTTGAGTTTTTTGGTAATCTGTTGACAATAGTCTTCAATCCTATTAATTATTTTTTATCTTTGAGAATAAAGCATGCTGAATAAAAGTAATGGAAGTTTTATTAAAAAGTATTAAATATTTTAAATTTTGACAGGTAAATGTGAAATAATTAAAAAATACATATTAAACATGACTGTTAGCAAACATACGCATCTTTCTGTGTGGATTTGATTTCCCTCTGTCGGTTTTTATGAACTTTCAAGTTAAAAATTACAAATGCTACGTTAAAATTTGCCAGAAATAATCTTATAAATAAAAGTACTGATCTTTTTCTTCACTCTGTCTCAGATATTTCACTTCCACTCAGAATACTACATTTCAAAACCCTTTTGATGTGTGGAATTTCCCCAACCAAACATTCTGTGGCACCAACTGGGTCTCTTACAATAGTCTATCATCAAATATCTTAGGAGAGTATTTAATGTTTAGATAGTATATTAACAGCATGTGATAATTATATCTTAAGTTCTCAACAGAGGCAGTCTATGGCAAGGACCTTCATTGCTGCTAGTTATCATAAGCTGTTTCAAGTTAGAAAACTGAATAACAACTCTGAATACTGTAGAAATGCACTTTGCTCAGTATTACTTGAGTTGATGCAATATTTGATTATACATTTGGTTGTTACAGAAAATAAATTACTTAACAGTGATTGATGATTGTTGCTACAATAGAACATTGCCTGTATTTATACCTCTAGTAATAGGCTTTACACGCTAGATTTTAGTATTCTTGAGCCTGAGTGTGTACACAAATCATTTTAAAATAAACTTGATTTACTTGCACAAAATTGATCTGTTAATGAGAGCTTGTAAATGTCTTTGATGTAGTCTTTGTGAGTGTGAAGCAAATGGTGAGAATTCAAATTGGTCTCTCTTATTGCAATTAAGTCTACTTATTTTACCAAGTCTTATTTATACCCTAGTTTTATACATTAGTATCTATCAATAACATTATATAATATTTGAAAAAAAACAAAAACTCAGTTTCACACAATCTACCTGGAGTTAACATCAGACTTCACAGGATAAGGGCTCATTTCTACAAGACTACCCTTCTTCAACTTCAGATGCCAAACATGGGTTCAGTTAACCTGTGTTTCTGGCCATGCTAAGTCACTTAAGACATGTCCAACTCTTTGTGACCCTATGGACTGTAGCCTGCCAGGCTCCACTTTCCATGCGATTGTTCAGGCAAGAATACTGGAGAGGGTTGCAATGCTATCCTTCAGGAAATCTTCCCAAGCCAGGTATCAAACTCACATCTCTTACATCTCTTGCATTGGCAGGTGGATTCTTTACCACTAGCACCACTTGGCTATGGTGGCCAATTGGCAATAAATCGGAAATTACTACATTCTTCTCCTTGAGTTCCATTAATTTGTTAGGCTCACAGAACTTAGGGAAGTATTTTACTTACTAGATTACTTGTTGATCATGAAAAGATACAGCTCACCACTGACACATGAAAGAAAGGCATTGGGCAAAGTACCTGGGAAAGGACTTGAGGCTTCCAAGCCCACACCCTCTCTTGGATGTGCCACTGAACCAGCTTATCAACTGAGCTCTTTGTATTCCATCATTTTTGAATGACAGGATTTGGGACTGAAAATTGTAGCCTTCTAAAGACATTATTATCTCCCCTGGTAACCAGTCCTGTTTTAGAGGCTTTCCAAAACTACCTCAGTAACATAAACTCAAGGGTGGTTGAAAGGGTCTTGAATTAAAAAACAAACAAACAAACAACAAGATATTCATTTCATCTTCCTGATCTGGATCTATTTCAGAACTGAGAACAAAACTAAATATTCTAACAAACCATGCCCTGTATCTCTCATACAGAAAATGACAGTTTTAGGAGCTATGTATCAGAAACAGTGGAAAAAGATCAAATACATATTTTGATACCTATAAATCACAAAATCATAAGAATCAAATATATCACTGGTTTATTGCATTATGAAATGTTAGATGGACAACTTTTCTTTAAATCACTTGCAATGTTAAAAATTGCCAAGATTTTAAATTCAGATTCATCACACAATAATTTTCCACAGAAAATTAACAATACGATTAACTTCTAGAGATTAAAATTAGAGTTCAGTTGAGTTCAGTTCAGTCGCTCAGTAGTGTCCGATTTTGTGACCCCATGAAGCACAGTATGCCAGACCTCCCTGTCCATCACCAACTCTCAGAATTTACACAAACTCATGTTCATTGAGTCAGTGATGCCATCCAACCATCTCATCCTCTGTTGTCTCCTTCTCCTCCTGCCCTCAATCTTTCCCAGCATCAGGGTCTTTTCAAATGAGTCAGCTCTTTGCATCAGGTGGCCAAAATATTGAAGTTTCAACTTCAACGTCAGTCCTTCCAATGAACACCCAGGACTGATCTTTGGGATGGACTGGTTGGATCTCTTTGCAGTCCAAGGGACTCTCAACAGTCTTTTCCAACACCATAGTTCAAAAGCATCAATTCTTCAACGTTCAGCTTTCTTTATAGTCCAACTCTCACATCCATACAGGACCACTGGAAAAACCATAGCCTTGACTAGACAGACTTTTGTTGGCAAAATAATGTCTCTGCTTTCAATATGCTGTCTAGGTTGATCATAACTTTCCTTCCAAGGAGTAAGCGTCTTTTAATTTCATGGGTGCAATCACCATCTGCAGTGACTTTGGAGCCCAGAAAAATAAAGTCAGCCACTGTGTCCACTGTTTCCCCATCTATCTGTCATGAAGTGATGGGATCGGATGCCATGATTTTAGTTTTCTAAATATTGAGTTTTAAGCCAACTTTTTCACTCTCCTCTTTCACTTTCATCAAGAGGCTCTTTAGTTTTTCTTCACTTTCTGCCATAAAGGTGGTGTCATCTGCATATCTGAGGTTATTGATATTTCTCCCAATCTTGATTCCAGCTTGTGCTTCTTCCAGCCCAGCATTTCTCATGATGCATATAATTTAGAGTAACAGATTAAAATAAACATTTTAGGTTATTTTTAATAAATTATGTCTTTTTCTCTAAGTTTGTGACTTTTCTTATTTGTCAGCAAAAAGACTCATGGAAGGAAAGGCAACAAGAGTTTCATGTTGTTCCAAAGTATCTGGAATTATCTGTGATTTACTTGTCTACATTCTTGTCTAATGTATCAGCATATTTATACAGCTCTATCAATATAAATCATATGGAGTCTGCTGCTAGCCTCACCTTCACATTTGCCATTCTTTTCCAGCCACCTAGGCTCTGTCAAACACCTCCTGATTGGTTTTTTTGATTCCTGTCTTAGAGAAATCCATTTCCCACAAAAGAGCAAAATTTTTCAAAATCATTAGCAGACCATGTTGAAATATTGCTCAAAGATCTCAATGATAGAAGTCACATTACATTTAGGTTCAAATCCAAATGGTTATATATTCTGTGATAAGGTTCAGAACACCCTTCCTCCAAATATAGTATTTGGGTATCTTGAGCAGAAGGAGTTTAAGAAAATGTTAAAAGCAGGAAGGGAAATTGGGGGTGAGAAATCTATACAAGCAAATCTTGTTAAATAACCCTTATTGTCCCAGTTACCTCTTCACCCTTTACTACCTCTTTGCCTTTCAGTTCTGCACAAACTCATGGTTTATTTATTTGCCTAAGAGGATTAGAATCTTCTTGTTTGGTCCCTTTCCCAAGTCCTTATTTTCTTGTTTACCATGTACATGTAAAATTTCAATTAACTTTGTATGCTTTCCTCCTGTTCTGTCTTTATCAGTTTAATATTCAGATCTAGCCAAGAACTCTAAAAGGGTTGAAAGATACTGTTCTTTCTAATCAAATATCTCCTCACTTTTCCTGAGGTCACTATACCGTTCTTATGTCAGCCTCCTTACTTGACTTCAAATTTGTGAGTCATTCACTCACCTCAGGTCCTTGGCATTTTGATTCTTCTTAGAATATTTTCTCCTGAGGTATTTGTACAACTCTCCCTTCGACTTAGACCTCTTCTTAGGAATGAGTGATATAGAGGACATCCTGACTTCTTGACAAATGTAAAAACTATAAGCACATGACTTCTCTACATTATCTCTTACCATTTTGTATAGAGACTTGTATAGTAAACGTTTATAAACTACATAAATTCATAATATACTCTAAAGATTTACTTTTAAAAGTATATAATTTACTTTTAGAGATTTTTATCTCAGAAAACTCAAATCTGCATACTGATTATCCTCTGTCTCTATAAAACCTCATATTTAATGACCTGATAAAGATCATAGGTGTTCTGAATTTTAATCTTCATGAAATTACTTCCTCCATTGACACTAATAAACACCTCTGGGTAAACATTGTATGAAAATTCAGCATGTTCCATTAATTTAAAATAAAATTATTACATTCAAGCATGTAAGTAATTAGACATTCAGATGAGTAAGACATTATTCACTTTCAAAGAGCTGTCAAATGGAAGAGACAGAAAAGTAGACTACTAAGTGTATAAAATAAAGATAGATTGGAACACATATTTCCTGGTGAACACTTTAGGAAAAGCCCCTCATCTAAAATTATAGGTCAGAACAAATCCTCAGGGGAGATGGTGCCTGTGTTGATTATGAAAGGAACTTCTCAAAATTGTTTTTCATTGTAAAACATTTCATTATCTATTTTATAATTTCTCAAAATTTAGCCAACTAAGCTACATTTAGCCTTGAAATTCAACTTTCTAAGTTATTGTTAAAACGATTAGATTTTATCAGCCAAAAATTGGGAGAAGAACTGGCACACTTCCCCTGAAACAATACTAATTACAAATTTCTAATCATTTCACTTCCCTCATGGCTCAGCTGATAAAGAATCTGCCTGCAATGTGGGAGACCTGAGTTTGATCCCTGGGTTAGGAAAATCCCCTGGAGAAGGGAAAGGCTACCACTCCAGTATGTCTGTAAAGAGTCGGACACGACTGAGAAACTTTCACTTTCACTCATTGAATTTAAATTCCTGACCAGTAGAATACCTATTCAACCGCTTTATCTAAAACATGCTCAGTGCTATTAGTTTTTGTTTGTTTGTTTGTTTTAAGCTACATTTGGAAGAAAAGGAACTGTTTTATTGGAGGCAAAATGAATCATATTTGGTCTTTCTTGCTATCCACAAATCCTATCATGTTGTCACAGAAAGAAATTTGTTTGATAAGCATATGTTTTACTCATGAATTCTTTAAAAACACAAAAATATTTCCTAAGATTCATTCAATGAGTTTTTATGAGTTCTTATCTTCAAAATCTGAAAAATTTAAATGTACATGAAATTTAAATGTATATAAACATACATTCTTAAACCATGTATTTTCAGCTTCAGTCACTATAATCAGCTGAGTACAAATGACAGGTTAACAGTATAAATGAAAGAACAAATTCAGGACAAAGATTCAAGGATAGATTTTTCTCACATAAAACTTTAACCTTCAGTTTTGGCATGAATAGAAATCACTTTAATTGAAGATAATAAAAAAGAAAGAGTGCTGAATGCTAAAATCCATAAATTCTTCAAAAGAGAAGGGATACAGAGAGAAAACCGAAGCCTTGCTCGAGAGAGCAGCATGAATATTATCTATAGTGAAACAGATCACCAGCCCAGGTGGGATGCATGAGACAAGTGCTCAGGCCTGGTGCACTAGGAAGACCCAGAGGAATCGGGTGGACAGGGAGGTGGGAAGGGGGGTCGGGATGGGGAATACATGCAACTCCATGGCTGAGTCACGTCAGTGTATGACAAAACCCACTGCAATGTTGTGAAGTAATTAGCCTCCAACTAATAAAAATAAATGAAACAAAACAAAACAAAACAAAACTTAAATAGAATCTCTCCATTCAGAATTATACTGAAATAAGTCTGGATAAAGGTAAGGATTTTGAAAATTTTCTAATTAGTGAACAATTTAAAATAGTTGATACACGCTGTGTTTGTTTTTTTTTTTTTTTTCCACCCTCAAATATATGCTCTTATAATCAGTATTAATATTGTAGAAATATTGGGAAGTTCAGAACAAGGGTTTTTTTGTTTGTTTGTTTGTTTGTTTTTTACCTTGTGTTGAGACGAAGAAACACTTATCTATTTTATTTTAATCTAATAATAATTCCCCAAAATCAAAGGCCAAAGTCCTAATTAATCCACACAGTAGGTTTTACTAGGAAGGTCTTAACTTTAAGAGCCCCCCGCCCCTTGGGATTCCAAGAGAAATCAATTTTAATAGTTACAGTGTAAACCTGTGTGTGGGAAGTAGGCTATGGATTTTAAGTCAGAATGTGATACTCATTATCCTGTTGCAAAATAAAATAAATTTCCCTCCTCCTGGGACTTGAACTCACATTGTTGTTGTTCAGTTACTCAGTCACATCTGATTCTTTGTGACCCCATGAACTGCAGCATGCCAGGCTTTCCTGTTCTTTACTGTCTCCTGAGGTTTGCTCAAACTCATGCCCATTGAAGTCCAAGATGTTATCTAATCATCTCATCCTCTGCTGTCCCCTTCTTATTTGCTTTCAATCTTTCCCAGCAAAAGGTCTTTTCCAATGGGTCAGATCATCACAACAGGTGGCCAAAATACTGGAGCTTAAGCTTCAGCATCGGTCCTTCCAATGAATATTCAAGTTCTTCAGTACACAGCCTTCTTTATGACCCAACTCTCACATCCATACATGTCTACTGGAAAAATCATACCTTTGACTATGTGGACCTTTGTCAGCAAAGTGATATCTCCGCTTTTTTTCTTTTTCTATTTTTGTATTTGATTCTGTAATTCCTTTTTTTTTTTAACTTTAAACTTTTCTATCTCATTGAGGTATAGCCCACTAACAATGTCATCATAGTTTCAGGTGAAAAGCAAGAGGACTCCACCATACATGTATATGTATTCATTCTCCCCCAAACCCCTGTCCCATCCAGGGCACATAACTTTGAATAGAATTCCATGTTCTATACAATAGGTCCTTGTTGGTTATCCATTTTAAATATAGCAATGTGTACAAGAACTTCCCAAACTCCCTAGTTATCCCTCCATCCCCTTGTCAACCAGAAATTTGTTTTCCAAGTCTGTAAGTTTCTGTTTTGTAAATAAATTCATTTCTATCATTTCATTTTTTGATTCCACATATAGGGGATGTAATATGATATTAACCCTTGTCTGACTTACTTTACAAAATATGACACTCTCTAGGTCCATTTATGTTGTTGAAAATGACATTATTTCATTTTTTATGGCTGAGTAATATTCCACTGTATATATGTACTACATCTTCTTTATGCAGTCCTCTGCCAATGGACATTGATATTATTTTCATGTCTTGGCTATTGTAAACAGTACTTCCATGAATGTGCGGCGTGTGTATCCTTTCAGATCATGTTTTTATCAGGATATGCCCAGGAGTCTGATTACAGGGTCGTATAGTAATTTGATTTTTAATTTTATAAAAAATCTCCATATTGTTCACCACAGTAGTTGTATAAATAGGCATTCCTGCCAATAGTGTAGGAAGCTTCCTTTCTCTTCATCTCCTCTCCAGCATTTACTGTTTGTGGATTTTTTGATGAAAGCCATTCTGACTGGTGTGAATGGATATCTCATTGTAGTTTTGAAATGCATTTCTCTAACAACTAGTGATGTTTAACAAATTTTCATGTGCCTCTTGGGAACCTATATGTCCTCTTTGGAAAAATGTCTATTCAGGTCTTCTGCCCCGTTTTTGAGTGTGCTCTTCATTTTGATACAGTTAAATGTCATGAGCTATTTGTAGATTTTGGAGACTAATCCCTTACTGATCATTTGCAAATATTGTCCCCCAATTTGTGGACTGCCTTTTCATCTTGGTTATTGTTTCCTTTGCTATGCAAAAGATTTTGAGTTTAACTAGCATCTATTTGTTTATTTTTGTTTATTTTTTTCATTATTCTGGGAGATGGATCAAAATATATGCTGCTGTGATTTTTCAGAGAGTGTTCTGCCTGTTTTCCTCTAGTAGTTTTATAGTGTTCACTCTCACATTTAGGTCTTCAGTCCATTTTAAGCTTATTTTTTGTGCATGGAGTTAACTGATAATCTAATTTCTTTTCTTTTTTTCTTATATGTGACTTTCCAGTTTTCCCAGCAACATTTGTTGAAGAGATCATAGTTCCAACATCTTTAGTCTTGCCTCCTTTGTCATAAATTAACTGACCATAACTGCATGTGCTTATTTTGCAGTTTTATATCTTGTGTCAGAGATCTATATTTCTATTTCTGTTCCTGTATCATTCTATTCAGATGACTGTAAGCCTGTAGTATAGTCTGAAGGTAAGAAGCCTGATTCTTCCAGCTGTTTTTCTTTTTCAGGATGACTTTAGCTATTCAGAGTCTTGTGTCTCCATACATATTCTGAGATTTTTTTTGTCCTAGTTTGGTGTAAATGCCATTGATAATGTGATAGGGATTGCATTAAAATTGTAGATTGCCTTGGGTAGTATAATGATTTGACAATATTGATTCTTCCAATCCAGGAACGTGGTAAACCTTTCTATCTATTAATGTCTTCTTCAGCATTTTAGCTGAATTTCACCTGATTTCTTTCATCAGCATCTTATCGTTTTCAGAGTACAGGTCTTTTGTCTCCTCAGGTAGATTTATTCCTGGGTATTTTATGCTTTTTTATGTGTATGTGATGGCAAACGAAAATTCTTGAATTTCTTTTTCTGATCTTTTGTTGTTAGAATATAGCTCAGTTTAGTTTAGTCGCTCAGTCTTTTCTGACTCTTTGCGACCCCATGAACTGCAGCATGCCAGGCCTCCCTGTCCATCTCCAACTCCCAGAGTCCACTCAAACCCATGTCCATCGAGTCGATGATGTTATTCAACCATCTCATCCTGTGTTGTCCCCTTCACCTCCAGCCCTCAGTCTTTCCCAACATCAGGGTCTTTTCAAATGAGTCAGCTCTTCGCATCAGGTGGCCAAATTGTTGAAGTTTCAGCTTCAACATCAGTCCTTCCAATGAACACCCAGGCCTGATCTCTGTTAGGATGGACTGGTTGGATCTCTTTGCAGCCCAAGGGGTTCTCAAGAGTCTTCTCCAACACCACAGTTCAAAAGCATCAATTCTTCAGTGCTCAGCTTTCTTTATAGTCCAACTCTCACATCCATACATGACCACTGAAAAAATCATAACCTTGATTAAACAGATCTTTGTTGGCAAAGTAATGTCTCTGCTTTTCAATATGCTATCTAGGTTCACCATAACTTTCCTTCCAAGGAGTAAGCGTCTTTTAATTTCATGGGTGCAATCACCATCTGCAGTGATTTTGGAGCCCAGAAAAATAAAATCAGCCACTGTGTCCACTGTTTCCCCATCTATCTGCCATGAAGTGATGGGATCGAATGCCATCATCTTAGTTTTCTGAATGTTGAGCTTTAAGCCAACTTTTTTCACTCTCCTCTTTCACTTTCATCAAGAGTCTCTTTAGATCTTCACTTTCCGCCATAAGGGTGGTGTCATCTGCATATCTGAGGTTATTGATATTTCCCCGGCAATCTTGATTCCAGCTTGTGCTTCCTGCAGCCCAGCGTTTCTCATGATGTACTCTGCATAGAAGTTAAATAAGCAGGGTGACAATATACAGCCTTGACATACTCCTTTTCCTATTTGGAACCAGTCTGATGTTCCATGTTCAGTTCCAACTGCTGCTTCCTGACTTGCATACAGGTTTCTCAAGAGGGAGGTCAGCTGGTCTGGTATTACCATGTCTTTCAGAATTTTCCAAAGTTTATTGTGATCCACACAGTCAAAGGCTTTGGCATAATCAATAAAGCAGAAATGCAATAAATTTCTGCATATTAATTTTGTAACCTTCAACTTTACCAAATCCATTAGTGAGTTCTATCACCTTCCTGGTAGGATCTTTAGGATTGTCTATGTATAGTATCATGCCATATGCAAATAGTAGTAGTTTAATTTCTTCTTTTCCAATTTAATTCCCTTTACTTAGTTTTCTTCTCTGGTTACTGTAGCTTGGACTTCCAAAACTATGTTGAATAAAAGTGGTGAGTGGACATCCTTGTCTTGTTCCTGATTCTTAGAAGGAATGTTTACAGATTTTCACCATTGAGCATATTGTTAGCTGTAGGTTTGTCACATATGACCTTTATTATTTTGAGGCATGCACTCTCTATGCCCACTTTCTGGAGAGTTTTTATTGTGAATGGTTGCTGAATTTTGTCAAAAGCTTTTTTTCTGCATCAAGATGATAAAATTTTTTTTTTAAATTCTTCAATTCCTTGATGTGGTGTATCACAGTAATTGATTTATGGATGTTAAAAAAATGCTTGGATCCATGGGATGAATTCCAGTTGATCATGGTGTATGATCTTTCTAATATATGTTTGGTTATGGATTGCTAGTATTTTGTTGAGAATTTTTGCATCTATGTTTATCATTGATATTGTTATTGCTTAGTTGCCAAGTCATGTCTGACTCTGCAACCCCATGGACTGCAGCATGCCAGGCCTCCTTGTCCCTCACTATTTCCTGGAGTTTGCCCAGTTTCTTGTCCATTGAATCAGTGACACCATCTAACCCTCTCATCCTCTGTCACCCTCGTCTCCTTCTGCCTTCAATCTTTCCCAGTGTCAGGGTCTTTTCCAAAGAGTCAGCTTGGCTTAAATTTTCTTTTGTGGTATCTTTGTCTGGTTTTTGTATCAAGGTGATGGTGGCCTCACAAAATGAGTTTGGAAACTTTCCTTCCTCTGAAATTTTTTGGAAAAGTTTCAGAAGAATAGGTTTAGCTCTTTGCTAAATATTTGATAAAATTTGCCTGTGAATCCATCAGATCCTGTACTTTTGTTTTTTGGGAGGTTTTTAATCAGTTTCAGTTTAAGTGCTTGTGAATGGTCTGTTCATATTTTCTATATCTTCCTGTCTAGGGAGACTGCACCTTTCTAAGAATTTGTCCATTTCTTACAGGCTTTCCATTTCATTGGCGTGCAGGTATTCATAATATTCTCTTGTGATCTGTAGTATTTCTGTGGAGTCAGTTGCACATCTTTTTTCATTTCTAATGCTTTGATTTGAGTCTTCTCTCTTTTATTTTCTTGGTGATTTTGGCTAATGGTTTATCAATTTTGTTTATCTTTAATGAAAACCAGCATTTAGCTTCATTGATCTTTGCAATTGTTTTCTTTGTCTCTATTTTATTTATTTCTGCTCTGATTTTTATTATTTCCTTCCGTCTACTAACTTTAGATTTTGTTTGTTCTTTTTTCTCTAGTTGTTTCAGGTGTAAGATTAGACTATTTGAAATTTTTTTTTTAAGTTAGATTGTATTGCTATAAAATTCCTTCTTAGAACTGCTTTTACTGCATCCCATAAGTTTGTATCATTGTGTTTTCACTTTCATTTATCTCTCGGTAATTTTTTCTATTTGCTTTTTTATTTCTTCAGCGGTACAGTGATTGTTGAGTAGCATACTATTTAGCTGCCACGTATTGGTGGGTTTTAGATTACACATACATACATACACACACACACACACACACACACATAATGTATATATACACTTTATTTCTAATTGCATAGCATTGTGAACAGAAAAGATGCTCGATATAATTTCTTAAATTTAGTAAGCTCATCTTGTGATCCAGCATGTGGTCAGTCCTAGAGAATGTTCCTTTTGCCCTTGAGAAGAATGTGTAACCTGTTGTTTCAGATGGGATGTTCTATAAATATCAACTAAGTCCACCTTAAGATGCCATTTAAGGACTGTGTTCCTTATTAATATCCTGTTCAGAGGATCTGTCCACTGATGAGAATAGGGTATTAAATCCCCACCCTCACTGTTGCTGTTACTGTCAACTCTCCTTTTATGTTTGCTAATATTTGCCTTACATATTGAGGTGTTCCTATGTTGGATGCATATGTTTATAATTGCTATATCTTCTTTTTGGGTTGAATGCTTGATAATTATGTAGTATCCTTTTTGCTTCTTATAGCAGTCTTTGTTTTAAAGTGTATTTTATATGATAAGATTATTTATACTCCAGCTTATAGTTTACTTTTGCCTGTAATACCTTCTCCAATCCTCTTACTGTCAGTCTGGAAACGTCCCTAGGTGTGCAGTGGATCTCTTGTATACTACATGTATATATACAGGTCTTGTTTTGTGCTCACCTTGCCAGTCTATGTCTTTTGACGGGTGCATTTAACCCATTTATATTCAAGGTAGTTATCTATATGTATGATCCTATTACCATTTTCTTAATTGTTTTGGGTTTATTTTTTGTAGATCTTTCCCTTCTCTTGTGTTTCCCGCCTAGAGATGTTCCTTTAGAATTTGTTGTAAAATTTGATTAGTGGTGCTGAATTCTCTTAACTATTGTTTGTCATGAAGTATTTGATTTCTTCATTAAATTTGATCCAGAGTCTTGGTGGATGTAGTATTTTTGGTGTAGCTTCTACCCTTTCATCATTTGAAATATACTGTGCAATTTCCTTTGTGGCTTGTAGAGTTTCCATTGAGGAATCAGCTGGTAATCTTATGGAATTTCCCTTGTACATTATTTGGTTTTTGGTTTTTGTTTTTTCCTTTTGCCAGGAGAAATATAATAACCTTAAATATGCAGATGAAACAACCCTAATGGTAAAAAGTGAAAAGGAACTAAAAGAGTCTCTTGATGAAGCTGAAATAAGAGAGTGAAAAAGCTGACTTAAAATTCAACATTCAGAAAACTAAGATCATGGCAAATAAATGGGGAGAAATGGAAACAGTGATAGATTTTATTTTCTTGGGCTCCAACATCACTATAGTGACTGCAGCCATGAAATTAAAGGGAAAAAAAAAAAAAAAAAAGCTTGCTCTTTGGAAGAAAAGCTATGACAAACCTAGAAAGTGTATTAAAAGACAGGCACATCACTTTGCCAATAAAGCTCCATATAGTCAAAGCTATAGTTTTTACAGTAGTCATGTATAAATATGAGACTTGCATCATAGAAAGACTGAGCATGAAAAATGTGATGATTTTGATCTGTGGTGTTGAAGAAAACTCTTGAGTGTCCCTTGGACAGCAAGGAGATCAAACTAGCCAGTCCTAATGAAAATCAACCTTGAATATTCGTTAGAAGGACCGATGCTAAAGCTGAAGATCTAATACTTTGGCCATCTGATAAGAAGAGCTGACTCACTGGAAAAAAACCCTTGTACTGGGAAAGACTGAGGGCTGGAGGAGAAGGGGGTAATAGAGGATGAAATTGTTGGATAGCATCATCAATTCAGTGTGCATGAGATTGAGCAAATTCTGGGAGACAATGAAGGACAGGGAAGCCTGATGTGCTGCAGGCCCTAGGTTCGCAAACAACTGGACATAACCAAGTGACTGAAAAGCAACAACAACAATATTTTACCTTTGTATTTAATTTTTTGTTAGTTTGATCCTTTGTGTTTTTGTGTGCTCCTCCGTGGGTTAATCCTGTCTGAAACTGTGTTTCTCAGACTTGGTTAACTATTTCCTTTCCCATGTTAGTAAGTTTTCAACTACTATGTCTTCAAATATTTTCTTGGGTCCTCTCTCTCTCTGCTCCTTCAGAGACCCTTATAATGTGAACATTGGTCCATTTTATGTTGTCTCTTAGACTGTCTTCATTTCTTGTCATTATTTTTTCCATATTTTGTTTTACAGCAGTGATTGCCACCATTCTGTCTCCAGGTCATATATCTGTTCTGTCTCAGTTATTGTGCATTTGATTCCTTCTACTGTATTCTTCATCTCTGTTTGTTCTTCACTTCTTCAATGTCTTTAGAAAACATTCCTTGCATCTTCTCAAACTTTGTCTCCTTTCTTCCACTGAGATCCTGGGTCATCTTCACTGTCATGATTGTGAATTTCTTTTCTGGAAGCTTGCCTATCTACACTTCATTTAGTAGTTTTTCTGGGAGTTAATTTTGTTCCATTAGGGAAATAACCCAGTTTCTTTTAATTTTGGTTAGATTTTTATTAGAATTTTAGGTTTTGGAGCCTTTGGGATTATAGTTCTTGCTTCTGTCTGTCCTCTGGTATATAAGGATAAGAGGCTTGTGCAAGCTTCCTGAAGAAGGGACTGACTATGTGGAAAACTAGGTATTTCTCTGGTGGGGAGGACTATGCTCAGTAAATCTTTAATCCAATTATTTACTATTTGTTACCAGTGCCTCTGTATCCATAGCAGGTCACTGCTAAACCATGCCTCTGCAGGAGACCCTCAAACACTCACAGGCATGTCTGGGCTCAGTCTCCTGTTTTTGCTCCTTTCCCCTGGGCCCTGGTGTGTCAAAGTTTTGCTTGTTCCCTCCAAGAGTGCAGTCTCAGTATCTCCCAGTCCTGTGGATTCCTATAACCAAATCCCACTGCTCTTCAAAGTCAGATTCCCTGGGGATTCCCAGCTCCTTTGCCATATCCCTCAGAATGGGAATCCTGAGGTTGGGCATAACTTCTTCACAACAGTGTGAGAACTCCTTTGGCAGTATTGTTTTCCATTTGTGGTTCCCACTGTCAGCGGGTATGGGACTTGATTTTATCATTATTGTGCCCCTCCTACCACCTCATTGAGGCTTCTCCTTTGTCCTTGGCCTTGAGGCATCATTTTTGGTGGGTTCCAAAATCTTGAAATTGATGGTTGTTCAGTAGCTAGTTGTGACATTGGTGATTTCTTAGGAGACGATGATAACACATCTTTCTACTCCATCATCTTGAACCAGTCTCTCTCTGCTTTTTAATATGCTGTCTAGATTTGTCATAACTTTCTCACCAAGGAGTAAGTATCTTTTAATTTCATGGCAGCAGTTGCCATCCACAGTGATTTTGGAGCTCAGAAAATAAAACCTATCAGTGTTACCCCTTTTTCCCTTTCTATTTGCCATGAAGCAATGAGACTGGATGCCACGATCTTACTTCCTTAACATTGAGTTTTGAGCCAACTTTTGCACTCTTCTCTTTCACTCTCATAAAGAGGCTCTTTACTTCCTCTTCACTTTCTGCCATAAGGTTGGTATCATCTGCATATCTGTGGTTGTTTACATTTCTCTCAGCAATTTTGATTCCAGCTTGTGATCACCCAGCTGGGCATGTCACATGATGTACTCTGCATAGAAATTAGATAAACAGGGTGACAATATACAACCTTATTTTTAACCAGTTGGCTCTTAATGTTTGGTTCTAACTGTTGCTTCTTGACTTTCATACAGGTTTCTCAGGAGACAGGTAATGTGGTCTAGTATTCCTATCTCTTGAAGAATCTTCTACAGTTTGTTGTAATCCATATAGTCAAAGGTATCCACAGAGTCAATGAAGCAGAAATAGGTGTTTTTTTGTTGTTGTTGTTTGTTTTTTTGTTTTTCTGTTTGTTTGTTTTTAGAATCACCTTGTTTTCTCTACAAGCCAATGGATTTTGGCAATTTGATCTCTCATTACTTTGCCCTTTCCAAACTGAGCTTATACATCTGGAAATCTCAATTCACACACTACTGAAATCTAGCTTGAATGATTTTGAGCATAACACTACTAGCATGTGAAATGAGTGTAATTGTATGGCAATTTGAACATTCTTTGGCATGGAATTAGAATGAAAACTGACCTTTACCAGTATTGTGGCCACTGCTAAGATTTCAGATTTGCTGACATATTGAATCCAGCATTGGAACAGTATCATCTTTTAGGATGTTAAATAGCTCATCTGGAATTCCATCACATTCACTAGCTCTGTTTGTTTAGTACTTCCTAAGGCCCACTTGACTTCACACTCTGGGATGTCTGGCTCTAGGTAAGTGACCACATCATAGGGGTTATCCAGCTCATTAAGACTTTTTTTTTTTTTTTTTTAATAATTCTGTGTATTCTTGTCATTTCTCCCTAATCTCCTCTCCTTCATTTAGGCCTTATTCTTTCTGTCCTTTATTGTGTCCATCCTTACATGAAATGTTTTTTTGCTATTTCCAATTTTCTTGAAGAGATTTCTAGTCTTTCCCATTCTATTGTTTCCTCTGTTTCTTTGCATTGTTCACTTAAGTAGGCTTTCTAATCTCTCCTGGCTATTCTCTGGAACTTTACATTTGGTTGGGTATATCTTTCCCATTCTCACTTGCCTTTTGCTTCCCTTCTTTCATCAGACATTTGTAAACACTCCTCAGACAACCATTTTGCCTTCTCTCATTTCTTTTCCTTTGGAATGATTTTTATCACCACCTCCTTGACACTGTTACAAACATCTGTCCATAGTTCTTCTAGCACTCTGTCTACCAGAACTAATCCCTTGAATCTGCTCATCATCTCCACTGTATAATCATAAGGGAATTTGTTGATGTCATACCTGAGTGGCCTAGTGGTTTCCCCTACTTTCTTAAATTTAAGCCTCAATTTTGTGATGAGGATTTCATGATCTGAGCCTTAGTCAGTTCCAGGTCTTGTTTCTGCCAACTGTATGACACTTCTGTATCTTTGGCTGCAAAGAACATAATCGATCTGATTTTGTTATTGACCATCAGGTGATGTCTTTGGGTAGAGTCATCTCAGGTTGTTGGAAGATGTTTGCTATGACCAGTGTGTTCTCTTGGCAAAGCGCTCCTGCTTCGTTCTGTACTCTACGGACATACTTACTTGTTACTCCAAGTTTCTCTTGACTTCTCACGTTTGCATGCTAATCCCCTATCATGAAAAATCATTTTTTTGTTTGTTTGTTTTAATGTTATTTCTAGAAGGTCTTCATGGAACCAGTCAACTTGACATTATTCAGCATTAGTGGTTTAGACATGGACTTGGATTATGTGATGTTTACCCCACATGTCAGGACTCAAACCTGGACAAAACCCAGACTGAGACTTGAACTCACTTGGCCATAATATGAACCCAGCCAAAACCCAAAGTCTTCCAATTGAGATCACGTTTTTGGTCTTAAGATTTAATGAAGTTCAGTTTCTCTGAGTCTTAGTGTAGAAATAATTCAATGAAACACAAAAATGATAGGAAAAATTAGAATTATTTAGAGAGAAACACTCCACAGACTGTGGGCCATCTCAGTAGATGAGCATAGCCTTGAAATGTGGCATAGTTAGGTTTTATGGGCTGAGTAATTTCATAGGCTAATGAATGTGAGAATTATTCTAACTATTTTGTGGAAGAGTTAGGGATTTCCAGGAACTGGACTGATGTCCACTTTTTGGCCCTTGATATTTGGTCTCAAAACTGTCATGGCAGTGATGGGTCTGTCACTTAGCTTTCTGTTGTGCTAAGATGAACATATACTGAGGTTCTGAAGATCTTTGTTATATAGCTCTTCTCTGTATTCTTGCCACCTCTTCTTAATATCTTCCTCTCTTTAAGAAAATTAGAGATACCAAGGGAACATTTCATGCAATGATGGGTAAAATAAGGACAGAAATAGCATGGGACTAACAGAAGAAGAAGATATTAAGAAGAAGTGGTAAAAATAAACAGAAGAACTATACAAAAAAGATCTTCATGACCCAGATAACCACAATGGTATGATCACTCACCGAGAGCCAGACATCCTGGAATGTGAAGTCAAGTGGGCCTTAGGATGCATCACTATGAACAAGGCTAGTGGAGGAGATGGAATTCCAGTTGGGCTATTTCAAGTCCTAAAAGATGGTGCTGTGAAAGTGCTGAACTCAATATGCCAGCAAATTTGGAAAACTCAGCAGTGGCCACAGGACTGGAAAAGGTCAGTCTTCATTCCAATTCCAAAGAAAGGCAATGCCAAAGAATGATCAAACTACTGCACAATTGCACTCATCTCGCATTCTAGTAAAATAATACTCAAAATTCTCCAAGCCAGGTTTCAAAAGTACATGAATCATGAATCTTCAGATATTCAAGATGGATTTAGAAAAGGCAGAGGATCCTGAGATCAAATTGCCAACATCCATTGGATTATCAAAAAAGCAAGGGAGTTCCAGAAAAACACCTATTTCTGCTTTATTGACTATGTCAAAGCCTTTGACTGTGTGGATAACAATAAACTGTGGAAAATTTTAAAAGAGGTGGGGAAACTAAACTACCTGATCTGCTTCTTGAGAAATCTGTATGCAGGTCAGGAACCAACAGTTAGAACTGGACATGAAACAACAGACTGTTTCCAAATAGGAAAAGGAGTACATCAAGGCTGTATATTGTCACCCTGCTTATTTAGCTTATATGCAGAGTACACGATGAAAAACACTGGACTGGATGAAGCACAAGCTGGAATCAAGATTGCCAGAAGAAGTATCAATAACTTGAGATATGCAGATGACACCACTGTTATGGCAGAAAGTGAAGAAGAACTAAAGCGCCTCTTGATGAAAGTGAAAGAGGAAAGTGAAAAAGTTGGCTTAAAACTTAATATTCAGAAAACTAAGATGATGGTATCTTATTTCATCACTTCATGCAAATAGATGGGGAAACAGTGGAAACTGTGACAGACTTTATTTTCTTGGACTCCAAAATCACTGCAGATGTTGATTGCAGCCATGAAATTAAAAGACACTTGCTCCTTGGAAGAAAAGCTATGGCCAACCTAGACAGCATATTAAAAAAAACAGAGACATTGCTTTACCAACAAAGGTCCTTCTAATCAAAGCTATGGTGTTTCCAGTAGTCTTTTGTGGATGTGAGATTTGGGCTATAAAGAAAGCTGAGTGCCAAAGAATTGATGCTTTTGAACTGTGGTGCTGGAGAAAACTCCTAAGAGTCCCTTGGACTGCAAGTACATCTGACCAGTTCATTCTAAAGGAAATCAGTCCTGAATATTCATTGGAAGGATGATGCTGTAGCTGAAACTCCATTACTTTGGCCACCTGATGCAAAGAATTGACTCATTTGAAAAGACCCTGATGCTGGCAAAGACTGAAGGCAGGAGGAGAAGGGGACAACAGAGGATGAGATGGTTGGATGACATCACTAACTCAATGGACACCAGTTTGGTTAAACTATGGGAGTTGGTGGTGGACAGGCAGGCCTGGCGTGCTGCAGTCCATGGTGTGTCAGTCAGACACGACTGAGTGACTGAACTGAGCTAAGACTGAAATGGAAGATTTAGTGAAATTCAAGTTGTCCAACATATTGGACTTAGTTGGTTCTAATCAATTTATGTCATGTGCTTGTGTTATGTTGTTCTTTTAAAGCTTATGCCCTGTCCCCTTTCCTCCTGTTTCACACCCTTCTGTATTATTGGCTGACATCCTCTACTTAAAAAAGCCAAATTAACAAAAGAAAGACAAACAGAAATTCATTATACATGTTTGCCTCATGTATACATAGGAGACACTCAAGGAAAATGAATGAACTGTCTAAGATATCCCAAAACTCTATCTTGACTACTAGCCTCATCTTACTGATGAAAGAAAGATGTGTGTGTATGTGTGTGTGTTTGTGTGTGTGTTTGTGTGTGTGTGTGTCTGTATGTTTTGGGCTAGGGTGGAAAGGCAATTCACAGAAAGAGGAAAAACTTGGTATACAAAAGTTTTCCTTCCATTCAGATAAATCTTTCAGGATGGGGGAAAAAAAAAAAACAAACTCTAAATAGCTCTCTTCTGGAATGTGCCCCCTTTTCTATGTAAATTTCCTTAAAAATGTAAATTTCTCTCATAAAAGATAACTTTTACCCTGGTTTTAGAGCTTCTACTCTGTCTGCAATTTCTCAAAGTTGTTCTTATACAAAAGGACTATATTTGGGGGTGGAACTTGGTGGGCTCCAGTCCATGGTGTTGCAAAGAGTCAAACAACTGAAAGCACATACAAACATTCACACATGCTTCTCTTACTATTTTGTGTTAATCAATCTTGTTAAGAAAATGCAATTGAATATATGTATTTTATATATAAAATGTATATTTATATAAAATAAATATATATGCTTCCCTCATAGGTCAGTTGCACGTGCAATGCAGGAGACCCCGGCTCTAATCCTGGATTGGGAAGATCCCCTGAAGAAGGAAAAGGCTACCTGTTCCAGTATTCTGGCCTAGAGAATTCCATGGAATGTATAGTCCATGGGGTTGCAAAGAGTCAGATTTGAGTGAGCAATTTTCATTTTCAGTATATTACATACAAGGAATATACATATCTATCAATGATTGATATATTGATGATATATATTTTGAATTTTATTAAATGACAATTTCATGACTCAAAATAATAATAGTTGTAATGATAATAAAAATATTGTGTAAATTTGGTTCTTACTATGTCAAATGATGCCAAGTTAAGATAACTGGCCTAAAGCTGTGCTTAAGTTTATTCATTAACAGGAGTCTGTGAGCTATAAAAATTCTTAGTAAAAGTTTCAAAAACTTCTTGCAATAATGTTTAAATTATTGGTTTTTTTATTTATTATTTTTGTTTATTATTAAGTGTTTTTTTTTTGTCATTAAAACTGACTTTAGAAATAAGTCAAGGTGATAATTTTATAAAAATTGGTTGGTTTGCCCATGCCTGTAAATTTTCAGAGAGGATTTTGCCCAGGATTTCAGTCTCTTTAGACCCTTAGGGGTTTATACTCCTAAAAATTAATTTCAACAAATAAACAAGTCAATATATAACAATTGTCTAAACTAAGCATTACATTCATTTTATTTTTTTTCATTTATTTTTATTAGTTGGAGGCTAATTACCTTACAATATTGTAGTGGTTTTTGTCATACAATGACATGAATTAGCCATGGATTTACATGTATTCCCCAAGCCCAGGTTGGATGCATGAGACAAGTGCTCGGGCCTGGTGCACTGGGAAGACCCAGAGGGATGGGGAATACATGTTTATTATTAAGTTTTTAATGCTTCATTAATTTATGAAGATATCTACATTCTTGTGTGTAGATGCACATTTATTAAGTGTTGAGATTGTAAAGGCAAAAATGTAAAATAAGAACAGTTTTTTGGGGAAAATAATAATATTGACATCATTTTTTCCCCCTTTTTCTTTAGAAAAAATATAAAATAATTTTTTTTTAAAACTGGAAAAGCCTTTTGGCAGCTTTAAGCTGACACATGCTTTTCTCACATTTTCGATTGCCATTTCTGAAATGTAAACTCACGGAAGATAACACTCCTATCTTCTAGTTTCTATGGAAAAAATCTAAAAATTCTATTGGACTTCTTGCTCCAAGTCACAAAAAGAAATACGTTAGCTTCAAAAAAAAAAAGAAAGAAAGAAAGAAAAGAAAGGTAATGTAGATTCTTCTCTGGATGAATCCAATTTAACTAGCACAGATAGTCACCTGAATTACCCAATGACTCTCTGATGAGATGAACTATTCATAACAAATGATGCTCTCCTGTTCTTTTACTTAAAGACTAGTCATTCATTTTGAAAACATACGTAGAAAAGTCTTACCTGATTGGCTACTTAAAGGATAAGAATCTTTTCTGTCTTTATATATCTCAGTGGATTGTCTGTAGTGATTATTGCATTCTGGTTTAAAGCTTATTACATAATAAAAGTGTTATTTCTCTACTACCTTTGCGGACAGGTTTTCTGAGTTGGGAGAAGGTTGTTTTACATATATTATGTAGATCAACCAAACACTAACTATAAAGTATCAAGTGTAAATATCTTCTTTTCAACATCTGAAATATAAAAGCAACATGCACTAAAATTTTTATTATAACATTTGCTAGTGGAATTGTATAATTTTATTTACTCATGAAAAAAATCATTTGGCTACATACTCTTAGATTAATTTAAGAAAAATAAAAACATGAAGTGATTGCTTATTATATGTGAGTTTCTCTATTTTTTTCTGGATGTCTGTGTGAGGGAGTAAGATAAATAAAACACAAAACTGGCAGTAAAATAACTCAATTTCCCAAGGCAGTTAAAGTTATCAAATATTGTATAAGACAGAGTGAAATAAGTGCCTTTTCTCCATCTACTTTATAAAATGTCCAAAAGTGAAAACTCTTTTTAAAATAATGCTAAAGATAAGTATGCATAGACAAACATTTCATAATTTAAAAAATGACTACCTTTCAGAGAATTCCAACAGAGCCAATGGAAGCTCCAGCTTAGATCCTAAGATGCAAAATCACTGAGCATCATGCCCATGAGGTATTGCATATCATACTGATAACAAAATGATATACTGTTGGCTTAAATGGGAGTGAACATCTTCTCAAGACTTTGGTTATGACAAAAATCTTCTGAAAACTTTGCTAACCTTTAAAGCTTTAAAATATTTTATTACAAAAAGGCGGGAGGGGGGGATCAGGATGGGGAACACATGTAAATCCATGGCTGATTCATGTCAATATATGGCAAAAACCACTACAATATTGTAAAGTAATTAGCCTCCAACTAATAATAATAAAAAAAAAGAAAAAAGAAGAAAATTAAGAAAATACTTAAGAAAAATATTTTATTACAAAAAGGAACAATACCAATAAGATAAATGAATTGCAGACCCTTATCAGACAGAATCATGAAAAAGTAAAGTACTTATATTTATGAAAAATTATGCATTTAGATGTTTATTAGCATTTCTAGTGAATTATAATTATTCAAATAGAAATACAGAAAAAAACTAGAAAAGTATTTATTGTTTAATTAACATGACACAATAGAACTTGAATGGAGAAGGAAATGGCAACCCATTCCAATATACTTGCCTGGAGAATCCCACGGACAGAAGTACCTGGCAGGCTACAGTCCATGGGCTTTCAAGAGTCAGATACGACTTAGTGACTAAACCACCACCAATAGAACTTGAAATAATCTTTATTCAGAGACCTATAAAAAATAGAATAAACAAGTTAATGTTTATCTAATATATTTTTCAAAAAACACAGAGGTAGAAGGAAGTGTGATTTCCTTTCATTGCTGAAATATTTGGGAAATTATACTGTCAAATTAAACTATCATAAAATGTACTAGTCTGAAATGTCAGTTTCAGGACATGCTAATTTTCCTATAGTTCAAGAAGTATTCAAATTATAGAAATATAAAATTATTTTAAGAATGTGTACCTGCTATTTTTAAAATATATATCTACTGATTACTGCTTTGCATCTTGTTGGTTGTTTTCCACTTGCTATAAAGATTCTAAAATCATAATCTTGTCACTTCACTTTGTGATAAACCAACATATGAAATCATAACAATATTTGAGATATAAACTTTTTTTATACTTTTACTAATTTGTTTTATGTTTATATTTGTTTAGACTGCAATTATGAAGTTCTGAAATCAGTAACTTCTTTAAATTTTATATTATACTAATCTGATTGTGGAAATTTTACATAAAAGTTAGACATAGGTATGTACAATTATCTTTTTTGAAATAGTGTTTTTTTGTATTAAATTAGCTGTGTGACAGTGCATGTCTTTTTTTATGAGTTAGGCCACAGCTCAAATCAAAGTAGAGACTTACCAAGGATTTATTTACATGTAATCTATTTTTAAATAAATGCTCAAAGAAAGGAGAGAGGAAACAAGATACAAATAGTTATTTTTTATTTAATGATGATCTGCTTACATTGCCTCACATCAAAGTGATCATACAAGAATTCAAGTATGATTCAATGGGCCTTTAGTTGTAGGGTCTGCAAAATTTATTTATGGTTATATTCATTTATTGAAATTTCTTTAAAAAAGAGTAAAAATTCAAGTGTAAATTAAAATGTTAGCTGCTGCTGCTGCTAAGTCGTTTCAGTCGTGTCTGATTCGGTGCGACCCCATAGAGGGCAACCCACCAGCTCCTCTGTCCCTGGGATTCTCCAAGTAAGAACACTGGATTGGTTGCCATTTCCTTCTCCAATGCATGAAAGTGAAAAGTGAAAGCGAAGTCGCTCAGTCCCCTCTGACTCTTAGCGACCCCATGGACTGCAGCCTACCAGGCTCTTCCTTCCATGAGATTTTCCAGGCAAGTACTCCAAGAGTACTGGAGCGGGGTGCCATTGCCTTCTCCATTAAATGTTAGATAATACAATAAATCAATTTACTCTAGAGGATAAAAGAATACTAACGAGCTTTTCTTAAGGGTCAAATTTTAATGAAGAGGGTGTGGGTGTATGTGTCAGTCTCTCAGTCGAGTCCAACTCTTTGTGACCCCATGGACTGTAGCCCACCAGGCTCTGTCTGTGGAATTTTCCAGGCAAGAAGACTGGACTGGGTTGCCATTCCCTTTTCTAGGTGGTCTTCCTGACCAAGGGATTAAACCCAGGTCTCCTGCATTGCAGGCAGATTTTTTACCATCTGAGCTACCAGAAAAACCCTAAAGAAGAGAAAATTGACACCAAAAAAAAAAAAAAGGAAAGGTGGAGGGGCGAAAGAAAAGAAGATGATTAAACTGAGGAGGAGGGAAAATAAAAAGTTTCCTTAAAAGTGTGTGTGAGAATGTGAGGGTAAGATAACCTGCTTTATGAATGTACCTGTGGATGGCTCCAAACAGCACATCTATTTTTCTTCTACTGGAAAATTGCCCTTATCATAATGGAAGAATCTAGTTTGCTTATTAAATACTGCCTCACATTATCTGAGTCTCATCACTGATTTTAGCTGTACATTCGTTGTGCAGTTGTGTCACCAGAATCTTGAGTCCTATTCTTTCACTCTCCTCACATGTCTCTCCCATTCAGTGCCTGTCTTTAGAAGCACAGATTTTACACAGGGAAGTTGTATCCTGAAATGTTGGGGTCTTTTTGCCTTTAGGCATTCAATACCTGGGTCATGGGAACTGACTAGCAGTTCTTTCCTCTTCTTAATCCTTTTTTTTTTCTTTTTAAATTTTAATTTTATCTTTTATCACCAAAAACATTTATTTGAGTATAGCCAATTAGCAATGTTGTGATAGTTTCAGGTGAATAGTGAAGTACTCAGCCATACATTTGCATGTATCCATTCTTCCCAAAACCCATCCCATCCAGGCTGGCACATAATATTGAGCAGATTTCCATGTGCTATACAATAGGTTTTTGTTGGTTATCCATTTTAAATATAGCAGTGTGTACATAATCTTCCCAAAGTCCTTAACTATCTCTTCGCCTCCGCAATCATGAGTTTGCTTTCTAAGTCTGTGGGTCTCTTTCTGTTTTACTTATAAAAGTTCTTTTTAGATTTCACATATAAGGGATGTAATATGATATCTTCCTGTTAAACCTTAAGTCTCAGATGGATAGTTATGAAAGCCATTATATGGTCCTTGAAATCCTCGAGTGGCCTGAGACTAATTTCCCTCAGAATTGACTGAATATGGGGCTATAACTTAAAAAAAAATTAGTTTTTAACAATTTATATTAAGGGCTTCCCTGGTGGGTCAGTGATAGAGAATTCATCTGTCAATGCAGGAGACGTGGACTAAATCCCTGGGTTAGGAAAATGCCTGAAGGAAATTGCAACCCACTTCACTATTCTTGCCTGAGAAATCCTATGGACAGGCTACAACCCTGGCAGGCTACAGTCCATGGGGTCACAAAAGAGTCAGACATGGTTTAGTGACTCAGCAACAACAATAACAAACAAGAGTTGATTCACAATCTTGTGTTAGTTTCAGGTGTACAACAAAATGAATGTTTGACATACACATGCATTTATTCTTTTTCAAATTATTTTCTCATTTAGATTGTTACATAACATTGAACCAGCAAGGACCTACTGTATAGCACGGGAAACACTCCTCGATATTATGTCACAGGCTGATGTTTGGCAGGAAGCAACGCAATTCTGTAAAGCATTTATCCTTCAATTAAAAAATAATTTAATTTTAAAAATACTATGTAACTACCTAAAGAAGCACTATGGCCATTGTTTTCATCTTAGCTCCTGCTCACCAGGACTACTTCCAAAAAATCTGTGTGTCACATAATTCTGGGTCATGCTCTGTTTTAATGGTGGTAGTTAGGAAAGACAAGCTGAGATTTAAGAAATACTACCTATAAGAATTTAATATAATGTTAGTACAGAAATATCCTTTTTCTATACTTCTTATTTCAAGTATTGCCTCAAATGATGTTTCAGTGTTTAATAATATTTCCAGATAACTTTTTTCATTTTAGTTGCAAATTTGAATATCTTTTATATTATGTTTATATAATTTCATAAAGCAACATTTTATTTTATTTTGCTGCCTATTTTATTGTAATCTTTATTTCATAATAAAAATTGTAAAAGTTACTTTACTATGAAGTTCTTGGCTCTCTAAGTTAAAAAAATATATCAAAAGACATCATAAATCACATTCAAAATTCTTATGGTGCTGGGCAAAGACATTACAAATGTGTATGCAACAAAATCTTGCCCTTTTTGACTCTTCTTATTGTTTAATGTTCCTTAACAATGGGTTCAGTCAATCAGTTCGGTCGCTCAGATGTGTCCGACTCTTCGTGACCCTATGGACTGCAGCACTCCAGGCTTTCCTGTCCATCACCAACTCCTGGAAGTTGCTCAGATTCATGTCAATCGAGTCCTTGATGTCATCCTACCATCTCATCCTCTGTTGTCCCCTTCTCCTCCTGCCTTCATACATAAAATATAAACATGTTAGGTGAGAAGAAAGGGAATTTAAATCAACCACATTCAACTTGTCTCATATTTTAAAATATCTGGTCTCTGGATATTTTTGTAATAGCTATAAATTACATCAATAAGCTAGTAGCTACTGGGTAGTGTGTTCATACTGTCTCTACTGAGTAGTGAGTATTTAATCACTGCTCTGTATGAAAAGCATATCCTGTAGCTCTCTATCCATATATCCTGACAATTCTTCTCTATAGCAGTTATCAATAACTGTCATTCTATTGTACACTTATACATTTATTCATTTGCCACTTCCCACACTGAAATATAAGCATGATAAATACAAGGCTTCTGTGTCCTATATCCGTGTTCATGGAAAATAGTAGATACTAAGTCGATATTTCTTATATAAAAGAATGAATGAATTTACATAAAATTTGAAAAGTGTTCATATTCCCATTTCCTAGTGAAGAAATCAACGCTCATAAGTAGTTATAAACATTGTTTATAACTCCACTTGAAGCAATGTTTCAACTTCACTCTGCTTATAAAAACTGATACAAAATTTGATATCAGGTCTACTATGATTTGTTATTAAATATATGTGTGTGTGTATATATATATATATATATATATATTTACTATACTGCCTTGCCTCCAAGTAGTAAAGTACCAGTAAATGGTCTTATTCTATACATGCTTTTTATGTACTTGAATGAATGTTGCCACCTGAAGGATGTCACATTCACTGCCCAAATATCTGGCCCACCTAAACCTGTCTCATAATCAATTGGAGAGTCTCAAAGAACAACAGAAACTTTGTAAAACTCAATGTACTTTGTGCTAAGGTTACATACTGTTATATTTTCTAAAATGTGAAACTGAATGAATATTTCATTAGACATTTGGCAGGGGTATGGCATATGCTATGTCAAAGCAAAAGTAATATAGATGACAATGAAATGCTGACATTGTAAAATATTCATGAAACATATAAGTATCTATTAAGAACTTGGAAGCATAAAAACTTCATGCACTAGAAATATATCCTCTCTCTTCACTTAAGAAGACTCTGCAATGGGATTCCCACAGTATACTGATTCTCTCATAGTCTCTTTCTGAGTCTTTCAGTGTACATAGAGGGAGAAAAGCTAGATATATGTAAATGCAAATCCTTAGGTCTCTAAACAAATGTTTCTGTCTAAGAATAATTATCTTAAGAAAACACTGCTGATGGTAAAACTTGTCCTTGACAGCCTCTTAGATGTTTGTTCTCTCTGTCTCTGTCTCTCACACACGCATACACCCTCCACTCACACACATACATCTTTTTATTCTATGCTTTTTAATCGAGCAATTATAAAAATCTTAAATGTGTATAATCTATTCTTCCTTATAAAGACATTTCTCATAACTATTTCCTCCAAAGTTCACCAGCTAGCAGCATGCTGAGACATTTTCAGATAACAAAATGGAAATTTAGGAAAGTTTGGAATCTTCTCAAAGATTTCACATCCAGATATTAAACACAGAGCTCAAAGCACCCTTTCTGATTTTAATTCTATAGTGGAGGAAAATCCTATGAACTCTACTTTTAGTTTCTCTTCCTCCTCTTCCCTGCTCTCTTCTCCCCATCTCTTCTCTCTCTCTTCCTTTCTGTTTCTATTACACACCACACCTATCAAAAAGTCATAATATATTTCCTCAAAAAGAGTTAGTTTGATTTAGGAGTTGTTTTCCTTCCCTAAGCTGAAAACAAATATATATTTCCTGTACTGAAGTAATGAGAATATACACTCTTATTACTAAATATCTCATGAGCAGTTTTTATACTTAAGTAACATTAATAAAGAACTAATGTTCTAAAATTTTTTATGTTTATTTTTATTGAAGGTTAGTTGATTCAAATGTGTTAGTTTCAGGTATATAACAAATCAGTTCAATTATATATTTTTATGCATATTCATATATATTAATACATATATAGTATTTTCCATTATAGTTTATTACAAGACATTTTATTGCAAGAGGGTACCTTGTGCTGTATAGTAGGTAACTGTTGATAATCTATTTTATATATAGCAGTTTATAACTGCTAATCTCAAACTTCCAATTAATCCTTCCCCACTCCCTTCCCCTTCACCTTTGGTAATCTTAAGGCTGTTTTCTTTGACTGTAAGCATGTTTCTGTTTTGTAAATAATTTCATTTGTGTCACATTTTAGATTCCACATATAAGTGATTTTGCTTGTTTTTTGTCTTTCTCTTTCTGAGTTACTTCTCTTAATGTGATGATCTCTATGTCCATCCATGTTGCTGCAAATGATATTATTTAATTCTTTCCTGTGGTTGAATAATATTCCACTGTGCATATATACCACATCTTCTTTACTCATTCATCTGTCAATGGCATTTAGGTTGCCTCAGTGGTAAAGAGCTAACATTTTGAATGCTTGTTGACTGATATTTTCTTAGAATGGGATATTTATCTCACTATTAAATGAATAGCATTATCATCTCAATTTTAGAACAAAATAATACGTTTCAGTAACTTACTAATACTTGTGTCCAGGTTTTCCACTCTGCTTGTCTTGAACTTGTCTGGTTTTACATCTGTTATCTATTGCTTTCAAGATTCTTTCACCATGAAGTTTTTCAAATATATTTGCTATATTTTATTTTGTAGTTATTAATGAGAAAGATATCAATTGTTTTCAAATATCTTTATTTAAAATCCCTTTTATTAGGGTAAAGTTAAATAATTAATGCTCACACCACCGGATGCACTCATTTTTCAAATTTCAGTAGTACCACAATAGCCTTTCTTTTAATCATAGATCCTAAAGCAGTAACCATTGTAATAAAATAAAAATATAGGAGTAAGAGACAATTGCATGGAATTGAGTTTAAGATGCAGAATTTTACCTTAGTCATTATGCTACTCCTTATAAATTATTTTGGAGTTCCATAAGTCCTAAAATCAAGGAAAAGTCCTCAAACTTGTCATGCTTTCCTCTAGCACATACCTAGACACTTTATGATTAAACATCCATTCAAAGAGCATACTTCTGGCTGTGTATTTCTATTCCAATCTTGAATTAGTGTTTCTAGACAGAAATACACACACACACACACACACACACACACACACACATAATGGCCAGTGTACTTTTCCATGTTTATAAAAATCTATTAAACTCATTGGGGAAAATATTATTTTCAACTTTATTTTCATAATTGAATAATCAAAAGTTCAGTGAATATTTTGAACCCATATGCTCTAAGTCATGCAGACCCTTTTTTCAACCACAACTAAAATTTTATTTAAGTTTTTTTCTCAATCAATCAAAAACTTACAAATAATCCAAAATTTCCACATACTCTGAAGTTTAACAACACTAGCCTGACATTCTAAAGGCAACTGTAAGCTAAAAGTGAGAAATGGAAACACAGGTCAAATGCTCTTCAATGACCCTTTCACTTATTGCTAATTTGCACACCTAAATTTTTACAAGGATGTCTTAACTTTTCCTGCATCCTCCAAGCTTGCTCTGTTCGATCTAGTGTTTGCTATTATCTGGGCAGCAGAGGAAATAGGAAACTACAAAATTGTGCAGTTATCTGACCACTGCTAAATGTGACTGACAGCTTAGTCAGGGCAACATGCCCCCAAGAAGCTGTGTAAACTCTGCCTTGGGCTAGCATCTCCATTAGAAGCTGTTCATCCCATAGAGCATTAATTCTGTCATATGTCTGGGTCTCACAGGAGTAGACATGCAACCCACACAGTATCAGTGGAGGAGCCCTGAGGCCATAGGCAAGTACTGTCAGATCCTTCTTAGAGTTCAGTCAGAGCCTATGTGGAGCTGGACATGCAAACAAAGGAGGCAAGAGGTGTTCACTGGATGTTGATGTGATGCTTTGCATTAAACAGGGCTGAAAAATGAGAGCTAATGGAGTGTGCAAATGCACAAGCATGCATATCTGCATACTCCATTGCTTCTCATTCACAGAAAAATCCTGAAAAGTAGGACAGAAGTCTGCCATCAAGAAGAGCTTTCTTTTCCAATTCTTCCTCCTTTTTCTTTTCCCTTTTATTTTGATATAATGTCAAACTTACAGATAATTTGCGTGAACAGTACAAGGATTGCTTTTGGGCCGTTTAGTGAGATTGACAAACTTACATATCCTCTCAGATTTGCCAACATTTTCCATATTAAAATCTGGCAAGCACTGTAAGAAACTTTCAGTTATTCCATAGTCTTCAAATAATGTATTAGATACATGCATTTTATGTTTATAAATGCATACTTATATACATTTATAAATGCATATTTACATATTATGCATGTATATATATTCATTATACATATATGTATAAATATTTATGCATTATACAAATGCCCAGTTTTTATTTTTCTTCTTTTGTTTGTTCTACATATAATTTGAAGATTTCAGAAAATTGAAGAAGTAGCAACTCCATGTGTTTATTCTCTCAATTTCCTAACAGTTGCCTAGTCTTCTGAATTTTAATTATGAACTATTTTCTAAATCCATCCACTGGGAAGACCCAAAGGGATGGGATGGGGAGGGCGGTGGGAGGGGGAATCAGCAAGGGGAACACATGTAAATCCATGGCTGATTCATGTCAGTGTATGGCAAAAACCACTACAATATTATAAAGTAACTAGCCTCCAACTAATAAAAATAAATGAAGAAAATAAAAAAATAAAAATTAAAAAAAAAAAAAAAAATCCATCCACTCTTCCTCATCTTATTAAATTCATGTCATCATAAAACTATCTGTTACTAAAGAGAAAATAGTTGTACCAGAGGACGTAGATATGATATTTTATATATGAACCCAGGAATATTCGGAGAGGTTTAGATGCAGATTGGAATAAACTAGCCTTCAGAAAGCTCACAGTCTTAAACAGAGAAGCTCTCCATTCCAGAGTGTAGGTGCCTGAGAAGACAGAAAGGATGGACTGAGACCATAAGTCCTCACTCTTGGTTCTTTCCCTGAGATGTTCCATGGGAAATTCACTAACTAGAAGAAAAAAGTTCTCCTTTCCTGATATCCAGAGTGGCATTTTCAATGAAGACGTAGGCTTAATAGCCAAAGGAGTATGTTTTTTTTTTTTTCCCCTAAAAATAGTACACTGTTAGTATTCAGGCTGAAACGTGCATGCAGGCTAAGTTACTTAGTAGTGTCCAACTCCTTGCAACCCTACGGACTGTAGCTTGCCAAGCTCCACTATCCATGGGGTTCTCCAGGAAAGAATACTGCAGTGAGTTGCTTTGCCCTCCTCCAGGGGATCTTCCCAACCCAGGAGTCTCCTGCATTACAGGCATATTCTTTACCATTTGAGTCACTAGGGAAGCCTTTTTGTATTCAGGCTGAAACTGTGAGAGCGGGACAAACATTTGTGGAGGCATTCCTGGATGATCAGGAAGTTTTTTGTTGTTGTTGTTGTTGTTTGTTTTGAGTGGACGACGTGGGAGACATAATTACGATGCATCAAAAGATCAAATCAATGTCATTGGCTTCATCACTTCAAGGAAAATATGTTCGACGTTACACAGATATGATTGAATTTTCCTTTCCTGTATGTGAAAACTGAGTTTTTGCTCTCAATCTTAAGTTCAAGGAACATTGGAAAATTTATTAGCTAGTACATAGTTTATGGTACAAGCTTGAATATTCATTTATTAAATAGCTATAATGTTAAGCATAAAGGAAAACAGACATCCCATGTATTCCTTGCAGAATCAGTTTAAAAGAAAATCACACATATGAGGTTTTTTGTTGTTGTTGTTGTTGTTTTAACCATTTACTGGTGCTTCCCAGTTGGCGCTAGTAATAAAAAAAAAAAAAAAAAAAAAAAAAAATCCCTTACCAATGCAGGAGAAGTAAGAGAGGTGAGTTTGATCCCTGGGTGGGGAAGACACCTGGAGTAAAACAAGGCAACCCACTCCAGTATTCTTGCTTGGAGGATCACTTGGACAGAGGAGCCTGACAGGCTACTTACTGTCCATTGGGTCACAAAGAGTTGAAATCACTGAGGTGATTTAGCACACACACACATAAGAAAACTTATACAGTAATTACCTAGAATTTGTTAACTCTTTTACATCATGTCTTTTTCAGTATTCCAAAAGGCTCTAAGCACTCACTTTTTATATAGAGGTTGTTTTCTGAGGGGCAAGGTTGAACATGTTCCTTGCTAGTTATAATTTTTCGAGTACATGAGTAAAGATCCGAACTGTGAATGGTGGTATGAAAGAGAATGTTTCAGAATTAGCACTGACATGAAAATGAGTTGCTATAAAACCACTCCAGTAAACTGAAATATTGAATATAGTTGATAACATAAAAGCTGTACCTTACAACAATATTGTGAGTTTGTAGTAGAGACTGCAAAGTGGTGGTCTCCCAAAGGTATCTGTTATCTGAAAGTGGCTTCATGACCCTTTGTACCAGTGGGCTCATTCCTTTGTGCTGAGTTGCTGACATTGGGTGGCTGTGTTTGTAGATTATATATTAGCTAAGTGGACAATAACTGAGACTGCAATGATAAAACTACAGTTTAAAAGACAAAATATCAATCTACTATTTCATACACTTCATAATAAGCTAGTGAAATAATATTCTTAAAGAATTCAAATCAAATTAGGTTCTGCTAAAACAGCTTTGTTTTTTTCACAACCAGAGCAACTTAATGATGATCAATCTAGCAGTACTGTGCAGGAAGTAGTAAAGTCTGCTTGTCCAAAGCAGAGGCTCTTATCTTCCTATTCACAGATATACTTCTTTATGTGCCCTTTCTTAAGCACCAATATCTACCTGGTCACTAGCCTGGTTGATCCTCGATTTCTCTACTGACCTTTTGTCAATCTCATCTAACTATGCTTAATGATAAAAACTCTATTCATTCCAAATATATCTTCCCTTCTCTTTCTTTCTTCCAGTATCTTGTAACCTTTCATTTCCACTATTTTAATAATCTCCTAACATGGGCTCCCCTTGTCTTTCAGCTGTATCAGCTCCATCTTTTATAGTGTATAATGAGGTCACCTACAAAGTACAAATCTGGACATGTCTGGATTGACTATTACCTTAAAATATTCATTGGTTGTATATTTTCACTCTGGAGTAAAATCCAAAGTCCTCGGTACATGATATAAGAATTTCCATAATGCTTCTTCTAATTATTACATGGTTTCTTCTACTTTTCCAATTTACCACACCATAGTTCTATATGTATTTTAAGCTGGCCAAAATGTATACAGTCCAATATAGCAGTTGAAATATCATTAATCTGATAAAGATGTATGTACTCTAAGACACAGACTAACTTTTGACACTTCATGCCATAAAGAGTTTAAGATAACTCATTAATAAATGACTCATTTGATCTCTTTGCAGTCCAAGGGACTCTCAACAGCTTTCTCCAGCACCATAGTTCAAAAGTATCAGTTCTTCAGTGCTGTTTCTTCTTTATGGTCCAGCTCTCACATCTATACATGACTACTGGAAAGACCATAGCCTTGACTATGCAGATCTTTGTCAGCAAAGTGATGTCTCTGCATTTTTCATACACAGTCTAGGTTTGTCATAGCTTTTTATATTACATATATATAAATTTATATTTTATACACACACACACACACATATGCATGTACCTTACATGTACATGTACATGTACAAATGTTTTAAAAACCAAAAATAGCAACAAAAATACTGTTCCCATTCTTAGGATGCTTTTACACTTGAATTTCCCTGGAACTCAAACATCCATTCTCAGGTAAAGATCTTCAAAATCCTATGCAAACAGTCTTGCTTAATTCCTCCTTCAGGCTGGTAGACTATCTTCCAGCTATTGTGTCAACCTCATTGGTATCTTTTTTAAAACTATCTCTGTTGTGTTCCACTCCCTAATGCCCACTCTCATCTCTTACCGTCTGCTTTTGATATTCATATCTGACCTCTGACATGTTGATTCTTCTACCCTACACTAAAAGGTAAGTCATTCTTCGACAGGAAAAACATCTTAAGAAAAACTTTGGTCACTGCTGAATTAATAAAAAGTCAAAAGATGATAAACAAGTCAGCTTAATACGTCAACAGATCACAAATAAAATACAAGCTGGTACAAGATCCTACAGAGAGTATATATGTGTATGTGGGCATGTGTGTGTAGAAATTCTTGTGGCAGGTAGAATTGTTTATACCTTCACATGAAGGTATATAAGAATATTGCAGGAGAGGAAAGTAAAGAATATAAGAGGGAAATTTTTCAGAAGGATCGAGAATTTTCACAGCACTCTGGATGAATGTGATTGGGAAACTGTAGAGGGAATTAGTTTTCTTCTCAGGTGGCGCTAGATGTAAAGAACCTGCCTGCCAATGCAGAAGACATAGGGGACATGAGTTCGATCCCTGGGCCCAGAAGGTCCCCTGGAAGAGGGCATGACAATGTACTCCAGTATTCTTGTCTGGAGAATCCCATGGACAGACGAGCCTGGCAGGCAACAGCTCACTGTGTCTCAAAGAGACAGACACTGAGGTTTATTATTATTGACATATTTTCTAATTTCTTCTTCTTAATTATATCTTTAAATTATTTTCAACTACATTTTTGGAAAGTAAACAAACTTGAGAAATATGTGACTAACTGTGGTGTTGGAGAAGACTCTTGAGAGTCCCCTGGACTGCAAGGAGATCAAACCAGCCGATCCTAAAGGAGATCAATCCTGAATATCCATTCTGATGACTGATGCTAAAGCTGAAGCTCCAATATTTTGGGCACCTGATGTGAAGAGCTGACTTATTGGAAAAAACACTGATGCTTGGAAAGATTGAAGGCTGGAGGAGAAGGGGATGACAGAGGATGAGATGGTTGGAGGCTATCACCGAGTCAATGGATATGAGTTTGAGCAAACTTTGGGAGATAGTGGAGGATAGGGAAACCTGGCATATTGCAGTCCATGGGATCACAAAGAGTCAAACATGCTTGACTGAACAACAGCAACAACATATTTCTTGACATCTCATATAACTCAGTTCACTTTAAACACCATTGTGGATATGATGGAGCTAATTAGCATGTATGTTTAATGTAGATATATAAAAATGTTGACAGAATTTTTTTTCTCACTGTGCTCATTCTGCGGCTAAAACAGACTTATAGATAAGTGTATGAAATAAACACTACCACAAATTCATTTGGTTTTCTCTTCAGATAATATTTGAGTAACTATGATGTACAGAGCTTATTGATGAAGGTACCAACTGCAAGGATACAGATGTAAATAAATACAGATGCAGTAGTGGTGGTAGTTTGATGGTTTACTAGTCAGTTTTGCTTGACTCTTTGTGACCCCTTAGACTGTGGCCTACCAGGGTTGTCTTTCCAGCTTGGGATTTCCCAGGAAATAATACTGGAGTGAGTTGTCATTTCATTTTCCAGGGGATCTTCTTGACATAGGGTTCAAGCACACATCTCCTGCATTGGCAGGCAAATTCTTTACCAACAAGCCATCAGGGAAGCCCAATATGTACCTATAATGAAGGTTACACATATGAATAAATGACTAACGCACTTTTTAAGACAGGGAGAGAGATGGCATGTGAGTGGTTTAACATTGTAGCTTGGTAGTAAGGATAACTTACCTAAGTGCAGTAGATGGAGAATGCTCTGTAGAAGAGATAAATTTGAGACTCAAATTAAAAGTTAAGGAACAATTTTCAGTTGGTGAAATGGGACTAAGGAACTTAATAAAAGAGAATATTTTGGAAAAATTCTTGGAAGCATGAGGAGCATAAAGTATCACAATATCAATAAAGAGGTTGCAAGTGATTAGACTTAATCTGGAAAGGAAACTATGAAAGGCCATAAATGAAGGGGTCTGAGGACAATACTGCAAAGGAGAGTAAAACCAGCAGAGGAGATACTGCAGACCATGATAAACACCATAACATACACTGATATTAGCAACTGCTTTGTGAATAGGCTTCAAGCTAGTGATTGAAAAAAGGAAAAAAAAATGTGATATATATCATTGCTGTTCAGGTCCTCATGGATGGCAGCACGGCACACTTCTCTATCCATATATATTAGTGATTTCTCTTGCATAGTTTGACAATGAGTACAATTTGCCTTCTTCTTCTTCACCCTCTCCCTCCACCTTGTTGTGCTCATAACCCCTTGTTGTGCTTCAGTTGCTAAGTTGGTGTCTGACTCTTTGTGACCCCATGGACTGCAGCTAGCCAGTCTTCCCTTTCCTTCACTATCTCTTGGAGTTTTCTCAGACTCATGTCCATTGAGTCAGTGATGCCATCCAGCCATCTCATCCTCTGTCAGTCCCTTCTCTTGTCTTCAATCTTTCCCAGCATCTGGGTCTTTTCCAATGAGTGACTCTTCACATCAGGTGGCCAAAAGATTGGAATTTCAGCATCAGCCCTTTCAGTAAATATTCAGGGTTGGTTTCCTTTAGTATTGATTAGTTTGATAGCCTTGCTATTCAAGAGACTCTCAAGAGTCTTCACAAAGTTCATGTCTATCACTAAATATAGTTCAGAAACATTTACTCTACTATCAGTCAGTGAGGTAGTTCAGTCGCTCAACCATGTCTGACTCTTTGCAACCCCATGAACCACAGCACGCCAGGGCTCCCTGTCCACCACCAACTCTTGGAGTTTATCTAAAGTCATGTCCATTGAGTTGGTGATGCCATCCAACCATCTCATCCTCTGTTGTCCCCTTCTCCTCCTGTCATCAATCTTTCCCAGCATCAGGGTCTTTTCAAATGGGCAGCTCTTCACATAAGGTAGCCAAAGTATTGGAACTTCAGGTTTAGCATCAGTCCTTCCAATGAACACATAGAATGGATCTCCTTTGGGATGGACTGGTTGGATCTCCTTGCAGTCTAAGGGACTCTAAACAGTCTTCTCCAACACCAAGGCCAAAAGCATCAATTCTTCAGTTCTCAGCTTTCTTTATAGTCCATCACTCACATCCATACATGACTACTGGAAAAACCATAGTTTTGACTATATAGACCTTTGTTGGCAAAGTAATGTATCTGTTTTTGTAATATGTTGTCTAGGTTGGTCAAGAATACACAAAAGAACAGTACCAAGAAAAAAAAAAAAATCTTCATGACCCAGATAATCACAATGGTGGGATCACTCACCTAGAACCAGCCATTCTGGAATGTGAAGTCCAGCGGGACTTAGAAAATGTCACTATGAACAAAGCTAGTGGAGGTGATGAAATTCCACTTGAGCTATTTCAAATCCTGAGTGATGATGCTGTGAAAGTGCTGCATTCAATATGCCAGCAAATTTGGAAAACTCAGCAGTGGCCACAGGACTGGAAAAGGTCAGTTTTCATTCCAATCCCAAAGAAAGGCAATGCCAAAGAATGCTCAAACTACTGCACAATTGCACTCATCTCACACGCTAGTAAAGTAATGCTCAAAATTCTCCAAGCCAGGCCTCAGCAATATCTGAACCATGAACTTCCAGATGTTAAATCTGGTTTTAGAAAAGGCAGAGGAACCAGAGATCAAATTGCCAACATCTGCTGGATCATCGAGAAAGCAAGAGAGATCCAGAAAAACATTTATTTCTGCTTTATTGACTATGCCAAAGCCTTCGACTGCGTGGATCACAATAAACTGTGGAAAATTCTGAAAAAGATGGGAATACCAGACGACCTGACCTGCCTCTTGAGAAACCTGCATGCAGGTCAGGAAGCAACAGTTAGAACTGGATCTGAAACAGCAGACTGGTTCCAAATAGGAAAAGGAGTATGTCAAGGCTGTATATTGTCACCCTACTTATTTAACTTACATACAAAGTACATCATGAGAAACACTGGGCTGGAAGAAGCACAAGCTGGAATCAGGATTGCTAGGAGAAATATCAATAACCTCAGATGTTTAGATGACATCACCCTTATGGAAGAAAGTGAAGAAGAACTAAAAAGCCTCTTGATGAAAGTGAAAGAGGAGAGTGAAGAAGTTGGTGTAAAGCTTAACATTCAGAAAACTAAGATCATGGCGTCTGGTCCCATCACTTCATGGGAAATAGATGGGAAAACAGTAGAAACAGTGTCAGACTTTATTTTTGGGGGGCTCCAAAATCACTGCAGATGGTGATTGTAGCCATGAAATTAAAAGACACTTACTCCTCGGAAGGAAAGTTATGGCCAACCTAGATAGCATGTTAAAAATCAGAGACATTAATTTGCCAACAAAGGTCTGTCTGGTCAAGGCTATGGTTTTTCCAGTGGTCATGTATGGATGTGAGAGTTGGACTGTGAAGAAAGCTGAGTGCCAAAAAATTGATGCTTTTGAACTGTGGTGTTGGAGAAGACTCTTGAGAGTCCCTTGAACTGCAAGGAGATCCAACCAGTCCATCCTAAAAGAGATCAGTTCTGGGTGTTCACTGGTAGGACTGGTGTTGAAGCTGAAACTCCAATACTTTGGCCACCTCATTCAGAGAGTTGACTCATTGGAAAAGACCTTGATGCTGGGAGGGATTGGGGGCAGGAGGTGAAGGAGATGACAGAGGATGAGATGGCTGGATAGCATCACTGACTCGATGGACATGAGTTTGAGTAAATTCTGGGAGTTGGTGATGGACAGTGAGACCTGGAGTGCTTCAGTTCATGGGGTTGCAAAGAGTCGGACACAACTGAGCTACTGAACTGTACTGAACTAGGTTCAGTTCATAACATTTCTTCCAAGGAGTAAGTGTCTTTAACTCTAGAGGTGCAATCTCCATTTACAGTGATTTTGGAGCCTCCCAAAATAAAATCAACCACTCTTTCCCCATCTATTTGCCATGAAGTGATGGAATCAGATGCCATCATCCTAGTTTTCTGAATATTGGATTTTAAGCCAGCTTTTTCACTCTCCTCTTTCACATTAGTCAAGAGGCCCTTTAGTCTTTCTTCAGTTTCTGCCATAAGGGTGATGTCATCTGCATATCTGTGGTCACTGACATTTCTCCTGGCAATCTTGTTTCCAGTTTGTGCTTCATCCAGCCCAACATTTTTCATGATGTACTCTGCATATAAGGTAAACAATCTAGGTTACAATATACAACCTTGAGGAACTCCTTTTCTTATTTGGAGCCAGTCTGTTGTTCCATGTCCAGTTCTAACTGTTGCTTCTTGACTTACATACAAATTTCTCAAGAGGCAGGTCAGGTGGTCTGGTATTCCCATGTCTTTAGGAATTTTCCAGTTTGTGGTGATCCATACAGTTAAAAGCTTTGGCATAGTCAATACAGCAGAAATATATGTTTTTCTGGTAACTCTTTTGCTTTTTTGATAATCCAACAGATGTTGGCAATTTGATTTCTGGTTCCTCTGCCTTTCCTAAATCCAGCTTGAATATATGGAAGTTTACGGCTCACCTACTGTTGAAGCCTGTCATGGAGAATTTTGAGCATTACTTTACTAGCATGTGAGATGAGTGCAATTGTGTGGTAGTTTGAGCATTCTTTGTCATTTCCTTTCTTTGGCATTGGAATGAAAACTGACCTTTTCCAGTCCTGTGGCCACTGCTGAGTTTTCCATATTTGCTGGCATATTGAGTGTAACACTTTCATAGCATCAACTTTTAGGATTTGAAATAGCTTAACTGGATGACCTTTATAAATGACTTTAATAGTTTCAAATCAAAGTGATTAAAGGATATTTAAAGTTATAGTGATTTAAGATAAAAGAAGAAAACATTATTAAAATTAAAGATACATGTTTTTCTTTAAATCTTCCAATTAAATGCTGGCTTCTATTTTTATTTTTCATTGAGATAGAAGGAAAAGCATCTGCTAGTCATAAAATCACACACAAATTCACGGAGAAGCTAATGAAGCTTAGGCTTCAGGGTTCCTCACTTCCATGTGTTTCTTTCAAAGTGTTCTACCTAATTTTATATTATTTTTCTTCAAGCAAAGTTTTATTTAGGACACATTCAAAGCCTTTCTGCCAACCCAAACACAAGTTATCTTTTAACCTGGATTAGATCATTAACAGTTCTCATGGAAAAACGCATATGCTTGGATTAGGAGATGAAACAGGAAAAAATATGGAACTGAGTTAAAAAAACAAACAAACAAACATAGTCTTACATTTTCAGTTTGTTAATGAATGGCGATGTCTTCCTTTTTAACTTCAAGACTTTTCACCAGGAAGAAGAATGAGGAAGATAGGTTCAAGTCACAATTCATATGGCTTTGTTGTTTAACTGTTAAGTCCTATCCAACTCATTTGAGACCTCTTGGATTGTTGTCCACCAGGCTCCTCTGTCTTTGCAATTTCCCAGGCAAGAATACTGGAGAGACTTGCCATTTCCTTCTCAAAATGATCTTCCCAACTTAGTGATTGAACCCATGTCATTTTTATTGCTGGTGGATTTTTTTTTTTTTTTTTTTTTTACCACCACTGGGCCACCAGGGAAGCCTGATTCACATGATATCATGCCCTTTTAAAGGCTACTTTTTGCATGCTACCTGGGAGAGTCTCCTCTCCTGGGCCTTTCAGTCTTGTCATTCTCAAGAAATTGGGATGATCTGAAATGTTGCCCTATTTACAAGTTAACAAGTAAGTTTGCCACAGATTCTTGGCTGTTAGCAGAAGACAGGAGCCTCCTATTCACTGTGTAAAAGACAAAGGATTTTATTATTTCACATTCAAGCAACTCAACTTTCATGTTTGTCCTAGTCCCTCAAGTCCCAGGGGAGTAATGTACCTTGACCCAGGCAGATTCTGTTTCAATAGTAGGTTTGTATCAAAGCCAGAGAACCCCAATCTTAGGAAACCCCAAGTATTTCTTAAAGGGGCTACAGTGGTTTGCCCATACTTTTGTTTATAGGGATCATTATCTTTATTGTTTTGAACAGCAAACAAGTCTGCCCTCTGCTCTGAGGAGAAACCCATTTTCTGCTTCCCAAGTTTGCTTTCTATACATCCTGAAAAGAGAGTGTGAAACAAAATCTTTCAATGCCTTTGTACAGCAGATGTGCAGAAATGCAGAGAACCAGTTGAGAATTGTCTCCCAGCAATCATACCAATTTCTGTTATTTCCTTTGTCTTAGAATTTAAAAGTTTCCTCAAATTTAGGATAAGACTGATTGTCTGTATCCTTGGTGACAAGCAGCCATCAGAATCTGTTTAATCATTCAGTGACAACTAACTTATTTCAGTGATCATTCTTTGCCAAGCTAACTAATCACTACCAGCCCCCTGCTTCTGAAAGTCAGGCAATCAGGAATCGATTATATCTAACAACCTCACTTCTGAGTGCAACCAATCAACAACCATCTTATCTGAGTAATGAAATCAGATACAAGTCCCTGATTCCTATCATTTGAAGTAAGAGGCTTTTGTTTTAGTGCCCCAGGCCTCCCCTGAGTCTCAAAAGGCTGACTCAAAAGTTCATGATTAAGAAATATGGAGATACAGAAACAAAAAAATATCTGTTGGGCTGGGGCACTGGTAACAATTTAGACCAAAATCAGCCACATAGCAGAATCATCAAGCTTACAGTTCCCTAAAAAAATATAGATGAATGCCTGACACATATTCCTAAATTGTTTTTATGGGAAGCAGATTAAATTTGTGGACCATAAGCACATAGAACCCACACTGGTTGAAACCAGAAAGTTGATGATTCTTGAAACTTCACCTTGATGCCAACTAAACTGAAAATTGTGCAGGGGCTGATCACATACCCTGAAGCACCCTCTCTCACACTGCCTTTGAAATCTCTTTTGAAAGTCATCACAGAATTTGGGTCTTTTGAGCATGAGTTGCCTGTTCTTATTTGGTGCCCTGCAATAGACACTATCATTTCCTTCACCATAATCTGGTGTCAGTAGATGGGTTTTAATGTCCATAAACCCAAGTTTGGTCCAGTAAAGTTAACAATGCTTCTACAGATGGTGCTTCTCTTTCAGCTATAAAAGTTCTCTCATACTGAACATTCATTTTCAGCACTATAATTAGAACATGAGCTCATATATTGAAGGATATAAATTGATTAGCATAGATCTCTTCAAAAGCAATAATTTTAACTGTATCTTTATTTCAGGTACTATATAATAGTGCTATTATCTTCTGTCATATTTCACTCATTCATATATAGTTATATATTATATATTGCCTCCATTCATTAGATTATAAGCTCTATGAGAATGAGAATCTTATCTGTCTTGTTACCACCGTATCCCTGACTGGTTCAATATCCAGAGTAAGCTGTTAGTAAATATTGACTAAACCATTGAAATCATTACATAATTAATTTGATGTTGAAGTTTGTAAGATATGTGACAATAAAAAACTATGCCAATTGAAAGTGCAGTTACTGAACACAGACTCACGTCATTTGGGATGTATGTGAATTCAAGTGATGTTTGAAAGGTTAAAAGTATAGGGAGATCGCAGAGTCTCTCTGAACTCATGATAAAATAAAATATATAATATGGGATTAAGGCTGTTGTAAATCAGAAAGAATGAAAATATATGGTCATAAAATATAACATATAATATTAGGATTTTAGGATGTAATGTAGTTGGCAGAATCTAGAGATAGTAGTGCTACTCAGTAGAACTTTATGCAGTGATAGAAAGAGCCACATGTAGCTGTTTAGAACTTTAAATGTACCTAGGGTGATTGAGGGAAAGGTGTGGATTTTTAATTTTATTCACTTTCGCTAAAACTCAAGTAGCTTCATGTAGTTAGTAGCTACAGTGTTGAACAGTGCAGACCTAGGGAGCTTTTGAAATTTCTGTTTGGAATCTCTTTTAAAGTCTGACATAAGTTCTGAATCACATTCAAGCAATAGTCCAATCTAGACTGTACATCACAGAAATAGATCCCTGAACTTCAGTGAAGAAAAGATTACTGATGCAAAGAAGGCCATGAAATAATGAAACTTATCTGCAAGAATGGACAGCTACATTGCCATAGATTCACATAAAATGACAAAAGTTACACACCCCTTGTTTGTCAATCCTGCTTTCTGAAGTTGGCTTTCTGAATAAAATAAAAGCAATAAAATAAATAAAATAAAAGCATTTTTCTGCCTTGGTTCTTTAGCTTCAGAATCAGGCTAAGAAAAGCTGTGGTAGGAGAGGCCCTGGAAAGAAGATCCTTAGTATGGGATTTGGCTAGGGGCCCCCAAACAGAGGAAATAGGCTGCAAGAGTCAGATTTTTTTTTTTTTTTTTTTTAATCTCTCTCTTAAGTGGCAGGAGGAAACAAACAACTTGCCAGCCTCTTTTTTTTTTTTTTTTTTCTTTTCTCTCTATTTCTCTATACAAAATTAAAAGGGAGGTTTCTTTTTAAAATTCTGTGCTGCCATGATGACACCTGGTTCCACCTGAACTTAACTTTTCTCAAACCTTGAGATAGCCAATGCACTTTTCTTATGGAAATGTTTTTCTTAAGTTATGATAATAAACTATGTATTTACCTTTGACTCTGTCTTTCTTCAGATTTGTTCCACCTAAGACACAGAACCGATAATGGCTCTACAAAGCAGTTTGTTTTACTCATGGACGTGTTCTTTAAGTTATGCTAGTGAGACTATGTATTTGCTTGCAAATCTGCTTTTCTTTAAGATTCATGTCAATTGTTTTATGGCCTGGGATGACTCAACTTGTGCATGTTGTGGGTGAGGGAGTTGGTGCCACTGTCTGAGTTCTGAGACATTTCCTTTCTCTAATTAGCAGCTTGCTGATAGGTATATAACTTCTTGCTAAAAACTAGCAAGGGGACCCTCTTTCTGCCTCTTTTTGATATCTGTGTCAGAAGCTTTCTCTATGTATTTTATGTTTTAGTAAAACTTTCTTACACAAAAGTTCTTAGTGATCAAGCCTCGTCACTGGCCCAGGATCGAATTTCTCTTCTCCATAGGCCAAGAATCCCGGTGTCTTTCACAACACATAGTGGCAACCTTTCATTACCCCCATTTTGTATCTTCTAAGAACTCCAGGAAAGAAAAGTGTGAATGTTGATTTATATGACTTTCAAATACTCCAGTGTTGAAAGAAACTGAATTTATCAATTATGCTAAAACTTAATTAGAAATCTCAAGTAAATTTGGGTTTAATTTAAATTTTATTGACCATTTTGTTTTCTACTTTACCTCCATGTAAGGTTAAAAATGTAGCTTGATATAATTACTTCAATAAACAAGCTTTTTAGAAGCTACTAAATATTTACATGCCATTTCAAATCTCTGGCACAGAATTTTTCTTTCATTCTGCAGTCATGTCATTATACAAGTCATTGAGATATATTACAATTCTCTGTATAGAGCAAAACTCACTGATGTTACAAAGTAAATGAGCATAGTTACTTCAGTGCAGAGATTTGGTGCCTGTTGGTAGTCTGAATGTTGGTCTTATGGAAGACAGAGACATGGTAGCAAAAGTGGTGGAGTATAATGTAATTACTATAGGTGCTGAGTAGCATAAAGATTATTTACTATTGGCTGACTGTTGGGTGAGACCTTAAATCCTCTTAGTCTCTGTTTCTTAATCTGTGAACTAAGATAAATGAAATAAAAATGATTACACATAACTCTATGTAAAATACATAAGCAACAAGGACTTACTGTATAACATAGGGAATTGTATTCAATATCTTATATTAATCACTGTTTCAAAGTAATCTGAAATGATCTATATCTATTTACAAACATATCTTTATTAAATGATCTATTTATCATTTCTGAATCACTTTTCTGTAAACATGAAACTGACACAATATTGTAAATTAATTATATTTCAGCAAATATATAAAAGTTAAAAATGAAACAATAGTATATACACATTCATAAGCACATGATCACATTTATTAAAACTGAATAAATGAACTGATGTGTTAGTGATTACAATTCCACAAAGGTTAAAGAAATGGTAGAAATAGAGGGAAAAAAAAAAAATAAGCAAGCAAACAAACAAAACCTCTCTTGCTTTTTAACATGGCTTTTTCAAGACAAAACAATTGACACAGGAAAAATCTGCTAAATAGTTTGCTGTTTCTACTCCTCACCTAGATGATATAAAAATAATCACTTATTTTAAAATAAAATTTCTTTACAGGGACATTCTGCATATTTCAGAACTCAAAAGCAATGCTATGCTTCCTCAGTCTAAGCCTTTTTCTTTCACAATGCAGGGTTTCTGGAATGGAGATGCATATTATGCATGATGTTACAGGTAATGCAGTATTGAGTGAATTGATGGAATATCTCACAATCTATAGTACCTTAGAATTAAGGAGCACTGACCTATTTTAGTGAGAAAAGATATTCAGTCACAAAACTTTTTTGATCAAAGAAATATGACTTTATTTTTCAAAATTCAATTTGTTTTCTAACTCTAAAAACACTTTTCTGTTTGATGCATAAAGGCAACATAGTCATTTTGTTGTCAAGTAAATCACATTCTATGATTTCTTAGCCATTGGTGTGTTTTATTTCAATAATTGAATTTTCCATACTGTTTTTTTCCCTAATGTGGATTAAGAAGAGCCTTATGCAAATGCTATCTTGATGGTGGAAGGAAAGAGTGCCTGGTCCTGATTGATCACTTTCCCAATATGAGATGTCTTGTTTCCCCAAATGATCAGAGTTTAAAGTGCTTATAAATCTCTATCCACTGTCTTTTGAAGGCTCTCAGCCCAGGAAGCCCATCTCTGGACTTTCTCATGGATAACATGGTGGACTTATTCTTCTTAGATCAACCCACAATGGTTTACCTACTGGAACTTGGTTACTTAAGAAAAAAGACTCACATCCCTGTGATTATAAAGTTGCTGAGTCACAGGCCCAGATGAGATCACCTAAAAGTAATTGTTATGGATTTCTGTATAGAATGTAAAGTCATTGTCTATTGCAGCCTTGAAAATAATACATTTATTTACTACCTTTTCTTTCCTTGAGAAGTTATTAGAGTATCTTCAGGATTATTTTCCCAGTATGATTTGTTTACTAATATAAATGTACTGATTAATGAGAAAATTGTTTTCTTCTGGTTAATGAAAAACTCTTTTATTAGGTTAGGAAGATATGTGTATTAAAGTGAAAAACATATAATCCAGTCAGTCTATATAGACTAAAGCTGCTTAAGTACACATTCCAGAAAAAAAAAAAGCAAATTATTGTTTGGGTTTTCACTAGCAAGTAGGAAGTATGAAAATCATTATTACTTTAATATATAATTTGGCCAGGTTTCTGAAAATTGTAAGAGAATTCTTAAAAATAATAAATAAGCAACTTTTAAAAGTTTGTTCAAAGATATAAATTCCAGTATATTAAGCAAGCATAGAAATGGTTTAAGAGACTCAAACAACAAATAAAAAAGGAGAAAATGACTAAATTTAAGACAATAGAATGAATCAATCTAATATATAATAAGCATACCTGTATATTAGACATAGAAGAGTAAGAAACTTTGGCAACGCTCTAGTTTGAAATTTACCTCAAATTTGGAGAATCAAAGCAAAACTATGGAAGTTCACTATTAAACATCTGACAGTGATGTAGATGCAATTGTAAATTTATTTAAAACCTTCAACATTAAAGATTCCTTTATTTGATTTCTGTTGATAATGTCAGGGGAGTCTGCGATATCCCCAGTTCTGTCTCACTGCAGCAAAATTTGAAATTGGCAAACCAGTGTTACAGCTAAGTTACAGTTCAGCTTTATTTGGCAAGCAAAGGATACTACACCCCCAAGGCATGAGGGTGGGCTAACCCCAAAAGATGTGAAGAGAATAATTTGGCTCAATTTTGGCTCCTCTTTTTATGTTTATTTCCTCCTCCCCCTGAGCCTGCCCTATGTAAATTGGGCTAGCCAGGAGTGCTGTTTGTTTCACCTGAGGTTCTCCCTCTGGTCCACAAATCTTCCTTTTTTTCTATTTTTGCAGGCTTTTCCTTTCTTTGTCTCTTAGCCACCACTATTCTGGACTCCTTTTTCATATTCTATCTACCTAACATACCCCCCTCAAGAGATGGGAGGTCCAATTCTTTTGGAATATGGGCATCAAGGTCTCTCTGGCTACTTCCTGCTGATCTGCAATGACGAGGGGCTTTGGGCCTCCCCATCTTGCTAATATCAAGCCTCAGAGTCCTTATAGTGTTGTCCATCTAAGGGTGAGTGATATTTTCCATGGTCAAGTGTAATTTTATATATCCTTGTTGAACTGGTGCTGCATGTTGTAGCTTGTTGACCTGCGCAGCAACAAAAATGGGTTAGACAATCAGTAATACATGGGGAAATCATCAGCAGCATCAATATGGTGATAACAGGGATTAATAGGGGCACTGGCCAACTCCAAATCCCCCCTCACCAGGAGAAGGATACCCCAAAGAGTGATTGTAGCCAGCCGGAGAACTCTCCAGCTCGTTCTTTGAGATCCTGTAGGATCTGAAGAATTTTCTTTAAGACTGTGAGACTTTCTTTAACTTAGCTGGAGATATTTACTCAGAAACAACAAGCCTCATTTAAGATGGCTCAAGTTCCTCCTTGTTCAGGAATCAGGAGATCTATATCCTGTCTATTTTGGAGTAACAACCCCTGCCAGGCTGCATTGGCTCTTAGAGCTATCCTGAGAAACAGTATCACCAGAAACTTAATTTTGGGGGTGTTCATTAGAATGACATTCATTTGTAGTCCTGAATAGGTATCTGAGATCTCTCAGGGCTCACAGTGTATTGAGTGTCCTCTTCTGTTTTATTATATGGCTTGACTCATGAGTAGTGAATCCAGGAGTCATGTTCTGAAACCTTGACTGCTGTGGAGATAGAAAGCCTTACAAGGTAGGAGCCCTTGCATGTGGGCTGGAGTTGAACCTCTGGGGATCCATCTTTTTAGACTTCAATTAAGCATATAGTGATGGCTCTTTAGAATCGTTTGGGTCCTGGTTAACACCCCACAAGCATATATCTTCTTGGAAATACTCAGTGACCATGGTATAAGACTGGAGGGGCTGAGACTCTGGATCTAGGAGGAGGTCATTGACATAAAAAACAGGTCTCCCATACAGCATCTCATAAGGACTAAGACCAACCTGCTCCTTAGGGGCAATACAAGTGTGGAGGAGAGCTAGTGGTAAAGGCTCCTCCATCCCAGGAAGGTCTCTTGGGTTATCTTTTTTTATCGCCGATTTTAATAACTGGTTGGCTTTTTCTACTTTTCCTGAAGACCGAGGCCTCCAGGCACAAGGGAAGTAATAAGTAATGCCCAATGTTTTAGAGACCCCTTCGATGGCCTTAGAAGTAAATGATGTCCCACTGTCACTTTGTAATGACCTGGACAGACCAAATCATGGAATGATTTCATGAAGCTTTTTTCTTTTTTTTTTTTTCTTTTTTACCACCTCCTCAGCTGGGGTGGGGAAGCCTTCAACTCATCCTGTGAATGTATCTATCACGACTAGTAGGTATTTATACCCTTGAGAAACTTGCATCTGTGTGAAGTGCATCTTCCAGTCCTCTCCTGCAGAAGTCCCATGCTGTTGGAAGAGAAGACCAATTGCCTTGCTAGTCTTTTGGAGGCCTGTTCTTCTGATCGATGTTTCTAGTAATCTTTGGAGGACCTTCTCCTGTAAATGAGTGCTGGCATATAAGGAGTTAACCAACTTTCATTGAAGGTTCCCAGGCAGAAAATGGAGTCCTTACTTTTGGAACCACCCCATATAATCTTCTTGAAAGCCCTCACTCTTAGCTTTAAGAGTCTCACCTTCAGTATATGAAGGAGTTTCTGGCAAATTAATCTGTGGAACTAAGGTGGCAGCCCCTATTAAGTCATTGTTCTGTCATACTGCTCTCTTAGCTCCCTGATCAGCTGCTTAGCTCCCTGATGCCACTTCTGTGCTGCTTTTTTGGTGTCCTTTACAGTGGGAGACTGAAACCTCATGGGGCAGATGGACTCCCTCCAAGAGCCTAAGGATTTGATCACCGTATTTGATTGGGGTCCCTCGGGTGGTCAAGTGGCCCCTTTCTTTCCAAATAGCAACATGTACATGCAACACCAGAAAGGCATACTTGGAGTCAGTGTAGAGGGCTTCTCTTCTTCCTTTTCCTGGTTCTAAAGCTCAAATCAGGGCTATGAGCTCAATCAATTGGGCTGAGTGGTAAAGGCTTAGCTTCTATAGTCTCAAATTGGAGACTACTGCATATTTTGCTCTTCTTTTTCCATCGAAGACAAAGCTGCTTCAATCAGTGTACCAGATTTCCTCAGGATTGGTCAGAAGATCTTCTGTCAATACCTCTCATGGTTTTGTCCAGTGGTCCAAAGTTTCTAGGAAAGAGTGAAAAGTGAGAGAGTCCTCAGGGGTAGGTAGAAGGGTAGCTGGGTTAAGAACCTCACAAAAGGATTTAATCAGGCATGGATTTTCCATCAGCACTACTTGATATCTGAGGATTCTATGATCAGACATCCATAAATGGCCTCTCTCATTCAGGAGTTGTTTTACTTGGTGGCTGGTAAAAGTAGTTAGTTTGCCCCCAAGAGAGAGTTTGGGGGCAATATTTAGGTGCAAGTTTAGCAGCAAGTTTAGCTGCAAGATTTCAAAGGGAGGGGAACCTCTCTTCCCAAAAAAGGAGAAAGACACTCAGGGATCCTCAGAAACTGGTGGGAAAATATCTGTACATCCCAGCAACAAAGAACTCAGGTGAATCTTTTTGTGATTGTTTTCCCTGTAGCACCCAAAATGGTACAGGTTTGGGAGGAGAAAGCTCTCAAGCAGAAGGTCAGGACAGTGTAAGTAGCCCCTGTGTCAACCTAGAAATTCTTGGACCTACCTGCCACATTTAGGTGCACGCTTGGCTCTAGCTCCATGATGGTTACCTGTGACAGGAGGCCTGGATGAAGTGGACTGCTTCAATTCTGTTGAGCCATCATGAGGGAAGGCTTGGAGCTTGACCTTGAGGCTCTTGAGCACCACGAGCAGAGTGTCACCCAATGTTCCAATTGATGGCATTTGTAGCAAGCAGTTTTAGGAGACTGTCCACAGCATGGACACTCTTTGGCCCAATGTTCCGCCTGTCTACAGATTAGGCATTTACCTTGTGCCTTGTCCTTCAAGAACTCAGGGTTTACCATAGGGCTTCCCCGGAGGGCAAAGAACATCTGGGCATGCCTCGTCTCTTTCCTTTACTCTCTTTCCTGAACCTTGGTCTCCCTCTGGACCTTGGTCTCCCTCCTTTGCTCCCTCCTGGACCTTGGTCTCCCAAATTATTGGTGGCTATCTGGACCATCTCATCTAAAGAGGCAGAAGGGTACTGCTGCTCTAGCTGTTATAACTTTATCCTGATGTCTGATGCACTTTGGAACAGGAATTTGTCCTTTAAAATCATCTGTCCCAAGATTGCTTTGGCTATTCAAGGTTTTGTGTATTTCCATACAAATTGTGAAATTATTTGTTCTAGTTCTGTGAAGAATACCGTTGGTAGCTTGATAGAGATTGCATTGAATCTATAGACTGCTTTGGGTAGTATAGTCATTTTCACAATACTGATTCTTCCAATCCATGAACACGGTATATTTCTCCATCTGTTTGTGTCCTGTTTGATTTCTTTCATCAGTGTTTTATAGTTTTCTATGTATAGGTCTTTTGTTTCTTTAGGTAGATATACTCCTAAGTATTTTATTCTTTTTGTTGCAATGGTGAATGGTATTGTTTCCAAAAAACCTGGAATAGCCAAAGCAATCTTGGGAAAGAAGAATGTAACTGGAGGAATCAACCTGCCTGACTTAAGACTATACTACAAAGCTACACTCATCAAGACAGTATGGTACTGGCACAAAGACAGAAATATAGATCAATGGAACAAAATAGAAAGCCCAGAGATAAATCCATGTACCTATGGACAACTTATCTTCGACAAAGGAGACAAGGATATACAATGGAAAAAAGAAAATCTCTTTCACAAGTGGTGCTGGCAAAACTGGTCAACCACTTGTAAAAGAATGAAACTATAACACTTTCTAACATCATACACAAAAATAAACTCAAAATGGATTAAAGATCTAAATGTAAGACCAGAAACTATAAAACTCCTAGAGGAGAAAACACTCTGCGACATAAATCACAGCAGGATCCTCTATGACCCACCTCCCAGATTATTGGAAATAAAAGCAAAAATAAACAAATGGGGCTGAATTAAACTTCAAAGCTTTTGCACAACAAAGGAAACTATAAGCATGGTGAAAATACAGCCTTCAGAATGGGAGAAAATAATAGCAAGCGAAGCAACAGGCAAACGATTAATCTCAAAAATATACAAGCAGCTCCTGCAGCTCAAGTCCAGAAAAATAAATGACCCAATCAAAAAATGGGCCAAAGAACTAAACAGACATTTCTCCAAAGAAGACATACAGATGGCTAACAAATACATTAAAAGATGCTCAACATCACTCATTATCAGAAAAATGCAAATCAAAACCACAATGAGGTACCATTACACGCCAGTCAGGATGGCTGCTATCCAAAAGTCTACAAGCAATAAATGCTGGAGTGGGTGTGGAGAAAAGGGAACCCTCTTACATTGTTGGTGGGAATGCAAACTAGTACAGCCACTATGAAGAACAGTGTGGAGGTTTTTTAAAAAACTGGAAATAGAACTGCCATATGACCCAGCAATCCCACTTCTGGGCATACAAACCGAGGAAACCAGATCTGAAAGTGACACATGCACCCCAATATTCATCGCAGCACTGTTTATAATAGCCAGGACATGGAAGCAACCTAGATGTCCATCAGCAGACGAATGGATAAGGAAGCTGTGGTACATATACACCATGGAATATTACTCAGCCATTAAAAAGAATTCATTTGAGTCAGTTCTAATGAGATGGATGAAACTGGAGCCCATTATACAGAGAGAAGTAAGCCAGAAAGAAAAAGACCAATAGAGTATACTACCACATATATATGGAATTTAGAAAGATGGTAACAATAACCCTATATGCAAAACAGAAAAAGAGACACAGATGTACAGAATAGACTTTTGGACTCTGTGGGAGAAGGCGAGGGTGGGATGTTTTGAGAGAAAAGCATCAAAACATGTATATTATCTAGGGTGAAACAGATCACCAGCCCAGGTTGGATGCATGAGACAAGTGGTCAGGGCTAGTGCACTGGGAAGACCCAGAGGGATGGGGTGGGGAGGGAGGTGGGAGGGGGGGGGTCGGAATGGGGAGTACATATAAATCCATGGCTCATTCATGTCAATGTATGGCAAAAACCACTACAATATTGTAAAGTAACTAGCCTCCAACTAATAAAAATAAATGAAAAAAAAATCACCTGTCCCTCATAAGATTCTAATTCCAGTTTGGAAAATTTTGGAGGGCCTTTTTTAGCCTTTCCAGAAAGGCAATGGGATTCTCATTGGGTTCCTGAGCTATTGCTGAGACCCGGGCATAGCTGATTACTTTTTGCTGGGCTGCTTTTAGTCCTGCCTTTACACAGATCAGAAAATGATCCCTTTTCCAGTTGTGTTCAGGGTTATTATAACTCCAATTAGGATCTGAGAAGATGACCACAGTTTCCCAAATGGATATTTATCTCTTGACATGTGAAGCCCTATAGGATAACTTCAGACTTCCTGTAAGACCCTAACATACTCAGGGTCAGATAAAGTTTGATTAAATATAAACATGATGTCCTTCCATGTCAAGTAAAATGAAAAAGTAATGTGTTGGAATGTATTTATATATTTGCCTGGGTCATCTGTATAGCTTCCCAGGTCTTGTTTGATATGTCTTAGTTCTAAGAGGAGAAGGGCTTATGGAACTGGGTTGGTCTGAATTCTCTTCCAATTTCAACTAAGTGACATACTCAAGTTGCCCTTTGTAGATGGGGTGTTTCCAGATATGGGGACATGTTTGGATACAAGAAAGAACCAGACAACTTGAGAGCCATGGGAGGTTGGCCTTCATTGGGTGGGGGGGATTCTTTCTCTTGGTTGTCTGTGCCTAATACCTCTTGCCTAGTAGGCTCATTTTTAGGGCATACAACAATCCCTTACTTAAGATAGAATTCCTTCATATCTCTTAGTTAGAAGAAAATTTGGACATCGGGGCTCTCTATTTTTTTCTCTTGTCTTTTGCAGATTAAGTCTAGCTGCAGGATGGTATTGTAATTTAAACTCCCATCCTTAGGCCAATGTTCCTTATCCCCCAGAGGATACTGTGGCCATGCAGTGGCACAAAATAATTTTAAGTGACTTCTCCTCAGAGTTAGAGGCCTGAACAATTTCCAACTATCAAGATGCATCTCAAGTGTGTTTGTTTTGGGAAGTGGATTGGTTATTTCCCATGTGAAAGACAGTGATGGCAGAGAGGGGAAAAAAACAAAAACAAAAACAAAACTAACAGGACTCCTTCTATTTTATGGGTGGACTTCCTTAGGGGTGAGTCTTTTTAAAGTTTATCCTACCAAGTACTGTTGCAACCTGAGAGCCAGGTGTCCCTAGGTTAGGGTGCAGATCCCCAAGCAGGTTGAGGCATGACAGCCTCCTGGAGATTGAATCCCCAGGCAGATCAAGGCAGGTCGGCCTCCTGAGAATTGGGTTCCTGGGAAGGTTGAGGCATATTGACCTCCTGGGACACCTGGACTGGAGGATTCCTGAACAGGTTGAGGTGTGATAACCTCCCAGGGTCCAGATTCCCAGGCAGATTGAGGCAGGTCAACCTCCTGGGACCCTGGGCTGGTGGATCCCCAAGCAGCCTGAGGCATGACAACCTCCTGGGGACCAGATCCCTAGACAGTTTGAAACAGGTCGACCTCCTGGGACCCCCAGACTGGAGTTGGGCATCCCCAAGGTCTCCAGCATGACTTGCACTGGGTAGGATTAAGGAATTGTAATCTTAATTTATTGCTGGTTTGTCCACCACAGATGGGAATAGATATCATGATGAATTGCAATCCAAGCATGTGTACTGAGACTGGGAACCTGGCGAAATAGCCATGGTTCCTTATCCTTTTACTGTTCAGTGGGAATGTAAGTCACTAAGTTTCTCCCCTAGTCCTCCATAAGAGCAGTTTAAAAAGTCTCCAATGGTAAACGTTTCATTGTCATAGACCCATTTTAGATAATAACAGAAGTAATGACAAAGGAGTGGGTTATCTGGTCCTGTTAGGGGCATTAGGAGTATTTTAATAATAAGCATGGTGAAGCCTACAAGGAGACAGGGTCCTGGTTGTAGGAGTTAGTAAGTGGCTTTAAAACAAATTGATAAAAGGAAACAGACCAGATGTTCCATAAAAGTGGAGTGGAGATTTGATCCAGGGGTATGCTTGTAACTTTGGGAGAAGTGTGGTAACAGTTTGGGCCCAATCAGCCTGTAGGACTAACTCCCAAAGTGGCAAACATTATCCCTGGAAGTCCAACTGAACTTGCAGGAAAATAGATGGACTTCTAGCAGGCACTGTGTGCCTTTCACCCACCATAGCAGGTTCACTGAGAGCTGTTGTTGTTGCACATAGGAAACATGAAAGATGAAGGCTTGAATATCTAGAGAGACTGGATATTATACAGTATTCCCTTCAAAGGGCTAACTATTTTCTGGCTGTCCCTCCAGAAGATTGTAGAGGCAACATTGTGGGCCTGGACGGGACTCAGGAAAAGAGCATGAAACAGGAGGGAAGGGGGGCAGGGTACAACTTTTGAAAGAATGACATAGTCTAAGGGCATAACATAAACCAGTTAAAATCAAATGGGTCCAAGATGACAGACAAGTCAATTTCAACTAAACCTCAATTCTCAATCCATAAGCTAAATAACACACCCAGAGGCACCAGGACAGTTCCAAGGCACTATCAAAAGACCAAGGAGTGGGTGGTGCCCCAGTTGTTGGAATGATCTCCCACTCACTAACCTATGAAATCACCCAGCTCCTGAAAACTAACCAGCCCACATTCCATGACCACTGCACTTGCCCTCTGTGATGGCCCACACCCTCAGAGTGGGCTTCTCTCTCAATCCAAGCAAATCTACCTCTTACCTATCGCTGTGTCTGTCATGGAATAGTGTTGCAATGAGGCATCAAGAGCCTGAGCCTCATTAGGTCCTAAAACCAGGTGCCATGAGTATTGGCTAGGCTCAAATCCCAGTGAAATATGATTGAGTGACTAAGCATAGCACAGAGTCCCTCCCACATGGGTTTGAGTCCCAAACTTAGGTAAACAGTTTCAAGCACAATTTTTGGAAATGGAAAGATGATGGACTGCCCAATCAAAGAGTGACCTAGATATAAAAAGGAGCTGAATCACAGGAGGAAGAAGCAGTGGGAAAAATGTGCTGAGGAATCCCCTTCATAACCTGCTAGAAAATCTGCTAAATGCCTGACCTGTACTCATAGTTTTCATTGGCCTGATCCTTGGCACAAAGGAGGGTAGGGACAGAAGAACCCTCACCCACTTGGGCAACAGCTACTAGGGTGCAGCAAATAGTGGAGCCTTGAGACAAACTGGAGAGTAGCCCCGGCCAGAGTTCCTCAATTGCATCAACTGCCATTCATCTGTTCACAGGGGGTTTGAGGAAACAAGAAACAAGAGATTGTAAAGGAGTTAAGATTCTATTAGCCATACGTCCTTCCAGCCATAGGAGCTTCCTATATTTACTGGAGGTCTTCTGGAATATGAGACTGAGCTGTGTGAGCATTCTGCCACATTTCTTTGTTGTTGTTGTCCCAGTTTCCAGCATGCTGGGCTTCTTGTCATGCCCACTGTGCTGGGTTTTCTTCATGTTCAGCTTCCACCATCTGAGTTTTCACTGAATTGGGCTTCTGCTGTGCCTGGCCCCCACTTGCAGGGGCCAAGCCAACATTGTTTCAGCCAGGTTAAATCCGAGTCATGGCACCAGCTATGTCAGGGGAATGTGTGATTTCCTCGGTCTATCTCTCCACAGCAAAAATTTAAAATGGTGGACCAGTGTTACAGCTCAGTTACAGCTCAGTTTTATTTGGCAAGCAAAGGATACTACACCCTCGAGGCCTAAGGGCAAGCCAACCCCAAAAGATGTGAAGAGAAGAGAAGAGAGAGGCTCAATTTTGGCTCCTCTTTATATATATATATATATATATATATATATTATATATATATAATATATATATTATATATATATATATTTTTTTTTCTCCTCCTCCTGAGCCTACCTTATGTAAATTGGGCGAGCCAGGAGGGTTGTTTGTTTCTCTGATTTCTTGGACTTTCCTTTGTTCTATTTTGTGGGCTTTTCCTTTCTTTGCCTTTTAACCACCATCATTCTGGACTCATTTTTCCTATTCTAACTACCTAACAATAATGTAAACATGAAATTTTGAAAAGCATGTTCTCTTGGTTAAAACAACTTTTAACAAAAGAAAATTAGGGACAGGAGAGAAATGTATTTATGACATACTTGTAGTAGAAACTGTATCTAAAACAAGTGCGACACAAAAAATATTCTATACTATCAAACTTAAAACCATGTATATTGAGACACCAAACTACAGATTTTTGTGACAAAACTGATGGTGAATAGAAAACATACTTTACCATATTTGCCTTTGCTTTCTCTTTTGGCTGACCAATAATCACTGAATTTCAGAAATGTTTGAGCCTTTGAAAATTGCTTTGCAAAATTAACTAAATGATTTACAATGGTAATGACATTCTAATTAAATGATATTCTAAATTTTGGTTCAAGAATTTATTAGGACTCTTTTATGAAAATATTCAAATACTCAGGGTCAATACTCAGAAGCAAGATTGCTGGATCATATGCTAGATCTATTTTTAGTTTTTTAAAAAGAAATCACCATACTGTTCTCCATAGTCGCTGTACTAATTTACACTCCCACCAAAAACATAAAAGCATTCCCTTCTCTCCACACACTCTCCAGAATTTATTGCTTGCAGATTTTTTGATTGAGAGGGTAAGAGGCAAGAAGGCTAGGGGTCCCCAAATGGAGGAAATAGGCTGCAAGTGTCAGCCTTTATTTTTCTTTAATCTCTCTCTTAAGAGGCAGAAGGAAACAAACTACAAGAGTCAGATTATTTTTTCCCTTCTCTATACCAAATTAGAAGGAGGTTTCTTTTGAAATTCTGTGTTGCCGTGATGACACCTGGTTCTACTTGAAATTTAACTTTTCTCAAACCTTGAGCTAACCAATTCCTTTTTTTTAATGGGAATTTTTTTCTTAAGCTATGTTAATGAACAGTGCATTTACCCTAGACTGTCTTTCTTCAAGTTGGTTCAGCCAAAGACTCAGAACCAACTTAACAAACCAGCATGTTTTACTCATGAAAATGTTCTCTTCAGCCATGTTAATGAGACTATGTATTTGCTTGAAACCTGCTTTTCTCCAAAATTCATGTCAATGGTTTTATGGCCTGGGACAAATCACCTTGTGCCAATGTTATCTCAAAATGCATGTTGTGTGTGAGGGGCCTGGAGCCAGTCTCTGACTTTTAAGACATTTCCTTTCTCTAATCAGTAGCCTGCTGGTAGGTATATAACTTCTGGCTAAACACTAGCAAGGGAGCCCTTTTTCTGCCCTCTTCTGATGTCTATGCCCGAAGTCTTCTCTATCTCTTTTATACTTTAATAAAACTTTATTACACAAAAGCTCTGAGTAACCAAGCCTTGTCACTGGCCCTGGATTGAATTCCTCTCATCTGGTGTCTTTCACAGTTGAGTAACAACATTTCATGATGATGGTCATTCTGACTGGTGTGAGGTGACACCTCATTGTTGTTTAGATTTGCATTTCTCTAATAATTAGTGATATTAATCATCTTTTCAAATATCTCTTAGCCTTCTGTATGTATTCTAGGGAGACATGTCTATTTAGGTCTTCTGCCTATTTGTTGATTGAGTTTTTTTGAATTGAAATACCATTTTATTTTATTAAAATAACTTTTATTTTATGTAAATAAATATTATTTTTATTTATATGAGACCTTTGTATATGTTGGAGATTAATCCTTTGTCATTTTCTCCCTTTGCAAATATTTTATCCCAATCTGAGGGTTGTATTTTTGCCTCATTTATGGTTTTCTTTGCTGTGCAGAAACTTTTAAATTTGACTAGGTCATATTTATTTATTTTTTTTTATTTTCATTACTCTAGAAGTTTTCATTTTCCACAGTGTTGTGATCCACAAAGTCAAAGGCTCTAGTGTAGTCAATGAAACAGATGGTTTTCTGGAATTCCTTTGCCTTCTCCATGATTCAAAAAATGTTAGCAATTTGATCTCTGATTCATCTATCTTTTCTAAATCCAGGTTGTACATATGGAAGTCTCATCTCACATACTAGCTTGAAAGATTTGGGGCATAACCTTACTAGGATATGAAATGAATGCAATTATATGATAGTTTTAACATTCTTTGGCATTGCCCTTCTTTGAGACTAGAATGAAAATTGAACTTTCCCAGTCCTGTGGCCACTGCTGAGCTTTCTAAATTTGTTGACATGCTGCATGTAGCACTATAACAGTATCATCTTTTAGGGTTTAAAATGTTCAGCTGGGATGCCATCCCCTCTCTTGCTTCATTGACTTCACTAAAAGCTTTGACTCTGTGGGTCACAGAAAACTCTGGAAAATTCTTAAAGAGATGGGAATACCAGACCACCTTACCTGTCTCCTGAGGAGCCTGTATGCAGTCCAAGAAACAACAGAACCAAACATGGAAAAAATGACTTTTCCCAAATCCTATTTGGGAAAAGAATATCACAAGGCTGTATATTGCCACGCTACTTATCTAACATTTACGCAGAGTACATCATGTGAAATGCGAGGATGGATGAATCACAACATGGGATCAAAATTGCTGAGAGAAATATCAAATAACCTAAATTTGCAGATAATACCACTCTAATGGCAGAAAGCAAAGAAGAACTAAACAGCCTCTTCATGAAGGTGAAAGAAGAGAGTATAAAAATTGACTCAAAACTCAACATTCAATAAATTAAGATTATGGTATCTAGTCTCATCCCTTCATGGAAAATAGAAGGGGAGAAATTAGAAGCAGTGACAGACTGTATTTTCTTGGGCTGCAAAATTCCTATGGACAGTGACCACAGCTATGAAATCAAATGTGTTTGCTATTTGGAAGGAAAGCTATAACAAACCTAGACAGTGTATTAAAACAAAACAAAACAAAACACATCACTTTGCCAGCAAAGGTCCAAATACTCAAAGTTGTGGTTTATCCAATAGTCATGTGTAGTGTGAGAATTGATAGATGTAGAAGGCTGAGTCCAAAAAATTGCTACTTTCAGATTGTACTGAAGAATACTCTTGAGGGCCCCTTGCACTGCAAGGAGATAAAACCAGTCAACCCTAAAGAAAATCAATCTTGAATATTCATTGGAAGGAGTGAGGCTGAAACTGAAGCTCCAATGTTTTGTCCACCTGATGTGAAGAGCTGACTCATTAGAAAAAATCCTGATGCTGGAAAGACTGAAGGCAAAAAAAAAAAAAAATGAGGTGGCAGAGGATGAAATGGTTAGATAGCATCAATGCCTCAATGGATGTGAATTTGAGAAAACTCTGGGAGATAGCGGAGGACAAAGGAGCTTGGTGTGCTGCATTCCATGGGATCCCAAAGAGTCAGACAGGACTTAGATATCGAAAAACAACTACAAGAGGTCTCACTGAAGCACTGTTTACAACAACCAGGACATGGATGCAACCTAAATGTTCATCTAGAGATTAATAGATAAAGATGTAGTACATATATACAACATGATATCATTTAGCCATAAAAAGGAACAAAATTGGATCAATTGCACAGACATGGATGGACCTAGATTCTGTCATACAAAGTAAATGAAGTCAGAAAGTGAAAAACAAATATCCAGTGTTAACACATATAGGTGGAATCTAGAAAAATATTACAGATGAACCTATTTGCAGGAAAGGAATAGAGACATAGAAGTAGAGAATGGACATGTTGGCTTGAGGGGGAGTAGTTAGGAAGAATTGGAAGATTGGAACTGATGCATGAACTGCCATGTGCAAAATAGATACTTCATGGGGACCTACTCTACAGTTCAGAGAGTTAAGCTCAGTGCTACGTGGTGACCTAGATAGGAAGGATGGGGGTGGGATGGAAGGCCTAAATGGAGGGAATATATGTACACATATTGCTAATTCAGTTTGTTGTACAACGTTATAAAACAACTATATCTCAGTTATGTGTTTGTGTGTGTATGCTTAGAGGTTCAGTCATGTTCTACTCTTGTGACTCCATGGACTGGAGCCTGACAGGCTCCTCTGTCCATGGGATTCTCCATGGACAATCCAATAAGAATACTGGATTGGGGTGTTATTTCATCTTTCAGGGGCTCTTCCTACCAGGGAATAAAACTTGTCTCTTAGGAGCTGGGTTCTTTACCACTCATGCCACCTGGGAAGCTTATGTGGACATATCTGGTGGTCTCTGCACTCTTAATGCAGGGGACCTGGGTTCAATCTTTGGCCAGGGATCTATATTCTACATGTCTCAACTAAGGTTTCACATGCTACAAATAAAGATCTCACATGGTGCAACTAAGACCCTGCACAGTCAAAGAAGTACATTAAAAATATTTTTAAATATATTCAAATAATTCAGCACCCCAAAGTAACTATGTTCCATGCAATCTTTTAATGAAATGCATTTAATGAAAGTTTGCACACAGGAAGATATTGAAATTTATCATTAAAAATCAAAGCCAAATTAGAACAACTTAAATTACAAATGCCTAAGATTTAATTTTAATTTTTTATAATTTTGTCTAGGAGTTTCTCAATTTGTGGCAAGAATATTTTGATAGAAGTCTTATTTTGAATTGAATAATTTTATGAGTCATAGTGAAATAAAATTTAATTAAGCACATACTAATGTAGCACCTAAAAGCTTCTAAAACTGGCAGTTAAGGAATATCAAGTCATGACATTGAAGGACGTGGAGGAAAAGTGCCTGCAAAAATCACAGGGCTGGTTAGTACTGTTAATTTGTGAGGAACCTATGCATAGGAATAACAAATGGCTGAGGACCCCTAACAAGCAACTGGTGTAAGCCAGAAGACCACTTTATGGAAAGATAATTATCTCCTACTGTAGAAAAGCATATATAACCAAGCAGCAGTTTGAACACAGACTAGAAACACAGAATTCCAAAGATGTTTCAAAGCTCACTCAGAGCAGATATGTTACACTGGAGGGACTAATTGAGGATATATAGGAAATCAACTGATGTGCTAAGAATTTACAGGTGGATGGCAGCCTGCGTATATTGGCTTTGCAAATTCATTTGAGCTTTTCACTTTCGGGGGCGGGGCGGGGTGTGTCTCTCTTGCCCTGATGAGGGTTAGCACTTCTGCTCTGATGAAAGAAAACTACTTCAGAGTCCTTGACCCCACAAAGAAATGGATACTGCTTTCAATATCTTGTAGTAGTTCCTAGTAAATTTTACATCTTCATTCCTGTAAATTTACCATATGAAATGTATGATGTTGCTTCTCATCAGAACTTCTTTCTTACCAAGTGGGATCTTTATTCTGCTTGAAATCTAAGATATTAAGATACATAAGGGGACACCACAAACACAGGAGGTATGGAAAGAAAAATATTGTAAATGGGCAGAGTGGGAAGATAACATTAAGTATCTGTCTCATATAACCCATAGGAAAAATAGTGTGTGTGAAGCAAAAAAAATAAAAATAAAAATAAATAAATAAAATCTAGTTTTTTTATGTTTCACAAGAGAGGCTTTAAACTCAAACTAGAACTGAAGGAATTCATAAAGAGAAACTATAAATGAACACTATGACTTGTGAAATAATATTTTCTAGTTTGAAAGGAATGACCTCATTAAAGTATATGATTTGCAACAAAGATTATCAAGCACAATATGAATTTTTTGGAAAGTTTCTGGCCTGGCAGAATTATTTTGCAACTGTAGTAAAATAAAATAATTCATCTATGCAAAATCATTAGGCAGCCTGCTCTCTCAAAAGCTCAATATGTAAAAATGAGAAAAAAATGTTAGAGTGAGCTATCTAGATGCATGTTTTACAATTTACGTCAATACAAAGTGACATCAGGAATAGAGAAGATTCTATAAATATCCTATCACAGTGGAGAGAAGAGAACTTGTGATGATCACAGTCACAAGTTATCAAAAAAAAAAAAAAAAAAAAAAATCTAGGCTACCCTAGCCTGGGAGACACCAGTCTCAGTGAGTATGTCCATAATGTAATTTTTATAATGTGTTTTTAATGTGATAATTGGAAGATGACTATCAACTTGTAACTGATCACTTAACTTCATATTTATTCAAATTTTGAATTCCAATTTTTGTTCTGAGCCATAAAAACATTACTTAATTTGGAAAATTCTTGACAACCTTATCACTTGTAATTTAGCATATACTTCTATCTAGAAGTTAAAATCGAGATTGTGCATGTATTTAAGAACAACATACAGCCAAACAATGACTAATTCCAACTTTATCATCATTACATGATGTTTTGATTTACTTTGTCTTAGGTAATTGATTCTGTTATATTTGATTGAGATGTCTAACATCTTATTTGCCCTACTAGTTACTAATTTCTTTTTTTTTCCATTTATTTTTATTAGTTGGAGGCTAATTACTTTACAATATTGTAGTGGTTTTTGTCATACATTGACGTGAATCAGCCATGGATTTACATGTGTTCCCCATCCCTCTGGGTCTTCCCAGTGGATCAGCCCTGAGCACTTGTCTCATGCATCCAACCTGGGCTGGTGATCTTTGCCCATGGGTTTTTATCATTGTATTCTTCACATTGGAAACAATATACTCCGTAAATTGAATGGCTAATAAGTGCCTGCTGAACTGAATTAAATATGTTCAATTTGCACTTGTTAGCTCTATTTCTTTTTAGAACCTGATATATTTCAAATGGGCTTTCCTGGTAGTTCAGTTGGTAAAGAATCCACGTGCAATGGAGGAGATCCCAGTTCAATTCCCAGGTTCCTAAGATCAACTGGGAAAAGGATAGGCTGCCCATTCTATTATTCATGGGCTCCCTGCTGGCTCAGATAGTAAATAATCTGCCTGCAATGTGGGAAATTTGGGTTCGAGCGCTGGGTTGGGAAGATCCCCTGGAGGAGGATGGGAACCCATTCCAGTATTCTTGCCTGAAGAATCCCATTGGAAAGAGAAGACTGGCGGGGTCTGTCCATGGGGTCGCAAAGAGTCAGGCACAACTGAGCGACTAAGAACTTACTTCAAACATTTTGAAAGACACTCTGAAACAGGTAACAACCCATTATTGCATAGCTGGCAAGGGGTTTACACCAACAATTCTGGTCAAATCAGCTCTTTCCAAAGCTGGTACTCTTTCCTCCCTTACTTGCCGTATTTGTTCATTGAACAATTTAAAAGAAACTTGGAAGCTTATAATCTTTATAGGAAGTTTGCAATTAAGAGCTGGAAATAACAGTTGTTTGAATTATCTCAACACAAGTCAAAATCGATGGAATCAATTCAAGGCCTTTTAGTGTCTGGATGGAGTTCAGATGTGTGGCACATGGGTAAGTGGAGAAGAGTCCATCTTTTTTGAAGCAATAAAATTATATCAGATTTAATAATCATTGTACATGTAAAGTCCAACCAAGATCAAAATTTCATTAATATATTGCATCAGAAATTCAGCTGTGAGAAAAATGGAAAGATTGACATTGAATTTTGAAAGTTAAAATTTATAGTAAAATAGCATAAAAAAGTCCACCTTAATTCACTGTCCTATATTTTGCACATTTAAATATGTTGCTAAAAATAACAATAACAAAGTTTTGCTCTTCCAGAGATATCAAGTCTACAAATTCAAGAATAGTCTTTTTTCTTGCCTTTATATAACATATAATAAAAATAGTGTTTTTAAGTATATGTGATATACACATGGATCCATCCATCCATATATAGATACATATATTTGATGCCCTCCAAAGGCATCTCTATAACTGAAGAATTATATATACATATATATTTAAAATCTATGCATTTTCCCTCCTACTGAATTTATTATTTTTCTACTCTTTAGGAATTTTTGGCCTGCATCACAATACATTAAATATATATATACATGTATATATATAATCTTAGCTTAAAAGCTTATTTTTCTCCATTGTATTTAAAAACTTAGAAACAATAAATGAACACATGATTAAGAGAATCTCCACATAATGAAGAGATGTATATATATAGTACACGAGAAAATAAAATACATGAATAATATCTTTAAACAATTTACATATGTTTGGAAAGTATTGAAACTATGTCATTAAACCTGACTTACTACTCTCAAGGAGTAACTCTCAAAAATAAACTTTACTTTGAAGAAAATTGATTCTCCATTTATTATTTCTTAATTGACAAAATGACTGTTCATTGGATCCAGTCTTTCTCCTTATATATATTAATCTGTGTGTTTCTTTTTTATTGTGATTTCAGTATTTCTCCTTGCAAAAATTTACTATAGAAACTTCTGTTACTACTGATTTCTTAAAACAGTAAGTTTCATTGGCTATTTGGAAATATTTTGAGATGCATTATTTTTACCTTATGACTCCTTTCTGCACATTAATGTTTGACATAGATAGCCAACATGTTTCCTTCATATAATGTAAAATAACACATTATAATGTAGCAAAATTGACTGCAAATTCACTCAGAAGTTTAAAAGAAACATCAAAGGCTCATTTCCTTTCAGCTGTTCAGGATTCACTTTTCATTCATTTGAGGAATGCCGACTTCCTGGCTTTCCCTCAGTCCCATGAACATGTTCTAGGTGTTCTCTCCATGCTCCAGTGCTGTCCTCAGAGGCATCCCGTAATGCAGTGTGAACATGCTGCAATGCCACATCCCCCTTTAAGTGATTTACGTGCACCCAAAGCACCCAATTCTACCCTCTACAATCCCAGCCCCAGACAGAGTTAATCATTAATCTGCATGAGATCCTAAGAATGTTATAAACCATACACTATGCATGGTCCATATATTATATTTCAAGATTTTGTATATGAATTACATATAAGAAGATAATTTAAAGTTTATATAAATAAAAGTCACTTTAGCACATAGATATAAGCAGTGTATGAAATCTTTGCTTTCATTTTTATGAGCTTGTATTCAGGTACAGGGAAATACATATACACAGTGAGCAAAGAGCTATGTTAAACAGTGAGGCTTTCTTTCTTATCTCTAGGAGGCTGTCAAAGAAAGTAATTAATATTAAATCTTAAGCTATATAATGCACAGATAGTTGGGAAATCTTTTCTTAACATCTGCTTTAGCAAATAGGGATTAACAAATCCATTTTAGTCAATTTTTCATTTCAAAGCAGATAGCAATGAAGTTAATAGTTTCAAACATTGCTTCAAAATGTGAACAAATTGATATTAACGGGGGGCATGAATTTTCATTAGTTAACTATTCTTAAAAACTGAAAGACGGTTTTTCTAAATAAAGAATGACCAAAATGAGGACCTTTGTCAAGGATACTAACAAATAGTAGAAGATAGTTCAACACTTTTCCCCCTCATCCGTTTGTCTTTCTTATTACATTTACATTTTCCTATGGTTATATATATATACATATTATATTTATATAATATATATATATGTACACACATATATTCATTCTAAATATATATCTACTTTTTTATCTACACAGACACTAGGTATCAGTAATAATCCACACTATTCTATGGTAATAAAAACCACAAACATATTCATTCAAGTATTGATTTGACTTTCAGGGCAACCCATTCCAGTACTCTTGCCTGGAGAATTCCATGGCCACAGGTTCCCAGTGGTCTACAGTCTGTGGGATCACAAAGAATTGGACACGACTGAGTGACTAACGCTAACACTTCAGTTCATTCACTCAATCATGTCCAACTATTTGTGACACTGTGGACTGCAGCACACCAGGCTTCCCTGCCCATCACCAACTCCTGGAGACTGCAAAAACTGATGTCCATTGAGTCGGTGATGCCATCCAACCATCTGATCCTCTGTTGTTCCCTTCTCCTCCTCCCTTCAATCTTTCCCATCAACAGGGATTTTCCCAATGAGTCAGTCCTTCACATCAGTGTGCCAAAGTACTGGACTTTCAGCTTCAGCATCTGAACCTTCAGTGAATATTCAGGATGGATTTCCTTTAAGACTGACTGGTTGGATCTTCTTGCAGTCCAAGGAACTCTCAAGAGTCTTCTACAATACCACAGTTCACAGCATCAATTCTTCAGCACTCAAGTGTTTTTTTTTTTTTTTTTTTTTAGTTCTACTTTCACATCCATACATGACTACTGGAAATACCATAGCTCTTACTAAATGGACCTTAGTCAGCAAAGTAATGTCTCTGCATTTTCATATGCTGTCTAGGTTGGTCGTAACTTTAATTCCAAGATGCAAGCATCTTTTAATTTCATGGCTGCAGTCATCATCTGCAGTGATTTTTGAGCCCAAGAAAATAAAGTCGATCACTGTTTCCATTGTTTCTCCATCTGTTTTTCATGGAGTGATGGGACTGAATGCTACGATTTTAGTTTTTTGAATGTTGAGGTTTGGGCCAGATTTTCACTCTTCTCTTTCACTTTGATCAAGAGGCTCTTTAGTTCCTCTTCCCTTTATGCCATAAGGATGGTTTCATCTGCATATCTGAGGTTATTGATCCTGACAATCTTGATTCCAGCTTGTGCTTCATCCAGCCTGGCATTTTGCAGATAAGTTAAATAAGCAGGGTGACGATACTCCTTTTTTGACGTACTCCTTTCTTGATTTAAACCAGTCTGTTGTTCCATTTTCAGTTCTAACTGTTGCTTCTTGACCTGCATATAGATTTCTCAGAAAGCAGGCAAGGTTGTCTGGCATTCCCACCTCTTTCAGAAGTTTCTATAGTTCCTTGTAATCTACACAGTCAAAGGCTTTGGCATAATCAATAAAGCAGATGTAGACGTTTTTCTGGAATTCTCGTTTTTTCTGTGATCCAACATACGTTGGAAATTTAATCTCTGGTTCCTCTGCCTTTTCTAAATGCAACTTGAACATGTGGAAGTTCATGTATCACATACTGTTGAAACCAGGCTTGGAGAATTTTGAGTCTTGTTTGTTTTGTTTTTTCATTTATTTTTATTCAGTTCAGTTCAGTTCAGTTCAGTCACTCAGTCATGTCCGACTCTTTGCGACCCCATGAATTGCAGCACGCCACGCTTCCCTGTCCATCACCAACTCCTGGAGTTGACTCAAACTCACGCCCATTGAGTCGGTGATGCTATCCAGCCATCTCATCCTCTGTCGTCCCCTCCTCCTCCTGTCCCCAATCCCTCCCAGCATCAGGGTCATTTCCAATGAGTCAACTCTTCACATGAGGTGTCCAAAGTACTGGAGTTTCAGCTTCACCATCAGTCCTTCCAATGAACACCCAGGACTGATCTCCTTTAGGATGGACTGGTTGAATCTCCTTGCAGTCTAAGGGACTCTCAGGAGTCTACTCCAGCACCACAGTTCAAAAGCATCAATTTTTCAGCGTTCAGCTTAGTTGGAGGCTAATTACTTTACAACATTATAGTGGTTTTTGCCATACATTGACATGAATCATCCATGGATTTACATGTATTCCCCATCCCGATCCCCCCTCCCGCCTCCCTTTCCATCCCATCCCTCTGGGTTTTCCCAGTGCACCAGACCTGAGCATTTGTCTCATGCATCCAACCTGGGCTGGTGATCTGTTTCATCCTTGATAGCATACTTGTTTCAATGCTATTCTCTCAGAACATCCCACCCTCACCTTCTCCCACAGAGTCCTAAAGTCTGTTCTGTACATCTGTGTCTCTTTTTCTGTTTTGCATATAGGGTTATTGTTACCATCTTTTTAAATTCCATATATATGTGTCAGTATACTGTATTGGTCTTTATCATTCTGGTTTACTTCATTCTGTATAATGGGCTCCAGTTTCATCCATCTCATTAGAACTGATTCAAATGAATTCCTTTTAATGGCTGAGTAATATTCCATGCTATATATGTACCACAGCTTCCTTATCCATTCATTTGCTGATGGGCATCCAGGTTGCTTCTATTGCTTTGCAAGTGTGTGAAATGAGTGCAATTGTGCAGGAGTTTAAACATTATTTGGCATTCCCCTTCTTTGGGATTGGAATGAAAACTGATCTTTTCCAGTCCTGTAGCTATTCCTGAGTTTTCCAAGTTTGCTGGCACATTGAGTGCAGTACTTTAATTGAATCATCTTTTAGGATTTGAAATAGCTCAACTGGAATTACATCACCTACACTAGCTTTGTTTGTAGTGATGCATCCTAAGGCCCACTTGACTTTGCATTCCAGGATGTCTGGCTATAGGTGAGTGATCATCATGGTTATCTGGGTCATGAAGATCTTTTTATATAGTTCTTCTGTGTATTCTTGCCACCTCTTCTTAATATCTTCTGCTTCTCTTAGGTCCAAAACATTTCTACCCTTTATTGTGCCCATGTTTGCATGAAACATGTTTCCTTTGTATCTCTAATTTTCTGAAAGAGTTCTCTAGTCTATCCATTCTATCTATTCTATCGTTTTCCTCTATTTCTTTGCATTGATCACTGAGGAAGACATTCTTATCTCTCCTTCCTCTTCTTTGGAACTCGGCATTCAAATGTGTATATCTTTCATTTTCTCCTTTGCCTTTATCTTCTTTCCTTTCCTCAGCTAATCATAAGGCTTCCTCAGGCAACCATTTTTCCTTTTTGCATTTCTTTTTCTTGGGGTGGTCTTGATTACTGCAACCTGTACAATGTCATGAACCTCCATCTATAGTTCTTCAGTCACTCTGAAGAACTACATGTTCTATTGAACTCTATGTTTCAAAATAACAGAAAATGATAATGACAAGTTACTTCTCAATGTAAGGAATTCTTGATTATCTTTTGTCTATGGCAACACTACCTTCCTATTGGCATGACCTTGAGTATTTGACATCAATATTTTAGGCCTTTTCTCAATTCCCATTTTCTGCTTAAAACTTTCTAATATCAAAAACAGACAACACTTGGGTAAAACATGCACAATGTGCTGTAGTTGTTTTCAGAAGGACAACTTTTTACTGCCCTTTTGAAGTAGAGTGAACAGGGTATAGTATCTATATGACACCACTGGTAAAAATGCTATTTAAAAAGTAAACCTAAATACCACACCCCCAGAGAATATGTCAAAGTACGTGAAAGGGAGAACTTTAGCTCTGAAATGATTTCAAAATCGCATTTCTAGTTTCAGAATTTTGAATTACTGTTGACTTTCCTCGACGTTTTGTGATAGCTAATTCCAATATGATTTATAGACCTGCTATAACATGTTTCTTAAGTTACTTCTAAAAAGTTCTTCCTGCTTCTAGGAAAGTGAAAATAATTTCTGAAGGCTATCTTTGAAGAATGTTGCTCTCAAATTCTACTCCATCCAACTTTTTAACCTGATGCATATTGCTTTCTACTTTATTCATTTTGAAGCTTTATAGAACCAGAGACTCCAGATGGAGTAGAAATAACATGATGGAGGAGGGATAAAGGTGATTTTCTACTCTTCTTTGATGGTGTGTATAATATCAAAAGGCAAATAGCATTACTTCTCTAATATTTTAAGTCAAAACAATATCTTAGAACTAATGGAAAGAAGGTATTAATTTCAGTTACAGCTACAAACTACTACCTGGAATTCCTGATGCCTTTAAATGTGTAGCCCTGTAATCATAGAATATAAAAGACAAAAGCTAAACGTTTCTATATAGTTCTCCATACAGGTAATACTTCTATTGATGCAGTCGTTAAATGTAAAGTGGACATTGAAATTTGATTTCTGAATTTAAATGATTATACTCATACAAACGAACCCAAAGAACAGCAAAGCAAATGGGAAAATGTTGGTCAAAGGTTATAATTTCCAACTTAATAGATTGATATGTCTTGTGGATCTAATACACATAGAATGGTGATTATAATAATAGAGTACTATATTACATACTTAAAAGATGCTAAGACAGTAGATATTAAATGTTCTCACCTCAAATTGTAATTACATGACTGGAATATCTCAATAAAGCTGGAATAAAGCAAAGATAAAGCATCAGCACAATACCTGTTCCTTGGCTAATGTTGTTTGGTATGTGCATGCTCAGTCACTAAGCTGTGTACAACTTTTTGTGACACCATGGACTATAGCCCACCAGGCTCCTCTCCCCGTGGAATTTTCCAGGCAAGAAGACTGGAGTGAGTTGCAATATTTTTCTCCAGGGGAATCTTCCCAACCCAGAGACTGAACCTGCCTCTACTGCATTGTCAGGTGGATTCTTTACCACTGAGCCACCAGGGTTTGCAATTCATTTAATATTTATCAAACATCATTTATTTGTTAGTTATAGGAAAAATATAATTATTTTTTTCATGCCAATAGAAGTGTCAGAAAACAGAGATGTAATAGATAGCAGTATATGAATGTGGATTGAATTATATGGGAATATTAAGTTGCATGAAGTGAAGTAAAGTGAAATTGCATAGAAACTAAAATTTAGGTAAACGTCAATGGATGTGACAAGTGGAAGCATTTCTATTCAACTTAATTGCTCTTTCCCATGAATATCATAGCCTGCAATAAACCAACCGAGAGTATGTTTCCACTAGTGTCATTGTGACTTCTTTTCAGGTATCTCAAATTCTGAAACTTCTATTAACTAAGATACCCTACTAACCATAAGTCAAGGAAATAAGATACATGGGATACATAGATATAGCAAGAAAGTAAACAATACGTGTCCAGACATATACATATGTCACAATTTGGAAAAGAAAAATAATCAGCAAATGTAAACAAGATTAAAATGAGTCTATATGTTTTAAAAATTCTGAAGTCAATTTTCTTTAGATATTTATGAAGCACAAGTGTTAAAATATGATCAAAGTAAAAGTTTTGCTTTCCAGCATCTAATAGAAAGTCTTTAATTAAGTATGGTGCTTTAAAAAAATCACTATAGTATTGATGTTAATTTTATTTAATTTTAGATATATTTCTTATAATTTACATATGTGTCACATAAAATATTGTTTTATTTACAAGTTGAATTAATTTTACCTTGATTTTTCTTAACAAATGAATTGACTGAATTTTCTCATAATTAGCATGAAAGTGTCATTAAAAATGAACAAAAACATTGCTTCTTAGATTTATATGACAAGGAAAACATTGCAAATGCAGCCCATTTATATTTGGCTATTAAAGTTTGTGAGTTGTAAAAGAGTTACTGGGTAATTTATTGCAGAATGGCAGAAAAAGAAAAAGGCAATAAGTGAGTCAGTGATTTATCTGTAAGTTTACCTTCAAAGCACAACTTGCAGAAGCTACTCTGAGCTGATACAGACTTAATGTATTATCAGTACTAAATGCTGAGCTATGAAAATCACCACTGAGATCAAATCCTGACAATGTAGTGATCAATAAGAATGCTCCTGATCAATGTAACCAGTTCTCTTTGTGTTAAATTTTAGATGAGGCAAAATTCTTTTTCACATTCTTCCATTTTCTCAGTGAGGATTATATAAAGGTAAAATATGTGAACAAATGCATATATAACTGTATACACTAAAAATAATGATTAATTTTAATCAAAGTTTGTTTTATTTTTTGCAAAGTGATTCACCTGTGTAACTTTCAGATAAAAATGTTAATAAAGAACTAGCACAAAACATCTATATTATAATTTAAAAAACTAAATGTTGGGTATTCTTCGACTCTGTTTGTGTAGTAAACTGTTTTAAGGATGTAAATTTACTAATATTTGTAAAATCCACTGATTTTCATGAGACAATGTCTTAACTACTTACTCATCAGGTTTCATGCAATATATATAATCTGAAAAAAAAAAAAAAACAGAAAAAAAAGTTAATCAAGAATTGTAAAAGAAAGTATCTCTAAAGGACGGAACAAACAGCCGTCACAAACCCTATGTAGGAAAACCATAAAACTATCACCCAGTTACCTGAAAGGTAGAGTTTATTACTTAGAATTATTGTAATATTGTCTAAGTCTGAAGAATCGACATGTTTATTTATCAGATTTCCCCAGAAAACTTTAAGTTCCTTCAGTTTAAAAATCACAGAGAGGGATTTCCCTGTGGCCCAGGGGTTAAGAATCTGCTTGGCAATGCAAGGACATGGGTTCAATCCCTGGTGCAGGAAGATTCCACATGCCGTGAGGCGACTAAGCCCATGTGCCGCAACTAAGACCCAATGCAACCAAATACGTGAATAAATAAATATAAAAAAAAAAAAAAAAAAAAAAAAAAAATCACAGAGAGATAGTGAAAGAAACTGTCTCTAAACAGCTAGACATTAAAGGAAAAAGCAATTTTTAATTCAACCTGGGGGCATTTAGTGTCAGGAAAAATGAATCCCACACCTCAATATTTCCTGAAGGCATTATGGTAACTGAAGTTCGTTAACATTATGTAAAGTCTGAATTAAAGAAAAGTTAATGGTGGATGAACCTATTTAAAGATGGCAAGACAATTTTACTTCTACTCTAAATTAAGTACACAATATCATTTAATTAAAACAGTGCTCCTATAAATAAACTGCATGTCAGACACTTATGCAAATCTAGTTAGTGCCAGAAAAGTAAAATCACTGAAGCTAATAAAAGGTAAAGTAAAATGCATTACTTTTTCAATCTTATATTAAACAGCAATAATAATAATCAGTAATTTGCAAAGAAACATATTTTAATTGAGGTAAAAATCACCAAGTTATTTGATTATTTGCATAGGATAGCATGGCCTAAAGTCAGTTGAATGCCTAGATATGACTCTGCTATAGGTATTTTCATTTGCTATTTGAATAAATAAAATAAGGTTGTGTTTCAAAAATAAATACCGATAGTTATCACAAATCTCAATATGATTAAACCAAAATAATGTAAAACTCTGACAAAAATATAATTATCTGCATATTTTGAATTTGATTTGCCAAATAAAGTGAGGAAAATTCCTATTTTTTAACCTTTATTCCCTGTCCATTAGTAACAGAGACTTTTGTTAAATTTGAGCACATCATGAAGGGTATATATTAAAATCAGTCTGAGTCATACTAATTTTATTCTCTTCTTTTGCTGTTTTTATGGTGAACTCTTAGAGTGTTTTTCTACTAGAAGTATGTATTGAATTTCAGCGCAAATATCATTAAAAACTCATGTACTGGCAAATGATCAGTAAATTTCTTTAAATTACATTCATTTCATTTAAAAAATCATTAAATAAAGAGACAATGACAATCTGCCATATAATATCAATCACTTGATTTTTTTTTTAATAGCTGGAGGAAAAATATATTTGCAGATAGTCTTCTTTTTAGTGTACCATGTTAGTTTTCATTTTACTTTTGCTTTTTAGTTGTAGTTAGTACAATAGCCTTTGCTGCTGCTGCTAAGTCCCTTCAGTCGTGTCCGACTCTGTGCGACCCCATAGACGGCAGCCCATCAGGCTCTGCCATCCTCGGGATTCTCCAGGCAAGAACACTGGAGTGGGTTGCCTTCTCCAAAGCATGAAAGTGAAAAGTGAAAGTGAAGTTACTCAGCTGTGTCCGACTCTTCACGACCCCATGGACTGCAGCCTACCAGGCTCCTCCGTTCATGGGATTTTCCAGGCCTCTAGGGACCTGCTGAATCTCAGATCTCAGTGGGATTTTCAATGTATAAGAATGAGATTGGCTTATATTAAATTTTTTCACAGTTAGGTACTATTTCACATACACTAGAATGGCTATAGAACAGGCTGTGATCCAGCAATTTCAATTCCATGTATACAAACAATAACTAAAAACAAGTACTAAAATAAATACATATTGTCATACAAGCACTATTTACAACAGTCAAAGATTATTCCTTATATGCCCATAAGATCATGAACTCCTTATTAAAAAATTCAGAGATATTGAAGAAAGTAGGGAAAACCACTAGGCCATTTAGGTATTACCTGATTCAAATCCCTTACAATTACACAGTGGAAGTGACAAAGAGTCTAAGGGATTAGACCTGATAGAGTGCCTGAAGAACTATGGATGGAGGTATGTAACATTGTACAGGAGGCAGTGATTAAAACCGTACCCAAGAAAAAAAATTGCAGAAAGGAAAAATTACTTCCTGAGTAGGCCTTAAATAGTTGAGAAAAGATAAACTAAAGTCAACAGAGGAAAAAAAAAATACCCTTCTGAATGCAGAGCTCCAAAGAATTGTATGGAGAGATAATAAGAATGCATTCCTAAGTGATCAGTGCAAAGAAATAGAGGAACACAATAGAATGGGAAAGACTAGAGATCTCTTCAAGAAAATTATAGTTAACAAGCATATGTTTCATGCAACGATGGGCACAATAAAGGGCAGAAATGGTATGGGCATAACAGAAGCAGAAGATATTAAGAAGAGGTGGCAAGAATACACAGAAGAAAACTGCAAAAAACAGTCTTAATAACCTGGATAACCACAATGGTGTATCACTCACCTACAGACATCTTGGACTGTGAAGTCAAGAAGACCTTAAGAACCATTACTACAAACAAAGCTGGTGAAAGTGATAGAATCCCAGCTGAGCTATTTCAAATCCTAAAAGGTGATGCTGTTAAAGTGTTGCACTCCCTCTGGGTCTTCCCAAAAAGTGCTCAGGGCTGGTACACTGGGAAGACCCAGAGGGATCCGATGGGGAGGGAGGCGGGAGGGGGGATTAGGATGGGGAACACATGTAAATCCATGGCTGATTCATGTCAAAGTATGGCAAAAACCACTACAATATTGTAAACTAATTAGCCTCCAACTAATAAAAATAAATAAATAAATAAAAACATTATTTTAAAATTAAAAAAAAAATAAAAGCAGACAAAAAAAAAAAAAAAAAGTGCTGCACTCAATATGCTAGAAAATTTGAAAAACAGCAGTGACTGTATGACTGGAAAATGTCAGTTCATTCTAATCTCCAAGAAGAAAAATGCCAAAGAATGTTCAAACTACCACACAGTTGCACTCATTTCATATGCATGCAAGTCAAGCTCAAAATCCTCCAAGTTGGGCTTCAAGAGTTCCTGAACCCAGAACTTTCAGATGTGCAAACAAGATTTAGAAAAGACAGAAGAATAGAGATCAAATTGCTAACATCCATTAAATAATAGAAAAAGCAAGGGGATTCCAGAAAAAAAAAAAAAATCTGCTTCACTGACTACCCTAAATTTCTTTTTTTTAACCCTAAAAATTTTGACTGGGCAGATAAAAAGAAGTAATGGAATAAACTTAAAGAGACGATAAATCCAGGCTACCTTACTTTCCTCCTGAGAAGGCTGTATGCAGGTCAAGAAGCAACAGTTTGGACTGAACATGGAACAAAAGATTGGTTCCTAATTGGGAAAGGAATATATCAAGGCTATGTATTGTCAACCTACTTGTTTAATTTATATGCAGAGTACATCATTCGAAATGCCAGGCTGGATGAAACACAAGCTTGAATCAAGTTTGCCAAGAAAAGTATCAATAACATCAGATATGTAGATGACACCACCCTTATGGCACAAAGCAAAGAGGAACTAGTCTCTTGGTGAAGGTGAAAGAGGACAGTGAAGAAGCTGGCTTAAAACTCAACATTCATAAAATAAAAGTCATGGTGTCTGGTCCTGTCACTTCATGGCAAGTAGATGGGGAAACAGTAGAAACAGTGAGAAACTTTATTTTCTTGGGCTCTAAAATCACTGCAGATGGTGACTGCAGTCATGATATTAAAAGACACATGTTCCTTGGAAGAAAAGCTATGACCAACCTAGACAGCATACTTATAGGCAAAGACATTGCTTTTCCAAAAAATGTCTGTCTAGTCAAAGCTATGTTTTTTTCCCAGTAGTCATGTATGGATGTGAGAGTTGGACCATAAAGAAAGCTGAGCACTGAAGAATTGATGGTTTTGAACTGTGGTGTTGGAGAAGATTCTTGAGAGTCCCTTGGTCTGCAAGGAGATCAAGCCAGCCAATCCTAAAGTAAATCAGTCCTAAATATTCATTAGAAGGACTGATGCTGAAGCTGAAAGTCCAATACTTTGGCCACCTGAAGCAAAGAACTGACTAATTGGAAAATATCCTGATGCTGGGAAAGATTGAAGGCAGGAGGAGACGGGGACCACAGAGGATGAGATCTTGGATGGCATCAGCAACTCAATGAACATGAGGTTGAGCAAGCTCCAGGAGATGGTGAAGGACAGGGAAGCCTGTTGTGCTGCAATACATGATGTCTTAAAGAGTTGTATACAAGTGAGTGATTGAATAAAAAGAAATCTATCAATAAATTATTGAGTAAACCAATTATAGTGCATACCTGTGTACATAAAATGGGATAATTAATAATTATTATTCAATCAAAAAAAGCAGTGAAGTACTGATACTGCAATATGGAATGACCTAAAAACAAACAAACAAACAAACAAAAATTGAATGAAAGAATTTAGACCTAAAATGTAACCTATTATATGTTAAATATACAAAATATCACCTATGTATATGAAATATACAAAATTAGTAAATCCATAGACAAAGAATATAGATTGTTTTCTGTTGGGGACTGTGGATAGACAAAAATAAGGCATGACTGCTTGACACATGTTTGGTTTACTTTGAGGGTGATGAAACTATTTTGGAATTAGAGGTGTTGGTTGCACAACCCTCTCAATTTGTTAAATATTACTGAATTGTTTACTTTACAATGTTTAATATTTTTATGTTAACTACACTTCAATTTAAAATGTTTTTTTCAAAAGGTGGGGGAGGAACAAAACAGAACTATTTGTTTTGACTACAAAACTTTTCAGGATAAATCTTTCCCAGGCCACAATTCCATCAGCAATTTTATCTCCTAGGAGGTTACTAGAAATGTATAATCTCAAGTCCTTCCACAGACCAATTGAATCAGTCTGATTTTGAGAAGATCCCTGGTGAATTAACCTTTGAGAAGCTCCACCCAATGGCATGTTGTGGCAATTGGCATGTGAACCACATCATATAGCAATGCCATTTCTTTCAGATATTTCAATATGTGATATTGTTTTCATATTGAAGATAATGCAAATAGATTATTGAATTGTTTCTCAACTGGCCAACTCATAAGGATCTGGAAGAAATTCGTTTGATGTGTCAGTAAAACCCTGTGTATTGATAGGTTTCCCTGGTGCCTAAGATGGTGACAGAATCTGCTTGCGATGCAGGAGACCCGGGTTCAATCCCTGAGTCAGGATCTCCTGGAGAAGGGAATGACTACCCACTCCAATATTCTTGTCTGCAGAGTTCCACAGACAGAGGAGCCTGACAGGCTACAGTCCATGGGTCACAAAAAAGTCAGAATTATTCAAATTTAGAAAAATATACTGAGTCACAGAAAATACACATTATCTCAATATTTGCTTTCAATATCAGGCAACTAAAAATGTTTTGATTTAAAAAGAGACCTCAAGTGCTCGGGCCTGGTGCACTGGGAAGACCCAGAGGAATCGGGTGGAGAGGGAGGTGGGAGGGGGGATCGGGATGAGGAATACATGTAACTCCATGGCTGATTCATGTCAATGTATGACAAAACCCACTACAATATTGTAAAGTAATTAGCCTCCAACTAATAAAAATAAATGAAAAAAAAAAAAAATAAAAGAATGTCATCCTATCATTCATATGATATCATATCATGACATGTATCAATGTCATCCTAAATACACTGACCTCAAGGTGTAGTAAGTGGGATAATATATTCCTATGCCTTTAATAAAATTCTCTTAATTAGAATAATATAAAAAAGAGACCTCAGTCTTTCCCTCAAATTCTTGTGGTTTAGAAAAACGTATTCATTGTGTTCTACTTTTAAGAATGTTTATGTTGCATAATTTATAAAACACAAATCTAGATGATTACTCTACTCCACCCCCTAAAAATTATATAGCAAGCTATTTATCTTAAACTCTGCATCTATGTTTGGTTTCTAAATTTTTTTAAGTTTATGTGTCCAGTCTCTAGCCAAGTAGATACTTTTGAGGAAAATTCAAGGTACCATTATCTTTACCTTTATCTTTTTCTTTAAAATGAATATATTGATGAATAATTATTTTCAAAGTAGCTTTATATTTTATTACTTTAAATAAGTTTTTGAGTTTGCAGCTAAGACTAACCTCTCAACCTGATGTTGGAGGGAAACAGTAGCATTTGGTATTTTATACATATTTGGGGAGACAAATAAACTTTTTATACATGTCAGAAGAAGAAAGAAGCAAAGTCTAGCTTTAGATAAATGAATTTGGCTGACTAAAATAAAGTTCTTAATTGGAAATTGTTTCCGTGTAATGAAAAATCAATCTATTTTACAGCTACAAAGAGAAAATTGAAGTTTCCAAAAGTGAAAATATAGCAAGTATAATACAAAAATAATTTTAAAAACATAAATTTCTTTAAAGGATGAATTTATTCCTCTCCAAACTGAGAGTGCTGGTCCTTTTTGCTGGTGGTGCTATTGCTTGTTTGTTTCTATTAAAAAGAGCTTCTCCAGAAAAATAAAGATTTTAGCATCTTATTAATAACTCAATATTGACTTAAATTGCCAATCACTATTTTAGGATACTCAGAACAATGAAAGTAACAGGTCAAGAAAGAAGAATATGTCATACAATTCACTAATTTGATGACATTCAATCTTTATGATCATAATAATGAAAGATCCACAAAGTTAAATATTTAAAAAATATTTTTATTTTTCACAGAGTTCACATCATCAAGGCTTAGAATAGTGCCTGGGTAATATTCAAATCATTCATTGGTTGAATAAACGAATGTTTGGTGCAAAATAACTAGTTTCATGCAGAAACTATTTCCTTATCATTATTGCGAGCCTTCCTCCAACATATCTCCAGCTTGTATTCCTAAAATATTTCAGATAGACAACTGACAAATATAGATATGCATACGTTCTGATTTTACTGTCAGACATTTGCACTGTTAGAATACATACATAAGTGTCCAAGAAAAGGCAATTAGAAAGGATGAAATACATATTTCTGGAATTTGACATGGATCATCAAGGAATTTTGCCAAGATCAGCTTAGTATATCAAGCAATGAGGCAACACCATTTGATAAGGTGTGAACAGAAATTTTAAGGCAACACGTGAAATGTATCAGCAAAAATTTGCTTTAGTATTCTAATATGTTTTCTTCCACAAAATGTCAAATATGGCTGAGCATGCAGGCACCACACAATATTTTCTTCCACCCTCATTTTCTGTGGCTGGCTTTGCTTATGAATGTGGAGGGGAGCAATATCTTTGGAACATGATTAGGTAAATCGGGCTTATGAATGCCTGAAAATGTTCCTCTCTCAAGAAAGCCTTAAGCTTGGACATAAGGTGAAAAAATTATCCCCACATGTGGGTATTTATTACCAGTGATTCAGATAAAAATTTTAAATATTAACATTACAGAACCAAACAGATCTAGACAATTATCTGATAAACAATGCACATGGTTCTATGGATAACTGAATGTATGAAGAACATAAAAATGACAAGCAGACCTCAACATGGGTCATTATATTTGAACATGAAATTTTAAAATTATAATCTATTAATTTTTGAAATTACCCATGTATTAGCTCTCTTTCTCTAATAATATTTCAATGATATCCTTTTTTATATGTGGGTTGTGTTTCAGAGAGACTTAAAGAATCTCTGCCAAATGTATATCTCTAATTAACATATTCATCAGGAGGAAATTTTTTAAAAAGACTGTGGTAAGTAATAACAATGGATTGCATATGCAACCAATTCTGCTTTGAAGTATAGTTGACTTATTATGTTAGTTCCAGGTGTACCACATAGTGATTTGAGATTTGCATACATTTTGAAGTGATCGCCATGATAAGCCTAGTAACCATCTGTCCTCATACAAAGTTATTACAGTATTATTGACTATATCCCTTATGCTGTATATTACATCTCCGTGAATTTTTAAGACTGAAGATTTTGTGCTTGTTAATCTCATTTACCTATTTTGCCTCCTCCACCCTTCTCTTCCATGGCAACAACATATTTATTCTTCGTATTTGTGAGTCTATGATCTTCCCATTTTTGTTTTTGATTTTTAAATTCCACATATAAATGAAAAAAATACAGTATTTGTCTTTCTCTTCCTGATTTGTTTCACGTATCATAAAACTTTTTAGATCCAACCACACTGTCAAAAATGGCAAGATTTCTTTTCTTTTTTTTTTTTTTAATGATTTCAGTTTAGTCACTCAGTCATGTCTGACTATTTGTGGCCCTGTGGAATGCAGCACACAAGGCTTCCTTGTCCAACACCAACCACTGGAGTTTGCTCAAAATAATATCCATTGAGTCGGTGATGCCGTCCTACCATCCCATCCTCTGTTATCTCCTTCTCCTCCCACCTTCAATTTTTCCCAGTATTAGGGCCTTTTCAAGTGAATCAGTTCTTCACATCAGGTGGCCAAAAATTGGAGTTTCAGCTTCAGCATCAGTCCTTCCAATGAATATTCAGGACTGGTTTCCTTTAGAATTGACTGGTTTGATCTTGCAGTCCAAGGGATGCTCAAGAGTCTTCTCCAAAAACACAGTTCTGAAGCATCAATTCTTCGATGCTCAGTCTTCGTTATAGTCCAACTCTCACAGCCACACAGGACTACTGGAAAAAACATAGCTTTGACTAGACAGACCTTTTTTGGCAAAGTAATGTCTCTGCTTTTTAATATGTTGTCCAGGTTGGTCATAGCTTTTCTTCCAAGGACCAAGTCTCTTTTAATTTCATGACTGCAGTCCCCCTCTTCAGTGATTTGGGAGGGCAAAAAAAAAAAAAATAAATAAAGTCTCTCACTGTTTCTACTGTTTCCCCATCTATTTGCCATAAAGTGATGGTACCGGATGCCATGATCTTAGCTTTCTGAATGTTGAGTTTTAAACCAACATTTTCACTCTCCTCTTTCACTTGCATCAAGAGGCTCTTTAGTTCTTCACTTTCTGCCATAAGAGTGGTGTCACCTGCATATCTGAAGTTTAGTCGCTCAGTTGTATCCAATTCTCTGTGACCCCATGGACTGTAGCATGCCAGGCTCCTCCCTCCATGGGATTTTCCAGGCAAGAGTACTGGAGGGAGTTGCCATTTCCTTCTCCAGAAGATCTTCCCAACCCAGGGATTGAACCTGGGTCTCCCAAATTGTAGGCAGACGCTTTACCATCTGAGCCACCAGGGAAGTCCTCAAATATCTGAAGTTATTGATATTTCTCCCAGCAATCATGATTCCAGCTTGTGCTTCATCCAGCCCTGCATTTTGCATGATGTACTATGCGTATGGGTTAAATAAGCAGGGTGACAATATATAGCCTTGACGTACTCCTTTCTCTATTTGGAATCAGTTTTTGTTCCATGTCCAGTTCTGTTGCTTCTTGACCTGCATATAGATTTCACAGGGGGCAGGTCAGGTGTTCTGGTATTCCTATCTCTTTCAGAAAATTCCACAGTTTCTTGTGATCCACACAGTCAAACGTTGAGTAATGGCTTAGTGATATACATTTATCCCAACTTCCTGGTCCATTCATCTGTTTGATGAGCACTTAGGTCGCTTCCATGTTTTGACTGTTGCAGATGATTCTTTAATGAACATAGGGGTACATGTACATTTTCAAGTCACTCTTTTTGTTTTCTTTAGGTAAATGCCTAAAAGTGGAACTGCTGGAATATAGAGTAGTTCTGTACTGTGTTGTTGTTGTTGTTGTTAATTTTTTTTAGATAACTCCACACTATTTTCCACAGTGGTTGCACCAGTTTACATTCCTGTCAAAACTGTACCAGGATCCCTTCTCTCCACATTCTCACAAACACTTGTTTTTTCTTGCCTTTTTGAGGACAGCCATTCTGGCACTTGTGAGGTGATATCTCATCATGCTTTTGGTGGCTCAGACAGTAAAAATACACTTGCAATGCAGGAGACTTGGGTTTGATCCCTGGGTTGGGAAGATCCCCTGGAGGAGGGAATGGCTACTCACTCCAGTGTTCTTACCTGGAGAATTCCAAGGACAAAGGAGCCTGGCAGCCTCCCATGGGGTTGCAAAGTATTGGACACAACTGAACGACTCTCATTTTCACTTTCCTTGATAGTACTGATGTTGAACATCTTTTCAAGTGCTCGTTGATCCTCTGTATGTCTTCTCTGGAAAATGTTTACTCAGGTTCTTGGATTATCTAGTGTCTTTGTTTTTTATTCAGTTGTGTGTGTTCTTTGTATATTCTTGACATAAACCCTTTTTTGAATGTATGACATGGAAATATATTCTCTCATTCAATAAGTTGCCTTTTCATTTTATAGATAGTTTCCTCTGCTGTGCCAAAACATTTTAAGACTGACCTACTCCTGTTTGTTCATTCATGTTTTTATTGCCTTAACTTAAGGAGACAGATCCAAAAGTATGTGTTTAAGAATGATGTCAAGGGGTGGGTCATCTATGTTTTCTTCTAGGAATTTTATGCCTTCAGGTCTTACCTTTAATTCTTTAACCAACTTTGAGTTTATATTTGTATATGGTGTGAGAAAGTAATAGAAATTGATCCTCTTGCATCTAAGCACCATTTTCCTCAATACCATATATCAAAGAGACTGTGTTTTCTCCATCTTGTATTCTTGCCGCCTTTGTCACAGATTAATAATTATACAAGCATTAGATTTATTTCTGGCCTCTGTATTCTGTTCCTGTAACCTATGAGTTTGTTTTTGCATCAATTCCATAATGTTTTGATCACTAAAGATTTGTAGTATAGTTTGAAATCAGAGAGTGTGATACCTCCAACTTTGTTCTTTCTCAAGATTATATCTTTCTATCTAAGGTCATTTATGGTGACATAGTACTTTAGGATTATTCTGCATAGTTCTATGAAAAAAAAAAAAAGCATTGACACTTAATAGGGGTTGCAAATTCATCTGTATGTTGCTTTGATATCTGAGTCACTGTTTCATATGTGCTGTGTGAGTTTAGACTCCCATTTTAAATCTGCACCTCAGATTTCTTGAAAATAATTGCATCTATTTAATGCAAGAGGGGTTTCCCCAAAAGAAAAAATGTAGTATGGTGACTGTTATTTAGAATAAATATGTCCACAAGTGCTTATACAAAATAAACACTGAAAACTGACTTTTTTTTTTCATAACTTGTTGCCAAAACTCATTTGGGAATAAATATGACCTGAAATGATTTAATGTTTTTTATTTATTCCATTTATGGTGAATATTTGTGCATTTTAATTCAGAATATTAATGTCCTTGTTAAAAGGAGTTCCAGACTCTCTATAACAACATTTTGCTTATTATGTCATAATCATTTTATTATGTTTTACAATTGTGGCGTATAGTGGGAAAATTTCTTATTCTTTTCTGAGAAAAAATAGATTAAATAAAGGGATTTTTTTTCTATTTATACATGGCTTATAAAAATTGAACTGGTAATATGAGTTATCTGATTGTTGGACTGCAGAATGCCCTATATCATCTAATTATATTACATGAAGTTTTATTTATTATTATTTTCCATAAACTGTGGACTCATGGTAGACAAAACCCTACTGATGAAAGCATATCTTTTTTTACTTTTTTGTTTCCATAGCACCATAACACCAGCCATCTGCTTTGTCAAGAAACTCACTAAATACGTTCTAAGTTGAATTTTTTTATACTGCAACTTCTGTCTTGTGTTGTTACTCTTATAAACTTAAGATTTGAATTACAGCTCAGAAACATCCTCTTATGATGAGAACATCAACTTCACCACTATTCACTTCCAAGAATGCAGTGCTTTATCCTATGTTTCCCACTTGGTCTCTAATCTTTTTCTCATCTCACATTGCAATTATCCGGCATGCAATCAGACCTCAGCCTTTCATAGACTTGCCCATTTTACTCTTAATGCTTATTTTTATTTTGCCTTTACCTCTCCATCCAAATAAACATAGATTTTTATGGACTTTTATAAATATTAACATTTTTATAACCTTACTAGAATAGACACAGTTATTGTTTCTATACTACTTCCTGTTTGGAAAATCAGTGGCTCAATTATTTAAGTTCACTGAGCAGCCTCATTTGCTATTTTTCTTTAATTATATATTGATCAATACCTATAGAAACTGTTTACTCAAAATTATTGTCAGTATAAAGGAACTAGTTGTAGAATACAACTTTAAAACATAACAACTGAAAAGTGAAAGCAATATATTATTTATTTTTAAGAACAAGGATGTCTGATTAAATGTATTATAGGATCAATATTTGCTAACTATCACTGGAATTATTAAAAAGTTGTTTTATATCTGTTTTCATAATAGAAATATTAAACCATTAAATTTAGCTTTCAGAGGACTTTGGAAAATATTTAATGAGGTAGAAGTCCTATTTTTTCTCTCATATACCAAAACTGTAATCTATCCATTAGCACATTGCTAGGAAATTAGAAATATTTGTCAGATATCTCTGCAAATCTATTAAATATTGAGCATTTTGCTCAATTGAATAATTTTTGATGCAATCTTCATTTTATTTCAGGTTTAACTACTTCAGCTTGGGTTGCTCAATTTAGAAAAAACAATTAAGATACCCTATTTGAACTTTAGATAAACACTTTAATTTTTTTTAAATTTATTTTAATTGGAGGCTAATTAACTTATAATATTGTGGTGGTTTTTGCCATACATCAATATGAATCAGCCATGTGTGTACATGTGTTTCCCATCCTGACCCTCCCTCCCACCACTCTCCCATCCAATCCCTCAGGGTTATCCCAATGCACCAGCCTTGATCACCCTGTTTCATGCATCAAACCTGGACTGGTGATATATTTCACATATGATAATACATATGTTTCAATGCTATTCTCTCAGAACATTCCACCCTCACCTTTTCCCACAGAGTCCAGAAGTCTGTTCTTTACATCTGTGTCTCTTTTGCTGTCTCACATATAGGGTCATTGTTACCATCTTTCTAAAGTGCCTAACTCTATTGTCTCTCTTTTTATCTTTTATATTTTGTCCTATCTCCTTTCAAAGATGATGGGCTGCTTCTCTGGGTGTCTGATGTCCTCTGCTAGCGATCAGAAGTTGTTTTGTGGAGTTTGCTTAGCGTTCAAATGTTCTTTTGGTGAATTTGTAGGGGAGAAAGTGGTCTCCCCGTCCTATTCCTCTGCCATCTTAGTTCCCTCCCCTAAATTCCATATATATGTGTTAATATACTGTATTGGTGTTTTTTTCCGTTCTGACTAATTCACTCTGTGTAATAGGCTCCAGTTTCATCCACCTCATTAGAACTAATTCAAATGTATTCTTTTTAATAACTGAGTAATATTACATTGTGTATATGTACCACAGCTTTCTTATCCATTCATCTGTCAATAGACATCTAGGTTGGTTCCATGTCCTGGCTATTGTAAACAGTGTTGCGATGAACATTGGGGTACATGTATCTCTTTCAGTTCTGGTTTCCTCTGTGCCTATGCTCAGCAGTGGGATTGCTGGGTTGTATGACAGCTTTATTTCCAGTTTTTTAAGGAATCTCCACTCTGTTCTCCACAGTGGCTGTGCTAGTTTGTGTTCCCACCGACAGTGTAAGAGGGTTCCTTTTTCTCCTCACATGCTCCATCATATATTGTTTGTAGACATTTTGATAGCGGCAGTTCTGACCAGCATGAGATGGTACCTCATTGTGGATTTGATTTGCATTTCTCTGAAAATGAGTGATGTTGAACATCTTTTCATGTGTTTGTTAGCCATCTGTATGTCTTCTTTGGAGAAATGTCTGTTTAGTCCTTTGGTCAATTTTTTGATTGGATCTCTTATATTTCTAGAATTGAGCTGCAGGAGCTGCTTGTATATTTGTGAGAGTAATTCTTTATCAGTTGCTTCATTTGCTATTATTTTCTCCCATTCTGAAGGCTGTTTTTCACCTTAACTATAGTTTCCTTCATTGGGCAAAAACTTTTAAGATTAATTATGTCCCATTTGTTTATTTTCACTTTTATTTCCATTACTCTGGGAGGTGGGCCATAGAAGATCCTGCTATGATTTACATCAGAGAGTGTTTTGCCTATGTTTTCCTCTAGGAGCTTTATAGTTTCAGGTCTTACATTTAGACCTTTAATCCAATTTGAGTTTATTATCGTGTATGGTGTTACAAAGTGTTCTAGTTTCATTCTTTTACAAGTGGTTGACCAGTTTTCCCAGCATCCCTTGTTAAAGAGATTGTCTTTTCTCCATTGTACATTCTTGCTCTCTTTACCAAAGATAAGGTGTCAATAGGTGTGTGGATTTATCTGTGGGCTTTCTATGTTGTTCTATTGATCTATGCTTCTGTATTTGTAACAGTACCATAGTGTCTTTTTTTTTTTTTTTCCATTTATTTTTATTAGTTGGAGGCTAATTACTTCACAACATTGCAGTGGGTTTTGTCATACATTGACATGAATCAGCCATGGAGTTACATGTGTTCCCCGTCCCGATCCCCCCTCCCACCTCCCTCTCCACCCGATTCTTCTGGGTCTTCCCAGTGCACCAGGCCTGAGCACTTGTCTCATGCATCCCACCTGGCTGGTGATCTGTTTCACTATAGATAATATACATGCTGTTCTTTCGAAACACCTCACCCTCGCCTTCTCCCACAGAGTCCAAAAGTCTGTTCTGTACATCTGTGTCTCTTTTTCTGTTTTGCATATAGGGTTATTGTTACCATCTTTCTAAGTTCCATATGTATGTGTTAGTATGCTGTAATGTTCTTTATCTTTCTGGCTTACTTCACTCTGTATAATGGGCTCCAGTTTCATCCATCTCATTAGAACTGATTCAAATGAATTCTTTTTAACGGCTGAGTAATATTCCATGGTGTATATGTACCACAGCTTCCTTATCCATTCATCTGCTGATGGGCATCTAGGTTGCTTCCATGTCCTGGCTATTATAAACAGTGCTGTGATGAACATTGGGGTGCACGTGTCTCTTTCAGATCTGGTTTCCTCGGTGTGTATACCCAGAAGTGGGATTGCTGGGTCATATGGCAGTTCTATTTCCAGTTTTTTAAGAAATAGTGTCTTGATGACTGTTGGTTTGTAGTATAGCTTGAAGTCAGGCAGGTTGATTCCTCCAGTTTCATTCTTCTTTGTCAAGGTTGCTTTGGCTATTCGAGTTTTTTGTTTTTTTCTTCTTCTTCTATTTCCATACAAATTGTGAAATTATTTTTTCTAGTTCTCTGAAAAATACCATTGGTAGCTTGATACAGAGTGTATTGAATCTATAGATTGCTTTGGACAGTATACTCCTTTTCAATATATTGATTCTTCTGATCCATGAACTTGGCATATTTATCCATCTATTTATGTCATTTTTTATTTATTTCATCAATGTTTTAGTTTTCTATACATAGGTCTTTTGTTTCTTTAGGTAGGTTTATTCCTAAGTATTTTATTCTTTTCGTTGCAATGGTGAATGGAATTGTTTCCTTAATTTCTCTTTCTGTTTTCTCATTGTTAGTATATAGGAATGAAAGGGATTTCTGTGTGTCAGTTTTATATCCTGCAACCTTACTATATTCTTTGATTAGCTCTAGTAATTTTCTGGTGTAGGCTTTAGGGTTTTCTATGTAGAGGATCATGTCATCTGCAAACAGTGAGAGTGTTTTCTTCTTTTCCAATGTGGATTCCTTTTAATTCTTTTCCTTCTTTGATTGCTAACTTTGAAAACTATGTTGAATAGTAGTGGTGAGAGTGGGCATCCTTGTCTTGTTCCTGACTTTAGGGGAAATGCTTTCAATTTTTCACCATTGAGGATAATGTTCGCTGTGGGTTTATCATATATGGCTTTTATTATGTTGAGGTGTATTCCTTCTATGTCTGCTTTCTGGAGTTTTTTTTTTTTTTTTTTTAATTACAAATGGATGGTTAATTTTGTCAAAATATTTCTGTGCATCTCTTAGGATAATCATATGGATTTTATCCTTCAATTTGTTAACGTGGTGTATCACATTGATTGATTTGAGAACATTGAAGAATCCTTGCATTCCTGGGATAAAGCCCACTTGGTCATGATGTATGATCTTTTTAATATGTTGTTAAATTCTGTTTGCTAAATTTTTGTTAAGGATCTTTGCATCTATGTTCATCAGTGATATTGGCCTGTAGTTTTCTTTCTTTCTTTCTTTCTTTCTTTCTTTCTTCTTCTTCTTCTTCTTCTTCTTCTTCTTCTTCTTCTTCTTCTTTTTTTTTTTGGTGGCTTCTTTGTCTGGTTTTGGTCTTAGGGTGATGGTGGCTTCATAGAGTGAGTTTGGCAGCTTACCTTCCTCTGTAATTTTCTGAAAGATCTGAGTAGGATAGGTGATAGCTCTTTTCTAAATTTTTGGTAGAATTCAGCTGTGAAGCCTTCTGGTCTTGGGCTTTTGGTTTTTGGAAGATTTCTGATTACAGTTTCTATTTCTGTCCTTGTGAAAGGTTTCTTAAGATGTTCTATTTCTTCCTGGTTCAGTTTTGGAAAGCTATACTTTTCTGAGAATTTGTCCATTTCTTCCAAGTTGTCCATTTTATTGGTATATAGTTGCTGATAGTAGTCTCTTATGATCCTTTGTATTTCTGTGATGTCTGTTGTGATTTCTCCATTTTCATTTCTAATTTTGTTGATTTGATTTCTCTCTCTCTCTCTCTTTTTTTTCTTCATGAGTCTGGCTAATGATTTGTCTATTTTATTTATCTTCTCAAAGAACCAACTTTTAGCTTTGTTGATTTTGGCTATGTTCTCCTTTGTTTCTTTTGCATTTATTTCTGCCCTATTTTTTTTTTTTTTTTTTTTTACGATTTCTTTCCTTCTACTGTAATAAATGGGGTGCTTCATTTATTCTTTTTCTAGTTGCTTTAGGTGTAGAATTCAGTTATTTATTGATTTCTCTCCTCTTTCTTGAGGTACGTTTATATTGCTGTGAACCTTCCCCTTAACACTGTTTTTACTGAATTCCATAGGTTTTGGGTTGTTCTGTTTTCATTTTCATTCATTTCTATGCATGCTTTGATTTATTCTGTGATTTGTTGGTTATTCAGAAGTGTGTTCTCTAGCCTCCATATGTTTGTATATTTAACAGTTTTCTTTCTTTCTTTTTTTTTTTTCCCCTGTAGTTGACATCTAGTCTTATTGCTTTGTGATCAGAAAAAAAATGCTTGAGATTATTTCAATTTTTCTGAATTTACCAACGTTAGATTTATGGCTGAGGATATGATTTATCCTGGAGATGGTTCTGGGTGCAATTGAGAAAAAGGTGAAATTCATTGTTTTAGGGTTAAATGCCCTATAGATATCAGTTAGGTCTAACTGATTCATTGTATCATTTAAAGTTTGTGTTTCCTCGCTAATTTTTTGTTTAGTTGATCTATTCATAGGTGTGAGAGGGGTATTAAAGTCTCCCACTATTATTGTGATACTGTTAATTTCCCCTTTCATACTTGTTAGCATCTGCCTTACATGTTGTGGTGCTCCTATGTTGGGTGCATATATATTTATAATTGTTATACCTTCTTCTTGGATTGATTCTTTGATCATTATGTACTGTCTTTCTTTGTCTCTTTTCATGGTCTTTATATCAGTCTATTTTATCTATTGTGAGTATTTTTACTCCTGCTTTCTTTTAGTCTCCATTTGCATGAAATATCTTTTTTTAGCCCTTCACTTTCAGCCTGTATGTGTCCCTAAGTTTGACGTGGGTCTCTTGTAGACAGCATATATAGAGGCCTTATTTTTGTATCCATTCAGCCAGTCTTTGTCTTTTGGTTGGGGCAATCAACCCATTTACATTTAAGGTAATTATTGATAAGTATGATCCCATTGCAATTTACTTTGTTGTTTGGGTTTGAGTTTATAAACCTTTTTCTGTATTTCCTGTCTAGAGAAGATCCTTTAGCATTTGTTGAAAAGCTGGTTTGCTGGTGTTGAATTCTCTGAGATTTTGCTTCTCTGTAAAGCTTTTTATTTCTTCTTCATATTTGAATGAGATCCTTGCTGGGTACAGTAATCTGGGTTGTAGATTTTTCTCTTTCATTGCTTTAAGTATGTCCTGCCATTCCCTTCTGGCCAGTAGAGTTTCTATTGAAAGATCAGCTGTTATCCTTATGGGGATTCCCTTGTGAGTTATTTGTTGTTTTTCCCTTGCTGTTTTGTATTTGATCTTCATTAATTTGATTAATATCTGTCTTGGGGTATTTTGCCTTGGGTTTATCTTCTTTGCGACTCTCTGGGTTTCTTGGACTTGGGGGCTATTTCCTTCCCCATTTTAGAGAAGTTTTCAACTATTGTCTCCTCAAGTATTTTCTCATGACCTTTATTTTTGTCTTTTTCTTCTGGGATTCCTATAATTTGAATGTTGGGTCGTTTGACATTGTCCCAGAGGTCCCTGAGGTTGTCCTCATTTCTTTTAATTATTATTTTTTTTCTTTTTTCCTCTCTGCTTCATTTATTTCCACCATTCTATCTCCCACCTCACCTATCGTGTCTTCTGCCTCAGTTCTAGTGTTGGTTCCCTCCAGTGTTTTTAATCTCAGTTATTGCATTATTAATTATTGATTGACTTTTTTATTTCTTCTAGATTCTTGTTAAACTTTTCTTGCTTCTTCTCAATCCTTATCTCCAGAATAGTTATCTGTAACTCAGTTTTCTTTTCAAGATTTTGGATCATTTTTACTATCATTATTCTGAATTATTTTTCAGGTAGACTCCCTATCTCCTCCTTTTTTATTTGGTTTGGTGTGCTTTTATCATGTTCCTTTACCTGCTGAATATTTCTCTGCCTTTTTATCTTGTTTAGATTGCTGTGTTTGGGGTGGCCTTTCTTTATGCTGGAAGTTTGTGGATCCTCTTTATTGTGGAGGCTCCTCCCTGTGGGTGGGGTTGGATGAATGGTTTGTCAAGGTCACCTGGTTAGGGAAGCTTGTGTCAGTGTTCTGGTGGGTGAAGCTGGATCTCTTCTCTCTGGAGTGCAATGAAGTATCCAGTAGTGAGTTTTGAGGTGTCTGTGGGTTTGGTGTGACTTTTGGCTGCCTGTATTTTTGTGCTCAGGTTTATGCGCCTGTGTCACTGGAGAATTAGCTTGTTATGTCTTGCTCTGAAACTTGTTGGCACTTGGGTGGAGTTTGGTTTCAGTGTAGGTAAGGAGGCTTTTGGATGAGCTCTGTTGATTAATGTTCCCTGGAGTCAGGAGTTTTCTGTTGTTCTCACGATTTGGATTTAAACCCCTTGCCTCTGGCTTTCAGTCCTATTCTTACAGTAGCCTCAAGGCTTCTCTATCTATGCAGCACTGATAATAAAACATCTAATTTAATGGTGAAGAGATTCTCCACAGTGGGAGGCACCAGAGAGTTTCACAGAGTTACATGGAGAAGAGAAGAGGGAGAATGGAGGTAGAGGTGACCAGGAGGAAAAGAGGAGGAATCAAAAGGGGAGAGAGCAAGCTAGACAGTAATCATTTCCCTATTTGCTATCCAAAGTCTGGAACAGTCAGAGAGGTTCATGGAGTTCCATAGAGAAAAGAAGAGTCAAGAAGGAGATAGAGGTGACCAGGAGGAGAGGAGGGGGGAGTCAAAAGGAGAGAGACCAGTCTAGCCTGTTATCAGTTCCCTATGTGTTCTCCACAGCCCAAAACACCCAAAGAGATTCACAGAGTTAAGTAGAGAAGAGAAGGAAGAGGGAGGAGACAGAAGTTACCTGTGGGAGAAAAAAGAGTCAAAAGTGGAGAGAGCAATCAAGCCAGTAATCACACTCATAAGTAAAAATGGGTACTGAAGAGTGGATTCTTAAAGGTACAGAATTGATAACAAATACCAAATACCAAAAAGCAAAGATGAAAAATCTAGGGTAGAGGTTAGACTCTCAAAAATACAATATTAAAAAAAAAAATCACAAAAGTTATAACAGTGTTTTTGTTTTTGTACCATAGATTAAGTTGTTTTACACTTAATAGAAATAGATTCACACAGTATGATTACTTCAGTATTTAGCTTCCTAATTGCAGTGTTATGTTTGAAATATTTATCTAAAATAATACCACACTATCATATTCATGTAGCAATAATGAGTTCAATTTCATTGTCATATTTTATTCAGTGTATGATAGAATTTTATGACTCTTGAAGGCTATTTGGGCTATTTTAAATGTTAGATGTAATTAGTAATGAATAATGGTGCTGTGAGCAAACTTGTAGATGTCTTTTAGTAACTGTGCCACATGAATTTCTGATTGATACACATATACATATGGCATATATATTTATTTTTGATGCTGTTAGGTATGTGTATATTCATCTTTAGTAAGTCCAAGCAAATACAAATATCCTTAAATTTAGTAGCTCCTATTAAACATTATGCTAAAATGAGTTATACATACCAATATGCACTTCCAGTTCAAATCTGTAAGTTTCCACTGCCCATATCCTAACTAGTACTTGATATTGTCAGACTAATTTAATGTCTAGAGAATGTGGCTTCTAGAAATACAGTTTTGTTTTAAATTGTGTTTTTTTGTTTGCTTGTTAGTTTGTTTTATTCACTAATAAGATTTTCCCACTTTTCACCAGGATATTGGCCATTTGAATTTTCCCTTTTGTTCAAGATGAACTTCTTATACCAGTAGTCCATCATATAAGGATCAGATACATAAACATGATATTAATAGATATTTTGCCTTTGGTTTATCTTTGAAAAATAATCCTAAATTTTTTAATAAAGTGTTAAATGTCAATGCATCAGTCTTTTTCCTTTATGGTAAAATCTTTTGGTGTAAATAATAAACAATATTAAATAATCTGTTCTTAATTTAGGATCTGAAGGTATATATTTATACATTCTAGAAAAGTACTAATTTATGTATCCTGTAGAGATCTAGACTACACATTGAATTGAATTTACCTCACAGTATGAGGTGTATGACATAGGTAATTTGTATAATCATTATGGATTTTTAGAAATTGGCCTAATATATAATACTGTTTTTGGTTTCTCTACCCTATTTCATAATTTATCTTTCTTGAAACCAATACTACACATCTTAATTATCTCATGGTTTAAAGAACTCTTGATAAACTTGAGGCATTTGGATTTTTTTTCCTCCAGTTACTTATTACCAAATTTAAATTGTATTATAGTTGTTTTATGTTGTATTCCTCAAAATATCAATATTACTTTATGAGACTAATATGATTTATATTTTCATATATTTATGCCTTTTCTAATGTTTATTTATTTTTTGTGCTTTCTTTGAAATTTACTGGGCAAAATTCTTCTGACTGAATAAAATTTTATCAATATTTCCTTAGTGGAGATTTGTTGTTGACACATTTTCTTATTTCAAAAAAAATTTTTTTTTTTAAACTGGATTATTAAGGATTATTTTTCTCTGTGAGGAATTCTATGTAGACCAGTTGATTTCTTTCAGGATTCAGATGCATTTATATTTTTTTGACAAATTAGTTAATTTTAGAAATAGCCTGCTGTTCTTATGGTTATCTTTGGATGAAAATCTGTTATCCTTAAGTGTTTTCAGCTGTGTTAAATACTGTTTTTTTTTCTCTTTTTTTTACCAGATATGTTTATATCTATACCTATATCTATATATCTATAATGTAAATATCAGTTTAATTTTTTTAGAATTTGTCCTGATGAGACTTCATGGTGCTTTGAATCCGTGGCTTACTATCTTGCATCAACACTGGAATGTTATTAGCTACTACATATTGCTTCTATTCAATGCTGGTGTGAAACCAGTTAATAATGGCCTCCAAGCACCTGTACAAATTTGGGAATTTTGTGACTTGATAGTGTTTTATTAACCATGGTGGGAACACTAGAATGATGAACTTAGCAAGTACTAGAAAATCAGGACGTGTTGCTATGTTTCCCTGAGGTTTACCAGCAAACTACTGCTTCCATCCCACTAGCTTTTTTACTTCAGTTCTAATGGCATATTAATGCTTTTTGCAATGTATCTATATTCTTTAATTTTAATCTAGACAGTTTTTTTCTGGCTTATCTTCTAGTTATCTCTTTTAAACTTCACATAATCTGTAGTTAGACTAGTTTTGGTGCTCTCGATTTCAGTATAACACTTCAAAAATTTTTTTACACATCTTTTTGGTTCCTTTCATATTCCCATTTTTCTGCAAAATAATCTCAGAATTTAAAATTTCCTTACAATATTAAGCATAACAATTTAAAAATTCCATGTCTGAAGGCTTCTATTTGGGATCTTTAGAAAGATTATTTTTGTCAATTTTATTTTTACTTTTGAATTATTACTTTATGACTTTTGATGATTCTTGTTTATTATAGAATTTTTATAACAAATATTTGTAAAATATTTGAGGCTGTGATGATCACAGCATCACCATATCTTCTTGGAGAGATATTTTGATTTTGTTTTGTATCATAGTTATGGCCACTAGCAATGGAAAATATTGATACTAACAATAAATTAAATTTTTAAAGCTGATTTTATGAGGGTATTTTTTCTCTTTCAGCTTTATTAATACTCCTGAAGTGTAGATGACATCCTAAATCAGACTCTGAATTCTCATTTTGGAAAGAATGAATCCTAAGACTAAGGCAAAATATGTATTCAACTCTTCAGATACCCACACTTAATGAAACAACAGATAATTAGGTCAAAGAACAGAATAAAATAATAACACATTGTAATCATTTTCCCAATCTCTCTTATACATTGTTTATATATGGGCTATCACTTAGTTATCCAAATTGTTCTGAGTTCACTATTTGGTGAATTATCGTATTACTGTTTTTTTTTTTTTTTTTCCCCTTCAAAATCAGAGTTGGTCTGAATAACCTGGTACTTAACTGTTAGAAGCCAATTTTTTAAATTGAAGCATAGCAGACTTAAGATATTGTAATATAATATTAGCTTCAATTACATAATACAGGGATTGAATAATTTATAGACTATGTTCCACACAGTGGTGTTAAAAAATATTGATCATATTCCCTGTCTCATAAAGTGCATCCTTATAACTAACTTATTGTATACCTAGTAGTATTTACTTCTTAACCTCCTTCACCCATTTTGCCAATTTCCCTCTGGTAACCACTAGTTCTCTATATCTGTGAGTCTGTTTCTGTTTTATGTATTCATTGTTTTATGTTTTAATTCCACATATAAGTGAAAATATCCATTATTTCTTTTTCTCTACCTGACTTTGTTTCATAATACCCTTCACATCCATCCATTTTTCACAAATGGCGATATTTCATTCTTATGTTTGAGTGGCTTCCCTTGTAGCTCAGTCAGTAAAGAATCTACCTGTAATGCAGAAGACCCAGGTTCGATTCCTGGGTTAGGAAAATACCCTGGAGAAGGAAATGGCAACCCAGTCCAGTGTTCTTGCCTGGAGAATCCCATGGATAGAGGAACCTGGAAGACTACAGTCCATGGGGTTGAAAGAGTCAGACACAGTTTAGCAACTAAACTACCACCACCACTGTACTTGAGTAGTATTCCATTATATTTTTCTCACATTTTCTTTATCCATTTATATACTCATGGGGCACTTAGGTTGCTTTCCTGCCTTGGCTATTTTAAAAATGTTGCTGTGAAAATTGGAGTGCATATATTTTTCAAGTTAGCGTTTATGCTGTGTTAAGATGAATACCCAGGAGATGAATTGCTGGTCTGTATGGTTGTAATGCTGGATATCTATTATAATATTTTTTTCTTTCTTTCTTTTTTTTCCAGAAACCTCCCTATTGTTTTCCTCAATGGCTGTGACAATTTACATTCTGACTAAAACTACATCAGGGATCTCTTTTCTCCAAATCCTTACTAACACTTGTAATTTCTTGCACTATTGACAATAATCATCCCAGGTAGTGCTAGTGGTAAAGAACGTGCCTGCCAATGCAGGAGATGAAAGAGATGTGGGTTTGATCCCTGGGTTGGGAAGATCCCCTGGAGGAGGACACAGCAACCCATTCCAGAGTTCTTGCCTGGAGAATCCCCGGACAGAGGAGTCTGGCAAACTATAGTTCATGGGATCACAACGAATCCGACATGACTGGAGCGAATTAGCACACAGCATGTATGCTGACAGGTGTGAGATGATAACTCCTTGGGGTTTTGATTTGCATTTCCCTGTTGACTATTGATGTTGAGAAGCTATTCATGTGCTTGTTGGTCATCTGTCTTCTTCAGAAAGGCAGATGGTTGGTCTTCTTTGGAAACACATATATTCAAGTCCTCTGTCTATTTTTTAATCAAGTTCAATTTTTAACATTAAGTTGAGTGAGATCTTTATATATTTTGAATATTAACCCTTTATTGAACACATTGTTTGCAAATATCTTTTCTTATTCAACAGTTTGCATTTCTTTTGTTGATGGTTCCCCACTCTATGCAAAAACTTTTAAGTTTAAGATTATATTTATTTGTTTATGTTTTATTTTGCTTATTTTTATTTCATTTTGTTTCTTCATTTGTTTATTGGTATTTTTAAAAATATTTTGTTTATGTTTGCTTTTGTTCCCCTTGCCTGGAGACATATATAAAAAAATATTGCTAAAATTAATGTCAAAGAGTGTACTCTTTGTGCTTTCTAACAGGATTTTTATGATATTAGGTTTTCAGTTTAAGTATTAAATTCATATTTAGTTTATTTTTATATATGTAGTAATAAAGCAATATAGCTTTACTCTTTCACATGTGGTTGCCCTGATTCCCCAACACTGCTTATGAAAGAGATTGCCTTTTTCCTACTGGAAATTCTTACTTCCTTCATCATAGGTTGGTTGATCATATGTATATCAATTTATTTCTGCAACCTCTAGTCTGTTTCCTTGACCTATGCATCTGTTATTGTGCCAGTACCATATAGTTTTGATTGCCGTAGATTTGTATTGCAGTTTGAGATCAGGGAAAATAAGTATCTCTAGTTTGGTTCTTTTTCTTCTTCTTCATCTTCTTCTTTTTTTAATATTATTTTGTCTATCTGTGGTCTTTTTTGGTCCCATACAAATTTTATTTATTCTAGTTCTGTAAAAAATATCTTGGGTATTTTATAGGGATTGCATAAAATCTGTGGATTACTTGGAACAGTATGGGTATTTTAATCATATAAATACTTCTAGTCCATGAATATGAGTTATTTTTCCTTCTATTTGTATTATCTTATATGTTTTTCTTGCATGATATTCGTTTTCAGAGTGTAGGTCTTTCACATCCTTATATAAACCCATTCCTAAGTATTTTGTTCTGTTTTATGTAATTATAAATGAGATTATTTTCTTGAAATCTCCTTTAGTTAATGCATAAAAAAAGCAACATATTTCTGCATATTAGTTTTGCATCCTGTAACATTGAATTTATTAGTTTTAACATTTTTTGGTAGGTTCTTTAGGTTTTTCCATGTATACTATATATCATTTGCAAATGCTGACGGTTTTATTTCTTCTTTCCAAATTAAATGTCTTGCATTTGTTTACCAAGTTAGTCTGAAGTGACTAGGAATGTCAATATTATGCTAAAGGTAAGTGGTGAGAGTGGACACCCTTTTTTGTTCCTGCCTTAGGGGAAAAGTTTTCAGGTTTTCACCATTGAGACTAATGTTAGATGTGAATTTGTCATAAATTGACTGCTATATTGATATATGTTCCCTCTATACTGAATTTGTTGAGAGGTTTTTTCTTTTTTCATGATTGGATGTTTAATCGTGTCAAGTACTCTTTCAACATCTATTGAGACGTTTATGTGATTTCGTATTCTTCATTTTTAATGTAGTATGTAATATTTTATTTATTTATGGATATGGATCCATTCTTTCATCTCTGGAATAAACTCCCTTTAATCATGATATATGGTTCTTTTATGTACTGCTGAATTCACTTTGCTAATACTTTTTAAGGGTTTCTGAATCTATGTTCATGAGAGACGTAACTTTCATTTATTTGCTTGTATGTTTTGCCTAGTTTTGGTATAGGGGTGATATAATAAAATGAGTTTAGATGTGTCCCGGCCCGTTTTATTTTTTGAAAATTTAGATAGAATTGCCCTGCAAAGCCTTGTGGTCCTGGGCAGTTTCTTGGAAGCTCTTAGAATAATGATTCAATTTCAGTACTAGTAATTGTTCTGTTCATATTATCTATTCCATCTTGATTCAATTTTGAAGAATTATAAGATTCTAAAAAGTAATCCCTTTTCCTAGGTTGTCCATTCATTGGTATAAAACTTTTCAGATAATTCTCTTATAATTCTTTGTTATTTGTCTAGTATTGGTAGTAACTTCTCTTACATTCCTAACTTTATTTAGGTCCTCTCTCGTTCTTTTTTTCCCTAAAGAATCTGCTTAAAGAATTAACAGTTTGCTTATATTTTCAAAAAATAGAACTTGATTTCATTAGCATTTTCTTTTTCCCTGTCTCTATTTTATTTATTTCTGCTCTGATTTTATTATTTCCTGCCTTTCTTTGGGCTTGATTTGCTCTTTTTCCTAATTCTTCTATTTATATATTTGTGTTATTTGATTGAAATATTTCAAGTTTCTTGAAGTAGACCTGTATTGCTATAAGATTTCCTCCTAGAATTGCTTTTGCTACATACTATAGATTTTGAAAGGTGCATTTCTATTTTATTCATCTTGAAATCATTTCTACTTTCTACTTTGATTTCTTTATTGATCCTTTGATTCTTTTGTTGTATAGTCTATAGTCTCCAAATGTTTGTGTTGTTCTTATTTTTCTTCATGAAATTGTATTCTAGTTTCAAATCATTGTGGTCAGAGAAGATGCTGGATATAATTTCAATCATCTTAAATTTATTGAAATTTTTATGGCCTTTTATGTGATTTGTCCTGGAGAATGTTACATGTGTCCTTGGGGGAAAAAAGTGCATTTTATTGATTTTGGATGCAATGTTCTGTAAACATCTCTTAAATTCTTCTCATCCAATGTGTCATTTAAAACTGCTGTTTCCTTACTGATTTTCTACCTGGATAAGGTGTACATTGATGCCAGTAATGTGTTAGTGTCCCTTAATAGTTTTGATATTGCTGTCAATTCTCCCATTATGTCTTTTAACATTTATATTGTATTTCAGTTCAGTTCAGTCACTTAAGTCATGTCCAACTCTTTGCCACCCCATGAATCACAGCATGCCAGGCCTCCCTGTCCATCACTAACTCCCAGAGTTTACCTAAACTCATGTTCATCGAGTCAGTGATGCCATCCAGCCATCTCATCCTCTGTCGTCCCCTTCTCCTCCTGCCCCCAATCCATCCTAGCATCAGAGTCGTTTCCAATAAGCCAACACTTCGCATGAGGTGGCCAAAGTATTGGAGTTTCAACTTCAGCGTCAGTTCTTCCAATGAACACCCAGGACAGAACTCCTTTAGGAGGGACTAGGATCTCTTTGCAGTCCAAGGGACTCTCAAGAGTCTTCTCCAACACCACAGTTCAAAAGCATCACTTCTTCAGCACTCGGCTCTCTTTACAGTCCAACTCTCACGTTCATACATGACCACTGGGAAAACCATAGCCTTGACTAGACGGACTTTTGTTGGCAAAGTAATGTCTCTGCTTTTTAATATGCTGTCTAGCTTGGTCATAACTTTCCTTCCAAGGACTAAGTGTCTTTTAATTTCAGGACTGCAATCACCATCTGCAATGATTTTGGAGCCCCCCAAAATAAAGTCTGACACTGTTTCCACTGTTTCCCCATTTCACATGAAGTGATGGAACCAGATGCCATGATCTTAGTTTTCTGAATGTTGAGCTTTAAGCCAACTTTTTCACTCTCCTCTTTCAGTTTCATCAAAAAGCTTTTTAGTTCCTCTTCACATTCAGCCACAAAGGTGTTATCATCTGCATATCTGAGGTTATTGACATTTCTCCCGGCAATCTTGATTCCAGTTTGTGTTTCTTCCAGCCCAGCATTTCTCATGATGCTTTCTGCATATAATTTAAATAAGCAGGGTGACAATATACAGCCTTGGTGCACTCCTTTTCCTATTTGGAAGCAGTCCATTCCATGTCCAATTCTAACTGTTGCTTCCTGACCTGCATATAGGTTTCCCAAGAGGCAGGTCAGGTGGCCTGGTATGTCGACCTCTTTCAGAATTTTCCACAGTTTATTGTGATCCACACAGTCAAAGGCTTTAGCATAGTCAATAAAGCAGAAACAGATGCTTTTCTGGAACATTCTTGCTTTTTTGATTATTCAGCGGATGTTGGCAATTTGATCTCTGGTTCCTCTGCCTTTTCTAAAATCAGCTTGAACAACTGGAAGTTCACCATTCACGTATTGCTGAAGCCTGGCTTGGAGAATTTTGAGCATTAGGTTACAAGCATGTGAGATGAGTGCAATTGTATGGTAGTTTGAGCATTCTTTGGAATTGCCTTTCTTAGGGATTGGAATGAAAACTGATCTTTTCTAGCAGTGGCCACTGCTGAGTTTTCCAAATTTGCTGGCATATTGAGTGCAACACTTTCACAACATCATTTTTCAGGATTTGAAATAGCTCCACTGGAATTCCATCACCTCCCCTAGCTTTGTTCATAGTGATGCTTTCTAAGGCCCACTTGGCTTCACATTCCAGGATATCTGGCTCTAGGTGAGTGATCACCCCATCGTGATTATCTTGGTTATGAAAATCTTTTTTGTACAGTTCTTCTGTGTATTTTTGCCACCTCTTCTTAATACCTTTTGCTTCTGTTAGGTCCACACCATTTCTGTCCTTTATCTAACCCATCTTTGCATGAAATTTTCCCTTGGTATCCCTGATTTTCTTGAAGAGATCTCTAATCTTTCCAATTATGTTGTTTTCCTCTATTTCTTTGTATTGATCAGTGAGGAAGGCTTTCTTATTTCTCCTTGCAATTCTTTAGAAATCTGCATTCAAATTGGAAAATCTTTCCTTTTCTCCTTTGTTTTTCACTTCTCTTCTTTCCACAGCTATTTTGTAAAGCCTCTTCAGACAGTCATTTTGCTTTTTGCATTTCTCTTCCATGGGGATTATCTTGATCCCTGTCTCCTGTACAATGTTATGAACCTCCATCCATATTTCATCAAGCACTCTGTCTATCAAATCTAGCCCCTTAAATCTATTTCTCACTTCCACTGTATAATCATAAGGGAGTTGATTTAGGTCATATCTGAATGGTCCAGTGGTTTTCCCTAAGTTCTTCAGTTAAAGTCTGAATTTGGCAATAAGGAACAGATTGTATTTAGGTGCTCCTAAATTTACAAGTTTTTACATAATGTCTTTCTTTACCTTTTCTTAGAGATTTTAAGTTTGTTTTCTCAGTTATGACTATTGCTACAACAAATTTCCTTTTGTTTACATGTAGTAGAGCGTTTTTTTTCATTCCTTAACTTTCTTAGTGCTGAAGAGAATCTCATAGGCAGTTCATTATTGGTTCTTATTATATTTTTAAATCTGATTATCCATTCTAAATTATTGGATTGAAGCTTTTAGTCCATTTGATCTTCCCTGGTGGCACAACTGGTAAATAATCCGCCTGCCAATGCAGGAGACACAGTAGAAGTGAGTTCAGTTCCTGGGTCCTCTGGAGAAGAGAATGACAATCCCTCTAGTATTCTTGCCTATAGAATCCCAAGGAAAAGGAGATGAAGGGCTAGAGTCTCCGGGGTTGCAAAGAATCAGGTATGACTGAGAGAGTGAGCACAGGCACAGTCCATTTACATTTAAAGAGATCATTGAAAATTATCTAATTTCCATTTTGTTACCTGTTTTCTGGTTGGTGTTACAGTATTTTCTGTTTTTTTTTTTTTTTTTCCTGAACTTCTCACTAGGTCTTTTATCTGTAACATATCCATCTGTCTTCTCATGTTGTTGACTTTATCTTTTTGTCTCACTGAAATTAAAAAGTTAACTATCCCAGTCATGAAAGTGTGTCTTTCTCTAGGAGAATCTCTCTGAAGTCTGCTTGTCCCCAGTGGTTTTAGTAGGAAAACTGAAGCTGTAATGGTCACTACCGCCTTCTTTGCTGGCAAGCTCTAGCGGCAACTGCCTTTTGGGTGCATATGATTAGAGTCAAGGAGGCTAGAGCTGAAGCTCAGTGTGAGCTTGGGTTTCTCTCAGACTCAATGGCAGTGACTGCCCTGAGAGCAAGCTTGGGGATCAAAGTCCTGGAGCAAAGCCCTAAAGCAGCTAACTTTCTTCCAAGTAGAGCAGTAGTTTCCACTTTAGTTAAGTGTGGGACTGGGTTCTGAAAGGCTAAAGCCTTATTTCTGAGCTATCTCTACTTTTCTATGACATGATGGCCTCTGCGAGAGTAACAGGGCATGGGACAGGATCCAAAATTTTAAGTATTTTAAGTATGGTAAAAAAGATCAAGGTTGTTTTCAGTATATTTTTATAAAATAAATTTTAGAAAACACATGATGATATACAAAGGATTTTTGTTGGGATGTCAGTTTCTGGAGTGGCAGGATAAGTACTCCCCCAATTTTTAATGTTTTGTAAGAACTATAAGAACACCAACAAAATTACAGAAACAACTTTTATAAAATTCTGGAAATTAGAAATGTCTTGCAGAAACTGAATATTCACCTATTAAAGAAAAATAATGGAACATTGGTAAATATATATATATATATATGGTGTATCTAACTTGTTCTGTTACTATAGTCCTTTTCTGTTCTCTGCAGTACTTGAAAACCAGTACTCTTATAGCTATGGAATTTGTGATACTGGCAGCTAGCAGCCACTGCAGGAGGTATAACATGTTTGTAGCTACCCAAAATATTCCATGCCTAGTCAATTTTCATCATTTCACTTGATCAGCAGCAACCTAAATTTCTCAGGGCCTCCCTTTAATTGGTCAAACTCAGAGCTCACTCAGTGTGACTGCCTTAACTCCAGGGTGTTTATTGAAAACATTTGGTTTCAATTGTTAAATATCACAGCTGCTGAAATAGTGATAGAATTTGGGACAAATAGCAGAAGGAAAAAACAAAAAGGAAAATATGAGGCATGAGGTACCTACAGGGAGATTTGAAAATATTTTAATATATTCCTGGTAATCTCAAAAGTAACTTACATGTGGGTTGTGTGTGTTGCTGTGAAAGATCTGAAAAAGATTTGCCCTTTCAACCCCATGTAACCATGAGTTTCTGTGAAGCCAGGGAGTGAAATTTAAGTCAGAATCCCTCCATGAGATAATTATAGATGTGCTTCAAAATATATACACAACCCCTTGATGAAGGTTAGAAGACTTTGATCCAAAGCCCTCAAATAAATCTCTTTCCAATTGTTTACTGTTCACCAAACTAACTAAACAGACCTCAGTGTCCACATATAACAAAAAATATAGTGTAAACAGAAGTACTGCTGGAGAATCACTAAACAGACACTAACAAAGTCAAAAATAAACAAACTCTAGCAAAAATTCCAGACAGAAAAGGAAAATATGATTTTCAAAGCTTTCACATTATATGTAAAAATAATGATTTTAATTAAAAATTAAGATGCATGCAAAGGAACATTAAAGTACTGTTCATATATAGGAAAAACAGAACTCAATAAAAACTGTCACTAAAGTAGCTGAGATATTGAATTTATTAAACAGATTTTTAAACAGCTCTCTTATTTATTTATTTCTCCATTTATTTTTATTAGTTGGAGGCTAATTAGTTTACAATATTGTAGTGGTTTTTGCCATACGTTGACATGAATCAGCCGTGGATTTACATGTGTTCCCCATCCTGAATGCCCTCCCACCTCCCTCTCCATCCCATCCCTCTGGGTCTTCCCAGTGCACCAGCCCTGAGCACTTGTCTCATGCATCCAACCTGGACTGGTGATCTATTTCACCCTTGATAGTATACTTGTTTCAATGCTGTTCTCTCTGAACATCCCACCCTCGTCCTCTCCCACAAAGTCCCAAAGACTGTTCTGTACATCTGTGTCTCTTTTTCTGTTTTGCATATAGGGTTATCATTACCATCTTTTTAAATTCAATATATATGTGTTAGTATACTGTATTGGTCTTTATTTTTCTAGGTTACTTCACTCTGTATAATGGGCTCCAGTTTCATCCATCTCATTAGTACTGATTCAGATGAATTATTTTTAATGGCTGAGTAATATTCCATGGTGTATATCTACCACAGCTTCCTTATCCATTCGTCTGCTGATGGACATCTAGGTTGCTTCCATGTCCTGGCTATTATAAACAGTGCTACGATGAATGTTGGGGTGTACGTGTATCTTTCAGATCTGGTTTCCTCGGTGTGTATGCCCAGGAGTGAGATTGCTCGATCATATGGCAGATCTATTTCCAGTTTTTTAAGGAATCTCCACACTGTTCTCCACAGTGGCTGTATTAGTTTGCATTCCCACCAACAGTGTAAGAGGGTTCCCTTTTCTCCACACGCTCTCCAGCATTTATTGCTTGTAGACTTTTGGATAGCAGCCATTCTGACTGGTGTGTTATGGTACCTCATTGAGGTTTTGATTTGCATTTCTCTGAAAATGAGTGATGTTGAGCATCTTTTCATGTGTTTGTTAGCCATCTGTATGTCTTCTTTGGAGAAATGTCCGTTTAGATCTTTGGCCCATTTTTTTTATTGGATCATTCATTTTTTTTTTTCTGGAATTGAGTTGCAGGAGTTGCTTGTATATTGTTGAGATTAATCCTTCGTCAGGTTCTTTGTTTGCTATTTTTTCCCACTCTGAAGGTTGTCTTTTCACCTTGCTTTATAGTTTTCTTTGTTGCACAAAAGCTTTTAAGTTTCATTAGGTCTCATTTGTTTATTTTTGCTTTTATTTCGGTCGGTCATAGAGGATCCTGCTGTGATTTATGTCGGAGAGTGTTTGCCTATGTTCTCCTCTAGGAGTTTTACAGAATCCAACAACATATTAAAAAGATCACACATCATGATCAAGTGGGCTTTATGCTGGGAATGCAAGGATTCTTTAATATCTGCAAATCAATCAATGTAATACACCACATTAACAAATTGAAAGATAAAAACCACATGATTATCTCAATAGATGCAGTAAAAGCATTTGACAAAATTCAACATCCATTTATGATAAAAACTCTCCAGAAAGCAGGAATAGAAGGAACATACTTCAACATAACAAAAGCTATATATAACAAACCCACAGCAAACATTATCCTCAATGGTGAAAATTTAAAAGCATTTCCCCTAAAATCAGGAACAAGACAAGGGTGCCCACTCTCACCACTACTATTCAATGTAGTTTTGGGAATTTTGGCCACAGAAATCAGAGCAGAAAAAGAAATTAAAGGAATCTAGATAGGAAAAGAATAAGTGAAACTCTCACTCTTTGCAGATGACATGATCCTCTACACAGAAAATCCTAAAGACTCTACCAGAAAATTAATAGAGCTAATCAATAAATATAGTAAAGTTGCAGGGTATAAAATTAACACACAGATATCCCTTGTATTCCTATACACTAACAATGAGAAAACAGAGAGAGAAATTAAGGAAGCAATACCTTTACCACTGCAATAAAAAGAATAAAATACTTAGGACTATATCTACCTAAAGAAAGAAAAGACCTATACATAGAAAACTATAAAACACTGATGAAAGCAATCAAAGAAGACACAAACAGATGGAGAAAGATACCATGTTCATGAATTGGAAGAATCAATGTTGTCAAAATGGCTATACTACTCAAAGCAATATATAGATTCAATGCAATCCCTATCAAGCTACCAACGATATTCTTCACAGAACTAGAACAAATAGTCTCACAATTTGTATGGAAATACAAAAAACCTCGAATAGCTAAAGCAATCTTGAGAAAGAAGAATGGAACTGTAGGAATCAACATGCCTGACTTCAGGCTCTACTACAAACCCACAGTCATCAAGACAGTAAGGTACTGACACAAAGACAGAAATATAGATCAATGGAACAAAATGGAAAGCCAAGAGATAAATCCACGTACCTATGGACACCTTATCTTTGACAAAGGAGGCAAGAATATACAATGGCAAAAAGACAACCTCTTTAACAATTGGTGCTGGGAAAACTGGTCAACCACTTGCAAAAGAATGGAACTAGAACACTTTCTAACACCATACACAAAAATAAGCTCAAAATGGATCAAAGATCTAAATGTAAGACCAGAAATTATAAACAGTTATTTTAAATAAGTGTAAAGTTGTTTTTTTTGCTTTGATGTGTTTATTTAATTATGTATAATGGATGAACGGAAAGTGTTAATATAATGTCTCACCGTACAGGGAAAATCAGCAAAGATCTAGAAATTATATATACATATTAATAGTGGTAAAGACACTCCCTGCCAATGCAGGAAACATAAGAAATTCCGGTTTGATCCCAGGATCAGGAAGAACCTCTGGAGAAGGGCATGGCAACCCACTCCAGTATTCTTGCCTGGAGAATCACATGGATAGAGGACTCTAGTACATAGGTTAGACACTACTGAAGGAATTTAGCACATACACGTGCACACGCACGCACACACACACACACACACACACACATATATATACACCATAAAATTCACTAAAACCTAATTTAAAAAAAAAATACTTGGGGTTTAATACACTTGTAAGTTTAAAAAATATGGGAATATGTTGCTATTAAGACTTGCCCTCCAAGAAATACAGATATTCTTTAGGCTAAAAGCAATCTTGAATTCACAAAGGAAGCAAAAAAAAAAAAAAAAAAATCAATATATAAAGAACTAAATAAGTGAATATGAGAGACTATATAATTTTGCAGCCTCTTTGTATGCATGCCTTTCTAAAGCTAATACTTTGTGAAACATGAAATTTAAAAATATGCCAAAGAATATTTTTCTGCTATTCAGTCACTCAGTCATGTCTGACTCTTTGTCATCCCGTGGACTGTAGCATGTCAAGCTTCGCTGTCCTTCACCATCTCGTGGAGCTTGCTCAAACTCATTTCCATTGAGTCGGTGATGCCATCCGGCCATCTCATTCTCTTCATCTTCAGTCCCCTTCTCCTCCTGCCTCCAATCCTTCCCAGTATCAGGGTCTTTGCCAATGAGTCAACTCTTTGCATGAGGTGGCCAAAATATTGGAATTTCAGCTTCAGAATCAGTCCTTCCGATGAACACCCAGGACCGATCTCCTTTAGGATGGACTGGTTGGATCTCCGTGCAGTCCAAGGGACTCTCAAGAGTCATCTCCAACATCACATTTCAAAAACATCAGTTCCTCAGCCTTCTGCCTTCTTCATGGTCCAACTCTTATAAAAGATGGTTGTATGGTTCATCCATACAAGACTACTGGAAAAATCATGAGTTTAACTGGTACGGACCTTTGTCAGCCAAATGATGTCTCTGCTTTTCAATACACTGTTTAAGTTTGTCATAACTTTCCTTCCAAGGAACAAGTATCTTTTAATTTTATGGTTTCAGTCACCATCTGCAGGTACTTTGGAGCCCCCCCCCCCAACAAAGATAAAGTCTGTCACTGTTTCCATTGTTCCCCCATCTATTTGCCAGGAAGTGATGGGACCAGATTCCATGTTCTTAGTTTTTTTGAATGCTGAGTTTTAAGCCAGGTTTTTCAGTCTCTTCTTTGACTTCCATCAAGAGGCTCTTTAGTTCCTCTTTGTTTTCTGCCATCTGCATATCTGATGTTTGATATTTTTCCTGGTAATTTTGATTATAACATGATTCTTACAGCTCAGCATTTAGTATGATGTATTCTGTATGTAAGTTAAATAGCAAGGTGACAATATACAGCCTTGATATACTCCTTTCCCACTTTGGAACCAGTCTGTTGTTCCATGACCAGTTACAAATTTTGCTTCTTAACCTTCATGCAGGTTTCACAGGAGGCAGGTAAAGTGATCTGGTATTTCCATCTCTTGAAGAATTTCCTACAGTTTGCTATGAATCCACATAGTCAAAGGCTTGAGCATAGTCAATGAGAAATAAGTAGATGTTTTTCTGTAATTCCCTTGGTTTTTCTATGATCCAATGGATGTTGGAAATTTGAACTCTGGTTCCTGTGCTTTTTCTAAATCTAGCTTGTAAAACTGGAAGTTCTCAGCTCACATATTGTTGAAGCCTAGCTTAGAGGGTTTTGAGCATTTCTTTGCTAGCACGTAAAATGAATGAAATTTTTCAGTAGTTTGAACAATATTTGGCATTGCCCTTCTTTGGGATTGGAACAAAAACTGACCTTTTCCAGTCCTGTGGCCACTACTGAGTTTTCCAAATTTGCTGGTATGTTGAGTGCCACACTTTCACAGCATCATCTTTAAGGATTTGAAATAACTCAGCTGGAATTCCATCATCTCCACCAGCTTAGTTCACAATGATGCTTCCTAAGGTTCACTTGACTCCACACTCCAAGATGCCTGGCTCTAGGTGAGTGGTCACCTAAGCATGGTTATCTGGTTCATTAAGATCTTTTTTGCATAGTTCTGTGTATTCTTCCCTCCTCTTCTTAATGTACATTCAATGTACACTTAATTTGTGTGGTATTAGTGTGTAAAGGAGAGAAAAAGTTTTTGAATTAATGTAATATGAATCCAACCATATTATTTTAAATTAATCTCTTCATTGTACTGCACACAGAAGCCAATAAGAAAATAACTAAAAACATATATTTAAAAGAGTTGCATATATTTTTAATTATATTTAAACAATACATATATTTAAGAATGTTACATATAGTTACATATATTTAAGAAAAAGTGAAAACAGATGAAAAAATAGAGAAACAAAAATAAAACACAGCAAACATATAGCTAAAGATGAAATGTAAATTTTACCCCATGTGTAATTGCATTTCTTCTAAATTGAGTAGGCATTCCAATTAAATACATATTGGTACTGTAGATAAATTTTTAAAAAGTAGTCTAATTATATATTATATGCAAGAGACACAATTTAGATTCAATGATAGAAATATATCTGGTACACATTGGGGAAGATGTGCAATATAAACAGTACTTAAGACCCAGAGGAATCGGGTGGAGAGGGAGGTGGGAGGGGGGATCGGGATGGGGAATACGTGTAACTCTATGGCTGATTCATATCAATGTATGACAAAACCCACTGGGAAAAAAAAAAAAAAACAGGAGTAGCTATCAGATAAATTAGATTTTAAGACAAGAATTTTAAGTAAAGGCAATAATGTTTAATGTTTATAATAGTAAAAACATCAGTGCAATGTGAAGGTAAACCATAAACACATATGAAGCTAACAACAGAGTCTCAAAATATATGAAGATAAGAAATGACAGAACTGAATAAAGAAATACATAAATAGACAAAAATCGTTAACGACATCAATACCTGACTTTCAGTAAAGGACACAACTTGTAAATGAAAACCATATATATATGAACACTCGAAAAACCAGGCCTAATAAACACCTTATCAAACACTCCATACCACAGAATAGAAATTCTTTTCAAGAAAACTTAAAACATTCTCCAGGCCAGATTGTATTCCAAACCAGACAGTAACTCATAAGCTTAATGAATTTATGCTCTTTAAGAGAGCATAAGAATATATTATTTAACTATAATGGAATGAGATTAATAATCAATGAGGAAAAAGTGGGATATGCACAAACAAAAATTTGTGTAAATTGCCAAAACACTTCTAAGTAAGAAATGTGTCCAAATAAAATAACAAATGGAAGCAGAAAATGCTTTAAATTGAATGAAAAACATATCATAAATATACAAACTTGTAGGATGGAGATAGAATAATACTTGGAGGGAAAATGTTTTGATATAGATGTATATGACTATATTAAAACAGAAAAAGGATCCCAAATTAATGACCTAATATTTCTCTTTATGAAACTAAAACAAGGAGATTACTTGGAATAATGATTATTATTATTATCAATCAAATAAAGTAACAATGAAAAGCAAAACAAATAAATGAAAGCATAGAAATACAACAGAAAAAGTCAAAATAAGAAAAGCTGATACTTTGAAAAGATCAAGAAAGCTGAAAATCCACTCCTAAATAAGAAAGAGGTCAAATAAAATATCACAATGAAATCTGGAAAGTAATCTGAAATGAGTGAATAAAAATAATACAGGAAATCCAAGAAAACTGGTGTTTTGTTATTTGAAGAATAATATTGACAAAACTTTAGAATGACTATAAAAAATGATGAATTCAGTTTACCAAAATCAAGGATAAGAGATTTTCTATACTCTTGCCTGGAAAATCCCATGGATGGTGTAGCAAGGTAGGCTACAGTCCATGGGACTGCAAAGAGTCAGACACGACTGAGCAATTTCACTTCACTTCACTTCATGAGACATCAAAAGCATTTTACAGAAAAGATTATATTAAATAAAGATTAGATGATCTAAGCAAAATGGAAAATTATCAAAAAGACACGTTACCAAAACTCAGGAATAATTACAGAATTTTAAATGCTTACAAAATATTAAAAGGTTGAATTGGTAATTGCAAAAGTTACAAAAAAGAAAAGCTCAGGACTACATGGCTTTAGTGGTGAAATCCCCCAAACATTGTAAAACAAAAACTGTAATTCTTCAGAATCTCTTTCAAAAATAGAAGATAAAAGAGCACTCTCCAACATATTTTATTATTCAGCATCTATTTTTTTTTTTTAATCAAACCAGAAAAAACACATTCCTAGTGGTTCAGATGGCAATGAACCTGCCTTCAGTGCAGGAGACCCGGGTTCAGTTCCTGGGTTGGAAGATCCCCTGGAGAAGGACATGGCAACCTACTCCAGCATTCTTGCATGGAGAATTCATAGAACAAGATGAGCCTGGTGACCTACAGTCCATGGGGTCGCAAAGAGTTAAACATAACTGAGTGACTAACACACACACACACACACACACACACACACACACAGAGGAAAGAATTACACATTAATATACCTTCTGTAAAAATTCTTAACAGAATACTAACAAAACAAATTCAAACTATTCTGTATAAATATACAAACAAAAATATATTGTACAGAAAGTGACACATAGCCATTATTTTGCAATAACTTTAAACAGAGTACAATGTATAAAAATATTAAATCAGTATGTTGTACACCTGGAAACTAATATAATAATGGAAATCAACTATATTTAAATATCAAAAACAATAGTATATATAGAAAGGGGTTACATATCATGACTAACATGTTTTATTACTAGGAATATAAAGAAGTTTGCCTATATAAAAATAACCCATGTAATATACCATAATAAGAGAGTTCAATGACATGATGATCTCAAGAGACATAGAAAGTGTATTTCAAAAACGCTGAAATTTTAATAAGCCATCAACAAAATTAGGAATCAAATAGCATTTCCTCAGCTTGATAAAGGGCATCTACAAAAAAAAAAAAAAAAAAAAAAAAACAAGCAAAACACAGCTATCATCAATTACATTGGTGAAAGACTGATTATTTCCCCCAAAGACTAAGAATAAAAGGAGTATTCCATTTGTAATGCTGCCTCCCACCATTTCACTAGAAGTTTCCATGAGTTATTTGCCAAAAGGAAGAAAGGAAGGAAGAAATGGCATGTTGATTGGGAACAATGAAGTGGGGATGTGAAACTGTCTCTATTCACAGACGTTGTGATCTTGCATTTAGAAAATCTTCAGAAATGCATACCCCTTAAAAATGATTAGAACTGATATTAGTTTGTCAAGTTTTCAAGGACACACTGTCAATATATAAATTAAATTTATATCAGTACATTTACAATGAACATGTCAAAAATGAAAGAAAACAACTCAACCTATGAATATCAAAACAATAAATACTAAGAATTAAATTTATCAAAAAGCAAGATACACACTAAAAGCTACAACCTATCACCTAAGGAAAAATTAAAATTCTAATAAATTGAATGATATTGCATACTATATTATTCATCAGGAAGAGAAGCAAAGTAAAAGTGGGAGAAGGGCACTTTAGGATATAAATAAATGGGTATTTTTGTTGAGAATGAAACTCCTTTACATTCATTAGGTCACAATTAAGGATTAGAAACAGAAGAATGGGATAACATACAGAATGGTAAAATAAAGTAGCTTTCCAGATTTTCCACAGTGTATATTATGGTCTTTTAAGTATACTGGAGCCCTCATAAATTAAAAACAAAAAATACATTGAAATGTAACTATAATAAAATCAAGCCAGAAATATAAACTTTGATGATTTGAGAGATAGTTAATAATTAGAGAATATCAACACAATATTAGTCTATCTAAAAAGAGATGACTGCATGTGTGTTCTTATTAGGGGAGAAGAAATTATGACAAGGGGGATTATTTATATCACACACTGAAGTCTTGATACCTGTACGCTTTTTCTTTTTAAAAAACAGTTTTCAAAACTACTCAAAGTATTTATACAACAAAGGTTTATCCTTTCATTTGGTTGAAACAAAGTTTATGTAAAGGATGCAATAGTAACAGTGAGGTCAGCACTACTCCCTTCAACACTTGCAATATTTCAAAGAAAATACTTAGGATTTTCAATGAATTTTAAAAATTTTATCTGAAGGAGAAATCATGTGAGGGGTAGTTGAGCTCTTTTAATCTCTTATTCCCTGACTGGAAGAAACTCTGAAGCTTCCATATACATGTTGAGCACAGAATCTCCTGGTGTCTGGAGCTTGAAAAGTTCTGATTATGCATTCTAAGAAAGTCGAAAGATTGGAATAGCTATTTATGTGTCTGTTAGAAGGCACAGTTGGAATAAAACGATCTGCTGACAGCTGAGATAAAAATTCCAGTGATAAATGCAAAAATAAGAAATTCAAGCAAGAGACAATATAGAAATACTGATAATTCATGGTCTTAGAGAAACAGTAGAAAAAGCCAAGTCAAAGCTAAATGAAACAAAAGTTGTACTTTTGTTCTTAACATGTTTGTTATTTTATAAAAACCAAAACAGTGCACTGTTTTTCTTTTCTTTCTTTCTTTCTTTTTTTTAATATACAGTTCTTCAAAATACTGGAAAGTCCTACAATTAAATAACTGAGAAGAGGAAGTGAAATGAAGGAGCAATTTTGTTTGTTTGAACATCCAGTTTACTTTGAAATGCCATTCTCACAATACCATTATATATAACTTCACACTGAACAACCTCATGGTAAAATATGAAGATAAGAGAAGAAATTACAGTACATTATTTGGACATTGGAAGTGGGAAGAGATGGGTGCTGGCTAGCCTAGCATGCTCTAGAAAGCTGAATTGAAACCAGGAAATGTGGAAAGTAAAAACAGTGTGACAACTTTCAATACAGATAATCTAAAAGGGGAAGAAATCAGTGTGCTCAAGGACTACTAGTAAAAAGTGTATTTTCTGCCCTAGTCTTTTATTGTTAGAGTAAAACATTGATAAAGCAAAATGTGATTTTACTCTCTGCAAGAGAAAATCAGAGCTTCCAGTTTGGTTACAATTTCAGGTTTAGTTCAATGTGAATATTCTGCAGGAGACTTGAAAAAAAAATAGACACACAGATACACTCATTTACATATTTCATAATATATTCCAAGATTAAGAGATCTGTATACCACTTGGTTCACCAAATAGCAGTCAAAGTAATAATTTACACCATAAGCATAATATTAAGATTGTTTTCCTCTCTGAAGTCTGATTATTTCAAGTGAGAAAGATATATATATATATATATATATATATTCATACGTTAGAGAACAGATCTCTTTGTTAGTAAGTTCTATCTATGGGCAAAGGACTCCTATTTAATTTAATTGTTTCAATCTTAAATATGAAGAAAAAGTTTGGAACCACAAAATGTCCAGCACATGTCTTTATCTTAAAAGATTAAAGTCAAAATCCAATTTGGAGAAAATATGTCATAGGTAAGACATTTAAAATAAAGTTGCCCTCAGGGATGTAGAAAATGATATAGTCAGCCTTCATTATATTCACGGAATTGGATCCAGAATCCAATGTTGACCAGCTCAAGTCCCATAGCTAGTCTTCTAAAGCCATAGATTCTACACCTACTGGTTCAATATTCTCAGACTGAATCAACCACAGATTGTGTAATATGCAGTTGGTTGAACTGTGGATGCAGAACACACAGATAAAATGTATTTAAAGAATATACTTATTCTTTAAAAATTTGCATAAAAGTGGACCTGCATGGTTCAAAGTTTGTTGTTCGAGAGTAGATTTATTATAAATTATTAAATTAGCATAATAAAATAAGTATTAGTACATTTATATTTTGACCTTCCCAGATAGTTCATTTGGTAACAAATCTGCCTGCAATGCAGGAGACCATAGTTTGATTCCTGGGCTGGGAAGATATGTTGGAGAAGGGAAAGGCTACTCATTCCAGTATTCTGGCCTACAGAATTTATATCTATAAAATTTAAAATTAGTATGTTATAAATTTGTGATATTCACAGTAAGAAGAAATAATTCTTGGACATTAAAAAACTGATAACAAGATTTAAAATACACCTCAATACAAGAACTGAAATGTTCTAAAGGAGAGTGAAAACCACAAGATGAAACAAATTCTGCTTCTTTCAAGACGTGGTGAACCTACCTTTCTATTTATTCAAGAAAACATACAAAAAAATATTTGAGGTGTTATATAGATGAAGATAGTAACAACATAAAACATACTCTGAAAGTTGGAGAATGGTAAAATAGCTAGAGGCTTTGTGATCTGAAAAGCGACATGGTGATGAATTACCTGGGTTTTCTTCTTCCCATATATCCCAAGTTGGGTACTGGAAAAACCTTAGCATTATATACTCTAATGGGGGTAGACAAATAAAACTCCAAAAAAGCCTGCTGTCTCTAGACCAAAGACCAGAAAAAAGGTAGACTAACAAGACAAAACATCTTTAGACAATTGAGGTTCTACTCCAGCCAACACCACAGAAAACCTGTGACTTTGCACACATCCATGCCAGCAAAGGCCAGTTGGAAAACATATATCTACACGCTCACCAAAGAGTAATGAGGTGCCTCAGTCTATAAGTTGGGTGATGTCAGAAAAGACAAAGAAGGAGCCCAGATTTCCATGCCTACTGGTCAACAGTATGTACCCTCATACCCAAAGAACTGCCAGTAGAAATCATGTGGGGAACAGGGACTTCCATCCTCAAGTAACATTAATGAAAGGAAATCTCAAAGAAGCCTAGAAGGGGGTCAAAATTTCTGCCTCATCGCTATGGGAAGTATTAAAAGACTTTCCTAATCATGCCAGACACAGAGGTACAAATGAAAGCTGAGTAGAGAGCTGAAGCTCCAACTTCCACACAAAAGTCATAATTAAACATTTCTTCCAGTTTTCAACAGAGGCCAAATGAAGAACATTTACATGTGTCCTCTGCCTCATGTAAGAGACGGTGCCATCCATTTCTCTATCAAAACATTCTTGGAAGAAGCTAATCAGAGCGGGTTAATATAAGATCCAAAACCTTGTAAAACAGTATGTATAATACCCAAATTTCAATAAAAATCATGCAATATACTGGGTAAAAAAGGTTTTAAAGTGAATGAAAAGTGGCAATCAATCATCCATCATAAAACTTCTTCAAATAACATTTATAAAAATGCTTAAAATAATCCAAAGAGTAGAAAAGTTCAACAAAGAAACAGGAAGTCTTGGCAAAGAGGTTAAAAATATAAAGATCTAAATTAATGTTTTAGTGTGGGGAAAAAAACTCAGTGGAAGTGTTGAATGATAGAATGGAGAACATTGAAAAAGAGAAAAATAGAAAATAATCTACCTTCCAAAAAAATAAATTTGAATGCCCTGTAAGATAATACCAAAAGATCTAAAATTTATGCCATTTACTTCTGAAGGAGAGGAGGAAGTGTAGGGCTGAAGAAATAACTGTAAAGAAAAAATGATAAATAAATAATTCAATTCACTAAACTTGATGGAAAAGAAGCAAGAATATAAAACACAACAAAAATCAATAGTATCTTTTCAGCATCTATAGAATACTGTACTCAACAACAGTAGTAAATACATCATTTTCAATTGCCCATAGAGCATATATTAGGTAAAATAAGTCCCAAATGATAAAGCAATTCTAAACAAATTGAAATGATGAGAAATGTTTTTTGTGTTCACAATAGAACCAAATTAAAAACCTATAAATGGGAAAACTTCAAACACTTGGAAACAAAACAAAACAAGTTTAAATAATCTGTGGGTCAAGAGAAGAGTCTCAAGGGAACTAAATGTCTTGTGGTAGGTGATGTCAAGACAGTAGAGAAAGAAGATCCTGGACTCACCTTCTCCCATGGACACACCAAAATTCCAACTATTTACAACAACATAAATACAGAAAAAAGAAAGAAAGAAAGAAAAAGAAAATGAAATAGGTAGGAGGGACAGTATAGTAAGTACTCACACTCTTAGGTATATGACCTACACATAGGAAGCAATTTTACAATAACTGTTGCAAAGTTTCTCCCTAAAGAAAATAGGGATCTGATCCCTGTTTCAGACTCCTCAGCCTAGGAGTTATTCATTGGGAAACAGTCCCTAGAATGTCTTTGAAGGCCACTGGGATTGTATACAGGAATATGAAGGGGCTGTAGGAAAGGTTCCGCTCTTAAAGGGCATTCACAAAATTAGCATGCTCAAAGACCCAGCTCAGAAGATATAATATGGAAAAATTATGGTTCATACCTATTTTTATATCTTGGAGAGACTCATAGAGAGTTAAGAAGCAATTGAGACTACAGTTAGTCATGAAGACAGTTTGTGCCCTCCAGCAGGCCAGGTTCCAAATGAAGCAGGACTTGAAAGTCAAACAGGCCGAGGGCCAACCCCACTTACCAGCTGTCTGCTAGAAGAGCTAACCTGACCCACACAATGGGCTATTCTATATCCTATAGCTCTGGTGACTAGATATGACTGTAATGCAAGACCCTATAGGATGTCTCCTACATACGGCCCTTGTCCCAAACCAGAAAACATAACCAACTTAACTAATATACAGAAATAAACACAGATAATCTGACAAAATAAGAAGACAGAGGAATGTATTCCAAATGAAGGAACAAGACAAAACCTCAGAAAAACTAAAGTAAATAGAAATAAGCAAATATAGATGAAAAAGAGTTCAAGGTAGTAATCATAAAGTTGTTGAATGAACTAGAGATAAGAATCAATGAATGCAATAAGAAGAAAGAGTTGGAAAATATTAAAAAAAGAACCAAACATCATGGGAGAGTTCAATAACTGACATTACAGTAGAAGAATACACTCAAAGTAATCAGTAGCAGATTAGAAGATACAGAAGAGCAAATGAATGATGGATAGAGTAGTAGAAATAATGGATGCTGGACACCAAAAAAGAAAGAAGGAAAAAAAAAAAACTTTGAAAAATGAGGATGAGGAGAGGAGTCAAGATGGTGGAAAAGCAGGACATGGAGTTCACTTCTTCCCATAAGAGTACATCTTCCAATGTGGGAGACCTGAGTTTGATCCCTGGGCTGGGAAGACACCCGGGCTGGGAAGATTCCTAGAGAAAGGAACAGATACCCACTGCAGTATTCTGGCCAAGAGAATCCATGAACACAAAGACTGGCAGGCTACAGTCTATGGGGTCGCAAAGAGTCGGACAAGACTGAGTAACTTTCACTTTCACTTTTCACAAATGAAATAATTCTCCCAGGGAAAGTGTCAGTTGTTCAGTCATATTCAACTCTTTGCGACCCCAGAGACTGTAGCCTGCCAAGCTCCTCTGTCCATGAGATTCTACAGGCAAGAATACTGGAGTGGGTTGCCATGCCCTCCTCAGGGGATCTTCCTGACCTGGGATTGAACCTGGGTCTCCTGCACTGCAGGCAGATTCTTTACCAACTGAGCCACACACTAGCAGAGGAGCTTGGGCAACTACAGGAACAAGGAATCTCCCCATGTAGCTGAGCAGGAGAAAAGAAGAAAAAGGAAAAATAAAAAAGAGAAATGGAATGGAATAGGACTCACACCCTTGGGGAGGAGTTGAAAGAGAGGAGAAAACCCCTTCCCAGTAGGGAGATCAGCTAGGACAGAAGGGTGCTTTGGAAATTTAGAGGAGAGCACAGAACTGGTCTATAACAGCAGGACCGTATGAAGCCTGGATGGTTGGTATGTGCCACAGTCCTATGTGTGAAGTCTGAGATGTGTGTCTGCTTGTGTAGGCAAGGGCTGAGTGCAGGAACATGAGGTTTTGAGAGCAGATCCAGGGAATGAACAACTGTTGGCTATAAAGAGACAGTCTAAAGTGATGGGTGTAAGAGCTCCACAACAGGGAGTGTTTGTGGAAGAAGTCCTGGCCAAAACAGAAGCAGGGAGCCATTGTCGAGGGTCACATGAGGAGTGGGACTACCACTGCAGCCCATTACCTATGTGTTGACTCCTGCCTCTGTGGACACTAGGAATGGCACCTGCCTGAGGAGGTTTGCATACACATCTTGTGCATCACTACATCTGACTCCAAGTGCCTGGGTGGGTGCATGTGCCCTGGGGAAGCCTTGGGAGAAGATTCCCATGGGAGGCCCATGCACAGAGGTGGGGCTATAACTACAGCTGAGTACCTGGGCCCATGGAACTAAGGAAGAAGAGAGGAAATCTCCCCTCATGTCTGCAGGAAAAACTGTTTTATACCCCTGCTGCAGGCTTTGTAAACTCAGCGCCTGCAGAACATATGAGTGGATTAATGTTCTTGAAATTGAGTTGGTCTCGTTTTCAGAGCTGTGGGTCTTATGGGCTTGTACATGTGGGTATCGCACCAGGCCAGAATCTGAACTGCCTCCATAGCTTCAACAGAGGGTTCACAATTACTACCATCCTGGGGCCTGAGTTGGTAGATCTGCACTGGTAGCCTGGTGAAAATAATGCCTAAGAGACATCAGGGTCAATTGCCAACACGCCCATGGTAAAGGTGGGGCTAAGTGGAGTTTTGCAACAGTGTAATTTGTGAGCCAGCACAATGGGTGAACAGTGACATAGCAGTACACTAACAGGTGAACAACCCTAGAAGAGGGAAACTCAGTGGCTTCCCTCCCAGTGAGAGTGCTCTAACCCCACCACAGGTAAGAAACACAGTTCAAAAACAGATCTGGGGGTCTCTACTTAAATAACAAGGGAGCAAAGGGGAAGCCCCACTCACTATTCAGGGCAGGCTCTGGTCATCACACCGCTCAACCCATATCAAGAGGATAACAGCCAGCATGCATCAAGGAAAAGGGCAGCAGTCACCCATACTAAAACCAGCCCTTACACCAAAAACAACAACAACAAAAACTTAAACCCACACAACCTAAATAGGGATGCTCACACATAAAAATATCACTTCAAGACAATCTGAGAGTCAGGAATTGGGAAAAATCCTCAGAGAATTTGGCTTTGAAGGCCAGTGGGGCTTGAGTATAAGAGCTCCACAGGACTGATAGAAACAGAAACTTCACCCTTGGAAGATGCACACAAGTCCTCATGTGCACTGAGAATTAGCACAAAGCAGTGCCTCCTACATATAATTTGAGGCTACACCAGCTATGGTCTTGAAGGGCTTCTTGGGCAGGTGAGGGTTGGTTGTAGCTCATTATGGGGGCAAGAACACTGTTGGTAGAGGCCCCAGGGAATACTATTTGCCTGAGCCGTCACAGAGGTCTCCATTTTGTCACCAAGACCTAGCACCACCCAACAACCGACAAGCTCCAAAGCTGGAACCTCTCAGACCAAATAATGAATAACATAGGAACAAGGGCCCACTAATCAGCAGACATTCTGCTTGAAGTTGTAGAGGGCTCCCATCTGCCTCAAAACACACCCCTTGACATGGCAATGCCCAGCAGAGGGGTGAGACCTAATCCCACTGACCAGAAGGCAAGCAGTAGGTCCTCCCTCAAGGAAGTCAACACAAATTCCTGGATCAACCTCACCCTCCAGGGGACAAATATCTGAAGCAAGAGGTACTACAACCCTGTAGCCTGCAGAAAAGAAACCACAATTTAGGACAAATGAGATGACAGAGAAGCATATTGTAAATGAAAGAATAAAATAAAACCCCACAAGAAAAACTAAATAAAGAAGAAAGGGGAAATCTACATGAAAAAGAATTATGAGTAATGATAGTAAAGATGATCCAAAGCAAGATCCTCTATGACCCACCTCCTAGAGTAATGGAAATAAAAACAAAAGTACACCAGTGGGATCTGATTAAGCTTTAAAGATTTTGCACAGCAAAGGATACTGTAAGCAAAGTGAAAAGACAACCCTCAGAACGGGAGAAAATAATAGCAAATGAAACAAAGGACAAAGGATTAATTTCCAAAATATACAAGCAGTTCATACAACTCAATACCATAAAAACAAACAACCCAATCAAAAAGAAGGAAAAGACCGAAACAGGCATTTCTTCAAAGAAGACATATGGATGGCTAACAAACACATGAAAAGATGCTCAACATCACTGATTATTAGAGAAATGAAAATCAAAACTACAATGAGATATCACCTCACACTGGTCAGAATGGCCATCATCAAAAAATCTACAAACAATAAATGCTAGAGAGAGTGGGGAGAAAAGGGACACTGCTGTACTGTTGGTGGGAGTGTAAATTGATTCAGCAACTATGTAAGATGGTATGGAGATTCCTTTAAAAAATTGGGAAAAAAAAGAAACAAACAAACAAAAAAACTACCATGACACAGCAATCCCACAGTTAGGCTATAGACTTAGGAAACCAAAATTGAAAATGACATATGTATCGCATTGTTCATTGCATCACTATTACAATAGCTAGAACATGGAAGCAACCTAGAGGTCCATCAACAGATAAACGGGTAAAGAAATTGTGGTATATATACACAATGGAATATTACTCAGCCATAAAAAGCAACACATTTGAATCAATTTTAATGAGATGGATGAACATCGAACCTATTATACAGAGTGAAGTAAGTCAGAAAGAGAAAGATAAATATCATATTCTAATGTATATATATGCAATCTAGAAAAATGGTACTGAATATTTACAGGGCAGCAATGGAGAAACAGAGGGGGAAGGAGGGTGAGAAGTATGGAAGGAGTAACATGGAAACTTACATTACCATATGAAAAACAGATAGAACAGAAATTTGCTGTATGACTCAGGAAACAAACAGGGGCTCTGTATCACACTAGAGGGATGGGATGGGGAGGGAGATGGGAGGGAGGTTCAAAAGGGAGGGGTTATGTGTGTACCTATGGCTGATTCATGTTGAGGTCTGACAGAAAACAGCAAAATTCTGTAAAGCAATTGCCCTTCAATTAAAAGAAAAAAGACACAATTAAAAAAAAAAACAAAACAAAAAAAAAAAAACGACGTTCAGATCAAGAAGACACAAGAAGTGTTTAACAAGGAGCTAAAGCATTTAACACAATGGTGTGGCCACTCACCTAGAGCCAGACATCCTGGAATATGAAGTCAAGCGGGCCTTAAGAAGCATCAATATGAACAAAGCTATTCGGAGTGATGGAATTCCAGTTGAGCTTTCTTAAATCCTGAAAGATGATGCTGTGAAAGTGCTGCACTCATTATGCCAGCAAATTTGGAAAACTCAGCAGTAGCCACAAGACTGGAAAGTGTCAGTTTTCATTCCGATCCCAAAGAAAGGCAGTGCCAACAAGTGCTCAAACTACTGCACAATTGCACTCAACTCACATGCTAGCAAAGTATTGATCAAAATTCTCCAACCCAGGCTTCAGCAATACATGAACCACCGTGAACTTCCAGGTGATCAAGTTGGATTTAGAAAAGGCAGAGGAACCAGAGATCAAATTGCCAACATCCGTTGGATCATCGAAAAAGCAAGAGAGTTCCAAAAACATTGACTTCTGCTGTATTGACTATGCCAAAGCCTTTGACTGTGTGAATCATAACAAACTGTGGAAAATTCTGAAAGAGATGGGAATTCTAGACTATCTGACCTACCTCTTGAGAAGTCTGTATGAAAATCAGGAAGCAGCAGTTAGAACTATATATGGAACAGTAGACTGGTTCCAAATTGGGAAAGGAGTACATCAAGGCTGTATATTGTCACCCTGCTTATTTAACTTATACACAGAGTATATCATGAGAAATGCTGGACTGGATGAAGCACAAGCTGGAATCATGATTGCCTGGAGAAATACCAGTAACCTCAGACATGCCAATGACACCACACTTATGGCAGAAAGTGAAGAAGAACTAAAGAGCCTCTTGATGAAATTAAAAGAGGAGAGTGAAAAAGTTGGCTTAGAGCTCAACATTCAGAAAACTAAGATCATGGCATCCAGTCCCATCTCTTCATGGCAAATATATGGGGAAACAGTGGAAACAGTGACAGATTTTATTTTTTTTTTTGGGGCGGGGTGGGCGGAGGGGGGCTCCAAAATCACTGCAGATGGTGATTGCAGCCACAAAATCGCTCCTTGGAAGTAAAGTTATGACCAGCCTAGACAGCATATTAAAAAGCAGAGACATTACTTTGCCAACAAAGGTCTGTCTAATCAAGTCTATGGTTTTTCCAGTAGTCATGTGTGGATGTGAGAGTTGGACTATAAAGAAAGCTGAGCACCAACAAATTGATGCTTTTGAGCTATGGTATTGGAGAAGACTCTTAAGAGTCATTTGGACTGCAAGGAGATCCAACCAGTCCATTCTAAAGGAAATCAGTCCTGAATATTCATTGGAAAGACTGATGCTGAAGCTGAAACTCCAATACTTTGGCCCCCTGATGTGAATAAATGACTCATTTGAAAAGACACTGATGTCTGGAAAGATTGAAGGTGGGAGGAGAAGAGGATGACAGAGTATGAGATGGTTGGATGGCATCATAGACTCGATGGATATGAGTTTGAGTAAGCTCCAGAAGTTGTTGATGGAAGGAAATGAAAACTCACTACAGTACTCTCGCTTGGAAAACCCCATGGACGGAGGAGCCTGGTAGGCTACAGCCATGGGGTTGTGAATATTTGGACATGACTAAGTGACTTCATTTTCACTTTTCACTTTCATGCATTGGAGAAGGAAATGGCAACCCACTCCCGTGTTCTTGCCTGGAGAATCCCAGGGACAGAGAAGCCTGGTGGGCTGCCGTCTTTGGGATCGTACAGAGTCAGACATGACTGAAACGACTTAGCAGCAACAGTAGCAGCAGCAGCAACAGCAGGGAAGGCCTGGTATGCTGAAGTCCATGGGATTGCAAAGAATCAGACACGACTGAGTGACTGAATTAACTAATTAAAATATTTAAAGAAGAATGAGAGATGAAATGAGAAATACAGTAGAAGGAATCAGTAACAAAATAACTGAGGCAGAAGAAGAAATAAGTGGGATTGAAATAAAGAGTGCTGGACATTCCTGCCATAGAACAAAGTAAATAAAAGAGAATGAAAAGAAACAAGGACAGTCTCAAATAATTCTTGGACAATACTAAATGTACCAACATTTGCACTATGGAAGTCCCAGAAAGAGAAGAGAAAGAGAAAGGGCCTGAGAAAGCATTTGAAGATATTACAACTGAGAACTTCCCTAATGTGAGAAAGGAAACACTCACTGAAGTTCAGAAAGTATAGAAAATCTCATATAGGATGAACTCAAGAGGAACATGCTGAGACACATATTAATCAAGCTGACAGAAATTAAAGACAGAGTAAAAATTTTAAAACCAACAGAAGAAAAGCAACATATAAATTACAAGGGAATCTCCATAAGTGTCTCAACTGAGTTTTCAGCAGAAACCCTGTAAGCCAGAGTGATATGATACATTTAAAGTGATGAAAGGGAAGAGCCTACAACCAAGAATACTTTCTCTGTCAGGGTTGTCTATCAGATTTAGGGGACTAATCAAGAGCTTTTCAAACAAGCAAAAAATAAGAGAATTCTGAACCACAAAACCATCTTTAGAGCAAAGGCTAAAACAACACTAGGCAGGAAAGAGACCAGCAACCTTAAACAGCCTGTAGCAAAACCTCATAGGAAAAGCAAACCAAAAGACTACAATAAACACACACACACACACACACATACACACACACATAAAGAAAAAGCATGTTAAATACAACACCAAACAGTAGGTTGGTGTGAAAGGATTTTTTGTTTGTTTGTTTATTTTTTGTGTGGTTTTTGTTTTTTGTTTGCATTGTTGAACTTTGCCATTTGGTACTAAAATAAATGTGGATATGTTATACATCATTTTAGTGTGCATTTCTCACTGCATGTGTTTGTTTGTTTTACTAATGACTTACTACTTGTGGTTGGAAGAGATACTTGGTATGATTTCAATTTTCTAGGATTTATTGAGGCTTGATTTGTGGCCTATGATGTGATCTATCCTGGAGAATATTTCATGTTCTTTTGGGAAGGAAGTGTATTCTGCTACTTTCAATTGGAATGTTCTATAAATTATAATTAAGTTCTTCTAATCTAATGTATCATTTAAGACCTGTGCTTCCTTATTTTCTTTCTACTTGGAAGATTTGTTAGTGTATATGAGGTTCCAAATAGGAAAAGGAGTATGTCAAGACTGTATATTGTCACCTTGCTTATTTAATTTACATTCAGAGTACATCATGAGAAATGCTGGGCTGGAAGAAGCACAAGGTGGAATCAAGATTGTCGGGAGAAATATGAATAACTTCAGATATGCAGACGACACCACCCTTATGGCAGACAGTGAAGAGGAACTAAAAAGCCTCTTGATGAAAGTGTAAGAGGAGAAAGAAAAAGTTGGCTTAGAGCTCAACATTTAGAAAACTAGCATCATGGCATCTGGTTTCATCACTTCATGGGAAATAGATGGGGAGACAGTGGAAACAGGGTCAGACTTTACTTTTTTGGGCTCCCAAATCACTGCAGATGGTGATTGCAGCCATGACATTAAAAGACGCTTACTCTTTGGAAGGAAAGTTATGACCAACCTAGATAGTGTATTAAAAAGCAGAGACATTATCTTGCCAACAAAGATCTGTCTAGTCAAGGCTATGGTTTTTCCAGTGGTCATGTATGGATGTGAGAGTTGGACTGTGAAGAAAGCTGAGCACCAAAGAATTGATGCTTTTGAACTGTGGTGTTGGAGAAGACCCTTGAGAGTCCTTTGGACTGCAAGGAGATCCAACCAGTCCCTCCTAAAGGATATCAGTCCTGGGTGTTCATTAAAAGGACTGATGTTACAGTTGAAACTTCAATACTTTGGCCACCTTATGTGAAGAGTTCACTCATTGGAAAAGACCCTGATGTTGGGAGGGATTGGGGGCAGTAGGAGAAAGGGACAACAAAGGATGAGATGGCTGGATGGAATCACCGACTCCATAGACATGAGTTTGGGTAAACTCCGGGAGTTTGTGACGGACAGGGGGGCCTGGTGTGATGTGATTCATGGGATTGCAAAGAGTTGGACCCAGCTGAACGTCTGAACTGAACTGAACTGAATTGAACTGATGAGGTGGTACAGTGTAGCAGTATTTTTGTGTTAATATTGATTTTCCCTTTTATTTCAGTTAACATTTCCCTTCTATATTGAGGTGCTCCTATATTTGGTATATGTATATTTACAATTGTCATATTTTGTTGTATTGATACTTTGATCATTATATAGTAAAATTCCTTGTCTATGCTGATAGTATTTATTTAAGGCCTGTTTTATCCCATTAAAACTTTAGTACTCCAGCTTTGTTTTGCTTTCCATTTGTAAGGAATATCTTCTTTGATCTTCTCACTTTAAGATTCTACCTGCTCCTATACCTTCCAGTTGCATATATTTGGTTCTTATTCTGTATTATACAGGCAACTTGTCTTTTGTTTGGAGCATTTAATAAGTTTAGATTTAAAATAATTATCAATATGTATGCTCTTTTGCCATTTCTTAATTGTTTGGGGTTTGTGCTTGTAGGTAATTTTTCTTCCTTTCTTCTTTTGCTCAATTATGACTTGATGACCACATTAAGTTATGTCTGACTTTTTGGGACCCAATGACTACAGTACACCAGGCCTCCCTGTTGATCAACAATTCCTGGGACTTGCTCAAACTCATGATCATAGAGTCGGTGATGCCATCCAACCTTGTTGTCCTCTGTCATCCTCTTCTCCTCCTGCCTTCAATTTTTCCGAGCATCAGGGTCTTTTCCAATGAGTCAGTTACTCATATCAGATGTCCATTAATGGAGTTTCAGCTTCAGCAACAGCCCTTCCAATGAATATACAGGCCCAAATCCTAAATTTTATTTAGGATTGACTGATTTGAAATCCTTGCATTTCAAGGAATTTTCAAGAGTCTTCTATTCTACAAATCACAGTTCAAAAGAATCAATTCTTCAGTGCTCAGCTTTCTTTATAGTCCAATTTTCACATCCAAACATGACTATTGGAAAAACCATAGCGTGAAGAGATGGACCTTGTTGGCAAAGTAATGTCTCTGTTTTATAATATGCTGTCTAGGTTGGTCACAGCTTTTCTTCCAAAGGGGAAAGCATCTTTTAAATTCATGGCTACAGTCATAATCTGCAGTTATTTTTGAGCCCAAGAAAATTAATTTCCATTGTTTTTCCATCTATTTGTCATGAAGTAATTGAAATGGATGCCATGATCATTGTTTTTTGGAATGTTAACTTTTAAGCCAGCTTTTTCACTCTCCTCTTTCAGTTTCATCAAGAGGCTCTTTAGTTCATGTTCACTTTCTGCCATAAAGGTGCTGCCATCTGCATATTTCAGGTTATTGATAATTCCCCTGGCAATCTTGATTCCAGCTTTGGCTTCATCTATCCCAGAATTTCACATGATGTACTCTGCACACATGGGAGTTGACTGTGACTCAGATCATGACTTACTTATTGCCAAATTCAGACTTAATTTGAAGAAAGTAGGGAAAAACACCAGACCATTAAGATATGACCTAAATCATATACCTTACAATTATGCAGTGGAAGTGAGAAATATATTCAAGGGATTAGATCTGATTGACAGGGTGCCTAAAAAACTATGGGTGGAGGTTCGTGACAGTGTACAGGAGGAAATGGTCAAGACTACCGCCAAGAAAAAGAAAAACAAAAAGGCATAGGGTTTTCTGAGGAGGCCTTAACAATCGCTGAGGAAAGAAGAGAAGCAAAAGGCAAAGGAGAAATGGTAACATATATCCGTTTTAATGCAGAGTTGTAAAGAATAGCAGGACCGCGCCGAAGCGCACCGGCTTCGAAGGACCACGCAGAAGCACCAGTTGTAACGCACTGCGCAAAAGAGTGGACGTGAGGAGCTACCTCTCGCCCAAGGTCAGGGGTAGCAACCGAGAGCGCCAGGCTACAACAGTGCAGGGACGGCGGCTGAGAGGAGTTTCCCCAAGCCTGAGGTCAGGGGCGGTGGGCAAGAGGAACTACCCCAACCCGGAGGTCAGGGGCCCCGCCGAGAGGAGCTACCCTGCCTCCAAGGAGCAGCTGCTGCATGGGCGCAGGAGGGCCGAGAGGAGCTACTCCACGTTCAAGGTCAGGAGGGGCGGCTGTGAGAAGATACCCCTCGTCCAAGATAAGGAGCAGCGGCTGTGCTTTACTGGAGCAACCGTGAAGAGATACCCCATGTCCAAGGTAAAGGAAACCCAAGTAAGACAGTAGGTGTTGTGAGAGGGCATCAGAGGGCAGACACACTACAACCATCATCACAGAAAGCTAGTCAACTTGATCATAGGACCACAGTCGTGTCTAACTCAATGAACCTAAGCCATGCCGTGTGGGGCCACCCAAGATGGCTGGGTTATGGTGGAGAAGTCTGACAGAATGTGTTCCCCTGGAGAACGAAATGGCAAATCACTTCAGTATTCTTGCCTTGAGAACCCCATGAACAATATGAGAAGGCAAAATGATAGGATACTGAGAGAGAAACTCCCCAGGTCGGTAGGTTCCCAATATGCTACTGGAGATCAGTGGAGAAATAACTCCAGAAAGAATGAAGGGATGGAGCCAAAGCAAAAACAATACCCACTTGTGGATGTGACTGGTGATAGAAGCAAGGTCTGATGCTGTAAAGACCAATCTTGCATAGGAACCTGGGATGTTAGGTGCATGAATCAAGGCAAATTGGAAGTGGTCAAACAGGAGATGGCAAGTGTGAATGTCGACATTCTAGCAATCAGCGAACTGAAATGGACTGGAATGGATGAATTTAACTCAGATGACCATTATATCTACTGCTGTGGGAAGGAATCCCTTAGAAGAAATGGAGTAGCCATCATAGTCAACAAAAGAGTCTGAAATGCAGTACTTGGATGCAATCTCAAAAACGATAGAATGATCTCATTTTGTTTCCAAAGCAAACCAATCAATATCATGGTAATCCAAGCCTATGTCCCAGCTAGTAATGCTGAAGAAGCAGAAGTTGAACGGTTCTATGAAGACCTACAAGACCTTTTAGAACTAACACCCAAAAAAGATGTTCTTTTCGTTATAGGGGACTGGAATGCAAATGTAGGAAGTCAAGAAATAACTAAAGTAACAGATAAATTTGGCCTTGGAGTATGGAATGAAGCAGGGCAAAGGCTAATAGAGTTTTGCCAAGAGAACGCACTGGTCATACCAAACACTCTCTTCCAACAACACAAGAGAAGACTCTACACATGGACATCACCATATGGTCAGTACCGAAATCAGATTGATTATATTCTTTGCAGCCAAAGATGGAGAAGCTCTATACAGTCAGCACAAACAAGACTGGAAGCTGACTGTGGCTCAGATCATGAACTCCTTATTGCCAAATTCAGACTTAAACTGAAGGGAGTAGGGATAACCACTAGACCATTCAGGTATGACCTAAATCAAATCCCTTATGACTATACAGTAGAAGTCAGAAATCGATTTAAGGAACTATACCTGATAGACAGAGAGTCTGATGAACTATGGATGGAGGTTTGTGACATTGTACAGAAGACAGTGATCAAGACCATCCACATAGAAAAGAAATGCAAAAAGGCAAAACAGTTGCCTGAAGAGGCCTTACAAATAGCTGTGAAATGAAGAGAAGCTAAAAGCAAAGGAGAAAAGGAAAGATATTCCCATTTGAATGCAGAGTTCCATAGAATAGCCAGGAGAGATAAAAAAGCCTTCCTCAGCAATCAATGTAAAGAAATAGAGGAAAACAACAGAGTAGAAAAGACTAGAGATCTCTTCAAGAAAGTTAAAGATATCAAGGGAACATTTCATGCAAAAATGGGCTCAATAAAGGGCAGAAATGTTATGGACCTAACAGAAGCAGAAGATATTAAGAAGAGATGGCAAGAATACCCAGAAGAACTGTACAAAAAAAGATTTTCATGACCCAAATAATCACATTGGTGTGATCACTCACCTAGAGCCAGACATCCTGGAATGTGAAGTCAAGTGGGCCTTACAAAGCTAGTGGATGTGATGAAATTCCAGTTGAGCTATTTCAAATCCTGAAAGATGATGCTGTGAAAGTGCTGCAGTCAATATGCCAGCAAATTTGGAAAACTCAGCAGTGGCCACAGGACTGGAAAAGGTCAGTTTTCATTCCAATCCCTAAGGAAGGCAGTCCCAAAGAATGTTCAAACTATCGCACAATTGCACTCATCTCACATGCTAGTAAAGTAATGCTCAAAATTCTCCAATCCAGGATTCAACAATATGTGAACAGTTAACTTCCAGATGTTCAAACTGGTTTTAGAAAAGGCAGAGGAACCAGAGATCAAATTGCCAACATCTGCTGGATGATCAAAAAGGCAAGAGAGTTCCAGAAAACCATCTCTTCCCTCTTTATTGACTATGCCAAAGCCTTTGACTGTGTGGCCCACAATTAACTGCAGAAAATTCTTAAAGAGATGGGAATACCAGACCACCTGACCTGCCTCTTGAGAAACTTTTATGCAGGTCAGGAGGCAACAGTTAGAACTGGACATGGAACAACAGACTGGTTCCAAATAAGAAAAAGAGTACGTCAAGTCTGTGTATTGCCACCCTGCTTATTTAGCTTATATGCAGAGTACATCATGAGAAACGCTGGTCTTGAAGAAGCACAAACTGGAATTAAAATTGCCCGGAGAAATATCAATAACCTCAGAAATGCAGATGACACCACCCTTATGGCAGAAAGTGAAGAGGAACTAAATAGTTTCTTGATGAAAGTGAAAGAGGAGAGTGAAAAAGTTGGCTTAAAGCTCAACATTCAGAAAACTAAGATCATGGCATCTGATCCCATCACCTCATGGAAAATAGATGGGGAGACAGTGGAAACAGTGTCAGACTTTATTTTTTTGGGCTCCCAAATCACTGCAGGTGGTAACTGCAGCATTGAAATTAAAAGATGCTTACCCCTTGGAAGGAAAGTTATGACCAACCTAGATAGCATTTTAAAAAGCAGAGACAATACTTTGCCAACAAAGGTTTGTCTGGTCAAGGCTATGGTTTTTCCAGTGGTCATGTATGGATGTGAGAGTTGGACTGTGAAGAAAGCTGAGTGCTGAAGAATTGATGCTTTTGAACTGTGGTGTTAGAGAAGACTCTTGAGAGTCCCTTGGACTGCAAGGAGATCCAACAAATCAATCCTGAAGGAGATCAGTCCTGGGTGTTCATTGGAAGGACTGATGCTAAAGCTGAAACTCCAATACTTTGGCCACCTTATGTGAAGAGTTGACTCATTGGAAAAGACCCTGATGCTGGGAGGGATTGGGGGCAGGAGGAGAAGGGGACAACAGAGGATGAGATGGCTGGATGGCATCACCAACTCAATCTGCATGAGTTTCAGTAAACTCCGGGAGTTTGTGATGAGCAGGGAGGTCATGGGGCCGCAAAGAGTCAGACATGACTGAGTGAATGAACTGAACTGAACTGAACTGAAAGAATATCAAGGAGAGATAAGAAAGCCTATCTTAGTGATCAATGCATTGAAATAGAATAAAAGAATAGAATGGAAAAGACTAGAGATCTCTTCAAGAAAATTAGAGCTATCAAGGGAAAGTTTCATGCAAAGAAGGGCACAATAAAGGACAGAAATGATATAATCCTTAGAGAAGCAGAATATATTAAGAATAGGTGGCAAAAATATGCAGAAGAAATATACAAAAAAGAAAAATGTCTCACAACCCAGATAACCATGATGGTGTGATCACTCACTTAGGCCAGACATCCTGGAGTGCCTGGCCTTAGGAAACATTACTATGAACAAAGCTACTAGAGTTGATGGAATTCCAGTTGAGCTTTCTTAAATCCTGAAAGATGATACTGTGAAAGTGCTGCATTCAATATGCCAGCAAATTTGGAAAACTCAGAGGTCCCCACATGATTGGAAAAGGTCAGTTTTAATTTCAATTGCAAAGAAAGGCAATACCAAAGAATGTTCAAGCTATTGCAAAATTACACACTTCTCACATGCTGGCATAGTAATGCTCAAAATTCTTCAAGTCAGGCTTGAACAGTATCTGATACATGAACTTCTAGATGTTCAAACTGATTGTATAAAAGGCAGATGAAGCAGAGATCAAATTTACAACATCTGTTGGATCATCAAAAAAGCAAGAGAGTTCCGGGTTGGGGGGGGGGGGGAAATCTCTTTCTGATTTATTGACTATGCCAAAGTCTTTGACTGTGTGGATCACAACAAACTGGAAAACTTTTAATGAGATGTGAATACAAGACCACCTGACCTGCATCTTGAGATTTCTGTATGCAGGTCAGAAAGCAAGGGTTAGAACTAGATATGGAACAACAGACTGATTCCAAATAAAGAAAGGAGTATGTTAAGGCTGTATATTGTGATCCTGCTCATTTAACTTGTATTTCGAGTACATCATGAGAAACTTTGGGCTGGAAGAACCACAAGCTGGAATCATGATTGCTGGGAGAAATATCAATAATCTCACATATGCAGATGACACCAACTTTATGGCAGAAAGTGAAGAACTGAAGAGTGTCTTGATGAAAATGAAAGAGGAGAGTTCAAAAGTTGGCTTAAAACTCAACATTCAGAAAACTAAGATCATGGCATCTGGTCCCGTCACTTCATGGCAAAGAGATGGGGAAACAATGGGAACAGTGGCTGACTTTATTTTATTTTTGGGGGAAGGGGGCAATATCACTGCAAACTGTGACTGCAGCCATTAAATTAAGAGATGCTTGCTCCCTGGAAGAAAAGTTATGACCAATCTAGATAGCATATTAAAAAGCAGAAACATTTCCAACAAATATCTGTCTAATCAAGGCTACGTTTTTTCCAATACTCATGTATGGATGTGATAGTTTGACTAGAAAGAAAGTTGAATGGTGAAGAATGGATGCTTTTGAACTGTGGTGTTGGAGAAGACTCTTAAGAGTCATTTGGACTGCAAAGAGATCCAACCAGTCCATCCTAAAGGAAATCAGTCCTGAATATTCATTGGAAGGACTGATGCTGAAGCTGAAGCTCCAGTCCTTTGGCCACCTGATATGAAGAATTGACACCTTTGAAAAGACCCTGGTGCCTGGAAAGATTGAAGGTGGAAGGGGAAAGTGATGACAGATGATGATATGGCTGAATGGCATCACCTACTCAATGGACATGAGTTTGAGTAAACTCTGTTGGACAGGGAGGCCTTGCATTCTGTAGTCCATAGGGGTCACAAAGATTTGGACACGACTGAGTGACTGAACTGAACTGAATGTTTATACCACTAAATATCAGTATATAAAAATTCATAGCATTTTTATTAATATGCTTTTTATATTTTAACTTTTTTTTTGCTTTTGAATCCATATTGATTCACTGTGAACTTCATGAGCATCTGAGAGAGCAAATCATGTGATAGAACAATTTTATTCATATTGTAGAAAATATTTTGACTATTTCCTGCACATATTACTGTGACTGATAGTATTTTAAAATATTCAATTCTCCTTTATAATGAATCTGTTAAGTGAGATAAATAAAATGCATGTATATGGAAAGTTCAAAATGTATAATAGAGGCTTCAAACTTGTTTGTTCCTCTTTTTTTTCCTTCTTCTTCTCTAATGAGATTGTCCTACGACTATTCTTAGCTTCCCCCTGAAGATATTTCATGAACTTACTATGAATTTTCGTTTCATATAATGTCTTCACATGAAAACCTTATTTTGTATATAAAATTACAAAAAAATGCTGATAAGATTAACCTTAATGTCACACTGTTTAATGTGTTAGCCTTGTCATACCTAATTATGCAACAGAAATTATATAGGATACATTAGTATTAATACTCTCCTCTAGTTCACATTCTTTTCAAGATCTCATAAGCACTTTGTTTTTATTTCATAAATTGAGGTAACAGGTTTTGTCTAAAATGGTTAAAAGAAATCAACAATATCATTTAGATCTGGGTCTTAAATTATAAGGACAATTTTGCACATGTGAAAATATCACCTAACCTAAAAATTCTGATGAATTATATATATATATATATATATATATATATGTGTGTGTGTGTGTGTGTGTGTGTGTAGTACAGAGAAAAGTTTAAGAAATGAATGGTTTTATTCATGTTATTTATTTTGTTCATGAATATAAAATAGATATTTTCCAACCCCCATTAAGAAGTAGAGAAAATCTTTTATGGTATGATCTTCTCTGACAGAAAAGAATATGCATGCATTTGGATTGTGAGGAGAGCTGTTAGCTCATTCTGGAACTGATGAAGATGAGGAAAACAATGAGAATTTCCACAAAACATAGTCTGAAAATGGAAATTGGTTTAAAAATGAGATCTGTTAAAATAAGTTATTTTCCACCTCTGATTTGACTAGAGCTTAAGAGCACTATGAAACAGAAAGAGAAAACAGCTGTAGTTATTAAAGTATATATCCTCTAAAGAGGGCATATAGGACAGAGATTGCAGTGTTGAAATAATTTGTGAGTTTTCCCCTCCCTAGACAGATTCTTCCATTTATTTATATTTTTTAAACAGTATTTTATGAAAATTTGCTTAAACTTATATCAAGCCATTTTGACTCTAAATGAATATTGTATGAAAATTTGGCTAAAATACTTCAAACTATTTTGATATCAAGTTTAAATCACATTCCTTTCTCTTGGAAATAATTGTTTCTCTTTTGAACCTTCACTAAATATTCCTTCAAAAGGCGAACGAAAGAGTGTATTACCACAAAGCATAGCAGTGAGTTTACAAAGTGCAAGACTTATATAAATCAACACTGATGGCCTGGAATAAGTCTCGTGCTTCTGGGTAAGTCTTGGTAGCCCTGAAGATGTGGATCATGTCAGAACTTTACCAAGAGTGCTAAAAGGACATGAAATAATTCAGAGAGGTTTTGTTCACACTCTATTTAGAAAAAAACAAACAAACACATGCATGAAAAATTCCCATAAAACAAGCTAGTTGCAGAGCAAAACCTGCTAAGTCAGAAAGATGGACAGACGAAAGCATTTTCCACTGGGTGATGGGGAACACATTTTGCAAAATTGTATTTAAAAAGATGACCTAAGTTCAATAATAGTAACTTTCAGTTAAAATCAGTTGTTGTATGGTGGAGGTATTTATAATTTTAAATCTTTTAAAATATTGCCTACAACAAAAGGATTTAAAGTTATATAACACATAATTTAAGGAAAAACACAAAGCAATTAATGTTTTATTAAACTGTATAAACAATAGTAGAACAATAAATTTTGAGTTTTGTATGCTTATCTGAAATACTCATCTCCAAAGTCTCTATTTCCTTCTAATATTATTCCAGGATGGTGTGCTAAAAAGAGCATACTCATTAAAAATAGTCAAGGATTTGAATATAGGTGTTATTGGCTACTTATCTCATATCTCAGATATGCTTATTTACATTTTCTGAAATGTATTGATCTTTCTCATCAGTAAAATAATTATATTGTTGTTAAACATTTCATTAGATTTATTGTTAGAATAAAAGTGAAATGACATATTCAAATGATACAGCAGAATACTTCTTGAAAGAATTATACATTAAAAGTTTCCTTTCCGGGATGGGGAATTCGTGTAGCTCTATGGCTGATTCATATCAATGTATGACAAAACCCACTGAAAAATAAAAAAATAAATTAAAAAAAAAGTTTCCTTTCCTTTACTAATATATGTTAATGATAATAACAACGAAGAGAACAAAAAAGTAATGATAATGTTAATACAATCTCTAACATTTATGAGTTATTGTCATATCCTAGCATTATTTTAAGTATTTTAAAATTATCCATCACCTAAATTAGTTCCTAAGAGAATCCCTACACTATTGTATTTTCTTTAACAGAAATTAAGGTACAGAAATGATAAAAATCTTACCCAAATGTTGCATTAGAGTGAGGATTGAAAAAGTTGTTTAGCAATAGAATTGAACTCAAATTTCCAGCTAGATAAAGATAATGTACAATCAGACACATTGATTCAATTTTCAATTAAATTATTTATTTATTCTTTTAGTTAGCTAACACATTTTTGACGAGTGGGAGGTGACAAGGACTCCCTGCAATCCAATTTCCTTTCCAATGCTGTTGCTTTGATTATGTGTTTCCAGAGAAAATGCCTTTTTTTTTTCTTTCTTTTTTTAAAATTTATTTTTATTAGTTGGAGACTAATTACTTTACAATACTGTAGTGGTTTTTGCTATACATTGACATGAATCAGCCATGGATTTACATGTGTTCCCCATCCCGATCCCCCCTCCCACGTCCCTCCCCATCCCATCCCTCTGGGTCTTCCCAGTGCACCAGGCCTGATAGCCCTATATGCAAAACAGAAAAAGAGACACAGATGTACAGGACAGACTTTTGAACTCTGTGGGAGAAGACAAGGGTGGGATGTTCTGAGAGAAAAGCATTGAAACAAGTATACTATCAAGGGTGAAATAGATCACCAGCCCAGGTTGGATGCATGATTCTTATATTATATCCTTGCTTTCATATATCTTCATCCTCATTCAGTTCAGTTCAGTCACTCAGTTGTGTCCAACTCTTTGTGAACCCATGGACTGCGGCACACCAGGCTTCTCTGTCCATTGCCAACCTCTGGAGTTTACTCCAACTCATGTCCATTGAGTCAGGGATGTGATCCAACCATCTCATCTTCTGTCATCCCCTTCTCCTCCCACATTCAATCTTTTCCAGCATTAGGGTCTTTTCCAAGGAGTCAGTTCTTCTCATCAGGTGGCCAAAGTATTGGAGTTTCAGCTTCAGCGTCAGTCCTTCCAATGAATATTCAGGACTTATTTCCTTTAGGATGGACTGGTTGGATTTTCTTGCAGTCCAAGGGACTCTCAACAGTCTTCTCTGATACCACAGTTCAAAAGCATCAATACTTCGGCACTCAGTTTTCTTTATAGTCCAACTCTCCCATCCATACATGACTACCAGAAAAACCATAGCCTTGATTAGATGGACCTTTGTTGGCAAAGTAGTGTCTCTGCTTTTTAATATTCTGTCTAGGTTGTCATAACTTTTCTTCCAAGGAACAAGTGTCTCTTAATTTCATGGCTGAAGTCACCATCTGCAGTGGTTTTGGAGCCCAAAAAAATAAAGTCTGTCACTTTTCCCCAACTATTTGCCTTGAAGTGATGGGACCAGAAGCCATGATGTTAGTTTTCTGAATGTTGAGCTCTAAGCCAGCTTCTGCACTCTCCTCTTTCATTTTCAGTAAGAGTCTCTAGTTTTTCTTTGTTTCTTCCATAAAGGTGGGGTTATCTTCATATTTGAGAAGATGATATTATTGATATTTCTCCCAGCAATCTTGATCCCAGCTTGTGCCTCATCCAGCCCAGTATTTCTCCTGATGTAGTCTTCATAGAAATTAAATAAACAGGGTGACAATATGCAGCATTGACCTACTCATTTCCCTATTTAGAATCAGTTTTTCTTTCCATGTCCAGTTCTAACTGTTGCTTCCTGACCTGCATACAGATTTCTCAAGAGGCAGGTCAGGTGGTCTGGAATTCCCATCTCTTTAAGAATTTTCCACAGTTTGTTGTGATCCATAGAGTCAATGACTTTAGCATAGTCAGTAAAGCACAAGTAGATTTTTTTTTTTTTTTTTCTGGAACTCTCTTGCTTTTTCAATGATCCAACAAATTTTGGCAATTTTATCTCTGGTTCCTCTGCCTTTCCTAAATCCAGCTTAAACATCTGGAAGTTCACAGTTAATGTACTGTTTAAGCCTGACTTAGAGAATTTTGAGCATTAGTTTGCTAGTGTGTGAGATGAATGAAATTATGTGGTAGCTTGAACATATTTTGGCACTGCCTTTGTTTGTGATTGCAATGGAAACTGACGTTTTCCAGTCCCGTGGCCACTGCTGATGCTTCCAAATTTGCTGGCATATTGAGTGCAGCACTTTCACAGCATCATCTTTTAGGATTTGAGATAGCTCAACTGGAATTCAATCACCTCCACTAGCTTTGTTTGTGTGATGCTTCCTAAGGTCCACTTGATTTCACATTCCAGGATGTCTGGATCTAGGTGAGTGATTATCTTGATTATCTTGGTCGTGAAGATCTTTTTTTGTATAGTTAGTCTGTGTATTCTTGCCACCTACTCATAATATCCTCTGCGTCTGTTAGGTCTATACCATTTCTTTCCTTTACTGTGCCCATTTTTGCATGAAATGTTCCCTTTTTTCCTCTAATTTTCTTGAAGAGATCTCTAGTCTTTCCCATTCTGTTGTTTTCCTCTATTTCTTTGCATTGATCACTAAGGAAGGCTTTCTTATCTCTCATTATTCTTTGGAACTCTGCATTCAAGTGGATTTATCTTTCCTTTTCATCTTTGCCTTTCACTTCTCATCTTTTCACAGCTATTTGCAAAGCCTCCTCAGACAACCAGTTTGACTTTTTGCATTTATTTTTCTTGGGGATGGTCTTGATCCCTGCCTCCTGTACAATGCCATGAACCTCTTTCCATAGTTCCTCAGGAAGTTCTTCATCTTCATTATCATCACTTAAAATGCTGATTTTCACATAGTTTATGTCTTTTGCATATAGCATATTTAAATAGTACAGCCTTGAAGTGAAGTGAAATGAAAGTGTACACTGATCAGTTCATGTCTGACTCTGCAACGCCATGGTCTGTAGCCTGACAGGCTCCGCATTTTACAGAATTCTCCAGGCAAGGACACTGGATTGTGTCACATTCATTTCTCCAGGGGACCTGTCTTTCCCAGGGATCAAACCTGGGTCTCTTAAACTGCAGGCATATTCTTTACTGTCTGAGCTGCCAGGGAAGTCCCACACAACGATATATATTTGATTCACAAGAGTCATGGCAAGGAAATTAATTATTTCTTAGTAGCTGAAATCATTAGTCAGTGGTAGGCCCTGATCTTGAATTCATGTAATCACACTCAATGTAGGGTGTACTTTCCAGTATTCAAACATGGTTGAATTAAGTCAACTAAAACTAATCTTCAAGTCATAAAGTTAGTAATTCTCAACAAATTCTGAACTTATATCCTACATATTCTAAATCATGGGAGTTAAATGATTAGAAATGGTGATTTACATGAAGTATTATTTTTAATGAGCCATTTTATTACATTTTATAGGCTATATAAATTCCTGAAAATTTATATTATACATTAATTTGAATACTAAAAATTTAGTTGCATAATTTTAAGCCATGAGGAAAAATCTGATTAAATGTTCTATGAGTTTAAAGTGCTAACTTGGCTAACTCGTATTAATAGTGTGTTATTACTGTTTTAAGAAAAAACTATTTTAATAGTCATTGACAAGCAGTGGTACTTTGTTACATTAGAAGTTTTATATCTACCATTAAATTATATTTGCAATACACTAGTCTACCTTTTAAAATAAAGCTTTTAAAATAGTAGTTTATATTTTAATGTGAAGACAAGCAGGTATGTTACACTTACAAAATAAGACCTGAATCATTGTTCTTCATGTGTCATTGGGCATTCAAATAATACATTGGGGAGAATAAATCTGGTGTGTTAAATTATTTCATGTAGTAAATTAATTTTTCAACATATTTTTTTCTAGAGAAAGAGTGAATTTTTCTTGGCATTTATCTTAATTCAGGAATGAAACATATGTCTTAAATCTTAATTTTTCTACAAGACAAGAAAAAAGCTGAAAATATAATGTGTGTCATGCAGTGCTTTATACAGATAAACATGTATACTTAAATAAATGATTTTGAATAGGACACTAGAAGGTAGCATTAATTACAATGGAATTTTTACTTAGATAATTATTTTTCAGATTATATTAGTGCCCTAGTAATAATCATAAGTATTTCATAAGTATTTTGAAATGAATATTCCTTTATGTAAAATCATGCATTATTTTCTTTTAACTGTCAGAAAAATCTAGGGACACAAAAATGAATGAAACAGTGCAGGCTTTGCATAGTTCACAATCTAACAAATGAAGCAGACCTGTAAATGTATAATTGGGGAGTACTATTATTAATGTTAGCTCAGTGAAGTTTATATAGAGTGATCCCTGAGAAGGGACAAAAACTGATATTTCAGTTAAATAGCCTAAATAGAAGTTTAAGAGTGGAGAAAACAATTAAAAAAAAAAAAATTATCAGTCAAGCAAAAGGGTTCACACAAAGGTATGTCGAGTATAAATAGAAAGCTTATGAATAAAAGTTAGAAGTATGACTTGCTGCTTTTTATTAGCAGTAAGAATCTGAGACAAGTGGAGAGTCTAGAACGTTGAATCCTATAAACACCAGAGAGATACAGGGAATGTAAGATTGTCATGGACTTGGATCATGTATGTTTTGAACAGAAACTAATGTCAGTGGAAAGGATGAAGAGTTAAAAATAGAAAGAAAACAGGTTTTGGAATGAAAACATAAAATTTCAGATGAAAAAGATCTACAACAAGGGAAGTGGTGGTTGAGTGGCAGAGAATCAAGAATTCTTAAACATATTCAACAACACTTGCTGATTAAAGGACTTGATTGGTGATAAAAAACAGAAAAAACAAAACAAAACAAAACTAAACATTGATGATTCTGAGGTTATCAGGTTAAGAGATCCCGAGTAAATGATAACAATCAATCACAGGGAATTGGAAAGAAAATAAAGTTAGCTGGGGGAAACAATCAATTCACTCTGGACATGTTCGTTTGGAAGCTTTCATGCAAGGTAATAGAGAATATTCTCAAGTGGAAGTGGAAGTTCTGTGTTGAATTCAGGAGGGCAATCTGAACAAGAACTGGACATTTGTAAATAATCAGTAGTAGGTAATCAGTTCAGTTGCACAGTCATGCTTGACTCTTTGCAATCCTGTGGACTGCAGCACACCAGGCATCCCTGCCCATCACCAACTCCTAGAGCTTATTCAAACTCATGTCCATCCAGTCGGTGATGCCATTCAACGATCTTATCTTCTGTTGTCCCCTTCTCCTTCCACCTTCAGTCTTTCCCAGCATCAGGGTCTTTTCCAAGGAGTCAGTTCTTCACATCAAGTGGCCAAAGTATTGGAGTTTCAGCTTCAGCATCAGTCCTTCCAATGAATATTCAGGACTCATTTCCTTTAGGATGGACTGCTTGGATCTCCTTCAGTCCAAGGGACTCTCAAAAGTCTTCCCCAACACCACAGTTCAAAAGCTCAATTCTTCAGCATTCAGTTTTCTTTATAGTCCAACTCTCACATTCATATATGACTACAGGGAAAACCGTAGTTTTGAATAGACAGAACTTTATTGGCAAAGTAATGTTTCTGCTTTTTAATGTGCTGTCTAGGTTAGTCATAATTTTTCTTCCAAGGAGCAAATATCTTTTAATTTACCGGTTGCAGTCACTATCTGCAGTGATTTTGGAACCCAAGAAAATAAATCTTTCACTGTTTCCACTGTTTCCCCATCTATTTGCCTTGAAGTGATGAAACCATATGCCATGATCTTAGTTTTCTGAATGCTGAATTTTAAGCCAACTTTTTACTCTCCTCTTTCACTTTCATAAAGAGGCTCTTTAGTTCTCTTTCGGTTTCTGCCATAAGGCTTGTGTCATCTGCATATCTGTGGGTTTTGATATTTCTCCTGGCAATCTTGATTCCAGCTTGTGCTTTTTATCCAGGATGGCATTTCTCATGATGTACTCTCCATAGAAATTAAATAAGCAGATGACAATATACATCCTTGACGTACCCCTTTCCTGATTTGTAACAAGTCTGTTGTTCCATGTACAGTTCTAACTGTAGTCAAAACTACTAACAGTAGCAGGTAATGGTTGAAATCAAAGGGAAGAAGAATGCTCAAAAACCAAATTGTGGGGGACCTTCATGGTTTATTGAGATCACAGAGGAGAAGAATTAAATAAAACATATTCCATGAGTCAGGTTTCAAAAGCAGATTTAAAATGTCAAATGCCAAAGATGGTGGAGGAATGGGACAGGGAGACCACTTTCTTCCCCACAAATTCATCAAAAGATCATTTGAATGATGAGCAACTTACACAAAACAATTTCTGAATGCTAGCAAAGGACACCAGGCATCCAGAAAGGCATCCCATTCTCTTTGAAAGGAGGTAAGACAAAACACAAAAGAGAAAAAAGAGAGACAAAAGACTTAGGGCCTGAGACCCATCCCGGGGAGGGAGTCCAGAAGGAGGAGACATTTCCAAACACCAGGAAATCCTGTCACCAGCGGGCCTGTGGGGAGTTTTGGAATATCAGAGGGCAACATAACTGGAAGGGGGAAGAAAACAAAACAAAACAAAACAAAACACAGAATACGGGCCTTAACCGCAACTCCCAGCAGAGAAATAGCCCAGACCCAGGCTTCCACCAGCAGAGAGGAGGGGCTGGACAGGGAGGCGCCAGTTGCATGCTTATGGTAAGTACCGGGCCTGAATGCCCTGAGGACAATCTGAAGGAGCTAACCTGAGATAGCAACCCAAACTGTGGGATAGCTAGAGAGAGAAGAAAGAGAGAGAGAGAGAGAGAGAACTCTCCTGTAAACAGCTCTAATCTAAAGCACAGCCTGGCCAGCTCACAGAAAAAGGTTTGAGCAAACACCAAAGGAGAGCTAGCTGAATGCAGACCAGCCCTTCCTCCCGCTGGAGGCAGACAGGTAGGCAGGCAACAGCCAGAGCTGAAAGGCGAAGGGCGATCTCGGCCCCAGAGGCAGCATCCTCCACCAAACTGTGAGCAGACTCTCAGTTGCTAACCAAGTCTTCCTGGGATCCTGGACGGTTAACATCTCCCAGGAGGGTCACAGCCTGACATCAGCTCCCCAGAGGAGACACACAACACACCAGAGAGAAAGCTCTTGCAGCACACCCAGAAAACCGAGTGGCTGGGACTAGGGAGGTGATTATAATGCACAACCCACCGGAGACATTGTATTCACCAAGAACCTGGTCGGCTGAGCTGCTTGGACCTGGCAAGGGCACAAAACGCAGGCCCAACCGAGTCTGTGCCTTTGTGGAGCCCCTGAGAACCCGAACCTGAGCAGCTTAGACCTGGGAAATGCATGCAACCCAGGGCCTGCTTTGGACAGTTCCCCTTCAGAGCAGCCTGGAGTCTGAGCAGTGTAGACTGGGAAAGCACACATGCCGTGAGCGGGGGCAAAACCAATGTGGTCCATACACTGCGCGCAATCCCCACACACGCCAGTGATGTTTGTTTGCCGTGTTCCTCCCTCCCCACAGCACGACTGAACAAGTGAGCCTATGTAAGTGACCACTTTTGTTCCCTTGCGTCAGGGTGGAAAATAGACACTGAAGAGACTTGCAACAGTGGAAGCTAAAATAAACAAGAAGAGGGAACCGCTCTAGAAGTAACAGGTACAGGAGATTAAAATCTTGTAGTTAGCATTGACTAAACACTTGAAGGGGCCTATAGACCTTGAGAACAAGTATAAGCTGGAACAAAGAAATATCTGAAACTGAACTGACCCCACACTGCCCTCAACAGATCCAGAGAAATTCCTAGATATATTTTTATTATTATCATTTTGGTGTTTTTTTTTTTTTTTAAGTTCTTTATTGCTCCTATAATTTTCAATTTTATAACCTACTACTACCTTGCAAAAAAGACCCTATTTTTAAAGCAAGGTTCACATATATACATATATATTTATAATTTTTGTGATTGATTTTGTTTTCTATTTTAATATTGTATTTTTGAGAGTCTAACTCTAGAGTCTACTCTAGATTTTTAATCTTTGCTTTTTTTTTTTTTTAATCAATTTTGTACTTTTAAGAATCTAATCCTCAGTACCCATTTTTACTTAGGGATGTGAATACTAGCTTGATTGCTCTCACCCCTTCTGACTCTCTCTTTTCTCCCCCAGGTTACCTCTGTCTCCTCGATACCCCTTCTCTTCTCTACTTAAATCTGTGAATCTCTCTGGGTTTTCCAGGCTGTGGAAAACATTTAGGGAATTGATTACTGGCTAGATTGGCCTCTCCTCTTTGCCCGTCCCTCTTCTCCTCCTCAGGGGCGGCGACTGAGAGCACCAGGCTGTGACAGCACAGGAGCGGCTGAGAGGAGCTACCCCATGTCCGAGGTGAGGAGGGGCCTCCGTGAGGAGATATCCTTCATTCAAAGTAAGGAGCAGCGGTTGTGCTTTGCTGGAGCAGCCGTAAAGAGATAACCCACATCCAAGGTAAGAGAAACCCAAGTAAGACGGTAGGTTTTGCAAGAGTGTGTCAAAGGACAGATACACTAAAACCATAATCACAGAAAACTAGCCAATCTGATCACAAGACCACAGTCTTGTCTAACTCATTGAAACTAAGTCATGCCATGTGGGGCCACCCAAGATGGTCGGGTCATGTTGGAGAGGTCTGAAAGAATGTGGCCCACTGGAGAAGGGAATGGCAAACCACTTCAGTATTCTTGCCTTGAGAACCCCATGAACAATATGAGAAGGCAAAATGATAGGATACTGAAAGGGGAACTCCCCAGATTGGTAGGTGCCCAATATGCTACTGGAGATCAGTGGAGAAATAACTCCAGAAAGAATGAAGGGATGGAGCCAAAGCAAAAACAATACCCAGTTGTGGATGTGACTGGTGATAGAAGTAAGGTCCAATGTTGTAAAGAGCAATATTGCATAGGAACGTGGAATATTAGGTGCATGAATCAAGGCAAATTGGAAGTGGTGAAACAGGAGATGGCAAGAGTGAATGTCAACATGCTAGGAATCAGGGAACTAAATGGACTGGAATGGGTGAATTTAACTCAGATGACCATTATATCTACTACTGTGGGCAGGAATCCCTTAGAAGAAATGGAGTAGACATCATGGTCAACAAAAGAGTCCAAAGTGCAGTACTTGGATGCAATCTCAAAAATGACAGAAAGATCTCTGTTCATTTCCAAGGCAAACCATTCAATATCATGGTAATCCACGCCTATGCCCCAAATAGTAATGCTGAAGAAGAATTTGAACGGTTCTATGAAGACCTACAAGACCTTTTAGAACTAACATCCAAAAAAGATGTCCTTTTCATTATAGGGGACTGGAATGCAAAAGTAGGAAGTCAAGAAACACCTGGAGTAACAGACAAATTTAGCCTTGGGGTACAGAATGAAGCAGGGCAAAGACTAATAGAGTTTTGCCAAGAGAACAAACTGGTCATAGCAAACACCCTCTTCCAACAACACAAGAGAAGACTGTATGCATGGACATCACCAGATGGTTAACAACAAAATCAGATTGATTATATTCTTTGCAGTCAAAGATGGAGAAGCTCTATACAGTCAGCAAAAACAAGACCAGGAGCTGACTGTGACTCAGATCAGGAACTCCTTATTGCCAAATTCAGATTTTAATTGAAGAAAATAAGGAAAACCACTAGATCATTCAGGTATGACCTAAATCAAATCCCTTATGAATATACAGTGGAAATGAGAAATAGATTCAAAGGACTAGATCTGATAGACAGAGAGCCCAATGAACTATAGATGGAGGTTCATGACATTGTACAGGAAACAGGGATCAAGACCATCCCCATGGAAATGAAATGCAAAAAGGCAAAATGGATGTTTGAGGAGGACTTACAAATAGCTGTGAAATGAAGAGAAGGGAAAAGAAAAGGAGAAAAGGAAAGATATTCCCATCTGAATGCAGAGTCCCAAAGAATAACAAGGAGAGATAAGAATGCTTTCTTCAGTGATCAATGCAAAGAAACAGAAGAAAGCAACAGAATGGGAAAGACTAGAGATCACTTCAAGAAAATTAGAGATACCAAGGGCACAGTTCATGCAAAGTTGGGTTCAATAAAGGCCAGAAATGGTATGGACCTAACAGAAGTAGAAGATATTAAGAGGTGGCAAGAATACACAGAAGAATTGTACAAAAAAGATCTTCATGACCCAGATGATCACAATGGTGTGATCACTCACCTAGAGCCAGACTTCCTGGATTGTGAAGTCAAGCAGGCCTTAGAAAGCATCTCTACGAACAAATCTAGTGGAGGTCATGGAATTCCGGTTGAGCTATTTCAAATCCTGAAAGATGATGCTGTGAAAGTGTTGCACTAAATATGCCAGCAAATATGGAAAATTCAGTAGTGGTCACAGGACTGGAAAAGGCCCATTTTCATTCCAATCCCCAAAAAAGGCAATCCCCCAAAATGCTCAAACCACTGCACAATTGAATTCATCTCACAGGCTAGTAAAATAATGCTCGAAATTCTCCAAGCCAGGCTTCAGCAATACATGAACCGTGAACTTCCAGATGTTCAAGCTGGTTTTAGGAAAAGCAGAGGAACCAGAGACTAAATTGCCAACATCTGCGGGATCATCAAAAAAGCAATACAGTTACACAAAAAACATCTATTTCTGCTTTATTGACTATGCCAAAGCCTTTCACTGTGTGGATCACAACAAACTGTGGAAAATTCTTCAAGAGATGGGATACCAGACGACCTGACCTGCCTCTTGAGAAACCTATATGCAGGTCAGGAAGCAACAATTAGAACTGGACATGGAACAACAGACTGGTTCCAAATAGGAAAAGGAGTATGTCAAGGCTGTATATTATCACCCTGCTTATTTAACATATAAGCAGAGTACATCATGTGAAACGCTGGGCTGGAAGAAGCACAAGCTGGAATCAAGATTGCTGGGAGAAATATCAATAATCTGAAATATGCAGATGATACCACCCATATGGCAGAAGATGAAGAGGAAGTAAAAAGCTTCCTGATGAAAGTGAAAAAAGGAGAGTGAAAAAAGTTGGCTTAAAGCTTAACATTTAGAAAACTAAGATCATGGCATCTGGTCCCATCACCTCACGGGAAATAGATGGGGAGACAGTGGATACAGTGAGAGACTTCATTTTTGCGGGGCTCCAAAATCACTGCAGATGATGATTGCAGCCATGAATTTAAAAGATGCTTAATCCTTGGAAGAAAAGTTATGACCAACCTAGACAGCATATTAAAAAGCAGAGACATTACTTTGTCAAGAAAGATATGTTCAGTTAAGGCTATGGTTTTTCCGGTGGTCATGTATGGATGTGAGAGTTGGACTGTAAAGAAAGCTGAGTGCAGAAGAATTCATGCCTTTGAACTATGGTGTTGGAGAAGACTCTTGAAAGTCTCTTGGACTGCAGGGAGATCCAACCAGTCCCTCCTAAAGGAGATCAGTCCTGGGTGTTCATTGGAAGGACTGATGCTAAAGCTGAAACTCCAATACTTTGGCCAGCTGATGCGAAGAGTTCACTCATTGGAAAAGACCCTGATGCTGGGAGGGATTGGGGGCAGGAGGAGAAGGGGACAACAGAGGATGAGATGGCTGGATGGCATCACTGACTCAATGGACATGAGTTTGAGTAAACTCCAGGAGTTGGTAATTGGCAGGGAGGCCTGGCTTGCTGTGATTCATGGCGTCTCAAATAGTCAGACACAACTGAGAGACTGAACTGAACTGAACTGAACCATGTCCCTATAATCGAGACAGCAAAAGAGACACAGATATAAACAACAGATTTTTGGACTGTGTGGGAGAAGGCAAAGGTGGGATGATTTGACAGAATAGCATTGAAGCATGTATATTACCATATGTGAAATAGATCTCCAGTCCAGGTTTGATGCATGGAATAGCGCACTCAAAGTTGGTGCACTGAGGGTTGGGATGGGGAGGGAGGTGGGAGAGGCATTCAGGATGGGGGACACATGTACACCCATGACTGATTCATGTCAATGTATGGCAAAAACGACTACAATATTTTAAAGTAATTAGCCTCCAATTAAAGTAAATTAATTTTAAAAATAAAATAAAATGTCAAATGCAAGAGGAACCTCAAGAAAATGAACATTTTCAATCGTTCTTTTTTAAATAAATAAGAAACTTGGCTTCAGGCCAAATCCTATGTGTGATTTTTCAGGCAAGGCTTTACCTGCGAAGTGTCATGAGGAAAGGCTGCCTTCCCCCCACAGAACTGGCCAGCAACCGGTGCATCTCAGACTCTGAATGTTGCTACAGTAAAGGACTCAGGCACCCCGGTTGACTGTGCTCAGAAGCATAGCCATTTTGCTACCCCAGTGCCTCCACTAGAGGCTACTTGCAAGGCCCCATTTGCCTCTGCTAACACTTCTTTGTGGGGATAGAGCAATGCCTTGAGGGCACTTTTTTGCACTCCTAGTAGTCAGTGTTTTTCCACCCTAGACATTCCTCTTCATCCTCCTCCCTTCTCTTAGGGGGTTCATAGAGCAGCAGGAGCCTTTTACTCAGTACTCCTCTGGCAGTGAGATGATTGCCTCTACCACACATGATATGTCCCCAGTGGAGAAAAACAGAACATTGGCAGAGTGGCTGCATTCTTTCTGGCATCTTGCTTACATTGTCATAGTCAGTAAATAAACCCATAACTACTGCTTTAATTTTGGCTAGCTGTATTAATCAACCAACTCTCTCTAGCTAAGCTCTTGATAATAAGTGGAAATAAGAGCACAGGTCCAGGATGGACATGGATTATCTGGAGAGAGTTTCAATCCATTAAAGACAGGAAGTTAACCCAGTATAAACCTTAATTAGAGTTAATTACATAATGCTCCATCAGGAGAGGCCAATTAAAAACATAAACACTGTACATTAACATTCCTTTAGACCTTCATAACCTTTTAACCTTGCATAAGCACTGGCATCAGGATGAATAACTTTATAGCCAATCTCCATCTAATGAAAGAGGAAAGAAAGGTGTGCCATTTTTTGCTATGACATAGAGTCCTTATGTATTTTATGTGAACAAAAAGGGAGAACTCTTTAATATTAATTTCATTTTCTAATATATGTTATATTTATTCATTATTAGTACCTTATTTCATTTTCTAAAATAGAGATGTATTCAAGTTCAAAGAGAATTTCTTGTTAACTTTCCGGCTCCCTGGTGGTCAGCTCGTTGTACAATACATTCAGTTCAGTTCAATTACTCAGTCTTGTATGACTCTTTGCAACCTTATAGACTGCAGCACTCCATGCCTCCCTGTCCATAACCAACTCCTGGAGGCTGCTCAAACTGATTTCCATCGAGTTGATGATGCCATCCAACCATCCCATCCTCAGTCGTCCCCTTCTCCTCCTTCTTTCAATATTTCCCAGCATCAGGGTCTTTTTCAATGAGTAAGTACTTCTCATCAGGTGGCCAAATTATTGGAGTTTCAGTCTCAGCATCAGTCCCTCCAGTGAATATTCACGACTGATTCCCTTCAGGATGGACTTGTTGGATCTCCTTACAGTCCAAGGGACTCTCAAGAATCTTCTCCAACACCACAGTTAAAAATCATCAATTTTTCTGCACTTAGCTTTCTTTATAGTCCAACTCTCACATCCATACTTGACTACTTAAAAAACCATGGCTTTGACAAGATGGACATTTGTTGGCAATATAATGTCTCTGCATTTTATTAAGCTGTTATTTTGGTTACAGCTTTTCTTCCAAGGAGCAAGGGCCTTTTAACTGCATGGCTGCAGTCACCATCTGCAGTGATTTTGGAACCCCCCAAAATTAAATCTGTCACCGTTTCCCCATCTATTTTTCGTGAAGTGATGGGGCCTAATGCCATGATCTTCATTTTCTGAATGTTGACTTTTAAGCCAACTTTTTTATTCTTTTTCACTTTCATCAAGGGGTTCTTTCGTTCCTCTTCATTTTATGCCATAGGGTGGGGTCATCTGTGTATCTGAGGTTATTGATGTTTCTCCCCACAATCTTGATTCCAGCTTGTGCTTCTTCCAGCCCAAAATTTTGCATGATGTACTCTGTATTGAAATTAAATAAACAGGGTGACAATATACAGTCTTGTCATACTCCTTTCCCAATTTGGAACCAGTCTGTTGTTGCATGTTCAGTTCTAACTGTTGATTCTTGACATGCATATACATTTCTCAGGAGGCAGGTCTGGTTGTCTGGTATTCCCATTTCTTTAAGAATTTCCCACAGTTTGATTTGATTCACACAGTCAATGGCTTTGGCATAGTCAATATAGCAAAAATAGATGTTTTTTCTGGAACTCTCTTGCTTTATAATCCAGTAGATGTTGGTAATTTGATCTCTGGTTCCTCTGCCTTTTCTAAATCCAACTTGAACATTTGCATGTTCCTAGTTCACATACTGTTGAAGCCTGGCTTGGAGAATTTTGAGCAATAATTTGTTAGCGTGTGAGATGAGTGCAATTGCGTGGTAGTTTGAACATCCTTTGGCACTTCTTTCCTTTGGGATTGGAAAGAAAACCTACATTTTCTAGTCCCGTGGCCACTGCCAAGTTTTCCATATTCATTGGCATATTCAGTACAGCACTTTCACAGCATCATCTTTTAGGATTTGAAATAGGTCAGCTGGAATTCCATCACCTCCACTAGCTTTGTTTGAGGGGGTGCTTCCTAAGGCCCACTTGACTTCACATTCCAGCATGTCTGGCTTAGGTGAATGATCACACCATCGTGTGATCTGGGTCATGAAGATCTTTCTTGTATAGTTCTTCTGTGTACTCTGGCCAACCATCCTTAATATCTTCTGCTTGTATTAGGTTCATATCATTTCTGTCCTTTATTGTGCTCATTTTGCATGAAATATTCCCTTGCCATCTCTAGTTTTCTTGAAGAGATCTCTAAAGTTTCCCATTCTATGGTTTCCCTCTATTTCTAGGCATTAATCACTGAAGAAGTTTTTCTTATATCTCCTTGCTATTCTTTGGAACTCTGCATTCAGATGGGTTTCTCTTTCCTTTTCTCCTTTGCCTTTCACTTTTCTTCTTTCCACAGCTATTTGTAAGGCCTCCTCATACAGCCATTTTGCCTCTTTGCAAACCTCTTTGGAGATGGTCTTGATTGCTTCCTTCTGTACAATGTCATGAACCTCCGTCCATAGTTCTTCAGGTACTGTGTTAATCAGATCTAATCCCTTGAATCTATTTCTCACTTCCACTGTAAAATCGTAAGATATTTGATTTAGGTCATACCTATAAGTTCTAGAGGCTTTCCCTAATTTCTTCAATTTATGTCTGAATTTGGCAATAGGGAGTTCATTATATTAGCCACAGTCTGCACCTGGTCTTGCTTTTGCTGACTCTATAGAGCTTCTCTCTCTTTGGCTGCAAAGGATATAATCAATCTCCTTTCAGTGTTGGCCATCTGGTGATATCCGTGTGTAATCTTCTCTTATGTTGTTGGAAGAGGGTGTTTGCCTTGATCATTGTGTTCTCTTGGTAAAACTGTTAGCCTTTGCCCCGCTTCATTCTGCACTCCAAGGTCAAATTTGCCTGTTACCCCAGGTATCTCTTGACTTTCCTTTTTTTCATTCCAGTCCCCAGTAAACAAAAATACATCTTTTTGGGTGTGAGTTCTAGAAGGTCTTGTAGGGCTTAAACTTCAGCTTCTTCAGCAGTATTGGTTGGGACATAAACTTGGCTTACTGTGATATTGAATGGTTTCCCTTAGGAATGAAGAGAGATAATTATGTCACCTTTGAGATTGCACCCAAGTACTGCTGACTCTTGTTGACTATGACGGCTACTCCATTTCTTCCACCATCACCAGCCACATCCACTACTGGATGCTATTATTACTATTATTAATTAATTTATATTATATATATGTTATAATATATAATAATATATATTATTATTATTAATTTTTACCTTTGGCTCCATCTCATCATTCTTTCTGGAGCTATTTCTCCACTCATCTCCAGTAGCACATTGGGCACCTACCGACCTAAGGACTTCATCTTTCAGTGTCCTATCTTTTCGCCTTTTCATACTGTTTGTGGGGTTCTCAAGGCAAGAACACTGAAGTGTTTTGTCATTTCCTTCTCCAGTGCACCACACTTTGTCACAACACTCCACCATTACCCGTCCATCTTGGTTGGCCCTTTACCGCATAGCTCGTAGTTTCACTGAATTAGACAAGGCTGTGGTCCATATGATCAAATTGATTAGTTTTCTGTGATTGTAGTTTTAACTCTATCTGATCTCTGATGGAGATGAGTAAGAGGCTTATGGAAGCTTCCTGGTTGGAGATACTGACTGAGGGGGGCCATAGTTTACTGACGGGAGGCCAGCATAGTTTGACCTCAGGTAAATAACAGGGAGAGAACACAACGCTGCCCGTCAACAGAAAATTCGATTAAATATTTCATGGCCCTGTCCATCAGAATAAGATCCAGTTTCTCCCTCAGTCGGTCTCTCCCATCAGGAAGCTTCCGTAAGCCTCTTATACTTCTCCATCAAAGGCAGACAGATTGAAAGCGACAACCACAGGAAACTAACCAATCTGATCACATGGACTAAAGCCTTGTCTAACTCAGTGAAATTTTGAGTCATGCTGTGAAGGGCCATCCAAGACAGATGGGTCATTGTGGGGTGTTGTGACAAAAGGTGGTGTACTGGAAAAGGGAATGGCAAACCACGTCGGTATTCTTGCTTTGAGAACCCCAAGAACATAATGAAAAGGCAAAAAGATAGGACACTGAAAGATGAACTCTGCAGGTCAGTAGGTTCCCAATATGCTACTGGAGGTCAGTGGAGAATTAACTCCAGAAAAAATGAAGAGGAGGAGCCAAAGCAAAAAGAACACCCAGTTGTGGATGTGACTGGTAATGAAAGTAAATTGCAATGCTGTAACGAGCAATATTGTATAGAAACCTGGAATTTTAGGTCCATGAAACAAGGTAAATTGGAAATGGTGAAACAGGAGATGGCAAATGTGAACATCGACATTTTAGGAATCAGCAAATTAAAATAAACTGGAATGGGTGAATTTGACTCAGATGACCATCATATCTACTACTGTGGGCAAGAATCCCTTAGAAGAGATGGAGTAGCCATCATAGTCAAAAAAAGAGTTCCAAATGAAGTACTTGGATGCAATTTCAAAAATGACAGAATGTTCTTGGATTATTTCCGAGGAAAACCATTCATATCATAGCAATCCAAGTCTATGCTCCAGCCAGTCATGCTGAAGAAGCTGAAGCTGAACGGTTCTAGGAATACCTACAAGACCTTCTAGAACTAACACACACACAAACTATAACCTCTTCATTATAGGGGGCTGCAATGCAAAACTAGGAAGTCAAGAGATACCTGGTATAACAGACAAATTTGGTACAAAATGAAATGGGTCAACCGAGGAAACCAGATCTGAAAGAGACACATGCACCCCAATGTTCATCGCAGCACTGTTTATAATAGCCAGGACATGGAAGCAACCTAGATGTCCATAAGCAGACAAATGGATAGGGAAGCTGTGATACATATACACCATGGAATATTACTCAGCCATTAAAAAGAATTCATTTGAATCAGTTCTAATGAGATGGATGAAACTCGAGCCCATTATACAGAGTGAAGTAAGCCAGAAAGATAAAGACCATTACAGTATACTAACACATATATATGGAATTTAGAAAGATGGTAACGATAACCCTATATGCAAAAAGAAAAAGAGACACAGATGTACAGAACAGACTTTTGGACTCTGTGGGAGAAGGCGAGGGTGGGATGTTTCAAGAGAACAGCATCGAAACATGTATATTATCTATAGTGAAACAGATCACCAGCCCAGGTTGGATGCATGAGACAAGTGCTCGGGGCTGGTGCATTGGGAAGACCCAGAGGGATGGGGTGGGGAGGGAGGTGAGAGGGGGGATCCGGATGGGGAATACGTGTAAATCCATGGCTAATTCAAGTCAATGTATGACAAAAACCACTACAGTATTGTAAAGTAATTAGCCTCCAACTAATAAAAATAAATGAAAAAAATAAAAAAATAAAAAAACAAAAGCGAAGTGGGTCAAAAGCTAACAGAGTTTTCAAAAGAGAGCACACTGGTCATAGCAAACATTATCTTTCAACAACACAAGAAAAGACTCTACACATGGATATAACCAAATGGTCAACATCAAAATCAGATTGATTATATCCTTTGCAGCAAAGATGGAGAAACTTTACACAGTCAGTAAAAATAAGACCAGGAGCAGACTATGGCTCAGATCATAACCTCCTTATTGCCCAATTTAGACTTACATTGAATAAAGTCTGGAAAGCCACCAGATCATTTAGATATGATCTTAATCAAATCCCTCAGGATTATACAGTGGAAGTGAGATTCAAGGGATTAGATCTGATAAAATGCCTGAAGAACTATGGACAGATGTTTGTGAAATTGTACAGGAGGCAGTGATCAAGACAGTACCAAAGAAAAATAAATACAAAGAGGCAAAATGGTTGTCTGAGGAGGCCATGCAAATACTTAAGAAAAGAAAAGACACAAAAGGTAAAGAGAAAAGGAAAGAGATACCCATTTGAATTCAGAGTTCCAAAAAATAGCAAGGAGAAATAAGAAAACCTTCCTCAGTTATCAATGCCTAGATATAGAGGAAAACCGTAGAATGTGAAAGACTAGATATCTCTTCAAGAAAATTAGAGATGCCAAGGGAATATTTCACACAAAGATGGACTTGATAAAGGACAGAAATTGTATGAACCTAACAGAAGAAGAAGATATTAAGAAGACGTGGCAGGAATACTCAGAACTAAACAGAAAAGATCTTTATGAACCAGATAACCATGATGCTGTCACCACTCACATATAGCCAGTCATCCTGTGAAGTCAAATGGGCCTTAGAAATCATCACATCAAACATAGCTACTGGAGGTGAAGGAATTTCAGTGGAGCTATTTCAAATCCTATAAGATGATGCTATGAAAGTGCTGCACTCAATATGCCAGAAAATTTGGAAAACTCAGCAGTGGCCACGGACTGGAAAAGGTAAACTTTCAATCCCATGCCAAAGAAAAGGAATGTAAAAGAATGCTCAAACTAATGCACAATTGTACTCATTTAACATACTAGAAAAGTAATGCTCAAAAGTCTCCAAGATAGGCTTCAACAGAACGTGAACTGTGAACTTCCAGATGTTCAAGCTTGATTTAAAAAGGCAAGTTAACTAGAGATCAAATTGTCAACATCCATTGGATCATCAGTAAAGCAAGAGTTCCAGAAAAAAAAAATCTACTTCTTCTTCATTGACTGCCAAAGCTTTTTACTGTGTGGATCACACAGACTGTGAAAAATTCTTAAAGAGATGGGAATACCAGACTACTTGATCTGCCTCCTGAGTAATCTGTATGCAGGTCAAGAAGCCACAGTTAGAACTGGACATGGAACAACAGACTGGTTCCAAGTCGGGAAAGGAGTATGTTAAGGCTGTATAATGTCACCCTGCTTATTTAACTTATATGCAGATTGCATCATGAGAAAAGCTGGACTGGATGAAATACAAGCTGGAATCAAGATTGCTGGAAAATATCAATAGCCACATACATGTAGATCATATCAACTTTATGGCAGAAAATGAAGAAATAAAGAGCTTCTTGATCAATGTGAAAGAGGAGGGTGAAAAAGTTGGCTTAAAACTCAACATTCAGAAAACTAAGATCATAGCATCTGGTCCCTTCACTTCATGGCAAACAGATGGGGAAACAATGGAAACCATGTCAGAGTTTATTCTTTTGGTCTCCAAAATCACTGTAGATGGTGACTGCAGCCATGAAATTAAAAGACCCCAGATCCTTGGAAGAAAAGCTATGACCAACCTAGACAGCATATTAAAAATCAGAGACATTACTTTGCCAAAAAAGTCCATCTTTTTAAAGCTAAGTTATTTCCAGTAGTCATGTATGGATATGGCAGTTGGACTGTAAAGAAAGCTGAGTGCTGAAGAATTTATGCTTTTGAACTATGGTGTTGGAGAAGACTCTTGAGAGTCCCTTACAGTATCAGGAGATCCATCCAGTCCGTCCTAAAGGAAATCAGTCCTGGATATCCATTGGATGGACTAATGCTGAAGCTGAAACTCCAATACTTTGGCCACCTGATGTGAAGAACTTACTCAGTTGAAAAGACCCTATTGCCTGAACAGATTGAAGGCAGAAGTGCATGACAGAGGATGAGATTGTTGGATGGTATCACCAACTCGATGGACATGAGATTGAGTAAGCTCTGGTAGTTGGTGTCGACAGTGAAGCCTGACATGGTGCAGTCCATGGGATTGCAAAGAGTTGGACATGACTGAGCAACTGACTTAAACTTACTGAACCATATATCTAACTTATATTCTCCTTTAACAATATAGTAAGTTTACAGATTAAAGTAACTTTATTCATTCTTCCAACCCCTCTATCCATGTTTATTTTTACAATACATAAATAATACACAATTTTAAAACCAATTCTCATTACTAAATACTAAACTTTTGAATGTCAGTATTTTATAACCTTTTCATCATTTTAATGTAAAATTTACATACAATATAATGATTTTCTGTCAAACACGAAGCTAAGCATTTTATAGGTAATATCTCTATAATGGCACAAAAATTGAGAAGAAATCATTGACTTTCTTGATGATGAGGAATCTGAGATCCTTTGAGTTTAGGTTTGCTTCACCCACACACTCTTTGTTTTTTAATGTTAAACCAAACTAGTTCAATAGCATTTATAGCAGTGAATCTTTATATGTAGTCATTGTTTGATTTTTGCTTTCTTACTAGCTTAACTATTTGAGTCTTCACTATCCATATGCCATATTTGTGGTAAAGATCCATAGTTTTGATTTGAGGATTAAAATCTCAACCATTCTAATGGAATAAGGGATTTGAGTGGAACTTCACCTCTGCACGTGTAAAAACATGTGATTGCAGATTTTAAAATTGCTATCTTTGTTCACAGTAGCTCATGGTTGAAATATGACTCAAACCTTATCAACCAGGTTGTTTGCAGCCATAATTGCATGTTTTAAGGAGATCTTTGGGTTTGAACCTGAGAACGTGTGAAGCTGAGGGTACTACAGTGATTCTGTTACTCTGTGGAAATGGGAGTAAAACAAGCATAGGAATCACTGACCTGAGACAGAAACAAACTACACCTTGCACTGATGATGGAGCCAAAGTCAGTCAGTTCAGTTCAGTTCAGTTCAGTCACTCAGTCGTGTCCAACTCATTTTGACCCCATGGACTGCAGCATGCCAGGCTCCTCTGTCCATCACCAACTCCCAGAGATTACTCAAACTCATGTCCATTGAGTCGGGGATGTCATACAACAATCTCATCCTCTGTCATAACCTTCTCCTCCCGCCTTCCATCTTTCCCAACATCAGGGTCTTTACAAATAAGTCAGCTCTTCACATCAGGTGGCCAAAGTATTGGAGTTTTAGCTTCAGCATCAATCCTTCCAATGAACACCCAGGACTGATCTCCTTTAGGATGGACTGGTTTGATCTCCTTGCAGTCCAAGGGACTCTCAAAAATCTTTTCCAACACCACAATTCAAAAGCATCAATTATTTGGTGTCCCACTTTCTTTATAATCCAACTCTCACATCCATACATGACTACTGGAAAAACCATAGCTTTGACTAGATGGACCTTTCTTGACAAAGTAATATCTCTGCTTCTTAATATGCTGTCTAAGTTGGTCATAACTTTTCTTCCAAGGAGCAGGGGTCTTTTAGTTTCATAGCAGCAGTCACGATCTGCAGTGATTTTGGAGCACAAAAAAATAAACTCTGTCACTCTTTCCATTTTTTCCACATCTATTTGCCATGAAGTGATGGGACCAGATGCCATTATCTTAGTTTTCTGAATTTTGAGTTTTAACCCAACTTTTTCACTCTCCTCTTTCACTTTCATCAAGAGGCTCTTTAGTTCTTCACTTTCTGCCATAGGTGTGATGTCATCTGCATATCTGAGTTTATTGATATTTCTCCCAGCAATCTTGATTCAAGCCTGTGCTTCATCCAGTCCAGCATTTCTCATGATGTACTCTACATAAGTTAAATAAGAAGGGTGAAAATATATAACCCTGAAGTACTCCTTTGTCAATTTAGAACCAGTCTGTTGTTTCATGTACAGTTCTAACTGATGCTTCTTAACCTGGGAGACAGATCAGGTGGTCTGCTATTCCCATCTCTTTGAGAATTTTCAAGTTTTTTTTTTTTTTTTTTTTTTAATGATCCACACAAAGACTTTTGCACAGTCAATAAAGCAGAAATAGGTTTTTGTTTTGTTTTGTTTTGTTTCTGGAATTCTCTTGCTTTGTTGATGATCCAATCGATGCTAGTAATTTGCTCTCTTGTTCCTTTGCCTTTTCTAAATCCAGCTTGAACATCTGAAAATTCATAGTTCACATACTGTCGAAGCCTGGCTTGGAGAATTTTGAGCATTAATTTTCTAGCATGTGAGTGAGTGAGTGAAGACACTCAGGCATGTTCAACTCTTTGTGACCCCATGGACTACCATGCTCCTCTGTCCATGAGATTATCCAGGCAATAGTACTGGAGTGTGTTGCCATTTCCCTCTCCAGAGAAACTTTCCAACCCAGGGATCAAACCTGTGTCCTCCCACATTGTGAGATGAGTGTAATTGTGTGGTAGTTTGAGCAATTTCCTTTATTTGGGATTGGGATGAAAGTTGACTTCTAGTCCTGTGGCCACAGCTGAGTTTTCCAAATTCGCTGACATATTGTGTGCAGCACTTTCACAGCATCGTCTGTTAGGATTTGAAATAGATCCACTGGAATTCAATCACCTTCACTAACTTTGTTTGTAGTGATGCTTCCTAAGACCCACCTGACTTCTCATTCCAGGATGTCTGGGCCTAGGTGAGTGATCACACCATCATGATTATCTGGGCCATGCAGATCTTTTCTGTATAGTTCTGTGTATTCCTGCCACTGTGTCCACCAAAAGTTCGTTTTAAAGATAACCTATTAATAGCTAATTTTTCACACTGAGATTTTTCTCCTGCTGTATTATTTTTTATTTTTAATAACCAAACCAATCTTGTGACATAAATGTAATGCTCTCTCCATTTAAGAAATAAGGAAAATAAGGTGCAATTTTTTTTAATAATATGTAAATTATCAGAATTCAGTTAAATGATGCAATCATGATTAGCAGTCAGAACACAGGGTCCAATATTAATCTCCACTGGTTCTTTATTGCAATTGTGATTTGCATACCTCTTCCAATTATCAAAAATGTTCTTGTGGATATAGAAAAAAAATGTCATTATCTTTCTTTATAATCCACTTTATTGTTTTTTGACACTCCATTTTAATTTATACTATTGGCTGATTCATGTTGATGTGTGATGGAAACCACCACAATATTGTATTTATACTCCATTTAAAAAGAAAATTGAATTTAAAAACTCAATAAAAATAAAAAAACATATTTGTCTAGTGCTTAATATACAGATCATCTTTGCACTTTAATTTGTGATCTTTCCCATGGTATAGAATGCAGTGATGATTGAAACCAAATTAAAGTTAATATGGAAATCAGTTATACTTCTCATTATTTACATTTTTTGTGAAATAGCATTTCTTGGATATATTAACGTTTGTTATAAATAAAATATAATAAAATATAAAATCTTCCCCTCATCAAATGGACATATAAACTAGCCTGTAATAATGAAGCTAGCTAAAACAACAACAAAAACAACAACAACAAAAATAATGAAGCTAGCTATGCTGAGGATACGTTTGGATGTAAAATGTAAGTTGAACATTGCTGGCAATTTTTTGCAGTATTAGTAGTTGTGAATTATCTGTAGATTTTTTTCCTACTGCTTAAAAATGTTGCAATTTCTTTAGTCTTTTTTGTGTCCACAATTTTGTAAAGTTTTAGTTGATAATTTTAGGACTTACAAGGTAAATATTTTATATTAATAAAATGTTAGCTTTAGTAGAAAGAATCTCTATTCAAAATTCTTCCAAAGCAACATTTTATTACAAGTTGCAAGTAAATTCATAACAAAGTTTTAAAACAAACATTTTACATATAAAGAAATAAAATATAGAATCTGAATGAAATACAATAATACATTTTCTTGTGTAATGATAGCATAACATAGCTGTAATTTGCTTTGCAGTAAAGGATAGTATCGTCCTGCCACAGATATAATATTTTGTGTTTTTTGATAAGAAATATAGAGCTTAAAATACTTTCTTCTAAATTGAACCATTTAGAAAACGTGCTGCTGTAGAATCACACAAGTTTTGTAATAATTTGCATCTTGTATATCCCAAGATATTATTATTGAGAACAATAAAATATACAATTGTAAGATCAATGAGGGTTGAGATCACTGTATTCTCATAAGCTAAAAAAGACAATCATTATGATAATGAGAGTATGTTAATTGCTCTCTACCAACAACAAAAATGCAAATGATATACAGTAGGAAATTAACAGCAGTTACTGCTCAATATTGCATGACTTTTTCATTAAGAATAATATGAGATGTTGTTAAATTATAGAAAATGAGAATAATGATGATAGAATATTAAAGAGCTTTGGGCTTCCGGTCTGACTATGCAGGAAATCATTAGGAATGGTTCTGAGCAAGTGCTTCATTCTGTGTGAGTTCAGCAAGCTTGTAGAGTACAATAGGGAAATGTTCATGTATGCTTTTGTTTTACAAGATAAAACATGACTGGATATTCTGGCTCAGCTAGAAGAAGTTCAGTAATATTTTATGAACAATACATTTGCCAAAATCTGTTAACACCATTTCACCCTTCTCTTTGAATATCTTGGACAGATGGAAGAATGGATATAATTTTCCAAAATCCCAGAACAATCTGAAGAATTGATAGTCTTTGTAAATGCAAATCATTTTCAAAGAAAGGAAAATGATTATAAGACTAAGAGTTAGATGAAGCATAAACATGGTAAGAAACAAAGAAACTTTAACTTTTTCCTGTGTGCTACAAAGAAAGATTCATATTAACTTTCTTTTGGAAAGTTTTCATATGAAAGGAAACTGCTTTATAATAGACCATTTAATACACCATTATCTCTGTGTAATTCAGTCTGTCAAATGTGGTACAATTACAGCAAGAATGAAATCTAGAAAGGGTGATATTAAACATATTTGAGATAATGTATAATAGTAAAATATACGCTATGTTCTGTGGAGATTAGTCTGCTCACAAAGGTGAAACTATATTAATTTATTCAAGCAAAAGGATATAATTTAGTGTAACAAAGTTACATGAAAATTGAAATGTTTGGACAAAGGGAAAAGGAGAGTGTAAGGACAAACAGGATATTTGTATCATTTTTACTTTTATCTATTGTGGAATTTTAAACAACTAATTGGATACATTTTTCCTTTGTGACGCAGATGCTCAAGAATCTGCCTACAATGCAGGATCCAGGAAAATATCCTGGAGAAGGGAATGGCAACTCACTTCAGCATTTTTGCCTGGAGAATTCCATAGACAGAAGAGCCCAGTGGGCTATAGTCCATGATATTGCCAAGAGTGGGACCTGACTGAGCAACGAGCATTTTCACTTTTAACTGGATGCATTAATATAAAGTAATCTTGGTTCCAAATAGGAAAATGAGTACGTCAAGGCTGTATATTGTCACCCTGCTTATTTAACTTATATGCAGAGTGCATCATGAGAAACATTGGGTTGGAAGAAGCACAAGCTGGAATCAAGATTGCTGGGTGAAATGTCAATAACCTCAGATATGCAGATGATACCACCCTTATGGCAGAAAATGAAGAGGAACTATAAGCTTCTTAATGAAAATGATACAGAAGAGTGAAAAAGTTGGCTTAAAGCTTAAAATTCAGAAAAGTAAGATCATGGCATGTGGTCCCATCACTTCATGGGAAATAGATGGGGAGACAGTGGAAAAAGTGTCAGGCTTTATATTTTGGGACTCCAAAATCACTGCAGATAGGGATTGCAGCCATGAAATTAAAAGACACTTACTCCTTGGAAGGAAAGTTATGACCAAACTAGATAGCATATTAAAAAACAGAGACATAGAGCTGCTGGTAGTAGTCTCTTATGATCCTTTGGATTTCAGTGTTGTCTGTTGTGATCTCACCCTTTTCATTTCTTTGACAAAATTCAACACTCATTTATGATTAAAACTCTCCAGAAAGCAGGAATAGAAGGAACATACCTCAACATAATAAAAGCTATATATGACAAACCTACAGCAAGCATCACCCTCAATGGTGAAAAATTGAAAGCATTTCCCCTGAAATCAGGAACAAGACAAGGATGCCCACTCTCACCACTACTATTCAACATAGTGTTGGAAGTTTTGGCCACAGCAATCAGAGCAGAAAAAGACATAAAAGGAATCCAGATAGGAAAAGAAGAAGTGAAACTCTCGCTGTTTGCAGATGACATGATCCTCTACATAGAAAACCCTAAAGACTCTTCCAGAAAATTACTAGAGCTAATCAATGAATATAGTAAAGTTGCAGGATATAAAATTAACACGCAGAAATCCCTTGCATTCCTATATACTAACAATGAAAAAACAGAAAGAGAAATTAAGGAAACAATACCATTCACCATTGCAACAAAAAGAATAAAATACTTAGGAGTATATCTACCTAAAGAAACAAAAGACCTATACACAGAAAACTATAAAACATTGATGAAAGAAATCAAAGAGGACACAAACAGATGGAGAAACATACCGTGTTCATGGATTGGAAGAATCAATATTGTCAAAATGGCTATTCTACCCAAAGCAATCTATAGATTCAATGCAATCCCTATCAAGCTACCAACGGTATTTTTCACAGAACTAGAACAAATAATTTCACAATTTGTATGGAAATACAAAAAAGCCTCGAATAGCCAAAGTAATCTTGAGAAAGAAGAATGGAACTGGAGGAATCAACCTGCCTGACTTCAGACTCTACTACAAAGCCACAGTCATCAAGACAGTATGGTACTGGCACAAAGACAGAAATATAGATCAATGGAACAGAATAGAAAGCCCAGAGATAAATCCACGAACCTATGGACACCTTATCTTTGACAAAGGAGGCAAGGATATACAATGGAAAAAAGACAATCTCTTTAACAAGTGGTGCTGGGAAAACTGGTCAACCACTTGTAAAAGAATGAAACTAGAACACTTTCTAACACCATACACAAAAATTAACTCAAAATGGATTAAAGATCTAAATGTAAGACCAGAAACTCTAAAACTCCTAGAGGATAACATAGGCAAAACACTCTCTGACATAAATCACAGCAAGATCTTCTATGACCCACCTCCCAGAATATTGGAAATAAAAGCAAAAATAAACAAATGGGACCTAATGAAACTTAAAAGCTTTTGCACAACAAAGGAAACTATAAGTAAGGTGAAAAGACAGCCCTCGGATTGGGAGAAAATAATAGCAAATGAGGAAACAGACAAAGGATTAATCTCAAAAATATATAAGCAACTCCTGAAGCTCAATTCCAGAAAAATAAATGACCCAATCAAAAAATGGGCCAAAGAACTAAACAGACATTTCTCCAAAGAAGACATACAGATGGCTAACAAACACATGAAAAGATGCTCAACATCACTCATTATCAGAGAAATGCAAATCAAAACCACAATGAGGTACCATTACACGCCAGTCAGGATGGCTGCTATCCAAAAGTCTACAAGCAATAAATGCTGGAGAGGGTGTGGAGAAAAGGGAACCCTCTTACACTGTTGGTGGGAATGCAAACTAGTACAGCCACTATGGAAAAGAGTGTGGAGATTTCTTAAAAAACTGGAAATAGAACTACCATATGACCCAACAATACCACTTCTGGGCATACACACTGAGGAATCCAGATCTGAAAGAGACACGTGCACCCCAATGTTCATCGCAGCACTGTTTATAATAGCTAAGACATGGAAGCAACCTAGATGCCCATCAGCAGATGAATGGATAAGGAAGCTGTGGTACATTTACACCATGGAATATTACTCAGCCGTTAAAAAGAATTCATTTGAATCAGTTCTAATGAAATGGATGAAACTGGAGCCCATTATACAGAGTGAGGTGAGCCAGAAAGATAAAGAACATTACAGTATACTAACGCATATATGCGGAATTTAGAAAGATGGTAACGATGGCCCTATATGCAGGGCAGAAGAAGAGACGCAGAAGTACAGAACAGACCTTTGAACTCTGTGGGAGAAGGGGAGGGTGGGATGTTTCGAAAGAACAGTATGTATATTATCTGTGGTGAAACAGACCACCAGCCCAGGTGGGAGGCATGAGTCAAGTGCTCGGGCCTGTTGGGCTGGGGGGATCCAGAGGAATCGGGTGCAGAGGGAGGTGGGATGGGAGACTGGGATGGGGAATTCATGTAACTCTATGGCTGATTCATATCAATGTATGACAAAACCCACTGAAAAATAAAAAAATAAATTAAAAAAAAAAAAAAAAAACAGAGACATTACTTTGCCCACAAAGGTCCATCTGGTCAAGGCTATGGTTTTTCCAGTGGTCATGTATGGATGTGAGAGTTGGACTGCAAAGAAAGCTGAGCGCCGAAAAATTGATGGTTTTTAACTATGGTGTTAGAGAAGACTCTTGAGAGTCCCTTGGACTTCAAGGAGGTCCAACCAGTCCATCCTAAAGGAGATCAGCCCTGGGGTGTTCATTAGAATGACTGATGCTGAAGCTGAAACTCCAGTATTTTGGGCACCTCATGCGAAGAGTTGACTCATTGGAAAAGACCCTGATGTTGGGAGGGATTGGGGGCAGGAGGAGAAGGGGACGATAGAGGATGAGATTGCTGGATGGCATCACCGACTCGATGGGAATGAGTTTGAGTAAGCTCTGGGAGTTAATGATGGACAGGGAGGCCTGGCGTGCTGTGATTCATGGGGTCATAAAGAGTTGGACACGACTGAGTGACTGAACTGAACTGAAGTGAACTTTTACACTCTTTAGGGTCATGTTGTCCCTATGAAAACTTTTTTATTTGTTCAAACAAACCAAGTTTTCCTAATTTAGTGCTGAGCTAATATCATAATCTCCTCCTCTGCCTGTTTTCCTGTTAATGCCTATTTGTTAGAGCCTGCTTTGTGGCTTCATTTGTAGGAAGACATTTTTTGCCTCTTTATTTGATTTGATTTGATTCTAATTGAAGTATAGTTGATTTACAATGTTGTGTTAGTTTCAGGTTTGCAACAAGTGATTTATGTTGTTTTTCTTTATAGGTTGTTTCATGATATTAAATATAATTCCCTATGCTATATAGTAGGTCCTATAATTTCTCCACATACATAGAGGTGCATATATGTTAGTCCCAGACTCCTGATTTATCTCTCCATTCCTTTTCCCTTTGGTAACCATAAATTTATTTTCTATGTCTATGAGACTGTTTCTGTCTTGTAAATAAGTTTATTTGTATCCTTTCTAAAAATCCACAAATAAGTTATTTCATATATTTGCCTTTCTCTAACTTATTTCACTCAATATGGTAATCTGGGTTCATCCATGTTGCTGCAAATGGCATTATCTCAGATTTTTATGGCTGCATAATAGTCCATTGTACATAAATACCACATCTTCTTTATCCATTCAACTGTTGATGGGCATCTGTTAATAAGTTGCTTTCATTTCTTGTCACTATTGTAGTATTTCTGGGAACATCAGGGTGGATATATCTTTTGGAATTATAGTTTTCTCCAGATACATGCTAAAGAGCAAAATTGCTGGACCTTACTTTTAGTTTTTTAAGAACCTCTCTGTACTGTTATCTGTGGTGATTGTGCCAATTTATATTCCCACCAACAGTGTAGGAGAGTTCTCTTTTCTCCACACCCACTCCAGCATTTACTATTTGTAAAATTTTAATTAAGGCTATTCTGACTGGTGAGGTATGAAACATAATTGTAGTTTTGATATGCATTTCTCTAATAATTTGCAATGTTGAGCATCTTTTCCTCTGCCTATTGGCCATCTGTATATCTTCTTTGGAGAAATGTGTATTTAGGTCTTCTGCCCATTTTTATTTTTTTATTAAGGTGAATGAGGTGTTTGTTCATTTTGGAAATCAATCCCTTGTCAGTGATATTGTTTGCAAAATTGTTCCCATCCTGTAAGTGGTCTTTCTGCTTTGTTTATGGTTTTGTGGGAAGGAATTTTAAAAGCATCTTGTGAAGTATCACATCAATAACATTATTCCATAACAAAGTTATTTTCATAGATAGACATACCCCAGCTAAATACAAGCTGCTGCTCACTACACTCAAGCAAGCTTACTTATTTCTCACATAATATCATTGCACTCCAGGTAGGCAATTCATTGCTTTGGAAATGTCTCAGAAACAAGCCCTTAAAATGGTTATTGCCCAGTAAACATACATTTCACTCTTGAGTGCCTTGTAGTTGTTTCACTCTAACAGATTAAAAGCATTTTTTCTAAAATCAATGTGGTACTGTTTCAAAACTGTAGAATGTGTGTGTGTGTGTGTGTGTGTGTGTGTGTTTTACAAAACTAAACATATCTCTTGATAGATGATCCAGCAATTATGAGTATTGGTATTTACCCAGATTAATTGAAATTTTTGTTCACATGAAAGTTTTTATATAATGTTTATAACAATTTTATTCATAATTGGCAAAACCTGGAAATGACCACAATGTCTTTAAGTAGATGGATGCATACATAAGCTATGGTACATTGAGACAACAGAAAATTCAGTGCTAAAAATAAAGAACTGTCAAACCCCCCAAAAAATGGAGGAAATATTCATGCATATTATTAAGTGAAAGAAGCCAATCTGAATGAGCTATATACCATATGGTTCCAAGCAATATGACATTATGGAAAAGGAAAAATTATGATGACAGTAAAAAAAAAAAAAAAAAAAAAAAAGAGTGGGGGAAAAAGAAAGAGGTCAAAAACAAAGCAGAGTAAAAAATCTACCTTTATCTCTGACCTTTAATATACAAACAGTAAAACATCCACAACTCAATAAAGGTGCCTTGGCCCGACACATTAGAAGGCAAGAAAACTCCCAATATCTGTGTATCAGAAGAGGCAGATCTGAGGGACCAGCAGAAACAGTATCTGAAGTCCATGCCCTCAGACCACAGTAGCAGAGCCCCTAGCTTCAGAGAATGCAACAGCTGAGAGAAGTCAGCACAACTCTGACTGTTGGATGAACTGGTGCCCATGGTCACAGGTAGTGAGGCAATAGCAGCAGAGGGGTCTGGGGCCTGTCCTTCCAGCCTCTGAGACTCCCACAACCCTGAACCCACCCTCCCCATCCACAGGGGTGAAACCTGTATCTCAGAGAATCCAAGACACAATGAAAGTGAAAGCAAGAGTTGCTCAGTCTTGTCCCACTCTTTGTGACCTCATGGACTACACAATCCCTGGAACACTCCAGGCCAGAATACTGGAGTGGATAGCCTTTCACTTCTTCAGGGGATCTTCCCAAACCAGGGATCCAACACAGGTCTCCCCCATTGCAGGCAGATTCTTTACCAGTTGAGCCACAAGGGAAGCCCTAAGTCACAACTGAAGATCCCTCTATTTCCACGAGAAGAGTGGCTCTGACAAAAGCAAGGCAGCAGCACTCCTGGTGGCCCAAGAAGCAATGACAAGGGCACAGAGCCACACCTCTCATAGACAGTGGCTGCAGGGAAGTGCAACTCACAAACATAAACAGAGGTATCTCTGATAAGAGAAAAGAAAGACTTGTGTGATAATGTCACTGTCAGAAAACAAAAGTTGTTTTTCATTTATTCAGTCTTGTCTAACTTGTTGAGACCCCAAGGAATGCAGCATGACGGTGTCCCTGCCCTTCACTATCTCACCCAGGGTTTGCCCAGGCTCATGTTCAATGAGTTGATGATGCCATCCAACCATCTCATCCTCTGTCCCCACTTCTCCTCCTGCCCTCAATCTTTTCCAGCATCAGGGGCTTTTCCAATGAGTTGGCTCTGCACATAAAGTGGCCAAAATATTGTTGCTTCAGCTTTAGCATCAGTCCTTTCAATGAATATTCAGGTTGATCTCATTTAGGATTGACTGGTTTAATCTGCTTGCTGTCCAAGGGACTCTCAAGAGTCTTCTCTAGCACCACAGTTCAAAAGCATGACTTTTTCAGCATTCAGCCTTCTATATGGTCCAAATTTCACATCCATCCATGACTACTGGAAAAACCATAGCTTTGACTAAAGGGACCTTTGTTGACAAAGTGATATTTCTGCTTTGTAATACATTGTCTAGGTTTGTCATAACTTTGCTTCCAAGGAGCAAGCCTCTTTTAATTTCATGTCTGTAGGCACTGTCAATAGCAATTTTGGAGCCCAAGAAAATAAAGTCTATAATTGTTTCTTTCTTTCCCCCCATATATTTTCCATGAAGAAGTAAGACTGAATATCATGATCTTAGATTTTTGAATGTTGAATTTTAAAGCAACTTTTTCCACTCTCTTCTTTCACCTTCATCAAAAGGATCATTAGTTACTCTTTGCTTTCTGCCACTTGGCTAACCTGGTAGCTCAGCTGTTAAAGAATCTGCCTGCAATGTAGGAGACCCCAGTTAAATTTCTGGGTCAGGAAGATCCTCTGGAGAAGGGATAGGCTACCCATTCCAGTATTCTTGGGCTTCCCTGGTGGCTCAGCTGGTAAAGAATCCATCTGCAATGTGGGACACCTGGGTTCAATCCCTGGGTTGGTAATATCCCCTGGAGAAGGGAACAGCTACCTGCTCCAGTACTGTGGCCTGAAGAATTTCATGACTACAGTCCATGAGGTCGCAAAGAGTTGTACAAGGCTGAGCGACTTTCACTTTTTGCCATTAGGGTGGTTCATATCCATATCTGAGGATACTGATATTTCTCCCAGAATTCTTGATTACAGTTCTTGCTTCATCCAGCCTGGCATTTTGTATGATGTGCTCTACATAGAGATTAAATAAGCAGGGTGAAAATATACAACCTTGACATAACTCCTTTCCCAATTTTGAAAGACTCCATTGTTCCATGTCTGATTCTAACTGTTGCTTCTTAACCTGCATACCTGTTTCTCTGGAGGTAGATAAAGTGGTTTGGCACTTCCATCTCTAAGAATTTTCCATAGTTTGGTGTGATCCACCCAGTCAATGGCTTTCTCATAATCAGTGAAGAAGAACTGGATACTTTTCAGAATTCCTTTTTTTTTTTTTTCTATTTTCCAATGGCTATTGGCAATTTGATCTCTGGCTTCACTGCCTTTTCTGAATCTAGCTTATATGTCTAGAAGTTCTTGTCTCACATATTATTGAAGCCTAGCTTGAAAAACTTTGAACATTACTTTGCTAGCATGTGAAATGAGTGCAATTGTGCAGTAGTTTGAACATTCTTTGGCATTTCCCTTCTTTGAAATTAAAACTGACATTTTCCAGTCTTGTGGCCACTGCTGAGTTTTCCAAATTTGCTGGCATATTGAGTGCAGCACTGTGACAGCATCATCTCTTAGGATTTGAAATAGCTCAGCTGGAATCCCATCATTTCCACTAACTTGTTTGTAGTAATGATTCCTAAGACCCACTTGACTTCAGACTCCAGAATGTCTGACTTTAGTTGAGTGACCACACCATCATGGTTATCTTGGTCATTAAGACATTTTATGTATAGTTCTGTGTATTCCTGCTGTCACTTGTTAAACTCTTCTGCTTCTGTTAGGTCCTTCCTTATTGTTTCTGTCTTTTATTGTACCCATACTTGTATGAAATACTCTCTTGGTATCTCTAATTTTCTCAAAGAGATCTTTAGTCTGTCCCAGTCTACTGTTTTCATCTATTTCTTTGCAATGTTCATTTAAGAAAGCTTTCTTACCTCTCATTGCTATTCTTTTGAACTCTGCATTCAGCTGGGTATATCTTTTCCATTCTCCTTTGATCTCCACTTCTCTTCTTTTCTCTACTATTTGATAAGCATCTTCAGACAACCATTTTGCTTTATTGTAATTCTTTTACTTTGGGATGATTTTAGTCACTGCCTCCTTTGTTACAAATCTCTGTCCATAGTTCTTCAGGCACTCTATATACCAGATCTAATCCCTTGAATCTATCTATCACCTCCACTGTATAATCATATGGGATTTGATTTAGGTTATAGCTGAATGACCTAGTGGTTTTCTCTACTTTCTTCCATTTACATCTGAATTTTCCAATAAGGTGCTCATGATATGAGCCACAACCAGCTCCAGTTTTTGTTTTTGCTGACTGTTTAGAGATTCTTCATCCTCGGTTACAAATAATATAATAAATTTGATATCAGCATTGACTGTCTGGTTATGTCCATGTGTAGAGTCATCTCTTGCATTGTTGGAAATGTGTTCTCTTGGTCAAAGCTAACTCTGTTAGCTTTTGCCCTGCTTCATTTTGTACCACGAGGCCAAACTTGCCTATTACTTCAGGTAACTCTTGACTTTGTACTTTTGCATTCTAAACCCTTATGATGAAAAGAAAATCCTTTTATGGTGTTAGTTCTAGAAGATCTTGTTGGTCTTCATAAACTTTAGCTTCTTTAGCTTTAATGGTTGGTGCATACACTTCTGTTACTATGCTGTGGGATGGTTTGTCTTGGAACTGAACTGAGGGCATTCTCACTTTTGAGATTGCACCCAAGTACTGCATTTTGGACTCTGTAGATGTTTGTAGATCTTCTCCAATTCTTCTTGTTGATTTATAGTCTCATACCATTATGCTCAGAAAAAATAGTTTTCATGATTTAAATTTTCTTAATTTGTTCAGGCTTATTTTCTGTCCTTTTATATGATCCTGGGGAATATTCTGTTTGTTAGAATTTTCTATGTGTCTGTTAACCCCTTTTGTTTGTTCTTGACAGTTGAGGACTGGATAGTTTAAATAATTTCAGTGGGTGTTGGGCTATAGGGGTGGGCCCTCTCTGTCTGGTACCCACATTGGTATGATTAAGGCAGAAAGTGTTTCCTCTTGGGGTTCACAGGCCAGATACAGCAGGTATGGTTCTGGATCAGTTAGCTTGAATGTTAAAGGACTGCTTTTTTGCTGAGACTTTTGCTGTCTTTAATAACTAGCCAGTACCAGGCAGTTTCTCTGGGGCCAGAAATTTTTCTTTTAATATGAAGAAATCATGAAATGAAAAAGAATTTAAAAATGATGACTACAGTATGCTTTGTACATATATATGCATGCATGTGTGCTAAGTTGCTTTGGTCATGTCCCAGTCTTTGCAACCCTATGGACTGTAGCTTGCCAGGCTCCTCTGTCCATAATATTCTCCAGTCAAGAATACTGTAGTGGTTTGCCATGCCCTCCTCCAGGGGATCTTCCTGACCCAGGGATCGAACCCGTGTATCCTGTGGCTCCTGCCTTGCAGGTGGATTCTTTACCACTTAGACATGAGGGAAGCCCACACATGTATATACATGTATGCATATAGGCACACCTATATGTGTGTTTATGTGTGTGTATTACTTAAGTATCTATATATGCATACCTACCTGTGTGTGTGAGTATGTATATTCAGGTCATTATGTTCACAATACACCCTTTTCTTTCCATCTTCTCTATTGTCTCATATTCTCTTTTCCTTTCTGATTAATTCATCAGCAAATTGATATTTCATTTATTCTTCAAGTTTTACCATTAATAATGTATGACCTTTACCAATGCCACCAAAATTGGTTTACTCCATCTTTTATGAATGCATAGAACTTCATCACATCTTCATGCAACTGGTTTGACAATCTGATTTGAACAGGTGTGATTATGCCTATATTGCCAGATAGATTTTGAGATCCATGAAAATGGTGGGTCTTGTAGGATTTCATTACTTTACTTATAGCTAAATCAATTATTCTGTCTGTTTCATATCATGTTCATTGGGATTATTTGTTGATTTTGTTTAACCTACAAAAGCCTTGACCTTACCCAGGATAGATCCCAGCCCCCCTAAGGACAGGTGTGGAAATATGAATTTTAATCAATATCTCTGCTGATAGTTTGCCACACTATATTTTTAGAACCATTGTTTAAGCCATTCATTATAAATTAAATAGTATAAACCCAAGTTATACCTTACTTTTACTGGTCTATTTAACACATTTAATAAATTAGAAAATGTAGCTCAAATTTTATTTCTAACCACAACATATACCAAATGATTTTCTTATCTTTCTGCATATATTAGTTTATTGAAGCTATAGTATAATCCACTGAAGTGGTTACTATTGCTAATCATTTTACAGATGAAGGTAGTGAAATCATACAATATGAATCTTTGAATGTGAAATTTAAGGATCAACACAGATACAGGGGGCCAACTCTAAAGTTATACTCAGTTTTTCTATTGTGCAAAGGATCTGTACCCCTAACTGAAATGTTGTTCAAAGATCATCAGTACTATCTATCTTTTAGTGCAGAGGTCCTCACCTCCTGGGCCACAGACCTGTGCTGTGGTGTGTTAGGATTTGGGCCACACAGCAGGAGGTGAGCAGGAGGCTAAGGAGCAAAGCTGCAACTGTGTTTACAGCTGCTCCCCTTGCTTGCATTATCTCCTGAGCTCTGCCTTCTGCTACATCAGGAATGGCATAATAGATGAAATATGCTTGAATCATCCTGAAACTATCACCAACTTCTCCTTTCCCATCATGTGAAAAAACTGGTGCCAGTTTTTGGTACCCAAAAAAATTGGGTACTGCTGTTATACTGTGTATAAAGAAATTAGATAGATGATTCATAGGTAGATGCTAAAGATAGCTAGGTAAATAGATAAATTATACTATCTGAAATGTGAAAAGTGATCAAAATTATAGCAGAACAAATAAAGGACATGAAGTGTCAGTCATGTGAAAAACAAATGCACTGTCTTCAGTCTGTTAGCTAATCCACAGACACACACATACTACTGTATAAAATAGACAACCAACAAGGATCTACTGTATAGCACCGGGAAGTCTGCATAATACTCTGTGATAATTTATGTGAGAAAATAATCTAAAAAGAAGGAATATATGGATACATATATATAACTGAATCACTTTGCTGTACATCTGAAGCAAATCCATCATTGTAAATAGAAAAAAAAATCATTACTTCTTAGTAATAAAAAGCCTACTTATCTACAATAAAACTCAAACTACTAGTTATATATATATATATATATATATATATTTATATTTATATGTATATTATGTAATATATATATTATGTCATATATATGACATATATATATATAAAGTGCTTTATCTGACAGAGAAAGTAAATATTTCTGAGAATTAGACCTAAAATACTTCTAACTCCTAATAGTTTCTATATTAATTAAACTGGGGAAAATTCTAAAGACAAATCTGGTCATAAATCATACTCATTGGCAGTTTATTTGGAAATTTTAATATTGAGGAGCTTATTCAAGTTAGTTTTAATGTCTAATTCTGGATATGAACTCAGTCTCCAATGAATGTACAAGAAAATGACCAAGCTGTTCAGTATCTTATCTGAAAAATAATTTAATGCAAAGACTCAGCTATGCAAGTTTTAAAAACTTCCTTATTGGTAAAAATTACAATAAACTCTGGCTTGAATTCATTTTACTTTCTACAAGCAAAGCATTTCATATACATTATCACATATAAGCATCATAACAAACTGAAAAAATGAATAGTATTTAGAGATGAATATGCCAAAACTCAGAAAGTGGGAGTGGAAAAGAAATGATTGCCTTTGGCCTACATTTGGACAAAAACAATATTGAAATCATAAAAATAATGCAATATTTATTGCCCATTTGAATTTGCTACAGAACATTTTTCTTTTCGGTATGTAGAAGCCAGTCATTGTACCAGAGAATCTATAGTCCAGATATGAACAATAACACTTTAGACATAAAAAGTATTATGCTGTTACTCCTCTAAAACAAGTCTAGATGGACACTTAAAATAAAATAACATGATTTGAAGGATAAAGAAACAGTAGCTGTGAATTCACCCAATTTCAAAATGTTATCCTAAGCACAAAAAGAAGATATCTATAGAAAAGTTGACACAGAATATACCTAGAAAGTCTACAAACTATTATTATCAGCATGAGATATGAAGTTTAGCCCTTCTGCTGACTTCAGGCATCAAATCCTGTTTGGATAGTGCATTCAATATTGATGTATATATTTCTCTTTCATGGACTATCCTTTCTACAAGGTACTTTTAGATCTTGAACTAACAAGTATCGTGAAAGCTGAACTTAGAATCTACGGCATGTTGGACAAATCTATTATATACAGAGACACAGAAAGCTCTTTGCTTCCAAGGGAAAAAAAAATACATGATTTTATTTCATATGGCAAAAGAGATATCTAATGACTTTTACAAATGGGCCAAGGGGGTGAGCATATATATATATATATATATATTTCCCCCCCCCCCCCCCCCCACTTTTTAGGCTTCAAGGTAATTGCTAGACAGCCTGAGGATATAGGCTAAGCTGTTGTTTTATCTATCTACCTTAACTGGCATCCTCATGGATTCAGATATAAATAAGAAGGCCACTAGAGAGAAATAGATGAAAGTAAGTGATATAAGAACTGTCAGCAGGAACTTCTGCGACTGCCTGACACTCAGCTGTTAAGTTACTTGCATCTGAAAACAAGCAACTTCTGCAGGACTTTTGCTCTAAATATTTATAGGAATGCAGGTTCTTATTTGATGAAAGCAAAATAATAGGTCTTGTGGAAGACTGGAGAGAGAGAGAGAGTTTATATTTATTAATTATTCTAATATTAACGCTGAAAATTAGAAATAGAAGAACAAGATTTTTAGCGAAGTTTTGATAGGGTATATACTGATAGAGAAAAGCTTCCCGGGGGGTGCCAGTAGCAAAGAATCTGACTGCAATGCAGATGACTTTGGAGACTTTGAGTTCAGTCCCTGGATAGGAAAAATCCCCTGAAGGTGGACATGGCAAACCAGTCCAGTAGTCTTCCCTGGAGAATCCCATGGACAAAGCACCCTGGTGGGCTACAGTCCATAGCCCTGCAAGGAGTCAGACATGACTGAGCGACTTAGCACATATGATGATAGAGGTAACCACAAGGGCAGAAAACAGAGCCAGTGAAATGAAATACCTGTAAAACTGCTACCCAGATGGCCAGAAACATGAAATGGTTTCAATATAATGTTGAGGAAAGCTCATAGAACAAAATATGATGTACTTTACAGGAGACAAAAGTAATGACATAAAACAGTAATTTTACAGAGCATTTCATAATATCTATGAGATTTTCTATAAACAATGGATTAAAAGTATGGTGGTAAAATATTCTTATAAATACTATGTCCAACAATGATTGTTGGTGTTTAGATTATGGCCTAAATGACTTATGTATGTATTTACGTATTTGATTGAATTATTAAAGCTAGTCAATAAGCATCTTCTGGATGTATATGTGGATTATGCTTTTTGATGCCCTTCAGTAGGAAAATGTTTTTAATCATCTCAAGCAATCAACATTATGGAAAAATGTCAATAAAAGCCATTGAAGAAAAGCATTGCATTTATTAAAGCAATATATTTATTATCAAATATAGTGCTTAGCAAAAGAACCCAAAGCAAAGAAATATAGTATTAGTTTAGTATGCAGGGAATCAAAAAGTTGATGGCTGAATTTTTTCAAAGTACTGTGCAATTATAATTTAACTTTATAATCATAACAAAATATTTTACTACTTTCTTCAGGAAATACAGATGGACTTGCAAAGATCTCTCAGTTTAGTTCTGTATTTATTAACAACATGAAACATGATAATATAAAAATGTTATTTTATGATATGAATATTCTGGTGATATTGACAAACAAAATATTCCATTTCTTATCATTTTAGGGCATTCTTTTATTTATTTAATTATGATAGCTGAAATAGAAATAAGATTGTAGAAAACATATATGCTAGTTAAGTATATGTTTTTACTTCACACATGAAAAAATCCAAGTTAAGTATAAAGTTTATAACTTGTAAATTTGTAATTTCCAACTGATAATTTTTAGTTTTATATATATTAGCAACTTATAGATTTAGCAAAAAATTCACCCATAAATATTGCTTACCTTCTAAAATGTCATTTATTAATTATTTTGAAAATAACTGTTGTTCCTAAAAATATCAAAGCACATTATTCATTGTTTTTATATGTCTTGTTAAAATAATAAAATATGCATCCTTATTTTATAGCACAAATCTTCTGAAACCTGATTCTAAAGTATCACTAACTTTACTTCTTTTCATTATCTAAGTGATATTGAAGTTGGGACTTCCCTGGTGGTTCAGTGGTTAGGATGCCACAGTCTCAGTGCAAGAGGCGTGGGTTCAGGCCTTGGTCAGGGAACTAAGATACTGCAACCTGTATGGTGAAGGCAAAAATAAAGGAAAAAAAGCATAATAAAAATTATCCTTTAATGATTTTAAAAGGAATATTTATATTAATAGACCACCAATAAAAGCTTAATATTATAATTATTGACTGGATTAAATAAAACAGATAAAAGTATATTAACAAATTGATATTTGCAAATTATTGTTGCAAGAAATCAAAAATTTTATATGCTTTATTTATTTATTTATTTTAATTTTCATCTCATTTCTTTTTTGAGCAGTTTTAGTTGCACAAAAAATTAAACATTTCAGAGATTACTCATATACTACCTTCCTCTAAATATGTATAGCTTCCCTGTAATCTGGATAATTTATAAGATTGATACATGTTTACAAAGAATGAACCTAATAATAATTGCTATTATGCAAGTTGCATAGTTAATAATAGGGTTGGTTATTGGTGTTATGTGTTCTATGATCTTGACCAAATGTGAAATGACATATATCCATCATTACAGTCTCATACAGAGATCTAATCTGTCTTTTCATCACCCCTTCCTTCTCCCAGTCCCTGGAAATTACTGATCTTTTTACTGTCTCCAAAACTTTGGAAAAATTTTGTCTTTTCCAAAATGTCATATCATTTGAATTATATTTATAGCCTTACATATACTTATAGCCTTCTCATACTGACTCATTTTGCATAGTAATAGGCATTTAAGATTCCTCCATGTCTTTTTTGTGTCTTGAAAGCTCATTTCCTTTTAGGGTTCAGTAATATTTCATTGCCTGGATGTACCAGAATTTATACATCTACTCACTGAAGAACATCTTATGTCTTCTAAGTTTGGGAGATTTTAAATAAGTCACTGTGAACATCATGTACAGGGGTTTGCAGTAAGGTAGAAAGTTTTCAAATCTTTTGAGTAAATATCAAGGAGCATAATAACTGGATCATATGGTCAAAGTTTATTTAGTTTTCTAAGAAACTGCCAAAATGTCTTCCGAATTTTCTGTACAATTTTGCGTTCCTACCAGCAACAAATGAGAGTTCTATAACTCTGTCAGCACTAGATGTTCTCAGTGTTCCAGATTTTGGCTCTTCTAGTAGGTATGCACACTGTCACATAATCATTTTATTCTCTATTTCTCTAATTTCATATGATGTGGGGAATCTTTTAGTATATTTATATACTTCTTTGCCATCTGTGTGTCTTCTTTGGTGAGGTATCTACTAAGGTCTCAGGCTCATTTATAATAGGGAAATTTGATGCTGATATTTCAGACTTCTTTGTATATCACTGACTCAATAGACATGAGTTTGGGTAAACTCTGGGAGTCAGTGATGGATAGGGAGGCCTGGCATGCTGCAGTCCGTTGAGTCACAAAGAGTCAGACATGACTGAGCGACTGAACTGAACTGAACTGTATATTTTGGGTAACAGTATTTTATCAGATATATCTATTCCAAATATATTATTTCTTATTTTTCTATTATGTGTATTTTATAACTTTGGTAGTTGTCCCACAGTCCTTAAGTATTCTGTTCTGTTTCCTTTTTAACTTTATTCTCTTTGCTTTTCAGTTTCCAAGGATTCTACTTATATATCCTATAGCTGGTAGATTATTTTATCAGTTAAGTCCAGTCTGCTAGTAAACTCATCAAAGGCATGCTTCAATTTTACAGTAGTTGTAATTTGTAGGATTTCTTCCTCTCTCTTTCTTAAAATTTCCATCACTCTGTTTACATTTCCATCTTCTCCTGCATGATATCCACATTTTCCATCAGAGTCTCTTGTATACTAACCATCAATTCAGATCACTTCAACTGCTTAGTTGTCTACAACACTTTGTGACCCCATGGACTACAGCATGCCAGGCGACCTTTTCAACATCAACTCCCGGAGCTGGCTCAAACTCATGTCCATAGAGTCGGTGAGGTCCTTGAACCATCTTATCCTCAGTCATCCCCTTCTCCTCCTGTCTTCAATCTTTCCCAGAATCAGGGACTTTTCCAAAGAGTCAGTTTTTCACATGAGGAGGCCAAATTATTGGAGCTTCAGATTCAGCATCACTCCTTCAAATGAATATCCAGGCCTGATTTCTTTAGGATTGACTGGTTTAATCTCCTTGCAGTCCAAGGGATTCTCAAGAGTACTCAGGAACACCACAGGTCAAAAACATCAATTCATTGGTTCTCAGCTTTATTTATGGTCCAAATCACACATTTCTATATGATGACTGGAAAGACCAAATTTTTGACAAGACACAACTTTGTAGGAAAAGTAATGTTTCTGCTTTTTAATATGCTGTCTAGGTTAGTCATCACTGTTCTTCCAAAGAGTAAGCATCTTCTTATTCCATGGCTGCAGTCACCGTCTGCAGTGATTTTGGAGCCCAAGAAAATAAACCCTCTCACTGTTTTCATTATTTCTCAATCTATGCCATGAAGTGATGAGACTGGATGCCATGATCTTAGTTTTTTGAACGTTGAGTTTTAAGCCAACTTTTTCCACTCTCCTCTTTGAATTTTGTAAAGAGGCTCTTCAGTTCCTCTTTGCTTTCTGCCATAAGGATGGTGTCATCTGCATATCTGAGGTTGTTTATATATTTCCTGGCAATCTTGATCCCAGCTTGTGCTTTATCCAGCCTGGCATTTCCCATGATGTATTCTGCATATAAGTTTAAAAAAACATGGTGACAATATACAGCCTTGGTGTACTCCTTTTCCAGCTTGGAACCAGTCCATTGTTCCATGTTCAATTCTAACTGTTGCTTCTTTATCTTCATACAGGTTTCTCAGGAGGCAGGTAAATGTGGTCTGATATTCCCACCTGTTTAAGAATTTCTCATGTTTTTTTTTTTTTTTTTTTTGTGACTTACACAGTCAAGGTCTGGTATATTCAATAAAGTAAAGTAGATATTTTTCTGGAACTCTCTTGCTTTTATTTTATCCAAAGAATGTTGGCAATTTTATCTCTGGTTCTGCTGACTTTTATAAATCCAGCTTAAACATCTGAAAGTTCTCATTTCACATACTGTTGAAGCCTCACTTGGAGAATTTTGACCATCATTTTGTTAGCATGTGAGATGAGTACAATTGTTTGAACATTCTTTGACATTGTCTTTCTGTGGGATTGGAAAGAAAACTGACATTATCTAGTCCTGTGTCCACTGTTTAGTTTTCCAAATTAGCTGGTATGTTAAGTGCAGTACTTTAATATCACCACATTTTAGGATTTGAAGTAGCTCAACTGGAATTCCATCACCTCCACTAGCTTTGTTCATAGTGATGCTTCCTAAGACTCACTTGACTTTGCATTCCATGATGTCTTGCTCTAGGTGAGTGATCACACCATCATGGTTATCTGGGTCATGAACATATTTTCTGTATAGTTCTTCTCTGTATTCTTGCTACCTCTTCTTAATATCTTCTACTTCTATTGGATCCATACAATTTTTGTCCTTTATTGTGCCCATCTTTGCATGAAATATTCCTTTGGCATCTCTTATTTTCTTGAAGAGTTCTCTAGCTTTTCCCATTCTATTGTTTTCCTCTATTTCTTTACAATGATAACTGAGGAAGGCTTTCCTATCTCTTCTTGCTATCCTTTGGAACTCTGCATTCAGAAGCCCACATCTCTCCATTTCTCCTTTGCCTTTGACCTCTCTTCTTTTCTCAGTTACTGTAAGGCTTCCTCAGACAACCAGTTTGTCCCTTTTCCTTTCTTTTTCTTGGGATGGTCTTGATCACTGCTTCCTGTGCAATTTCATGAACCTCTATCCCTGGTTCTTCAGGCACTCTGTCTATCAGGTCAAATCCCTTGAAGCTATCTGTCACTTCCACTGTATAATCATAAGGTATTTGATTTAGATCTTACATGAGTGGTCTATTGGTGTTCCTACTTGAGCCACAGTCAGTTCCCAGTCTTCTTTTTGCTGACAGTATAGAGCTTTTCCATCGTTGGCTGCAAATAATATAATCAATCTGATTTCAATATTGACCATCTAGTGATGTCCATGTGTAGAGTCTTCTCTTGTGTTGTTGGAAGAGGGTGTTTACTATGACCAGTGTGTTCTCTTGACAAACTCTATTAGCATTTGCTCTGCTTCATTTTGTACTCCAAGACCAAACTTGCCTGTTACTCCAGAAATCTCTTGACTTCCTACTTTTCCATTCCAGTCACCTATGATGAAAAGCACATCTTTTTTTGTTTTTTTTTTTGTTTTGTTTTGTTTTTTTTTTTTTTTTTGGTGTTATTTCAAGAAGGTCTTGTAGGTCATAATAGAACCATTTAACTTCAGTTTTGTTGACATTAATGTTTGGTACATAGACTTGAATTACTGTGATACTGAATGGTTTGCCTTGGAAACAAACAGAAATCATTCAGTCATTATTGAGATTGTACCCAAATATTGCACTTTGAACTTCTTTGTTGACTATGAGGGCTACCCCACTTCTTCTAAGGGGTTCTTGCTCACAGTAGTAGATATGATGGTCATCTGAGTTCAATACACCCATTCCAGTCCATTTTAGTTCAGTGATTTCTAAAATATTTATGTTCACTCTTGCCATCTCCTGTTTGACCACATCCAATTTACTGATTCATGAACCTAACATTCCAGGTTCCTATGCAACATTGTCCTTTGCAAAGTTCTTCAGCATTGAACTTTGCTTCCATCACCAATTGCATCTATGACTGGTCGTTGTTTTCACTTTGGTTCCATCTCTTCATTCTTTCTGGAGTTATTTCTCCACTCTACTCCAGTAGCCTATTGTAAAACTACTGACCTGGGGAGTTAATCTTTCAGTGTCCTATCTTTTTTCCTTTTCATACTGTTCATGGGATTCTCAAGGCAATAATATTGAAGTGGTTTGCCATTCCCTTCCCCATTTGACCATGTTTTGTTAGACTCTCTACCATGACCCATCCATCTTGGGTGGCCCTACATGGCATGGCTCATAGTTTCTTTGAGTTAGACAAGCCTGTGGTCTGTGTTATTAGTTTGGTCAGTTTTCTGTGATTTTTTGTTTTCATTCTGTCTGCTCTCTGATGAATAAAGATAAGAGATTTATGGAAACTCCCTGAAGGGAGAGACTGACTTGGGGGAAACTGGGTCTTGTTCTTATGGGTTGGACCATGGTTAGTAAATCTTTACTCCAGTTTTTTTGTTGATGGGTGAGCGTGTATTTCTCTGTGATTTTTGGCCTGAGGTCAAACTATTGACCCAAGCCTCCACTGAAGACTCTTGGACACTCACAGGTAACTCTGACTCAGTCCCTAGTGGGGACATTGCTCATTTCTCCTGGTTTCTGGTGCATACAAGGAGTTGTGTGTGTGTGTGTGTGTGTGTGTGTGTGTGTGTGTGTGTGTGTGTGCCCTCCAAGAGTCTTTTTCCCCAGTTCTGTGTAAATTCTGTGTTCAAATTCCACTGGCCTCCAAAGTTCAAATTCTCTGTCCCTTTGCTGAATCCACAGGTTGAAAAATCCATTTTTGGCTCTAGAATTTTCTTAACAGTGTGAAAATGTCTTTGGTATAATTGTTTTGCAAGTTTGTGGGTTGTCTGCTCTCTCTATGTGGGGCTAATCACAACCTCCTCCAAGAGGGTTTATGCCACACACTATGAGACCAAGGTTTATTGCAGCTGGAGCCCCTGTCTCTCTAGCAGGCTACTGCTGAGCCATGCCTCCACAGAATACACTCAGACACTCAAAGACAGGTCTGGTTCAGTCTCTTTGGGGCCCCTGGGTCGTGTTGAGCATAAGGTTTTGTTTGAGTGTCTCTGAGGGGTATGAGGTTTGATTCTGAACACAATTTTCACCCACCTCCCATCTTGTTGGGGCTTCTCCTTTGCCCTTGTATGTGGGGTATCTATATTTGGTGGAATCCAACATTCTTCTCTTGATGGTTGTTCAGCAGAGAGTTGCAATTTTGAGGTTCTCACAGAAGAAGATGAGCCCACGTCCTTCTATTCTGCCAATTGTTTTAAATTCCTAGTCTGATAATTCCAACATCCCTATTATGTCTGATTGTGATGTCTTCAATTCATGCTCTTTGTCTTATATATATATTATATATATATAAATATATATATATATATATAATTTTTTTTTTTTTTTCCTGGTAGTCAGGCAACTTGTACCAGCTACAAGAACTTGCTATGAATAGACCTTTATTAACAGGGTGATGAGATGTGGGAGAAAATAAGGTATTCTATAGTCCTATAGTTGGATTCCATCTTTCAGTGAGCCTGTGCCTCTGAACTGAGAACTTCCTAAGTATTTCTTAGATTTTTCTTCTCTTTAGGTAGGACACAACAGATAGAGTGGGCTGAAGTTAGGTATTCCCTAACTGCTCTGGTTTTTTGCACTCTGATAATCCCTAACTGATAACCAGGGCTCTGGGCCATCTAGCTTCCCTGAGGTCAGTTACTAAGAAGAATGTAGCAGGTTGTCATATTTCAAAATGGTTCCTCTTCCTACTTCCTGCATGACAGAATTTTTCTCCTGTATTTACTGGGGAAACCTGGTTGAGTTTCTGGAGGTAAATCTCATGATATTCAATCCTCAGTTGTTTTTGTTTTTTCCTAACTCTAATGGATAGCTTCTAAACATTTACAGATATGCTTACTTGTTACTGTGCCTCCTGCTGACTCAGATGGCAAAGATCCTGCCTACAATGTGGGAAACCCAGGTTTGATCTCTGGGTTGGGAAGATTCCCTGGAGAAGGGAATGGCAACCTACTTTAGTATCCTTGTCTGGATAATTCCACTGGCAGGCTCCAGTCCATGGGTCACAGTGAGTCAGACAGGACTGAATGACTAACACTTTCACTTTCACTTTCTGTAGGAATGAGGTAAGCATATATAAAACTTAGAAAGTTAAAGACATTTAGCCATTAAAATTTTTACTAAAAAATTAATTTTTTTTTAGCATAACACTTTTGGTGTGTTCAACTGTATCTGATATAAATTTGGAAGTGTTATGCTGTAATTGTTGTTTGTGGATGTGTCTTCTTTCCTTGGCTATAGTAAATCTACATTTTTTTCACTTTATTGTTTTCTTTAGTGAATTAACATCCGACTTTGCCAATCTTTACATTTTATATTTGCTTTCTATTACTTCATTTCCTTCTGTTATATGTATTATTTCTTCTTCAGCATTATTTGGATTAATTCTAAAGTTAGCTGCTTTATTCATTAATTTTTGTATGGAACATTTATAATATAAAGCATTTGGCTACATCCCATCAGTGGGCTAAATTAATGCAACCACTTTCATCCCATAAATTTTAATTTACTTCTAACTGTGAACTAGTAGTTTTACTCTTAAATATATGTCTTAAAGAAATATTTGCACACAAGCACTAAGAAACATTTTAAATAGTATCCATAGAATAGTTGTCATTAATTATCAATGTGTATATGTATCTCTTCATATATTTTACAAAGTTATATATATATATATATATATATATATATATATATACACACATATATATTTTACAAAGTTTTATATATATGTGTGTGTGTGTGTATATATATATATATATATATATGAAATATATGAGAAAGAGAGGTTTTTTAAAAGGAACTGCTTCACACAGTTATAGAAGCTACAAAGTCCAAAATCTACTTTAGGAGCTTGCAGGCTGCATACCCAGGGAAGAACCAATATTGTGGTTCAAGACCAAAGACTGCTGTTTTTAACAGCCTCTTGTTAGGATAAGGTCAGTAATTCATTCTTTTCAGGCCTTCAACAGACTGGAGTTACCCACACTAGGAAGGGTGAACTGTTTCACTTAAAGTGCACCAATTTAGATGTTAAACTTACATACAAACACCTTAAAAGAAACATACAGCATAATATTTGATCTGGGCACCATAGTCCAACAAAACTGATACATAAAATTAATTGTCATACAAAAGATAGAAGGAAGAATGTATTCACTTATTTTCACTTCCAGTGACCTGCTAGAAGTCATTGTGCTTCCTGTCTTTAAAACTTTGAAAGCTACTGGTGTGTATACTCTGATAACTATAAACTGGTCCACTTTGGCTAAGTGTCATAGCAAGAACCTCAGTGAATTATGAACTATGGCTTCTTCCTGGTATTTTTGGCTACTAGTACCAAAGAAAGAGGCAGAAACAAGTCTTTATCATATCATGACTGTCTTTAGCCATCAGCAGAGGCACTGTTAAACAAGAGAGGAATAATATGTGCGGGACCCAGAAAAAAAAAAAGCATTTAATTAGGTGCATATTGATAATTCCTTACTCCATGTTGTGTTTCACAAGCTTATTAAACACAGATTCAAAGAGCAAGCTGGCATAGGTTTAGATCACTGGTGATGAGGATTTGGGTTCTATCATCAGTTAAAACCATGTCATGGGAGGGCAAGGGAAACTTAGAATAAATACTAGGAAGGAGAGATGAGGAATATCAATTGCAGCATTGAGTTGAAGTCTATCTTATAGAATAAAACTCTAGTCTGTGCAGGCAACATCTTGCTTCTAAGTAATCCATGGAATGAAAGATGTCTCAAACTCCAAGAACTGTCTTTGTATATCACTTCAACTCAAATGCTCAGTCGTGTCTGACTCTTTGCAATCTCATGGACTGCAGCACACCGGGCCTATCTGCCCATCACCAACTCCCAGAGTTTACTCAAACTCATGTCCATTGAGTCAGTGATGCCATCCAAACATCTGATACTCTGTTGTCCCCTTCTCCTCCCACCTTCAATCTTTCCCAGCATCAGGTTCTTTTCAATGATTCAGTTCTTCACATCAGGTGGCCAAAGTACTGGAATTTCAGCTTCAGCATCAGTCCTTCCAATGAATATTCAGGACTGACTTCCTTTAGGATGGACTGGTTGGATCTCCTTGCAGTCCAAGGGATGCTCAACAGTCTCCTCCAACACCACAGTTCAAAAGCATCAATTCTTTGGCGCTCAGCTTTCTTCACAGTCCAACTCTCACATCCATACATGACCATTGGAAAAACCATAGCTTTTACCAGAAGGACCTTTGTTGGTAATGTCTGTGCTTTTTAATATGCTATCTAGGTTGGTCATAGCTTTCCTTCCAAGGAGTAAGCATCTTTTAATTTCTTGGCTGCACATTAGTAGTATTCTATGACAAGTTTTACATGGACAGTTCATGACAAAACATGACAGCTCCCCTATTTTTGCATAGAATGTGCATAGTGAAACTAAAATTTTGGATTTCTTGGAGAACATGTACACTCAGGCACACACACGTGTGAACACACACTCACATCTTTTATTATTGAAACTACCATGTAACACTTGACATATAAAAACTTAAGCTAAGTCATCAAGAATGTGTGTCAGACTAAAAGGTAGTCACACTTGTGAAACTAAATAGCTCCAACTTGGAGTGGAAAGAGAGTTGAGAATTAGAGAGGTCCATTTGGACCATCATGTGTTGTTAATAGAATTCATTGTCTGACATTGGTCACACAAATATATCAGAATAGCTGTATAGGTGTGAAATATCTTCTTCCTTCCTAAAATACATATTTTTTTTTTTTTAATTTCTACCACCAAATAAATGGTCGATGCTTGATTTGAATTAAAAAAAAAAAAATCAAAGTTAGGTTTCCTGCCTTGTAAATATAATCCACAAATTACTCCGGAGGACAAACTCTTTTCAGCTCCATAGGGAAGTTGCCCCCTGAAAGATTTGTAACTTCTCAACTTTCATTATTTCAGCCTAGGGGCATATTTGTGTTTCTTTTGTATCCCTTAAAAATCTTTAAAAACAAAATCTTGTGCCCATAATTTGTTTTGAAAATACAATATAGTTGTATTGTGTAAAAGATCCACAACTGAGTGTAGTTTTCACTTTGGCTCTATCTCATCATTCTTTCTGGAGTTATTTCTCCACTTTTCTCCAGCAGTATATTTGGCACCTGGAGAGTTCATCTTTCAGTATCACATCTTGTTTCCCCCCCCCCCTTTTTTTTTTTAATGACTGCTCATAGGGTTCTCAAGGCAAGAATACTGAAGTGGTTTGTCATTCCCTTCTCCAGTGGACCACATTTTGTCAGAGCTCTCCACTATGACCCATCAGTCTTTGGTAACCCTACATGGCATGGCTTATTGTTTCATTGAGTTAGACATGGGTGTGGCCCATATGATCATGGGTGTGGTTAGTCTTCTTCTCTGGGTCCAATTTTGATCGACATCCTTTCATAAGTGCAACCCTTGTCATCCAGGCAGTCAAGACCAGTGCCCATCACTGGTCCCGTGGTAGTTGCCAACCTGTAGATGCCTCATCCCCCGGCAGAGCAGCAGCAGCACAAGCTATTTCCATCGCCGTGGAGCAGGAAGGAATATCAGTAGTGGATGAAGACCTTGGTTGACTGGTCTGTATAACAGTTGTCATCTCCTGGCCAGATTTCCTAGTGATTTAGGGACTTCTGCTTGGGTCTCTGGCTTGCCCTGCCTACTGTGCAGGCTCGTTCTTCTCTTAATCTTGAGTGGCATGCAGATCTGCTGCAGAATACGATTCAGAGCTTTGGAGTGGTTGGGGACACCATCAATATCAGCACAGGTTTCTGGTTTCTAGATCCATTTCAGGCTCTGGGTCTACTTGAATCTTTCACATGATGTAGAAACACGGACGGCCTCCTGTGCCAGTGCTGGAAGAGATGCTTCAAGCCTTGACCAGTCACATCAATGTCCTCCAAAGCATTGTGGATCATTTTGGACAACTTCTGTTCTGTTTCTGTTTTCTTTCTGGCTTCTGCATCTTGGGATTTGCCTCCAGGATCGGGGTCCTCAAATCACTGTTCACTTCTCAAAGGCTCCTCAATAGACTTAATACACTTATTTTCAAACTCAAAATTGCTTTAACACACCAAGACTGTCAAATTAGGTAGACATTGCTTTGGCAGTAACTACATAAGCAGGTGTGAGAGGAAGGCTTCATGCCTATCTTTATCACTGTTCCTCAAGCACTTGTAAGGTGTTCTGGAATCCTTTTAGGGAAAGCTGATCATTTACCTTCAAAATTGCCAAGGCCATTAAAGACAAGGGACGTTTGACATATTGCCTCAATCTTGGACATATCACCTCAACCAACAGGACCTAGGGAGACATGACTATTAAACATATTGTGCCATCCTGAATTTTTGAACTATGATGTTGGAGAACATTCTTGAGAGTTGACTCATGTCCAAGATGGAAGGCGGGAGGAGAAAGGGACAACAGAGGATGAGATGGTTGAATGGAATCTCTGATTAAATGGACATGAGTTTGAGCAAGCTCCAAGAGTTGGTGGTGGACAGCGAAACCTGGCATGCTGCAGTCCATGAGGTTGTGAAGAGTCAGACATGACTAAGCAACTGACCTGATGTCCACTGAGTCAGTGATGTCATCCAACCAACTCATCCTCCTTTCTCCATCTGTCGCCCCTTCCTCCTCTTGCCTTCAAACTTTCCCAGCATTTGGGCCTTTTCCAGCGAGTCAGCTCTTTGCATCAGGTGACCAAAGTATTGAAGCTTCAGTGTCAGCCATTCCAATGAATATTCAGGGTTTATTTCCTTTAGAATTGACTGGTTTGATCTCCTTGCTGTTCAAGTGACTCTCAAGAGTCTTCTCCAGCACCACAGTTCAAAAGCATCAATTCTTCAGTGTTCTGCCTTCTTTATCCATACATAGCTACTGGAAAAACTCTAGCTTTGACTATACAGACTTTTTAATATATTACATTAGTTTAATTAGTTTAATATATTACACACAGTTGTTTCCATACCCCTAATGTACTATAGAAAAAGGGCCTACTTACATTTGCTCTTTTTACTTCAACAAATTGCTGCCCAGGGTCTCTTTCTAAAGATTATTCCATTTATATTGCAGTTACTTGTTCAAAATAAATCATTAAAAAGAATCACTTTATTTTTCTTCAAAGTGAATAAGGAATAAGTTAGGAATTTTACCAGAGAAGACAAAATCAAATTCTTTTCTGATTTCTTAAATTAAAATGATAGGCTCTGTGTGTGCTTCTTCATAGAATTGTTAGTTTGAAAGGGAAATTTTCTTTGATGTGATGCTAAGTATGGTAATAAAGTCTTCTTACAGGGTTGTCATGGTAACATCCATGCAACATTTGTCCTGCTCACATTTAGAATTTGTTTCCTAATATCTTCCATATATGTGTTTTCTTTTTAAGGTTTATATAGCCTTTGCTACATTTGGACAATATTCATCAAGTGTAGATTACAACTAAATGCAATAGTTAAATTAATTGACTTGCAAACGTATTCATAAGAATTTACTGAATTCATAGAAATATACTTGAGGAAAAAAAGCAATTAACACTGCATACTGTAGTACAAGGCGGCAAACTTTTAAAAATATATATCTTTCATTGGTTTAATTCACTTCTGTTGTGGTAAATTTATTTACATACAGTAAAGTAGTAAAAATAATGTCTGCTAGGAGAGACTGCTTACAAGTAAATCAGGGCAACCTTGTTGCTGCTTCTATAGCTATTCTTATGTAAACCACCACCACTGCTACTATAAATATGTAAGCTATTTAATGCTTACTGTATGTGATGTGTGTGTGTTAAGCATCTTACATGTTCTTGCTTTATCAATAAAGCTATTCTGTGCCATAAGCATTGCTTTTTTTTTTTGTTTGTTTTGTTTTAGTGGAAAGGGTTTCAAGGTTTAAGTTCCTGCCAAATTTGGAATACAAAGCAAGCTTAAATTCCAAAATGTATGTTTTTAACATAGTGTTACACTTCCTTTTCAGACAATTACTTGTGGAAATTTATTATGAAAGAAAGTAAGAATTGAGTTAGAAACCAAGAAATTCATACTTCTCTCAGAAATGCTATTAACAAAAAGTGAAAAAAGAAAATGTCATATCCAACTGAAGAAGCTGTGCCTTGAATATTTTATTAGGTCATATTTTGAGTCATGAGAATGTTAATAAACATTATAAAGTATATATTGCATGTAAGTAATTTCAACTTGTATACTGAAAATTTCCTTGATGCATAATGTAATGTTAATTTCTCTTTGAACAAAAAATTATGCCTAGCATTCAAAAAGTGCATGTGTCACAAAATCATCTTCCACTCAACCTCATTCTGTCTCAACCTGATCTTTCTGGTCACAAGAGACTTCTTGCTTCTCTTTTTTTCTCTCTGAAATACTTGTCACTTTCTAACATACCTCGTTCCTTCAGAGAATACTGCAGTGTTCTACCTAATATGTCTTCAGGCACAGTAAGATACTCATTGCCTAGCCTCTAGAAATTTCAGCTGCATATTGATTATGGTTTGGTCAAATGCTTTGGTCAAAGCTAAACCTAAAGATACATCCCCACTCACCAATCAAGCAGTGTTCAGTGATCTAGAAATTCAAAGACAAGCAGGCTTACTTCTATTTGGAACTCTGAGTGGCGTACCTAACTCCAAAGCATTCTGTGTGATTGAGCCTCATGTGTAACCTCTTACAGCACTTCATACTACTGCTGTCCACAAGCATTCACAGTCATATAGTCTCCTAGAGGACTGTCTGACAAACTTCTGCATGAAATATTTTATCTTAGAGTAGGATATTTTTATATAAATATAGCTATGGAGCAGGTTAACCCAGTTGTTTTCCCTTGACACTGTAAAGAAATCTACTATTCTTCTCAATTCATGTGTGCAGCAAGCCACACTAGGATCTAACCTAGACCATCCAACCAGTAACCACTGAATGAGACAGGTTATCACAGCCAAATAAGTCAGAGATCAGTATCATCTACAGTATCATCTACAATTATCAGTGTCATCTACAAGTATGTCCATGATCGTCAGCCTGCCTCAACAGAAGGGTTCACATATGGGTCACCATAGAGTATATATTTCAGGTCGCAAGAAGGGAGTGTGCTTTTGAGATGGATAGGATACTTCTTACATAAAGCTACTTCCCCAAAATTGGGGAATAACACAATCAACCTAATAGTTAGAAACAAACATAGAGTACTAGGCAAAATAGGAGACAGGTAAACATATTGCAAGAGAAGGAACCACACAAGACCACAGAAGAACTAAGTGCAGGTTAGAAATTTACTGCAGGAGGAGTTCAAGGTAATAATCACAAAGGTTACTCAACATACTTGAGAGGAGAATAGATGAACACATTTGCTTGTCAAATAATTAGATAATATAAAAATAAGAGCAAAACAGAGCTGAAGACTAAAATAAATAAAATGGAAAAAAAAGTGTTAGAAGGAATCAACAAAATGCTAGATGATACAGAGAAATAGATCAGTGAACTGGAAAACAAAGTGTTGGGGGAGTGTATAATTTCCTCTGTTCTGTCTTGCTGCAGCAAAAATTTGAAGCAATGGGTGGACCAGTGTTACACCTCAGTTTTGTTTGGAAAGCAAAGGAAAATACATCCTCAAGGCATGAGGGTGGGCTGACCCAAAAGACATGAAGAGAAGAGAGAGAAAAAGATCAATTTTGGCTCCCCTTCTTATATGTATTTTCTCCTCCCCCTGTGCATGCACTATGTAAATTGGGCTAGCCAGGAGGGCTGTTTGTTTCACCTGAGGTTTTCACTCCAGTTCTTGGACCATCCTTTGTTCTTTTTCTGTGGGCTTGTCCCTTCTTTTTCTTTTAGACACCACAATTCTGGACTCTTTTCCTATTCAAACTACCTAATACCCTCTCCCCAAGAGATGAGAAGCCCAATTATTTGGGAATAGGGGTGTTGGGGTCTCTCTGGCTACTTCTTGCTGAACTGGGATGGAAAGGGTCACAGGACCTCCCCTATTTGCTAGTCTCAAGCATAAGAGTCTTTATAGCAGTGTCCATCTAAGGATGAGTGATATTTTCTGTGGTCAGGTATAGCTTTATATATTCTTGTTGAACTGGCACTGCATGTGCTAGCTTTTTAATCTGGGCAGAGACAAAACAGGTTAGACAATTTTGATAATGCATGGAACAATCATAAGCAGCATCAATATGGAATTAACTAATCAACAGGGATTGGTAGGGGCATTCAGTTCAGTTCAGTCGCTCAGTCGTGTCTGACTCTTTGTGACCCCATGAATCGCAGCATGCCAGGCCTCCCTGTCCATCATCAACTCCCGGAGTACACTCAAACTCATGCCCATTGTGTCGGTGATGCCATCCAGCCATCTCATCCTCTGTCATCCCCTTCTCCTCCTGCCCCAAATCCCTACCAGCATCAAAGTCTTTTCCAATGAGTCAACTCTTCACATAAGGTGGCCAAAGTACTGGAGTTTCAGCTTAAACATCAGTCCTTCCAATGAACACCCAGGACTTATCTCCTTTTGGATGGACTGGTTGGATTTCTTTGCAGTCTGAGGGACTCTCAAGAGTCTTCTCCAACACCACAATTCAAAAGCATCAATTCTTCGGTACTCGGCTTTCTTCACAGTCCAACTATCACATCCATACATGACCACTGGAAAAACCATGACCTTGACAAAATAGACCTTTGTTGGCAAAGCAATGTCTCTGATTTTAATATGCTATCTAGATTGGTCATAACTTTCCTTCCAAGGAGTAAGCGTCTTTTCATTTCATGGCTGCAATCACCATCTGCAGGGATTTTGGAGCCCCCCAAAATAAGGTCTGACACTCTTTCCACTGTCTCCCCATCTATTTCCCATGAAATGATGGGACCAGATGCCATGATCTTAGTTTTCTGAATGTTAAGCTTTAAGCCAACTTTTTCACTTTCCTCTTTCACTTTCATTAAGAGGCTTGTTAGTTCCTCTTCACTCTCTGCCATAAGGGTAGTGTCATCTGCATATCTGAGGTTATTGATATTTCTCCTGGCAATCTTGATTCCAGCCTGTGCTTCTTCTAGCCCAGCGTTTCTCATGATATACTCTGCATATAAGTTAAATTAGCAGGGTGACAATATACAGCCTTGCCATACTCCTTTTCCTATTTGGAACCAGTCTGTTGTTCCATGTTCAGTTTTAACTGTTGCTTCCTGACCTGCATAAAGGTTTCTCAAGAGGCAGGTCAGGTGGTCTGCTATTCCCTTCTCTTTCAGAATTTTCCACATTTTATTGTGATCCACACAGTCAAAAGTTTTGGTGCAGTCATGCCACTTCCCTGTTGCCTTTTCGGTGTCCTTTGCAATGGGAGACTGAAACCTCAGCAGGTAGATGGGCTGTTTCCAGGAGCCTAAGTATTTGATCACCATACTTGATTGAGGACACTCGAGTGGCCAAGTGGCATCTTTCTTTCCAAATAGCAGCATGTGCATGTAGCCCCAGAAAGGCATACTTCGAGTCAGTATAAAGGGATACTCTTTTTCCTTTTCCCAGCTCTAAATCTCAAGTCAGGGCTATGAGCTCAGTTAATTGGGCTGAAGTACCTGGTGGCAAAGGTTTAGCCTCTATGGTCTCAAAATTGGAGACTACTGCATATCGGGCTCTTATTTTTCCATCAAAGACAAAGTTGATTCCATCAATGTACTAGATTTCCTCAGGATTGATCAGAGGTACTTCTGACAATCCCTCTCACAATTTTGTCCAGGGTTTCAAAGTTTCTAAGCAAGAGTGAAAGGGGAGAGAGTCCTCAGGGGTAGGTAGAAGGGTAGCTGGGTTAAGAAGCTCACAAGAGGATATAGCCAGGCCTGGATTTTCCATCAGCACTACTTTATATCTGAAGATTCTTTGATCAGACATCCATAAATGGCCTCTCCCATTCAGGAGTTGTTTCACTTGGTGGCTGGTAAAAACAGCTAAATTGTCTCCAAGAGAGAGTTTTAAAGCATCTTCTATCAGGACTGCGGTAGCTGCAAGCTTTCAAAGGCAAGGAAAAATCTCTTCCAAAAAAGGGAGTAGGACACTCAGGGACCACCAGAAACTGGTGGGAAAATATTTATCCATCTCACTAACAAAGTACTTGGGTTAATCTTTTTGTAATTGTTTTTCCTGTAACACCCAAAATGGTACAGGTTTGGGAGGAGAATTCTCTGGAGTAGGAGGTCAGGAGAGAGTAGCCAGCCCCTGTGTCAACCTAGAAATTCTCAGACCTACCTGCCACATCTAGGTGCAGCCTTGGCTCCAGCCCCATGATTGTTATCTGTGGCAGGTGGGCTGGCTGGTGTGGGCTGCTCCAGTCCTGTTGAACCATTATGAGGGAAGGTTTGGCACTTGACCTTTAGGCTCTCTGGTCCTGAGGTCAGAGTGTTGCCCAATGTCCCAATTGGTGACATTTGTATCAAGCTGTTTTAGGAGACTTGTCACATTTTGGACACTCTTTGGCCCCAAAGGGTCTTACATCCAGCCTGTCTACAGATTAGGCATTTGCCTCCTGCCTTGTCCTTCAAGGACTCAGGGTTTGCCATAGGACTTCCCTGGAGGCAGCCAGCATCTGGCCATGTCTTTTCTCTTCCTTTACTTCCTTTCCTGAGCCTTGGCCTACCTCTTCTGTTCTCTGTTATAAAAGGTATCAGTGGCTGTCTGGACCATCTCATCTAAAGAGGCAGCAGAGTCCTGCTGATATAGCTGTGGTAACTTTATCCTGATGTTTGATGCACATTGAGACAGGAATTTGTCCTTTAAAATAGCCTGTCCCTCGTGAGAGTCTAAGTCCAGGTTGGTAAACTTTGGAGGGCCTCTTTTATCCTTTCCAGAAAGGTAATGGAGTACTCACTGGACTCCTGAGTTATTGCTGAGACTGGGCACAGTCCCACAGCTAATAGGTTTCCTTCTATTTTCATGGGTGGACTTCCTCAAGGGTGAGTTTTTCTGAATCTTATCCTGTCCAGTACTATAGTAACCTGAGAGCCGTGCATCCTTGGTTCAGGGTGCAGATTCCCAGGCAGGCTGAAGCATGACAGCCTGCTAAAGATCAAATCACCAGACAGGTCAAGGTAGTTTGGCCTCCCAAGAATTGGGTCTCTGGGCAAGTCGAGGCATGTCGACCTCCTGGGACCCCTGGACTGGTGGGTCCCAAGCAGGTTGAGGTGTGACAACCTTCTGAGGACAAAATCTCTAGGCAGGTCAAGGCAAGTCTACCTTCTGGGACCCCCAGGCTGGAGTTGGTCTGGACCCCCAGGCTGGAATTGGATCCCCATGGTCTCCAGCATGACCAATGCTGGATAGGATTAAGGTGCTGCAATCTTAACTCATTGCTGGCTTGTCCACCACAGATGGAAATAGATATCATGATGTAAAGCAATCCGAGCCTGTACCCTGAGGCAGGGAACCTGGTGAAATAGCCATAAGCCTTATTGTCTTATTGCTCTGAGGGAATGTAAGTCGCTGATTTCCTCCTCTAGTCCTCCATAAGAGTAGTTTAGGGTGTCTCCAATGGTAAACATTTCATTGTCATAGACCCACTTTAGGCAATAGCAGAAGTAATGACAAAGGAGTGGGCTATCTGGTCTTGTTAGGGTCATTAATAATATTTTAAAAATAAGCAGAGTGTAGTGACATTGCCTACATGGGGGCAGTGTCCTGGTTGTAGGAGTTAGTAAGTGGTTTAAGAACAAATTGATCAGAGGCAACAGACAAAATATTTCATAAAAGTGGAGTTGAGGTTTGATCCATGGATATGTTTATAACTTTAGGAGAAGAGTGGCAAGGTTTGGGCTCAAACAGTCTGCAGGGAAAATTTCCAAAGTGGCAAACATTATCCCTGGAAGTCCAATTGCCCTTGAAGGGATGCCACCAACAGATGGACTTCTAGCAGGCTTCGAGTGCTTGTCACTCACACTAACGGGTTCACTGAAAGGTGCTGTTCTTGCACATGTTGTAGGAAACGTAGAAGATGAAGGCCTGAATCTCTAGAGGGATTGGATATTCTACAGTATTTCCCTCCCAAGAGCTAGCTATTTTCTGGTTGTCCCTCCAGAAGATTGTAGAGGCAACCTTGTGGGCCCAGACGGGTCTCAGGAGAAGAGCATGAAACAGGAGGTAAGGGGGGCAGGGAACAACTTTTGAAAGAATGGCATAGCCCAAGGGCATAACATAGACTGATTAAAATTAAACGTGTCCAAGATGACAAGTCAAATTCAACTAAACCTTGATCCTCAATCTGCAAGCAAAATGACACACCCAGAGGTGCCAGGACTGTCCAGCACTGGCAAAAGCCTGAGGAGTGGGTGGTTCCCCAGTTGTTGGAATGATCCTCCCACTCACTAGCATATAAAATCACTCAGCTCCTGAAAACTAACCAGCCCACATTCCATGCCCACTGCACTTGCCCTCTGTGATGGCCCACACTCTTGGAGTTGTGCTTCTTTCTCAATCCAAGCAAATCTACCTCTTACCTATCGCTGTGTCTCTCACTGAATGTTTTGCAAGGAGACATCAAGAGCCTGAGCTTCTTTAGGTCCTCAAACTAGGCACCGTGGGTTTTGGCCAGGCTCAAGTTCTGCGAGAGAGGACCTGAAATTTGGGAAGAAAAAGCAGTGGGAAAAAAGTGCTGAGGAATCTCCTTCATAACCTGTCAGAAAATCTGCTAAATACCTAACCTGCACTCACAGTTCTCATATGCCTGATCCTTGGCACAAGAAGATTAAGGACAAAGGAATCAACACTCGTTTGGGCAACAGCTCCTAAGTAGCCCCTGCCTGAGTCCCTCAATTGCACCCACTACTACTTCCCTGTTCACGGAGGGGGTTGAGGAAATAATAAATTGTAAAGGAATTAAGATTTTGTTAGTTGTATGCCCTTCCAGTCATACAATCAAGGACCTACTTCCTACCTTAACCAGAGGTCTTCTGGAATCTGAAACTGAGCCACGTGAGCTTTTGGCAGAGTTTGTTTTAGCTGTCCTGGTTTCCAACATGCTGGGCTTCTTGTCATTTCCATTACACTGGGTTTTCTTCGCATCCCACTTCCACCACGGGAGCTTTCACCGAGTTGAACTTCTACTGTGCTTGGCCTCCACCTCGTGGGGGCTGAGCCGAGGTTGTTTCAGTCAAGCTAAACCTGAGAAATGACACCATATATGTCAGGAGAGTGTGTAATTTCTCCAGTTCTATCTCACCACAGCAAAAATTTGAAGTGATGGACAGGCCAGTGTTACAGCTCAGTTTTATTTGACAAGCAAAGGAAAATACATCATAGAGGCATAAGGGTGGGCTAACCCAAATGATGAAAAGAGGAGAAAGAAAGAAAAACCTCAATTTTGGCTCCTCATTTTATGTTTTTTCTCCTCCCTTGAGCCTGCCTTATGTAAATTGGGCTAGCCAGGAGAACTGTTTGTCTCACCTGAGGTCCTCACTCTGGTCCTTAGACCTTCCTTTGTTCTATTTTTGCAGACTTTTCCCTTCTTTGTCTTTTAGCCATCAGCATTCTGGACTCCTTTTCCTATTCTAACTACTGAACAAAATAATCGATTTACTTAAGCTGAACAGGAAAAAAAAAAAAAAAAAAGAATAATTTAAAAAATGAGGATAGTTTAAGAGACTTCCAGGATAATATCAATTATACAGACGTCTGCATTAAAGGGTCACAGAAGGAGAAGAAAAAAGAGAATAAAGAACTTATTTGAAGAAATAACTGAAAAATCCCCAAACCTAAGGACAGAAACAGATATCCCATGCAGGTCTAGAAAGCACAGAGTTCCAAAGAAGATAAACTCAAAGAGGTCCAACCAAGACATTGTAAATAATATGACAAAATTTTTTAAAAATATATTTTATAAAAAAATATATATATTTTATAATATTAAAGATAGATATTAAACACAAGGGGAAAGCAAATAATTTTATGCAAGGGAAACATATAAAACTATTAGACAATTTTTCAACCTAAATTTTGCAGGTAAGTAGTTAGTAGACTGATATATTTAAAGTGATTTAAAAAAAAAAAAAAAAAAAAAAAAAAAACTACTACGAGGACTACTCTACCTGGAATGCTGATATCATTCTGATTTGAAGGACAGACAAAAACTTTTATAGACAAATAAAATCTAAAAGTGTTCAACACCACTAAATTGGATTTATGAGAAATGTTAAAAGGACTTCTCTAAGCAGAAAAGACCACAACTAGAACTATAAAAATTATGAAAGGAAAGTGTCACTGGTAAAGGGAAATAAATAGTAAATGCATCAGACCAACTATTTATAAAATTACTAGGGAAGCTTAAAAACAAAAGTAGCACCATCATCAACATATACATCAACCTCATGGTTACCACAAACCATAAATCTACAATAGATGCACACACAAATAAGAGCAAGGAGTCCAGACATCATGCTCCGGTCATTTTCAAATCACAAAGAATTCTATCAAAAGAAGAGAGAAGCCAGAAGGAAAAAAGAAAAAAAAAAAACAAACAAAAAAAAACAGCTACAACAAAATGACAAAGTGGCTATAGGTACATAATCAATAAATACTTGAAATATAAATGGATTAAATGCTTTAATCTAAAAACAGAGTGGCTGAATGGATACAAAGACTCATATTTATGCTGCCTACAAGAGACTCAGTTCAGATATAAAAAAACAGGCAACTAAATTGAGGGGGTGGGTAACAAAAGACTGTTTATGCAAATGGAAAGACAAAGAGAAGCGTGATAATAATAATCATATCAGACAAGATAGACTTTAAAACAAGGGCTACAATGAAAGAAAAGGAAGGTCATTACATAATGACAAGGGACTAAATTAAGAAGATAAACCAATTGAAAAGATAGAACAATTTTAAAGATATATGCCTGCAATATAGGAGAGGTCTTCCCCAATGGCTCAGCAGGTAAAGAATCTGCCTATACTGTAGGATATACAGGAGACAGGGTTCAGTTCCTGGGTTGGGAATATCCCCTGGAGGAGGGCATGGAAGCCCACTCTAGTATTCTGGCTGGGAATATCCTATGGACAAAAGAGCCTGGTAAGCTGTAGTTCATGGGTTCACAAAGAGTTGGATATGAGTGAAGTGAGAGAGCAAATCATAGGAGACCCTAAATACATGAAGCACATATTATTAAATATAAAGGAGAAAAATGAGAGTAGTGCACTAGCAGTAGGGGATTTTAACACCTGACACCAAAGGACTGATCATCCAGACAGAAAACAAAGAAACACTGGTCTTAAATAATAGTTTAGATCAGACCGACCTGATAGATTCTTGTCGTTAAACCACTAAGTCATGTCCGACTCTTTGTGACCCCATGGACAGCAGCAGATTTCCCTGTCTTTCACCATCTCCCAGAGTTTGCTCAAACTTATGTCCATTGAGTTGGTAGTGCTATCCAACCTTCTCATCCTCTGTCATCCACTTCTCCGCCTGCCTTCAATTGTTCCCACCATCAGCACCTGTACCAGTGAGTTGGCTCTTTACATCAGGTAGCCAAAGTATTGGAGCTTCAGCTTCAGCATCAGCCTTTCTAATGAATATTAAGAATTGATTTCCTTTAGGATTGATTTGTTTGATCTCCTTACTGTCCAAGGAACTCTCAAAAGCCTTCTCCAGCACCACAGTTTATAAACATCAATTATTTTATGTTCAGCCAACTCTCATATCCATACATGACTTCTGGAAATTGACTATATGAACTTCTGTTGTCAAAGTGATGTCTTTGCTTTTTAATACACTGTCTAGGTTCATCATAGCTTTTCTTTCAAGGAGCAAGAGTCCTTTAAATTCATGACCTTCAGAAAGCAGCAGAATTATTTTTTAAGTTCCCATGGGACATGATCAAGGATAGATCATATTTTTAGCCACAAAGTAAGTCATAGCAAATTTATGAAAATTGAAATCAAGTCAAACATCTTTTCTGACCACAATGCTATGAGGCTACATCAAGTACAAGAAAAACAAAATTACAAAAATCATAACCACATGGAGGATAAACAATATACTCCTGAATAATTAAAGGGTCCCTGAAGAAATCAAAAAGGAAATAAAGTATCTGGACATGAACAAAAATTAAAACAATTCAAAATTTATGGTACACACCAAAAGCAATTCTGAAAGATAGGTTAGAGTGATACAAGCTTACCTCAGGAAACAAGAAAAATATCAAATAAGTAACCTAATATTATATCTAAGCAAGCTAGAAAAATAGCAAAGAAAATCCAAAATTAGTAGAAATGTTGTAAAAATCAGAGCAGAAATTGACAAAATAAGCACAGAAAAACAATGAGAAGATCAATGAAACTAAGAACTGATCCTTTGAAATATAAACAAAATTTATCAGCCTTTAATTAGCCTCCTAAGGAAAAAAAAAAAAGGAGCGTCTACATAAATAAAATAAGAAATAAATATGCAATGCTACAATCAATCACAGAAATACTAAGAAGCATATCAAAGTATATAGCAATAAAGTGAACAGTGTAGAAGAAATGGACACATCCTTAAAAATGTACAATCTCCAAGACTTAATTAAGAAGAAATAGAAAATGTGAACAGACAAATTACCCATAATGACATTGAATCAGTATATATAATAATAATAAAACCCCCAACAAATGAAAGCTCAGGACATGATATCTCCACAGATGAATTCTATTGGATATTTAAATTATCAATAACTTTTTTCTCAGGATATTCTAAAATATTGAAAAAGTAATACTGCCAAACTCATTCTATGAAGCCAGCATTATCCTGATACCTAAGCTAGATAAAGATAGCACAAAGAAAGAAAATAGCAGGCCAATATCCCTGAAAAATATAGATGTAAAAATCCTCAACAAAACATTAGCAAATCAAATTTGACAACACATAAAAATTATGCATCATGATTACGTGGAATTTGTTTCAAGGAGGCAAGGATGACTCAATATTGTCAAATTAATCAAACTGATACATTCATTTAGGAAAACAAAAGATAATAATCACATGATAATCTCAACAAATACAGAGAAAATATTTGATCAAATTCAACATCTATACATGATAAAACCTGTCTACAAAGTTAGCATAGAAGAAATAAACATTAAGTTAATACACTTATTTATTACCAAATTACCACTAACATTATACTCAAAGGTGAAAATCTCATCTTCCAAGATGAGAAAGAAGACAAAGATGACCACTCTTGTCACTTCTATTTAACATAATGCTGGAAATTCCAACTTTTGCAATCAAAGAAAAAATAAATAAAAGGCAACAAAATTGGAAGAGAATAGTAAAACTTCACTGTTTACAGAAAATAATACTATATCTAGAAAACACTAACAACAGCATCAAAAAACTGTTAGAACTAATTCATTAATTCAGTAAATATTCAGGATATCCAATACATATATAGAAACACTGAATTTTAAACACTAATAATAAATTAGAAGAAAAAATCCAATCCCTTTTGCAATCATAAAAAAGGATAAAATGCCTATGAAAAATTTAAACAAGAAGATAAAAGATTTATACTGTGAAAACTATTAGCATTCAAAAAGAAAATAGAAGACACAAATAAAAGGCAGGATATTTTGTGTCATGTTTTGGAAGAATTATTATTGTTAAAAGATCCATTTACAAATTTGATGTAATCCCTATCAAAATACAGAGGATATGTTTCTCAGAACTAGAACAGTCTTGACATTTTGAGGTAAACACAAAGAATCCTATATAGACAAAGCAATCATGAGAAGTGAAAGATCAAATTTTTGAAACTTCAGTTATACTACAAAACTACAGCAAGGAAAACAGCAAGTTTAGTTCAGTTCAGTTGCTCAGTTGTGTCCAATTTTTTGCGACCTTATGAACCGCAGCACGCCAGGCCTCTCTGTCCATCACCAATTCCCGGAGTCCACCCAAACCCATGTCCGTCGAGTTGGTGATGCCATCCAACCATCTCATCCTCTGTCGTCCCCTACTCTTCCTGCCCTCAATCTTTCCAAGCATTAGGGTCTTTTCAAGTGAGTCAACCCTTCGAATCAGGTGACCAAAGTATCGGAGTTTCAGCTTCAGCATCAGTCCTTACAATGAACACCCAGGACTGATCACCTTTAGGATGGACTGGTTGGATCTCCTTGCAGTCCAAGGGACTCTCAAGAGTCTTTTCCAACACCACAGTTCAAAAGCATCAATTCTTCAGCGCTCAGCTTTCTTCACAGTCCAATTCTCACATCCATACATGACCACTAGAAAAACCATAGCCTTGACTAGACAGACCTTTGTTGGCAAAGTAATGTCTCTGCTTTTTAATATGCTGTCTAGGTTGGTCATGATTTTCCTTCCAAGGAATAAGCATCTTTTAATTTCATGGCTGCAATCACCATCTGCAGTGATTTTGGAGCCCAGAAAAATAAAGTCAGTCACTGTTTCCATGGTCTCCCCATCTATTTGCCATGAAGTGATGGGACTGGATGCTATCATCTTAGTCTTCTGAATGTTGAGCTTTAAGCCAACTTTTTCACTCTCTTCTTTCACTTTCATCAAGAGGCTCTTTAGTTCTTCTTTACTTTCTGCCATAAGGGTGGTGTCATCTGCATATCTGAGATTATTGATATTTCTCCTGGCAATCTTGATTCCAGCTTGTGCTTCCTCCAACCCAGTGTTTCTCATGATGTACACAGCATATAAGTTATCATCCTCTAGACTGTGTTTATATTGCTTGTTCATATAAGAACAAGCTTTGTTTCAGGATAGTGCTTTGAAGTCTTTGCAAATATTGCCAGAATATTTAATATCTTACACATTTATTGATGTCTTGTATCCCTGCAGGATGCCTGTTCAAACCCTATGCACATTTTTATATTTAAATATTCATTTTTTCCCATTTAACTAAAAAATATGTATCTGTATGTATGTGTGTGTGTGTATATATATGTGTGTGTGTGTGTGTGAGTGTGTGTGTGTGTGTGTGTGTGCAATTTGTCCACCAATTTTAAATGTTGTTTATAATTTTTTGCTTGAAAAAGATTAGACTTTGAATTAATATTTTTGTGAGTAGTTCAGAAATACCTTGTCCATATCAAATACTAACTTTATTCACTTTTATAGTATTTATTGCTTTCATTGTTTTATTTTAGAAAATAATAGTCCTTGTAATATTTTTTCTGACTGCTCTTTATGCTTAATATTCATTATTTTCCAAGTAACACTCTATAAAGCAGAGTTTTGACTTTGACTTTTTATTGAAATTAAACTTACTTAAATTTATTCAAATCTTTTAAAATCACCTTGACAAATTTGTTATTTAATATCAAATATTCATCTTCTTGTGAATAGAAATATAGCTTCAATAGATGAGGAGTGAGGTATTTTCAATAAATATTTGTTAAATGAATGACTTTATTAGCAAATTAATATAAAAATGGAAAATACTGTGCACTGATCCAGATACCTTGACCTGAGTGTATTCTGTTTAGAACATGGAAACAAGGAAGAAATATTGAAGAAAAAGTTGTATTTACTGAACATAAAGCAGAGTAATCCAGCTTATACTATATTTATCATTTAATCTCTAAAACTATAGAGTCAAGGTTCTTATTTCCATTTGTTTTATGGACAAAGATAATCTTTAATCCAATTAAATATTATCAAAGAAATGTGTTCAACCTAAATCTGATTTCAAAGTCAAACCTTTTTCATATACAACAATAAAGATCAGGTTTTTTAGATTTATATTATCCTTGTCCATATTTGGTTCACAAATACAATTTCAGATGGGAAGTAAAATAAATTCTATTTTTATTTTAAAATTAGCAACAACTCTCTTGCTGACATTTACACAGTCCTTAACATAATTATCCAATATGTTCCTTTCTGTCCCACCAGTTCATGTTGTCTCCTAACAAAATTTTATTTTTGCAATAGATCAATATGCATTAAATGGCTGACAAAGAAACAAGAGATGCTGCAGAAATTTTTTCTTAATTTGAATTATTTACTAATTAAGTATATATTAAATCTATGGCTCTACAGGTTGACCTTTGAAAATGGAAGCTCTAATATCCAAGTGTCCCAGTTCAATTTCAATTCTTCAAGTTACTAGTTGCAGACTTGGAGAATGTGTTGTTTAGCTTTTCTAAATATTAAATGACTCCTATTAAGTTAAAAAAAATTAACATTAGCTACCTTGAGGGTACGAAGACTAAATGGAATAATGTATATGGGGATTCTTTTACATCATTGGCAATGAATACATTTTAAACATGATGAGTAGTAATTGAAATGCAGTGATCTTACAGGCAAAATCTTGAAGAGCACCACAGGCTGTCTACTATTTTCCAGTGGAGGGCAAAATCAGTGTTCAAGTAAAGTTGCTTATTAAATTACCAAATTTGAGCAAAAAACAACATGAATACCATAGGAGCAAAAAGCCTCAAAGTAGTAGATGCAGGGAAAATTTATTCCAAATCTATAAAAAAAAAAAAAAAAAAAAAGCCTCCACACATATCATTATGTCTTTTGCTGTCAAATTAAGACCTTTGAAGGAATAAAAGAGAAAAGGATGTAGGTCATTTGATACTTACACCTAAAGATGTCACATCTAAACTTTGCATCTCTGCATTTACTGAGTACTATAAACTGTGATTTTTAATACATTTGGAAATATATTTCATCATTTGTTATATGGGCAATTTTAAAGTTATACAGTCTTTAGATTTATTTGAATCCTTCCAGAGATTTTTCCTTGGGCTTTATTCTGATAGTTCTCAAAACGTTAGTATTTTATTACTGTTAGGTAGGAAGTTAGGCATGAACAATGAGTAATGGCCTAGCTGAATAAGATTCAAGCTGATCTCTAAATCCCTCCCCAGACACACCCCAGTGCTGCCCAGAAAAGCTAACAGATATGCTACAAAACCACCAGAGGCTTTTCCAACTCTGGTGCATGTGCCCTAGGCACACAGTGAATACAAACTAACCTCAGGGGATTCTCCAACTCTGGCACAGATGCCTTTGATGCTCAACTGTGTTCTCAGTGATCTTAGGCAGTCAGGAGTCCATTAAGAGTTCATAAATATTCCACACATACATGCATCTGATTAAAACAGACTGAATTGTGGGAAATAAAAAAAAATATGCAATGGGATCTGTTTCTATGTCAATCAACTTTCAACTGTGAATCAAAACTGTCAGTGCACGACCTTCTAAATGAATATGTAATAGCCCTGTCTTTAAAACACCCATAGCTCATCATTTGGGGCCAGAGCCTCTCTTGACTTGGCCCATCCCTCCTTTTCTTTTCTTTCTGCTCTTTCTTTAATGAACTTGTTTTTGCCATAGGTAATATCTCAGATTCTTCTCTGTGGCCTTACCAAGAACCAAGGCCCATGAGGAAGGGTCCTCTTTGACCTACACTACCAGATAAAATTACCTTTATCATTACCCAAGGAATCAATACACTAAAGATAAGTACAGCTTACGGTTAAATTTGGTGTTTCCAGGGACATGACAGGTAAATGTTGAGGAAAAGCAAATTAATAACATGTATTCAAATTATCTTAATTCTGTATGGAATAAAACTTATTCCAGTGACTTATACTTTAACTTAGTTATCAGTGAATATCAAGTTATTCCTTTTTCTTTCAAAGTTCTATTGAGTCTACTAGAAGAACAAACTGTGACTTTAACTACTCTCTAAAGAGATGTTTGTTCTTTCAGTCAGTTCAGTTCAGTTCAGTCACTCAGTCATGTCAGACTCTTTGCGACTCCATGGACTACAGCATGTCAGGCCTCCCTGTCAACACCAATTACTGGAATTTACTCAAACTCATCAACATTGAGTCAGTGATACCATCCAACCATCTCAGCCTCTGTCGTCCCCTTTTCCTGCCACCTTCAACCTTTCCCAGTCTCAGGGTCTTTTAAAAATGAGTCAGTTCTTCACATCTGGTGGCCAAAGTACTGGAATTTCAGCTTCAGCACAGTCCTTCCAATAACTATTCATGACTGATTTCCTTTAGGATTGACTTGTTGGTTATCCCTCAGTGCAAGGGACTCTCAAGAGTCTTCTCCAACATCACAGCTCAAAAGCATCAATTCTTCAGCGGTCAGCTTTCTTTGTAGTCCAACTCTCACATCCATACATGACCACTGGAAAAGCCATAGCCTTGACTAGATGGACCTTTGTTGGCAAAGTAATATCTCTGCTTTTAAATATACTGTCTAGGTTGGTCATAATTTTTCTTCCAGGGAGCAAGTGTCTTTTAATTCCATGGCTGCAGTCACCATTTGCAGTGATTTGGGAGCCCCAGAAAATAAAGCCTGCCAATGTTTCCACTGTTTTCCCATATATTTGCCATGAAGAGCCATGATCTTAGTTTTCTGAATGTCAAGTTTTAAGCCAACTTTTGCATTTTCCTCTTTCACATTCATCAAGAGGCTCTTTAGTTCCTCTTCACTTTCTGCCATAATGGTGGTGCCATCTGCCTATCAGAGGTTATTGATATTTCTCCTGGAAATCTTGATTCTGGCTTGTGATTCATCTAGTCCAGTGTTTCTCATGATGTACTCTGCATATAAATTAAATAATGAGGGTGACAGTATACAATCTTGACATACTACGCTCCCTATTTGGAACCAGTCTGCTGTTCCATGTCCAGTTCTAGCTATTGCTTCCTGACCTGCATACAGATTTCTCAAGAGGCAGGTCAGGTGGTCTGGTATTCCCATCTCTTTAAGAATTTTCCAGAGCTTGTTGTGATCCACACAGTCAAAGGTTTGGTATAGTCAATAAAGCAGAAATAGGTGTTTTTCTGGAACTCTCTTCCTTTTTTGATGATTTAACTGATGTTAGAAATTTGCTCTCTGGTTCTTCTGCCATTTCTAAAACCAGCTTTCACGTACTGTTGAAGCCTGGCTTGGAGAATTTTGAGCATTCGTTTACTAGCATGTGAGATGAATGCAATTGTGTGGTAGTTTGAGAATTACTTGGCAATGCCTTTCTTTGAGATTGGAATGAAAACTGACCTTTTCCAGTCCTATGGCGACTGCTGAGTTTCCAAATTTGCAGGCATGTTGAATGCAACACTTTAACAGCATCATCTTCCAGGATTTGAAATAGCTCCGCTGGAATTCCATCACCTCCACTAGCTTTGTTCGTCGTGATTTTTCCTAAGGTCCACTTGACTTCGCATTCTAGGATGTCTGGATCTAGGTGAGTGATCATACCATCGTGCTTATCAGGGTCGTTAAGATCTTTTTTTGTATAGTTCTTCTATGTATTCTTGCCACCTCTTCTTAATATCTTCTGCTTCTGTTAGATCCATACCATTGCTATCCTTTATTGAGTCCACCTTTGCATGAAATATTACTTTGGTATCTCTAATTTTCTTGAAGACGTTTCTAGTCTTTCCATTCTATTGTTTTCTTCTATTTCTTTGCACTGATCACCGAGGAAGGCTTTCTTAGCTCTCCTGCTATTCTTTCAAACTCTGCATTCAAATGGTTATATTTGAATATCTTCCCTTTTCTCCTTTGCCCTTCACTTCTTTTCTCAGCTATTTGTAATGCCTCTTCAGACAGCTGTTTTGCTTTTTTGCATTTATTTTTCTTGGGGCTGGTCTTGATCCCTGTCTCCAGTACTATGTCACAAACCTCCATCCATAGTTCATCAGGCACTCTGTCTATCAGATCTAATCCTTGAATCTGTTTCTCACTTCCACTGTATACTTGTAAAGAATTTGTTTTAGGTCATTCGTGAATGTTATGATTTTCCACCTAGTGGTTTTCCCTCCTTTCTTCAATTTCAGTCTAAATTTGCAAATAAGGAACTCATGGTCTGAGCCACAGTCCATCCCCAGTCTTGTTTTTGCTGACTGTGTAGAGCTTCTTCCCCTTTGGATGCAAAGAATATGATCAATCTGATTTCATTATTGACCATCTGGTGATGTCCATATGTGTAATCTTCTCTTGTGTTGTTGGTAGAGGGTGCTTGCTATGACCAGTGCATTCTCTTGGCAGAACTCTATTAGTCTTTGCCCTGCTTCATTCTGTAGTCCAAGGCCAAATTAGCTGGTTATTCCAGGTGTTTCTTGACTTCCTACTTTTGTACCCCAGTCCCTTATGATGAAAAGGGCATCTTTTTTGGGTATTAGTTTTAGAAGGTCTTGGAGGTCTTCACAGGACCATTCAACTTCAGATTCTTCAGCATTACTGGTCATGGTATAGACTTAGATTACTGTGATATTGAACGGTTTGCCTTGGAAACGGACATAGATTATTCTGTCATTTTTGAGATTGCACCTGAGTACTGCATCTTGGGCTCTTTTGTTGACTATGATGGCTAATCCATTTCTTCTAAGGGATTCTTGCCCACAGTAGTAGTTATAATGGTCATCTGAATTAAATTCATCCATTCCAGTCCATTTTGGTTCACTGATTCCTAAAACATCAACCTTCACTCTTGCCATCTTCTGTTTGACCACTTCCAATTTACTTTGATTCTTGGACCTAACATTCCAGGTTCCTATGCAATATTGCTCTTTACAGCATTGGACTTTAATTTTATCACCAGTCACATCCACAACTGGGTGTTGTTTTTGCTTTGGCTCCGTCTCTTCATTCTTTCTGAGGTTATTTCTCCACTGATCTGCAGTAGCATATTGGGCACCTACTGACCTGGTGAGTTCATCTTTCAGTGTCCTGTTTGGTAAGTAGTATAGAAGCATTATGTGATGGAAATAAAAAGGGTAAGTATGTTCTGTGTGATAATGTTGGACTACAGGAAGGAGCAAGGTGCTTTGTAGAGAATGCACAGATGAATGAGAAAGATTCCAAATGGCTAAGCCTAAAGGACATCAGTTCAGGTCAGTCACTCAGTCATGTCCAAGTCTTTGAGACCCCATGGACTGCAGGATCCCAGGCTCCCCTGCCCAGCACTGACCCCTGGAGCTTGCTCACATTCATATTTGTTCTTTATTTTTACTTATTTTCATTTTTCTATTTGAAAGCTAGAAGAGAATTATAATAACAAAAGTAAAATTATGCAAACATGAGGAAATAAACACATTCAAGGAAAACCATCTGGAATACAGAAAACTAATCCTCTTACAGCTATAAAATCTGGAGGACGTTCTTATGCAGACTGTTGTTATTTTTAAAAGAATTAATCTCTCTGCATTTGGTTTGCGCTCCCTCCAAACTGGGGAGGAGTATAGAAGCAAAAGGCAAAGCAGGGCAAAGCATGAAGGACATCAGTTCATTCAGTCACTTAGTCATATCCAACTCTTTGCGACCCCATGGACTGCAGCATGCCAGGCTTCCTTGTCCATCACCAGCTCTTGAGCTTGCTCAAATTCATGTCCATTGAGTCAGTAATGCTATCCAACTACCTCATCCTCTGTCCTCCCCTTCTCCTCTTGCCTTCATTTTTTCCCAGCATCACGGTCTTTTCTTTGCATCAGATCTCCAAAGTATTGGAGCTTCAGCTTCAGTATGGGTATAAAACTGTCCTTGCTAAAAAAAGTTCTTACCTAATGCCTAGTCAAGAAATCATCACATAAGTTTAGACAGAAATAACAAATATGAGAGGAAATGAGGGCAAAATTCTCCTCTGTTAAAACGTGTGTATAATATATGACATAGTTACATAAATTGTATATATATATCAATCCCTCCCATATAATGTTATAACTTGTGAAGGTTAAATTTTAAAGAGAGATATTATATATATGTTGCATATGTTGTCATACCTAAGGAAGTCAAGAAACACCTGGAATAACAGGCAAATTTGGCCTTGGAGTACAGAATGAAGCAGGGCAAAGGCAAATAGAGTTCTACAAAGAGAATGCACTGGTAATAGCAAACACCCTCTTCCAACAACACAAGACTCTACACATGGACATCACGAGATGGTCAACAACTGATTATATTATTTGCAGCCAAAGGTGGAGGAGCTCTATACAGTCAGCAAAAACAAGACCAGGAGCTTACTGTGGCTCAGATCGTGAACTCCTTATTGCCAAATTCAGACAGAAATTGAAAGTGGAGAAAACCACTAGACCATTCAAGTATGAACTAAATCAAATCCCTATGACTATACAGTGGAAGTGAGAAGTAGATTTAAGGGACTAGATCTGACAGAGAGAGCGCCTGATGATCTATGGACAGAGATTCTCAACATTGTACAGGATACAGGGATCAAGACCATTCCCAAGAAAAAGAAAAGCAAAAAAAGCGAAATGACTTTCTGAGGAGGCCTTACAAATAGCTGTGAAAATAAGGAAAGTGAAAAGCACCAGAGAAAAGAAAAGATATACCCATTTGAATGCAGAGTTTCAAAGAATATTCAGGAGAGATAAGAAAGACTTCCTCAGCGATCAAGGCAAAGAAATAGAAGAAAGCAATAGAATGGGAAAGACTAGAGATTTCTTCAAGAAAATTAGAGTTACCAAAGGAACATTTCATGTAAAGATGGAATCAATAAAGGACAGAAAAGGTATGAACCTAACAGAAGCAGAAGATATTAAGAAGAGGTGGCAGGAATACACAGAAAAACTGTACAAAAAAGATCTTTACAACCCAGATAATCACGATGGTGTGATCACTCACCTAGAGCCATATATCTTGGCCTGTGACGTGAAGTGGGCCTTAGGAAGAATCACTACGAATAAAGCTAGTGAAGGTGGGGGAATTCCAGTTGAGCTGTTTCATTCCTGAAAGGCGATGCTGTGAAAGTGCTGTGAAAAGCAATATGTTAGCAAATTTCGAAAACTCAACAGTGGCCACATGACTGGAAAAGGTCCATTTTCATTCCAATCCCAAAGAAAGGCAATGTCAAAAAATGCTCAAACTACCACACAATTGAACTCATCTCACACACTATTAAATTAATGCTCAAAATTCTCCAAGACAGGCTTCAACAGTATGTGAACTATGAACTTCGAGATGTTCAAGATGGTTTTAGAAAAGGCAGAGGAACCAGAGATCAAATTGCCAGCATCCACTGGGTCATCAAAATAGCAAGAGAGTTCCAGAAAAGCACCTATTTCTGCTTTATTGACTATGCCAAAGCCTTTCACTGTGTGGATCACAATAAATTCTAGAAAATTCTTAAAGAGATGGGAATGCCAGACCATCTGACCTGCCTCTTGAGAAACCTGTATGCAGGTCAGGAAGCAACACTTAGAACTGAACATGGAATAGCAGACTGGTTCCAAATAAGAAAATGAGTATGTCATGGCTGTATATTGTCACCCTGCTTTTTTAACTTATATGCAGAGTACATCAAGAGAAACTCTGGACTGGAAGAAGCACAAGCTGGAATCAAAATTGTGGGGGAAAATATCAATAACCTCAGATATGCAGATGACACCACCCTATGGCAGAAAGTAAAGAAGAACTAAAGAGACTCTTGATGAAACTGAAAGAGGAGAGTGAAAGAGTTTGTTTAAAACTCAATATTCAGAAAACTAAGATGATGGCATCCGGTCCCATCACTTCATGGTAAATAGATGGGGAAACAGTGGAAGCAGTGGCTGACTTTATTTTTCTGGGCTCCAAAATCACTGCAGATGGTGATTGCAGCCATGAAATTAAAAGATGCTTACTCCTTGGAAGGGAAGTTATGACCAACCTAGACAGCATATTAAAAAGCAGAGACATTACTTTGCCAACAAAGGTCTGTTTAGTCAAGGCTATGGTTTTTCAAGTAGTCATGTATGGATGTGAGAGTTGGAATATAAAGAAAGCTGAGTGCAGAATGATTGATGCTTTTGAACTGTGGTGTTGGAGAAGCCTCTTGAGAGTCCCTTGGACTGCAAGGAGATCCAACCAGTCCATCCTAAAGGTGATTAGTCCTGGGTGTTCATTGGAAGAACTGATGTTGAAACTGAAACTCCAATACTTTGGCCACTTGATGTGAAGAGCTGACTCATTTGAAAAGAACCTGATGCCTGGAAAGATTGAGGGCAGGAGGAGAAGGGGACAAGAGGATAAGATGGTTGGATGACATCATTGACTCAATGGGCATAGGTTTGGGTGGACTCAGGATATTGGTGATAGACAGGGAAGCCTGGCGTGCTGTGTTTCATGGGGTTACAAAGAGTCAGACACGGCTGAGTGACTGACTGTGTGTGTGTATATATATACACACACACACACACATAAATATATGTGTATAAATAAATACACATAAATAATTTCTACATGTATTTTGACCAAAATGTACTTTGACCACTTTAATCATTATCAAAATATTACATTTTATTATTTTCTTCACATTTTTTTACTTCTTTAAACACAAACTGTTTAAAAACACTTAATTTTTAAGTGTTTTAAAATAGTTAAAAGAAAAACATAAATAAAATAGTTAAAAGAATATTGAGTACTCTTTTAAGTTCTTAAAATAAGTACTTTTAAGTCACTCACAATTCATGATATACTACCAAATTATGCATAGCATATGCATTGTTTCTGTATTGAAAGCCTTGCAAAATGAAGCCTACAATGCATGGTATTTCATGAAAAAAAATAATAAATCCTTTTAAATTAAGTAAGAAATTCTGTCTTTAAATGTTTAAAACTTTTTTAACCTGGTATGATTAGATAATCAGATCAACTAGGAGTTATCTTTGTGTTGTAGAATTTAAGTGGTTCTATGAACAGTGTGCATGCTTATGTTTGAATACCTGGTCTAACTGGGACTTGCAAAGTGCATCTTATAAATTCTAGCTGGGAGGGTAAAAATCAGCAAAAGTCTCCACTCAGGAGATCTCCATCCTTTGCATCCATGCCATTTAAATCATATTGGTGTCTAGAAGGACTAAAGAGTGTATGGAGAATGATATGGTAAAGATAAAATATTAAAATAAGATAAAATTTTCTCTTCAGCCTTTATGGTTGGTGTCACTGGCTATAATTTTCAGTGGAAGTAGTCATTGTTTTTAAAGTCTGTTAAAAAAAATAAAGTCTGTTAAAATTCTATGTAAAAAAAACCCCTTACAATATTCTGAAGACATGCTGTTGATAACATTATTTCCAAACAACCTCTAGCATATGATCACATACCGGAGTTATAATATGCGGTCTAAAGGAGAAAATGACAGAAACACATGTGATTGTAAGTATGATAATAAGTGTTGGTATTTATTGACATCTATATGATAATAAGTGTTGGTATTTATTGACATTACACACACTCTATATATATAAAATTACAAAAATAAATATTCATAGTACATAAATAGTAAAATGTGCTCAAGCAATTAAAATTTATTTTATTGAACTTTCTTATGGTGCTATGATGACACAAATATGACAAAGTCAGCACCTTTCCTTCTTGTTCTCAAGCAATGTAAAATCTATCTGGGAAGAGTTTTTATTAACATGCAAATAGCAAAGATTTATATCAAAGCATAATGAATACTCCAGAACAGAAAAAGATAAAGTGTTCCATCAGTTAAAAAAAAAATAAACAGTTATAATTCTTGCAGATCCCATTATTTTTACCATATTTCTACTAGTAATTCTATTGTCACTCATTTTTATTATAATCGTAATTTTGCTTTTACTTCTACTATTTGGAGGATTTTACAATGAGAATAAATTACTTGTCTCTGCTTTTTAGCTAATTAAGGTAAAATTGAGTAAGATTTAATCAATATAAAAAAAGATGGTTATTACTGGGGAAAAAAGCATAGTGGAAGGAAGGCAAAGAATGGGTTGTAAAAAATTGAAGTTAAGTCTAACTGAAGCATAGGAAAAAGAAAAGGATAGCTCAGTAAGTTGTCATTATTGTTAAGAAAGACCTTGAAGAGAGTTTTAGATGGCAATAAGAATGAAAAGAAGCTCAACTTAATAAATAGAGAAGCAATTTCAGAATGAAAGATAAACCTTTTATTAAAAGGGCTTTGTATTTTAAAATGTTAAAATGCATATGTGGCACAAATCCATGTGCATTTTCTGTAGATTTTTTCCTGTAACTCAAAACTGATTGCCCAGCTTTTACATATATATTTTTTCATATGCTTTTAATTATTTTATTAGAAATCACCTTTTGTTTGAAAAATAATAGTCACACCATAATTTGCCTTGTCTCATTGTAAAAGCTTGCATCAAATATTTACAACTGAAATAATTTTAAAAATTAAAATTGCAAAACATATTCCAGAAATATATTATATTCATATAAATACTATTTCTTTGCATTTTTAATAGAAATGCACTTTCATAATGTTTATTATTATGCTACCAGTCCAATCATCATAAAAAATGACTTTTTTTGCCCATTATCCTACTTTCTTCAAAGATAATTTCGCTCAAATTATTTGAAAATAATTTTTTTTAACCTGGAATGCTAAATTATGAAAATTAACTTAACTCATTTAGTCTGATTTCAATAATAAAAGCTTGGTGTAAACACACAAATAGTAAAAAGATACAACCACAAAGAAATCAAATAACAAAACTGTTGTATGGCAGATACATTTTGAATGATTATGTCTCTGGAAATGGTGGCAACCTGAAAAGAAGTGTTTGTAATTAATCTCAGTCTCGTACACCTGCTTCTCATCTGTCCATCTCTCTTAATATCTACTCCACACTGCACTTCCCTAAGGCTCTGTTCAACTAGTATCTTCTTGTTCCTAGTCATGGATCTTCATGAACCTTACTCTATTTCATGAACTTCCAACTTCAGTGTCACTTCCTTTTTTAAATAATACTATCTCAATTTCTCAGCATCCCACTTGAATTTGTATTATGCTAATCTAAGCATTGTTGCTCATTTCACAGGATTTTTTTTCTTAATGAGTTTATTCATAATTTAAAATTTTGCTGGTACAAAAATACCACTTTATGGCTAGCAGCAAAGCCCTCAGGCAAGTTGTAAGCACCAGAGGCTTTTGATGAGCAAGGTGTTGTCATCCACCAGGTTACTGAAGAGACAGCAAAAAAATGCAGGTGTGGAAGACTGCGGCTAGCTCCCTCTCAAAAGACTTTTCATTTGGAGAAATTATAAATAAGCCAACAAGAAGCTATGTTCAAGAAAATATCTTAATTCAAAGACTATTACAGAATACACAATCTTAAAGTCACAAAGGTTGCAGTGCTATTTTCTGTAGTGATTTGTTATCCATTCTGTGGTGACTACAACTCTTGAAGGTTTTCTTCTTGCATGTTGCCTGCATATTCATTATATATATATATATATATATACATATATATATATTTGTTTCCTTTACACTTGATTTTGAGATTATCCTTATTTCATTTCTTTCCTTTCACATTATTTTCATTAAGTACTTATTGCAAGTGTTAAATGTTAATGCCCCTCACTATTCTAATCTTAAAATTATTTAGAAAAGTTATAAATTTCTTGGTTTATCTGTGTGCATAGTAAATTATTTGCAACTGTGTGTTGGTTGTTTTACATCATGGTGCTAATATTTGTCTTATTTTACAAATATTTCATAACCCTTCCTCCACTGTCTAGCAGGCTCCTCTGTCCGTGGGATTTTCCAGGTAAGAGTACTGGAGTGGGTTGCCGTTTCCTTCTCCTGGGGATCTTCGACCCAGGGATCAAACCTGGGTCTCCTGCATTGTACACAGACGCTTTACCGTCTGAACCACCAGGAAAGTCCGCCCCATTGTCTAAAAATAAGTTATAGAAAGGCAAAAGATATAGATAGAACTGTTGGTGAATTTGAGTTCCTCAAACTTAAAAATAAATCTAAGGCAGTTTACATTCTAAATGAAATTAAAACACAAGCTAGAGACTATGAAAAGATGTGCATATAAAACTCACAAAGATAACATATTAATAAAGATTAAAATTATTTAAATATATGAAAAATGAAACAACTGGGATGAGATATCAACAAAATGTATCAACAGACAATTACAGAGAGGATATACAAAAGGCAAAAGGAATCTGAAATGCTATCTAAGAGAAATTCAAATGACTATCACAATGAGATGACATTCACATAAAATAGACTGGCAAAATGTAAAATATCCATTACCAAATGGTGTATAATATGAAAAATTAAGAATCTTCATACACTGACAGAGGATTATGTGTTTGTTATTACACTTATTTTGGAAGACTGATTGGAGCTATCTAGTCAGTTTTGTGATATACCCCTTTTACTTCTGATCTTAAATAGATATTTCAGAACCATAAACCATTGGATTTTATTGTGTGTATATTTAAATGCATCGTACATATTTACATATGTAACAAAAAAGAAAATGGAAATAGGATAAATACAAACTTATATAGAGAGAGCTACTTCTGGGACAGATAGGAATAGGTTTGATGAGGCTTCAAAAGCAGCTTTAACCTTAAAACATCTTTAACCTTAGGTTCTTCTTTATAATAGTTATCAGAATTAAGTGTGGCAAAGTGAGTAATCCAGGAGAGACATTTAGAGACACATCTTACATTATTTGTATACTTGTCTGCATGTTTAAAATTTCTCAGTTAAAAATACGTAAATATTTATATACTTAAAAGCATGATTCTGCATGATAAACATGGTTTCATATTTTTTCCTTCACTGTTGTCCTTGGAGTTGCCCTCAGTTCCTTCTCAAAGAATGATTTAAAATAACACCACCCCCAACAAAAAAAGGGGTAACACATAGTTTTATCTAACATATTTGAAGGAATTATATCATTATCTTACTTTCTCTTCTTTATAGGCCCATAAGAAAAATGTTATATTTCACATTTAACAACTGAGTCAATTGTGAATTAAATAACTTCTCAGAGTTTAAATAAAATTAGTTCAATCACACAGTTTGTGGCCAAGACATTCCTTGTCTCTTCCCAAAGGCCACATTCTGAGCCACCTTGAAGACGGGCACCTTATTATCTTAGTAAGAGTTGACTCTTCACAACAGTCAAATAAAAACTCAACTTCACTTTATACTTTAAGTCAAACGGCTAATGTGGTTTAATATGGTCAGCTACTAATATTGTTAAATTTCTTTAAATGAGTTTTAAATGAGATGATACATGTAAAGCCTTATAACAGTGCCTGGAACTGTGTAAGTGCTATATAAGAGTTAGATGGTACTGTTACTGGTTTTCATAGCTATTGTGTGGTATTAAGTGTTGTAAGCCACGGAAAGATGAAGATAATATCAGTGACATTTTAAATGGAAAATTTAATGTATTTCAAACTCAAAGGCAAATAGAAAATAATTGTCCTTATAAAACTAGCTATTATATTAGAAGCTAAGTTGTGTTTGACTCTTTTGTGACCCTATGGACTGTAGTCCACAGGCTCCTCTGTCCATGGGATTTCCCAGTCAAGAATACAAGAGTAGGTTGCCATTGCCTTCTCCAGGGAATTGTCCTAATGCTGGAATAGAACCCATGTCTCTTGCACTGCAGGTGGATTCTTAACCTCTGAACCACTGAGGAAGCCTCAAAGTAACTATATATCAAGGTGAATGAAATAGACACCATAATAAAGGTGCAAAATATAGCATTTTAGATTAAAGAGAGGTTAATTTTCCTTTTGAGATCTGGGGCAAAAATGTGATAATTGGTTGAATAACTAATCTAACTTTGTGGCAAGAGAATAATTATAAGCAAGGCAGAAAAGGAAAATATTTAAGGTTGAAAAAGATACCATGAGTAATAGGATAAGCAGTATATTCAACAGTGTGTCGTGAGGTTGGTGGGGGACTTATGTAGGAAGAAATGTGTTAGAGAAGTGACTAAGAGGTCATCATGAGGAGTCAACCCTGAAATACCAGCTATAGAATTCATTACAGAGGCAATGAGATAAGTATTAAAATGGTTTCCTCTATTAAAAGCCTTATTTAGTCAAGCTGGTTAAATATACTTCCTCTATTTCATTCCAACCCCAAAGAAAGGCAATACCAAAGAATGCTCACACTACCACAAAATCGCACTCATCTCACAACGCTAGTAAAGTAATGTTCAAAATTCTCCAAGCCAGGCTTCAGCATTACGTGAACCATGAACTTCCAGATGTTCAAGCTGGTTTTAAAAAAGGCAGAGGAACCAGAGATCAAATTGCCAGCATCCGCTGGATCATCAAAAAAGCAAGAAAGTTCCAGAAAAAAAAACATCTGTTTCTGCTTTATTGACTATGCCAAAGCCTTTGACTGTGTGGATCACAATAAACTGTAGAAAATTCTGAAATAGACGGGCATACCAGACCACTTGACCTGCCTCTTGAGAAAGCTATATGCAGGTCAGGAAGCAACAGTTAGAACTGGACATGAAACAACAGACTGGTTACAAATAGGAAAAGGAGTATGTCAAGGCTGTATATTGTCACCCTGCTTGTTTAACTTATATGCAGAGTACATCATGGGAAACTCTGGGCTGGAAGAAACACGAGCAGGAATCAAGATTGCTGGGAGAAATATCAATAACCTCAGATATGCAGATGACACCACCCTTATGGTAGAAAGTGAAGAGGAACTAAAAAGCCTCTTGATGAAAGTGAAAGAGGAGAGTGAAAAAAATCTCAACATTCAGAAAACCAAGATCATGGTATCTGGTCCCATCACTTCATGGGAAATAGATGGGGAAACAGTGGCTGACTTTATGTTTGGGGGCTCCAAAATCACTGCATATGGCGATTGCAGCCATGAAATTAAAAGACACTTACTCCTTGGAAGGAAAGTTATGACCAACCTAGATAGCATATTAAAAAGCAGGGCCATTACTTTGCCAACAAACGTCTGTCTAGTCAAGGCTATGGTTTTTCCAGTGGTCATGTATGGATGTCAGAGTTGGACTGTGAAGAAAGTCCATGTATGGACTGTGAAGAAAGCTGACAGCTAAAAAATTGATGCTTTTGAACTGTGGTGTTGGAGAAGACTCTTGAGAGTCCCTTGGACTGCAAGAAGATCCAACCAGTCCATGCTAAAGGAGATCAGTCCTGGGTGTTCATTGGAAGGACTGATGCTGAAGCTGAAACTCCAATACTTTGGCCACCTCAAACGAAGAGTTGATCCGTTGGAAAAGAACTTGATGCTGGGAGGGACTGAGGGCAGGAAGAGAAGGGGATGGCAGAGGATGAAATGGCTGGATGGCATCACCGACTTGATGGACATGAGCTTGAGCAGACTCTGGGAGTTGGTAATGAACAGGGAGGCCTGGCATGCTGCCATTCATGGGGTCACAAAGAGTCGCACATGACTGAGCGACTGAACTGAACTGAGACATGATATAGACTGAAAAGTTCTCAAAGAAAAGCTCAGATTTTCATACTCTCCTCTTCCTGTGTATTTCAACATATACTGTCACGTCTCTCAATTTGCTGTACATATTAAAAGGCCAAAACAGCTGTGAGTACCAGTCTTACTTATCCTTCACAAGCTAAATAGGATTAGGTATTTCACATCAGTGCCAATTTATCTTATTATTATTCTATTACTTTTATGTGCCTTTTTTTTTTTGCATCTTAATGCATAAATGCATTTCTGAACCAGTATTTCTCAGAGGATAAGAAATATTCTTAATGACCATATTTTTTCTTGTCTTGAGAATTAGAGTGTTAGATTAAATTATCTCTCTTGTGCCTGAGAATATAGGAAGATATCTGAAAGACTGCACACTTAAAAGTTTTGGGGAAATAAAAAATGCATTAGTAATTGGTAGTAATCCAAGTCTGACTTAATGATATAAGATTTCAGAGACATACCTTGCTCTGATCAAATTGGATTAAAATACTGCAAACTTAGCAGAATTCTGCCAGTTCTGAACTAGAATAACCTTGAAAATGTTGGTTTTCTGGTATGCATTCAATGTAAATTATTTAAGAAAAATTTCAAATAATTTTATTAAAGTGAATTACATTATAAGGAAATTATTATGCTTACATGAAGTGATCATAATTAACTCAAAACATTTAAATTTATAGTTATCATAGGACAACCTAGAAAATATAATTGATTTTCAAATCAAAATTTTTTGAAGGATAAATGTGAACACTCATAGCAGTAAATAGTATTGATTTAGATTTTATCCATGGTAGCAGGGCATAACAATTAATAAATTTATTTATATTACTAAAGTTATTTCTATACCAATAATTCTTTATTTCTAACACTTTCTATCTAATCCCAGATTTCTCTGCTGGGTTGCAGATTTGAAGCCATGTCTTTAATTTAATATGTGTTTAAATGCATTTTAATCATTTGGAAGACAAGACAAAAGAAATTCTAGGAAAGTCCTCACCCCCAAATTTTTGGACATCTCTTAAGAACTTGAACAGGCTTGTATCATTAGGACACTATGGGATCTGTCAGGGACTTTTATTCTAACACTTTTCTAAGTTTATCTTCATTTAATTATTCTGAAGCAGTGTTAATTTTTATTAACTTCTAATGCTTTGTCTTCCTGTTTTGCTCATTTTTAATTCTATATTCTTATCTGCTTAATAATGTTTTACACATGGTGCCTTGAGTTTTTAGAAATAAATTTATTCCTAAGAAAGTTTAATAAATAAATGCAAAAACAAATATGTAAACATGCAAACACAATGTTATAAAAATCCATGTTATATGACTTTATATTTAAACATGTAAACATGAGTGTAATATAAAAATGAGTGTAATAAAAATGAGGTGGGAGGGGGGTTCAGGATGGGGAAAACATGTAAATCCATGGCTGATTCATGTCAATGTATGGCAAAAACCATTACAACATTGTGAAGTAATTAGGTTCCAACTAATAAAAAATAAAGGAAAAAAATGAGTGTAATATTAAATTTATTCTAAGTCAGTAACAAGTAGTAGGAAAAATTTTCCCTTCCCATTTATATTTCAAACTATGTCACTAGAATAGATTAATGATATGATAATTTCTGTCCTTTATTAAATTTTGTCATTAAGGAATGAAGCACCAGAATTTTTATACCTCAAAGTATTTGACAGTTATTGAGCCTGATTTTCCCAATGTAAACTTTACTCCTTAGAGCAAATGTCAGATATACTAGCTGAAACAACCAAAATGCAGTTTAATTTATCAGATGTGTTTCATCATTTTCCTAGTATAGGTGATCACAGTCTATCTACTTATGCATTGCTTCTGTTATCTCCTCCGTGGTCAGTGTAGATATTGTTTACTTTGATTGTTTTAAATCTGCCCATGGATTTCCATAACAATCTGTTCAATTGCTCTATTTCTGGTTCTTTCAGTCAAATAAAACTACAATATAGCTATATATTCAGCACTATGTTTTAAGGTAATTCCTAAATCTTTAATTTGCAATTACTAAATGATTTCCCCTGTGCAAAATACTTACATCAATCAGGCTATTTTGTGGATTATTTTAACAAGTAATTAAATATATATTTCTAGTTTTCTCTGTTCACCTATGAGGAAAAGAGGAAATTATCTGAGAAAAAGATAAATTTAAGCCCAAAACCTTTTTGTTGTAGTTCAGTTGCTAAGTCCTGTCCTACTCTTTGTGATCCCATGGGTGGTAGTCAGGATCGTCTGTCCATGGAATTTCCCATGCAAGGACACTGGAGTGGGATGTTTCTCCAGGGGTTCTTCCTGACCCAGGGATCGAGCCTATGTCTCCCGCGTTGTCAGGCAGATTCCTTACCACTGAACAACCAGAAAAGTCCCATAAGTGGATATAGTTATAGGTAACTATAGAAATTATAACTCAATATCACTTAAAATATTATCCTATTTTGTTATTCATTTTTTTTAAACTGCATGACCTTTAAATTACTAGGCAACATTCAGAGAAACAGCTCGCACCAATGTGATACTATTTCAAAAAGATAAAATATTACATACTCATGCACACAAATTTAACGTCTCTTTCCTATAGAACTCATACTGGCTTAAAGTCAAGTTTAAGTGTTTCTTCTCTGAAATGCAAGATTTGAAGTATGCAGGGTGAACAGTCTAAATTATTTAATGTATTTACATACTTATTCCTATGCTATGCACAGATTAATGTTAAATATTTATTGATTATAATCGCTAATGTCATATATCCTGTCTGAGTTAAGAATAATAAAATAAACATTTTTAAAATCTCTTCATACATCAGTATACTGACATAGTCAATCAAATTCTAAATTATTTTATTTGTGCGATTTCTCAAGATTGTACTGTGAACCTAGAAAAGTTTGCAATATAACGACTTTATCTTTCACCATGTTTAACTCTAACTTCTCTCAATGGAAGAGTAGAAATTCCAAGTCTTGAATTTTCGTATGCTGTTTAAGATCTCAAATCATTTCTCTTTTCTAATTGATTTTTTCTAATTAAAGCTTAATTATGCATATACTTTTTATACTTTCAGTTAAAGAAATTGCCATCTGTTACTTTTTATTCTCTTTTTCAAGGCAACTTATTTAGAAAGTGTGAATAGTGCACAACATTTATTATAACTAACTGTAAGAAAAATTTAGCAACTTCTCTTTCAGGAATTTAAGGGACTTAAAAAACAAAAGCATCACTATTTGACATAATCCATAAATGTTTCATGCCAGTAATACTTGTCAGAAAATATTTTACAGAGATCAGGACATTGGCATAAAAAAAAAGCTGATTATGGTTAATTTCTAATAATGTTTTGTGCTAAGATTGATCAGTTTGCTTTTTTGTGAAATTTAAGTATTAAAATGCATATTGACTTACTTTCTTGTATTACAGAAGTCAAGATTTAATTTTCTGCAATAATGAAAGTCATTAAATAGAATTTGGTAGTGCCAATTAAGGGTGAGGAATATTCTGTTTCTGGCTAATCTGAAAAAAGACTTCTAATGCATTTCAAAAACAAATAATATTCTGATAATTTTCAAAGAAAATGCCTTTCTGTTAAGATCTGAGAAGTTAATATAAATACAATAGTAAGGGCTTCTCAGGTGGCACTAGTGGTAATAAACCTGCCTGCCAATTCAGGAGACATAAAAGACAGGGGTTTGATCCCTGGGTCTGGAAGACCCCCTAGAGGAGGGAATGGCAAACCACTTGAGTATTCTTGCCTGAAGAACTCCATGGACAGAGGAGCCTGGTGGGCTACAGTCCATTGGGTCATAAAAGAGTCAACTTAGCATTCATGCCTGCACAATAGTGAAGTCTATATCATATAAACCAATGCTGATACTTGTGTATCAATGATCAGTAGACACATATTTATATTGTTTTAATATGTTCCTTCAAAATCAATTTTTTATCTTTGACTCATTTCCCCTAGACCTACTATATCTTTGTTATTTGGATTTTCTGTGATATTGGGAACTGTACCTTGTTCTGCAATATTGCATTCTTATACTCTATCAGGGGCAGTGACCATGTAGAATTTGGAAAGGACACAGACAGTGTAAAGCTGCTTTGACGATTCCTGATGATGCCAATAACTGAGAAATTCACACCTCATTTCACTCCCCATGCTGTCCACTGTCTTACTTCCTATATTTTCATCAACTCAGGAGGGCCTCTGACCGCATTCTCTGCTCTTCCCGTGTGAATGTGTTATTGCATATAAGTGACAGGAAATTCAGTTCTGTAAATCTTGTTGCAAGTTTCATTGACCCTTTCCCTTATTTGTTACTGTGAAATCCCCTTACCTCCACAAACACATGAAGTTCTTATTGGACTGTCATGTGTATTTTTTATATCTGCTAATAAGCGAGTTTGCTGCTCTGTGTGTGGCTCCTTCCATGTGCTGCCTTCTGTGCTGTCTTTCCTCCAGCATGATGGCCATCACCAAGGGACTATTGTGTGCAAGAAATTAAACAATGAGTAAATGCTCTGCAACACAAATGTTTGCTGACACATAATGTGAATGGAAAAAAAATAAATAAGACAGTAAAATAGTAAATATTTCAGATATAGTTTAGATTGACAGATCATGGAAACCATGAGGTGTTTAAACACTGAGATGCTGTAAATAAAAGTAACGTTTATTTTTCAAGTGTAAAAATTGGTGATGTCCTAAATTAGGAAAACAATATACAGGAGGAGCTATGAAGGAGAATCAGTCCTAAGAGGTAACAAGATATGCTACACTTCACCTCAATTAAAACAGGAGCATGAATAGATAGAAAGCTTCATGGAGTAGAAAAGAAAGTCTAGAAATAGAGCCAACTACCAATTTTTCTTTGATATATTATAAGATAACAGATTATATTTCTAATGACTAGAACAAAGATAGTGTTTTTGAAACCTAATAATGTTGGAAATAATGAATATTTTTGGAAAAATTTAAACATATTTCACCATACAACAACAACAAAAATATCACAGGAATCAGTGATGTGAACATTTTATACCATAAGCAGGGTATATAAAAAGGAAAAGGGCAATATTCCATAGTGTATATGTACCCAACTAATAAAAATAAATGGAAAAAAAAAGGAAAAGAGTATATAAAAGTTATACACCTTTTATATATAAGGGTACATAAGAGGGCATATAAAAAGGAAAAGGATATACAAAAAGGAAAGACTTTCTAACTATTGCTAAATTGTGATGAAAAGATTAATTAATTTCACTAACCAAAAAGAAATTTAAAAAATTATGTGATTTCTATGGCAAAAAGCACCAGAAGCAACATCAAAAGACAAGGGAAAAAAAAGAAAATATTTGCAACAACTATCACAGCTACATGAATACTATCATTAATATATAGAAAATATTTTTTAAAATTATATTAAAATATTCAAAAATCTAGAAAATAAGAAAAAAAACATTGAGAAACAACCTTTAAGATATGAAATAGCATTCAACTTCCTTCATGACAAAAATGCCATAAAAAGTATGCTGAAATTTTGTTTCTTACTCACTGCATTAGCAAAACAGCAAAAGCTTGAGAACTGGCAAGGCTGTGGTAAGACAGACATTCATATACTTTGTGTTATAAGAATAAAAATTGATACAATCCTTTCAGAAAAGAGTCTGGCAATATCTAGCAAAACTGAGCTTTGGAATATTCATTACCTTTCTACTCAGAAATTCCACTTAGAGTAAAGCATCTTTATGATTTAATTCTCATAATACAAAAATAATGTACATGGATAGAACATTATTTGTAATTCCAAATTTTGGAAAGCTATCATAGGAGGTAGAGTAAATATACAATACTATGGCACATATATATAAGTTAACATGTGCAATTGTAATAAGTAGCTGTACAAAATGAATGTTGGATCTCTAGTGGTTCAGTGGTTAAGAGTGTGCTTCCACAGCAGGGGGCACAGTTGAGATTACAAGTGAGGGAATATTTGTTCAGTTCAGTTCAGTTCAGTCACTCAGGCGTGTCCGGTTCTCTGCAACCCCAAGAACTGCAGCATGCCTGGCCTCCCTGTGCATCACCAACTCCAAGAGTTTACCCAAACTCAAGTCCATTGAGTCAGTGATGCCATCCAACCATCTCATCCTCTGTCGTCCCCTTCTCCTCCTGCCCTCAATATTTCCTAGCATGAGGATCTTTTCCAATGAGGTGTTGGAGCTTCAGCTTCAACATCAGTCCTTCCAGTGAACACCCAGGACTGATCTCCTCTAGGATAGACTGGTTAGATCTCCTTGCAGTTCAAGGGACTCTCAAGAGTCTTCTCCAACCCCACAGTTCAAAAGAATCAATTCTTCAGTGCTCAGCTCTCTTTATACTCCAACTCTCATAGCCATACATGATTACTAGAAAAGCCATAGCCTTGTCTGGATAGACTTTTGTTGACAAAGTAATGTCTCTGTCTAGGTTGGTCATAACTTTCCTTCCAAGGAGTAATTGTCTTTTAATTTCATGGCTGCAATAAATATCTGCAGTGATTTTGGAGCCCAAAAAAATAAACTCAACCGGTTTCCACTGTTTACCATCTATTTCCTATGAAGTGATGGGACCAGATGCTGTGATCTTAGTTTTCTGAATGTTGAGCTTTAAGACAACTTTTTTACTCTCCTCTTCTACTTTCATCAAGAGACTCTTTAGTTCTTCACTTTCTGCCTTAAGGGTGGTGCCATCAACATATCTGAGGTTATTGGTATTTCTCCCAGCAATCTTGATTCCAGCTTGGGCTTCATCCAGCCTAGTGTTGCTCAGGATGCATTCTGCATATAAGTTAAATAAACAGGGTGACAACATACAGTCTTGACATACTCCTTTTCCTATTTGGAACCACTCTATTGTTCCATGTACAGTTCTAACTGTTGCTTCCTGATCTGCATACAGGTTTCTCAAAAGGCAAGTCAGGTGGTCTGGTATTCCCATCTTTTTCAGAGTTTTCCATAGTTTATTGTGATCCACACAGTAAAAATCTTTGGCATAGTCAATAAAGCAGAAATAATTTTTTTTCTGGAACTCTTTTGCCTTTTTGATGATCCAGCAGATGTTGGCAGTTTGATCTCTGGTTCCTCTGCCTTTTCTAAAACCAGCTTGAACATTTGGAAGTTCACAGTTCACGTATTGCTGAAGCCTGTCTTGGAGAATTTTGAGCAATATTATACTACCATGAGAGATGTGTGCAATTTTGTGGTAGATTGAGCATTTTTGGGGATTGCCTTTCTTAGGGATTGGAATGATCTTCCCAGTGCACCAGGCCCGAGCCAAAACCACTACAATATTGTAAAGTAATTAGCCTCCAACTGATAAAAATAAATAAATAAAGTAAGGGATTGGAGTGAAAACTGACTTTGTCAGTCCTGTGACCACTGCTGAGTTATCCAAATTTGCTGGCACATTGAGTGCAGCGCTTTCACAGCATCATCTTTCAGGATTTAAAATAGCTCAACTGGAATTACATCACATCCACTAGCTTTGTTTATAGTGATGCTTTCTAACGTCCACTTGACTTCACATTCCAGGATGTCTGGCTCTAGGTGAGTGATCACACCAATGTGATTATCCGGGTCGTGAAGATCTTTTTTGTACAGTTCGTCTGTGTATTCTTGCCACCCCTTCTTAATATTTTCTGCTTCTGTTAGGTCCCTACAATTTATGTCCTTTATTGAGCCCATTTTTGCATGAAATGTTCCCTTGGTATTTTCTTGAAGAGATCTCTAGTCTTTCACATTCTGTTGCTATCTTTTATTTCTTTGCATTGATTGCTGAGGAAGACTTTCTTATCTCTCCTGGATATTCTTTGGAATTCTGCATTCAAATGGGAATATCTTTCCTTTTTTTTTTCCTTTGCTTTTCACTTCCCTTCATTTTACAGCTATTTGTAAGGCCTCCTCAGACAACCATTTTGCCTTTTTGCATTTCTTTTCCATAGGGATGAATGGTCTTGATCCCTGTTTCCTGTACAATGTCATGAACCTCCATCCATAGTTCATCAGACTCTCTGTCTAACAGAAGTAGTCCCTTAAATCTATTTCTCACTTCCACCGTATAGTCATAAGGGATTTGATTTAGGTCATACCTGAATGGTTTAGTGGTTATCCCTACTTTCTTCAGTTTAAGTTTGAATTTGGCAATAAGGAGTTCATGATCTGAGCCACAGTCAGCTCCTGGTCTTGTTTTTGCTGACTGTATAGAGCTTCTCCATCTTTGGCTGCAAAGAATATAATCAATCTGATTTTGGAGTTGACAATCTGGTGATGTCCATATGTAGAGTCTTCTCTTGTGTTGTTGGAAGAGGGTGTTTGCTATGACCAGGGTGTTCTCTTAGCAAAACTCTATTAGCCTTTGCCCTGCTTCATTCCTTACTCCAAGGTCAAATTTGCCTGTTACTCCAGGTGTTTCTTGACTTCCTACTTTTGCATTCCAGTCCCATATAATGAAAATGACATCTTTTTTTGGGTGTTAGTTCTAAAAGCTCTTGTAGGTCTTCATAGAACCATTCAACTTCAGCTTCTTCAGCGTTACTGGTTGGGGCATAGGCTTGGATTACCATGATATTGAATGGTTTGCCTTGGAATGAACAGAGATCATTCTGTTGTTTATGAGATTGCATCCAAGTACTGCAGGTCCATCTGGTGAAGGCTATGGTTTTTCCAGTGGTCATGTATGGATGTGAGTATTGGACTGTGAAGAAAGCTGAGCATGGAAAACTTATGCTTTTGAACTGTGGTGTTGGAGAAGACTCTTGAGAGTCCTTGGACTGCAAGGAGATCCAACCAGCCAATCCTAAAGGAGATCAGTCCTGGGTGTTCATTGGAAGGACTGATGCTGAAGCTGAAACTCCAATACTTTGGCCACCTCATGTGTAGAGTTGACTCATTGGTAAAGTCCCTGATGTTGGGAAGGATTGGGGGCAGGAGGAGAAGGGGACGACCAAGGATGAAATGGCTGGATGGCATCATCGACTCGATGGACATGAGTTTGAGCAAACTCTGGCAGTTTGTGATGGACAGGGAGGCCTGGCGTGCTGCGATTCATGGGATCGCAAAAAGTCAGACATGACTGAGCTACTGAACTGAACTGAACTGAACTGCATTTTGGACTTTTTTGTTGACCATGATGGCCACTCCATTTCTTCTAAGGGACTCCTGCCCACAGTAGTGTATATAATGGTCATCTGACTTAAATTCACCCATTCCAATCCATTTTAGTTTGCTGACTCCTAGAATTTCGACATCCACTCTTGCCATCTCCTGTTACCACTTCCAATTTACCTTGATTCATGGACCTAACATTCTAGGTTCCTATGCAATATTGCTCTTTATAACATCAGACCTTGCTTCTATCACCAGTCCCATCCTCAACTGAAAATTGTTTTTGCTTTGGCTCCATCTCTTCATTCTTTCTGGAGTTATTTCTCCACTGATCTCCAGTAGCATATTGGGCACCTACCAACCTGGGGAGTTCCTCTTTCAGTATCCTATCATTTTGCCTCCTCATACTGTTCATGGGGTTTTCAAGGCAAGAATACAAAGTGGTTTGCCATTCCCTTCTCCAGTGGACCACATTCTGTCAGACCTCTCCACTATGACCTGACCACCTTGGTGGCCCCACAGAGCATGGCTTAGGTTCATTGAGTTAGACAAGACTGTAGTCCTGTGATCAGATTGGCTAGTTTTCTGTGATTATGGTTTTAGTGTGTCTGCCCTCTGATGCCCTCTCACAACACCTACTGTCTTACTTGGTTTTCTCATACCTTGGATGTGGAGTATCTCTTCACGACTGCTTCAGCAAAGCACAGCCGCTACTCCTTACCTTGAATGAGGGGTATCTTCTCATGGCCGGTCCTCCTGACCTTGATGGCCATCATCAAAATGTATACAAATAATACATGTGGAAAAGTATGTGGAGAAAAGGGAACCCTTTTGTCCTATTGGTGGGAATTTAAATTGATATAGCCACTATGGAAGGTGATATAGAAGTTCCTTAAAAAACTAGGAATAAAACCGTCAAATGACAGAGAAATCCCACTCCTAGGCATATACCCTGAGGAAACCAAAATTGAAAAATACACATGTATCCCACTCTTCATTGCAGCAGTATTTACAACAGCTTGTACATGGAGGCAACGCAGATGTCCATCATCAGATGCATGGATAAATAATTCTGATGCGTATACATGTTGCAATATTACTCAGTCATAAAAAGGAACATATTTGAGTCAGTTCTAATGAGGCGGATGAACCTAGAATGTAATATACAGAGTGAAATATCAGAAAGAGAAAGATAAATATCATATTCTAATGCATATAAACAATCTCAAAAAAATGATACTGAAGAATTTATTTACAGGGCAACATTGGAGAAACAGAGACAGATAATAGACTTATGGACATATGGAGAGGGAAGGAGATGGTGAGATGTATGGGAAGAGTAAAATGGAAACTTATGTTGCCATATGTAAATATACAGCCAACAGGAATGGTCTGTATGGCTCAGAAAACTCAAACAGGGGCTCCGTATCAACTTAGAGGGGTGGCATGTTAAGGGAGATGGGAGGGAGGTTCAAAAGGGAGGAGATATATGTATCCCTATGACTGATTCATTTTTAGGTTTGACAGAAAAGAACTAAATTCTGTAAGGCAATTATCCTTCAATTAAAAAAAATAGCTGTATATATTGTGATTTGTTCATCTTCTCAACTTCCAACATTTCTACTCTAATCCATGTTTTCATAAGCTTGCTCTTGAATTACAGCTAACAAGAGTGTTGCCTCTAGCCTTTGCACCATTCTCACTATATGCACTGGATTGTCTGTGATTAGTTCATCACCATATCTGTGTCCTTGTTTACCCTTGTAGTTCTCAGGCTATATTTCTCAGAGTCTCCTTCTGCTAAAGTTCATATAATGAGAAGCACTCATGCAAGAGCCAGTGATGACATGGAGCATTACTAACAGCTTCAGATCATCCTGCTTTGAGAATAACCCATTTAAGTGCTATTGGCAACAGAGGTCATGTAAATGGCTTTCTTCCCATGACTTTACTTCAAAAGTTCCTTGAAGTTCAAAATTATCTTCCTAACCTTTGCTCTTTTAGCCTTTCCAAAGTTGCTCATGCTTCTAATTCTGCATATTGAAATCTTTTCCTGTTCCAGGTACATAATTCTTCTTTCTGTTTCCCCACACACTTAATGATAAATTCATTAGTATAGTGTCTATATTTTCAAACTGAGTTCCTATGAAACCTGAATGGTTTTCTATCATAAACAGTTTCCCTGTTTGACTTAGACTCTTTATTTTAATAGATACTTCTACTGGTCTTAACCTAAGTTAGTATAATTAAGGATTGGTTCTAATATTTCTAAAAACATAAACATCTCCTGAATAAAATTATGTATTTACAGTGCTCAGTACATTTCCACCTGATTTTTTTTTTTTAAATTTGAGTGTGGTCTTATTTTTGACTCAGTTATATAAATACTTATTGTCTTTATTTATTTTAATTTTCTCTTTCTTGTCTTTATAGGGGTCCCCTTCATGCATTATATCTGCATGTTTAGTTGGCCATTCTTGTGTACCAATTTTTAAGAGAGGAAAATTTTTGCATTTCTAATTTCCAACGAGGACTTCACATCCATATCCTGGAGTAGAATTAAGTGTGAGAAAAACTTGGTGTTTCATTTGCCCTACTCCATTAAGAGTCTTCTCTAAATATCAAAACATGTGTGCTTTATTCTTATTTATCTTTGGGTGTAAGAAACAAGGAACCCTATATTCCAGAAGTATATTCTATTTTCCCAAGTTTTGACCCCAAGAAGCTATTCCTGAAGGAGAAAAGATGATGGAGAGAATTTCTATTGGTAAAAAGCCCTGTTACCATTAAAACTTTCCACTCTAGACTCCTACCCTTGCACATGTGTGTGTTAAATCTCTTCAGTTGTGTTCAGCTCTGTGCTACACTATGGACTGTAGCCTGCCAGCTTCCTCTGTCCATGGAATTTTCCAGGCAAGAATACTGAAGTGGGTTGCCCTGCTCTCTTCCAGAGTATCTTCACCACCCAGGGATCAAACCTGCTTCTCCTACATCTTATCTCCTGCATTGGCAGGTTGTAGCACCACCTGGGAAGTCTCTGATAGCCAATGTGGTTTCTCCACGAGGGGACATAAGTGGAGGAGGAAGGTGTTAGGGGACATCACCTACCTCTTCTGCTCTATAGTTCATTTAATTCCTAACTCATGCTTGATGAGTTTTGTTTTCCTGTATTTTAAGTCATTCTTTTTCTCTTGCCTTCTGGTCAAGACATGTTTGCATAGTCCCAGTTTTCTTTGTTTGTATACATTATCTAAGGGGAACTGCTGCTTGGAAAAGGGTTGAGTGTGGCTGTGTGTGCTCTTGTCTCAGATCTAATACTCACTGAATGATTCCTTGGTCAAGGCATTTAATCTTTTGTGATTCAGAAGCACCAGTTTTTAAATTTATATTTAATAACTCTAGGATAATGATAGACTTTCTTAATACTTTCTCACAATGAAAGAAATCAGTATATCTAAAGCACACAGGAGGATGTCATATGAATAATATATTTCAAAATATTGTATTGTTAGACATGATTATCAAATTACATTTGAACTATAGCTCTTGAACCAATATTTCAAATCCACAACATATGTATTTTCCAAATATTGATAACTCTAAAATCTGGTGTATCCAATATATCAGCACAATTTTCTATTTATTGTCAGAGTAATCCTTTTAATCTAGTCAGTTTGAGTTCGCTATTTCTGTGTGTGTGTGTGTATAATCTTAATAACAATAAAACATTAACATATATATGGGGATTTATAGTTTGCAGATTCTTTGCTCGTTTACTAGTTTTCAATCCTACACTATCCCTTTAAGATAGGCAGTCTTATACTTCTTTTTCAAGGGGAAAACAGGTTTAAAATCAAAAGAAAAAAAAAAGTCAAATGACAAAAAATAAATAAATAAAAATAAACTAAAAAATGAAAAATAAAGTCAAATGATTTGTTCAATAGCACATTTTAAGTAAAGCATTCAAAAACATATCAATTATTTTTCTGCTTGTCTTCATTTAATGTCTTGTTTTATTCTGTCTCCATTACCTGGGATCCTTCAACTGATGTTATCTACGTATCTATCTTACTTAGTGTGAAAATTTCAACTCAAACTGCGACCCTTAAATGATTATATGATATCATAATGTGTTGATTTGTTTATATTTTTTTCATTTTTTTAATTTTAATTACTACCATACAGTTTAATAATTTAATAAAATGTCTTTTAAATTTTTATTTTTTTAAATTAAAGGCATAGAAGATTAAATATTTGCATACTGTTTATACAAAAAGTTGACTTTAATATTGCTATCACTTGATTTATTTATATTTTTTCTTTTATACTTTATTAAATATACAAAAAATCCATATTTACGAATCAACTGTGAAAGATGAAAGTACTGTTCCCCTATTATAGTGAAGTGTTATAGCATACATTCAAATTTATTTATATCTTTGGATACATAAATATGCTACATATGTATTAAATTATATTATATACACACTCACATTATTCTGCCTCACTATACAAATATGAGTTTTCTAAGTTACCAGTATCAGTCGTTTTTCAAAAAGCTAGGTTTATCCAATATTATAAATCGAAGTTAATTTAGATCTTTTACCAATTGATAAAATGTTTCTAAACTGGTGCTATTATAAGCATCCAAATATCAAATATGATATGAAATTTGAAATTAGACTTGTTTCTCCCCTTGTGATTAAAGCGTGTGTAGAACACCATTTTGCAGAATATATGACAGTGAGCTCAGGGTTAGTAGAAATGTGGTCTTCCTTGACATGTCATGAAGAGTTGTATTATTTTCTGCATGTTGTATTATGTTTCTATTAATAATTTGAAAGTATTTTACCTATAAGTGGAAATAGTAGGGAAAAAAATGAAACTAGAAGAGTAAACAGCTTGTTTAAACTGATCTTCAAAATGCTGGATATAAGATCGGCATTCCCCTCATGCATAATATGTCTCCCTTTATTAGAAAGGGGTCTTAATCTTAGAGTGACAGATTTTGTGTATAACTTGTTAAGCATTCAGTACCTATCTTATGTGGAGTCTTAATTTTTTATTTTAAATATTTACTAGTTTTTCTCCTAAAAAACATTCAGTCTTGAAATTATTTTAATAAAATTATTAATGATAGATAAGTTCTATAATTGCATATAAAAAGAACATTAAATAATATTTGACTTTGATAAATTATTTCAAGGTAATAGAGAATATCTAATTAGAGATATATTCATAATATCTTAAATATCAATGTTAATCTGGTCTGAATTTAAAGTTAAATAATTTTAAAATGTAATTATTTGTTCCTCATTTTCAGACTACTTAATCATAGAATAAGATAAATAAAGCATTTCCTGTTTCAAATCCTTCAGTCACTTCTATAACATATATTGCCAACTAGTACAGAGCTCCTAATAGTAAAGGTACCTTTGAAAAGATAGATGAAATATGTTTTCATCATTTAACATAATTATGTATCACCTTTAAATGGTGACTATTAGATGAATGCTAGCTTTAGCTACTAAAATAATTTTGAATTACTGATTTTTAAGGATATGAAAATATAATTTGATTCTAGAAGTAGAAATTGGAATTGACACTTTTTGTTGTAAATAGGGCTTGTAATATATAAAATAATTTGTAGAAATAAGATCTATACACCATATGGTTGCTTCAAGAGGGAGAATGCATGCCATTGAACTACATTTTTGTTAATACCTTGAATGATTCACAATAAATTTCATCAATAAATTAAAAACAAACATTGAAGGAAGAAATCTGATACCTAAAATACTTTGATCTTTTTGTGTTTGATATATTCAATATTCTTGATCTTCCTTTGCTCTTTTTGGCTCATTTGACCTATATATAACTTTAAATAGCTCCCTGGCTGACAGACAGGCTATCTCATCATATGGTAAATGGTAATACACTCCATTACACAGTAACTTAAAAATCATAGACCCACTGAGAAGCTGCTCCAAGAGTTTAACTACTCTCCTGGCAGATATCAGCCAATATCTAGATATATTAGCAAGGGAGACTCTGCTGACCACAGAAGAATCTGGGAGGGAGTCAGAAACTTATTTCAATTCCATAGAAAACCCTCTGGAAGTTCAATCACTTAATCTATATTTTTTATTGAATGCATACAGAAAAAAATCCAAACCTCTATATCAGATAAAACTCTGCCACCAACTCTGTCCTTGATCAGTCTATCTAAAGACTCCTGAGTGCTTATATACTAAAGAAATTAAATATTATTATAACTCATATTTTTGACATTTTGCTGGTTTTAAACCACAAAGGCTGTATATTATATAACATGAAAGTGGCAGAAATAAAAATGGCAGTCACAAACTGATTACCTATGTTCAAATATCCAGATACTTTTTTTAATCTTGTAGCGATTCGTAGTGGTGTGCCTGTGTGTGCTAAGTCACTCCAGTCATGTCTGACTCTGTGATCCTATGGACTGTAGACGGCCACAGTACTCTGTCCACGGGATTCTCTGGGCAAGAATACTGGAGTGGGTTGCCTTGCCCTCCTGCGGGGGATCTTCCTGACCCAGAGATCGAACCTATGTCATTTGCATCTTCTGCATTGGCAGGCAGGTTCCTTACCAATAGTGCCACATAGGAAGCCCCTCCTAGTGGTGTGTTATTGTTTATTTCACAGCCACTTTACATTTAGTGTGCCGCTTCCATTTATTTAATTGTGTGACAATGCAAACATCACCAATAACAGATTAGAGGATAGGTACTTCCCTGATGGCTGAGATGGTAAAGAGTCAGCCTGCAAAGGAGGAGAGCCAGGTTTGATCCCTGGATAGGGAAGATCTCCTGGAGAAGGGAATGACTCTGCCCTCCAGTATTTTTGTCTGGGAAATCCCATGGAAAGAGGAGCCTGGCAGTTACACATTCCATGGGGTTGCAAAGAGTCGAACAGGACTGAGGGACTAAGGTCAGACACAACTTAGCAAATAAACCACCATTCCCAACCTCAGGAAAGCAATAGGGTGGCTTGTAGCCAACTGTGTGTTAATATATTTAACTTAGCTGATATGTGTGCATGCATGCTAAATCACTTCAGTCATATGCAACTGTTTGGGACCCCATGGACTATATCCTGCCAGGTGCTTTGTTCATGGGATCCTCAAACCAAGAGTACTGGAGTACATTGTCATGCCCTCCTCCAGGGGATCTCCCGGACCCAGGGATTGAACTCCAGTCTCTTCTGTTTTGGCATTGGCAGGTAGATTCCTTATCGCAGACACCAAAGCTGATGTGCAAACTTTCTTTCTTTTTTTTTTTTTTAAATTTTCACTCCTAAGCATGATATCTTTTTAAAGGCTCATTTTGGAAAGCAATGAGAGTGTTAAGCATGGGACTCTGAATCCCTTGGAAAAAAGCAATTATACATACAAAGATAGATGAGTGGATTTATGAATAAATTTACTCTGGTCTAAAACAGGATGCAATGTTGAGCTTTCTCATAATAATGTAATTATTATCCCTGTCTCTTATTATTAGCTTTAATACTATAAAAGAGGAGGTTAGAACTTTCTCATGGTGTATTATCAACATTCCCTGGCCATAGTAAAGTTTCCTGTATACAAATAGTAGAAACAAGAATTGTCTTAATTTTTTTTTTCACATTTTAATTTGGAAAAACAAAAAACAAAAACTGTGAATTTGCCTTCCCTTTGAGACATGTGACTGCTTAGCACTGTGTTATACTTTTCTTGTGAATAAAGAGGCCTTCATTGATCACATGTTCTAATGCTAAGTCGCTTCAGTCATGTCTAACGCTTTGTGCCCCTGTGAACTGTAGCCTGCCAGGCTCCTCTGTCCATGGAATTGTCCAGGCATGAATACTGTAGTGGGTTGCCAAGGCCTCCTCCAGGAGATCTTCCCACCCAGAGATCGAAACCTTGTCTATCATGTCTCCTGCACTGGCAGGTGGGTTCTTGACCACTAGCGCCACCTGGGAAGCCTCGTATGATCTAAGGAGACAATAAGTCACTGCGAAGAGACATGAAAGGAGTGCCTGGGAAGAAGAAATGAAGACTACACCCATGTGTCCTCCTAGAGGACAGTGATCAGGCCCCTGCACAAAAGCATTCAGCCAACATAGGAAAAGCTAAAACTTGAAGAACTGATACCAATTTATGTATCTCTTTTTCACAATTCCAATGTGATTATGTTCCTGAATTTTTTATGATACAGAGAACTTTAGAACTTGAAGATCATGATTTCAATATGTAAACAAATCAACTTTCATCCAAAATGGGAGAAAATTCTGTTTTAATCTACAGAATAGTTTACAATCTTGCAAATGGGTCATTTCAAAATAAATGTCTTTTTAACCCATTATTACTACTGGACAACAAAAATTATATACGAATATTGCTTTTCTTCCAGCATATCAAAATATTCCATACACTATTTATATACCTAGATTTACATAAGATAATATTGGGTTAATTGTGCAGCATGTGTGTGTTCATGTGTGCATCTGAAAAGGTTCAGTATGCTGTCTAAAAGATAGATTCTCAAATTTAAAACATACTCAATTATGGTGATGGCAACCCACTCCAATTCTGTTGCCTGGAAAATCCCATGTATGGAGGAGTCTGGTAGGCTGCAGTTCATGGGTCCTCGAAGAGTTGGACACGACTGAGCCACTTCACTTACAATTTTCTCTTTCATGCATTGGAGAAGGAAATGGCAACCCACTCCAGTGTTCTTGCCTGGAGAATCCCAGGGATGGCGGAGCCTGGTGGGCTGCCGTCTATGGGGTCGCACAGACTTGAACATGACTGAAGTGACTTAGCAACAGTGGCAACAGCAATTATGGTAAGTAAGGCACTTGATGTTAAATAAACAAAAATCCAATAGACTGCCATTCTCTAATTCAAAACTCTACTTTTATTGAAAATAAATTTGACTCAGTTTTAAACATTATAAGCCCAACAATATATAAGGCAGTTCAAGTAATACATTACTCTATATTTATCTGGGAAAGTGTGTGGAGAGCACCAAAGAATGTAAAATGCTTTATTTCTCTCTAGCTTATTATTTTGCATTGGTGGAGATCTTTACAAATTAGAAAGTACTTTCCTATGCAGCTTTTCTAATCATTCAGTCAGTTCAGTTCAGTTGCTCAGTCGTGTCCGACTCTGCAACTCCATGAACCTCAGCATGCCAGGCCTCCCTGTCCATCACCAACTCCCGGAGTCTACCCAAACCCATATTCATTGAGTCGGTGATGTCATCCAACCATTTAATCCTCTGTCGTCCCCTTCTCTTCCTGCCCTCAATCTTTGCCAGCATCAGGGTCATTTCAAATGTGTCAGCTCTTCACATCAGGTGGCCAAGTATTGGAGTTTCAGCTTCAATATTTGTCCTTCCAATGAACACCCAGGACTAATCACCTTTAGGATGAACGAGTTGGATCACCTTGCAGTCCAAGGGACTCTCAAAAGTCTTCTCCAACACCACAGTTCAAAACCATAAATTATTCAGCACTCAGCTTTCTTCACAGTCCAACTCTCACATCCATACATGACCACTGGAAAAACCATGGCCTTGACTAGATGAACCTTTGCTGGCAAAGTAATGACTCTGATTTTTAATATGCTGTCTAGGTTAGTCATAACTTTCCTTCCTAGGAGTAAGCGTCTTCTAATTTCACAGTTACAGTCACCATCTGCAGTGATTTTGGAACTCAGAAAAATAAAGTCAGTCATTGTTTCCACCGTTTCCCCATCTATTTCCCATGAAGTGATGGAACCAGATGCCATGATCTTAGCTTTCTGAATGTTGAGTTTTAAGCAAACTTTTTCACTCTCCTCTTTCACTTTCATCAAGAAGGCTCCTTAGTTCTTCTTCAATATAAGGGTGGTGTTATCTGTATATATGAGGTTATTGATATTTATCCCCGCAATCTTGATTCCAGCTTGTGCTTCCTCCAGCCCAGTATTTCTCATGACGTACTCTGCATATAAGTTAAATAAGCAGGGTAACAATATACAGCCTTGATGTACTCCTTTACCTATTTGGAACCAGTCTGTTGTTCCATGTCCACTTCTGCTGCTTCCTGACCTGCATACAGGTTTCTCAAGAGGCAGGTCACGTGGTCTGGTATTCCCATCTTTTCCAGAATTTTCCACAGTTTATTGTGATCCACACAGTCAAAGGCTTTGGCATAGTCAAAAAAGAAGAAATAGATGGTTTTCTGGAACTCTCTTGCTTTTTCGATGATCCAGAACATGTTGGCAATTTGATCTTTGTTTCCTCTGACTTTTCTAAACCCAGCGTGACCATCTGGAAGCTCACAATTCATATATTGCTGAAGCCTGGCTTGGAGAATTTTGAGCATTACTTTACTAGCGTATGAGATGAGTGCAACTGTGCTGTAGTTTGAGCATTCTTTGGTATTGCCTTTCTTTGGGGTTGGAATGAAAACTGACCTTTTTCAGTCCTGTGGCGACTGCTGAGTTTTCCAAATTTGCTGGCATATTGAGTGCAACACTTTCACAGCATCATCTTTCAGGATTTGAAATAGCTCAACTGGAATCCCATCATCTACACTAGCTTTGTTCATAGTGATGTTTCCTAAGGCCCACTTCACATTCCAGGATGTCTGGCTCTAAGTGAGTGATCACACCATTGTGAGTACCTGTGTCATGAAGATCTTTTTTAGTACAGTTCTTCAGTGTATTCTTGCCACCCCTTCTTAATATCTTATGCTTCTGTTAGGTCTTTACCATTTCTGTCCTTTATTGAGCCCATCTTTGCATGAAATGTTCCCTTTGTATCTCTAATTTTCTTGAAGAAATCTCTAGTCTTTCCCATTCTATTGTTTTCCTCTATTTCTTTTCATTGATTGCTTAGGAAGGTTTTCTTATCTCTCCTTTCTCTTCTTTTGAACTCTGCATTCAAGTGGGTATATTTTTCTTTTTATCTCTTTACAAATTAGAAAATACTTTCTTATGCAGCTTTTCTAATCATTACAAAAACAATATTATGAGATCAGTAGGGGAATATTGTATTTTCAGTTCTTGTAAATGATATTTTTTGAGGCCTGGGCAATTAAAGAAAGTCTCTGAAGTCAAACTATTAGAGCCAAGATTCACAATAAAACCATGCTTATTGGAGGGAGAACACACTCAGTGGCACTTCAAAATACTGTATTATTAGTCATGTTGTTGTCCTAACTAGGGTAAAATGATTAGCTTTGTCAGTATTGAAGTTTTCTACTGTTTTCTCTGTAGGAATATGGGCTTCAGAGATACAAAATACCAAGCCTTGTCAAATTTTGGTCGTCCTCACATATTTCTGCATCATACTTGAATAGTTTCTTCTCTAAAGTGCTTATTCATAATTTAAATTGGCTCCTCTTGAATGAAATGTTTAGAATTGTAGATACAGTGACCAATGAATAAAAGTGGAAAATAAAAATGAAAAATTTCAAAAAGTAAACAGGAACAAAGTTTTAAAATATCACAAAAGAAAAAGAAGAGTAAATGTTAAGGATGAAAAAATAAATTGGAGATATAGAAAGAGGAGAAAAATAATATAAGAGAAAGTCATGACTTTGTTACCCATTTAGCATCATTTAATTGCAAAACTCATAAAAAATTGTTTTAAATGTAACTAAAATTAATTTTCTGTATATTTGTCCTCTTAAGTGAGTGCATGTTTATGTTCTGCAACTATCGTCTACCTAGCAGAAAGACAAGGAGTGCTGCCATGCTGTGTGCTTTAATTGCTTTTAGCCTGTAAGAATTTGTCACAAATCTGAGTTATTGCTTCTATTATCACCATTGTAGTTGTCAGAGGTGTCACAGGTGGTAGTTACAATGATATTAATAGAAGTAGTATTGCTGCAAATAGTAGCAATAATAATATGCAGTATTTATTGAACAATTTTTATTAATGCATTTGCTCCATCTAACAGAGGACCACTCTAATTTTATACAGTTATTGTTGGAAAAAAATATGCAACATCTCTGGGGACTGTGAATTTTAGGAGAGAGTTGTTTCTCACTGAGTCCTTCATTTTCCCTGTCTCCCTGTCTCTAAATGATGTTGGTTCATTCTGATTGTCTGTTTCCCTGTTAATAAACTCTGTTGATATATGTCAAGTATTAATCTATAAACCTACTGTTCTGAGGCATGAATATGTGAGTTGACATGAATTAGACAATTTCTTTACATGTTTCAATTTAATTGACATTTTTGAATGACAGCTCTGTGCTTATTAAATTATATTCCACCCTTTCTCCTAGGTTATAAAGAGTAATACTTGGAATTCCAATTACTCACAGACTCACTCTTCCTATACCCTTCTGCTGTGCAAAACCATCTGAAGATTTGATAGTGAACTTAGCCATTCCACCTTCTTTATCCTTTCTTAATTGGAAATTTCTATCTTCCAGTAGATGTTCTAGATTTAAAAACACCTTTTAAACATTTTAGAGGCTTCTGAAGAATAAGCCATCTGTAACTGGATAGAAGCTTTGTTTCATTTTCTCATATTTTCCTTTTTACTTACTATGTAACAAAACAAATGATTTTCTCGTAATATATTTATCACAACATTCAAAGTGAAATGTTTCCCAGCAATCTTCTTGCTATACTTTGAGTAATTATTTTGAATTTGCATGTGTGGAGGTTTTGTTTTATTTCACTTTCCTATCTCCAAGAATTCAGTTCTGTTCAGTTGCTCAGTAGTGCCCAACTCTTTATGAACTGATGGACTGAGGCAAGGCAGGCTTCCCTGTCCATGATCAACTCCTAGAGCTTGCTCAAACTCATGTCCATCAAGTTGATGATGTCATCCAACCACCATCATCCTCTGTCATCATCATCAATTTTCCTCTTGCCTTCAATCTTTCCCAGCATCAGGATATTTTCCAATGAGTCAGTTTTTCACATCAGGTGGCCAAAGTATTGGAGTTTCAGCTTCAACATCAGTCCTTCCAGTGAACATTCAGGACTGATTTCCCTTAGGATGGACTGGTTGGATCTCCTTTCAGAAGACTCAAGAGTCTTCTCCAAAACCACAGTTCAAAAACATCAATTCATTGGCATTCACGTCTCACATCCATAAATGACTACTGGAAACCTTTGTTGGCAAAAAATTCTACAAGAGGGTGAGATGGTTGGATGGTATCACCCACTCCATGTACATGAGTTTGAGTAGACTCTGGGAGTTGGTGATGGGCAGGGAGGCCTGGCGTGCTGCGATTCATGGGGTCCCAAAGAGTCGGACATGACTGAGTGACTTAACTGAACTGGGTCTTGTTGAAGTGGTTTCCTTTGTGTGAGTTATCACTATTTGATACTCACGGGTCTTGGAGTCAGTTCTCCAACTCCAAAGCCTCAGGGATTCATCTCTCTCTCTCTTTTCTTCCTTGTTGAAATAAATATGCCAGGGATAGCTCTCTGATGGCTCATTGGTAAAGAGTATGCTCTCTGGCTCAATTGTTCCCACTGGCACTTCTCCATTAAACCGTGATCTGATTTCTTATCCCTGCATGCTGCAGAGGTCACACCTATTGTTGGCTCACATGCACCACTGCAGCCAAACTCTTCTTAATATTCTCTGCTTCTGTTAGGTTCACATCATTTCTGTCCATTATTGTGCCAATATTTGCATAACATTTTCCTTGGTTTCTCTAATTTTCTAAAAGAGATTTCCAGTCTTTCCTATTCTATTGTTTTCCTCTATTTCTTTGAATTCACCACTGAATAAGGCTTTCTTATGTCTCCTAGTGATTCTTTTAAACTCTGCATTCAGAGTATATCTTTCCTTTTCTCCTTTGCCTTTAGCTTCTCTTCTCTTCTCAGCTATTCGGAAGGCCTCCTCAGACAAACATTTTGCCTCTTTTCATTTCTTTTTCTTGGCAATGGTTTGATCACCACCACCTGTATAATGTCTTGAACTTCTGTCTATAGTTCTTCAGGCACGTTGTTTATCAGATTTAATTCCTTGAATCTATTTGTCACTTCCACTGCATAATCATAAGGGCTTTGATTTAGGTCATACCTGAATGGCCTAATGGTTTTTCCTATGTTCTTCAATTTAAGTCTGAATTTTGCAGTGAGTTAATGACCTGAGACACAGTCAGCTCCTGGTCTTGTTTCGCTGACTGTATGGAGCTTCTCCATCTTTGGCTCTGAGGAATATAATCAGTCTAGTTTCAGGGTTGACCATGTGGCGATGTCCATGAGTAGAGTCTTTTGCTGTTAGTCGAGGATGTTTGCTATGACCAGTGTGTTATCTTGCAAAACTCTGTTAGCCTTTGCCCTGCTTCGTTTTGTACTCCAAAGCCAAATTTGCCTGTTAATTGGATAATCAAGGGAAAAATACATAAATATTAACATTTAAATCAGAAATTCAGAAATTGTAAATATGACAATAAATCTTATAGTTTTTGGAAGGATGAGTATAGTAAGAGCACATTTACATCAATAAGTTTGCAAGTAAAATAAAGCTGACACTTTTTAAAAAGCACAACCTGTAAAATAAAGAATTTCTTCCAGAAAGAAAAAAAACAATAATAGACATAAATAATTTCACCATTTAATTTTATCAAATATTTAAAGGAAAAATGATAGCACTGTGATAGGTAATTTTATGTGTCAATTAAATTGACTGGCTGTATATTACCCAAATTAAACACTATTTCTAAGTTTGTCTGTGAGGGTGTTTCTGAAAGAGATCAGAATTTGAATTAGTGGGCTGAGTAAAGTGCATGGCCCTTCACCTGTGGTTGGAGGTCATTTGGTCCACTGAAACCCTGAGTGGAGCTAAGACAGAAGAAGAATTTGTGAGAGAAAGACTTTCACATGAATCAAGGGAAAGTCATCAAGGAGATAAGACAGTTCTAGATACAGATGCACATAAAAATAGGTCTTTACATGACATAAAAATACAACTCAAATATGAAATTGACAGATATATAAGCTGTTTGGATCTTTTAAAACACTACTATCTCAGAAGTTGATGACAAAAGATAAAATCAGCCTTTAAGAGAAGATTGGAGAGCACTATTAAGCAAAACACTATAAGTAAAAGTGATGGAATACATTTTGTTTTCAATGGCACACAGTTGCAGAAATAAAATTCAATAACTGATTTTCTCAATATTCTCTAAGAAGAGACATTGACTGTTGATTTCACTTTTTAATTACTCATAATTACTCATGTCTATATCATAAACTTCAGAGTCAGGTTTACTAATTTCTTCTATTTACTTACACTTAATTTGCTTTTCATTTTCTATCTCTTATGGCTGAAGCTTAGAACGTTGGTCTTTCATTTTTCTTCTTTTCTAAAGTAAGCATTTCACCTTAAAAATATCCCATAAACAACAGTATGAAAGCAAACAGCAAGCTGTGATGTTTTGTTTTTATTTCCATTCAATGTAAAATAATTTTATGTTTCTCTTTTAACTTATCATAGGATCTCTCATTAACTAAGAGAGAAGGTGAGGAATTGCATAATTTCCAAATATTCTTGAGCTTTTAAATTTATCATCTTTATAGATTCCTCTCTTAAACTATTGTAATAAGAAAACATATAATAGAATATCGGTCTTAGGAATTTATTGATGCTAATTTTATTGTCCAGTTATTGAATTTTATTTCTGCAACTGTGTGCCATTGAAAATAAAGTGTATTCCATCACTTTTACTTATAGTGTTTTCCCTAATAGTGCTCTCCAAATCTATTCTCTTAAAGGCCAGTTTTACTTTTGTTCATCAACTTATGAGATAGTAGAATTTTAAAAGATCCAAACAGTTTATATATCTGTCAATTTCATATTTGAGTTGTATCTTTATGTCATGTAAAGATCTGTTTTTATATGCATCTGTATCTAGAACTGTCTTATCTCCTTGATGACTTTCCCTTGATTCATGTGAAAATCTTTCTTTAACTCTGGTAAAAATTGTTGTCTCATACTCTTTTTTGTTGCTTTTGTTATAAATAGAGTCATACGTTTCCTTATTAGTACTTTTGTGGTATATTCTTTTCCAGACTTTTATGTTTCACTATTTCCTTTCTATTTAAGACATATTTTCCTTTGTATTATAAATATATAAGTATATGCAGAGAAGTTTGGAATGCTGCAGTCCATGCGGTTGCAAAGAGTTGGACATGACTTGGCTGCTATACATAACTATCTATATATGTGTATATATATATGTATTTAATAACTATATATGCATATATATAAACAATACACATTTTTCATTTTAACAGTTTTTAAATGTATAGTCAGTAACATCAATTGCTTTCACAATGTAGTGCACACTATCATCTCTATCTAGCTCTAAAATATTTATATCATTCAGAAAAACCACCTTACACATTATAAGCAGTCTCCCCCCATTCTCTCCATCTCCCTAGATTCTAGCCATGAACAGTCTGTGTGTTCTGATTATACTGGATACCTCATTCAAATAGAAAAATATGGTGTCTGACACTTTTTGCCTTGATTCTTTCTCAGAGAGAGAGAGAGAGAGTGAGGAAGAGAAAGATTAGACAATAACTTTATTTACTTTACTTTTGCCCACATTTTTTTTTTTTCTGATGCTCTTCATCTCTTTCTGTACATACAGAATTCCATGTCATATGGTTTCTCTTTCATTCAAATATTTTTCTTTTGCATTTCTTGTAGCACAGGTCTCCTAAAGGTAAATTATCTCTGCTTTCACTAGTCTGAAAAATATTTTACATATATTCTGACTTAATTTTTACTTTGTATTTAATTTTAGATTGATTTTTTCTTCTTTAATAATACCCCAGTATATTTTGGAAGTCATCGTTCCTCTGTATGTAATGTGTCTTTTTCTCTGATAGGTTTTTTTTTTTTTTCCCTTTGCTTTTAACAATTTTACCCTGACATGCTTAGACGGAACTTTCTTTGCATCTTATTTCAGTTTCTCTCAGCATTTTGACCTGCTAGCTTTTGTTTTTCATCTATTTTAGAAAGCTTTTGGAATTATCTTTTCCTAAATTTCTTCTCTCCTGTCACTCAATTCTTTACTTCTAGGACTACAACTAAGCATATGTTATATCTCCTCTCAGTAGAAATGTTGTGTGCAATTTTTTTTATACTGATTTCTATTTGAGTCTTCGTTGGAATAATTTCCAATGTGATGTCTTCAAAGTCAATGTTTATATAGTTTTTGTCTGTCCACTAATTTCAGATCTAATTGTGTATACTTACTTTTCATGAACTAAATTATTTAAAATATTTTAATAAATATTGTATAGTCTTTGATCCCTTCAATTTGAACATCTGAACTACCTCTGAGGTTTTTTGATTTGTTTTGTTTTTCTGTTGACCCAGTACTATTTTTAATATGGGTGAAATTCTAGCTTCTTTCCAATACTCTCAATTATTCACTACATTTCAGATAATCTAAGTAGGGAATACAGTCAGAAATTCTTATACATTTGACAAAAAGAAAAATTGATTGATGTCAAATAATTTTTTGTACCTGTGACTATTCTATTTCTCTTTTTGAAGATTAGTGTGGTATGTGGTCATATTGAAGTGATTAAACTATTTCACCACCCAGACATATATTTAACTATCTTCAAGTAATGTGTTCCAGGCTTATTTCAGCATAGAACTTGAGAAGGAATGTGTTACATTATGCACAACTTTCATTTGAGAAATGCTAAATTAGGTTATTGAGAGAAACAAAAAACATAACTAAGCAATTTTTTTATGTAGTCTCTAGTACTTAACTGTTTTTAAAATGACTTTGTCATTATACATTACTTCACTAAAATGACTCTGAGTAGGTAAGAAGAGCAGTATATTTGAAATTAGTTGGATGACTCTATAAACTATATGTTATTTTGGTAAATTAGCCATTTTGCAGGGTTCTACATGGTCACATAGGTGTCATTCTCTTTTATCTTCCCACCAAATGATTTAGATTAAATTGGGTTGATTTTAATGAAATGTATAAATGAAAGTATTTATTCATACAATTTTTACACTTTAATAAGAAAAGTCATATGCCATTTCTACCTATTTCTGCACACTTAAAGAATATTAATTCACAGGCCTGTAACTTATGTGGAATGAAGTGCAATTAAGAGTGAATATTTGATTGCTATACTCTCCTAAGGAATATCCAGTTAAAGATAAAGTTGCTGGTGACTAAAACATTATCTTGAAGCAAAAAAATAAAAATAAAAAGTAAAAGATCTGAGACAGACCTGGCTTAAATTATGCCACAATATTACTCAAATTATGGGAGGAGTTTTGGTAACATGTATGTAGTTTTAGTAGATTTGGTTTCCAGTTCAATGCCTAAGTATATCAGGAAATCTGAACAATAATTTCAAAGAAAACACTGGCTTGAAAGAAAAAATGAAAATAAATATACACATATATGTTAAATTATGTCTCTTGAAAAGAATCAAAAAGCTAAAAAGATAGTGAAAGTCTAAGAACACCAAAATCTAAGAAAATATGAGAATGCAGCAAGATGATCCTTCTGAAAGCAGATAGAAGCTATGTACCAGGCATTTGTTCAAGCACTGCCTTTTGGGGCTGGAAATCTGAGGGAGGAAGAATAAATTGGAAGTAACCAGTCTTCACCAACACCACAGCCAATGCGCTCCCTAAGTTACTCGTAAAATTTCAAATCATGAGATGGGAAATCACATGGTAAATTACTCCCAAACAGCAACAGTTTTAACAGTGAAAGGGAATACAAAATATAATTGAATTCATATACACTTTTTAAAGTACATTATTGACCAACAAACTTGTTTTCCATTATTAATAGTATATGTATAACATATTTCCCTCAAAAGGTATATTTAAAACATTAAATTATTATTTTAAAAATTCTATATTCATGTACATGAAATGAACAAATTATTAGGTAAATACTTAAAACTATTTTTCATATATATATTCATATACTTCAATATTCAATCAAATCAAGCTTTAATATACATTTAGTAGTATTTTCTAAGGCTGTTTTCCCAGTGCTGTCTTATTAGTAATGGCTTTTTATTTGTTAATAAACAGTAGTTTTCTTTGAAGTTACATATTGCAGTGAAAATGAAGTTAAAATTTGGTCTAAACAATTTTTCTCTTTATATAAAAGTTCCCCAAGTTTATGAGTTTTTGAATTGAGAAGCCAATCTTTCTAGAGCTATCAATGCCTAGAAAGCCCAGAACTAGTTCTGCTAAGGGAAAGTTATTCTCATTTCTACTTATTTTTCATACTGAAGCATGTAAATGAACATATAAATGAAAACAGGCAAATCTACTTATTTTTATATTGAAATGTGTAAGTAGTTCAGACAAAGTATATTCACAGATAAGTTTTTCTTTTTTCTTTTGCCTTCGATCAGGATACTCATTTCAAAAAAATGTTTCACAAGTCAAATCATTACTGATTGGTTTGGCACTTTGATTGCTTTTTTTCAGCTTATGGTTCATCAGTGTTAAATATATATTTATCCAATTAATACAGAATATTCATAAAAATTCCTACAAGTTGAAATACTTGAAGTTTTGAATTTCAAAATTAAACTTTGCATACCGTTAGAACTCCCAACTTCTGATTGACTCTTGCTTGTATAAAGAAATAATTGATAAGTTAATACTTTAAAAATTTCCAGTTTGCAAATTTTAAGTAGATTTCTTTAATTTAAAGGGCATTATTTTTTTTCCAAAATGTTCCCCTCTCTCTCTCTCTCTCTCTCTCTATATATATATATATATATATATATATATATATTTGCATTGTCTCTGTAAAAACAGGTAATCTTGTCTTCAATGTTGAAGTGTTAGACTAGACGTACAGTAGCATTCACAATAACGTTGGATGTTTTACTTTCAACAGATGAACTTCCAAAGGATCACTTTTATTCCATCTGTTGGGTAGGAAAAAACAAAAATCGCAGTATTACTAGAATTTACTGACTTTCTAGTGGAAGACTTTGAGGACATTGGCATCAAATTTAGAGATTCAAGCATAAGTTTGGTTTAATATTACTCTAGAAATATTTTTCATTTGAATAAGTTTGATATATAAATATAATTTGTGTGTTTAACCTGTGGCTGTATCAAAATTATAGTGGTACAATCAACTGAATAATAAAAATTCAGTTAATGAACCTGTTTTCCATACTCATGTTTGTTTTTTAATTGTGAGTGGACTGCTTTAGTATCACATATATATGTGTTATAAATACTAGTCAATATTGTGCCTAGTCACTCAGTCATGCCTGACTCTTTGCAGCCCCACGGACAGAGGAGCCTGATGATGGGCTACTGTCCTTAGGGATTCTCCCAGTAAGAATACTGGAGTGGGTTGTCATGGAATCGTCCCAACTCAGGGATCAAACCCAGGTCTCTGGCACTGCAGGCGTATTCTTTACCGCCTGAGCCACCACTCGGTGGTAAAATATGTATTGGGATATGGCAGAAAATGAGAAAAACAAAATAAAATAGATTATATTTTAATGAAAAAAATATTTTTTACAAAGAAGTAAAGTGTCAGTTTCCTATTTTGTCCCTTCTGATTATACTGGACATGAAAGCCCAAAATCTGAACCTGCTGTAATACACCCAGTAACAGTAAACTGAAGAACATCCCCAGAGCAAAATCCATCAGGTATCAGCTCATTAAACAGCAAGGCCTCTGAATTGCTGGTTCTGGGAAATGTTTAATGGTTGAACATAGGGCAGTTAAATGGGCCCAAACAGGAAAAGAAATATTTTCAGGAAATTATTCTTCACACAAATTGGGGTAAAAATTCTCCTCCTTTGTCTGGAGGGCGTGGAGAATGCAGAGCCATTTGCAATGCTGCAGCCAACAATGCAAAGACAGATTTATTAAGATGAAGAGACAGTTCTTTAATTTTATTAAAATTGGCATTCAGAAGTTCAAAGAAAATATTGACAGAAGCTAAACCTTCTACAGAAACTATCTGATAGAGACTCAGTCCATAAAGACTCCTTCAAAATGATTTGCAGACATTTTTACAGGCAAAGAACTCTGCATTTAGCAAAGAAGTCTGCATTTAGCAAAGAAGTCTGACAACAAGAATCTTGCATCCCAGCAAGGAATACCTTGGCAGGTACAGAGTTAAAATGCAGATCTGGTGGGGGAATGACTTAAACTAAACTTGAAGCATCCCCTTAAACAAGTTTACACTCAGATTTTCTGTATATCAGTATCATCTGAGAAATTGTTGAAACATGACATAAACGAGCCTTACCCAACAGTTACAATACCCAGGTGCTTCTAATGGACTACTAATTGCTGCCACTGAAGTGGCTAGAATTTCTCACTAAATTATTAATTTATAATAAATCTGGTTCATTATAGAGGACAACAGTTTGTATTCATTGCCACTCAATGCATATGATTGATAAATCCCTGAAAATAGGAACACATTTATAATCTAATAAAATGGGATTTATCAACTGCTTCATCCTGAACCCCACACCCTATGGGCAACCATTCTGTGTGGTATCTAAGGTTGTCCTAGGTGATTTGAGGGAGAGTTTTGGGGAGGCAAGGTGTGTTCTGGGTTGAATGCTCTCAGGAGCCAGGGCAATTTGATGTTTTACTTTTATCACTTTTATCTTAAAAGTGAAAGCAATAAAAGTACTAAATGTGCAAATTTTTTTTCCCATTTATTCAGGCCTGGTGCACTGGGAAGACCCAGAGGGATTGGGTGGAGAGGGAGGTGGGAGGGGGATCGGGATGGGGAACACATGTAAACCCATGTCAATGTATGACAAAAACCACTACAATATTGTAATTAACCTCCAATTAAATATGCAATTTGTATGTGTGAGGAGCCACTCAGTGAGCAAGAGAAAACCATGCTAGGTTATTTTCCTGGTGACACCCTGTCTTTTTCTTTGGTTTATGTTTGGAAATGAAGTCATATTGATCATGTTTTTGAATGTGTCCAAATATTTTTGACATTCTGTGTATTTTTTACTATGTTCAGTAAAGACTATGGAACATTGAGATGTCAGCTTCTACAGACTTTTAACTTTATAGGCTTGCTTATATAATAAAATAAAATTGACTATTTATTACATTTTAGTCTATGTTTGTTGACCTTCAAGAAATTTTATATGTGTCTAAAAAGTTTAAGATTCAATATATATACATATATATATATATATGTATATGTATATATATATATATATATTGTTTCTAGGGTCTATACACATAAACTGGGGTAGAAAGACTTGGAGTTTCTAATATAGAACATTGATAAATAAAAAACAGATACAACATATGACATTATTTTCTCCTTTCATTAAAAAAAAAATCTTAAACTAAACTATAAAAGCTTCTAGTGGCTGTGTGTGTGTATGTGCATTAGGGTGTTGGTGTATGGGTATTTGCATATCATAGAGGAAATGTTTGATCTTTATTGTTAAGATACTGAAATAATCTTCTGGTTGCAGGGCACTAGAATTTCTAATATAAGTTCAGAAAGGGAAATACTAATTTATAATTACATCTATGGTTGACTTCATGAAAAGAAACTGGTATAAAGAGACAAATGAAGTAATGCATATATTACAGATGAGATCAATGTAGATATTACAGGTGAGACTGGAGTCAAAAATTTTACTCTGTATGTAGTTTAGGGATTCTTTTCCTGGGAAGTTAAGTTTTCTTTTCTTTTCTTTCTTCTTCTTCTTCTTCTTCTTCTTCTTTTTTTTTTTTTTTTTAATATCACGAGGAAACTGAAATGGGAATCCAAGTTCTTGTTCATACACCTGAAGAATGAACTTCACAGACACACTTACACTCATGGTAATAAGCAAATAGGGTTTATTTTAGAGGAAAGGAGAGTATGAAGCTCTCATCACAGATACTGGGAGGGGATAGAGAGTCCCTGACAAGGCAGAACTTACAGCAGTTTATATCTTTACTTGTACTGATCTGTAAACTTTTGGCCGGCTCCTGTTCTTAAAATACATCATCTCTAACAAATCAGTTTAAAGGTTACTATATTTAACTTAGGATCTTTATGGCTTCTCTTAATCCACTTAAGTTGCCACACTTTCTCATGTCCTCTGGCCATTTAAAAATGGACCAGATGTAGCAGTTAAACATTAATGATCATCAGTCCTTCCCCCCCTCCCAGGGATATGGAACAGAAGTTAATTACTGCCCTTCCCTGGATCTGAGTGCTGATAATTTGTCAGACTAAGGACACATTTCAGGAATTCAAGGTATAGTTTTAAGTTAGTGGAGCAAGATTTTTATTGAAAACAAGACCAAGATCTCAGAGTCCTACACTGACTGCCTAACAATTTCTACCTCAAAACCACTCAACCCCAAAAAGCAACAGAAATAAACATACATAAAATAATATGACAAAAGTAGTTGCCTATGATTTAGGAAAAATATCATTTAGATGACAAAATAGAGAAAGAAGAAAGCAGTGTATTCCTCAAACTGGAAGTTTAGCATAAAAGGATAGGATAGTATGAAAAATAATTCTGTATAAAGAATGCCACAAGAATTTTGGACAAAAAGCACCAAAAGTTAAATCTGGAATGGTAGACAGTAAGAAATGCTCCCATGTTCTGGTAAAAATATCATTTAAAAAAAAAAAAACCCTCAGTATCAGCATTCTTAGATTAACATCAAAGAATGTCATAGTCAGATAAGCATTTGTGGTGTTCCTACACTAGCAGTTGTAGTATGAATTCCATTGTAATAATAATAGACTAGGTGGTTTCCCAGCTGCCACTAGTGATAAAGAAGCTGCCTGCCAATGCAGGAGATAGAAATGCAGGTTCAGATCCCAGGTTGGGAAGATCCCCTGAAGGAGGGCATGGAAACCCGCTCCAGTATTCTTGCCTGCAGAATCCCAAGGACAGAGGAGCCTGACTTTCTACAATCCAGAGGATTGCAAAGAATCAGACATGACTGAGGTATTTAGTATGCACAATAGTAGACTAGGTCATTCTTCCAATGGAGATGTTGAGGCAACAGTCCAGAGGAAGCATGGTGGGCCTGAAATTCAAGGAAGGAGCAGTGGGAGAAAAAGATGGGACAGAAGAGAAATGTAAAAGAGGTGAAGTCAACATGCTTTGTGTGCTGCCTGAGAGAGGGTAAGAGAGAGATGACTATTTAGTTTCTGATTTTCTTGCCAAGGGAGAAAAAATATCCTTGACTAAGACTGGAGATGTGGAAGATAGAACAAGATAATGAAGTGAATAGATGATCAGAAATTTTTCAAGAGAGAGCTCAGTGAAAATGTAATTTGAGAATTACCCAGAGATTGAAATGGTAGCTATAGGAAATATACAGCTCTGAATGGAGGAAAGCAGAGAGTTAGTACAAGATGAAAGTTACTAAGGTTAAAGTAGAAGGCAGAAAAAGGGGAGCAAACATAAGTGATGAAGCACAGGTGGCTTCCCAGACGTTTGGTGTGTTCTGAAGAACTGCAGAGGGAGATACCAGGAGCAGAGAGGGGTCCACAGATTGAAACAGATCAGACAGCACTTGTGGCGAGACAGCTTAGAGCTCCCTGGATGTAGTCACTGAAAGATCATTTCACATCTTTACCAGAATATTTTAGTGGAATATAGAAGTGAAAACCAGATTGCAGTGGGTGGAAAGAGCAAATATGATGTGAGGAACATAAGAGAGGAAATATGCTCTCTTATATTGAAAAAAAGCACTTAAATATACAGAACAAACTTATTCTCTGCAAAAGAGTATTAAGGTGACACAGCGAAGAAAATTGATGTTTAATAAAGAATGTGTCTTTTAATTTTTAACACAATAAAAATTTTTCTGTGTTGCTCATCAGGGATTAAGTCAATTATTAACTAGTTAATATTTATTAGGTATTTTATAAAATTGGCATCATACTCTATATGATATTGTTATGTAACATTTTACCCTTTACTTTGAAGACTATCTTCCTATGTGATTAAATGAGTTTTAGAAATAGTTAGAAGTATACAGAGATACAATTGTTAAGTGTTATTGTTTATGATAAACTTGTATAGATATTTTATATGCTTATGTTTCCTCAAATTTAAATATTATTAATACAATTTGACTACCATATTTGCACATGTACTTCAGTACACAATTAAAAATAGCTATTTTTTGAAAACTGCATGAGTTTTTTTCCCCCAAAATACTACAGAGCCCTGATGATCATTTTATGCTAGAACAACATTCCACAGTGTCTGTAAGGCATTCTGATCTGCATTGATCCCCTAAGTCTTAATGCCATGTTGCCAATTTCTGCACTTCCTTACCTTGTAGCCTACAGAACACTTTATAGCTTTTGTCCCTACTAAAAATAGCATTTGGTAAAAATACCAACTATACATTATATATATATTTTTTTTCCCCCTTATTATATGCAGGAGAAATCTTAGTAGGGCACTGGGTCCTCAAAAATTTCATTGAAGAAACAAGCTATTGCATTTCTGTAGGATTTTGTCCCATGTTTTGACACTTATGTGTTTCCCAGGCACCTAGGTTGTCTGTTAACCTCTGTACCTCAGGACCTGTCAACACAAGGCTATCACTTCAATGGGTTATCCTGTTGCAGGATCAGTTCATCAAGAACTCTAGGCCAAAAGCATAGCAGAGAGATAAGAATTGATGCATATTGAATATAGTTTAATTCTATTTTATTTTCACTATAAAAGTATTCCATTGTCCTTTGGTTTTCAAAAGCAAATATGAACTATAATTGGTTTCATTTTTATTTTCTTTTTACCTTATAGAATCATTTTTCCCCTTTATCTTTGATATTTTGCAATATCACAATTGTATACCTAAATTAATGCTTCTTCAATCTTAGGATTCAAATCATCCATTTTGAAAAACTATCAGCCATAGTCACTTTAAACATTTTCCATCCCCCATTTTTTTCTATTGTGTCTTAACGGAGCTAATTATGGGTTAACGTAGGACTTTCCCACTCTGTCCTCCACTATTCACCCTTTTATCTTCTGAAACACACTTTAATAATTTCACATGATAACAATTATCATTATTGTAGACTTAATATGTTCCAAGAATTGTGAAAGCACTTTATATTTTAACTCTTAAAAATCATATCGGCATCTAAAAAGTATAGATTAAAGAACTTGCAGTTAGTTACTTGTTAGCTCTTGTGTCACATTTGGGTGATTTCTTCCTCTCAGCTCTCTGTGCAATTTATCCAATTAGTTTTTAATATTTAATTCAATTATTAGACAGTTTTTAAATAAAGATTTCTGTTTTGACCCTCTCAAATCTTATATATATATATATATATATTTTTTTTTCAAATCGACTGTTCTTGTTTTACCATCTCTATCTTTTAATTTATCTTTTTGAGTATGTTAATATACATATTTTAAAGTATACCGCCCCCCCAGGCTTCCCAGGTGGTTCAGTGATAAAGAATCTACCGTCAACATAGAAGACACAGGTTTGATCCCTGCGTCAAAAAGATTCCCTGGAAAAGTAAATGGTAATCCACTCCAGTAATTCTTGCTAGAAAATTTCCATGGACAGATGAGCCTGGCAGGCTACAGTCTATCGGGTCCTAAGAGTCAGACATGGTTTAATGACTGAGCCCACAAAGTATCTCCCAAGTTATTATAGTATCTGTTCATTGAGCATCAAAGCTCATGTTCATTTTATCTACTGGTTGATACAAGCTGATTGAAACATGGCCTCTGTTTCCTCTTGTGCTTTGTAGCTTAGATGGCTAAGTAATTTTCAGCAGGTTTTCCAATACTCTTTTCCTCTGAGTTAGCTACTTGTATAGCTTCACATGCTATACAAATAGGAGAAGTTTTGAGTTTCCCTTGCCTGAAATGCAACTCTCTTGTGACAGTGTATATTTTAACTAATTATTAGATTCTCATTTCATGTCAGTAACATTTTTTTTAACCACACACACAGACCCAGCATGAATTGGCTACTTCCTTGACATATCACTAGGACAAGGGCTGAAATTATAGTAGACTCTCTGCCTTTCTCTGAAGTTTCAGCTCCAAACAGTAGAGAAAATTTTGGCCCAGCATCTACCATGTAAGTAGATTAACAGAACTAAACTTTGTGGCTTCATTTTTGTCTCTATAATGCCATCTTCTTTATTTCTAGAATGTTGAAATCTCCTTTGTTTCTGGAGAGCTTATACATGTATTTAAAATACTCCACTGTACTTTTTCTATGCATTCAATATGTTTGGAGTGAGGATAAGATGGGCTAAGATCTCTTTTTCACAGAAGATTGACCTCTGGAATGGGATAGTGGAAAGACAGTTTAATCATATCATCTTGGTTCATGACTCAAGGAAATCTAACTACACACATGCATACCTACATTGTAGAAATGTAAGAGGACTCACTGACAAGTCCTTTAACCAGAAAATCCTGTAATTTCTCACTTGCTTTGTGCTCTGCAGTTCTGACTTTTCAAAAGCAGTTCTCTGCTTTTCAACAGATTGTCTAGATTTCTCATTGCTTTCCTGCCAAGAAGAAATTGTCTTCTGATTTCATGGTTGCAGTCACTGTCCACAGAGATTTTGGAGCCCAGGAAGAGGAAATCTGTCACTGCTTCCACCTTTTCCCCTTCAATTTGCCTTGCAAAAATGGGGCTGAATGCCATACTCTTAGTCTTTTTTTTTTAATATTTAGTTTTAAGCCGGCTCTTTCACTCTCTTCCTCCACATTCACCTAGCGGCTCTTTAGTTCATCTTCAGTTTCTGCCATTAGAGCGGTATCATCCACCTATCTCAGTTTATTGATGTTTATCCCTCCCCCGTCTTGATTCTCGTTTGTAATTCATCCAGCCTGGCATTTCTGATGATGTGCTTACCCTATAAGAATCAAACAGGGTGACAGCAGTCGATCCTCTCTTACTCTTTTCTCGATCTTGAACCAATAAGTTTTTTCCATATAGAGTTCAAACTGTTGCTTCTTGACCATCACACATGTTTCTCAGCAGACAGGTAAGATGGTCTGGTATTCCCACCTCTCTAAGAGCTTTCCACAGTTTTTCATGATTCACAGAGTCAAGGCTTTAGAGTAGTCATTGAAACAGAGACAGATGCTTTTCTGAAATTTCTTTGCTTTATAATCCAGCAAATGTTGGTAATTTGATCTCAAGTTCCTCTTCTTTTTCTAAACCCAGCTCGGACACCTTGAAGCTCTTGTTTTGCACAATGCTGAAGCCTAGCATGAAATATTTTAAGCATGACCTTATTAGCATGAGGAATGAGTGCAATTGTTCAATGCTTATCATATTCTTAGTTAAGAGTCTGCCTGCAACACGGGATACCTGGGTTCAATCCCTAGGTTGGGAAATCCCCTAGAAAAGGGAATGGCTACCCATTCCAGTAGTCTTGCCTGGAGAATCCCATGGACAGAGGAGCCTGGTGGGCTTCAGTTCATGGGGTCACAAAGAGTAGGACATGGCTGTGTGACTATCACTTAGCATACTCTTTGATACTACCCTTCTTAGGAATTAGGATGAGGATTGACCTTAATAGTCCTTGGTCACTGCTGGAGCTTTTAGATTTGTTGATATAATCAATGCAAAACCTTGATTATGGATTTATATAGTTATGTTGGAATCAATTGCATTCACTATCTTTATTAAAAACAATGCTCTTAAGGCCCACTTGACTTTGCACTCCAAAATGTATGTCTCTGGGTGAACAACTACAACATCATAGTAATCCAATTCATTAAGATATTTTTATACAGTTCTTCCATGTTCTTTCCATCTCTTCTTGATATCTTCCACATCTACTAGGTCTCCACCATTCTTATCCTTCATTGTGCCCATCTTGGGTGGAAAGCTCCCTTGATGTTTCCAAATTTCTGGAAGAAGTTTCTAGTCTTTCCCCTTGTGTTGTTTTCTTTATTATTAAGCCTTATTCATTGAAGAAGGCTTTCTTGTCTCTTCTAGCTATTTTTTGGTACTATGCATTTAATTGGATATACTTTTCCCTCTCTCCCTTGCTTTTAATTTCTCTTCATTATTCCACTATCTATAAAGTCTCCTCAGATAACCACTTTGCCTTATTACTTTTATTTTTCTTTAGGATGATTTTATGTGTTGCCTCCTGTAAAATATTGTGTACCTCTGTCCATAGTTCTTCAAGCACACTGTTAACTTGATCTAGTCCCTTGAATCTATTTGTTACCTCTACTGCAAATTCATATGGGATTTGATTTAAGTCATATTTGTCAATAGATAAAGCCAAATCACTTCTTATGAGTACATGTTAAATGAAGATACATTAAAGTATTTTAAATAGAGAAAAAATGATTATATAGTTTTAAAAATGCCCATATCTATGCTTTGAATGTGATTTAACTTCATAGAATTAAATGGCAGTCTTAGGCTAGAGGTGGGCTTCCCAGGAGGCTCAATTGTAAAGAATCCCCTGCCAATGCAGGAAATACAGTTTTGATCCCTGTGTTGGGAAGATCCCCTGGACAAGAAAATAGCAATCCACTCTGTTATTCTTGCCTAGGAAATCCCATGGACAGAGGACCCTGGCAGGCTACACTCCGTGGGGTTACAAAAGAGTTTGAGGTAACTTAGCAACAACAACATGGCTGTTTTCATGCAAAAACAATAGGATGCAGTAGTTGCAAAAGATACTATTTGGACCGTAAAGCCTAAAATATTTACTGTTTGACCTTTACTATTTTGCTGCACCCTTATTAACTAAGATAGTGTTATATTTGCCTTGATTTGTACCATTCAACTTATAAAAGAGTATGTTGATGAAGGGTATATTTGTTTGGTTGGAAAGCCCCCAAATTTGGGCACCTTTAAAGTTTGGGCACCTTTATATCTGTTGCTATGAATAAATTAAAAATATAGTTGACTGCAACAGTCTTGCATAAGTCTTTTTGAAGGAGGTCACCATTACCTCTCTTACCCCTTACATCATTTGACCTCAGGCCAAAATATAGGGAGGAAATGCCGGCCTATCATTGGCAGAAAATTGAATTAAAGATTTACTGAGTGTGGCCAGAGAAAGACCCAGTTTTCCCCACAACCAGTTCATCTAATCATGAAGCTTCCACAAGCTTCTTGTCCTCATAATCCAAAGGCAGACAAAATGAAAACAACAATCTCAGAAAATTAACCCAAGTGATCACGATAATCACTTGTCTACCTCAATGGAACTATGAACCATGCTGTGTAGGACCACCCAAGACATGGTGAACAGTTCAGAAAAAAACAAGGTCCCCTGGAGAAGGGAATGGGAAATCACTTCATTATATTTGCCTTGAGAACCCCATGAAAAGTATGATAAGGCAAAAAGATATGATACTGAAAGATGAACTCCACGGTTAGTATATGCTCAATACACTACTGGAAAAGAGTGGACAAATAGATCCAGAAGGAATGAAGAGGCTGAGCCAAAGTGAAAACAACACCCAGTTGTGAATACGTCTGGTGGTGGAAAAAGTACTATACTGTAAGAACAGTATTGCATAGAAACCTGGAATGTTAGGTTCATGAATCAAGGAAAATTGGAAGTGGTCAAACAGGAGATGGCAAGAATGAACATAAACATTTTAGGAATAAGTTAAAATTTAATGGAATGGGGGGATTTAATTCAGATGATCATTATACCTACCACTGTGGGCAAGAATCCCTTAGAAGAATTGGAGCAAACATCACAGTTTATATATATATATATATATATATACATACATATATATATATATATATATATATATATATATATATATATATATATTCTGAAGTGTAGTACTTGGGTGAAATCTCAAGACCAAAAGAGTGATCAAGGCAAATCAGCCAATATCAGAGTAATCAGTCTATGCCCCAACCACTAATGCCAAAGAAGTCGAAGTAGACCTTCTAAAACTAATGCAAAAAAATAAATAAATAAAACTCCTTTTCATCAGGGGACTGGTATGCAAAAGCAGGAAGTCAAGAGATATCTGGATTAACAGGCAAGTTTTGCTTTAAAGTACAAAATAAAACAGCGCAAAGACTAGCAGAGTTTTGCAAGAGGACGCATTGGTCATAGCAAGCACCCTCTTCCAACAACACAAGAGAAGACTCTACACATGGACATCACCAGATGGTCAACACCTAACACAGATTGATTACATTCTTTGCAGCTGCAGATGGAGAACCTCTATGCAATCATCAAAAACAAGACTGGCAGCTGACTGTGGCTCAGATCATGAACTCCTTATTCCCACATTCAGACTTAAATTAAAGAACATAGAGGAAACCAATAGGCCATTCAGGTAAAACCTAATTCAAATCCCTTATGATTATACAGTGGAAGTGGCCCCCAAAAAAAAAAGAAAAAAAAAAATCAAGGGATTAGATCTGATTGACAGGATGCCTAAAGAACTATGGACAAAGGATCATAACACTGTACAGGAGTTGGTAATCAAAACCGTTGCTGAGAAAAAGAAATGCAAAAAAGCGAATGATTGTCTGAGGAGGCCTTACAAATAGCTGAGAAAAGAGAAGTAAAAGACAAAGGAGAAAAGGAATGATATACCCATCTCAATGCTGAGTTTCAAAGAATTACAAGGTGAGATGAGAAACAATCCTCAGTGATCAAGGAAAAGACTTAGAGGAAAACAATAAAATGGAAAAGATTAGAGATTACTTCAAGAAAATTAGCGATATCAATGAAACATTTCATGCAAAGACTGCTGGGCACATTAAAGAACAGAGACAGTATGAATCTAACAAAAGCAGAAAATTTTAAGAAGGGGTGGCAAGCATACACAGATGAACTATACAAAAAAGATCTGCTTGACCCAGATAACCACGATGATGTATTAATCACCAAGAGACAGACATCTTGGAGTTTGAAGTTAAGTGGCACTTAGGAAGCATCACTAGGGACAAAACAAGTTGGAGGGGGTGAAATTCCAGTAAAGCTATTTCAAATCCTGAAAGATGATGTTGTTAAAGTGCTGTACTCAATATGCCAGCAAATTTGAAAAACTCAGCAGTGGTCACAGGATGGGAAAAGGTCTGTTTTCATTCCAATCTCAAAGAAAGACAATACCAAAGAATGTTTAAACTAACACACAAAACCTCTATACCATTCGGGTATGACCTAAGTCAAATCCCTTATGACTATACACTGGATGTGAGAAATAGATTTAAGGGACTAGATCTGACAGACAGAGTGCCTGATGAACTATGTACGGAGGTTCATGACATTGTATAGGAGACAGGAATCAAAACCATCCCCAAGAAAAAGAAATGCAAAAAAGCAAAATGACTGCCTGAGGAGGCCTTGCAAATAGCTGTGGAAAGAAGAGAAGTGAAAAGCAAAGGAGAAAAGGAAAGATATACCCACTTGAATGCAGAGTTCCAAAGAATAGCAAGGAAAGATAGCCCTCCTCAGTGATCAATGCAAAGAAATAGAGGAAAGCAGCAGTAGTGGGAAAGACTAGAGATCTCTTCAAAGAAATTATAGACACCAAGGGAATATTTCATGCAAAGATGGGGTCAATAAAAGACAGAAATGATATGGCTCTAACGGAAGCAGAAGATATTAAGAAGATGTGGCAAGAATACTCGGAAGAACTTTACAAAAATGATCATCATGACCCAGATAATCACAATGGTGTGATCACTCACCTAGAGCCAGACATCTTGGAATGTGACGTCAAGTGAGCCTTAGGAAGCATCACTATGAGCAAAGCTAGTGGAGGTGATGGAATTCCAGTTGAGCTATTTCAAATTCTGAAAGATGATGCTGTGAAAATGCTGCACTATATATGCCAGAAAATTTGGAAAACTCAGCAGTGGCCACAGGACTGGAAAAGGTCAGTTATCATTCCAATCCCAAAGAAAGGCAATGCCAAAGACTGTTCAAACTACAACACAATTGCACTCATCTCACATGCTAGTAAAGTAATGTTCAAAATTCTGCAAGCCTTCAGGAGTACGTGAACCGTGAACTTCCAGATGTTCAAGCTGATTTTAGAAAAGGCAGAGGAATCAGAGATCAAATTACCAACATCTGCTGGATCATCAGAAAAGCAAGAGAGTTCCAGAAAAACATCTATTTCTGCTTTATTAACTATGCCAAAGCTTTTGACCATGTGGATCACAATAAACTGTGGAAAATTCTTCAAGACATAGGAATACCAGACCACCTGACGTGCCTCTTGAGAAACTTATGTGCAGGTCAGGAAGCAACAGTTAGAACTGGACATGGAACAGCAGACTGGTTCCAAATAGGAAAAGGAGTAAGTCAAGGCTGTGTATTGTCACCCTGCTTATATAACTTATTTGCAGAGTACATCATGAGAAACCCTGGGCTGGAGGAAGCACAAGCTGGTCAAGATTGCTGGGAGAAATATCAATTACCTCAGACATGCAGATGACACCACTCTTACCACAGAAAGTGAAGAAAAACTAAAGAGCCTCTTGATGAAAGTGAAGGAGGAGAGTGGAAAAGTTGGCTTAAAGCTCAACATTCAGAAAACTAAAGATCATGGCATCCAGTCCCATCACTTTATGGCAGATAGATGGAGAAACAGTGGAAACAATGGATTACTTTATTTTGCTGGGCTCCAAAATCACTGCAGATGGTGATTGCAGCCATGAAATTAAAAGATGCTTACTCCTTGGAAAGAATGTTATGGCCAACCTATACAGCCTATTAAAAAGCAGAGACTTCACTTTATCAAAATGTTCCATCTAGTCAAGGCTATGGTTTTTCCAGTTGGTCATTTATGGATGTGAGAGTTGGACTATAAAGAAAGCTGAGCACCAAAGAATTGATACTTTTGAACTGTGGTGTTGGAGAAGACTCCTGAGTGTCCTTGGACTGCAAGGAGATCCAACCAGTCCATCCTAAAGGAGATCAGTACTGGGTGTTCATCGGAAGGACTGATGTTGAAGCTGAAACTCCAATAATTTGGCCACCTGATATGAAGAGCTGACTCTTTTGAAAAGACCCTGATGCTGGAAAGATTGAAGGCAGAAGGAAAAGGGTACAACAGAGGATGAGATGATTGGAATCGGATCACCGACACAATGGACATGGGTTTGGGTGGACTCCAGGAGTTGGTGATGGACAGGGAAGCCTGGCGTGCTGCCGTCCATGCAGTCGCGAAAAGTCGGATATGACTGAGCGACTGAACTGAACTGAACTGAACACATGCTAGCAAAGCCGTGTTGAATATTCCCCAATTTAGATTTCAAAAGTACATGAACCAGGAATTTCCAGGTCTACAAGCTTGACTTAGAAAAGGCAGAGGAACCAGAAATAAAATGGCCAGCATGTATTGGAACATATGGAAAGCAAGGGAATTCCAGGAATACATTTACTTCTTCTTCATTGACTGTGCTAAACCCTTTGACTGTGTGGATCACAACAAACTGGAAAATTCTTCAGGAGAAGGGAATGCTAGACCACCTCACCTGCCTCCTAAGAAACCTGTTTTCAGGTCAAGAAGCAACAATTAGAACCAGACATGGAATGATATACTGGTTCCAAATTGGGAAAGGAGTACATCAAGGCTGTATATTGTCACCCTATTCATTGAATTTATATGCAGAGTACACCATGCAACATGCCAGGATGGATGAAGTGCAAGCTAGACTCAAGATTGTCAGGATAAATATCAATAACCTCAGGTATTCAAATAATAACTCTTATGGCAGAAAGTGAGGAACAAAATGGTCTCTTGATGAAAGTGAAAGAAGAGAGTTGAAAAAGTTGACTTATAACTCAACATTCACAAAACAAAAATTATGGTGTCTTGTACCATCACTTCATGGCAATCACATGTGGAAACAATGAAAATCAGTGATAGGCTTTATTTTCTTGGGCTCCAAAATTACTGCAGATGGTGACTCAGCCATGAATTTAAAAGGCCCTTGCTCATTGGAAGAAGAGCTATAACAAATCTAGACAGAATATTAAAAACCAGAGACATTATTTTACTAAGAAAGGTCCATACGATCAAAGCTATGGCTTTTCCAGTAGTATATGTATAGACATATGATTTAGATTATAAAGAAGGCTGAGTGTCAAAGAATAAATGCTTCTGAGCCGTGCTATTGGAGAAGACACTTGTGAGTCCTTTGAACTGCCAAGAGATCAAACCAGGCAATCCTAAAGAAATCAAGCCTGAATATTCATTGCAAGGACTGATGCTAAAGCTGAAGTCCAGATCAATAAACCTGAAGTCCATCTGATGGGAAAAGCTATCTCATTGGAAAAGACTCTGATGCTGGGACAGATAGAAGGCAAGAGGAGAAGTGGAAGACAGAGGACAAAATGGTTGGATGGCATCACTGACTCACTGGATATGAGTTTGAGCAAGTTCTGGTAGATGGGGAAGGACATGGAGGCCTGGTGTGCTTCAGTCCATGGGGTCACAAAATGTCAGACATGACTGAATGGCTGAACAGCAAATACAACATAGAGTAAGATTTAAATCTGAATTTTATTTATTTATTTATTTTTACTTTATCTCTTTTTTGTCATAAGAGAATGGGATCCCACCACACAAGTGTAGTTATACCACAAATATGCATTTAAAATGTTTTTAAAATGTCTTAATATAATTTATATTTTGTAATGCAATTTATATTTTGAACACATAATCCTCCAGGGTAATAAAAATTTAAACTTCTTTATCAACTTGTGGGTCCTCCTCAAGTAATTATGGATGTTGAATGCTTTGTTATAATCTAATAGTTGTTCTTTTCTGGCTTTACTTACTAATCCACACATAATTCCATAGCTATCCAATAGTTTGCATGATTTCTCATCATAATCTAGGCAGTTTATCAAGATACATTGATATATCTTTCAGGTCTTTCCATGTCTATTGGATATTACTTCGATTTCATGCCATCTTGTTCTTCCTTTAACAGTCTGTGCAAAGAAATCCCTATAGCTCCCACTTATCCTTACTCTGTAACATTTTCATCTGGATATTCTTACAGCTTCCTTGTGACTCAGCCTGAGAATTGGAAATAAAGGCATTTTCCTAGAACATCTTCTCACCCTTATCATTTCTGCTCCATCTTCTTCCATCCAGTGCACTCTGGAAAATTCTGAATTCTCAAGACTCATTTGGCCAGTATGTTTATTTATGATCACCATGCTTTACTTTTGAGACATGATGGCCTATAAGGAAAAACAAACTTACAGACAGAAAACTCAAAAGAAGAGCACATTTCACTTGCCATATCTCTCTTCAAAATCAATGGACCCCAAATTGGAAAATTAAAAGGCTGTTGTTATTATCTGAAGTACTGTTCCATTGTTATTGTCATCTCAATGTTAAATATTAATTTAATATATCAATAACTAAGTTCAGGTATGTGGTTAGGATAGGCTAGTTCAGGTTAAAGTGACAATTACCTCCAAAATTGTAGAGATGTAATGTGAAATGCTGATGCCAATTTAGCTGAGAGTTGGCGTAAGTTCCTGGGCCACAGTGTCACTCAAGGCTTCAGCATGACTGAGGCTTCACTATTTTGATATTTTCCCTTTGAAATGTGAATCCTTTTTCACCAGGTAGAAGGGGGATAAGGAAATTTTCTCGGTCTCAACTACTTTATCTCACTTATTATTGACCTGGGAAAGCCACACAATTCCACTGACATAAAAATAGGCTGAAAGTGAGTCTTTTTATGCTCAGGAAATGAGATATTGTAGTATTTCTAATGCAGAAGATATTATGTGATGCCAAATTCTTAATTAAAAAAAAATTGTATAGGGAACCTCAAGGGTTATATTTTCAAGCCATCTGACAAAGCATATTACAGTGCAAAGGAGCAATTCTATTTTGAAAAAGCATGGGGGTGGGTGGGTAATGAACTAAGATAACCAGCTTTTCTAGCCAAGTGAGGATATTTCCTCCTTCTAAAAGAAACTAGAGAAGAGGCACAAGGCTTTCTCCTCCAGTGTGCTCCACAAATCATAACCTCAAAAAGCATGCGAAATTTAATTTATTCCTTCACTTGTAACCATAATGGAAAGATAAGTCTTCAGTCAGTTTTCAAGTTTTATTTTTGCCACATTAGTAAAGCATATTCTTTAAATAAAACAGTTATAGACATAAAATAATTTTAATAAATTATATATTTGCTATTGGTGCATTTTTCTCCATATATCCTTTATATAGCATATAAAATACAAGAATGTGGTTATTTTCAGATAAAGTAAGACAAACCAAAGAAAAATATTAAAGAGAAAATGGCAAATTTAAAGTTTATGATAGCACGACATTTTTTCCAGCATGTGTATTTAGAATAATTATGAAGTACTGATTTTTTAAAATATTTATTGATTTGAATCAAAAGACATGATAGTGATTTTTCCAGAACAAATGCTTTTGTAAGTACTAGAAAAGTAAAAATAATTGTTATATATAAGAAGATATCTGAAGTTTTCAATCATAATTCTATCAGAATGTGTGTGGGGGAGAGTTTAGTTGGAAATAACGTGTAAAACAGAATAGATCTGAGTCAGCCAATAGGCCACATGGGTTTGAAGTTCTGATTCACTTCCTTTCATTAGTTCCCCCATCAGGTAAACTGAAGTTTAAATTACCACTGTCTAAGTTTTATTTTCTTAGTCAAGCAGTTAACCATATTTGCAGAAGCCTAGCAATTCTAGGAAGGAAAAGTGCTGATAATAGCACCAATATGAGGAGAAAGGAACTTTAAAAAAAACCTGTAAATCTCTATTTCAAATACTAATAAAAGATTTTTCTAAAAATACATGTGATTTTACTCTACTGAATTCTTAAATTTTGTAAGAATTTAACTGTAACTGTTAATTTATTGGATTTTTAGATATAAGCTCACTGATGGGGAAAACAAGGAATACTCTTAATCCACAGGCAAATGTCCTTCTTATTTGTGGGTTGTGCATTGTCCCTAGTCCTTGTCTTTCATGGACCCTCACATCAAGACTCCCAGTTTTAACCTGCAACCACTGAGTCAAACTATCTTTTAACCCAAACTGGCTGAATTCTTCTCAATTGATCATAATTGATGCCCACTCCCTTACTTGGCCACAGGTGTGAGCTAAGGGAAACTGGTGGTGTAATAATGGTTACTCATACTGAGTTCTAGGCTACCTACTTTGTACAGCTTATTTCTGAATTTAGAAGCTTTGGCATATCACTTTTATCTTAGAATGAATTTCCACTGGGCAACAAACTTAGTGGAATTTACAGAACCCAGACCATCAGACTGTTCCGGCTTCTCATTCACCAGAATATGAATAGTCTTTTTTATTTTTTTCTCTCTCTTCAAAGAATCTGTAGCACTCTGGTACCTGCATTATAATGGGTACAATTTGAATGACTGAGATTTGCTTCAGGAAACTTTCATGGTCATTAGTTCACTTCAGTTGCTCAGTCGTGTCCAATTCTTTGCATCCCCATGGACAGCAGCACACCAGGCCTCCCTGTCCATCACCAACTCCCGAAGCTTACTCGAACTCAAGTTCATTGAGTCGGTGTTGCCATCCAACCATCTAAGCCTCCGTCGTCCCCTTCTCCTCCCACCTTCAATCTTTCGCAGCATCAGGGTCTTTTCCAATGAGTCAGTTCTTTGCATCAGGTGGCCAAAGTATTGGAGTTTCAGCTTTAACATCAGCCGTTCTAATGAATGTCCAGGACTGATTTCCTTAAGGATGGACTTGTTGGATCTCCTTGAAGTCCAAGGAACTTTCAAGAGTCTTCTCCAACACCTCCGTTCAAAAGCATCAGTTCTTCAGTGCTCAGTTTTCTTTATATTCCAACTCTCACATCCATACATCATTTATAGAAGCACCATAGCTTTGACTAGACAGACCTTTGTTTGCAAAGTAATGTCTCTGCTTTTTAATATGCTGTCTAGATTAGTCATAACTTTTCTTCCAAGGAGCAAGCATCATTTTAAAAACATAATTTCTTTATTTTAATTGGAAGCTAATTACTTTACAATATTGTAGTGTTTCTTGCTATACATTGACATAAATCAGCCATGGGTGTACATGTGCCCCCTATCCTGAATACCCTCCTATCTTTCTCCCCATTCCTTCCCTCAGGGTCATCCCAGCGCAGTGGCCCTGAGCACCCTGTCTCATGCATTGAACCTGGACTGGCAATCTATTTTACATATGATAATATACATGTGTCAATGCTATTCTCTCAAATCCTCCCACCCTCACCTTCTCTCACAGAGTGCACAAGTCAGTTATTTATATATGTGTCTCTTTTGCTGTCTCACATATAGGGTCATTGTTCCCATATTTCTAAATACCAACTGTATTCATTAATAGACTATATTGGTGCTTTTCTTTCTGATTTACTTTACTCTGTATAATAGGCTCCAGTTTCTTCCACCTCATTAGAACTGATTCAAATGAATTCTTTTAATAGCTGAGTAGCATTCCATCATGTATATGTACCACAGCTTCCTTATCCATTGATCTGCTGATGGACATCTAGGTTGCTTCCATGTCCTGGCTATTGTAAACAGTGCAGTGATGAACACTGGGGTACATGTGTTTCTTTCAGTTCTGGTTTCCTCTGTGTGTATGCCCAACAGCAGGATTGTTGGGTTATATGGCAGTTATATTCCCTGTTTTTTAAGGAATTTCCACACTATTCTCCATAGTGGCTATACTAGCTTGCATTCCCATCAACAGTGTAGGAGCAAGTGTCTTTTACTTTCATGACTGAAGTCACAATCTACAGTGATTTTGGAGCCCCCCAAAATAAAGTCGCTCACTTTTTCAATTGTTTTCCTATTTTCCATGAAATGATGGGACCAGATGCTGTGATCTTAGCTTTCAAAATCTTCAATTTTAAAACAACATTTTCACAATCCTCTTTCATTTTTAATAGGAGGCTCTTTAGTTCTTCTTCACTTTCTGCCATAGTTCAGTCCAGTTCACTCACTCAGTCACGTCCGACCCTTTCAACCCCATGAACTGCAGCACCCCAGGCCTCCCTGTCCATCACCAGCTCCCAGAGTCCACCCAAACCCATGTCCATTGAGTCAGTGAAGCCATCCAACCATCCCATCCTCTGTCGTCCCCTTCTCCTCTTGCACTCAATCTTCAAAGCATCATGGTCTTTTCAAATGAGTCAGCTCTTCTCATCAGGTGGCCAAAGTATTGGAGTTTCAGCTTCAACACCAGTCCTTTCAATGAACACCCATGACTTATTTCCTTAGATTGGACTGGTTGGATCTCCTTGCAGTCCAAGAGACTCTCAAGAGTCTTCTCCAGCACCACAGTTCAAAAGCATCAATTCTTCAGCACTCAGCTTCCTTCACAGTCCAACGTTCACATCCATACATGACCACTGGAAAAACCATAGCCTTGACTAGACAGAACTTTGTTGACAATGCCTCTGCTTTTTAATATGCTGTCTAGGTTGATCATAACTTTCCTTCCAAGGAGTAAGCGTCTTTTCATTTCATGGCTATAGTCACCATCTGCAGTTATTTTGGAACCCAGAAAAATAAAGTTGACCACTGTTCCCACTGCTTCCCCATTTATTTGCCATGATGTAATGGGACCAGATGCCATGAACTTAGTTTTCTGAATGTTGAGCTTTAAGCCAGGTTTTTCATTCTCCTCTTTCACTTTCATCAAGAGGTTCTTCAATTCCTCTTTGCTTTCTGCCATGAGTGTGATGTCATCTGCATACCTGAGGTAATTGATATTCCTCCTGGCAATCTTAATTCCAGCTTGTGCTTCCTCCAGCCCAGCATTTCTCATGATGTACTCTGCATAGAAGTTAAATAAGAGGGTGACAATATACAGCCTTGACATATTCCTTTCCCAATTTGAAACCAGTCTGTTGTTCCATTTCCAGTTCTAACTGCTGCTTCTTTGGCTGCATACAGTTTTCTCAGGAGGCAGGCCATGTGGTCTGATACTCCCATATATTTCATAATATTCTACAGTTTCTTGTGATCCACACAGTCAAGGCTTTGGCATAGTCAATAAAGCAGTGAGTGAAGTCGCTCAGTCGTGTCTGACTCTTTGCGACCCCATGGACTATAGCCTACTAGGCTCCTCTGTCTATGGGATTTTCCAGGCAAGAATACTGGAGTGGGTTGCCATTAAAGCAGAGATAGATGTTTTTCTGGAGCTGTCTTGCTTTCTCGATGATCCGATGGATGTTGACAATTTGGTCTCTCATTCCTCTGCCTTTACTAAATCCAACTTGAACATCTGGCATTTCACAGTTCATGTACTGTTGAAGCCTGGCTTGGAGAATTTTAAACACTATTTTGCTAGTGTGTGATATGAGTGCAATTGTTCGGTATCTTGAGAATTCTTTGGCCTTGCCTTTGGGATTGGAATGAAAAATGACCTTTCCACTTTTCCTGTGGCCACTGTTAAGTTTTCCAAATTTGCTGGCATATTGACTGAAGTACTTTAGCAGCAGCATCTTTAAGAACTTGAACTAACGCAACTAGTTCCATCATCTCCCTCCACTAGCTTTGTTCATAGTGATGCTTCCTAAGGTCCACTTGACTTCGTATTCCAGGATGTCTGGCTCTAGGTGGGTGATATAACCATCATGGTTATCTGGGTCATCTAGGTCTTTTTTGTATAGTTCTTCTGTGTATTCTTGGCACCTCTTCCTAATATCTTCTGTTTCTGTTGTTGTTAGTGGTTTAGTCGCTAAATGGTGCTCAATTCTTGTGACCCCATGGACTAAAGCCCTCCAGGTTCCTCTGTCCATGGGGTTCTCCAGGCAAGAATACTGGAGTGGGTTGCCATTTCCTTCTCCAGAGGATCTTCCAAACCCAGGGATAGAGTCAAGTTCTCCTGCATTTCAGGCAGATTCTTTACTGACTGAGCTAAAATGGAAGCCACTCTCTGCTTCTGTTAGTTACACAGTAACCTATAGCCTCTAATATTTTGGGATCATCCCCACTGCTACTTGGCACCCTAGTTCTGTCACAGCATCACTTCAGGAAGATCCCCTAGAAGGAAATGGCAATCCACTCCAGTATTCTTGCCTGGAAAATCCCATGGATGGAGGAGCCTGTCGGGCTACAGTCCATGGGGTCACAAAGAGTCAGACACGACTGTGTGACTTCACTTTCACTTATATGTATATTTAGTTTCCATCCTCTGACAATACAAAGGAGATGAGACTACTTATGTATTATGAAAGAAGCTCTCTTGCTTTCATTTTTATGTTTTTTTTTTTTTTTTTTTTTTTTACTACCTCAGCCTTTTATTCTTTTCCTCCAACATGTCAACAGACCCCAACAATAACCAAAACACCCTATAGTCCTAAAATAGGGTCTACCTTTGAACTTTTCATATGATTTGGTTTTGTTCCCACCAATGAATTCTCTTCAACTACTTTTCCATCAAGGTTACCCTAGAGGTGGTGTCCACTTTCCATTTGATATAATCTCTTTATTGCCTGTTAGAAATTGGATGGTTAACCTCAAAAACATAATTTTACAGGGTGCTTTCTTGGATTTTTCTTGGCTGATTTTATGTTTAAAAACATAGTCCTTCTTGTAATGCAGTTCATGTACCACCCTGACTAAAAGCGATTTAGGATATCTTTTGACATTATGGACAGCTTTTCAAATACTCACACTTAGTTTTCTTAAAACATAATTGAATTGGACTTTGGTAACTCAAAACTTTGCTTAATCCTAAGAGATGATGCTGTGAAGGTGCTGCAGTCAATATGCCAGCAAGTGTGAAAAACTCAGCAGTGGCCACAAGACTGGAAAAAGTCAGTTTCATACCAATCCCAAATAAAGGAGACACCAAATAATGCTCAAACTACCGCACAATTACACTCATCTTACATGCTACCAAGGTAATGCTCAAAATTCTCCAAACCAGGCTTCAACAGTACGTGAACTGAGAACTTTCATAAGTTCAACCTGGATTTAAAAAAAAACAAAAAACAAAGGAACCAGAGATCAAATTGCTAACATCTGCTGGATCATAGAAAAAGCAAGAAAACTCCAGAAAAATAGATAATTCTGCTTCATTGACTACATTAAATCCTTTGACTGTGTGGATCACAACAAACTGAGGAAAATTCTTCAAGGGATGGAAATACCTTATCTGTCTCCTGGAAATCTGTATACAGGTCAAGAAGCTGTAGTAAGAACCAGACATAGAACAACAAACTGGTTCAAAATTGTGAAAGCTATATGTCAAGGCTGTATGTTATCACCCTGCTTATTGAATTTATATGCAGAGTACACCACACAAAATGCCAGGATGGATGAAGCACAAGCTAGAATCAAGATTGCCAGGATAAATATCAATAGCCTCAGATATGCAAATGACACCACTCTTATGTACTTATGCAGAAAGTGAAGAGGAACTAAAGAGCCTCTTGTTGAATGTGAAAGAGGAGAGTAAAAAAGCTGACTTAAAACTCAACATTCAAAAAATAAAGATCATGGCATCAAGGCCCATCACTTCATGGCAAATACATGGAGAAGCAATGGAAACAGTGACAGACTATTTTCTTGGGTTTCAAAATCACTGCAGATGATGGCTGCAGCAATGAAATTAAAAGATGTTTGCTCTTTGGAAGAAAAGCTATGCCAAACCTAGAAAGCATATTAAAAAACAGTGACATTTTGTCAGAAATGTCCATATAGCCAAAGCTACGGTTTTTCCAGTAATCACACATGGATGTGAGAGTTGGACAATTAAGAAGGCTGAGTGCCAAAAAATTGATGCTTTTGAACTGTGGTGTTGGAGAAGACTCTTGAGAGTCCCTTGGACTACAAGGATATCAAATCAATCAATCCTAAAGGAAATCACCCCTGAATATTCATTGGGAGTACTGATGCTGAAGCTGAAGCTTCAATACTTTGGCAACTTCATGTGAAAAACAGACTCATTAAAAAAGACCCTAATGCTGGGAAATATTGAGGGCAGAAGGGGATGACAAAGGATGAGATTGTGTAATGTCATCATGGACTCAATGGACATGAGTTTGAGCAGGCTCTGGGAGATGGTGAAGTATGGGGAAGCTTGGCATGCTGCAGTTCATGGGGTCGAAAAGAGTCAGGCATGAGTGAGCCACTGAACAACAACAACAACCCAAAACTTTACAGAATTGAGTGGAATCCTTTTTCCAATTGGTATTCTAAGGCTTTCTAACATCATCAAGAATATAAAATTGTCTCTGTGAAAAATAAGATTTTACAATTAATGAAGCCAAAAAATTAGATAAAGATAAAATGACTCCTAAAGCCTCAGGGTCCCCTTCATTGTCTTCTTTGTCCAGGCCCTTCCTCACATGCCATCTCGTCTCTCTCCTTTGACCCTTCATGGCCAGACTCCACCTCTGTTGCCATCTTCCTCCTTCCCATCTACATTGTCTACACTTCCACTATACCCATTAGTATGGCATACTAATAATTTAACCAAACTTGCTCCTTTCTCAGAATCTGTCCTTACTTCCTTTTCCTATGAAATATGTCCCTTTCAAAGAAGCCTCTGAAGATTCAGAGGCTAAATCCTTAATTTCTTATATTCCCTTGACTAAAATTGAACTGTGAACTGACAAAGATTTTTCCAAAGTAATTGAAACTCCTCATATATTGGCTGACAAATTTAATATAGTCATTCAAAGTTATCAGCCTGGATTCTCTGACTTATATCAGCTAATTCATATGCTTGTAGTGAAGGCCAGACTCAACATTGTTAATCGGAAAAATCCTGAAATGTTTCTAGAATTACAACATGGAGACACTCCAATAACGTATTGTATGAGCAAGCTCAGACAGTCACTAGAGGACTCTATTGAGCAAATTCTGTGTCTTTGCCAAAAACCTGATTAGAACAAAATTCAGGATTGCATACAAAAATATGATTAAGTTATTCATGAATATTCCAATTGACTGCACATTATTAAACAAAAACAATATTGTCTTCCTTCAAATGTTATTCCACACAAGTAGCTTTTACTTGTGTGTATATATATAAATGAACTGACCTGGAATCATTCCCTTCTACTAAAAAGGACCACGATGGAATGGATAATTTTGTGTATTCCAGTTATAGTTATTCTTTCAAACCATCTCTTTCCTACTCTAGATGTCACATCAAAGGAACATTACCAAATTTGTTAATCTTTAATTGTAGAAAGTAAAGGCCTCTGAATGGAACAAAACAACAACAACAACAACAACAGCAAAAAAGACTCTTAGTGTCTACCATTATTGCAAAGAAACGGGACATTGAAAAATAAGTTATTATAAATTTAAGCAGTTAGGAACCTTCAGGGCTCTAATCAGCCTTTCTGTCATCTTCTCAATTCTCAGTGATGAGGCTTCAAGGAAGTGCAGGGGATCTTCCCAATTCTCTTCCTAATCAGCTAGGAGAAACATTTTTCTAGATTGGAGATTAATACCTCCCAGTCCTAATTAATACCAGAGCCACACTCTTAGTACTCAAACTCAGGATTATAAAACAGTCCCTGCCTCAGAGTATTAAACAGTTCCAATAGAAGTGTTTTTTAATAAACTTCAAAACGTCCCCATCTTGGAAACTATTTATTTTTGCTTAGGTCCTTTGAGAGAGGCAAACATTTTCCTACTTAGTTCCATTGTCCCTACTACCCATTTGTTAGGCTGAGATGCTTTAGGAAAGAATTATGCAGATTTTTATTTTCCCTCAAAATGAAAATATAAATGTAGAAATTAACATTCGTTATCAAATTAACCACCAGGGGTGAATTAAAAGCCTCTTTAACATTTTTTTTTTTTTTTAATTTTTTAAACTTACCTAAAGGTACTAGAGCAGATTTTAGAAACACTGATTTTTTTTTTTATACCTATATCACTTTCCTTATGTGGAAAATCTCCAACTCATGTTGGCAAAATTTATAACACATCTCACTAAAAAAATTGAAGCAGATCTTTGAACCTCCTCTAAATTTCAGATACACCTCTTTTGGAACCCATAAACTCTTATCCTTTGACATAGTAACATGACACACAGTTCACTTGACCTCCAGCATCGTTTGACCCACAACTAGTCATAGGAGAGATATTCCAAAATATTGAAAGCCTGGTTGTTTTTATTTTTTAAAAGATGTCTCTGTTTGGTATAGCAATCTTTTCAGTGTTCTCTCTGGAGATGAAGACCTTCAACATCACACTTTATAAATTGAAGATTTTGTCTATTGGTAAAACACCTCAGAAAAACTATTTTTTTACCTAACTGCAGAGGTCCCTATCAAGCACTTATGCCATCAACCCTTATGCCACTGAATGCCAAGGAGTAAACTCTTGGATTCTTGTGACATGCCTAAAGAATATACCAAAAGCTGACTGAACCTGCAAATCATCTGGTGACCTGAAGATTTCCTGGAATTGAGAGGATGAAATCTAATGGCAGTTTTCTCATGATATATGACCCAGGCATATTTGAAGCTTTTCTGCAAAATTTTGATGAGATGCAAGTTTTCAAGTGCTCTCCAATATCTATGATCTTGATTATATATGCATATTAGATAAAAGTGCCTCCTATTGATAGCTTATGGTGAACAGTGTCAGATTTGTGATCTCCAAAAATGTAGCTTCAGGGACCATGCTTAACTACTCAAGAACTTTTGTGTAGCAAAATTTAATTAAAGTATGAAAAGGGATAGAGTATTCTTCTGACATAGACATCAGAAAGGGGATGGAGAATGGCCCCTACCCCCACCCCTGCTGCTAGTTTGAGCAGCTGTTTTATGTCTATTAGAAAGCTATTAATCAGATAAGAGAGACACATCAAGACTGATTGAATTTCACCAGGCCCCTCTCCCACAATATGCATTTTTGAGATAGGATGGCAAGAGATGTGCCATCCCCCAGCCGTAAAACAATTGACATGAGTATTGGTTTGCTGAGCTATTATCAGCCCAAGGTTTGAAAAAAGAAATTGTTAGTCTTAGTTGAAACCATTTTGAAGAAAGGCAAATTCCAAAGCAAATGCATAGTTTCATTAACATAGGTTAAGAAAAACATTTCCATAATAAAAATGCATTGGTTAGCTCAAGGTTTCAGAGAAGTTAAATTCTGGTGGAACCAGCTGTTGTCATGGCAACAGAATTTTAAGAGACACTTGCAGCCTATTTTCATTATTTGGAGACCCCTGGACTTCTTTCCTGTTACCCTCTCACTATCCTGCCTTGTTACTTGAATGTGATCTTAATAGGTTTCCAGTCTGTGCATTTTCCCTCCAGTGTGAGACACAACACACGGGAAAGTGCCTTCCTGACACTGCTGACAAAAAGCTGCTGAAAAAACTTGAATCTTGATCAGTGATGCTTTTGGATAAAAGTCTTGATCAAAAAGGGGAAATACAGAAAATTAACGAACAGAAATTCTAATTAAATAGCACTGGGAGACCAGAAGAGGCAGTTTTGATATTCTATAATGACAACAAAGCCTAACAGAAAGAAGAAAGACTTATTTTCTTTCTTGGGAAGAAATCTGACAATGACAAACCATGGACTCTTTCTATTATAGCCCACCCACCTTTCTTCTCTTTTTCTTTACATGCATATGTCTTGCCATGTTTGCAGATCTGAAATTACAAGTCTATGCTGGTTCTGAATAAACCTTTTTTTTTTTTTTCCTGGAGAAAAAGCTAGTACTCTATTTCAGGTAAACAATTTCCATTCCAATTTTCCAGTATTCTTATTTACATTATTTATCATATTGTGCAGTATTTTGTCTCTTACACAAAGATGCACACACATGGCCTTGAGTATAACTTAATTACAACATATAACTGACCAAGAGTATTTCAAATCATCTGTTTTCACACTTTTACCCTTCCAGTTTCAGAGCTTATCTTACTCTCTTAGGTCCTGATATTTCCTCTAACACAATCTCCATATCTGGCACAATTATAAGAGTATAACTTTATATGATCTTATATTTTAAAACTTAGAGGAGATTTGAGTAAACCCATGGATTATAATTTTATAATGACGTGCTTATAAACACTTTATTTTCTCATGATTTCTCATTCTAAAATTAGAAAAATTGAGTGCTTGTACAGAATTTGAGAAAATATCAGCATTGAAAATTTAAGAACATTTAATACATAAAATATTTCTCTTGGGTTCACCAAAATTTTGGAACCACAGTGTATATATGCCTTCAAAGAGTTACAGCTATTTTTTTTTTCCTTTTTTTATTAAAAAACATTTGCATGAACAGAAGACATTGTTTTTAACAGTTCACAAGCTTATGCTGTTTTTATGCTCTCTGAAGGCTGTATCGTCTTTTAATGTCAATGCAGTTGGTTGCCATAGAAATTATAATGATGTCACTCACTAAGTCTAGAAATAAACAGCAGGGACAGATGGGCATCTGAGAATGAAGAGCATAGATTTAATGCAAATGTTCTTGAAAATAAAGAATGATAGATTAAAAATCACATGCAAAAAATAAAGCTATCATCTCCAGCATTAAAAATTAAGTTGTGTCTCTATGTCTAGCTAAGATATTGGGTTGGAGTCAGGGGCAAAAGAGCAGGAAAAACACTCTCACAGCAAAGATTGAAACACGGTCTGATCTAAAGGATTTAGAACTGGATCACAGTTGCAATATATGGATATGGAAGTTCAGTAATACCAAGCAGGGATGGGACAGAGAGAGTCTAAAGAGATATGCAAACTAAATCTCAAAGAATTTTGAAGCAGGTGCAATGATAGTTAAAATAGCAAAGCCAGTAATGTATTTGAGGACAGACAGAAACATATGCATTTATGAACAGAAAATCAAAGAAGATACAAGGATTTAGGTCTAAAATGGCAACAAGAATTGTTTTAAAAATGCATAGTTCCATAATTATTGGACATTTATTTATAGGAACATGTGTACTACTGTATCTATTATTTATTTTGCTAAAAAAATTCTCACTCTAAAATATAATATTCCCTAACTATTTAAAGTATAACAAAGTACTCTGGGTTCCAATATAATGAAGGTCAAACTAAAATCAAACCAACTAGTCAGCAAAAGAAGGGAAATACTCTCAGTTTAAAATTAAAATAATTTAAATAGGACTGAAATGCACATAATTTTTAGACATAAAATAAAGGTTAGTAAAAAGACTAAGAATCTTTTTAATTGCAAGCCTTTTTTTGTTCTGCTTATCTGTGTAAAAAATAATGAAAAGAAACCATTATTAAATGAAATTTGGAGACCAGAAATGGGAACTCTTACAACCTGTGGAGATAGCTGAACCAAATAGGAAGTAGAAAGACATTTCTTTCCTAAAAAGGACATAAAAAAACATGAACACTTAGTTCACTTTATTTTTCCTAACTTTATTTCTCTCTCTGAAAAGTTTTATTCTTTGTTTGTTACATAGGACTTACATACGACTCACCACGATTGCTATTTAGTCACAAAGTCATGTCCAACTCTTTGTGACACTGGATTACATCACACCAGGCTCCTCTGTCCTCTGCTATCTCCCCAAAGTTTGCTCAGATAAGTGCGCATTGAGTCAGTGATGCCATGCCATCAGTCCATTTTATCCTCTGTCACCCCCTTCTCCCTTTGCCTTCAATCTTTCCCAGCATCAGGGTTTGCTCCAATGAGCTGGCTTTTACCATCAAGTGGCCAAAGTAGTGAAGCTTCACCTTTACCAACAGTTCATCCAACTAATACTCAGGATTGATTTCCTTTAGGGTTGAATGTTTTTATCTCCTTGATGTCCAAGGGACTCTCAAGAGTCTTCTCCAGCATCACAGTTCAAAAGCATCAATTCTTTGGTGCTCAGACTTCTTTACGGTTCAATTCTCACCTCCATACATGACTGCTGTAAAAGCCATAGTTTTAATTATATGGACTTTGGTCAGCAAAGCAATGTCTCTGCTTTATAATATGTTGCCTAGTTTTGTCATAGCTTTCCTTCCAAGGGGAAAGCATATTCTAATTTCATGGCCACAGTTACCATTCACATTGATTCTGGAGCCAAAGAAAACAAAATCTGTCACTGCTTTCACTTTCCTCCTATTTGCCATAAAGCGATGGGACTGGATGTCATGATCTTAGATTTTTGAGTTGCATTTCAAGCCATTTTTTCACTCTCCTCTTTCAAGCTTGTCAAGAGGCTCTTTAGTTCTTCTAAATTTCTATCATTAGAGTGGTATCATCTGTATATCTGAGCAATCTTGATTCCGGCTTGTGATTCATCCAGCCTGGCATATTGCATGATGTACACTTCATAGAAGCTAAATAAACAAGGTGACAATTTACAGCCTGTCATACCCTTTTCACAATTTGGAACCAGTCAGATGTTCTATGTTCAGTTGTAACTGTTGCTTCTAGATTCAAATATAGGTTTCTGAAAGAATTAACAAGGTCTAGAACTCTCACCTCTGTAGGAGTTTTCCATAGTTTGTTTTGATCAACATAGTCCAAATTTATAGCATAGTCAATGATGTAGAAGTAAATATTTTTCTGGAATTCCCTTACTTAAAATGGATATTAGCAATTTGATCTCTGATTCCTCTGCCTTTTTTAAGCCCAATTCGTACATCTGGAAGTTCTTGGTTCACAAAATATTAAAAAATAACTTGAAGAATTTTGAGCATAATCTTGCTAGCATGACTCATTGGAAAAGATGCTGGGAAAGATTGAGGGCAGGAGGAGAAGGGGAACGACAGAGGATGAGATGGTTGGATGGCATCATCCACTCAATGGACATGAGTTTGGGTAAACTCCGGGAGTTGGTGATGGACAGGGAGGCCTGGCGTGCTGTGGTTCATGGAGTCACAAAGGGTCGGACATGACTAAGTGACTGAACTGAACTGAACGAGCACATTGTACAGTAGTTTGAACATTTTTTGATTTTACCCTCCTTTGAGATTGGAATGAAAACTGATCTTTTCCAGTCCTGTGGTCACAACCGGGCTTTCAAATTTTGCTGATGTATTGAATGCAGCATTTATCTTTTGGTATTTTAATTAGCTCAGTTGGAATTTCATCAATTCCCCTAGCTCTTTTCCAGTAGTTCTTCCTCAGGCCTACTTGACTTCACACTCCAGGATGTCTGGCTCTAAGTGAGAGACTACACCATCATGGTTATCTGAGTCATTATGCCTTTTTTGTTTAGTTCTTCTTTGTATTGTAGACACCTCTTCTTAATCTCTTCTGCTTCTGTTAGGTCCTTACCATTTCTGTTCTTTTTTGTGCCCATCCTTGCATGAAATTTTCCTGTGATGTCTCAAATTTTCTTGAGGAGATCTCTAGTCTTTCTCATTCTATTGTTTCTTCTATTTCTTTTCATTGTTTATTTAAGAAGATCTTTGTATCTCTCCTTGTTGTTCTCTGTATCTCTGCATTCAGTTCATTATATCTTTCTGTTTCTCCCTTACCTTTTGCTTCTCTTTTTTTCCTCAGCTATCTATAAAGTCACTTTGCCATCTTACATTTCTTTTTATTTGGAACAGTATTGGTCACTGTCTTCTTTACACTGTTATGAACCTCTGACCATAGTTTTTCATTCACTCTATCAACCGGATCTAATCCCTTGAATCTATTCATCCCTTCTACTGTATCATCATAAGATATATGAAGTAATTCATACCTGAATATTCTGGTGGTTTTCCCTACTTTCTTCAATGTAAGCCTGGATTTTGCAACAAGTAGCTCATGATCTGAGCCACTTTCAGGTCCATTTCTTGTTTTCACTGACTGTATAGAACTTTTCCATCTTTGATACAAAGAATATAATCAATCTGACTTCAGTACTGATCATTTGGTGATGTCCATGTATGGGGGCTTCTCTTGTGCTCTTGGACAAATGTGTTTACTGTGACCAGCATATTCTTTTGACAAAACTCTGTTAGCCTTTGTCCTGCTTCATTTTGTACTTCAAGGCCCAACTTGCCTGTTTCTTCGGGTAACTCTTGACTTCCTGCTTTTGCATTCCATTCCCTTTGATGAAAATAACATTTTTGTTTGTTTGTTTTAGCAATGGAAGGTGGTCTATGCCTTCAGAGATCCAGTAAGCTTCAGCTCCTTTTGCATCAGTAAGTAGGGCATAGACTTGGATTACTGTGATATTGAATGGTTTGCCTTGGAAACAAATCAAGATCATTCTGTCATTTTTGAGGTTGTACCCAATACTTCATTTTTGACTCTTGTTGACTATGAGGGATACTCCACATTGTCTAATGAATTCTTGCCCACAGTAGTAGATATAATGGTCACCTGAATTAAATTCACCTATTCCCATCGATTTTAGTTCACGGATTCCTCAGATGTCAATGTCAATGTTTTGCCATCTCCTGCTTGACCACTTTCAATTTGCCTTGTTTCATGGACCTAACCTCTCAGGTTGCTATGCAATATCATTCTTTATAGCATTGAATTTTAGACCACCTGATACATCCATGGTTGAGTGTCATTTCTGCTTTGACCTAGCTGCTTCATTCTTTCTAGAGTTATTAGTAATTTCTCTCCATTCTTTCCCAGTAGCTTATTGAAAATCTTCTGACCTGGGGTCTAGTCTTCTTGTGTTATGTTTTTCAGCCTTTTTGTACAGTTTATAGGATTCTCAGAGCAAGAATACTGAAATTGATTGTCATTTCCTCCTCCAGTGGACCATATTTTTTCAGAACTCTTCACTATGACCCGTCCTTCTTGGGTGGCCCTGCACAGCATAACTTAAAACTTCAAGTTATGCACTTTTCCAGGACAAGGCTGGGATCTATGAAGAGGACCACCATGGTTGCTGACCCTGAGTTGCAAACCTCTGCTGATTCCAAAAAGAACTCATTTCTGCTGGAGAAAAAATCTGGCAGTCCATTTACTTCAGGTCAACATCTGGTTTGAAAACTTGACTCAGTTGATACATATATAACTAGGAAAAAATATTACCTTTCATACATATACATTGAATCAATTCTAAGTGGAAATACACATAAAAGTGCAATGCAACACAAAATTTCTTCAAGAGACAAAGATAAGTATTTACCCTGCCCTGGTTTTTACTATTTTTTTTTTTTTTTTTTTTTTTTTTGAGTGGGTACTGATGTATTTTAATCATAAGCTATATTGAGTCCTGAGCTGATGGAAACAACATCCTGGATATGGATTATGAGGTGTCCTTAGAGGAAACAGAGGCCCTAGTGAATCTCTTATTTGTCACCTGTGTATATTATCCCTTCCAGTTAGTCTTGCATATCTTACTAAACCAGGTTTGTTTTGCCTGACAGGCAGCAAGACAAAATGATGAGATGCTGAGGTTTGCAGCAATAAGAGCATTTATTCATAAAGCAGCTAAGCAAGGAGATGGGAGAACAAGTCTCATATTCACCTGGTTGAAGGCAATGGACTTTGAGTATTAATGGGATAAAAAATAAAGAAACAAGATGGTATGTGTTGAAGGGAGCATGATGTAACAGGGGAAAGGTGATTGGAGAAAAGTGTGGCAATTGTCATTCTGCACAAGTGCAACTAAGCCACAAGCATGTTCAGAAATTGGATACTTTTAGCATAACATGAGGGTGTAGTTTTTGGCTCTCCAGCTACAAAAGCTCATCAGGTGGACACTCACGCATGCAGAGTTGGAGGATCTGTGGTCTTATCCAGTCTCAGCCATCTGATCTCAAACTACACTTGACAGACTCAACTTCCTAGAAAACAAGTTGGGAAAACACCTCATGGTTTAGATTATGTGCTGCTTGGAGAACATGGAAGCCTGTGTAGCAACAGTTAAAGTGACCTTGATTAGTGAACGCGAGTTACAGGTGAAGTGGATTTTACCAGTGATTACCCATGCTTTCACATATTTGTTGTGTTTCTTTAAGGAGTGACAAAAATAGCCAGAGGCGACAATTAGGGACTGATTTTTAAGAAATGCTATTTTCTTCAGTAATATTAACTCTTTTAGAAAAGATTTTTAAGTGTGGATAAATTTTAAAATCTTTATTAAATTTATTTCAATATTGTTTCGGTTTTATGGTTTGTTTTTTATTTTATTTTTTCCCTGCAAGGCATGTAGGATCTTAACTCCCCAACCAGGGATCAAACTGGCACCCATTGCACTGGATGGCAAAGTCTTAACCAATGGACCACCAGATAAATTCCAGTAATATTAACTCCTAAAATCAGTTGGATGTGTTTGATGCCAACTCTCTTTCATGATTTCAGTATTTTGTATAACAAAATTAAAAAGAAATGTAATGCTTTGGCTATATACTGATTATTTTCATACCCAAAGATTCATATGTTGAACTCCTAACATCCAATGTAATGTTATTAATGAAGTAAGGCCTTTTGAAGCTCATTAGATCAGGTCTCATAAATGGGATTAACACCTTTATGGGAGTCTAGAGAGAGCTTTGGAGAAGGCAATGGCAACCCACTTCAGTACTCTTGCCTGGAAAATTCCATCAATGGAGGAGCCTGGTAGGCTGCAGTCCATGGGGTCGCAAAGAGTCCTACACGACTGAGCGACTTCACTTTCACTTTTCACTTTCACACAGTGGAGAAGGAAATGGCAACCCACTCCAGTATTCTTGCCTGGACAATCCCAGGGATGGCAGAGCCTGGTGGGCTGCCGTCTATGGGGTCGCGCAGAGCTGGACACGACTGAAGTGACTTAGCAGCAGCAGCAGCAGAGAGAGCTTTTTATCTGCTCTCCACCATGTGGGGTACAAGAGTATTGCCATAGAGAGACCAGCAGCAAACTCTGACGAATCTGTTGGTGCCTTGATCTTGGACTTCCCAGCCTCTAGAAGTGTGGGGGGGAAAAAAGAAAGTTTCTTACTAAAGTCCCCTAGTCTATGATAGTTTTGTTACATTATTGCAGCCTGTATAGACTAGGAGGGGTTTAATTTACATGCTGAATTTAAATTATTCCATTAAAAAAACTTTTTATTTTTTATTTTTTTAAATATAGAAAAACAGATTTTACTAATTAATCTTGAGGATGGTTACTGGCCTGAATCTGGTGTGTAGGTGTTTTTGTTATTTACCTATTCAGCTAGTTTTACAATTCACATCATGATTCATGTTCATGTTCATTTTGGGAAAACTTGACTACATATGAAGTACTGTCTAATATAAAATTTGTAAACAATTGCAAAGAACACTTAAAACTTGTATGAAGTTGTCCAAAATTTACTCTTTGACCATCAAAAGTATTCTTACCATTATATTATTACTAGTTTTAAAATTTAAGCAAAATGATTCAGGAGCTTCTATGGTCTTTTAGTGGTGTTCTGCACTCCACATGGACAGATTAAAAAAGGACTCCCTTCTATATGTAACTAGTATAAAGAATTGCTTAAATCACATTTGCTATTGGAAGAAAAAGATAAAAAATATAATCTGATACTAATGGTTGTTTTATATAGAATGATTTGTATGTTGCAAGCACTAAAAAACCTTTCTAATTTGTAAGTTTTCATAATTTAGGGTGAAAATGAAAGTGTTAGTCGCTCAGTAGTGTCCAACTCTTTGTGACTCTGTGGACTGCAGCCACCAGCATCTTCTGTACATTGAAATCTGAAGGCAAGGATACTGAAGTGGGTAGCCATTCCCTTCTCCAGGGTATCTTCCATACCAACGGATGGGATCCAGGTCTCCTGCATTGCAAGCATATTCTTTACCATATGAGACAACTTTGTTTTTTAACATATATGTCCTTCTAGGAAAAGGAGAATTAATATATAAGGGCAGTATTTACAACTTGATGCATAAAGTGTCTTCTAAACTCTCTCAAGTGAAAATAAGACACTATTACTAGCTTAATTTTTTCTCTATTTACTCCTTGACCATGATCTGCTGAAGTAAAATCAAAGGTGATTTTCACATCATCAGAAAACATGAAGTAACTTATAAATGGTTAGTGCTCATTCACAAAGCTATATTAATACTGTTTTGATTTGGTACATAATTTTGCTGATAAAACAATCAGAATGAATATAGGTAAATTGTTGGACATGATATTCAAAATACTGAATAAGACTTAGAAGTTATAGCCTATGCATTTTTATGCTATAGAAGTATACTTGACTTAAAATATCATATATGTTAAAATATATATTTCAGGTATAAAACATAGATTCCACTTTATATAGATAATATTCCTTATAATTATTATAAACTAATGTGCATAGGACCTGTTATATATATATTACACCTTCATAATTTAGCTATTTTATGTCTAGAAGTTTGTACATCTAAATCTCCTTCATCTATTTTGCCCACCCCAGTTTCATCTTCTATCTAGTAACCACTAATTTCTTTTCTCTGAGTCAGTTTCTGTTTTGTTGTATTCATTTGTTTGTCTCATTTTAAGATTCCATATGTAAATAAAAACATATGGGTTTGTCTTTCTCTGTTTGAGTTATTTCATTAGCATAGAATCCTCCAAGTCCATTCATTTTATCACAAATGGTAAGATTTCATTCGTTTTCATGACTGACTAACATTCCATCATGCATATACTGTGGCTTCTTTATCCATTCATCTGTTAATGGACACAAAGAGTGTTTCCATAGCTTGCCTACTTAAACAATGCAGCTCTGAATACTGGGGTACATATATCTCTACAAATTTGTATTTTCAGATAAATCCTCAGAATTGAAAATTCTGGATCATATTCAGAAAATTCTAGATCATAAAAAAATCTAGTTTTAAACTTTTGAGGAAACGCCATACTGTTTTCCCTAGGGATTGTACCTATTTACATTCACATCAAAACTGCCCAAGGGTAACTACTACTCCATTTCCTCACCAACACTTGATATTTTTTTATTTTTGATAACAGTCATCCTGACAGGTGTGAGGTGATCACTTATTGCCTTTGTGATTTGCATTTCCCTAGTGGTTAGCAATGCTGAACATTTTTTCATGTGTTTGTTGGTGATCTCCAGGTCTTCTCTGGAAAACTAACAATTCAGGCCTGCTGTCCTCTTTTTAATTTGGTTGTTTGGATTTTTGATATTGAATCATATGACTTCTTCTGTTGTGTTTTTTATTTTACCTACTAGTTGTATCATTTACAACTTTCTTCTTTCATATCATGGCACACCTTTTCTTTTCTTTTCTTTTGTTGTTGTTGGTGGTGGTTTCCTTTGCTGTGCAAAACTTTTTACATTTGATGAGGTCCCATTTGTTTATTTTTACTTTTGTTCCCCTTTCCTGAAAACATAAGACCAAAAACTATTGCTAAGACATGTCAAAGAGAATATTCACTGTGTTTTCTTTTGGGGTTTATAGATTCAGGTCTCAAAGTTAGGTCTTTAAACCATTTAGAGTTGTTGTTGTTGTTGTTTTTCTTTTAATTTAATGTGGTGTGAGAATGTACCCCAATTTGCATTTTTTTCATGTCCAATCTTACCAAAATCACTTACTAAAGAGACTGTCTTTACTTTTTCTCATAGGTTAATTGATCATAGTGTGTAAATTTATTCCTGGCTTCTTTATTGTGTTCCACTGATCTATATGTCTGCTTTTGTGTCTGTATCATGCAGCTTTTATTATTTCTGCTTTGTAGTACAGTCTGAGGAGAAGGCAATGACACCCCACTCCAGTACTCTTGCCTGGAAAATCCCATCAACAGAGAAGCCTGGTAGGCTGCAGTCCATGGTGTTGCGAAGAGTCGGACACGACTGAGCGACGTCACTTTCACTTTTTACTTTCATGCATTGGAGAATAAAATGGCAGCCCACTCCAGTGTTCTTGCCTGGAGAATCCCAGGGACAGGGGAGCCTGGTGGGATGCCGTCTATTGGGTCGCACAGAGTCGGACACGACTGAAGCGATTTAGCAGCAGCATCAGCAGCAGTATAGTCTGAAGTAAGGGTGCATGATATTTCCAGCTCTATTATTTTCTTCAAGATTTTTGTGTTTATTAGGGGATCTTCATTGTTGCCATACTAATTTAGAATTACTTGTTTTCACTCTCTGAAAATGTCATTGACATATTGATAGGCATTGCCCTACTCTCAAGTTTGCTTTGAATAGTGCAGACAGTTTAATAATATTAATTTTTCCAGTCCATTAACGTAACAGAATAGAATAGGATATCATTTTACTTCTTTGTATCATCATTAATTTGTCATCAGTTTCTTATAGTTTTCACACTGTAGGTCTTTCACCTCATTGGGCAAATTTATTTCTAGACATCGCATTTTTATTTGATTGTAAATTAGATTGCATTTTGGATTTCTTTTTCTGCCAGTTTACCACTAGTGAAGAAATTAAACAGATTTCTCCCGATCTCCCAATTTATACCTCCCCTGTTTGTACTCATGAATTTGGTTTCTACATCTATGACTCAATTTCTGTCTTATAAGTAGGTTCATTTGTACCGTATTTTCAGATTCCACATTTAAATAATATCATATGATATTTCCATTTCTCTGTCTCTTTAGTTTTGGAAGTTTTGAATTTGCTTCTATAAATTAATTATTTTTTCTACATTGTCCAATTTGTTGGTCTATTACATTCAAAGTATTCTCTTATAATTGTTTATATTTCCATGATACAGTTTGTGATTTCTCTTTCATTTATAATTGTGTTTATCTGAGTTTTGTCTTATCTTTTCTTTCCGAGTCTGGATAAAGTTTTATCAACTTAGCTTATCTTTGAGAAAAACTTTTAGATTATTGATCTTTTCTATTTTGTCTTTAATTTACTTATTTCCACTCAGACCTTTATTGTTTCCTTCTTTGTGCTGACCTTGGGTTTTATCTGTTCTTATTTTCCTAATTGCTTTAGATGAAAGATTTTTATTTGAGTTTTTCTTGTTTATTGAGCTAGGTCTGTTTTTCCATAAACTTCCCTTACAACTGCTTTTGCTCTGTTCCTAGATTTTGGAAAGTTATGTTTTTATTTTCATTTATCTTGAAGTCTCAATTTATTTTTCTCTAATTTCTCATTGACCATCAGATTTTTAGTAACAAATTTTGTAGTTTCTACATTTTATTTTCCTGTAACTTATATCTGGTTTATTACCATAATGATCAGAAAATGTGCTTGAAATAACTTTCATTTTCTTAATTTTACTGAGGATATGTTGTAGCCTAATTTTTTATCTACCCTAGAGAATGTTCCATGCAAACTTGAAAAAAATAAAAATTGTGTTCTGTTGTTTTCAGATAAAGCATTCTGTAAAGATAACATTTTTTATCTATTAAGCTTATCTGATCTAATTTGTCATTTAAGTCCACTGTTTACTTATTGACTTTCTGTCTTCATGATCTATTGATTGATTAGTATGGTCTCCTACTGTTATTGTATTATTGTCAATTTCTCCCTTTATATCTATTAATATTAGCTTTATAGATTTAGGTACTCCTATATTAGATGCATCTAAGTTTACAATACATATCATTTTCTTTGTTTAACCACTTCATCATGCAATATTCTTTTGTTTTATTGTAGACATTGCTTTAAAGTTTTACTTTGTCTGACATGAGTATGACTGCTCCATCTCACTTCTTGTTTGTACTTGCATGGATTATTTTTTCAATTCTTTCACTTTCAGTCTGTATATATCTTTAGCTCTGAAGTGAATCTCTAGCAGGCATCATATTAACAGGTCTTGGGCTTCACACATTGCATTAGTAGTAAAGAGCCAATCTGCCAATGAAGAAGACATAATCAATGTGGGTTTGATCCCTGGATCAGAAAGATACCCTGTAGGAGGGCATGACAAACCACCCCAGTATTCTTAATTGAAGAATTCCACGGACAGAGGAGTATGGCAGATTACAGACCATAGAGTCCCAAAGAGTCAGACACGACTAGTGGAAATTAACACTCACTCATAGGTGAATCCTGTTATTTTTAATCAGTCACTCTATATTGGAATATTTAGTTCATTTAAATTTAAAGGGATTATTCATAGTTCTGTATTTATTGTCATTTTCTTACTTCTCTGTTTTGTAGTTTTCAAAGTGTTTTCTTTTGTTATATGAAGTTTTCTTTAAAGTAGTGTGTTGGTTCTTTTTTCTTTTTGTGTACATATATTAGGTTTCCAATTTGCTGCTATCTAAAATTTCACATGTATCAAATTATAGCTATATTTACTTATTTGAAAGTGATAGTTACTTAAATTCAAACATATTCTAAACAATTTATATTTTTACTTCCAATACTATTTTATGTTTATGATAATATGTTTTACATTTTCATATATAACCTTTAACTGTTTAATGCAACTGTAGTTGATGTTACTATTTTTGTGTTTTAACCTCTTTATTAGTTTATTTTAGTGGTTGTTCTACTGAGTTTATGTTTGCAGTTACCATTGAAACATTTCCTCTCATACATTTTCTGATTTCTTTTTATGACTTTTTGCTTTTCACATAAAGAAGACCTTTCAATTTTTTTTTTTTTTTTTTTTTAAGAATTAAGAGTGGTGACAAACACTTTCAGTTCTTGATTGTTTGGGAAACTCTTCATCTCTTTCTCATTTGTAAATGATAATCTTGTGGTGTAGAGTATCCTTGGATCATCTTTACTATCATTACTCTGAATTATTTTTCATGTACTTTGCTTCTTTATTCTTCATTAATTTTGACTTGTGGGTTTCTAAGTTGTTCCTTCATTTGGACAATGTTTCTCTTTTTTTAATTTTCTTTTCTTTTTAACTTAATGTGTTTGAGGTCTCCTTCAGCCAAGCTTCAAGATTGAATTCTTTTTATTACTTTTGGTTTCTGTCCTCAGTGGGTAAGGTTTTCCAAGAGTTTGTATAAGCTTTGTGTAGAGTATTACTTATTCTTGTGGGAGGAAGCAAGTTTTTTTTGTTTGTTTGTTTCTTTTGTTTTTGTTTTTTAATCGACAGGGTTGTTTGAGGTGGTAATCCTGTCTGCTATTGATTGAGGTGATATTTTTGTCTTGTTTGTTGTTTGGATAAGGCGTCCTTCACAGAGTCCTGCTGGCAGTTAGGTGATGCTATCTCTTTTATATAGGTGGTTGCCTTTGTGGGAGCTGTCACTAATTAAGAACCCTTGTCTCCTGCATTGGTAGGTGGGTTCTTTACTGCTGAGCCACCTAAGCCACTTGGGAAATGCTGGGGAGAGTGTGGAGAAAAGAGAATTCTATAGGAGAGTGGGGATGTAAATTGGGGCAGTGACTATAGAAAACAATGTGGAAGTCCCTTAAAAATCTAAAATCCAGAAATCCCACCCTTGGTAATATAGCCAGGGAATATGGCTTGAAAGTATTCATGCACTCCAGTGTTCATTGCAGCTCTGTTTACAGAAGCCAAACATGGTATCAATCTAAATGTCCATCAATGGAGAAATGAATAAAGAAGATGTGGTTCGTATATACAATGGAATATCACTGAACTTTTAAAAAGAATGCAATAATGCCAGTTACAGCAGCATGGATTGACATGGAGATTATCATACTGAGTGAAGTGAGTCAGACAGAGAAAGACAAATATCATATAATATTTCATACGTGGAGTCTAAAATTATATATATATAAGCTTATTTACAAAACAGAAACTAAACAAACTCACAGTCTTAGAGAATGAACTTATGGTTACCAGCAGGGGAGAAATAGACTGGAATGTGAGGATTGACATGTACACAGTTAAGTTCAATTTAGTCCCTCAGTCGTGTCCCACTCTTTGCAACCCCATGAAACGTTAGGCTTCCCTGTCCACCAACAACACCCGGTGTCCACCCAAACCAATGTCCATTGAGTCGGTGATGCCATCCAACCATCTCATCCTCTGACGTCCCCTTCTCCTCTTGCCCTCAATCTTTCCCAGCATCAGGGTCTTTACAAATGAGCCAGGTCTTTGCATCAGGTGGCCAAAGTATTGGAATTTCAGCTTCAACACCAGTCCTTCCAATGAAAACCTAGGACTGATCTCCTTTAGGATGAACTGGTTGGATCTCCTTGCAGTCCAAGGGAATCTCAAGAGTCTTCTCCAACACCATAGTTCAAAAGCATCAATTCTTCGGCACTCAACTTTCTTTATAGTCTAACTCTCATGTCCATACATGACCACTGGAAAAACCATACCCTTGACTAGACAGACCTCTGTTGACAAAGTAATGACTCTGCTTTTTAATATGCTGTCTAGGTTGGTCATAAGTTTCCTTCCAAGGAGTAACCGTCTTTTCATTTCATGGCTGTAGTCACCATCTGCAGTGATTTTCGAGCCTCCCCAAAAAATAAAATCAATCACTTTTTCCACTGTTTCCCCATCTTTTGGCCATGAAATAAAGGGACTGGTTGCCATCATCTTAGTTTTCTGAATGTTGAGCTTTAAGCCAAGTTTTTCATTCTCCTCTTTCACTTTCATCAAGAGGTTCTTCAATTCCTCTTTGCTTTCTGCCATGAGAGTGGTGTCATCTGCATATCTGAGGTAATTGATATTCCTCCTGGCAATGTTGATTCCAGCTTGTGCTTCCTCCAGCCCAGTATTTCTCATGATGTACTCTGCATATAAGTTAAATAAGCAGAGTGACAATATACAGCCTTGATGTACTCCTTTACCAAGTTTGAACCAGTCTGTTGTTCAATGTCCAATTCTAACTGTTGCTTCCTGACCTGCATACAGGTTTCCCAAGAGGCAGGTCAGGTGGTGTTGTATTCCCATATATTTCAGAATTTTCCACAGTTTATTGTGACCCACATAGTCAAAGGCTTTGGCATAGACAATAAAGAAGAAATTGATGTTTTTCTGGAACTCTCTTGCTTTATCAACGATCCAGCAGATGGTAATTTGATCTCTGGTTCCTCTGCTTTTTCTCAAAACAACTTTAACATCTGGAAGTTCATGGTTCACATATTATTAAAGCCTGTCTTGGAGAATTTTGAGCATTATTTTACTAGAGTGTGAGATTAGTGCAATTGTGTGGTACTTTGAGTATTCTTTGGCATTGCCTTTCTTTGGGATTGGAGTGAAAACTGACATTTTCCAGTCCTGTGGCCACTGATGAGTTTTCCATATTTGCTGACATATTGAGTGCAGCACTTTCACAACTTCATCTTTAAGGATTTGAAATAGCTCAACTGGAATTCCATCACCTCCACTAGCTTTATTCATAGTGATGCTTTCTAAGGCCCGCTTGACTTCACATTCCAGATGTCTGGCTCTAGGTGAGTAATCACACCATCGTGATTATCTGGGTTATGAAGATCTTTTTTGTACAGTTCTTCTGTGTATTCTTGCCACCTCTTCTTAATATCTTCTGCTTCTGTTAGGTCCATATCATTTCTGTCCTTCATTGAGCCCATCTTTGCATGAAATATTCCCTTGGTATCTCTAATTTTCTTGAAGACATCTCTAGTCTTTCCTGTTTCAATTTTTCCCTCTATTTCTTTGCATTGATTGCTGAGGAATTCTTTCATATCTCTCCTTGTTGTTCTCTGGAACTCTGCATTCAAATGGCATATCTTTCCTTTTCCCCTTTGTTTTCACATGTACACATTGCTGTATTTAAAATAGATAATGGACAACGACCTACTATTTTTTATATTTATTTATGCATTTATTTTATTTTATTTTAGTTGTTGGATAATTACTTTGCAATGTTGTGATGGTTTTTGCCATACTATAGCATGAATTGGTCATTGGTACACATGTGGTACCCCGATCCTGAGCTACCCTCCCACCTCCCTCCCCATCCTATCCCTCTGCCCCAGAACAAAAGCCAGACCATCATCTTTGTTTGCCTTGCTTCATACATCTAACTTGCAATTTTCATCCATTTTACTTGTGGTAATGTAGATGTTTCAATGTTGCTCTCTCAAACCACCCCCCCCCAACTTCTCCCACTGAGTCCAAATGTTTGTTTTTACATCTGTGCCTGTTTTGCTGTCCCACATGAAGGATTGTTGGTACCATTTTTCAAAATTCCATATATATGTGTTAATATACAGTATTTGTCTTTCTCTTTCTGCCTTATTTCACTTTGTATAATAGGCTTTAGTTTCATCCAGCTCATCATGTGTTTCTCTTCATAGTTGAGGAATATTCCATTGTGTGCATGTGCTTCCTTACACACCTTCCTTACCCTTTCATCTACTGATGGACATCTAGGTACCTCCATGTCCTAGTTATTGTAAATAGTGTTGCAATGACTATGGGATACATGTGTCTCAATTCTGTTTTCCTCAGGGTGTATGTCCACCAAAGGGGTTGCTGGGTCACATGGCAACTTTATTCCCTTTTTTTTTTTTTTAATGTCCACACTGTTCTCCATTATGCCCATACCAGTTTGCACTTGTAACAGCAACGTAAGAGGGCTTCCTTTTTTCCAAACCCTCTCCAGCATTTCTTGTTTCTAGAATTTTTGATGATGGCCATTCTGACTGGTGTGAGATGATACCACATTGTGGTTTTGATTTGCATTTCTCTAATAATGAATGATACTGAGCATATTTTCATGTTTTTGTTAGCTCTCTCTATATGTCTTCCTTGAAGAAGTGTCTATTAGGTCTTTTGCCCACTTTTTGATTGGATTTTTCATGTATTTATTATTGAGCTGCATGAGCTGCTTGTATGTTTTGGGATCAATTCTTTGTCAATTGTTTCATTTGTTATCATTTTCTCCCATTGTAAGGCCTGTCTTTTCACCTTGCTTATATCTTCCTTTGCTGTGCAAAAGCTTTTAAGTTTAATTAGGTCCCATTTATATTTTTGTTTTTATTTTCATTGCTTTGAGTTGTGGGTCATAGAGGATCTTACTGTGATTTGTGTCAGAGAGTGTTCTGCTATGTTTTCCTCCAGGGATTTTATAGTTTCCGGACTTACACTTAGGTGTTTAATCCAGTTTGAGTTTATTTTTGTGTATGGTGTTAGAAAGTGTTCTAGTTTTATTATTTTATACGTAGTTGACCAGTTTTCCCAACACCACTTGTTGAAGAGATTATCTTTTCTCCATTTTATATATTTGACCTCTTTGTCAAAGATAGGTGCACATGGATTTATCTCTGGACTTTCTATGTTGTTCCATTGATCTATATGTGCCAGTACCATACTATCTTTGTGCCAGTACCATACTATCTTGAAGACTGCAGCTTTGTATGTAGTCTGAAGTTAGGTAGGTTAATTTCTCCAGTTCCATTCTACTTTCTCAAGATTGCTTTGGCTATTCATGGTTTTCTTGTGTTTCCATACAAATTGTGAAATTATTTGTTATAGTTTGGTGAAAAATAATGTTGGCAGTTTGATAGGGATTGCATAGAAATCTATATATTGCTTTGGGTAGTATGCTAACTTTCACTAAACAATATGATTGTTCCAATCCAAGAACATGGCATATTTCTTCATCTATTTGTGTCATCTTTGTTTGTTTGTAATCAGTGTTTTATAGTTTTGCATGTATAGGTCTTTTCTTTCTTTCTGTTTTTTTCCCCCTTGAGGTAAATGTATTCTTAAGTATTTTATTCTTTTAATCACAATGATGAATGGGGTTGTTTCCTTAATTCCATTTTCTGGTTTTCACTGTTAGCATATAGAAATGAAAGGGATTTCTGCATATTAATTTTATATCCTGTGACCTTACTTTATTCAGTGATTAGTTCTAGTAATTTTCTGGTAGTATCTTTAGGATTTTCTATATAGTCATGTCATCTGCAAACAGTGAGAATTTCATTCTTCTTTTCTAGTCTGGATTATTTTATTTCTTTTGATTCATTAATTGTTGTGGCTAGGACTTCAAAAACTATGTTGAATAGTAGTGTTGAGAGTGGATACTCTTGTCTTGTCCCTGATTTTAGAGGAAATGCTTTCAATTTACCGTCATTGATAATGTTTGTTGTGGGTTTTTCATATATTGCTTTTATTATGCTAAGATATGATGTTTCAATGCCCATTTTTGGAGATTTTTTAATGGTAAATCAGTTTGAGTTTTGTCAAATCTTTCTCTGTATCTATTGAAATAATCATGTGTTGTTGTTGTTTTTTTTTTTTAATCTTTCATTTTGTTAATATGGTGAATAACATTGACTGATTTGCAAATATTGATGAATCCTTGATTCCCTGAATTAAAGCCCACTTGATCATGATATATGTTATTTTTAAAATGCTGTGAGATTCTGTTTGCTAGAAATTTTTTGAGGATTTCTGCATGTATGTTCATCAGTGATATTGGTGTGTAATTTTCTTTTTTTGTGTGGCATTTTTGTCTATTTTTGGTATCAGAGTGATGGTGGCCTTGTAGAATGAGTTTGAGAGTTGTCCATCCTCTGCAATTTTTCTGGAAGAGTTTGACGAGGATTGGTGTTAGTTCTACTCTAAATTTTTGGTAGAATTCATCTGTGAAGCCATCTGGACCTGGGCTTTTGTTTTTTACAAGATTTTTGATTGAAGTTCCAATCCCGCTTGTATTTGGTCTGTTCATATTTTCAGTTTCTTCCTGTTTAGTTTTGGAAATTTATACTTTTCTAAGAATTTGCCCATTTCTTCTAAGTTGTTCATTTTATTGGCATATATTTGCTCATAGTCTCAAGATTGCTTGTATTTCTACATTGTCTAATTTCTCTGTTTTCATTTCTAATTTTATTGATTTGAGTCAATAAATTTTTTTACCTTTTTTACTTTATGAGTCTGGCTAATGATTTGTCTATTTTCTTTTAATCATCCCAGGGAGCCAGGTATTAATTTTATTTATCTTTGCTATGCTGCTGCTGCTGCTGCTGCTAAGTCGCTTCAGTTGTGTCCAACTCTGTGAGACCCCATAGATGGCAGCCCACCAGGCTCTGCCATCCCTGAGATTTTCCAGGCAAGAACACGGGAGTGGGTTGCCATTTCCTTCACCAGTGCATGAAAGTGAAAAGTGATAGTGAGGTCACTCAGTCGTGTCCAACGCTTCGCGACCCCATGGACTACAACCTACCAGGCTCCTCCGTCCATGGATTTTCCAGGCAAGAGTACTGGAGTGGGGTGCCATTGCCTTCTCCTAATCTTTGCTATAGTCTCCTTCAATTCTTTTACATTTATTTCTGCTCTGGTTTTTTTTTTGTTGTTGTTGTTGTTATTTCTTTCCTTGTACTAACTTTGGCATCTTTTTGTTCTTTTTCTAGTTAGTTTAGATGTAAAGTTAGATCATTTATTTGCTGTTTCTCTTGTTTCTTGAGGTAGTCTTGTGTTTCTATGAACTTCTCTCTAATCACCACTTTTACTGAATCTGATAAGTTTTAAGTTGTTGTGATTTCATTATCATTTGTTTCTTTGCATATTTTTATTTCCTTTTTGATTTCTTCAGTGAACTGTTGGTTATTCAGAAGCTTGAAGTTTAGCCTGCATATGTTTGTGTTTCTTTACAGTTTTTATTTTTCTTGTAGTTGATATCTAATCTTACAACTTTGTGATCAAAAAGGATGCCTGAAATGATTTCAACATTTTAAAATTCATCAGCTCAAGATTTGTGACCCAGGATGTGATCTATCCTGGAAAATGTTTCATGTGCACTTGAGAAAAAGGTGAAATCCATTGTTTTGGGGTGAAATGCCCTTTAGATATCAGTTGGATCAAAGTAGCACAATGTAGAATTAAAGCTTATATTTCCTTGTTAATTTTGTGTCTGGGTGATCTGCCCATTGGTGTGAGTTGTGTATTAATGTCCCACTATTATTGTGTTCTCATTTTCTATCCTGGAGAAAATGAAAGATACACCCATTTGAAAGAAGAGTTCCAAAGAATAGCAAGGAGAGATAAGAAGCCTTCCTCAGTGATCAGTGCAATGAAAAAGAGAAAAAGAATAGAATGGGGAAGGCTAGAGAATATTTCAAGAAAATTAGAGATACCAAGGAAACTTTTCATGCAAAGATGGGCTCAATAAAGGACAGAAATGGTATGGACCTAACAGAAGCAGAGGATATTAAGAAGAGGTGGCAAGAATACACAGAAGAACTATACAAAAAGTTGTCATGACCCAGATAATCATGATGGTGTGATCACTCACATTTACCTAGAGCCAGATATCCTGGAATGCGAAGTTAAGTCGGCCTTAGGAAGCATAACTATGAACAAAGCTAGTGGAAGTGATCGAATTCCAGGTGAGCTAATTCAAATCTTAAAAGATGAAGCTGTGGAAGTGCTGCACTCAATATGCCAGCAAATTTGTAAGACTCAGCAGTGGTCACAGGACTAGAAAATGTCAGTTTTTATTCCAATCCTAAAGAAAGACAATGCAAAAGAATGTTCCAACTACCACACAGTTGCACTCATCTCACACTCTAGCAAAATAATAATGAAAATTCTCCAAGACAGGTTTCAAAAGTATGTGAACTGTGAAATTCCAGATGTTCAAGATGGATTTATAAAAGACAGAGGAACCAGAGATGAAACTGCCAACATCTGTTGGATCATCAAAAAAGTGAGAGAGTTCCATAAAAACATCTACTTCTTCTTTATTGACTATGTCAAATCCTTTGACTGTGTGGATCAGAACAACCTGTGGAAAATTCTTCAAGGGATGGGAATACCAGACCACCTGACCTGCCTCCTGAGAAATCTGTATGAAACCAAGAAGGAGCAGTCAGAACTGAACATGAAAAAACAGACTGGTTTCAAATAGGTAAAGGAGTACATCAAGCCTGTATATTGTCACCCTGCTTGCTTAACTTATATGCAGAGTACATCACTAGAAATGCTTTTCTGGGTGAAGCACAAGCTGGAATCAAGATTGCTGGGAGAAATATCAATAACCTCAGATATGCAGATGACACCACACTTATGCCAGAATGCGAAGGAGAATTAAAGAGACTCTTGATGAAAGTGAAAGAGGAGAGTGAAAAATTTGGCTTAAAGCTCAACATTTAGAAACCTAAGATCATGGCATCTGGTCCCATCACTTCATGGCAAATAGATGGGGAAACAATGGAAACAGTGACAGACTGTTTTGTGGGGTTCCATAATCACTGCAGATGGTGACTGTAGCTATGAAATGAAAAGATGCTTGTTCCTTGGAAGGGAAGTTTTGACCAACCTAGACAATATATTAAAAAGCAGAGACGTTACTTTGCCAGCAAAAGTTCATCTAGTCAAAGCTATCTTTTTTCCAGTAGTCACGTATGGATGTGAGAGTTGGACTACAAGGAAATGTGAGCTCCGAAGAATTGATGTTTTTGAACTCGGGTGTTGGAGAAGACTCTTGAGAGTCCCTTGGATAGCAAGAATATCCAACCAATACCTGCTAGAGGAAATCAGTCCTGAATATTCACTGGAAGGACTGATGCTCCAATACTTTGGTCACTTGATGCGAAGAACTGATTCATTTGAAAAGACCCTGATGCTGGGAATAATTGAAGGTGTGGTGAGCAGGGGACAACAGAGGACGAGACGGATGGATGGCATCACCAACTCATGAGTTTCAGTAATCTCTCGGTGTTGGTGATGGATAGGGAAGCCTGCATGCTGCAGTCCATGGGGTTCAAAGGGTCTGACATCACTGAGTAACTGAACTGAACTCATTATTGTGATACTGTCAGTTTCTCCTTTATTAGTTGTTAACACTTGCCTTATGTATCGAGGTTCTCCTATGTTGGATGCATATATATTTATAATTGCTATATCTTCTTCTTGGGTTGGTTCATTGATCATTATGTAGTGTCCTTCTTTGTCTCTTATAATGGTCTTTGTTTTTATATCTATTTTATCTGATGTGAATATGGGTACTCCTGCTTTCTTTTTGTCTCCATTTGCATGAAGTATCTTTTTCCAGCCCCTCACTTTCAGTCTATATGTTTCTCCAAGTTTGATATGGATCTCTTGTAGGGTCTTATTTTTGTTTACATTCAGCCAGCCTTTATCTTTAGTTTGAGACATTTAATCTATTTATATTTAAGGTAATTATTAATAAGTATGATCCTGTTACCATTTACTTTATTGCTTCAGGTTCATTTTTATAATTTTTTTCTGTGTTTCTTGTCTGGAGAAGATCCTTTAGCCTTTGTTGAAGAGTTGGTTTGGTGATGCTGAATTTTCTTATCTTTTGCTTTTCTGTAAAGCTTCTGATTTCTTTTTTGAATCTGAATGAAATTCTTGCTGGGTAGAATAATCTTGAGTGTAGTATTTGTCCCTTTTATCACTTTAAGTATCTACCCTTTTGACCTACAGAGTTTCTGTTGAAATATCAGCTACTATCCTTATGGGGATACCCCTTTATGTTATGTGTTAGCTTTCCCTTGCTGCTTTTGATATTTATTCTTTATGCTTAATTTTTGTTAGTTTGATTGGGTATGTGTCTTTGTATGTTTCTTGTTGGATTTATCCTGTGTGGGTCTCTCCGGGCTTCTTGAACTTGGGTGACTATTTTCTTCTCCATTTTAGTGAAGTTTTTGACTATTGTCTCCTTAAATATTTTTTCATGCTCTCCTCTTTAGTCTACTTCTTCTGGGATGCCTATGATTTGAACATTGGGTCATTTAACATTGTTCCAGTGGTCTCTGGGGCTGTCCTCTTTTCTTTTTATTATTTTATCCTTTCTCCTGTCTGCTTCATTTACTTTCATCATTTTAGTTTCCACCTCACTTGCCTCTCTTCTGCCTCAGATACTCTACTGTTAGTTCCTTCCAGAGTGTTTTTAATATCAGTTATTGCATTGCTTATTATTTTGATTGACTATTCTTTATTTTTTCTAACTCCTTGTTATACATTTTTTGCAACTTCTCTATCCACGTTTCTAGTGTATTTATCTGTATCTCCATTTTGTTTTCAGGTTTTGGACCTTCTTTGCTATCATTATTTTATATTCTTTTTCAGGTAGACTCCTTATTTCCTCCTCTTTTGCTTGGTTTGTTGGATTTTTATCATGTTCATTCACCTGCTGGATATTTCTCTGCCTTTTCATTTTGTTTAGTTTGCTATGTTTAGGACCGCCACTCTGCAGGCCAGAGGGTCACAGGTCCTCTTGATTGTGGAATCTTCTCTCCGTGGATGGGGTTGGTCCATTGGCTTGTGAAGGTTTTCTGGTTTGCAGGGACTTGTGTCTGTGTTTTGGAGATGGAGCTGTATCTTGTCTCTCTGTAAGGCAGTGCAGGGTCCAGTGGTGAGTTTTGTAGTTTATGGGAGTGATATGGCTTTAGGCAGCCTGTCTTTTAATGTTAAAAGTTTTGAACATTAAAACATGTGTTCGTGTTTTGCTACAGGATTGGCATGGGGTGTCTTGCACTGGAGCTTGCTAATCTTAGGTGGAGCTTGGCCTCTGTAGGTTTGGGTGGACTTTCATACGTTAATGTTCCCTGGAGTCAGGAATTCTAAAATTATCTAAAGTTTAGGAGTTGAGCTTTCTGCCTCTGGATTTCAGTCACCATCTCTTACAGTAGCATCAAGATTTTTCTGCCCACACAGGGCAAAAGATAAAACCCCTAAGGTAATGGTGAAACAACTCTCCTAAGTCACAAACACCCAAAGAGATTCACAGAGTTATATAAAGATGAGGGAAGAATGAGATAGAGGTGACCAGGAGGAGAAAAGGGAAAGCCAAAAGAGACAAATCAAGACTGTAGTCAAATCGCTAAGTGAAATTGGATATTAAAAATTAAACTCTTAAAAGTAAAAAATTAAAAACTAAATATTAAATAGCAAAAATTAAAAACCCAGAATAAAAACTACACTTTCAAAAATACAATTAAAAGAAAAAAAAAAAAAGACAAACTCATTTTGAAGAAATTGATTTGCCATCCTGGGTATTTACAGTTTTCTGCCAGTGTTCAGAAGTTATTTTGTGGAAGTTGCTTCACAGGCAGATGATCTTTTCTTTTGATATATTTGTGGGGGAAAATGTGGTATCCCCATCTTATTCCTCTACAATCTCAGGACTGCCCAGGACCTAGTGTTAAAAATGTCTAGCCATTTATACCTGAAATCCAGATATCACTCTAAAGATTCTCTTCTTTTAGGGAATGAGATATTTCCTTTCCCATGCTTCTCCTCATCCCATTGGTCAAAGCACACTGCTACAATATTTTCTAAATTTCTTTTCAAGCTATTTCACTTCTATTCTATTATTGACTATATCACCTTTACCAAGTTCATATTGCTTTTTTATCTTAAAAACAAATTAAATTCTATTCTAAGTAATAAAGTAAGAAAGTTCATTTTTTTTCTAAGTAAAAACAAAGCAAAATACAAAAGACCCTTTTCAGTTTGACTTCATGCTACTTAAATTTGTTCTGTCATATTATGTTCATTCATATATTCTTGTCTCTGTACATATTGTTCTCTTTTTCAGGATATTTCAATTCTCTGATAGTATGTGTTACTAGAAAATCATATTACTAGGAAATCATCAATATGTCAATTGCTATATATATATAATATATATATATATTATATACATATATATATCAACATATATAAGCTACCAGTATATATAAAACTCTTGCTTTCTTTCTACACCACTTTCCTGTGCTCACATGCTTTTATCTAGTTTTCAGATTGAGTTTGTCTCCCTTCTAGGTTCTCTGATTCATTGATCATCCTCTTGGCTCTCCACCTGTACAAAGTTTTAACAGGAAAATTTAATCTGAGGAATTGAATTCCTCAAATGGCACACGAACAGTATCACAAAATAAGCCACATAAATGTGTTTATATCTACAAATATTATAGGCATCAAAAGACTTGCATTAAAAAACACAAGAAGCTCTATGAGGAGCGTGCAAAGAAAAACAGTTGAGGAAATGAGATAGTTTGCCAAAATTTTTATTCATATTGAAAATATATATATGAAAATATGCTTAAATTCTTAGGCAAAAAAAAAAAATCTAATTAGAAATCATGTTCTTCAGAATGCCTGACATTATTTCTAACTTCATCAATTTTCAGCAAAATGTAGAGCAACTAGAACTCTTGTGATATTATAAATTGATAAGAATATTTTGAGAAATATATCATTCTGTTAAAAAAACAAAAGCTATAGTTGGGATGTCTCTGGTGTTCCAATGTTTACGATCTGTGTTCCAATGAAGGGGGTATGCTTTTGATCCAAAGTTGGGGAGCTAAAATATCACATGCAAAAAAAAAAGAATACATAAACAGAAGAAATACTGTAACTAATTCAATAAAGACTTTAAATGGTCTATATATTTTTTGAAGCTGTATTTAACTGATGATATACATATATGGTATATACTACAATGACTTATGTGCACTTATACAGTAGAATATATATTCAATGATATTCAAAGCTTCACTGCTTATAATAACTTATAACTGAAAACAACCAAAACTCTTCAAATAATTGTATGAATAAATAAATCACAGTATGTTCAACCAATGGGATATTACACATCAGTGAGAGTGAATGTGCATCCATAAATATAACCTCCAAAATACAGTAAGGTGATAAGACAGTCAAAGATATAAATTTAAGGATTTAATAACATATTTCTAAAGAAGAAAAATACAAAATGATTGCATATCAAATTAAAATTACAGAAAATAAAAAATGGGGAAAGAACAGGAGAAACAATGTAATAAAACATAAAATAATTTTTAAAGAAAAATAAAACAGTAAAATGCAAATTTACAAAAAGACACAATGAGTTTTAATTTTAAATATAACAGCATAAATATGCCATTATAAAACCTAATCAATAAAAATTGTCCTAGATGTACCAGGTTGAAAAATTATGAATAAGAAAGAAAATATAATGTTAACATCATACAAATATAGAGAATTAAGAGATAATAATTTGCTTATCCTTGGAAATCAATTTGAAAGCAAATTGATATATAAGAGCTAGTAAATTCTCAATGCATGATTTCTTTCTCCATCTCACTTTCTCTCATATACACAAGTAAATGCAAGGCACAACTATTTCAAAGTAAATTTGAATAAATTTCTCAAAACAGAAAATTTCAGTAATTTAAAATATTTTTTGGAAACTTCTTTGAAAATTTTGCTCTTGAATCAGCAGCATCAACATTACATGATTCTTATTAGAAAGGCACAATCTCAGACCCTGGATAGACCTATACAAACAGAGCTAGAAATTTTAGCAAGCTTCACCAAAAATTCATGTGCACATGAAACTACCAGAAGTCCTGTGTGAAAGCAGTTGTTCTCACATTGTTTACACATTAGAATCTCCCAGAAAGCTGTAAAATGAATAAAAAGTAGGAAAAAATAAACATTATGAACCTCAGATTCACAATTGTAATTAAATCAGTATGGAGTAGGTCCCAGGCAATAATATATATATATATATATATATACTATTGACATATATTATTGACATAATATTATTGTCATATAATGTAACATCATATTATATATTATTGTCATACAATATAATTGTCATATAATATAATATAATATATATATTAATAGAATTCTAAAAGGGGAAACAGACAGTGACTTATGAATCAGAAATGAATAGTATATACACAAAATATTTTTGCTTTTTTTTAATAAGTTATATCATGTACTAAACAAGTAAAACAGTTTCTGTTTTAAAGGATGTTTGAGGAAACATAGAGTCCTATGACAGAAACTGCTACAGAGTTCAAGTTCATACTGATTACTGCATGACGGGCCACTAAATTGAGATAAGGAACTGGGATAAGAAATAGTGACTTAATTCAGAAAGCCAGCAGACTAAGAAGATGGTGGACTTGTATCCCAAGAATCATCTTGCCTGAGTTAGAATTCAGGCTTTTTTTATACTAAAAAGAATGGGATATGGCTGGTTATTGCAAACTTCTTGGTACAGGGATAGTTTGTTCTTGTGGCTTTCAAAGTAGGTCTGGTAACAAAGTTCTTATAAACCTTTAACAAGACAATTGTCATTTTTCTGTTCTGCAGCATTTTGTCTCTATGTGAATGGAGAAGTGTTAAGATATCTGAACTTTTCGATATGCTATCTCATATATTTCAGACGATAGGCAACATTTATTTTACCAAAGGTGCAGAACCAGCATGACTAAACATAGGAAACAGGGCACAAGCATGTGTGCCAAGTCACTCAGTCATGTCTGACGCTTTGCGACCCCTTGGACCACCAGGCTCCTCTGTCCATGGGATTCTCCTGGCAAGAATACTGGAGTGGGGTGCCTTTTTGTCTTCCAGGGGATCTTACCGACCCAGGGATCAAAACTTCAACACTTACATCTCCTGAATTGGCAGGCGGGTTCCCAGTGCTACCTGGGAAGCTGAACAGAGCACAAGGGTTGAAGTTAAAGGAATATATGCAACATGAAGTTAGGGTTGCCCTTCTTTTATAAAGCCATGACACAGGGATGATGTGAAGGACGTTATTAAAACCTGAAATCTTGCCTCCCAGGAAGATAGTTTCCTCATCCAATACCATCTTTGTAAGGCACAGGGGCAGTAGGCAGAGGTGCTGCAAGCCCAATAGTGTACTTAATACTGCTGCTAAGTCGCTTCAGTCTTGTGCGACTCTGTGCGGCCCCATAGACAGCAGCCCACCAGGGTCCCCTGTCCCTGGGATTCTCCAAGCAAGAACACTGGAGCGGGTTGCCATTTCCTCCTCTAAGGCATGAAAGTGAAAAGTGAAAATGAAGTTGCTCAGTCCGACTTGCAGCGACCCAATGGACTGTAGCCTACCAGGCTCCTCCATCCATGGGATTTTCCAGGCAAGAGTACTGGAGTGGGGTGCCATTGCCTTCTCGGGTACTTAATACTAATGAAGTGCAATCTGTAGAAATTTTATGAGTTAGTTCCAGGATATAATCCTAGTCAAAATGGTCAAGTCATAAAATGGTTTAAAAAATATGTCTTGATGTTGGAAGTTATTCACAAATCTATGTGATTTATTAATATGTTACCTTAAAATCTTAAAATATTACCAGATATGCTAGGATCATGCTTAATATTTGTTCAATAAAAATGTTCTAAATATACTTATAAAAAATGCTAGCAAGCACCGTTTTACCTCTCTCATAAAAAACATATTCTGTAGGTTTGTTAAAATAAATCTGATAAAAGAAAATGTATGTATATATATTGAAAAGAAAAAAAAAAAAGTCAAAAGGTGATAGAGTTGTAGAAAATTCAAATATATTTGATATAAAATTCTATGGGCAAGATATTGAAACTCAGCCAAATGATTAGGTACCAAACTTTATATGTAAATAGTAGTTGTACTGTTCATTACTCACTAAGTCATGTCCAATTTTTTTTGCAACCCCATATCTGTAGGCTAATAGGCTCCTCTGTCCCTGGGATTTCCCAGGCAAGAATATTGGAGTAGGTTGTCATTTCCTTTTGCAGGAGACCTTTCCAATCCAGGTATCAGACCCATGTCTCCTGCATTGACAGGAGTATTCTTTACTACTGAGCCACTGGGGAAGCATAGCAAAATAATATAATGACATAAAAGCAGCAACTAGATAAAAAGTATAAGTTAGTTCAGTCGAGTCCAACTCTTTGCAACCTCATGGACTGTAATACACCAGGCTTCCCTGTTAAACACCAATTCCTGGAGCTTAAACTCATATCCATTGAGTTGGTGATGCCATCTAACCATCTCCTCCTCTGTCATGCCCTTCTCCTCCTGCCTTCAATCTTTCCCAGCATCAGGGTCTTTTCAAATGAGTCAGTTCTTTGCATCAGATGAACAAAGTATTGGAGTTTCAGCTTCAGTATCAGTCCTTCCAATGAATATTCAGGACTGAATTCCTATAGGATGGACAGGTTGGATATCCTTGCAGTCCAAGGGACTCTCAAGAGTCTTCTTCAACCCTCAGTTCAAAAGCATCAATTCCTCAGCGCTCATGTTTCTTTATAATCCAAATTTCACATTCATACATGACTACTGGAAAAAACAAAATTTTGACAAGACAGACCTTTGTTGGCAAAGTAATGCCTCTGCTTTTTAGTATGCTGTGTAGGTTGGTCATAACTTTTCTTCCAAGGAGCAAGCCTGTTTTAATTTCATGGCTGCAATCATCATCTGCAGTGATTTTTGACCCAAAATAATAAAGTCTGTCACTGTTTACCTTGTTTTCCTATCTATTTGTCATGAAGTAATGACCGGATGCCATGATCTTAATTTTCTGAATGTTGAGTTTTAAGTCAACTTTTTCACTCTCCTCTTTCATGTTCATCAAGAAGCTCTTTTAAGCCTTCTCCTCATTCTGCTATAAAGGTTGTGTTATCTGTATATCTGAGGTTGTTTATATTTCTCCCCACAATCTTGATTCCAGCTTGTGTTTCACCTGGACCAGCATATAAGTTAAATAAGAAGGGTGACAATATACAGCCTTGATGTATTCCTTTCCCAATTTGAGTCAGTCTGTGGTTTCATGTCCAGATCTGTTGCTTCTTTAGCTGCATACAGATTTTTCAGGAGGCAGGTCAGGTGATCTAGTATTCCCATCACTTGAAGAATTTTTCACAGTTTATTGTGATCCATACAGTCAAAGGCTTTGGCATAGACAATAAAGAAGTAGATTTTTTTTTTTAATCTGGAATCCTCTTGCTTCTTCTATGATCCAGCAGATATTGGCAATTTGATCTCTGGTTCCTCTGTCTTTTCTAAGTCCAGTTTAAACATCTGGAAGTTCATAGTTCATGTACAATTGAAGCCTTGCTTGGAGAATTTTGAGCATTACATTGCCAGAATGTGAGATGAGTGTAATTGTGTGGTAGCTGGAGCATTCTTTGTCATTGTCCTTCTTTGGGATTGGAATGAAAACCGACCTTTTCCAGTCCTGTGGCCACTGCTGAGTTTTCTAAATTTGTTGACTTATTTAGTGAAGCAATTTCACAGCTTCCTCTTTTAGGATTTGAAATAGCTCAACTGGAATTCTTTCACTTCCACTAGCTTTGTTCATACTGATGTTTCCTAAGGTCCACTTAACTTTGCATCCCAGTATGTCTGGCTCTAGGTGAGTGGTCACACCATTGTGATTATCTGGGTCGTGAAGATCTTTTTTGTATAGTTCTGTGTATTCTTTCCACCTCTTCTTAAAATCTTCTGCATCTGTTAGGTCCATACTATTTCTGTCCTTTATTGTGCCCATCTCTGTGTGAAATGTTCCCTTGCTATCTCTGATTTTCTTGAAGAGATCTCTAGTCTTTCCCATTCTATTGTTTTCCTCTATTTCTTTTCATTGATCACTGAGGAAGGCTTCTTATCTCTCCTTGCTCTTCGTTGCAACTCTGCATTCAAATGGATTTATCTTTCCTTTTCTCCTTTGCTTTTTGCTTCTCTTCTTTACACAGATATTTTTAAGACCTCCTCAGACAACCATTCTGCCTCTTTGCATTTCTTTTTCTTGGAGACTGTCTCGATCACTGCTTCATGTACAATGTCACTAACCTCCATCCATAGTTCTCCAGACACTTTGCTTATCAGATCTAATCATTTGAGTCTATTTCTTACTTCCTTGTATAATTGTAAGGGATTTGATTTAGGTCACAGTTGAATGGTCTAGTTGTTTTCCCTATTTTCTTCAATTTAAGTCTGAATTTGGCAATAAGGAATTCATGATCTGAGCCAGTTAGCTCCCTGTCTTGTTTTTGTGACTATATAGAAGTGTACCATATGTTTCTCCATCTTTGGTTGCAAAGACTATAATCAATCTGATTTCAGCCTGAAAGTTTCCATGTGTACAGTCTTTCCTTGTGTTATCTGAAGAGGATGTTTGCTATGACCAGTGGGTTAGCTTTGAAAAACTCTATTATCCTTTGTTGTGCTTTATTCTTTACCTCAAGGCTAAATTTGCCTGTTACTACAGGTATATCCTGACTTTCTCCCTTTGTATTCCAGTCCTCTAAAATGAAAAGGACATCGTTTTTGGATATTTGTTCTAGAAGGTCTTGTAGGTCTTCATAAAGCCGTTAAACTTCAAGTTCTCAGCATTACTATTTGGGGCATAGACTTGGATTATTGTTCTATTGAATGGTTTGCTTTGGAAACACACAGAGATCATTCTGTCATTTTTGACACAGCATCTAAGTACTTCATTTTGGACTCTTTTGTTGACTATGATGGTTACTCCATTTATTCTAAGAGATTCTTGCTCACAGTAGTCAATATAATGGTTATCTGAGTTAAATTCACCCATTCTTGTACATTTTAGTTTGTTTCTTCCTAAAATGTCAATGATCACTCTTGCCATCTCCTGTTTAACCATTTCCTTTTGCCTTGATTCATGGACCTAAAAATCCGGGTTCCTACACAATATTGCTCATAGAGTATCGAAATTTAGTTCCATCACCAGTCATATCCACAACTAGGTGTTATTTTTGTTTTGGTTCTGTTTCTTCATTCTTTCTGGAGAAGGAAATGGTGACCCACTCCAGTATTCTTACCTAGAGAATCCTGTGGACAGAGGAGCCTGGTGGGCTGCCATCTATGGGGTTGCACAGAGTTGGACATGACTGGAGTGAATTAGCAGCAGCAGCAGCTTCATTCTTTCTGGAGTTTTTTCTCTACTGATCTCCAGCAGTATATTGGGCACCTACTGACCTGGGGAATTAATCTTTCATTGTCCTATCATTTTGCCTTTTCATACTGTTCATTGGGTTCTCAAGGCAAGAATACTGAAGTGGTTTGTCATTCCCTTCTCCTGTGTACCACATTTTGTTAGAACTCTCTACCATAACCTGTCCATTTTGGGTGGTCCTACACAGCATGGTGCATAGTTTCATTGAGTTAGACAAGGCTCTGGTCCATGTGATCAGATTGGTAAGTATTCTGTGATTTTAATTTTCATTCTGCCTGTCCTCTGATAGAGAAGGATAAGAGGCTTATGAAAGTTTCCTGATAGGAGAAACTGAGGGGAAAACTGAGTCTTGTTTTGATGGGCAGAACCATGCTCAGTAAATCTTTAATCCAATTTTCCATTGATAGGCAAAGCTGTGTTCCCTCTCTGTTATTTGACCTGAACCCAAACTATAGTGGAGGTAATGAAGATAATGGTGACCTACTTTAAAAGATCCCATGCAGACACTGCTGCATGCAATGCCCCAACTCTGAAGAAGGCCATCATCAACTTATACATTCGCTGGAGACTCCTGGACACTCACAGACAAGTCTGGCTCAGTCTCTTGTGAGGTCATTGCTCCTTTTTCCTGGGTCCTAGTGCACACAAGGTTTTGTTTGTGCCCTCCAAGAGTTTGTTTCCCAGTCCCGTGTAAGTCTGACAGCTCTATGGTGGAGTTAGGTCTACTGCATCCAGAGCTCCTGTCCCTGCAGCAGTCAACTTCTGACCTGTATCTCCAAAGGAGACACTCAGACACAGTTATGTCTTAGTCTCTATGGGGTCTCTGGGTCCTGGTGCACACAAGGTTTGTTTGAGTCCTCTAAGTGTCTCTGGCGGGTATGGGGTTTTACTTTAAATGTGATTTTGCCCCTCATACCATTTTACTGCTGCTTCTCCTTTGCCCTTGGACATGGGGCATCTCCTCAAAGTTGCTCCAGTGCCATGCAGCCACCACTCCAGGTCTGTGCAGCTGTGGCTCCATCATCTAGCAACTTGCTGGGACTTCTCTGCCCTTGTATATGGGGTATCTCCTCAAAGTCACTCCAGAACTGTTCAGCTGCTACTCCAGCACAGCTCCAGATAGAGAGTATAATGTAAGAGAAAATAGCAATTTCAATAACCAAACTAATGAAAAAAAAATTAGCTAAGAAACTAATAAAAAATATAATAAACCTAAGTAAAGAAAACTTTGTTTATAAGTAGTGACACACAGGAGAACTTTATAAACGGAAAACCAAACATTACCCCAGAAAGGAAGATATGTAATAAAAGTGTCCCATCTCACTTGGTAAGCCTAAAATTCAAAGCAATTCAAATCAAAATACTAAAGGAATATTTTTGAAACTTTACCAAATATCCCTAAATATTATATTGGAAAATAAACATTCAGAGTGACTAAGAATGTTTTGAAGAAGGCAATGGCACCCCATTCCAGTACTCTTGGCCTGGAAAATCCCTTGGATGGAGGAGCCTGGTAGGCTACAGTCTATGGGGTCACTACGAGTCAGACATGACTGAGCGACTTCACTTTCACTTTTCACCTTCATGCATTGGAGAAGGAAATGGCAACCCACTCCAGTGTTCTTGCCTGGAGAATCCCAGGGACGGGGAAACCCGGTGGGCTGCCGTCCATGGGGTCACACAGAATCAGACACAAATGAAGCAACTTAGCAGGAGCAGCAATAATGTGTAAATACACAAGGCCCTCTCAAATATTAACCATTTCAAACTTTCTGCTAATATATCTATAGTAATATCAATACCCTGTGGTGGGAATACACAAATTGATGGGAAATAATAAGTCTCTTGTTAAATGATGAATGTAGTTCTTCACTGGAGAAGATAATGACAACACACTCCAGTATGCTTGCCTGGGGGATTTCAGGGACAGAGGACCTTGGCAGGCTATGGTCCATGCGATCCCAAAGAGTTGTACACGACTGAAACAACTTAGCATAAGTTGTTCACATTAGTGAGGGAATGACTAGGTATATAATACATTTTTTCTAATGATTGGGTACTTATTTAAAATAGTTTACATTTTCTATTACAATAAGATAAAATACAAATGTAATCAAGGTTTATATGTAAAAAAAAAAAAAAAGCCTCACTGTAAAAGCACTCCCCTGGTGGCTAAGTGATAAATAACCCACCTGCCAGTGATGGAGACATAAGTTCCATCTGTGATCCAGAAAGATCCCATATGTCACAAAGCAACCAAGTCCATGTGCAATAGCTATTGAGCCCATGCTCTAGAGCCCTGAAGCCTCAACTACTGAGCCCATGTGCCACAGTTATTGAAGCCTGCATGCCCTAAAGCCCTTTCTGAACAACAAGTGAAGCCACCTCAATGAGAAGCCCTGGCACACAAACAAGAATAACCACCCCCCAATGCCTCAACTAGAGAAAAGCCTGCACAGCAATGATGACCCAAAACAGCCAAAAACAAATATATAAAATTTTTAAAAATGTGCTTGAAAAATTATTAGAATTTTTAAATATAACATTGGAGTAGAGAAAGCTTTTGTTTGCATGATTTGAAAACTGACAGTTAAAATGAAAATGATAAATGAGTATATTTAATATAATATATTTAATAGTTAATATAGAATACTTAATATTTTTTAATCACTAGCTAGGGAAATTTTTTCTATAAGCAAATTCTAACAACAAATTGGAGGATGCACCTCTGCAATGAATGACAAAAAATAAATCCACCAATATACATTTTTATAATAAATAAGAAAAATATTAACAGAAAAATGGGGAAAGGCATGGACATATGGAGCACAGAAAAAGAAAGAAAAATTAAACTTATGTAACCTCTATCATAATAAAATACCTGCATGTAACAATTAATAATATATCATTTTCAGAACTCAGATTGGCAAAAATTTGGAATAAATCAGTTAACATAAATATCTGAATATTTATATGACATGATATTATGACACATTATTAGTAAGAATATAAATTGAAAAAAACGATTAGGAAAGTTTCATGTTTATCCAATATGGAAATTCATATCCTTTAATGTATCAATTCCATTTTGATTAATATATGTTACCTAAATACTCACATACATGCAAAATTATTGACATATAATTTATTCTTTCTAGCACTGTTTTTAGCAGAAAAAAATAGTATTTAGAGCAACAAAACCTCCACATATATATATATATATATACATTTGGAAAAACTCTATCTGGTAATGGAGCTTGGTGTGAAAGTGATAGACGAGTTGCTTTCGTTGATTTTGATTTGACGTTAGGATTACATTGATCTCATGCCTTTATAATAGAAAGATTCTTGTGTCTTATTCTGCTTTATTTAATCCCATTTCACTGCTAGTTTTGAGGATGTATTTTTGTTTGTCCTCTTAGACAATTTTTACTGCCAAAAAATCATCCAGGGTAGTCATAGCAATTATGCTCAAAGAATGTCTTGGTGTCCACTCTTTGCTTTATTTACCCCTGCCACTAGGTAATCCTTGGGGGAAATAGTTCTTAAAACATGATGGGTACATACTATGCAGAAAATCTGGTTAGTCTCATTATCCCAAGACTAGTTAGAAAATAGATATGAAGTCCATTCATTGTTTCTTGATATACCACACATCATGAAGGATTCTAGCACACTAAGTTACCTGGGGAGGATGTTAGTTTCTCTTGTGTCGAACTCTTTGCAACCCCATGAACTATAGCCTGCCAAACTCCTCTGCCCATGGAATCCACCAGGCAAGACTACTGGAGTGAGTAGCCAGTCTTTTCTCCAGAGGACTCCCCAACCCAGGGATTGAAACTGGGTCTCCTTTGTGTCAGGCAGATTCTTTACCATCTGAGCCACCAGGAAAGCACATATTAAGCTAGGCTATTAGTAAATAAGAAGATTCCTTAATAATGTATTTCTCATTAATATGTATAAACAGTGGTCTAAAATTATTTTGTACAACAGAGCTATAAACACCCTTGGATGTCACAGATAATTTACTTTAAATATGCTGTGTTTCCTCAATGAGGCAAATTTAACAGATATCACAGCTCTTATAAAATGAACATTTGAAAAATTTAGAAAAATACTGATGACTCCTAGTAGACATTTTGGCATTCTGGAGGCTGCTGTCTATATGCCAGCTGGGCTTACCAGGCCATTTTTGTGTGTATAGAATGCACCGTGGGTCCTGCAAGCAAAGAGAGTTAGCATACTTCCAACAAATGTGGGACTTTGCCTGGGTAGGAGGAAGTCAGAGACATAGCAATAGATTTTAATAAGTGTAAAGTGTACATCAATTTTCTGCTCTGCATACAGAGAGAAATTGCTAATCAAAGGATTTTCTGAACGTTCACTAAGGAAAATTAGTGTTTATATATGGGAGGTAAGACCATGACTCGCCTACTGAGACCTGTGCCTCAAAATTCCACATGACCATCTCAATTTTCATCATTATTGTATGCAAAATGGTATAAAATTATTCTCAGCTTTTAACTGTATAATAACTTTAGCCCACAGACTTGAGTCGGATCTATGTTGTGGCTGATTCAACTTTCTGCAATGCTAATTCATTATATTTGATAATTATTTAAAAATCCATGTAAATAATGCATCTAATTCTCCAGCTTAAAAATTTCCTTCTCTCCCTCTCCATCATTGATCATTGCCTAAACCCTGGGTCATGATCCATCTTTATCATTAACAATACGTGAACCACTATAATCTAGACATAAACCCTCTATTCTCTAAACACTATCTCCATGTTTCCAGGACATGCGGTTTGGTATACCATTTCCAAAATCTCTTGGACACCACTAGAACATTTTATCTGTTGGTTCAACTACATCTGTAATGTGCAGAGACTCTAATGTCTTTGGTTCTCTCTTTACACAGGTTGGATTATGTGACCCACATTTAGCTTCAGTTTTGTATTTTCCTTCAAATTCTCAATTTTCCTGAAATGATCTCCCTTTATCATTGTCACCTACAAAAATCCAACCTTTAGTTTAATCCAAACCCTACCTATATTCCACCTGTAAACCAGTCCATGACCATAGCTGCCTCAAGGTTTTAATTTAAATTTATGACCATCTGTATGGAGGACATCCAAATCAGAAAATATTTTAGATATTCCCTCTCCTTAGATCACCAAGATCCCCTTTTCAATTGCCAGAATTAACTCATAATTCTGTCCTCCTTTCCTACTGTGGAAGTTAAAGGCATGAGCAAAGAAGTTCTTTATCTTACTACATATATGGATTTACTTGCATTGGAATAAAAACTTTTCTTTTTGGATGAATGGTTCTTGCCATTATAAGGCCAACTGTTCACCTCTGTCAGATTATCTCTCCTTTTATCCAGATAAGACAAGCCACTACATCAATGGTATCAATCTTATGCTCTATCATTCATTGTTAAACAAAACAAAACAAAACAAAACAAAAAACGGGTTATAAACATATAACAAGGTTGTCTAAATCCAATCTTGAAAAGATAATAGCTTTTAATATCATCTTCCTTTCCCTGTCTCATTTCCCATCACCATTCATCATAAAACTCCTTTAAAGGGTTGTCCATGGGCCTAGGTTTATGTCCTGACCTAGTTTTCCACTTCCTCTCATCCATTCCCTTATGAAAGTGAAGTTTTTCACTCGGGTCTGACTCTTTGCAACCCCATGGACTGTAGCTTACCAGGTTCCTCTGTCCATGGAGTTTTCCAGGCAAGAATACTGGAGTGGGTTGCCATTTTCTTCTTCAGGTGATCTTCCCAAAGCAGGGATTGAACCCAGGTCTCTCACATTGCAGTCAGACGCTTCACCATCTGAGCTATCAGGGAAGCCCCCAATCTCTTATGAACATACATCAAATCAAATTTGCATTTTTACCACTGTGCTCAAATTATATATTATATACTAAATAATTAAAATTATATGTTGATCAAATTAAAATTATATATTGATCACTCTCTACTTCACCAAAAGAAAAAAAAATTATAATAATTATTTTTCCCCCATAAGATATGTTTAATACCTTCTTATTTTGTGAGGTTTTCCCTGATCTCTCTGTCACTACATGCTTATATAGAACATTCTTCCATATTCTCTTAGTATCTTTTGAATAATACATGAATTTCCTACTGAGAATGTAATCTTAAGGACAAAATCCTGTCTGTTTATAGTACCATAATTGCAGTGATTAACATCCTGCTGGAGGTTGCTCAATATATATATTGAACTGAAAAAAAAAAAAAAATGAGTGCATGGATATTTTGTAAGATATTTCCTGTTTCTTTTCTTTGGTATGTCTAACACCTATCAGTTTTATTCTGATGAAAGTGAATGGAGAGCTCCAAAAATACTTCATCCATTTTGGCTTATCTTCCTATATAACTGTGAAATCAAATAATACAAGGATGCAACATAATTCTTATTTATTTTACTTTTGGAGTAAGGATAAGACAAGTGATATTAAAATAATATTTCAAGATAGTATCTGGCCTTGCATAAGTTAAGGGTTGTAATTTGTATGGAATAAATAATTTGAAACCTTACTGAACATTTCTGTCTATGAAATAAATACATTGGTTAGTTGAGGTAGAACTTTCAAATTTGGTGATATTTTCATCAAGAGAAAACTGACTGCAAGGTAGAATCATCATTTGTGACTGCAGATATCCTCCCTTCTTCTGAAACATCTAGGTTGGATTAAGCTTCAGAGACTTTAAGTGTTCATATATCTTGATACTTTACACAGATTTTTGTCTGATTTATGTCTTCATCTACATCTTTTCTCAAATTAAAATTGCACTCCCTTACCAGTTTTATTTACCTCAAAGCACTTATTACCTAGCACTGTGTATTTTACTCATTTATTTTTTTCCTTTCTATCTTTTCCTCTCTACCAGATTGCAATCATCATATGGGCAAATATCCCTGTCATCTTTGTTTGCTGTGATATATGTAGTGAATTAAAATATTATCTCACATAAAAAAGCACTCAATAAATGCACACTGAAATTAATAATCTTTACTTCTTAGTGTTGTTCTCAGAAAGTAATACCTGCAAAGACCATGTTTTGCTTCAAACAGGTCTATGCCAGTTACACTAAAATTAATGTTTTTAAATTCAACTAAAATGAATTAAGGTTTTTCTGTTTAGGGAAATTTGCATCTCCCTCTCAAGATATCTGTAAATTTAGAAGTGGTACCATGTTTGCCTTTTTATCTGTAGCTTTCTAGAATTTCTTCATCTCTTCACTTTGTCCAGTTTAGAAGGTCTGAATCCATCCCACCATAGATTCTTCATTTTATTTTTACCTGAACCCAGTCATCAACACAGCATTATCTTCAAAATTCACCAAACAAAATCATAATATTTATGACAACTTTATTGTGTGACTGGTGGGTTTCACTAAACTTTGAGTGCTAAGAAGTACTGTCTTCCCAACACAATGATTTAAGTCGCTGTGGAAATTTTGCCTCAAAATTTTCTGGTCACCCTCAACCTCTGTCACTTCTTTTTAACCCCAAACATACTTTTCTACTAAAACATTGAGCAAAGTAGTTTTTGTTTTTGTTTTTGATTTTTTAATTGTTACCTTTACTCAATCTAAATCCTAAAGTTATTTCTCAATCATGTGATTTATCAAGATAAACTACTAGTAAACTCACTTCTCACCCTAGGTGAAAATCTGGGGTGTGTGTGTGTCTGTGTGTCTGTGTGTAACACACACTTTGTTATACCTTTTTAAAATTTATTTAGCACATAGTCTTGTAATACAAACTCAGTCAATGTGGGCTGTTTTGCTCTTTTTAGTTGTGCTTCTCTTTAAAATGTATATCCTCACTTGCTTTGCTGAAACCACCAAGAGACAGCTGTGTGGACAGATGGCCTAGGTTGACTGCAGTGTAAGAAACTATATTAAAAGCAATTAGCACATTTTCTTACTTCTAACAGGAAGTAGTTGAGTGTCATCTATTTCTGACCAGACTACCTTTCGGATGAACACATGTATTCATAAACCCTCAGTGAGCACTTCAGTCAGCATTTATAAAAAATTCTCAATTTTTTTTTTTTTTTTTTTTTTTATTAGTTGGAGGCTAATTACTTCACAACATTTCAGTGGGTTTTGTCATACATTGACATGAATCAGCCATGGAGTTACATGTATTCCCCATCCCGATCCCCCCTCCCACCTCCCTCTCCACCCAATTCCTCTGGGTCTTCCCAGTGCACCAGGCCCGAGCACTTGTCTCATGCATCCCACCTGGGCTGGTGATCTGTTTCACTATAGATAATATACATGCTGTTCTTTCAAAACATCCCACCCTCACCTTCTCCCACAGAGTTCAAGTGTCTGTTCTGTACTTCTGTGTCTCTTTTTCTGTTTTGCATGTAGGGTTATCATTACCATCTTTCTAAATTCCATATATATGTGTTAGTATGCTGTAATGTTCTTTATCTTTCTGGCTTACTTCACTCTGTATAATGGGCTCCAGTTTCATCCATCTCATTAGAACTGATTTAAATGAATTCTTTTTAACGGCTGAGTAATATTCCATGGTGTATATGTACCACAGCTTCCTTATCCATTCATCTGCTGATGAGCATCTAGGTTGCTTCCATGTCCTGGCTATTATAAACAGTGCTGCGATGAACATTGGGGTGCACGTGTCTCTTTCAGATCTGGTTTCCTCAGTGTGTATGCCCAAAAGTGGGATTGCTGGGTCATATGGCAGTTCTATTTCCAGTTTTTTAAGAAATCTCCACACTGTCCTCCATAGTGGCTGTACTAGTTTGCATTCCCACCAACAGTGTAAGAGGGTTCCCTTTTCTCCACACCCTCTCCAGCATTTATTACTTGTAGACTTTTGGATAGCAGCCATCCTGACTGGCGTGTAATGGTACCTCATTGTGGTTTTGATTTTCGTTTCTCAGATAATGAGTGATGTTGAGCATCTTTTCATGTGTTTGCTAGCCATCTGTATGTCTTCTTTGGAGAAATGTCTGTTTAGTTCTTTGGCCCATTTTTTGATTGGGTCATTTCTTTTTCTGGAATTGAGCTGCAGGAGTTGCTTGTATATTTTTTAGATTAATCCTTTGTCTGTTTCTTCATTTGCTATTATTTTCTCCCAGTCAAAGGGCTGTCTTTTCACCTTACTTATAGTTTCTTTTGTTGTGTAAAAGCTTTTAAGTTTCATTAGGTCCCATTTGTTTATTTTTGCTTTTATTTCCAATATTGTGGGAGGTGGGTCATAGAGGATCTTGCTGTTATTTATGTCGGAGAGTTTTGCCTATATTCTCCTCTAGGAGTTTTATAGTTTCTGGTCTTACATTTAGATCTTTAATCCATTTTGAGTTTATTTTTGTGTATGGTGTTAGAAAGTGTTTGCAGATGACATGATCCTCTACAAAGAAAACCCTAAAGACTGTACCAGAAAATTACTAGAGCTAATCAATGAATATAGTAAAGTTGCAGGGTATAAAATTAACACACAGAAATCCCTTGCATTCCTGTATACTAACAATGAAAAAAACAGAAAGAGAAATTAAGGAAACAATACCATTCACCATTGCAAAAAAAGAATAAAATACTTAGGAGTATATCTACCTAAAGAAACAAAAGACCTATACATAGAAAACTATAAAACACTGATGAAAGAAATCAAAGAGGACACAAACAGATGGAGAAACATACCGTGTTCATCGATTGGAAGAATCAATATTGTCAAAATGCTATTCTACCCAAAGCAATCTATAGATTCAGTGCAATCCCTATCAATCTACCAACGGCATTTTTCACAGAACTAGAACAAATAATTTCACAATTTGTATGGAAATACAAAAAACCTTGAATAGTCTAAGTAATCTTGAGAAAGAAGAATGGAACTGGAGGAATCAACCTGTCTGACTTCAAACTCTACTACAAAGCCACAGTCATCAAGACAGTATGGTACTGGCACAAAGACAGAAATATAGATCAATGGAACAGAATAGAAAGCCCAGAGATAAATCCATGAACCTATGGACACCTTATCTTTGACAAAATTTCTCAACTTATTTATTACAATTACTGTTAATTATCAAAAAGAGAGAGAGAGAAACTGATGTTGATTTGTTAGGGCTACAGGCTGAATAGAAGTTTTACTTCATGATTCATAGTTATTGTTTTCCTTATTAAATGAAAATTTGGTCACTCAGTTATGTCTGACACTTTGTGAACAGGCTGTAGCCTGCCTGGTTCCTCTGTCTATGGAATTCTCCAGTCAAGAATACTGAAGTGAGTAGCCATTCATTTTGGCAGGGTATCTTCCTGACTCAGGGGTCAAACACGTGTTTCCTGCCTTGCAGTCTGATTCTTTACCATCTGAGATACCAGGGAAGCCCTCTTGTTGAATAGCCTTTAAGAACTATGTGGCGGTGGTGGTTTAGTTGCTAAGTTATGTTTGATCTTGTAACTCCATGGACCGTAGCCCATGAGGCTCTTCTGTCCATGTGATTCCCCAGGCAAGAATACTAGAGTGGGCTGTGATTTCCTTCCCCAGGGGATTTTCCCAACCCAAGGATTGAACCCATGTTCTCTGCATTGCATGTGGTTTCTTTATCGCTAAGCCACCAGGGAAGACCTTAAGAAATATAATGGCTAATAAAAAACAAAAATAAAAAAACAAATGTAATTTATGTCACTCAGTTAAAACAGAGAAAAGAAATATTTATATTTTTTTTGTAGAAAAATTTCTATAAAAATGATCAAGTACAATTTACAAATTGTACTTTTATGGCAGAAAGTGAAGAAGAACTAAAGAGCCTCTTGATGAAAGTGAAAGAGGAGACTGAAAAAGTTGGCTTAAAGTTCAACATTCAGAAAACTAAGATCATGGCAGCCAGTCCCATCACTTCATGGCAAATAGATGGAGAAACAGTGGAAAAAGTGGCTGATTTTATTTTTCTGGGCTCCAAAATCACTGCAAATGGTGGTTTCAGCCATGAAATTAAAATACACTTGCTCCTTGGAAGGAAAGTGTGACCAACCTGGACAGCATATTAAAAAGCAGAGACATTACTTTGTCAACAAAGGTCCATCTAGTCAAGGCTATGGTTTTTCCAGTGGTTATGTATGGATGTAAGAGTTGGACTATAAAGAAAGCTGAGTGCCAAAGAACTGATTCTTTTGAACTGTGTTGTTGGAGAAGACTCTTGAGAGTCCCTTGGACTGCAAGGAGATCCAACCAGTCTATCCTAAAGGAGATCAGTCTTGGGTGTTCATTGGAAGGACAGATATTGAAGCTGAAACTCCAATACTTGGCCACCTGATGTGAAGAGCTAACCCATTTGAAAAAACCCTGATGCTGGGAAAGATTGAAGGCAGGAGAAAAAGGGGATGACAGAGGATGAGATGGTTGGATGGCATCACCGACTCAATGGACATGGGTTTGGGTGGACTCTGGGAGTTGGTGATGGACAGGGAGGCCTGGCGTGCTGCGGTTTCATGGGGTCGCAAAGAGTCAGACATGACTGAGCCACTAAACTAAACTGAACAATTTGCAAAAATGCAAAATGAAAAGTTTAAATAAATCTGTAGTAATAAAACATTATTTTTTTAAAATAGTAAGTTCAATCACTAAAGAGTTTGTAATAATGTGCTCTTAGAGCTTAAGTTATGAATGACAAGTTAAATTTTCTACCCGATACATATTTTTCTTTTATTAGAGCCATTCAACTGAATATAAAATTTGGCTCCCTCCTTCTCCTTCTCTTCTTCTCCTTCTCTTCTCCTTCTCTTCTCCTCCTCTCCTTCTTCTTTTTATGGTTCATTCTTCTGGTATAAGATGACAATGATGATGATAATAAATTATCTGATTTCTTAAATAAAAAAAAAGTAACTGTATATTATTTTGATAATTTTCTGACAATCACTGCTGAAGCCCTTTTGTCCATATCCCACTTCAGTATTTCCAATGCTATATTGAGTTTTCTTGGTGGCACTAGTGGTAAGGAACCCACTTGCCAGTCAGGAGTTGTAAGAGAACATCCCCTAGAGCAGAGCATGGCAACTGACTCCAGTATTCTTACCTGGGAAATTCCCATTAACAAGGAGCCTGGCAGGTTAAATCCATGGGGTTGCAAAGAGTCAGACACGACTGAAGAGACTTATAACACACAACACATCCACTACTTGACACTATGATCCACCTTCTGTTTATAAGAATAACTGTTACTCAATTTCAAGGTCTCATTTTTAAGCATCTCTTAACCAGAAAGGTATTTTCTAAATAGTTATAATAATAGCCTCCTGTTGCATTTTCTCCTTACATGGTTATGGGAAACATAATTACATCACTTAGCAAGATTTTGCTATTAATTGCATTTAATTTTATGTTTTCCACCCATCTCCATTCAGCATGATATGTCCCATGTGCTACACTATGAGTGGCACAGAGTAAGTCCTCAGTACCTGTTTGCTATATGAATATGATAATTCTAGTTATATTGTTTTGAGTTATACCATGTTCAGGCAAGATGTGTCCCCTTAATCAATTACTACATTTAAAATAATGTTTTGTGACAGATGTTACTATAGGTATGAATTTCAATGTTTTTCGTGGCTTCTTAAATCTACACAAAATTATAATTCTACCTTTTAAACATTCTGGGAAAATACCTGGAATCTACTACCATTAGAAAAGAAGCATCTGTCTCCTCACTTGTGCTCCTAAATTATATGTTTCAAACTGCAGCTGGGATAATAGAAAATTGTAAAGGATTCTTTGCCCCCAGGGGGGGGGAAAAAAAAATGTCCACATCAGTTTGGTGGTTTTCTTCCCTGAGCTTTTATAAATCACTGGCTCAGGCTTGCTGAAGCTTTGGCTTTCTCCTCACCATTGAAATACACAGTGCATTTAAAAAAATATATAATTCAAGGAAGAAGATAAACAACTAAATATAATAGTCATCAAAACAACAAATAATTGGAGGAAGTGAAAATAGGAAACTGATACAGCGGAAAATCTCACAAACCCAATCCACCTCCTATGAGAATGTTCTTTGAATGTTGATGACAAGCAACACTACATTGAGCAATTAATTCATCTTTCCGATTCATTCTATAGTATCACCAAAATAGGATAGAAAATACATTGTGAAGCTCAAATTAGAAGGGAATAATAGCATTTAATTTGTCAAAAAAGCCAAAAAATATTCACAAAATATAAACATTTGTATCATGAAATATAAATATTTGTTAATGTGGGTAAGAAAATGGGTTTTATCACAAAAATTGCTTAAGATTCTTTTTCCACCATATTTGTCAATTTCAGACAATATTAGAAACTGGTGGTTCCTCAGATTTTTATTTGTGAATTGCTTAAGAAAGTTGTTAAAAGCTAGATTCTGAGTCAGATTTGCTGAGGCAGAGCCTGAGATTTCTTATTTCTAACAACCTTCTAGGTGATGTTAATGCAGTTAGCTTACCAGTCCACATTTTCAATCACAAGGTTGTCAGATTATGACTATTTATTAATAGATCTAGTTTGCACTAATAAGACAATTTCATTGAAAAATATATTAGCAGTTTTAAAGATTTTAAACCTTTCTCTTGTCTAATTCTCCCAGAAATGCTATGACTATTTTCAATATGTTATTATATTCTAATTTTAACAGGCTAGAAAATGAGTCTCAGGTATGTTAGAAAGTTTAACCAAAGCTATAAGCTAAGAGATATATATATATATATATTATATTCATTTTATAATGGTACTTTATTTCATTCTCTCTGAAAGTGAGAACAAATTAAAACTGTGACATATATATATCCAGATTGACTTATCCATATGAGAATTATCCTTGAGGTAGTCAATATAAGGTTTTTTCCTTTTTTCCTTCTGCAGTATAGATCTGGGCAACTTTCTCTTATTTTTACAAAGCAAAAATAGCATCTGATACTTTAGCATGTGATATATATATATATATACACAAATATATACACAAACATATATATATATATATTCATATATATATATATATATATAATTTTAAATACTGGTACTTATTTAAATTTTTTAACTATTAATTCTCACTTACAAATGTACTTTTTCAGTACTTTTTGCCTGATATTTCACTTGATAACAGGATAATAACATTTAAAAATGTATAGTAATACTAATATTCATAGTGATAAGCAAGAAATATAAAATTGTGTTGTAGATATGCTCACAATATAGCAAAAAAAAAAAAACAAATAATTTTTAAAAGAGAGATAGTGATGGCTTTAAAAAGCCATCATGCATGACCTGATGGCCTGGCCAGAATGTTTATTGGCATCTATCTGAATGCAGGAGAGGTAAATACAAATCTTACTATTTCTATACATTTGGTTAAAGATTATGATATATTCTAATTCTGTATTTTGAAGAAAATAGTTTATGAAGAATCTAAGTTGATGTAAAATTTTAGGTGCATACACAAGAGCAAAATTATGAGACTTCAGGGACCAAATTAAAAAAGAAAACAAAAGAAGAATAAAATTGGAGAGGTGGTGAAGATGATGGACAAGGCAAAGTCTAGTCTCATCTCCTCCTATAGACACACCAAAATTGCAACTATTAAGGTGGCTCAGATGGTAAAGAATCTGCCTGCAATGCAGAAGACTCAATCCCTGAGTTGGGAAGATTCCTTTGGAGAAAGGAATGGCTACCTACTCAAGTATTGTTGCCTGGAAAATTGTATACAGAGAGGAACCTGGCAAGCTACAGTCCATGAGGTTGCAAAGAGTTGGACATTACCAAGACTAAACTTCTTTTTTTTTTTTGAAGCTATTGATAAAAGTGATCTGAAGATTACAATATATATATATATATATATATATATATATATATATATATACAGCTAAAGAAACAAAGAAGGAATGACAAGGAGGGGTGAAAACATAGTTTGGTCAAGATCCATACCCTCAAGTGGATAACCAGAACTGAAGAGATTCTCTCCCAGAACCAAGAGTAGTGCCACATCAAGCTTGCAGGCCAGGGGTCTTGAACTAAGAAGATGAACTTTAAGAATGCTTGACCTTGAAGGCCAGCAGGGCTCACTTTTGAGAGATGCAGAGGGTTGTAGGAAATAGAGACTCTGTTGTTAAGGAGCGCACACAGTCTCACAAGCTCTGAATCCCAGTCTAGGGGCAGTAATTTGAAAATAGTCAGATTCAATTGCTGATCTTGAAATAATCTCCAGAGAGGCAAAAGCAACTGCGACTAACCCTGGGGACACAGACACTGGTGGCAGTCATCTGAGGGAGGTTTCTTGTTGTTTTTTTGTCACCCAGTCATATCTGACTCTTTGCAACCCATGTACTGCAGAATGCCAGGCCTCTCTGTCCCTCACTATCTCCTGGAGTTTGCCCAAGTTCATATTCATTGCACCCTAATCTACCTAGGCCTAATCTGTAGACCCCAGGACCTATTTATACCCACCAATGTGTCAGTATTAGTCCCAAGTCCTTGCCATACACATCATCAGGCCCAAGTCAGCTTGAAGAACTCTGACCATGGTAGCCAGCCATCTCAGAAACTGAACCCACACATCAGTGGATGTCCATTTCCCCAATAGACAGAGTCCATAAACCAACTGGGCCAGAGGCCATGCACAGCTCCAAGCATGCCTCCAGTAGTCAGCTCAATGACAGCATAAGGGCAGATAAACCCACATAGAAGACATTTCAAGAATAGAGGATACCCTAAGAGTATATAGTCTTGTTGATCAGAGGTGAGTGTGCAGCTGCCCCCCGCAGAAAGCCTTCTATAAAAGCTCACTATCTCAAGATAAAAAAGAAAAAAAAAAAAAAATTACTAACGTACCTAATACATAGAAATAGAAATGAAGTGATAACAAGGATGTGTTGGAAATAAAAAACAAGATAAAACCCCAGAAGAAAAACTAGATAAACTGGAGATAAACAATCAACCAATAAAGAATTCAAGGTAATGATAATAAAGCTGCTTGAAGTACTGGACAGAAGAAGAATGAACCCAGTGAGAAGCTTAACACATTTTTAAACAATGCAAAGAAGAACTAAACAGAGTTGAATAACACAATAACTGAAAAAAATACAGTAGAAAAAAAGCAGCAGAAGGTTAGATGATATTGAAGAACAAATCAGCAAACTAGAAGGTAGAGTAGTGGAAATAACTCAAGCTGAACTGAAAAAAGTAATTTTAAAAATGAGAAATTTTAAGAGATATCAGAGACAATATTAAGCATACTAATATCCACCTTATAAAGGTCCCAGAAAGAGAGAGAGGAAGAGTCAGGGAACATATTTGAAGACATAATAGCTGAAAACTATGCATTTCTGAGAAAGGAAACAGACATTCAATTCTGGGAAGCACAAGGGTTCCCAAAACAATCAAACCAGAGGGAACTATACCATGATGCATTGTAACTAAGTGACTGAAAATAAAGATCAAGAGAAAATATTGAAAGGGACAAGGAAAATACAACTAGTTAAATAAAAGCCAATTTCCATAAATATCAACTCATAAAAAAACAAACAAACAAAAAACCCTGCAGACTAAAAAGGAGTGGCATAATATATATAAAGTGATGAAAGAAAAAAAAAAAGAAAAAAGAACTTTTAGCAAGACTACTCTACTCAGCAAGATTATCATTCAGATTTGAAAGAAATGTCAAAAATTTTACAGATAAGCAAAAGCTAAAAGAGTTTAGCACCATGAACCTGCCTTTATGAGAAATGTTACAGAGATTTCCCTAAGCTAAAAGAAAGGGTCACAGTAAGAAATATGATAATTGTGAAAGGAAAATCTCATTGATAAAGTAAAAAAATACTGTGCAGATAGGAAATCAACAACTTATGAAGCTACTAAGAATGTTGAAAAACAAAAGTAGTAAAATCATATACCCACAAGTTATTGAGATTCAAAACAAAAGAATATTTAAAATGTGATATGAAAATATTAAATATGGATAGTAAGGAATAAAAATAGCATTTTTAAAAATGCACTTGAACTTAAGATATCTGCAAATTAAACACTGAGATGGAGACCTCATGGTAGCCACAAGCCAAAAATCTATACTATTTGTTTAAAAAAGAGACAGGAATCCAAACATAAAATGAAAATTACTGACAGTCATCATACCACAAATGAAGAGAGCTGAAGAGGACAGAAACAAAGAACTACAAAACCATCAGAAAATAATAAAAATACATTCATATAAATAATTACTTTGTTGTAAATTAATTATAATTATATAATTATTAATATAAAAATGGACTAAATGTCCTAATTTTATAATATAGACTGGTAAGATGATAGGAAAAAAAAAAACCTCAATTATACGCTGCCTACAGGAGACTTATCTGTGTACTAAAGCAGCCCATAGAGAGTGAAGAGTTAGAAAAAAGTATTCCATGTAAATAGACACAGAAAGAAAGACAGGATAGCAATATTTACATCACACAAAGGAGACTTTAAGACAAATACTATAACAAGACATAGATTATTATAAAACCAATACAAGGATCACAAAATGGTTTAGAGGTCTAGTAAAAAAAAAGTAACAATTCATGTTGATGTATGGAAAAATCATCACAATATTGTAAAGTAATTATCTTTCGATTAAAACAAGTAAATTAATAAAAAAAATATAACAATTGTAAATATATATGCACTCAACATAAGATCACCTAAACACATGAAATATATATTAGTAACTATAAAACAAAGTATTTTCAGTAGCACAATAATAGCTGGTGTGTTTAGCACCCTGATTACACAGGGGATTTTCTCCAGGGTAGATTACAAGCTTGGACACAAAACTACTCTCAGTAAATTTACAAAAGTTAAAATCACATCAAGCACCTTTTCTCACCATAATGGTATGAGACTAGAAATCAAATACAAGAAGAATAAATAAATAAATAAATAAATAATCCTACCAAACACACACACACACACAAACACACACACACACACACACACACACACACACACACGGAAATTAAACCATATGGCCTACAGAACAAGTGGGTCACTAAAGAAATCAAAGAGGGGAAAAAAATATCTGGAGGCAATTGAAAACAGAGGCTCAAGTATCAAAAACCAACAGGATACAGCAAAATAAGTTCTAAGAGAGAATTTTATAGTCATGCAAGTCTATATGAAGAAAAAAGAGTAATCTCAAATAAAGAACATGATCTTGAGTAATGGAACTAGAAAGACAACACATAAAACCACTAGTTGATAGAAAGAAAGAAATAATAATGATCTGAGCAGAAATAAATGAAATGGAGACTAAAATAATAGAAAATGACAAAGAAACTAAGGAGTGTTTCTTTGATAAGATAAGTAACATTGATAAACCTTTTGCCAGATTTATCCAAAAAAGAGAGGAGACCAATTAAATAAAGTCAGAAAGAATAAAAGTTACAATAGATACTGCAAATACTCAAGTTATCATAAGAGATCACTATGAACGATTATATGCCAATAAAATGGTAAACCTAGAAGAATTGGACAAATTCTTAGATATGCACAATTTCCCAAGATTGAATCAGGAGGAAACAGAAAATATAAGCAGACCAACAATCTGTAACACAATTGATTCAGTAAACTAAAAACTCCCAACAAACAGAAGTCTAGGTGAATTTCACCAAACATCTAAAGAAGAATTAACATCTATAACTCTCCTATTATTCCAAAGAAATTGTAGAGAAAGGAAATGTCTGAACTTACTCTATAAGTAAGCATCAACCTGATACCAAAATCAAGTAAAACACACAGAAAAGGAAAAGATAGAAAATATAATTACAGGTCAATATCCCTCATGAATTCAATTTAAAAAATCCTCAATAAAATTTTGGCAAACATCAGAAAAATCATACAATATGATCAAGTGGGATTTACCCCAGGGATGTAGAGATGATGCAATATCTATAAATTAATCAATGTGATGAACCATATTAACAAACTGAAGAATACAAATCACACAATCATCTTAATAGATGCAGAAAACGTTTCTGACAAAATTTGACATCCATTTGTGATAAAAACTCTCAAAAAAAGTGGGCATGGAGACAATATACATCAACATAATAAAGGCTATAGGTGACAAACCCACAGATAATCATACGCTATGGCCATAGCCTGAAAGTGTTTTTTCTAAGATCAGAAACAAGAGAAGAATTCTCACTTTCACAACTTTTATTCAACTTAGTATTGGAAGTCCTAACCATAGAAACCAGGCAAGGGAATAAAAGGCATCCAAATTGGAACTGAAGAAGTAAAACTGTCTCTGTTCACAGAGGATATGGTACCATATATAGAAAACATTAAAGATGCTACCAAAAACCTTCTAGAATTTACTAAGACATTCAATAAATTTGCAGACAAGATGAGTATACAGAATGCTCACACTTTATATGATTAAACCTAACTATCAGGAAGATAAATTATGAAAAAATTATTTCAAAACAGGTAAAATACTTAGGAATAAGTATAAGGAGACAAAAGTCCTTCACTCAAAATAAAAAGAAAGATGTAAACTGGCTAATTCAAGTTAATGTATGATAAAAACTGTCACAATTCTGTACATTAATTATCCTCCAATTAAAATAAATGAATTAATTTAAAATAGAAAATAAAAGATGTATTGTGCTCATGGATTTCAGAAACAATGTTTAAATTAACATATGGCCTAAGACAATCTACATATTCAATGCAATGCCTATCAAAATACCAATGACATTTTTCCACAAATCTATTCAAGTATTTGTATGAAAACAGAAAAGACTCTAATAAGCCAAACAATCTTGAAATAGAGGGAAAAAGCTAGGGGTTTCATATTCCGTGATTTTAAACTATAGTACAAAGATTCAGCAGTCAATACATTATGGTACTGACACAAAATAAACACATAGATGAATGGAATAAAATAAAGAGTTCAGAAGTGAATCCAGACTTATATAGTCAATAAATGTTTGACAAAGAAGGCAAGGATATACACTGGGAAGAAGACAGCCTCTTCAGTAAAAGATGTCAGGAAAACTGGACAATTACATGTGAAAAATCAAACTGAATTACTTTCCCTCACCTCATCCAAAGAACTCATATAGCTCCACATAGAAAAAAAGAAAAGAACAACATGATTAGAAAATGGCAGAAAGCATGGATAGATGTTTCTTCCAAAGAAGATATGCAGATGATAACATGACAAGCAAAAAATGCTCAGCATCACTAATGATGAAATAAATGCTAACCAAAACCAAAATGAGATATCAACCACAAGCTATCAGAAAGACTAATGTAAAAATATGACAACAAATGTTGGTGAAAATGAGGATAAAAGGAAACATTTTCACTATTGGTAGTAAAGTAAATTGATGCAGCTACTGTATAAACAGTATGATGTTTCCTCAGAAAGTTAACATGGGGCTTCCCCAGCAGCTCAGTCGTTAAAGAATTTTCCTACGCAGGAGATACAGGAGACACGGGCTCAATCTCTGTGTCAGGATGATCCCTTGGAGGAGGGCACAGTAACTGATATTTTGCTTGGAGGATCCCATGAACAAAGGAGCTTGGCAGGTTATAGTCCATTGGGTCACAAAGAGTCAGAAATGACTGAAGCAACTGAACTCACATGCCCTCATGCATGCACTGTATAAACAGTATGGTATTTCCTTAGAAAGTTAAGAATAGAACTATCATAGGATCCAGCAATTCCACTCCTAGGTATTTATCCCCAGAAAATGAGAACATTAGTTCAAAATATATATACACCCCAATATTAACTGCAGAATTGTTTACAATAGCCAAGATGTGAAAGCATCCTTAGTGACCATGATTGAATGAATAAATAAAGAATATATGATATGTACATACACATAAAGGGATATTACTTAGTGATGAAAAAAATGAAATATTACTGTTTGTGACAACATGGATGAGCCTAGAGGTTATTATGCCAGTGAAATAAGTCATATGGCAATAAGCAAAATGTTGTATAACTTCACTAATAAATGAATTTTTAAAACAAAACAAAGCAAATAGATAAACACAGCAATGTAAAAAACAGAACATATATACAGAGAACAAACAAGCAATTGACAGAGAGAAGGTTGAAGTGGAAAATAGAAGGTGAGGGAGATTAAGAAGCACAAACTTTCAGTTATGAAACAAATGAGTTAGAGATCTGAAAGGTACAGCGTGAGAAATATAGTTAATAATTATGTAATATATTTGTATAGTGATGGTAAAATAATCAAACAAAAATTCTTATAAAAGCAGATCAGATTTTTGATGATCAGAGATGGAGTTTAGGGGAAAGGGAAACTGGAGGAAGGTAATCAAAAGGTACATATTTCTAATTATAACAAAAGCAAGTAGTAGAGATATAATGTACACCATGATAAATATAATTAATATTGCTGTACATTGTTTATGAAAGTTTTTTAGTAAATCCTGAGTTTTCAACACAAAGTTGTTGTTTTTGTTTTTTTTTTCCCCCATTTCTTTAGTGTTGTGTATATATGACATTATAAAATTTAACTAAACATATGTTGGTAATAATTCTTAATGTATGTAAGCCAGTCATTATGTTTTTTAAACTTACACAGGGCTATGTCAATTATATCTCAATAAAACTGGAAAAGAAGCTAAAAATTGAAATAATGAAAACAAATTAGAAAAAGGAACAAATAGAGTTAATTTAGGGAGTTAAAAAAATGTCTCATCTGTAATGAATTTCTACCTGATAAAAGAAAAAAATAAATAAATAAATAAATGCATTAGTGCAGAATGAATGAATGTTTAATTCACCAGAATTAAGACCCTTATCTGAAGTATTTGCCAGATTTTCATAGGCAGTGCTCCATGTTATGACATCATTAGACAAGCTGAATTCAAAATTGATACGCTATACGAAAAATCTGGGAGCTGAATCTCCTGTCATTATATATGCATTGTTGCATATCTTTTGTGGGCTGGAAGAGCCTACCAAATTATCAGGAACAATAAGTTTACGTAGAGAGATTTGTGGAAACAGGAAGGGGAGGATAAGTGGGGTTGTGTAACCAGACTTGAAATTTCTCGATGTTTCCAGTTGTTGTAGTCATTTAGCCACAAGATTTTGAAAATATAGCATCAAGGTTGTTAGCGAATTGATTTTTTGTAGCAAAAACTTTTTTTTTTCTGTTTTCTTAATTAAAAACTCTAATGAACCAGGCCCGAGCACCTGACTCATGTATCCCACCTGGGCTCGGGCCTGGTGCACTGGGAGGACCCTGAGGAGTCGGGTGGGGAGGGAGGTGGGAGGGGGGATCGGGATGAGGAATACGTGTAACTATATGGCTGATCCATGTCAATGTATGACAAAACCCACTGAAAAAAAATAAAATAAAATAAAACAAAACTGCTGCAAAAAAAAAAACAAAAAAAAACAAAAAATAAAAAAAATAAAAAAAAATAAAAACTCTAATGAAAATGAAAATAGTTTTGGTGTGAAGCTGGACTGTCAAAATATGAGTTTTATTATCTGATTTAGAAATTGTGCTCCTGAAGAGAATAAAGACCCTTCATTCACAAATGTAATTTTTATACTTCTGACCTATGCAGTATTACAGCTTGATTGCTAAGTTTGAGAGGGTAACAGGCAGGAAGGCCAGGGGGTCTCCAAACGGAGGAAAGAGGCTGCAAGTGCCAGACATTTTTATCTCTCTTAAGCGGCAGGAAGAAACAATCCAGCGATATGTTTTTCCTTCTCTACACAAATTTAAAAGAAGGTTTCTCTTAAAATGCTGTGTTGCCATGACACCTGGTCTCACCTAAAGCTAACTACTCTCAAACCTTGAGTTAAACAATGCAATTCTTTTTCTTATGGAAATGTTGTCTTAAGCTATGTTAATGTACCCCAGACTCTACAAGTTGGTTCCACCAAACGGCCTAACTTACTTACTCAGGTATTGTTCCCCTAATCTATGTAAATGAAACTATTTGTTGGTATTCTGCCCTTCTACAAGATTCAAGTCAATTGTTTTATGGCCAGGGATGAATTATCTGGTGCCATTCTAAATTTTATGACATTCCTTTCTTTTCATTAACAGATTGTGAGTGACTACATAACATACAGCTAAAGACTAGGAGGGGGGTACTCTTTCCATCCCCTTCTGATGCCTATGTCAGAAGCTTTCTCTATCTCCTTTATACTTTAATAAAACTTTATTACACAAAAGCCCTGAGGGATCCAGCCTCATCTCTGACCCCAGATTGAATTTGTCTCCTCCGGAGACTAAGAATTCCGGCGTCTTATTGTTCAGCAACAACCTTTCAAGTTTTAGATACAGGCTAAGTTCAATCTTAGTATAGAGTACATTTCGTTAACAGTAAACATTAAATAGCTTCAAAAAGATAGAAAAATTACTTGAATACATACTATTTAAGATATAAGAAGATAAAGGAAGCTTTCTTTTTGTCTTATTTTAAATTATTACTAACACTACCCAAAATAGAATGGACTTGTCACTTGTTTATATACCATTTTGGTATAAATTAACTAATTTGAGGAATTCGTTCAAGCAACCAAATTCTTTACTCTATACTAAAATGTGTTAAAATATAAATATGATATCAAAATGCAAGGGTTCACACAAGATAATAACAAGGAAAGCATGTTTTTCTAATCAGTTATTAATTTGTAAGTAAAGTTTTTCTTTGATAAACATGACATCAACCTATAAATTAGAATTAAAAGAATATGATTTATTTTTGGATGCACTTTATAAATTCTCTCAAGCATTGCTATAGATCTAGATTTTTGTGACTTCATTTTCAATTTTGCTTTCTTCTAATGTCATTGATGATACAATTGCATTATAGCATTTTAGAGTAATTTATTATCTTAAGAAGGGACATTAATCACTCTCAAAGAATTACTATTATTTCTAGTTCTTTGCAGATTTGTTCATTAGAATGTTCATACAAATAATTATCCTGCTATATACTTAGTTCTGTCGGCTCTCATCTTTTAAATTAAACATTAAAATACATTATTTAGCTTTTATTTCCTATTAAATAAATTTACATTTGATTGTTCTGATGAACTTCAAGAAACTTTATTGCAAGTAATATTCTCTTCTTAACCTTCACTAGTTCCATCAATATTCTTCTTACATTTCAGACTGACATTAAAAAAATTTTAATCTATAGGTGGGGTTTCCTACTTTCAGATAAGGCTATACATTCTTTATACATAAATGCACTTCAAATGACCAGTTAAATTAAAAACTCATTCTGGGAAATTGGGTGGAACTCTTTTATTGCACGGGAGGTTAATATCATGTCCTTATTGAGAAAATGTCAGAGTGGAGAACATTCTTTTATAATCTTTATTTTGGTCAGCATGCAGGTCCAGGTTTTACTAATGAACATCTGCAGGTAGTGGTGCAGGAAACCTTGGCATAGGATAGAGAAGAGCCAACCTTAGTCTTAATCCCCATTACCAAGAAAATAATATTTATTACAAAAAAGAAATGGAAGTGATAAATACATTGACTCATGTACATCTTCAAAAATATTTCCTTAATACTTAAGGACACAAGCTGGCCTGATGATTCACTATTTTAAAGTTTATAAGAATAAGATAAATGGTAGACTAGGAAATCATTTAAATATCATGTTCACATATAATTTCAAGCTATACAGGACTCTAAAGATCATTCTACTTCAATCAGTGTTTAAGCAATTGAATAAACAATGTTGTTGATGTTCATCACCCAGTCATGTTCAACTCTCTGGGACCCCCATGAACTGCAACGTGACAGCCTTCCCTATCCTCAACTATCACCCTGAATTTGCGCAAAGTCATATCCACTAAGTCTGTGATGCCATTCAAACATCACATCTTCTGTCATCCCCTACCCCTCTTGTCCTCAATCTTTCCAGTATCAGGATTTTTTTTCAAGTGAATCTGTTTTACTAATGAGACAGCCAAAGTACTGGAGCTTCAACTTCAGCATCAGTCCTCCTAAAGAATATTCAGGGTTGATTTCCTTTAAGATTTATTGGTTTGATCTCCTTGTTATTCAACGGACTCTCAAAAGTCTTCTCCAACACCACGGTTTGAAAGCATGAATCTTCAGTGCTCAGGCTCCTGATGGTCCAAAGCTTATACCCACACATGAATGCTGGAAAACCCATAGCTTTGACTATACACACCTTTTTCAGCAAAGTGATGTCTCTGCTTTATAATATGCTGTCTAATTTGTCATAACTTTTCTTCCAATTAAAATATTTTAATGTCAAGGCTCCAGTTACTGGCCACAGTGATTTTAGACCCCAAGAAAATAAAACCTGTCACTGTTTCCAATTTTTCCCCATCTATTTGCCATGATGTGATTGGACTGGATGCCATGATCTTAGATTTTTGAATGCTTAGTTTTTAGCTAGCTTTTTCACTCTTCTCTTTCACATTCATCAAGAGGCTCTTTAATTTCTCTTCATTTTCTGTCATTAAAGTGGTATCATCTTCATATATGAGATTGTTGATATTTCTCCTGGCAATATTGATTTCAGCCTGTACTTCATCCAGCCCATCATTTTGCATGATATACTCTGCGTATAAGTTAAATTAGCAGGGTGACAATATACAGCCTTTATGTACTCTTTTCTCAATTTTGAACCAGTCTATTGTTATATATCTGGTTCTAATCATTGTTTCTTGTCCAAAGTTCAAGTTTCTCAAGAGGCAGGTAAGGTAGTCAGGTATCCCCACCTCTTTAAGAATTTTCCACTGTTTGTTGAAATCCACCTAAGAATTATGCAAAAAAGATCTTCATGACCCAGATAGCCACAATTGTGTGACCACTCACCAAGAACCAGACACCCTAGAATGTGAAGTCAAGCGGGCCTTAGGAAGCATCACATTCACAAAGCTAGTGAAGGTGATGTAATTCCAACTGAGTTATTTAAAATCCTAAAAGATGATGCTGTGAAAGTGCTGCATTTAATATGCCAGAAAATTTGGAAAACTCAGCAGTGACCACAGGACTGGAAAAGGTCAGTTTTCCTTCCAATACCAAACAAAAGCAATGAAAAATAATGTTCAAACTACTGCACAATTACACTCATCTCACATGCTAGAAAAGTAATGTTTAAAATTCTCCAAGCCAGGTTCCAACAGTATGTGAACTGTGAACTTCCAGATGTTCAAGATCGTTTTAAAAAAGGCAAAGAAAACAGAGATCAAATTGCTAGCATATGTTGGATCTTAGAAAAAGCAAGAGGATTCCAGAAAAACATGTATTTCTTATTTATTGACTCTGCCAAAGCCTTTGACTGTGTGGATCACAACAAACTGGAAAATTCTTACAAAGATGGGAATACCAGAACACCTGACCTGCCTCCTGAAACATCTGTACGCAGGCCAAGAAACAACAGTTAGAACTGGACATGAAACAACGGATTGGTTCCAAATTGGGAAAGGATAGCATCAAGCCTGTATATTGTCACCCTGCTTACTTAACTTATATGCAGAGAACATCATGAGAAACACTGGGCTGGACAAAGCACAAGCTCGAATCAAGATTTCCAGGAGAAATATAAATAACTTCAGTTACACAAATGACACCACCCTTCTGGCAGAAAGCAGAGAAGAACTAAAGAGTCTCTTGATGAAAGTAAAAGAAGAGAGTGAAAAAGTTGGCTTAAAATACAACATTCAGAAAATCAAGATCATGGCATGCAGTCCCATCACTTAATGGCAAATAGATTTGGAAACAATAGAAACAGTGAGATACTTTATTTCCTTGGGCTCCAAAATCACTGCAGATGGTCACTACAGCCATGAAGTTAAAAGATGCTTGCCTCCTTGGAAGGAAAGCTAAGACCAATCTACCCAGCATGTGGTCTGTCTAGACAGCAAATGTTCTGTCTAGTTAAATCTATGATTTTTCCAGTAGTCATGTATGGATGTAAGAGTTAGATAATAAAGAAAGGTGAGCACCAAAGAATTAGTATTTTTTTCTTTTTTAGAATTAATATTTTTGAACTGTGATGTTGGAGACTCTGAAGAGTCCTTTGGACTGCAAAGAGATCAAACCAGTCGGTCCTAAAGCAAATCATTCCTGAATAGTCATTGGAAAGACTGCTGCTGAAGCTGATACTCCAATACTTTGACCACTTGATGAGAAGAACTGACTCATTGGAAAAGACCCTAATGTTGGGAAAGATTGAAGGTGGGAGGAGAAGGCAACTACTCAGGATCATTGGTTAAATGGCATCACTGACTCGATGGACATGAGTTTGAGCAAACTCTGGGATTTGGTGATGGACAGGAGAGTTTGGTATGCTTCAGTCTGTGGGATCACAAAGAGTCAGACACGACTGAGCAGCTGAACTGATCTGAACCCAGTCAAATCTTTAAGGTAGTCTATGAAGCAGAAGTAGATTTTTTTTTTTAATCCCCTTGCTTTTTCTATGATTCAATGGATGTTGTCAATTTGATCTCTTGTTCCTCTGCCTTTTCTAAATGCAGCTTGTGCATCTAGACATTCTCAACTCACATACTGCTGAAGCCTAGCTTGAAGGATTGTGGACTTTATCTTGGTAGCATGTGAAATATGTGCAATAGTATGGTAATTTGAGTAATTATTGGCATTGTTTTTCTTTGGGGTTGGAATGAAAATTAATCTTTTACAGTCCTGTGGCCACTGCTGAGTTTTCCAGATTTGCTGGCATATTGAGTTCAACACTGTAACAACATCATCTTTTAGGATTTGAATAGTTCAACTGGAATTCCATCAGCTTTGTAGAAATGCTTTCCAAGGCCATCTTGACTTCAAACTCCAGGATATCTGGCTCTAGGTGAGTGACCACACCATGTGGTTATCTGGGCCACCAATTATTTTTTTGTACAGTTCTTCTTTGTAATATTGCCACCTCTTTTAATCTCTTTTACTTCTGTTAGGTCTTTGCCATTTCTGTCCTTAATTGTGTCCATCTTTACATGAACTATACCCTTGGAGTCTCTAATTTTCTTGAAGAAATCTCTAATTCCTCCCATTCTATTACTTTTCTCTATTTCTTTGCATTGTTTACTTAAGAAAGTTTCTTATGTCTCTTTGCTATTCTCTGGAGCTTTGCATTTAGTTGGGTATATCTTTCACTTTTACTTCTCTTCTTTTCTGAGCTATTTGTAAGGACTCACACAACCACTTTTCTCTCTTGTATTTCTTTTGGGGGGATGATTTTGGTCACCACCTCCTATAGAATGTTATGAACCGCTGTGCATACTTCTTCAGGCATTCTGTCTACTAGGTCTAATCCCTTGAGTCTACTTGTTACCCACACTGTATAATCATAAAGGGTTTGAGTTAGGTCATACCTGAAATAAATTAGTTATAACCAATTCTGCTTAATATTCTCATTTACTCTCTTAATCTCTTTTTATTTCCACTATTTTCTACTAAGGTTATTTTAACACTGTTTAGTTTTTTTTTTTTTTTTAACTTAACTACTCACTTTGACTCCATTGCTCTCTATTTTATATACTTTCTGTGTCCTCTTTTTGCATTTGTTAGAAAAACAGAAAATTTTTTAAAGAGTTTAGAAATTTTAGACAGATTTTAGTTTAAAAATTTTCCTTGGTCAATTAGATTTTTCTTCTAATATTGAAGAAATGATATCATACTTAAAAAAAAAATGTTTTGCAAAATCACTGTTATTATTTCATTGAGATTTCACTGAGAATTTTTACCAGTTTGAATAAAGTGCTGTAATCTCACCAGGGAAGCCTATGGTTGCCTGGTATAATATTAGGCTTTATCACACAGGTATTGAATGATCAGTGCCCCTTCTTAGCTACCACATATTTCAGTCATTCATATGCATTTTTAACAGTAATGGATGCTTGATTGAATTTCAAATTAAAAAAAAAAAAAGTATAAGAAAAGAGGAGACACAATTTTCAAAGAAATGATAGCCAGTAAAGAAGCATGGCACTCCTATTAGATCTACCAGAAAGGATTAAGTGATACTCTCAACATATAAAAATAATGGCCATAGCAGTTGGTGAAAATGGACTGTCTATTAAGCTTAATAAAATCATTGACCAGAAAACTAAGTGGAATTAATTGGACCACTTTGAATATTTAACCAATGTAAATGTTTCTTTGTTAAGGAACTGCACCATCTAGAATTAATCCAATCTAGTTTATTGTGCATTTCCAACTGATCAATTAACATTAACATAACAGGACTTTTACCTCTACTCTTTGGTAAAAAATACTGACTCTTTTGAGTTTTTAATCAGCTGTCAAATTAATTCTGAGGGGCTTCTATAAATGATACAAGAAGCCTCATTTGTTTTCCTTATTGGTCCACTTGGTCCTTGGCAAAAAAATCTTCCTCTATTAATCATTAGAAAAATGTTAATTTTCCTTGGAGGAGTTGACTTTGGAGTATATATCTATAAATATATAAGGTCATTTTATGGAAAAGTACGCAGATGAAGAAGGATTAGAATCATAAAAAAGCAAGAGAATGAATACTCAGGAGAATGGAAAACAAGAGCATTGGGAACCAGACATCAAGGGGCAGGTGTGAAGTAGTGCTGCAGTGAGAGAAACTTATAAAGGGGAACCTTAGTTCCAGCCAGTGTGTCTGATTAAAACACAAGAGAAGTGGCCCCAGCATAGAAACTTCACAGGCTTATTGTGTCTTACTTTCATTTCTAGAAGTTTAATTATACAGAATCTTCACTGGTAAACTTTTGAGACTAATATTTTTAATATAAGTTGAATAAGTCAGTAAAAAGATACATATATTGAGATTTTGCAAGGACTATATAATCATAGAATATGCATTTAAATTTAAGGAAATTCCAAAAGGATTTAAAATTCCAAAATTTTAAATTTAATGAAATTTCAGAAATTCCAAAATAATTACTATCTTAATTTCTTCAAGAAAGAATATGCATTAAATATATTACATTTAATATATATCAAATGTTGAACATATAGTCACATCCAACTCTTTGCACACCCTTGGACTGTAGCCTACCAGGCTTCTCTGTCCATGGAATTTACCATGCAAAATAGTAGAATGAGTTGCCATTTCCTACTCTAAGGGATCTTTTTGACATGTGTTTCTGTGTTTCTGTTTCTCCTGCATTGGCAAGTGAATTCTTTACCACTGGTGCCACCTATTCTAACACCTGTGCTTTCCACGGTTCTCAGTAAAAATGGTGGAAATACTGCTTTCAACTAGGATAATCCTTCATCATTTAGAGGCACTGGAATATGAGGGGTGTTTCTAGGTGCTGCAATTACTGGATGGTGCTACTGTAGCTTGTGGCCCATCCCAAGTGTCAGTGTTCCCTTTGCTACTGGGAAATACTAGATGTCACATTATCAGGTCAGAGTTATGTATTTATTTATTTATTTATGTAACTCTATTTATGTGGAGGGGAATGAGTGGTGTGGCAGTTTGACTTAAATAGCTTTGCTTTTAGTTTGCCAAAAGTCAGTTTTCGGAATTCCTGTTTTGGCATATCTGCATTCTATCTTTAGTTAGAATAAGAAATTTATGTTGGGTAAAAGTGGGAATATACAGTCATCTTTAGATGACTATATACATCTTTTCTAGAGAATTGATTTCCAAAAGTGGAGTGCTCTTAAAAATTTAGTTGTTAAATATCACCTCTTAGGTCTGTTCAGATTTTTTGAAACTGTATTTCTATTCAGACTGTGATATATATTTATGCTTTCCCCCACAATATTATTTATAAACAATTGACTGGAAAAATTTCAGTCTTCAACTCCAAATTTTTAGGTATCTGGTCATTATATCTCACCTATTCCCATGATTTATAAATAAAACCACAAATGCTACAATGAAACAGAAGCAAAAAAGAAAATTTACCCTATGAGTTATAAATATATTCTATGTAGGCTAAGGACAATAGCAATGAAATAATATTCTAACATGCCAAATACTCTAAGAGCTCAAACGTAGTACCGCACTTAATCCTGACAATGATATTAAGAATGTAAATGCTATCATGTTACTTATTTTGCATGTAGGAATATGATATACACAAAAACTAAGTAACATCATATAACTACCATAAGATAGTTAGAATATAGTCCCAGACAAACTAACTTATGTAATAAATTCCAATGGTCTCTCTTTACAACTTTTTATCACACACACACACACACACACACACACACAATGTATAGTGACACATTGTCTTTCTAAAACAAATCAATTCAAGGTAAAACTTACTGCTAGAATTTTCAGAGATTTTTGAATGTAAAAATGAGTAAAAGAGAAAATAACATTTCTAATGGACAAAAAATAAGGGAAATATTTAAAGCTATTAACTCAATCAAGAATTACAATTGCTTTGGTTGATTTCCACTCTTTGGGTAGTGAGAAGAATAAGAGAGAGAAAGATGGAGGAAAGAAAAATCAGAGAAAGAATGATTAATTCAGATTTCCTACAGTCTAGAAATGCTACTATTATGAATAATTAGCATAATACCATTTAAAATGTTAAAAGTGGATTGACACAATAGTCTAGAATATGAAATGTATTAAGTAATTTTTAAAGTATCCTCAATAAAAGCTCCAAAAATATGTATTTCATAGGCCTATTTTATTTAAAACTTTAAGGTTTATAACTCATATTCATCCACTGAAAGAATAAGTCATTGAGAAGAAAAAGCTTTTTCCAACATAATTTCTGATATTGGTACATTCTGCATCCAAAATTTTTCAGAATTTATTTTTGTACAAAAGTAGACCCTTTCAGGGTTTGTACATTTTCCATCGATTCATTTCAATGATTTATTACTTATCATTATCATGCACAGTTAATCATCCCCTTTTTTGAATGCATTCTATCTTTAATTCCATTATGTCAAACTCCACTCTTTTCCTTTCCCACCCTGGGGCATGCCTCCTCAGCATCCTCAGATTGACCTTCTTCACCTAAAGAGAATTCTAGGGCTCAGTCTCTTCTCTTTTCCTCTTTCTTATCTTTCCCCAACTTTCAATCTGCAGTTTTTCTTCAGTCAACCTACTCAGGTTCTTGATGACAATTCCATCTACACCCTCCCTCCTTAAATGAGTTAGAATTCTAGATTCATACAGACATACTAATTGGTATAACTACTTTAATCTTTACCTACATTTATAAAACATTTCAAACTAAATGTCTACCACCTCCTTACTATAATGTTTTCCAGCCTTCTCAGTATCAGGGTATCATCAAACCCCAAACTAGCAGTCATCTATAATAATTTTTATTTCCCTGATATCACTTGATCAACGCTAATTGTAATATTATTGATCTTATCTCCAAAGTGTAATCCTTCACCCCATTACTTCTGCCACCACCCTAGTCCAAGATACTCTTTCTTCTTCCCTAGATTTCCACAATTACCACCTAACTGGTGTCCCTACTTCAACTCTTACCAATGGAGGAACAGCTAAGTGCATTTCAAAGGGTCTCAATGAGTATTGACCTCCCTGTCCAGAGTCTTTACATTACACTGAGAATAAGTGACTAAACCTTTCAAACATCCTCTCTCTACTTCCCTAGACTCACTTGCTTTCATACTCCAGGCTTCTTTCCTTTTTTCTTTCATGGTTTTCCAGATTTATCTTCTCCTCAGATCTTTGAGCTTGCTTCTATCCCTGCTAAATTTAATCTGTGCAAGGGAGATTATATGTCTAGCTGTTTTTACTGATTTTGACCTAATTAAACATGTCCTTTTCCAGATTCCTTCACTTCTCTTTTATTTAAGAAAGTTCTTCTTCCCCAAATCACCTTCCTATTTCCCCCATTTTATTTGATACAATATACTGTTATAACTCTTTAAAACCATATGTTTCTACTTACTGATAAGAATTTATTGATAATCTCTCCCCACTATCTTCCTATCTGACTTTTTTTCCCCAGGGCTTCAACAGTAACTGGTGAATTTCTAGTGCTTTCTAATTGTGTATTCAATAAGTGAACAAAGTAACACACTAAGCTTTGAATAATAAATAAAAATATTAAATGTACATCAGATTATACAACTTTGAATTATTTAGCTATATTGAAAGGATGAAATATTTACTCAGAGAAAGTTGACCACAAAATCTGGAAGAAGGCCATAGGCAGTTTTGCAGGTTACAGAACATCACCAAGTAATTACGGTGCCTTTACAATTTCTGAAAATAAATATAAAAAACCCAGGAGACTTTGTTTTTCAAACATTTATGTATCAGCCAAAAAGATTGTTGGACCAAAACCTGGCGGTCCAGAGTCGACGATGAGAGAGTGAAAGAAAGAAAGAGGCTAGTATTCCCTGGGTTAGGCAGCCGGCTTTCATGCTCCAGGGAGTCAGCCAGAAATACACACACACACACACACAGAGAAAGACAGAAAGAAAGAAAGAAATACACAGTACCCCAAGCTCTAATGGAGCAAAGGTGTTTTAATCAGCATAGTGTGGGCATATATATTGTCTTACAAGGTAGTTATTCTCCGCAAAGATAAAGATTAAAATTCCAGACTTACAAAACACAAGGTGATCCCTATTAAGAGAGAAGAGGGTACTTACCACCATAATGAGAAACTAACAAAGGAAATGCCTGGATTCCTCAGCCCCGGGGAAAGGCATGCCTCTCCTCTTAATTCCTGAATATTCAGGAATTAATAAGGACCGAAGGACCAAAACAGCACACAGGGAGCCTCCTGTTAAATTCTTCCTGACAAAGATGTTTGAGATAGGCAGTAGAAATACTATTAAGGATAGGAAATGTAAACATGAATAAAATCCTAATCACATATAAGTAGCTCCGTATTTCACCGTGAACTTCCCTTCCCTCCTATCCCAGGTGGGAGTTCCTTTTGTCTAGACTGATCTCCAAAGATTAAGAATACAGTCATTCAAGAAGTCCCTTGTTTTCCTCTGTTTTCTGTGTCTCCCTGGAGGACCCTACCTTGAGTCTGTAGGCTTCAACTGGAGGCAGCTCAATTCTACACCATATGGGAATCTGAATTATATGAAAACTCCTTCCACTCACCTCTGCAATATACAAAGTAACATTTCTATTCCAAATATGAAAAACTTGTTTCCAAATTTGACTTATTTATATAGTCTAACTAAATCTATCTTGTAAATACTAGAAGCATGGCATCTCATTTCACCCCTAACTTGTTGGAGAAATGAACATAGTAGACTCTTATTGGGAGTGAACTCCAAAACACTAAACATTGTGGACTTTTTAGTAAACAGGGAAAATGTAAATTTTCTAAATTCAACATGAATAGATACAGATTCAGCTCATGACTACATAACATAAACAATAGTCAAATCTTTATCTTCCTCTGATTGAAATCTCCTTTAATTGTTTCACTTACAAGCTAACCACTTACCTTATTTCAACTATTTGATTATTTATTAGTTACCAAAGGATGATTCTTCTATATCACAGATTTAAGAGAAAATTTTAGCTCGAAATCCTTAATAGACAAACCCTAAGTCAAGTTCTCAACTGTGTAATTTACATATTTTTCCAGGGTACAGCTGGGTGTGAAATACAGCTTTGTGGTGTCATTTAAGAAATATGAGTTGTTCAAATCAAAATTTTAAACGATGAGGACTTCTCCCTGAGAGTTGTTCTAAATGTTAAATCAAGTGTTACAGGATCAAGAGGTAATTCTACAAAGAATCTCTTTGTGAAAAGGAGGGGAAAAATGGGAAAAAGAATCCAAGAGACTATAACCTATGAGACCAAAAGATAAACATATAGCATATATAGGTATAGCAAAACAATAATGATGACATATTGCTATTTCACATTTTCTCATTGATAAAGTAAATATCTTCTTATGATTTACTATAGATCAAAACAATATAAGACAAGTGAAACCTTAAACATACTGAACTGACAGCTCTCTATGAATTGTAACTGCATCTTATTATATTTGGAACCAGTCATTTGAGCTCTCTTTTGAAATGGACAATATATTAACAAATTTACAAGTGTTCTTTCATCTTCAAAATACCCCCCTAACTAAGTTACTACTGTTAAAAATTCACAGAGGATTGTCTTTAATTTTAAGTAACTAAGGGTTTCCCTGGTGGCTCAGGCAGTAAAGAATCTGCCTGCAAAGCAGGAGACCCAGGTTGGATCCCTAGATCTGATTCCTGCCTCAGGAAGATCCCTTGGAGAAGGGAATTGTAACTCACTCCAGTATTCTTGCCTGGGAAATCCCATGAACAGAGGAGTCTGGTGGGCCACTGTCCTTGGAGTTGCAAAGAGTCGAACATGACTGAGCAACCAAGCACAGCACATGGTTGAAATACATACTAACATTAATTTTAGAGTCTATGTCTTTTTGTATAACACAAGCACTTTATTCACTTTTTTTCACCCCTATGGGGAAAATTCTTTATCATAAACTAGCAACTAGAAAGTTTGATCTGTAACATATATATCCTTATATTAGTGTAATCAGAAGATAAAAACATCTCAGTGGTATAGCACAGTTCATATCAGGAAGGAATTCCCTTCCAATTATTCATTCAGGAATAATGAATATTATTCTTTCATTTGTGTCATTGCTAATTTCAAGGTGTTGCTTCCATGATCCCCCCCCCCCCCTTTTATTTTATTTTTTTGCATCAAATCATAGAAAGGGGCCTGGAAATGGTATTTATACCTTCTCAGTTCCATTGACTACAATTCAATCACATGGTAACATTTAGCTAAAAGAGAAGATTAGAAATGAGACTTAGCTCCATGCCTGGGAAGACGATAAAACAATTGGTGAAGAGAAAAAGATGGTCAATATTCTTTATCATCTAAAGAATTTATCATCTAAATCTATTTCATTCTTTCTCCCATAACTAGAATTCCTTATCCTCTCTTACAAAGAGAGCAAACCAAAGTCATACCTAACCATTTAATACACAAAAACTTACCATATCCTTGTTGTCTAACAAAATACTGTACTATTTTGGGAGCCATGCAAACCTCCACTTTAAAAAATATATTCATCATTGTAGGAGCTTTTTTATATCATGATGCTTAAATTTATATGAAAGTATTCTTGATATCTATCCTGGTTTCTTATGAAGAAATTTAATAGAATGCACATACACTTAATGTCTAGTCTATGCTTAATTTGTTATCAAGATGAATTATCTGACCTTTAATATAATAGTCAGGATTTGTTGCAATAAATGTGCAATCTAATTTTCTGACCCAATTTTTCTAGTAGCAATTATAACTTGTTCATCTTAATAAATAAATAAATAGGTAATAAACACGGAAAGCAGAGGCTCCACAATTTTTTCTACTTTGTTCTGGAGAACATCCATTTCATGTTGAAAATTTGTTACCAAAAAAACATATGTTGCTTTCACAGTTAATATTTCCCAAACATATAATTTCCTTTTCTTTGTTCCTGGAAACATTGTTACTTACAAAAGAAACAACAAGAAATTGAGGAAAGGTTCAGTAAATATTATTGCACCAACATGTATTTTTTTTTTAAATGAAATTTTCTGGAGAGAAGGAAAACCAGAAATTTTCATATTAGAACTACTTGATTTTTTCTACCAGTCTCAACTTGTGTACCTCTTGGGATAGTCTATATTTTCAAATATAGCTTTCCACTATTTCCCTTAAATGCCCAAATAGTTTTTTAAAAATTAAATTTTGTCCATTATCTTTGCTTATTTATTGGTGGGACTTACATAAACTTAAATATAGTCATTATTATAATTTTCATCCTCTAAAACCCATTTCCAACAAATTCAATACTCACTGAAATGTGATGCAAATCTGCCAAACGGTACTTCTGCTGCCTTGTTTTCTAATTTACATAAAATGCTATTTTTTCCAGAATATTCCAACATTTGTAAAAAGAAGAAACAATAAGAAATAAGTTAAGCTCATAGTAAACATTCAACTGTAAAATCATTTCTATAGTTTTTTTTTTTGTTTACACATTTTTCCTACTGAACTGCAAAAAAAAATAAAATTGTGACTTATTTAGGGTTTCCACATATCATAATTATGAAGAATCAGTTTATTTATCTTTAAACTTGAAATACAATTATCATCAAAGTTAAATCAAACGACAGCAAATTATTTGAGTTGCAGAAAACATAATCCAGATCGTACTTCAGAGACTTATTTTATCTTTTGTGAAAAAGAGCTGATAAAAGATTCAGCTGACCAAAATAACAGAGATAAAAGTTTAATAAGTAGTGTCTTTTTCTGAGATTTAAATGCATTTGTGATTTATGAATATTTCAAAATTTGATATGCTGCTGTTAAAAAAGAATAAGGAAATGATGTGCCTACTTTAGTCCCCACTTAAAAAAATATATACCTATAAAGAGGAACACACTCTATCTGGAGGTGAAATACAAATGATGGTAGTCTAAAATTTATCTCAAGAGGAACCATTGAAGATATGACAGTAGGAGAAGAGAGGCATATAAATACCTCAGACAAGTTGTTTTGAGCTCTATGGCAAACAGGCAAAACAGCCATACAAAAGAAGGAGGTTCATGAAACTGTGGTTCTGGAGCTGCATCCGGAAAGATGAAGAACTGATGAGTTCATTTGAGTAAGGAGTGAAAAACCTGGCCAGGCAGTGTGAGGGCATTGATCAGAGCCAGAGGAGCTGAGGAGAAAGCAAATCGTGTTTTAGGAATATGAGATACAGTATATGCATAGATGCCAAATGTGAGATGTGTGAGAGGAATTTGCAGATGATTAAATCCTTGTGCAGTGGCTTTCTCCCTTCCGTGTTCCCTTATATGCATACTTATTCTGGCTGAATTCTCTCACTCAGACTAATCCAAGAGGTGGGTACCACTGTCTCTTTATCAGAAATAGAGTTCATACTCCTTCAAGTTGGAGCTTGTACTATGTAACTTATTTCAATATTCTGAGCCATTGTTGACCCTAGATTAGCACAGCTTGCTTTAATATTTTATTGTACACATATTCTTCTTCCTCCAACTCTTTAAACACATTTTAACTGACTGTGAGGAAAGAGCAAATTAATTAAGAAGGCATGATCAGGATCTCTTGCCCCGTGGACACTTGCTCTTGCCTCACACTTTGTGAATAATGATTATGTAACTGTTGAGACCATGTACAGCACTGGGATGCATGCCATGAAATACCTGCTTGGTCATGGGCTACTTGTGCAGTATGCTTATGTGAGCTTCTCCATGAAGCCCTGGCGCTCCTGTATTGTGGCTACGCTGGAGCAGCATCATGGCGATGTTACATGAGGTTATGTTATGGCCGCTGCCGTGGCGGCGCCATCAGCCGGAGAGGGGCCGTGTTGTGGCTGCCGCGCCAGCCAGGAGAGCGTCAATGTGTCTGCAGTTCCTACAGCTCCTCCTGTCTTCTCCCAGCCTCCTAGCTCATGCCTTGCCTACCCTGGGCTCAGTGAACAGTGAGCACAGTGTGAACAGCGAGACTCTGACTCTGCTTAAGCTTTTACCACTGCTACAAACTTAAATGCATAGCAGTGGTTTAATAAAGTTTGACTGACTTTCACAATTTAGGACTTTTTGTTAGCCTTTCTGATGGTAGAATGGAATTACTAAAAAAACGCAGTATCTGGTCGCCTTCTTAGGAACAATATGTTTTAACTTTATGAGTATTGTAACAAATTACCACAAGTAGAAGCTTAAAACAACACAAAATTATTATTTTATTGTTTTTGGAAGTTAAAAGTCTCACAGCTTCACCCAACTAAAACTAGAATGTTGACAAGATGCATGCCTTTACTTTACTTTGCCTTACCTTACCTTACCTTTCTCTACTTTACTTTGCTTTACGTTAGTTTACTGGAGGCTAATCATTTCCTTGCCTCTCCAGATTCTAGAGGGTGTTTGCTTTCTTTTGCTCATGTCCCCTTTCCTCTGTCATCAAAGTCTGAAAAAACGGTTAAAATTCTTTTCAAATTTCATCACTGTAATCTTGATTCCACTGTGACATCTCCGCTGGCTTTTCTGTCTCCCTCTTCCACTTTTAGGGATGTTTGTGTTTTATTGAGTCCACTGAAATAGTCCCTTACAATCTCACATCTTCAATTCAGCTGATTAGCAACCTGAATTCCACCAATGACCTCATTTCCACTTTTTTCTATAACCTGAATATATTCATAAATCTGAGGACTGGGAAGTGGATATATTTTATATTCTGCCTATTACAGGAACTTTTGATGAGTTTTTATTTCAGGATCAACTCCAATTTATATTTAACTATTTTCCTTTCTAGAGGGTTTTCAAGTTTAGATACGATGGTCAAATGCTAAATAAATAAATACCAAAAAAAATCTGATTCTTCTCATTATTGGTTTCTAATCATTTATCTTGTTGAGAATGTATAATCAATTTTAAATACATAATTTATCTCTAATGTAGACTTAAATTTATTATTCATACATTTCTGATAGTTAATCTCTGGAAGTAAAAGCTTGCAAATGTGTGAAACACATAAACAGATGCTCTGCTACATCAGACTAATTCCAGATATTTTAATTGATTACTCCCCGTTTTCTATAAAACAAGTCACCTGTGAGCCAGACCTGTTTCTAATCTTACTTGAAAATTAAAATCAAGCTACAATGAAAAAAGTTCCATGTCCTTATGTATAAGGGTATCTGAAGTAAACGACCTAGCACTTCATTTTATGAGGTTTTTAATAGTCTGACAATTTTTGTCTTTTGATTGGAAAGTTTAACACTCTAGCATTAAATGTGATTCCTAATTTATTTGAATTGATTTTATCCATCTTATGTAAGCAGCCTTTTAATATATTTTAATCTCATTTTTTAACATTCCTGTATTCTTTGAAACATTTAAATGTTTTTGGTCCCTGACAAAAAATTTTGATTTATTTAACTGTCTTATATAAGCAGTAGCTTATTATGTTTTTTTCCCCTCAGTTTTTTTTACCTTCATGTATTCTTTAAAATCTTTTCAATTTTTTTTGTACTCTATCTCATTTCTATTTTTTTCTGTTGTTGAGATGCATAATACTAGTCAGCAACTTATTTATGGATTTTGTTTCTATGTTTGTTTTAAAAACTAATTGATTTTTAAGATCATATGCTTTTATTTGTTATTCTATACTCTTAGTAAGGTAAGTCTGGTTACAGTTTTTAAATTTAATTTTCTTTAATTTCAATCATGGAGCTTGAGTATGTTTCACTGACTTTTGCAAATTTTAAGCTATAATAACCGATTTATTTTCAGAGGATTGTGTAATCTTTTCATAGGCTTGTGTCAGAACTGAAGTCTCTTTCCTCATAGTTGCTTCTGAATGATCACACCCAGCACTGCCTGACATCTTCACTGCATTCTAGGTAATTATTCAGTTCAGTTCAGTTCAATCACTCGGTCGTGTCCGACTCTTTGCGACCCCTTGAATCGCAGCACCCCAGGCCTCCCTGTCCATCATCAGCTCCTGAAATTTACTCAAACTCATCTCCATCGAGTCAGTGATACCATCCAGCCATCTCATCCTCTGTCGTCCCCTTCTCCTGCCCCAAATCCCTCCCAGCATCAGGGTCTTTTCCAGTGAGTCAACTCCTCGTATGAGGTGGCCAAAGTATTGGAGTTTCAGCTTCAGCATCAGTCCTTCCAATGAACACCCAAGACTGATCTCCTTTAGGATGGGCTGGTTGGATCTCCTTGCAGTCCAAGGGACTCTCAAGAGTCTTCACCAACACCATAGTTCAAAAGCATCAATTTTTAGGTGCTCAGCCTTCCTCACAGTCCAACTCTCATATCCATATATGGTCATTATTAACATGCCCCAATTAATTAAAATTTTGTTCCATTATTTAAATATTACCTTGTTTTTTTTTTTTTTTTTTTTTTTTTTTTTTTTTTTTTTTTTTTTTTATGTTTCATTTTACTTCTGAAAAATTTCTTCAAAATCTCTTTGGATCAGTTTGCTTAGTTTTACACCTCCTGTTCAGTTAAGTTCAGTCTCTCAGTTGTGTCTGACTCTTTGAGAACTTATGGACTGCAGCACGCCAGACTTCCCCGTCCTTTACCAACTCCCAAAGCTTGCTCAAACTCATGTCCATTGAGTCAGTGATGTCATCCAACAATCTCCTCTGGCATCCTCTTCTCCTCCTGCCTTCAATTTTTCCCAGCTTCAGGGTCTTTTCCAATGAGTCAGTTCTTCAAATTGGGTGGCCAATGTATTGGAGCTTGAATTTCAGCATCAGTCCTTCCAATGAATATTCAGGACTTATTTACTTTAAGATTGACTAGTCTGATCTTTTGGATTGACCAGCAGTCCAAGAAACTCTGAAGAGTCTTCTCCAACACCACAGTTCAAAAGCATCAATTCTTCAGTACTCAGCTTTCTTTATGGTTCTGTTCTCACATCCACACATGACTACTGGAAAAACCATAGCTTCGACTAGAAAGACCTTTGTCAGCAAAGTAATGCCTCTGCTTTTTAATATGCTGTCTAGGTTTACCATAGCTTTTCTTCCAAGGAGCAAGTGTCTTTTAATTTCATGGCTGCAGTCACCATCTGCAGTGACTTTGGAGCTCAAGAAAATAAAGTCTCATTGTTTTCATTGTTTCCCCATCTACTTTCCCTGAAGCGATGGGACTTGATGTCATGATCTTAGTTTTCTGAATGTTGAGTTTTAAGCCAACTTAACACCTCTTGAATTTCTTTTCCATGGGAATGGTCTTAATCCCTGTCTCTTGTACAATGTCACAAACCTCCGTCCATAGTTCATCAGACACTCTATCAGATCTAGTCCCTTAAATCTATTTCTCACTTCCACTGTATAGTCATAATGGATTTGATTTAGGTCATGCATGAGTGGTTTCTCTTGGCAAAACTCTATTAGTCTTTGCCCTGCGTCATTCCATACTCCAAGGCCAAATTTGCCTGTTATTCCAGATGTTTTGTGACTTCCTACTTTTGAATTCCAGTCCCCTATAATGAAAAGGACATCTTTTTTGGGTGTTAGTTCTAAAAGGTCTTGTAGGTCTTCACAGAACCCTTCCATTTTAGCTTCTTCAGCATTATTGGTTGGGGCATAGGCTTGGATTACCATGATATTGAATGGTTTGCCTTGGAAACGAACACAGATCATTCTGTCGTTTTTGAGATTGCATCCAAGTACTGCATTTCAGACTCTTTTGTTGACTATGATGGCTACTCCATTTCTTCTAAGGGATTCATGCCCACAGTAGTAGATATAATGGTCATCTGAGTTAAATTCACCCATTCAAGTCCATTTTAGTTCGCTGATTCCTAGAATGTCAACATTCACTCTTGCCATCTCCTGTTTGACACTTCCAATTTGCCTTGATTCATGGACCTAACATTCCACGTTCCTATGCAACATTGCTCTTTACAACATCGTACCTTGCTTCTACCAGCAGTCACATCCACAACTGGGTATTGTTTTTGCCTTGGCTCCATTCCTTCATTCTTTCTGGAATTATTTCTCCATTGATCTCCAATACCATATTGGGCACCTACTGACCTGGGGAATTCCTCTTCAGTATCCTATCATTTTGCCTTCTCATACTGTTCATGGGGTTTTCAAGGCAAGAATACTGAAGTGGTTTGCCATTCTCTTCTCCAGTGGGCCACATTGTGTCAGACCTCTCTACCATGACCCTACCATTTTGGGTGGCCCCACATAGCATGACTTAGTTTCATTGAGTTAGACATGACTGTGGTCCTATGATCAGATTGGCTAGTTTTCTGTGATTATGGTTTTAGTGTGTCTGCCCTCTGATACCCTCTGGCAATACTTACAGTCTTACTTGTGTTTCTCTTACCTTGCACATGGGGTATCTCTTCACGGCTGCTCCAGGACCTAACAGAAGCAGAAGATATTAAGAAGAGGTGGCAAGAATACACAGAAGAACTGCACAAAAAAGATTTTCATGACCCAGATAATCACAATGGCATGCTCACTGACCGAGAGTCAGACATCCTGGAATGTGAAGTCAAGTGGGCCTTAGAAAGCATCACTACGAACAAAGATATTGGATGTGATGGAATTCCAGTTCAGCTATTTCACTTACTCCTTGGAAGGAAAGTTACAACAAACTTAGAAAGCATTTTAAAAAGCAGAGACATTACTTTTCCAACAAAGGTCTGTCTGGTCAAGGGTATGGTTTTTCCAGTGGTCATGTATGGATTTGAGAGTTAGACTGTGAAGAAAGCTGAGGGCCGAAGAACTGATGCTTTTCAACTGTCGTGTTGGAGAAGACTCTTGAGAGTCCCTTGGACTGCAAGGAAATCCAACCAGTCCATCCTAAAGGAGTTCAGTCTTGGTTGTTCATTGGAAGGACTGATGCTCTAGCTGAAACTCCAATACTTTGGCCACCTCATGCGAAGAGTTGACTCAGTGGAACAGACCCTGAAGCTGGGAGGTTTGGCCGCAGGAGGAGAAGGGGACGACAGAGGGTGAGATGGCTGGATGGCATCACTGACTCGATGGACATGAGTTTGAGTAAACTCCATGAGTTTGTGATAGACAGGGATGACTGGCATGCTGCGATTCATGGGGTCGCAAAGAGTTGTACACGACTGAGCAATTGAACTGAAGTGAACTGAACATCTCTTGTTACTTATACATATTTTAACAACTTTTTTTTTCTTTTTACTTTTAAAAACAAATTTACTATATTTACTTTATAGTCAATGATTTATAATGACCACATATGAATTTTTGCCAATCTCATTTCATTATTCATTCTACTTTCTATTTCTCATGATGCTATATTTTATCTGCTTTTGGCCCTTCTTGACTGTGAGGTCATAATATTTTATCTTTGGGAATGTGCCCTGATTTTGATGATGATTTTGATTAGTTATAGTGCAAGCCATTTTTTGATTGGCTCCTCCAACACAGGAAAATATTTACAATACTCTTACAGTTTTTCCAGGAAAAAAGTAGTATGAATTTGGGATGCAAAACTGCATGGGATCTAGTCTGTGCTTGTAGTTTCTCAAGAAGAATTCCTTTTCCTCCCCACAGAGCTAAATTCAAGTTAGGTAGCTCTTAATTTCACTCCGTCTCGTGAGTGGGTTTATCCTTATTCCTCTCATTCACTATAGGTAGAAACAATTCTATGCATACTCCTTTGGGACTCCTACTTAGGGTGAAATCCCTAGGTTTTTCTCCTGTCCTTTGTATGCCAGTTGTCAGTAGAAACAGAAACTGATGTCACCAGGTTTTGCAGCCTTCTCTAAAGCAGAAAGCTTAACTCTTTTCTTAGATTTCAGAATCAGCATTTAAATTTGCATTTATTTTCTGAGAATCCCTTAGTTTTTTGTCAACTTAACTCTACATATATAATTTTATCCTGCATATTTAGTTTTTTGAAAGCAAGACTCGTTAGTGTGCAAGTTATCTAAATTCACATAAAGCTCAGGAATAAAAATACCCTTATAGTTTATATTGCTTATATCAAATTAAGCACCATTGAAAACTCTTCATTGTAGTATCCTTTTCCTCCATCTCTTCATTGGCGTACATAGTTGTCAGGGTCCTTTAATGCACTGGAACATGGTGTTCCGGGACTCAGATGATAAGAAAGTGAAAGAGAGAGCCAGAGGGAGGGAGGGAGAGACAGAGCAAGAGAGCGAGAGTGAGAGAAGAGAGAGAGAGAGAGAGAGAGAGAGAGAGAGAGAGAGAGACAGGGACCCAAGCTCTGATGGAGCAAAGATATTTTATTAGCAGAAATGCAGGCTTATATATCTTTAGTAAGATGATTACTCAGCTATTACACAGGATGGAATTTTATCAATAGCCACATTATGGATAGTCTAATACATACAAGGTCGCTGACGCTAAAAAAAGTCACTGAAGGGAGTAACCGAAAGGAATCCAAGCAGATACCGTTTCTCATGATCTCAGTCCTGAGAGCTGCGTGCAGCTCTACTCGTTCATGGAATAGGAATTGATAAGGAACAGAGAATCCTTGAGAAATGGCACATAAAGGAAGAAAAATGTAACATATTGGATTCCTTAAAGTTAAATGTCCCCTGACAATTCCCTCTTTTTTATTTTTCATAATTAGGGGTGCCTGTAGATGTTTTAATGAAACAGGTCCTGACCAAACGAGTTTGTTTAGTTTTAACAATTTTTTGCACAAAGGCAATGGTAAACAACAAATATAATTATCAAGACAATCACCAAAGTTACAGTTCTAGACCTGATGCTGTGAGCAATGTTCTGAAACCATCTGCGCGGGTCTAGACCAAATAATTGACCAGCTAATTGTTTAGTTAAAGTTTCCAAATTAGTGGAAGAGGGCAGACTTTTAGAAAAGGTCTCAAAGACTTCTTTTCTCAACAGTTATGCATTCAGAGAGGCATTATCATGTATGTTTTGTAAATGAAATTTGTTTTGTTCCCTGTTGTAGGCACTGTGATTGAATTGAACTGGAGTAACATAAAATTGAGTAGAATTCCAATCACACTTTAGTATCACTTGTTTTTGCAAATCTATTAATTGATCTCCAACCCATTTGATGGGTGTTTTTAGGTCCTGTATTTCATCTTGAACATCTTCATCTATCTGAGCCTGAATGGCCTACATAGTATAAGCATCTTTAGTCCAATTTTGGATAAAATGATGTGTTTGAATTGAGGTTTGTAAAGCAACACCAGTGATGGCAGCAGTGGTGCAAATAGCTATTAATCACAAAATGTCAAGAATCAGCTATCCAGTGAATCATTTAGATCGCTGGAGCAGTTTAGTAAGTAAGCAGGAAGCAAGCCCTTCCATGGGACCTTCTTCCCAGGGCTGCTGGAGATTTATTGGTAACCACGGATTATGTCAAGATCGAAGAATCAAAAAGGGAATCATTTCTTAAGGAAATAGAGGAGTTAAGACAAGTATATAATTTGTAATTTATACAAGTTACAGAATGTAAAGTCTTACTGAATTCTAAGTTTCCTATAGCTACAACAAAAGGAAGTGGAACACAGGCTTGTATGAAATATGATTGATTATAGCAAAAGAAATAATTACCATGACTATGATTGGTCCCTGTGAAATGTCCAATCTCAGTCTGAAGTTCTTCAGTGCTTGCACAAGTTCCCAAATGTCCCATTGTTTAGGCCCAATCTGTTTATCAAGGATGATTTGAGGGCAAGAAGGTGTCATTTCACCATCAAGCCAGCCAAGGAGTCCTTTTAATGAAGGTGTTTCATTGAACTGTTGGAAATCTTTTCTGTTACTTGAGTAACATAATCACATATAGTACTGGTAATATCATCTGAGCAGTTAGATAGCCATATACCTTGGGGTCACCAATCAACAATGGTGTAATTGGCCACAAACATCAACTTCCCTGATTTAACTTGACATCTATCTCAATAAATAGGAGTATGTTTATAGTTTTTATAAGTAAACCCCCTATATTTTAACTTTTGTCATTTTCCTAGAGTTTTGGTAGTGTTGACATGGTTTTTATAAAAGGACAGGGCAGTAAACAGTCCAAGCAATGTGCAGAAGTTCTTTTTTGGAGGCAGGACAATAGCCCAAGTTTGTCGACTAACATTAATACATAATTTTGTTAGGCCCATGCCTAAAGGAAGGATTTCATAGTCTAGAGAAATGTTAATTAGTCTTCATTCTTTCTCAGGATGAGAGGGCCCCTCCAAACTCCAAGGAGGGGGTATATGTGTTGAGTCATTAGTGGATACGATTGGTCCTATATCTGTCCATTCTGCAACCTACAATAAAAAGGGGTGTTAGGTACATAAGCCCAATAAGTGTGATCAATCAAGTCAGCCTGATCGGGGGAAGCAAAAGCAAGCAAAGCAAGCATAGCAAAAAAATAAAAATAAAAAAAATAAAAAAATTCATGATTCTGAAGCATTCCCTATTGAGAAATCATATTTTCAGTTTGATTAGTAAGGATTTTTATCTGTCCCCAAGTAGGGAGATCATAAGGTCGATGACGTCGAGAGCGGCATTTCTTGGAAATTTTTAAATCTTCCATGGCTTGTACTGGAATTTTTTTCTCTTGGATTTTTTGTTGTTTTGTCTCTAGTTTGAAACTTGGGGGCCCCCTTAGGTCGAATCATCTGAAGAGGAAGCCATGTGAGTTCGCTGAATCCATCTGGAGAAATAGAAGCATACCCCTTTCCCTGTAAGATTAGTTTCCTAGAGTTCCATTGATTAGTTAACCCATATTGATACCAAATGGGCAGAGGAAGGAAGGTGTCCTTCAATGTCTCAAAATGTTTTTCTGCTTTTGTCAAAATATCTCCTTGAGGTAAGTTTAAAAAAAATAAGACAAATACAGCTATATTAACAATAGTTATAGGCTTAAAGAATATATTGCATTGGAATCTAGTAGAGTCTGCTCTGGATAAGGAAGATAGACGTGTTCCTGTGTATTTCCCCTTTTTTATTTTATTTTATTATTATTATAATTTTTTTTTTTTTTTTTTTTTTTTTTTTTTTTTTTTTTTTAGTTTCTGTGTGTGATGTATTTGTTTAACTATGTCTTGTGTTTGTGAATTATAAGGAATGTCTGTCATGTGTTTAATAGAGAATGAAAGTAAAAATTGTTTGAACTGTCTAGAAATGCAGGCAGGGCCATTATCTGTTTTTATAGAATTAGGTGTTCTCATTATTGCAAAGTAACCTAAAAGGTGGATTATAACATGTCTTGTAGCTTCACCTGAGAGAGGTGTAGCTTATATAAAAGAAGAATTTGTATCAATCAAGACATGTAAGAAGGAAAAGGAAGAAAGTTCAGAGCAATGAGTTACAACCATTTGCCGTAAAACTCTCTTCCATTTGCCATAAATCTTTTTTACGTTTTTGTATTCATCATTCCATTTGTCATTCCTTATAACTTTTTATTAAAAATATATATCTTATGTTTCTTTAGCAACCATGAACTGTCTTGTATATTTGCATTTTTATAGATTGGTGAATATATTTATTATATTATATATTATAACATATATATATCATATCTATAAATATGTAGTATATTTTGCATATATATAAATATACTATATATTTATATGATTATATTTATACAGCAGTTATTAAAATATAATATATTTATTATAATATAACATATTTATATAATATATTTATTAATAGTCCAAACTCTTTAGTTTTTCTGTAAGAAAAACTTTCTCTAAGAGGAAGCTAGTGTTCAGTAATTAATGTTTTAAAATCTTACTTTATTTGGAAATGACTTAGTTATTTAATAACTTTTATCATTTACTTTATCATTTCTAAAGTATAATTATTTTAATAGAGTTTATCTAAACGGTTTCATTATATATATATACATATATATGTATATATATATACATATAAAGTATTACTTTTTTGTTGACAAATTTCGTTTTACCTTAAACCTAGGCATAATAAAAGTATTATGCAATGTTGATGACTTAAGACATGTCTTAATTAGATTAGCAATTATATTTAAATTATATATTTAACTTATATTTATATTAAATAAACATTATATTTAATATTGAATATTTTTCAGGTCACGTGAACCTGAATTTAAATAGAGCTCATTAACTTCATATTATCCAAAAACAAAGACATACATTGAGACACAGATAAATTTAGATAGACAGACAGAGATAGTTTCCGTTTGAAATTTAAAATATCTTGTTGTCGTAGTTTGAGTTTTACCAATTTTTTTATGGCTGGAGTCCCAGATAGAGAGAGCTGTGTTTCCCAAGTACATGATAAGAATTAACTTTAGTTTTTTTGTTTCCCAGGCAGAATTGGAGCTACAAAAAAGTATTTTAACAAGTTAACCTTATCCTAACTGCACGTATAAGAAGAACCAGTTTTGCGATTTCAAAAAAGATTTTATTTTAATCAGTTTTTTCTGGACTCTAAAGAATATCATGGCCATTCAGTGTCAAAAATATCATTTTTCTTTTTTGTAGTCATAGTATATCATTAATGATATATGCATGAGGGAATGTCTGTCACATTGGGTGTAAAGCCTGGGCTACAAAATTTTGACAAATAGTGGAACTGTTAAGCATACCTTGAGGTAACATAGTCCATTGAAATTTTTTATGAGGCCCTATATAATTAGGATAAGGGAGAGAGAAAGTGAATCTCCCCAGTCTAAAAGGTGTAGGGGTATATTGAAAAAGCAATCTTGTAAATCAATAATAATAATATGTCAGTTTTGAGGAATAGTGGTAGGTGATAGGATTCCTGGTTGTAATGCACCCATAGGTTTCATAGATGAATTAACTTTTCTAAGGTCTGTTAAGAGATGCCATTTGTTAGATTTCTTTTTTTATAACAAAAATAGGAGAGTTCAAAGGAAAACAAGTTTCTTCAGTATGTTTCAATTCTAATTGCGTGTCTATAAGTTCTTTCGTAGCCTGTAATTTTTCTTTCATTGAGAGGGCATTGCTCTGTCTAAATAGGCTCGTCATTCTTACAGGTTGTTTTAATAATTGCTTTGTTTGTTAAATGAGCAGTGGCCCCTAGGAAAAATGTGGAGTATATATCTGAGTTTGCTATTGCATAAGTAAGTCCATTCCTATTAGATTAAGGGGAGTATTTATCACATAAGGTCTTAATGTTGAAGGCTGGCCTTCTGGTCCCTCACATGGGTAGATTTGAACAGTTTGCTAAACTTCTTGTACTTTGGTTTGAGAAATTGCTGTAATTTGTCAAGAGGCTTTTGTATAAGCCAGAATTTGGGCCATAAGTGTTTGGAAATAATAGTAATATCAGATCCAGTGTTGAGAAGACCAGACAATCTTTTATCATTAATTTTGATATTTATATTTAGTCAGGCATATTCAGATACCAATGATGTCTATAAGGATTGTTTTTGATCTGTACTATACTACCAAATCCGCCTGTCCATACATTATTAGAGGAGTTAATAGAAATATAAGGTAAAAGAAGTAATTGAACAATTTTATTCCCCTTTTTGAATTGTCATAGAATCTGAGATGACATCATAATTTGAATCTCTCCTTTATAATCTGAAACAATTATTCCAGGGTGTACAGAAATTCCTTTAGAAATCAAACTAGATCGGACAAGTAAAGGACCGGAGGTTTGTGGGAGCAGGAGTCCAAAAAGTCCAGTAGGTATTTTAGAAGGGACTGCTTGAGGGTAAAGGAAAAGAAAAATCATTTAGGACTGGTATATCGATGGCAGCACTGCCGGATGTTGAGGGTTTGAGGGAAAAGATAGAATTTGTCGCTGGTTTTTGTTGAAGGGGACCTGGGGCCCCCTGCTTGGAGTTTCCTGGAATAGGTTTTCTTTCAATATCAAATTTAGATTTACAATCTTTGGCCCAATGCGTTCTTCTATGGCAGCGAGGGCAGATATTTGGAGATTTTTGTATTAGCCTTCTTAGGGCAGTCCCTTTTTAAATGGTTCTTTTCTCCACTTGTAAAACATCCTTTATTTCCCCTTTTAAAGGTAGCAGCCATTGTTTCAGCTAGCATTTGCATCTTTTGAGTTTCTGATCCTAGATTGTGACAGTCCTTCAAATAATCAATAATAGTCTCAGTATCATGAATTGGAGGGATAGTTTTTGACATTCCTGATTTGCATTCACATAAGCAAGTAATTTCTCTGGCTGTTTTTTGGCTTCTTCTCTGATTATGGTATGAGAAATAGCAGTTTCTAATCTAGCTAAAAAACCAGCATAATTTTCATTAGGTCCTTGTAATATTTTAGTGTAGCTACCTGTAGGATCTTCTTGAGGAATAATTCAACCCTGGATTTCAAGGGCCACTGTTTCTAATTTGTCATGCAACAAGGGAGGGCAATGTGTTTGAGCTTCTATGGCATTAAATTGTCTGGTGTTAGTTAACATTTCAAAAGTAATTTGGTTTTGGGGAGTGCCAGCTCGAACATTTTTGTTAGCATGATCTCTGACTATATCATGAAACCACATTGAATATTGAAGATATTCTCCTGGTTTAAGGAGAGCTTTTACTAGAATTTACCAATCATAGGGGATAAAGTTTCCAATAGAATATGCCACAGCATTTGGAAGCTCTTAAGTAAAAGGTGAATGTGGGCCATATATAGTTATAGGCTTTTTCATTTTTTTCATGTAAAACAAATAAACAAACAAAACAAAACAAACTACCACCTTCATATTGAGGTATTATGTGCCCTTGAGCGTCAGGATTTCTTAAAACTGGAAAGGCAGAGAAACCATTGGCTTCAAAGACTTGTATTGCAAAGCCAGTAATTCAAAGAGAGCCTCTGTCGTGGAGTTGAGCGAGTAAGTGCCGATTTTTTTTGCAAATATGAGTCTGTGCTAAGGACTTATCATTATTATTTAATAACGTATTGCCAGTTTTGATGTCAAGAAGTGTCTCAGGAGAGTCGTTGTTAGAATCATTAGGTTCTAGCAAAGGAGAGACTTTTGGATTTGTGACTGTTGGCAGAGGAAGAGCATTTAGAGTATCTGGGGCAGGTCTTGTAGGAAAATTCTGAAATTTTTATGTTGTTCTAATTGGACCTTTAGTAAAGTTCTATCATTTAATTCATATTCATGTAATAAGTGTTCTGGAGAAGGCAATGGCACCCCACTCCAGTACTCTTGCCTGGGAAACCCCATGGACAGAGGAGCCTGATGGACTGCTGTCTATGGGGTCGCACAGAGTTGGACACGAATGAAGTGAGTTAGCAATAAGTGTTATGTCTGTTGTTGAATATTAGGAGGGTTAGAATTTACCTTGAAATGGCAGAATTACAGTTTTAATGAGTGTCCATAGTGGTCAGAAATCGATTGCAATATTTTTTTTTTTCTCTGTATGGTGGCTTGTTCAACATTTTCTTTGACCCGGTGCCAAATTTCTAAATCAAAACTGTCTTTATCAGAGAACCAAGGATTAAATTTAACCACTGTTTAAAGACAATCCTCTATTTGTTGGCCTGAAACCAAAATTCCCTGAGCATTAAACAAATGGTGAAGTAAAGTAGAGAAATGATGGGGCTTTCAGACATTTGACCCGTGTCTTAGTACTTACTGACCTTAATAGGTCCCGACCTCAATAGACCCTAGGTCACTCCGTCTGAAATGCTACGTATGCCAGATCCCTGTTCTGGGTGTCACTTGTTGGGGTCCTTTAATGGACCAGAACCTGGTGGTCTGGAGTCAACAATAAGAAAGTGAAAGAGAGAGGCGGGGGTGTGGGGGGTTGAGAGACAGAGAGAGAGATATAAAGAAATGAAAGGAGGAAGGAAGGAAGGAAGGGAGGGAGCGAGGGAGGGAGGGAGAAATAAAGAAAGGAGACAGAAATGGGGGCCCAAGTTCTGATGGAGTAAAGGTATTTTATTAGCAGATATCTTTAGTAAGATGACAACTCAGGTATCACACAGGATGAAATTTTATCAAAAGTTACAACATGGATAGTCTAATACATACAAGGTCGCTGACGCTGAAAAGAGTCACTGAGGGGAGTTACTGAAAGGAATCTAAGCAGATACCATTTCTCATGATCTCAGTCCTGAGAGCTGCATGCAGCTTTACTTGTTCCAGAATAGAAACTGATAGGGAACAGAGAATCCTTGAAAAATGGCACACAAAGGAAGAAAAATGCAACATATTGGATTCCTTAAAGTTAAACGTCCCCTGACACATAATCACTTTAAATAATCCTTTCCAAAGTTCAGTTCAGTTCAGTCGCTCAGTCGTGTCTGACTCTTTGCGACCCCATGAATAGCAGCACACCAGGCCTCCCTGTCCATCACCAACTCGTAGAGTTTACTCAAACTCATACCCGTCGAGTTGGTGATGCCATCCAGCCATCTCATCCTCTGTCATCCCCTTCTCCTCCTGCCCCCAATCCCTCCCAGCATCAGGGTCTTTTCCAATGAGTCAACTCTTCGCATGAGGTAGCCAAAGTATTGGAGTTTCAGCTTCAGCATCAGTCCTTCCAATGAACACCCAAGACTGATCTCCTTTAGGATGGGCTGGTTGGATCTCCTTGCAGCCCAAGGGACTCTCAAGAGTCTTCTCCAACACCACAGTTCAAAAACATCAATTTTTCGGCTCTCAGCTTTCTTTGTAGTCCAAATCTCACATCCATACATGACCACTGGAAAAACCATAGCCTTGACCAGGCAGACCTTTGTTGACAAAGTGATGCCTCTGCTTTTTAATATGCTATCTACTTTGGTCATAACTTTCCTTTCAAGGAGTAAGCGTCTTGTAATTTCATGGCTATAGTCAACATCCGCAGTGATTTTAGAGCCCAAAAAAATTAAGTCTGACATTGTTTCCACTGTCTCCCCATCTATTTCCCATGAGGTGATGCGACCAGATGCCATGATCTTAGTTTTCTGAATGTTAAGCTTTAAGCCAAATTTTCACTCTCCTCTTTCACTTTCATCAAGAGACTTTTTAGTTCCTCTTCACTCTCTGCCATGAGGGTGGTGCCATCTGCATATCTGAGGTTATTGATATTTCTCCTGGCAATCTTGATTCTAGCTTGTGCTTCTTCCAGCCCAACATTTCTCATGATGTAATCTGCATATAAATTAAATAAGCAGGATGACAATATACACCCTTGATGTACTCCTTTTCCTATTTGGAACCAGTCTGTTTGTCCATGTCCAGTTATAACTGTTTCTTCCTGACCTGCATACAGGTTTCTCAAGAGGCAGGTCAGATGGTCTGGTATTCCCATCTCTTTCAGAATTTTCCACAGTTTATTGTGATCCACACAGTCGAAGGCTTTGGCATAGTCAATAAAGCAGAAATATATGCTTTTTCTGGAACTCTCTTTCTTTTTTGATGATCTTGCTGATATTGGCAATTTGATCTCTGGTTCCTCTGTCTTTTGTAAAACTAGCTTTAACATCAGAGTTCTTGGTTCATGTATTGCTGAAGCCTGGCTTGGAGAATTTTGAGCATTGTTTTATTAGTGTGTGAGATGAGCGCAATTGTGCAGTAGTTTGAGTGTACACCAGTGTGTGTACTAACAATGAATATTTGAAATTTATACTACTTAAGGAGACAAAAAAGAAATCAGGAACCACTAGACATTATTGCTATCATACAATCTTTTTGTTTTATTGTTTTTTTTTGTTTTGTAATATTACTGATTTATAATGTTTGGTCAGGAAATATAATGTAAATATTATTGATTTACAATGTATTAATTTATGCTGTTTAGCAAAGTGACTCAATTAGAAACATATGTATATATATTATTTTTCATGTTATTTTCCAGCTATAATGTTTTATTTTCATTTAATTTGCTTTAATTGACCAAAAAATCATTAATTTCTCTCACTTTGGCTACTGTAAGAATTTATAAATAAACAAAAATGACATCCACAATAATAGACTACTAAAAATCACCAGGTAATTGCTTTTTGTATCTTAATGGCAAAACTAGTTATCATATTGCAGTTTCTTACTGATTGATATAAAAATATCATTAGTGACAGATATTAATATTCTGTGATATACAGGTGAAACATAGCAGAAGTGTAGATCTGTAATCTTATATTTCTTGACCCAACATATCAAATAGCAAAAAATGCTAAAGGGGTCAATCCAGCAGCCAATCATTTTGCATAAATTTTGTCTATCTAATCCTAAAATAGATTAGCTTTTAACAAACACAAGGATTAACATTGTTCACATTAACTTAATATATCCAACTCTGCTTATACTTTCAATCTTAAACAAACTTAAGTATTTTAATCATTAATATAGAAGGGTAATTTAGATGCTGACATTGAGCCTCTAAAGATTGAGAGCCATCATTCTTTCCTGTGAAGAATGTGTGCTGGGGCTCCTCATCTTGCCCCCATCAGCTTCACCCTTTACCCTTCCATTCTGCTCCCCACCCAAGGAGTTTGACCTGCATTGATGAGACCAATAAGTCTTCCTGCTTTGTGAATTCCAGGGCCCTCTCCAAATGCTCCTGTCTGCTGGTTCCATTAACTGTTATCTTCTCCAACTCCTTTATGAAAGAATGGAAGTAGTATATGCACTATTCCATGTGTATTCTCTTTATTTTGGACATATTTTGACTTCGCTCCTTTGTTAAACTCGTTTAAGATTATTATATCTTGAATGTGCATTTTGTTCCTTTTTGAGAACTATACATGAGGAATGCACGACTAGAGCTGTGCTAATGTCCATGGGGATAAAACTAGTATTGTTCAAAGATGGTAAAGTAGAAAAACTCTGAGCTCACATCCTCCTATAAGCACACCAAATTTATAACTGTGTAGAGAGCTGCAATCAGTGAGAATGACCTAAAGATCAGCAGAAAAGATCTACAACTAAAATATAAAGAAGAAACCAAAACAAGCTGCATAGGAGGATTGTAGACACAATAGAGTCAAGACCAATATACCCTGATGGGTAACCCAAAAATGGCAGAATAAATAATTGCAGAATATATCCCCGAGAGAGGGATCCAAACCCCGTATTGAGCTCCTCAGCCAAGGTGTCCTGTACCAGAAAGACAAGCTCCAGAACTTTTGGCTTTGAAGGCCAGTGGGGATCACTTTTGTTGGAGCCAGAGAGCTATAACAAATAGCTACTTTTAAAGGATATACACAAAATTTTGCTTGCTCTAGGACCCAGGGCAGAAGAAGTAATTTCAGAGGAATGGATCCACTCGCTAACATGGAGGGCCTCCCAGAAAGGCAAGGTACATGTATGACTCACTTGGGAGACATAGACATTTGTGGCAGCCACTTTGGAGATTTCATTCTGCCTCAAGGACACTGGTGCTAACAAGTGCCATCCTGGAATCCTTCCTCTAGCTATTAGCATTAGGACCTGCCTGTATTCACAAGCTATTCGACATCAGTTCCTGGGACCTTTCCCCCACCACAGACCAAGTAGCTATCCAGGTGAGATCTAGCCCTATGTATTAGCAGATCAGCTGCTATAGAAACTTCTAAGCATCCATCAGCCATAGGACTCTTTTCCACCCACAAGAGGACCTAGGACTTAGTCTCGCCCATCAGTGGGGCAACACAAATACTGGGACTACCAGGCACTGACACTAGAGACCTCAGAGCATGAAACTGCCAATCAGTAGGTCATCACTAGCTCTTCAGGACCCCCAGGACTCCAGTTCGGCCTAGCAGCAAGCCAGCACCAACTTTGAGGCTGTTTAGTCCCTACTGACAAAGACCCCAGCAATTATATCCATCCACCAGTGGGCCATAAACCACCAATTGGTGGTCATCAGCCCCAGGACCCCATGAATATCCCAATCTTCCCAACAGGCCAATAGCAGCCCTGTCACCTCTGAAGCTCCAGTCCCATCTATCTATGGGGTGGTATCAGCTCCTAGAACCCCCATATCTTAAAACTAGCCATGTCAGATAATAGCCCCACACACAAGGTGGCTGAAACTAGTTCCAGGACCTCTGACACCAAAGTCATTAACCATGGGATGTGACTCCACCAAGTGGGCTAGTACCAGTTCAGGGCTCCCTGGGCTATGCAGCCATGTGTGCTATGAGCCAGGCCCCCTCCAACCTGGGGATGGCCGTCATGCACTAGGCTAATTTCATAACCAACTGGATTGGGGACCAACTGTGCCTACTTCACCCAAAAGAGCCAGCCCACCAGAGTACAAAGGCCTACACAGCCCACACTGAGGCCACCTCTACAACATACAGCTCTGGTGACTGAAGGGCAAGCATCAACAGATGTATAGGACACCTCCTACATAAGGCCACCACTCCAAGTTGGATAAAGAAGCAACCAATCTTATATTAGAAATAAAAACAAAAAATTAGACAAAATGAGGCAAAAGAGCAACATGATCCAAGAAAGGAAGAAGATAAAGCCCAAAAATGAACTAAGTGAAGCGGAGGTAAGAAATTTACCTGATCAAGAGTTCAAATAATGATCATAAAGATGCTCAAAGAAGTCAGGAGAATGAATAAACACAATGAGAAGTTAGAATTTTCTAACAGAGTTAGAAAATGTATAAATGAATAAAATAAGCTAAAGAATATAATAATTGAAATAAAAAGTACCCTGGAAGAAATCAACAGTAGATTAGATGATATTAGGAATGAATCAGCAAACTGGAAGACATAGTAGTATAAAAGAGTCAGGGTGAAGAGAAGTAAATAAACAAACAAATAAAAAGAGAATAGTTTAAGAGATCTCTGAGAAAGTATCATGTATACTAACATTCACATTATAGGAGTTCCAGAAGAAGAAGAGAGAGGTAAGAGGGGAAGGGGTATATTTGAAGAAATAATAGCTAAAAACTTCCCTAATCTGGTAAAGGAAACAAGACATCCAGGTCAAGGAAGCAGAGTCCCAAATAGGATCAACTCAAAGAGGACCACACCAAGATGTTCTGTAATTAAATTGGTGAAAATTAAAGATAAAGAGAGAATATTAGAAGAGCAATGGAAACACAGCTAATTACTGCAGAACAATGATAAGGCTATCAACTGACTTTCAGCAGAAACTCTGCAGGCCAGAAGGTAGTGTCACAATATACTTGAAGGATAAAAGGAAGAAACTTACAACCAAAAATATTCTACCCATGAAAGATACTGTTCAGATTTGAAGAAGAGATTAAGAGTTTTATAGGCAAGCAAAATCCAAGAGTTTGGCACCATAAAACAAGCTTTATAAGAAAGGTTAAAAGGACTTTTCTAAGTAGAAAAGAGAAGGCCACAACTAGAAATATCAAAGCTATGAAAGAAAAAAAAAACTCATTGGTAAAAGTCAAATATACAGAAAATGTAGTGTATCAATCACTCATAGAGCTAGTGGGAAGACTAAAAAGTAAAAGAAGTAAAATTGTTGATATCTGCAATTAGCAAAATGATACATAAAACAAAAAGATTTAAATTATGATGACAAAAAACTTAAACATGGATGGAGGAATAAAATTGCAGGGTTCTTAAAATGTGTTTGAACTTAAGAAATGAGCGACTTAAAGGAATATATACATATATATATATATATATATATTATATATATATATATATATATATGTCAATGCATCTATGTGTATACATATACTTATCATGGTAACCACAAAGCCAAAATTTGTGATAGACATACACAAACAAAAAGAATCTAAACATATACAGTAAAGATAATCATCAAATCATAAGGGAATAGTAGAAGAAAAGAGCAAATAAGAACCATGGAACAACCCTAAAACAAGGAACAAAATGTCAATAAATGCATACTTATCAATAACTCTTTTAATGTAAATGGGCTAAATGCTCTAGAAAAAGACATAAAGTGGATGAATAGACACAAAAAACAAAATTTACATATAATTACTTAGAAGTTATTCACTTTATATATAAAGACACATATATACTGAAAATAAGAGGATACAAAAAGATTTTCCAAGCAAAAAAAAAAAAAAAAAAAAAAAAATCTGGGTAGCAATATCTATAGCAGATAAAATAGCCATTAAAACACATTGTAAGAGGAAACAAAGAAGGGTATTAAATAACAAAAATAAAAAGGCCAATTTAAGAATAACACATAACAATTTTAAACATATGCATCCAACACAGGAGCAGCTAAGTACATAAATCACATACTAACAAATTTAAAGGAAGAAATTTATAGTAGCACAATAATAGTATGAGAGTAGTATAGTATATACTATAACATAGTATAATAATAATAGTATAAAACTGTAACACAGCACTTATATCAATAGACAAATCAAACAGACTGGAAATGAATAAGAAATATTAGCTTGTTTGCAAATTGCTTGATACTACACAAAGAAAAATCCTAAAACCATCATGAAAAAAATTACTAAATTCAGCAATGAATTTGATGAGGTTGCAAGATACAAAATTACTATACAGAAATTTATTTTATATACTAACAATGAACTATCATAAAGAGAATTTAAGAAAATAATCTCATTTAATATCACATTAAAAATAATAAAATACTTAGCAATAAATATAACTAAGAATGTAAAATCCTGTCCTCAGAAAACTAGAAGATGCCAGTGAAACAAACTGGAAGACAAAAATAAATAAATGTGAGGATATGCTGTGTTTGTTGATTGGAAGAATTAATATTGTTATAATGATTATACTACTCAGGGCAATCTACAGATTTAATGCCATCCCTATCAAAATAGCAGTGTTCCTTTTCACAGAGTTATAACAAATAATTCTAACATTTGTACAATATCACAATAGACCTTGATAGCTAAACCAACCTTTTGTTGTTTTTTTTTTTATTTTTATTTTTTTTTAATTTTATTTTATTAGTTGGAGGCTAATTACTTCACAACATTTCAGTGGGTTTTGTCATACATTGACATGAATCAGCCATAGAGTTACACATATTTCCCATCCCGATCCCCCCTCCCACCTCCCTCTCCACCCGACTCCTCTGGGTCCTCCCAGTGCACCAGGCCTGAGCACTTGTCTCATGCATCTCACCTGGGCTAGTGATCTGTTTCACCATAGATAATATACATGCTGTTCTTTTGAAACATCCCACCCTCACCTTCTCCCACAGAGTTCAAAAGTCTGTTCTGTACTTCCGTGTCTCTTTTTCTGCCCTGCATGTAGGGTTATCATTACCATCTTTCTAAATTCCATATATATGTGTTAGTATGCTGTAATGTTCTTCATTTTTCTGGCTTACTTCACTCTGTATAATGGGCTCCAGTTTCATCCATCTCATTAGAACTGATTCAAATGAATTCTTTTTAACGGCTGAGTAATATTCCATGGTGTATATGTACCACAGCTTCCTTATTCATTCATCTGCTGATGGGCATCTAGGTTGCTTCCATGTCCTGGCTACTATAAACAGTGCTGCGATGAACATTGGGGTGCACGTGTCTCTTTCAGATCTGGTTTCCTCAGTGTGTATGCCCAGAAGTGGGATTGCTGGGTCATATGGCAGTTCTATTTCCAGTTTTTTAAGAAATCTCCACACTGTTTTCCATAGTGGCTGTACTAGTTTGCATTCTCACGAACAGTGTAAGAGGGTTCCCTTTTCTCCACACCCTCTCCAGCAATTATTGCTTGTAGACTTTTGGATAGCAGTTATCCTGACTGGCGTGTAATGGTACCTCATTGTGGTTTTGATGTGCATTTCTCTAATAATAATGAGTGATGTTGAGCATCTTTTCATGTGTTTGTTAGCCATCTGTATGTCTTCTTTGGAGAAATGTCTGTTTAGTTCTTTGGTCCATTTTTTGATTGGGTCATTTATTTTTCTGGAATTGAGCTGCAGGAGTTGCTTGTATATTTTTGAGATTAATCCTTTGTCTGTTGCTTCATTTGCTATTATTTTCTCCCAATCTGAGGGCTGTCTTTTCACCTTACTTATAGTTTCCTTTGTTGTGCAGAAGCTTTGAAGTTTCATTAGGTCCCATTTGTTTATTTTTGCTTTTATTTCCAATATTCTGGGAGGTGGGTCATAGGGGATCTTGCTGAGATTTATGTCGGAGAGTGCTTTGCTTATGTTCTCCTCTAGGAGTTTTATAGTTTCTGGTATTACATTTAGATCTTTAATTCATTTTGAGTTTATTTTTGTGTATGGTGTTAGAAAGTGTTCTAGTTTCATTCTTTTACAAGTGGTTGACCAGTTTTCCCAGCACCACTTGTTAAAGAGGTTGTCTTTTTTCCATTGTATATCCTTGCCTCCTTTGTCAAAGATAAGGTGTCAGTTTCACAATTTATATGGAAATACAAAAAACCTCAAATAGCCAAAATAATCTTGAGAAAGAAGAATGGAACTGGAGGAATCAACCTGCCTGACTTCAGACTCTACTACAAAGCCACAGTCATCAAGACAGCATGGTACTGGCACAAAGACAGAAATATAGATCAATGGAACAGAATAGAAAGCCCAGAGATAAACCAGTCTTTTGAAAGAATATCAGTGCTAGAGGTATCACAGTCCCTGATTTCAAACTTCACTACAGAGCTACAGTAATGAAATGGTATGGTACACACCCAAAAAAAATAGATGCAAGGATCAATGGCGCAGAAAAGAAAATGTAGATATGAATCCACACTTACATGGACAATTAATCTATGACAAAGGAGGTAAGAACATACAATGGAGGAATAAGATGGGGAGATCACCTTCCTCGCTACAATAATATTAAAAAAATACATCTGCATGTGGAGCAACTCCTAGAGAACAATTTCTGAATGCTGGCAGAAGACCACAGATTTCCAAAAATGAAAACTTATCTTCAGAGCATGAGGCAGGGCAAAAAGATGTAAGACAATAAAGGGGCAAAGAATTTGAGACAGGGACTTTCGCTTCAAGGAGGGAGCCATGAAGAAGAACAAGTTTTCATACACTTGGAAACTCTGTCATTGGTAGGGTAGGGATGGGGCGGCACAGCGAGTGGCGGGGGGGAAAGTGGGGGTTTCAGAACCTTGGAGGGGAATACAATAGATGCTCAGAAGATAAAATGGAGATGATTCACGACAAGGATCATTGTTGCCCAACACTTCCCAGCTGAGACAATGTTTGCTGCACACCCACCATGGTGATTGGAGATTGGGAACTGAGGCTCAGGCTTTGGGTATTGGACCCTTGGGAGAGGACTGGGGTTGATTGTCATGAGATGCTCTGCAGGGGCTACTACAACATAGCTAAGGGAGTTCAGGGAAAAGCAAGAGTCTGGCAGAAAGACAAGAGATCATTGCCATGTGGACTGTCTAATCCCCTGTGCTTGCAGGCCACAGGGCCCTGCCTTTGTGAGTGGCATAGGTGGGGTGAGCCACAATTGTGGACTGTGACCTCAGAGGTAGATATGCCAAAGCCACGGGGAGTTCTAAAGTTGGGGTAGAAATTGCGACTGCAGTCCCAGAGGTAATGCATCTGCTCCAGAGATGCCACCAGGCTGTGAGCAAGTACAGGTCATTGCCCCCACATTTCCAGGAGCCTGAACAACTCGTCTCTGCTGAGGGACATGTGACATGGGGCCATCTCCTCAAGGGGAGTGCACAAACTGCCACAGACTGCAGCAATTTCCCACAAGTCTCCCCACACATCCCAATTGTGTCTAGCAAACTCCACCCTCTCCCCAGCCTGACTGAGCAAGTAAGTCCTAGTAAGATGCTACTCTTGTCCCTTCTTGTTTGGGCAGGGAACAGACCCTAGAGGGAACCTACAAGCAAAGATAGGGCCAAAATCAAAGCTGAGCACCAGAGGCTGAGTAACCAAGGAAGCAGAATGAAATTCATCCCTTAGTAGCAGGTGCAACAGAGTAAATCCCTGCAATTAGACTGAGATCTTGGAGTCTGGGGGAAATTGTGGACTCTGGAAGCAAGTAAAATCTGGAGTAAGACCAGATCTGAGAAACTGACTTGACCCCACAGCACTCACAGGAGGTCCAGAGCCTTCTGAGAAATATTGGAGGACTTCCTGAGTAGGCAGATGGCCTGGTATTCATTGTGGGGTGAGAAAAATGAGGGACACAGGAGGACATTCTTCTCAGTAGCATGCTATCTCTCTCTGTCTCTCTAGTTACACACACACACACACACACTCACACATATGAACATACCATATACAAATATAGCATTTTTTTTCTTTTTCATATTCTGCAGTTTATTCTTATTCCTTTATTTTTTATTTTTTAAAATTTTTTAAATTTACATTTTGGAGAAGGAAATGGCAACCCATTCCAGTACTCTTGCCTGGAAAACTCCATGGATGGAGGAGCCTGGTAGGCTATATTCCATGGGGTCGCAAAGAGTTGGACTCGACTGAGCGACTTCACTTTCTTTCTATAGTTCCTTTTGGAGAAGGAAATGACAACCCATTCCAGTGTTCTTGCTTGGAGATGCCCATGGACAGAGGGGGCTGGTGGGCTACAGTCTATGGGGTTGCAAAGAGTCAGACACAACTAACCAACACACACACACACACACACACACCTTACATTTTCCCTTTTAAAAAACATTTTTAAATAAATAAATTTTATTTTTTGTTTTCTATTTCAACAGTACTCTTTAGTTATACTGCATTTTTCCATGTCTTCAATATTGCATTTTTGATAGTTTACTTTTTAGTATTCATCTTCATTTATGGGCTTATTGGATTGATAGCTCTTTTTTTTTCTTTTTTGGTTCCTGTTTTTTATTATTTTGCTCTTTTTTATCTCTTCTATTTGTGAGTGTGTAAATTTCTTTGGGTGTTCTTTTCTGTTGACTGTTGATATGTTTGTTTACCTTCCTCCCCACTCCCCCACCCCCTGATCTTTCTCTTTCTCTTTCTTTTCTCTGTTGTGTGAATGTGGGGTGTTGGTGCTACAATAGTGGGTCAAGGTTGAACCTCCGAGGTAGGAAACCTGGGTCCAAGATATTGGACCATCAGAGAACTCTAGACCCCATGGAATATTAATCAGCAAGAGATCTCTCAGAGACCTCCATCTCAACACTAAGATCATGCCCACTCAAAGCCAGCAAGCTCCAGTTTAGAATGCTTCATGTTAAACCACCAGGAAACTAGGAACACAACTTTATCCATTAGCAGACAGGCTGCCCAAAGCTATAACAAGCTCCCAAACACTCTAAAACTCACCAATGAATGCTCCATTTCCTTTCAAACAGACAAAATTCAGTTCCACCAACCAGAACAGGCACCAGTTCCCCCAAACAGGAAACCATCACAAGGCACTGGTCCAACCCCATCCACTGGGGTCAGACTCCATAAATAAGAAAAACTATGACCATGCGTCCTACACAAAGGAGACCCAAAGAACAGTAAATCAAAAAAAATAATGAGAGAGAAACATGAAGCAGGTGAAGGAACATGGTAAAAACCTACAAGACCACACAAATAGAGGCAATAGGGAGTTACCCAAAGAAAATTCAAAATAATGATGGTAAAGATGATCTAAAACCTTGGAAATAGAAGGGAGGCACAGATAACTAGAATGGAGGCACAGATGAGGAAGATACAAGAAATGTTTAACAAGGATCAACAAGAAACAAAGAATAGACAATCAGTAATGAATAACACATAATTGAGATAAAAATAAATACACTAGAGGGGATTAATAGCATAACAACTGAGACAGAAGAACAGAAAAGTGAGCTGGAATATAGAATGGTGGAACTAACTGATGCAGAACAGAAAAAAGAAAAAAAAAGAGTGAAAACAAATGAGGACAGTCTCAGAGACCTTTGGGGCAAAATTAAATAAAATATTTGAATTTTAAGCATCTCAGAAGAAGGATTTCCCAGGTGGCTCAGTGGTAAAGAATTCATCTGCAACTGCCAAAGACACAGGAGACCGCGATTCGATCCCTAGTCAGGAAGATCCCTTGGAGGAGGAAATGTCACCCCACTGTAATTTTCTGGCTGGAGAATCACATAAACAGAGTAGCCTAGAGGACCAAAGGCCATGTGGTCACAAAGAGTTAGATATAACTGAGCAATGGAGCACATACACACACAGAAGAAGAGAAAAGAATGAAAATGAGCAAAGATTGGTGGAGATTATGGTCAGAAACTGCCCTCACATGGGAAAGGAAATAGCCACCCAACTTCAGGAAGCCCAGAGAGTACCATGCAAAGAGAAACATGCCATGGTAATACGATCACACATATCAATAACTACACTAAATGTAAATAGGTTAAATCTTCCAACCAAAAGACACAGACTGGCTTAATGGACACAAAAAAGACAAAAATAATACTGCCTACAAAAGTCCTATTTCAGACCTAGGACAAATACTTATTGAAAGCAAGTGGCTGGGGAAAAAAAAGTATCCCATGCAAATGGAAATCAAAAGAAAGCAGGAATAGCAATATTCATGTCAGTTAAAATAGACTTTAAAAACCATTGTAAAAGGCAAGGAAGGACACTACATAATGATAAAATGATCAGTCCAAGAAGAGCACCTAAAAATTACAAATGTATATGTATCCAACATAGGAGAACTTCAATGTATGAGGAAAATGTTAACAAGTATTAAAGGGGAAATCAAAAGTAACACAATAACAGTGGAGGACTTTAACACCCCACTCAAACCAATAAACAGATCATCCAGACATAAAATTAATAAGGAAACAGGAGCCTTAAATGATACATTGGCCCAGATATACCTAATTGATATCTGTAGAATATTTTATCAAAAAAATATATATATAATTCACTTTTTTTTCTCAAGGGCAAATGGAATATTCTCCAGGATAGACCACATCTTTAATCACAAAGCAAGCCTTGGCAATAGTGTAAAGTAAGTACCCTCCAACTAATAAAAATAAATGAAAAAAAAATCATAAAAAAACTCAAAAAACAAAAAAGAAAGAAACTTGGAATTCTATCAGTTTTTTTTTTTTTTTTTTTTCTGACCACATTGCTATAAGACTAGATATCAACTACACGGGAAAAAAAAAAAAAAACAAAACTGTAAACACACACACATAGAGGCTAAACAATACACTTCTGAATAACCAAGAGTTCCCTGAAGAAATCAAAGACGAAATAAAAAAAAACAAGAAACAACTGATAATGAAAATACAACTCAAAATCTGTGGGATTCTGTAAAAACAGTTCAAAGAAAGAAAATTTTTAGCAATATAAGCTTAACTCATGAAAACAAGAAAATATCAAATAAAATACCTAACCTTACATCTTAAGCGACTAGAAAAAGAATACAAAAAAAAAAAAAAAAAAAAAAAAAAAAACAAAACAAAGTTACTTGAAGAAAAGAAATCATAAAGATGAAAACAGAAGTAAATTAAAAAATAAATTGAGACAATAGCAAAGATCAATAATTCTAAAAGTTGGTTCTTTGAGAAGATAAAACTGACACACAATTAGCCAGATTTGAATCAATAAAATTAGAAATGAAAAAGAAATTACAACAGATAATGCAGAAATACAAAGAATCATAAGAGACTGCTACAAGCAACTATATGTCATTAAAATGAACAACCAGGAAGAAATGGACAAATTCTTCAAAAAGTATAACCTTCCAGATTGAACCAGAAAGAAATAGAAAATATGAATATAGCAATCACAAGCACAGAAATTGAAACTGTGATAAAAAATCTTCCAATAAACAAAAGCCCATGGCCAGATGGCTTCATATACAAATTCTACCAAATTTGTAGAGAATAGCTAACACAGGGAGCAGAGTCTGACACTCTGTGATGAACTAAAGGGGTGGAATCAGGGGGAGTGGAGGGCATGGAGGTTAAAAAGGGAGAAGTTATACACACACACACACACACATATATATAGATATAGATATAGATAGATATAACAAGATATTACTCAGCCATAAATAAGAATGAAATTTTGTCATTTGAAAAAACTTGGATTGACCTACAGTGTAATATGCTCAATGAAATAAGACAAACCATAAAAAGACAAATACTGTTTGCCATCAGTTAAGCCACTGAGAATCATAGTCTACTAATAGCTGCACTACAACTATCTAATTCCCAGATATTTATTTCATTGAAGGCATCAAGTTTTGTCCAACAAACTATGAAACTGTTCTCAAATAAAGGTTTGACTTTCATGAAAAAAGTGGGAGTATAAAAGCTTTTCTTTCCTTCTTTTATGTTAAATATATGTGCGATTGATATCTTATATACTGTGCAAAGGCAAGGAAAACAGAGTAAGAAAAAGCACTTAAGAATTATAGGCTCAGAGAAATTTTGTTTGAATTTGTAAAAAGTACATATTATTTTTTCATAGGAGAGAAAAATGCATACTATGTATATACAGAAATACACACACACACACACATACTCATTCCAAAGAAAGTATAGACTATATGAAGACATCTAGAAGAAACTATCCAATTATGATCTTACAATTTGGATAATTTTTTCCTGAGACTGAACAGAGAGGAGAGGAAGAATGATTGATGGCAGATTCTAGAGCCAGAGAACCTGAATTCCAATGCCCTTTAGTAACTGTGTGATTGTGGCCGAGTTATTTTACTTCTCTGTCCTTCCCCAGCTGTATAAGTGGAAATAATAGCAGTGTCTGCTTATAGGATTGGTCTGTGTAAAGCATTTAGAATTGTACCTGATACATAGTAATCAGTATAAAAGTGTTTCGTATATAAATATATGATAAGGAATGGAGCAGGAGAGCCCGTTGGGACAAAATCAGGAATGACCTTAATGTAAGGATTAATTTTACTCTGAAGAAAATGGAGGCGTTCTCCAAGATGTTTACTGATGAATCTGTTAGTATTAGATATAAAGATGCTTGAAAAGTCACTTGTGACTCATAGGGTAAATGAATCTAGAGGAGGAGAAATTTTAAAATGTTCCCCATTTGGGAAATAATTGTAGAAAGAGGGTGGAGATTAAAAAAAAAGATAAGGAATGGATTTTAAATACATTTAGAGAACAGATTATGTTATTTAGTAATTGAGTAGCCATAGTGAGTGAAGCAGAAAGGGGTGTGCATATTTTAATCTGTCCATAGGGATGCTGGTGTGTGCCTCAGAGGTTGGTGGCAGGGTGAATAGAGAGTGTGAGAGTAAGCAAAAGCATAGCCTACCTAGAAAATATGTAGTTTATTGGCCCCTGAATAAAAAAGCAAATATTTACTGCATTATTTCTTTCCAATTTAATGAGTTAAAGTTTAAATATAATATAAATGCACTACTTATTTTCAAGAAGTTGACACTATCATGGAAAATATTGCATATTAAATAATTTAAGATAATTTAATTAAAATTAAATATAAAAATAAAATAAAATAAAATAAAAATAAAAAAATAAAAAATAAAAAAATAAAAAAAAATAAAAATAAAAATAAAATTAAAATAATTTAAGATAATTGAATTAAAATTAAATATAAAAATAAAATAAAATAAAATAAAAATAAAAAAATTAAAAATAAAAAAATAAAAATAAAATTAAAATTAAAATAATTTAAGATAATCAAATCATAAGTTCATATATTTAAGCAAAACTAATGAATAAAAGGAGATTGTTTTAACTGGTCCTTTTAAGTTATAACAGATATTTTAATTTTCTTCTGCTTTACTTTCAAATTTTCATGACTTTTGTTCATATAAATGGAAAGTAAGAAAAAATTTATAGTTTTGAGATCAAACCTTTTGGCAAACCAAATTAAAAAATGAAAAGAACAATTAATTTTAATGAGGCTTATGAATATGGCATTACTTAAAGAAATTAAATCAGAGTTCCATATGTAGAAGTAAGAAAGGGAATTAGTATTTAGCTTTGATTACTATTCCGACCTCTAGGAAGCAGCATTACAAAAGATTTTCTTGTAGACCCTATTTAGATATTTTCTTTGCATTAAAGTATTCCAACTTTTTTTCTTTCTGTTAAGATTTTTTTATTATTCAGTTTGGCAGTCCTCAAAACTTATGTGTGAAGATTGCTATATCAGAGAGCTGTATCAAACAGTTTATGACAAAGATCTTGGTTACACAATGTGATTTTTTCTGTAAATATTTAAAGTGCAGAATTGTTGTAAGAAGATACCCAGAGATTATATATATATAATATATACTGTATCCATAAGTATTTGTAAACTAAGGAATAATGAGTATGGACTAATATTAACCACTAATTTATCTGAAATATAAAAGTGTGGGGATTGGAATAATGTGGCAAATGTTTTGTGGTAACTGAATGGGGAGTAATCTTTGGGAATATAAATATAAAATATATAAATACATATAAATATAAAATATAAAAAGTGAAATAAATAAACAAATAAAATAAAAATGAGAGTCGTGATTGATGTAGCCACATGAAGCATATCTAATAATGTAAATGGCAGTTTAATTATTTATTTTGCCTTAAAAAGATAATGTATTTTCAAGCAGCAATGGATACACTCCCTATTAAGTACATTTAATGCAATTAGAAGAGCTGCTGTGAAAAACCATATAGCTGGTGAGTCTATGGATCAAATGACACACTATACGAGACATAATCAGTTCTCAAAATATTACATATTACCCAAACTATCAAAGACCTTTATTTTTCATTTATTTTTATTAGTTGAAGCCTAATTATTTTACAAATTGTAGTGGATTCTGCCATACATTGGTGTGAATCAGCCGGATTTACATGTGTTTCCCTTCCTGATCCCCCTTCCCGCCTCCCTCCCCATTCCATCCCTCTCGGTCTTCCCAGTGCACCAGCCCTGAGCACTTGTCTCATGCATCCAACCTGGGCTGGTGATCTGTTTCACCCTTAATAGTATGCTGGTTTCAATGCTATTCTCTCAGAACATCCCACTCTCACCTTCTCCCACTGAGTCTCAAAGTCTGTTCTGTATATCTCTGTCTCTTTTTTCTGTTTTGCATTTAGGGTTATTGTTACCATCTTTTAAAATTCCATATATATGTATTAGTACACTGTATTGGTCTTTGTCTTTCTGGCTCACCTCACTCTATATAATGGGCTCCAGTTTCATCCATCTCATTAGAACTGATTCAAATGAAATATTTTTAATGGCTGAGTAATATTCCATTGTGTATATATACCATAGCTTCCTTATTCATTTGTCTGCTTATGGGCATCTAGGTTGCTTCCATGTCCTGGCAATTATACACAGGGATGTGATGAACATTGGGGTGCACGTGTCTCTTTCAGATCTAGTTTCCTCAGTGTGTATGCTCAGGAGTGGTATTGCTGGGTCATATGGCAGTTCTATTTCCAGTTTTTAAGGAATCTCCACACTGTTCTCCATAGTGGCTGTACTAGTTTGCATTCCCACCAACAGTGTAAGAGGTTTCCCTTTTCTCCACACCCTCTCCAGCATTTATTGCTTGTAGACTTTTGGATAGCAGCCATCCTGACTGGCGTGTAATGGTACCTCATTGTGGTTTTGATTTGCAATTCTCTGATTATGAGTGATGCTGAGCATCTTTTCATGTGCTTGTTAGCCATCTGTATGTCTTCTTTGGAGAAATGTCTGTTTAGTTCTTTGGTCCATTTTTTGATTGGGTCATTTATTTTTCTGGAATTGAGCTGCAGGAGTTGCTTGTATATTTTTGAGATTAATCCTTTGTCTGTTGCTTCATTTGCTATTATTTTCTCCCATTCTGAGGGCTGTCTTTTCACCTTGCTTATCGTTCCCTTTGTTGTGCAAAAAATTACTATAGCTAATCAATGAATACAGTAATGTTGCAGGATATAAAATTAACACACAGAAATCCCTTGCATTCCTATATACTAACAATAAGAAAACAGAAAGTGAAATTAAGGAAACAATACCATTCACCATTGCAACACAAAGAATAAAATACCTAAGAGTATATCTACCTAAAGAAATGAAAGACCTATATATAGAAAACTATAAAACACTGATGAAAGAAATCAAAGAGGACACAAATAGATGGAGAGATATACCATGTTCATGGATTGGAAGACTCAATATTGTGAAAATGGCTATACTACCCAAAGCAATCTATAGATTCAATGCAATCCCTATCAAGCTACCAACGGTATTTTTCACAGAGCTAGAACAAATAATGTCACAATTTGTATGGAAATACAAAAAACCTCAAATAGCCAAAGCAATCTTGAGAAAGAATGGAAATGGAGGAATCAACCTGCCTCTCTTCAGGCTCTACTACAAAGCCACAGTCATCAAGACAGTATGGTACTGTCACAGAGACAGAAATATAGATCAATGGAACAGAATTGAAAGCCCAGAGATAAATCCACATACCTATGGACACCTTATCTTCAACAAAGGATATACAATGGAAAAAAGACAACCTCTTTAACAAGTGGTGCTGGGAAAACTGGTCAACCACTTGTAAAAGAATGAAGCTAGGACATCTTCTAACACCATACACAAAAATAAACTCAAAATGGATTAAAGATCTAAATGTAAGACCAGAAACTATAAAACTCCTAGAGGAGAACATAGGCAAAACACTCTCTGACATAAATCACAGCAGGATCCTCCATGATCCACCTCCCACAATATTGGAAATAAAAGCAAAAATAAACAAATGAGACCTAATTAAACTTAAAAGCTTTTGCACATCAAAGATATTTTAAATAATTTTCTGCATACCTTGAAAACAGATATATCAAAAAAGACAGTTCCTAAATGGATCTGATTTCACAAATCAAGTGGCTGAATATTAGAATAAGTTTGCAATTCTAGCACTCTGTAAGAAAATACATCTAATTTACTTAAACTATTTGGTTGTCACTGAACAGTCTTTACATTATTCTATGACAAGCATGACATCTCTTTGCCAACAAAGTTCTGTATAGTTAAAGCTATGATTTCCCTAGTAGTCAAGTAAAATGTGAACGCTGGACCGTAAAGAAGACTAAGCACTGAAGAATTGATGCTTTCAAATTGTGGTGCTGGAGAAGACTCTTGAGAGTCCCTTGAATAGTAAGGAGATCAAACCAGTCAATCCTAAGGGAAATTAACCCTGACTATTCATTCAAAGGACTGATACTGAAGTTCCAACACTTTGGCCACCATATATATGAAGAGCTAACTCATTGCAAAAGATCCTGATGCTGGGAAAAGATTGAGGGCAGGAAGAGAAGGGAGTGACAGAGAAAGGGATTGTTGGATGGCATCGCCTACTCAATGAACAGGAGTTGGAGCAAACTCTGGGAGTTAGGAAAGGACAGGGAAGCCTAGTGTGTTGCAGCCCATTGGGTTGCAAAGAGACAGACATGACTTAGAGACTCAACAACATAAAAACGTGACAAAAACACTGAAATACATATATAAATCATTAGAAAGTTAATGCTTTTTTCATATAAAAATGATACGCTGCATCCTCAATTCAAAAGGGAAAATTAGTCTTATAAAAGAATACATAACATATACATATAAACAAATATATTTGTATTCATGTCAACAAAAAAATGTTAGTCTCTCAGTCATGTCTGATTCTGTGACTCCATGAACTGTAGCCCCCCAGGCTCCTCTGTCCATGGGATTTTCTCAGCAATAATACTGGAGTGGGTAGCCATTCCCTTCTCCAGGGGATCCTCCCAACCCAGGTCTCCTGCATTGCAGGTAGATTCTTTATTGTTTGAGCCACTGTGGAAGCCCTGTGTATACATGTGTATATCTGTAATTTTGGTCAAGATAATAATGAATAACTTATGCAGATATTCACTCATGAAAGCAACTGTAAATTAAAAAAAAAAAAAAAAAAAACCTCTCTGTGGACCTTAAATTAAACAAACAGGTAAAGCGATTGTGGAGGTAGAAACTAGAATAGAAAATATACTACGATGCCCTGAAGTTTAACTCTCATGAAGGAAAGATAATGCAATTCTTATGGGTATAACCAAGGATTTGACCTAGATTTGCCACATGGACCAAAGATTTGTAAAATGTACCCGCTACCTGAGACTGTTGCTTTCTACTTGTGACCAGATAGATTGTACACAGTTTCACACAATGTGATAACACAGCACTGGCTTCTGGAATAAATATTCAATAACCCTCCATAATATTACAATTAAATTACCAGTATATTAATGTTTTATCCATGATATTTGATAGGAAAGGCAGAGAGAAGGGGAGAATAAAAATAAAGTTGTTATGCAATGGAGCCCTGCTGCTTGTGGTTGCTGCTGTTGTCACTCAGTTGTGTCTGACTCTTTGAGACCCAAAGGACTGCAGCACGCCAGGCTTCCCTGTCCTTTACTATCTCCCAGAGTTTTCTCAAACCCATGTCCATTGAGTCGGTGATGCCATCCAACCATCTCATTCTCTGTTGTCCCCTTCTCCTCCTTTCTTCAAGCATCGGGGTCTTTTCCAATGAGTCAGCTCTTCGCATCAGGTGGAAAAAGAATTGGAGCTTCAGCTTCAGAATCAGTTCTTCCAATGCATATTCAGGGTTGGTTTCCTTTAGGAATGACTGGTTTGATCTCCTTGCAGTGCCTTTGATCTCCAAGGGACTCTCAAGAGTCTTCTTTTGTCCAGCACCACAGTTCAAAAGCATCAGTTCTTTGGCGCTCAGCCTTCTTTATGGTCCAACTCTCACGTCTGTACACGACTACTGGAAAAACCATAGCTTCAACAATACAGACCTTTGCCTTCATCCTGCTTGGCATTTTTCATGATGTACTCTGCATATAAGTTAAATAAGCAGGGTGACAATATACAGCCTTGACATACTTGCCGCTTATAAAATCAGTACACACAAACTTTGATAGAAAGGCAAGATGCCTTTAATCAGAATACTGGCAAGCTGGGGAGATGGTGGACTCAGCGTCTTCCAAAAACACTGCCACGAAAAGTTTTAAAGGGAAACAGGGATGTAATTTCAGTTGATCATTGAGATGGGGAGTCAAAGTCGTCACTTTTCCCTATCATGTGCAGGCTTATGTGCAAGCTTGTCAAATTCTTATATTCTTTCTCTAGATGTTATCATGTTCACACAGTCTGTGAGATTACCAAAGGGGAAGCTAGGGAAGAGATCTGGTTATCTCTTAGTTACCTATCTTTCATTTCTACTTCTTTGATCTGTGGGGAAAAAAGCAATAAGTCAGGCAAAATTTATTGTGACCAAAAAAATTGAAAGGTGTGCTAGGGCTAGCGTGAGTAGATCCTGGGGGTGCCTGGTTCAAAGTTAGACAAAAGAATGCCTCCGGCAGAGATCTGTTGCCCAAAATTAAAATAAAAAAAAAAAAAAAAAGGTTTTTCCTGTCAAAAGCCACTTACAAAGTCACCAAAATACAGAGGAGGTGGAAGAAGAGAGGATGGAGGAAAAATAAACTAACAGTAAAGATCAATTTGTGAACTAAAAAGAGAAGGAAGAAAAAAAAGCTTACTGACAATTTCAACAAAGAATTCATTGTTGAGGAAATTGCAACAACAATACAATTTTATAAGGGCAGTTTATAAATGTGCTTAAGTTATTCAAAACTAAAGGAAATAACTACATCCATGACCAAAGATAGGAGCTTAAGAACAAAGTAAAAAAATATAAATAGGAAACATGAATATGAAAAATGCATAAATAAAAATGAAATTTTTTAAAGAATAAAAAGCATATCAATAATTTAACTATTCTGTAGAGTGAGTTCAGTAAAGCAAGCTTCAAACACATCTTTCATAGTTATTTCAGAAGTAAGACATACAGGAAATAATGAAAAGATAATGTACTTCCCAGGTGTCACTAATGATAAAGAATCCATTTGCCAATACAGGAGACATAAGAGATGCAGATATGATCCATGGGTGAGGAAGATATCCTAATGAGGAAATGGCAACCCACTCCAGTACTCTTGCTAGGATAGTCCCAAGGAAAAAGGATCCTGGTAGGCTATAGTTCATGGGGTTGCAAAGAGTCGGACACCACTGAGCATCTGAGCAGCATAGCCAATATTCAAACAGATAGTATCTGCAAATTCTCTTAAATTAAGAGAGATATATAAACTTCAAATGGAAAGGAACATAAAATAAAATAGTTTTGAATAAATATAAACAAACATTATAAAGAACTGAAAAGCAAAGTATATGAGAAAATACTATAGGCAACTAAAAAGAAAATTTGGAACAGTTTATGAACAATGACAATATATATTAAAAATAAAAATCACACTCAAAAATAAATTCAAAAAGGCACTAAAATACCAGCTTCAATTCTTAGGGAAAATAAAATATATATCTTTCAAAACTTAAATAAATATATACAAATGTGTATGTCCTTTGAAATTGTGGCTGAAACAAAATCGATCAAAGAAAGCAAGTTTAGCAAATACTTAGTAAAATATGATAATATGTCTAATTAATTTAAAATGATAATGATTAACTTACAGTTTAGTTAAGAATGACAAATCTAAAATGCTACTCAACAATAACAAATAAGATTCAGAAAAGGGATCAACCTAAATGTTCATTGACATGCAAAGGGATAAAGAAGATGTGGTGTATATTTTATAGAACACTACTCAGCCATAGAAGAGAATTAAATAGTGTCATTCACAGCAACATGGATTGACCTAGAGATCATCATGATAAGTGAAATAAGTAAAAAAGAGAAAGACAGATATCATATGATAGCATTTATATATGAAATCTAAAATATGATACAAATTAATTTATTTACAAAACAGAAACAAACTTACTGCCATAGAAAGCAAATTTATCATTACAAAACTATAAGTGAATCACTTTGCCGTACACCAGAAACAAACACAACATTGCAAATCAGCTATATTTAATTAAAAAGAAAAAAATACAGGAAAGGATATAGACAAATTAAATGTTTTTTGGTGTAGAAAGCTGTTCAAGTAAATTATTAAAGATGGAAATAATCATAGGGAAAAGTGTATACTAACATGTAATAAACGGTGAAAGCATTTAAATACAAAATAACACTTAGAAATGGTTGAACTATAGTTATAGCAATTTTTACAAATTAATAACATTAAAAGCATAGACACTAAAATTGTAACAGAAACTATAAACTGAGTTATTTCACTCCTAAAAGAGAAAAATAAGAAACAGTAAAATTTAAGCAATACCTTAGAAATGTACAGGTTAAGAAGATTGTACCATGTTTTAGTGTCTTATTTATTGCAGAAATTTACTTTATGTGTGTTTTTACGTTGTGCTACAAGCCTAACTTGCTTAATTTCTCTAACTCCACCTCAGTGTCAAATTAAATTTCTTGTCTCTGATGCTTTTTAGTCAGTTATTTGATCGTGTTGTTTCCTTGGCTTATCTTTAACATAGCAATGTGTAGAGGAAGATTAGGAAGACAATTAGTAACTTTTTAATTATCTATTTAGGAAAAGAAGTGTAAACATCTAGTCTGAATGAATATTAAAAGGAAAAGTAAAATCTGAGAAGTAACCTTTAAAGAAATGCACAGGTTTACAAAGACTAAGTTTGAAACATATTTCAGTGTCTTGTTACTTTATTCAGTGCAGAAATGTTCTGTGTCAACTAGGACTTCATTTAGAAGCATGATCACAATATTAATACCACCAAAGGAAAAATATTAATCACGATATTGATTTTTATCTTGCAATATAGCTTATCATCATATGTTCCATTTATTTTCTAACATGATAATAGCCCTACTTATTGTGTGAAAAGGTTGCTTTTATAAAGTACTCTGGTGGCCTATAATGGACTCTGCAGTCATGAAACTAAAAGACGCCTGCTCCTTGGAAGAAAAGTTATGATCAACCTAGATAGCATATAAAAAAAGCAGAGACATTACATTGCCAACAAAGGTCCGCCTAGTCAAAGATTTGTTTTGTTCCAGTAGTCATGTTTGGATGTGAGAGTTGGACTATAAAGAAAGCTGAACTCCAAAGAATTGATGCTTCTGACTGTGGTGTTGGAGAAGACTCTTGAAAGTCCCTTGGACAGCAAGAAGATCCAACCAGTCCATCCTAAAGGAAATTGGTACTGAATATTCATTGGAAGGATTGATGCTGAAGCTGAAACTCCAATACTTCGGCCACCTGATGGGAAGAACTGACTCATTTGAAAAGACCCTGATGGTGGGAATGATTGAAGGTGGGAGGAGAAGGGGAAAACAGAGGATGAGATGGTTGGATGGCACCTACTCAATGAACATGAGTTTGAGTAAACTCCAGAGTTGATAATGGACGGGGAGGATTTGTGTACTGCAGTCCATTGGGTAGCAAGGAGTCAGATACGACTAAGCGACTGAACTGAACTGGACTGGTGGCTTAAGGGTCCCTATAGTTTTTTCTGATAACACTATTAAACTGCAAATGGTAATGAAATACATTGCAATTTTTCAGTATGTCAAGTTTATGCAGATTTATGTTACTTTAAACAATTGGATTCTATTTGTGGATATCTATATGCTCTCAAAAAATGAAAATTTTATAAAATTACATAAAATATGCAAATAAATTGGGAATAATGCATTATTGATTTATAGTATATCCCATGCTTGTTTTCCTAATATCCCATGCTTATTTTCCTAAAAATATAAATATGTTTGTGCTCAATTTAAGCAATCTATATCACATAATATATATTAACAAATAGTAGAAATGCCATATAATGTACAATGCATAGTTCTATATGAATCAAGGTCAACTAACTGGATCTAAATTGCTAGTATCTTTTTCAAAATGAGTATGGTGGCAATATTTATACTGTGGCTTACAGAACTAATCCACAGAAGGTGATCTCCAGAATAGAAGCATCAGCACCACTTGGAACATCACTGTAAATGCAAATTTTTGGGCTCCACCCCAAACTCAGTGATTCAGAAACTCTGGAAGTAAGACTTAACAATTTGTATTTTTATCAGTTTTCCAGTTAATTCTGGTGTGTGATGAAGTTAAGAACCATTATTTTATCCATTTTCTGGTCTTAAAATAATATAAATATGACACTAGGCTTAACCAGAGAGCTCAGCAAGATGTTAGAAAGGCATGATACTAAGAAGGCCTTATACTTTGGTCCTATAGTATATGACACTTCAAGGTTCTACACCTGAACAGTTATTTCCCACAAAACATTGCCCCCCCGCCCCCAGGAAATATTTTCCAGTCAAGAGCACTAGAGCTAATTAAGTGGATAAAAGGCTTGCGTCTGTTTTCTAAAATAATGTTGGCAGATAGTTCTTTTGAAATCAAGATTCATTTTAACTGCAAGTTCTGAAAGTATAACAATAAAATGAGCCAGAGTAGAAGTGAAGACATAGCATGTTGATACACCTTCGTGGATGCAGATGTTCTGTTTAATGACAGAAATCTTTATTAAACCATTGACTCCATGTTTTCTCACTTCCTGTTACTTCTAAATGTAACTTTACTTATTTATACTTTTCTGTGCTATCCTCTTGTTTTGTATACTCCCTGGCGGCTCAGACAGTAAAGAATCTGTCCGGCAAGTTTAATTTCTGGGTTGGGAAAGTTCCCTGGAGAAGGGAATGTTTACCCAATCCAGTGTTCTTGCTTGGAGAATTCCATGGAGAGAGGAGCCTGGTGGGTTACATTCTCATACAACTAAGTGACTAACACTTTCACTTTAACTTTTTTCCTCAAAGTATAGTACAAATGCCTTTTCATATACTGTCACTAGTCACACAGGAGTCTTAGAATAACCACTACCACTACAGGTCAGATAAATGTGTATATATCTTCAGGCTTACAGCCCCCCAATGAATAGGAAACATATTCTTGTCACTTATCATGGCTTCAAGTTTCCCTATTTAAACTTAAAATCAAGAAGCCTAATTATTGAACTTATTTCCCTTTATGAACTTATTTCTCTTTTTTAAATTTTCTCAACTCATGGAATTTCCAAGTGGAGCTTGTGGTAAACAATCAGACTGCTAACAAAGGAGGCACAAGAGACCCAGGTTCAATCTCTGGGTCTGGAAGATCCCCTGGAGTAGGGAGTGGCAATCCACTCCAGTATGCTTGCTGGAAAATTCCATGGACAGAAGAGCCTGGTAGACTGCAGTTCATGGGGCATCAGACTTAGATATGACTGTGTGCACACACACAATTGATTAATATTCATTTTCTACCCACGTCTTGGCCTATGGATTCTAAAAATGGGCATAGTAAATTCTGATTCTTTCTTAATTGTATTTTACTTGCTGACTTATTTCTCACTTATTTGAGTTTTATTAAAATCCATGTATATATTCCAAAGAGTATTTCTATCTCTTCTTTTCTGTAGCCACAATATAAAAGTGAATAAGATAAGTATGATAATAGGCAAAACATATCTACATGACCAGGAAAAAGTAACAGGTTATTTTGGAGATTTATTCTTTATGATACAAAGTTCATTATGCTTATTTTACAGGTGTTTGTATTAGCGCCTAAGAACTTCTGTCTCATGAACTGCAAACAAGGGAGGCAGTGGATTGGCAAGCTTACATTTTAGTCTGAAAACTACCTTGCAATAATAGGCAACAATGACTTTGAAGCCCTCAAAAATAAAGTCTGCCCTGTTTGCATTTATTCCCCATCTATTTGCCATGAAGTGGTGGGACCAGATGCCATGATCCTAGTTTTCTGAATGTTGAGTTAGAAGCCAGCTTTTTCAGTCTCCTCTTTCACCTTTATCAAGTAGCTCTTTAGTTCCTCTTTGCTTTCTGCCATTGGTGCTGCTGCTAAGTTAATGCTTTTTCATATAAAATAGACACTCTGCATCCTCAATTCAAAAGGGAAAATTAGTATTATAAAAGAATATATAACATATACATATAAACAAATATATTTGTATTCATGTGAACAAAAAAATTTTAGTCTCTCAGTCGTGTCTGGCTCTGTGCAACCCCATAGATGACAGCCCACCAGACTCCTCTGTCCCTGGGATTCTCCAGGCAAGAATACTGGAGTGGGTTGCCATTTCTTTCTCCAATGCATGAAAGTGAAAAGTGAAAGTGAATTTGCTCAGTCATGTCCGATTCTTCACAACCCCATGGGCTGTAGCCTACCAGGCTCCTCTGTATACGGGATTTTCCAGGCAAGAGTAACGGAGTGGGTTGCCGTTGCTTTCTCCGCTTTCTGCCATTAGAATAGTTTTATCTGAGGTTGTTGATATTTCTCCTGGCAACCTTGATTCTATCTTGTGATTCATCCAGTCTGGCATTTCTCATGATGTACTCTGCATATAAGTTAAATAAGTAGCCTGACAATATACAGCCTTGTTGTATTCCTTTCCAAATTGTTGTACTCCTTTCCATTTTAATAGCATTGCATTTTAGGATTTAAAATATCTTACTGTAATTTCATCACCTCCACTAGCTTTCTTCATAGTAATGCTTCCCAAGGTCTACTTGACTTCAAAGTCCAGGATGTGTGGCTCTAGGTGAGTAACCACACCATAGTGACAGTCTGGGTCATTAAGACCTTTTTTTGTATATTTCTTCTGTGTATTCCTGCCACCTCTTCTTAATTTCTTCTGCTTCTATTAGGTCCTTACCATTTCTGTTTGTTGTGTCAATCTTTGCATGGAATATTTGCTTGGTATCTCTGATTTTCTCAAAGAGATCTCTAGACTTTACCGTTCTATTGTTTTCCTCTATTTCTTTGGATATAAAATTTAGTTGAAATGAAGCAGTATATATTGTTAGTCACAGAAATAGTAAAACAGTGTGCTCTACAGAATTTTGCTGAAAGTTTGCTAAAAAATATCTGGTGATTTGAACAAGAGAATGGTTACTCTTATAACTTCTGTTCAACATAGTACTGGAAGCCCCAGCTATTGAAATTGGATCATAAAAATAAAGTAATCTGTATCAGAAAGGAAAAAGAGAAAAAAAAAAAAAAAAGCAAAGTGGCCGCTGCTTGTAGATGGCATGATTTCATATATAGAAATCCCTGAAGACTTCACTAAAATGTTAGAACTGATAAATGATTTAGGTAAAGTAACAGGACACAATATCAAAATATGAAAATCAATGGGGTTTCTAAACACTGACAATGAATTATTTGAAAGAGAAATCACAAAGCAGTGTCATCAAAACCAATAACATAATTAACAGCACATTTACCTGAGGATGAAAAAGGCTTGGAGACTGCAAACTATGAAGTGTTGATCAAAGAAATTGAAGATGATACAAATAAATAGAAATAATTCCTGAGTTTTGGGACTGGATAAACTAATATTGTGAAAATATCCATACCACCAAAACTGATCTAAAGAATAAACATGATTCCTATCAAAATTGTACTGGCATACTTTTATAGAAATGGAAATTGACAACTGTTAATTAACATTTTTGTGTGTACCCACGAAACACTCGGCAGGATGGTAGGTGCGGGAGCAGAGGCTGCAAGGCACCAGAGAGACTTTAAGAAGATATCCCATGTCCGAGGGCAAAGAAGAAGCCCCAGCAAGACAGCAGGAGGGGGCAAATCACACTTAGAATCAAACCCCATACCTGCCAGTGACACTTAGAGGGCTCAAACATAGCTTGTGTGCACCAGGGCGCAGAAACCCCCCGAGAGACTGAGGCAGCCCTGTGTTTGAGTGTCTCCTGAGGAGGTTAGAAGTGGATTGCTGCAGGGCCACGGGCTTTGGGGGCAGTAGACCTGATTATGGCATAAGCGCAGTTGGGGGAGGCTGCCGTTAACCCCACCTTAGAGCTGCCAGAGCTTACACAGGGCTGGGAAAATAGACTCTTGGAGGCACAGACAAAATCTTGTGTGAACCAGGGCCCAGGAGAAAGGAGCAGTGACCCCACAAGATACAAACCCAGACTTGCCCGTGAGTATCCAGGAGTCTTCAGCAGAGGCGTGGGTCAGTGGTGGCCTGCTGCAAGGTTGGGGGGACCGAGTCTAGCAGTGTCTGCATGGGTTCTTCATTATCTTCACAAACTCCACCATAGTTTGGCCTCAGGTGAAATATCAGGAATGGAAAACAGTCTCACCCTTCAACAGAAAATTGGATTAAATATTTACTGAGCATGACTCTGCCCATCAGAACAGGACTCAGTTTCCTGCTCAGTTAGTCTGTCCCTTCAGGAAGCTTCCATAAGCCTCTCATCCTTTTCCATCAGAGGGCAGACAGAATGAAAATCACAATCACAAAAAACTAACCAATCTGATCACATGGACTGCAGCCTTGTCTAACGCAATGAAACTATGAGCCATGCCATACAGGGCCACCCAGGATGGAGGGGTCATGGTGGAGACTCCTGACAAAACATGGCCCACTGGAGAAGGAAATGGCAAATCACTTCAGTATTCTTGCCTTGAGAAGCCCATGAACAGTATGAAAAGGCAGATAGGACACTGATAAATGAACACCCAGGTTGGTAGGTGCCCAATATGCTACTAGAGATCAATGGGGAACTAACTACAGAAAGAATAAAGAGACGGAGCCAAAACAAAAGCAACACCCAGTTGTGAACATGACTGGTAATGGTAGTAAAGTTTGATGCTCTAAGAGCAATACTGCATTGGAGCCTGGAATGTTATTTCCATGATCAAGGAAAACTGGAAGTGGTCAGACAGAAGATGGAAATAGTGAACATAGACATTTTAGGAATCAATGAATTAAAGTGAGCTGGAATGTGTGAATTTGACTTAGATGACTGACCATATCTACTACTGTGGGCAAGAATCCCCTAGAAGAAATGGAGTGGCTGTCACAGTCAACAAAATGTAGTACTTGGATGCAATCTGAAAAATGACAGAGTGATCTCTGTTTGTTTGCAAGGCAAACCATACAATATCACGGTAATCCAAGTCTATTGCCTGACCAATAATGGTAAAGAAGCTGAAGTTGAATGGTTCTAAGAAGACATACAAGATCTTCTAGAACTGACACCCCAAAAAAGATGTCCTTTTCATTACAGGGAACTGGAATGCAAAAATAGGAAGTCAAGAAATACCTGAAGTAACAGGCAAATTTGACCTTGGAGTACAGAATGAAGCAGGACAAAAGGTAATAGAGTTTTGCCAAGAGAATGCACTGGTCATAGCAAACACCACCTTCCAGCAACACAAGAAAAGACTCTACACATGGGCATCACCAGATGGTCAACACCGAAATCAGATTGATTATATTCTTTGCAGCCATAGATGTTTTTCCTATACAGTCAGGAAAAACATAACTGGGAGTAAACTGTGGCTCAGAACATGAACTCCTTATTGCCAAACTCAGACTTAAATTGAAAAAAGTAGGAAAACTAATAGACCACTCAGGTATGCCCTGAATCAAATCCCATATGATTATACAGTGGAAATGAGTAATAGATTTAAAGGATTAGATCCAGTAGGAAGAGTGCCTGAAAAACTATGGATGAAGGTTTGTGACATTGTACAGGAGGCAGTGACCAAGACCATCTGCAAGAAAAAGAAACGCAAAAAGTCAAAATGTTTGTCTGAACAGGCCTTACAAATAGCTTTGAAAATAAGAGAAGTGAAAGGCAACATAGAAATGGAAAGATATACCCATTTGAACACAGAGTTCCATAGAATAGCAAGGAGAGATAAGAAAGCCTTCCTCAGTGATCAATGCAAAGAAATAGAGGGGAAAAAAATAGAATAAGAAAGACTAGAGATCTCTTCAAGAAAATTATAGCTACCAAGGGAATATTTTATGCAAAGATGAGCACAAAAAAGGACAGAAATGGTATGGACATAACAGATGCAGAAGATATTAAGAAGAGGTGTCAAGAATACACAGAAGAACTATACAAAAATATCTTCAGGACCCATATAATCACAATGGTGTGATCATTCACCTAGAGCCAGACATCCTGGAATGCAAATCCACGTGAACCTTGGGACGCATCACTATGAACAACACTAGTGGAGGTGATGGAATTTCAGTTGAGTTATTTCAATTCCTAAAGATGATGCAATGAAAGTTCTGCACTCAATGTGCCAGGAAATTTGGAAAACTCAGCAGTGGCCGCAAGACTGGAAAATGTCAGTTTTCATTCCAATCCCAAAGAAAGGCAATGCCAAAGAATACTTAAACTACCACACAATTGCTCTCATTTCACATGCTAGCAAAGTAATGCTCAAAATTCTCCAAACTAGCCTTCCACAGTATGTGAACCATGAAATTCCAGCTATTCATGTTGAATTTACAAAAAAAGAGAGGAAAGAGATCAAATTGCCAACATCCGTTGGATCATAGTAAAACCAAGAGAGTTCCAGAAAAAAAAAAAAAATCTACTTCTGCTTTATTGACTATGCAAAAGCCTTTGACTATGTGGATCACAACAAACTGTGGAAAATTCTTAAACAGATGGGAATACCAGACCACCTGGCCTACCTCCTGAGGAATCTGTATGCAGGTCAAGAAGCAACAGTTAAAACTGGAAAAACAGACAGGTCCCAAATAGGGAAAGGAGTACATCAAGACTATATATTGTCACCATTCTTATTTAACTTATATGCATAGTACATCATGAGCAATGCTGGGCTGGATCAAGAACAGGCTGGAATCAAGTTTGCTGGGAGAAATATCAATAACCTCAGATTTGTAGATGACACCACCCTTACAGCAGAGAGTGAAGAAGAACTAAAAAGCAGCTTGATGAAAGTGAAAGAGAAGAGTGAAAAAGTTGGCTTAAAACTCAACATTTAGAAAACTAAGATCATGGTATCTGGTTCCATCACTTCATGGCAAATCAATGGGGAAACAATGAATACAGTGGGAAACTTTATTTTTTGTGGCTCCAAAATCACTGCCAATGGTAACTGCATCCATGAGGTTAAAAGACGCTTGCTCCTTGGAATAAAAGTTATGACCATCCTAGACAGAATATTAATAAGCAGAGGCATTACTTTACAAAGTTAATCTAGTCAAAGGTCCATCTAGTCAAAGCTATATATATGCATGCTTTTTGTTTTTTATTTTTTTTTTTTTCCCCAGTAGTCATGTATGGATGTGAGAGTTAGACTGTAAAGAAAGCTGAGCACTGAAGAATTGATGCTTTTGAACTGTGGTGTTGGAGAAGACTCTTGAGAGTCCCTTCGACTGCAAGGAGATCCAACCAGTCCATCCTAAAGAAAATCAGTCCTGAATGTTCTTTGAAAGGACTGATGCTGAAGCTGAAACTCCAATATTTTGGCCACCTGATGCAAAGAACTGACTCATTGGAAAAGATCCTGATGCTTGGAAAGATTTAAGGCAGGAAGTGGAGGGAACAACAGAGGATGAGATGGTTGGATGGCATGACTTACTCAATGGACATGAGTGGGAGTTTGTGATGGACAAGGATACCTGCTGTGTTGCAGTCCATGGGTTCACAAAGAGCCAGGCATGACTGAATGACTGAACTGAATTGAACGGAACTGAACTGAATGAAACACTCTGAAAAGTCAAAGTAGTTTTGAGAAGGAAGAACAAAACTGACAGTATTATACACCCTGATTTCAAACTATATTATAAAACTATAACATTCTAAACAGTATGACATTGGAATAAAACAGACACATAAATGATGAAACAGAAAATAAAGAATCTTGAGCAGGGTATGGCAAAAAAGGAAACATTGTACACTGGTAGTGGCAATGCAATTTGGTTTAGTTATTAGGGAATGTAGTATAGTAGGTCTTCATTAAATTAAAAAGAGAACTGCAATATTATCCAGCAGTCATGCACCTGGATATACTTATGAAGGAAAATAAATCTGAACTTTGAGCAAATATCTGTACTCCTATGTTCATTGCATATTATTCAAAATAAACAAGATTTGAAAAACCACATTTTGGACTAAAATAAGTAAATTGCCAGTTATTTTGCCAGTGAAAATAAGTTTGGATCAGCAAATATTTGCAATTCTGGTCTACAACCATGGTGAGGTATCTTCAAGTCCCCATATGCAGGAGGATAAGAATGTTTTTACAGAGAGGGAGAAAAAGTAGGGAAAACTACAGTAAACAAAGGGTCTGTGACTTTTCATTGGCTGAGTTCTTACTAGGCAAGGAGAAGGAGTCTTTCTTCTTCCTGTTGGCCTCTGCTTTATTTGTAGGGCATGAGAGCTCCCTGTTCTGCTCTCCTGATTCTGTTTAATTAAAGCTTCTATTCATTACATTTTTACATTCCTCTTTTAATCAACATATTTTTGTAAAAGCATTGCTGATCAGGAATTAGGTTTTCTAGTATTATTAAAATTATAATTATTGGAGATAATCTCAAGCATTATATCATCATCAAAGCTTTAGCAAACTTCAAACAGACCTCCTGAACCAGATATCTTGGGAAAACAGATGATATCTGCTTCAATTCTTAATTTTATTTTATTTTTTTTTCTTTCAGATTACAAGGTGAATGCAGGTTCAGTTAGGGTTTGACACTTTCTTTAGGGGCTTCCCTGGTGGCTCAGAGGGTAAAGTGTCTGCCTGCAAGGTGGGAGACCTCAGTTCAATCCCTGGGTCGGGAATATCTCTTAGAGAAGGAAATGGCAACCCACTCCAGTATTCTTGCCTGGAGAATTCCATGGACAGAGGAGCCTGGTAGGCTACAGCCCACGGGGTCACAAAGAGTCGGACACGACTGAGTGACTTCACTTTCCCTTTCACTTTTCTTAGATGTGCCACATAAATCCAAGGGTCTATTCCTTAGAGTTTGGCAACACAAGTGTTAGATAGCAGTACTTAATTGGGGACTTTCCAATGAGACAGAAGAGAATTCTTCTAGAGGTGTCTTTCCCAATAGATGGAATCTCCAGGTTGCAAGGTGTATGCTTAATGCTTTCATGTCCTAAGAGTAAACTCTGAAAAGGTTGCTCAACCACACACACACAAATGTTATTTTTGTTGTTCAGTCACCCAGTTGTGCCCAACTCTTTGTGATCCCACGGACTGCAATATGCCAGGGTTCCTTGTCCCTCACCACCTCCCAAAGTTTGCCCAAGTTCATGCCCATTGCATCAGTGATGCCATCCAGTCATCTCATCCTCTGATTCCCTCTTCTCTTTCCCTCAATCTTTCCCAGCATCAAAGGCTTTTCCAATGAGTCGGCTGTTCAAATCAGAGGACCAAAATACTGGAGCTTCAGCATCAGTCCTTCCAGTGATTATTCAGGGTTGATTTCCTTTAAGATCGATTGCTTTGATCTCCTTGCTGTCCAAGGGACTCTTGGGAGTCTTCTCCAGCACCATAGTTCAAAGGCATAAATTCTTTGGTGGTCTGCCTTCTTACAGTTCAGATCTCACAACCTCATGTTACCACTGGAAAGACCGTAGCCTTGACTATATGGACCTTTGTCAGCAGAGTGATCTCTCTGCTTTTCAACACACTCTCTAGGTTTTTCATAGTTTTCCTGCCAAGAAGTTCTCTCTCTCTCTCTCTCATATATATATATATATATGAGGAAAATTGTTTAACAATGTTGTGCTGGTTTCAACCATACAACATGAATCAGCTATAAGCATACATATATCCCCATCCTCTTTAGCCTCTTCTGCACCCCTTGACCTCGTTCCTTTAGGTCATCACAGAGCACCAAGCTGGGGTCTCTGTGTTATATAGCTGCTCCTCATGAGCTATCTGTTTTAAACTTGGTGATGTATACATGCCAATGCTACTCTCTCAACTTGCCCCACCCTCTCCTTCCACCACTGTGTCCATAAGTTTATTCTCTACATCGGAATCTCTACTCCTGCCATGCAAATAGGTTCATCTATACCATTTTTCTAGATCCCATATATATATGTTCATATATGATATTTGTTTTCTCTTTCTGACTTCCTTCACATTGTATACAGATTCTAAGTTTGACCACCTCAGTTTAGCTGATTCAAATTCATCCCTTTGTATGACTGAGTAATATTCTCCTGTATATATATATATATACCACAACTTCTTTATCCAGTTATCTGTCAATAGACAACTAAGATCTCTCCATATTTTTCCTACTGTAAATAATGTTGCAATGAACCTTGCAGTGCATGTGTCTTTTAAAATTGTGGCTTTCTCAGGGTATATGCCTGGTGGTGGGGTTGCTGGGTCATATGATGTTTTATTTGTAGTTTTTTAAAGGAATATCCATTCTGTTCTCCATAGTGAGTGTATCAGTTTACATTTTCACCATAGTTCAAGAATGCTCCCTATTTTCCACATCTTCCTGAGCATTATCTTTGTAGAATTTCCTGATGATGGCCATTTTGACTGGCATGAGATAATACATCATTGAAGTTTTTGACTTGCATTTCTCTAATAATGAACAATGCTGAGCATTGTTTCATAAGTTTGTTGGTCATCTGCCTGTTGTCTTTAGAGAAATATCTGTTTATGTTTTCTGTTTAGTTTCAATTGAATTTTTTGTTTGTCTGATACTGAGTTGCATGAACTGCTTTTTGCTTTGGAGATTGATCCTTTCCCAGTTGATTTTTTGCAGTTATTTTCTCCTATTTTGAGGACTGCCTTTTCTTTTTCGTTCTTTCTTTCTTTTTTTTTTTTTTTTTGAGGGAGTATATATGTATGTGTTATGAATATGTGTAATATTTGCTGTGTAAATGCTTCTAAGTTTAATTTGTCCCACTTGCTTATTTTTATTTACCTTTATATTATTTTAGGGGAGTGGGTCAAAGAGAATCTTGCTGAAAATTTATGTTAAAAAATGTTCTGCATATGTTTCACTTTAAAAGTTTTATATTTTCTGTCCTTAAATTTAGATCTTTAATTCATTTTCAGTTTATTTTTGTGTATGGTATCAGGAAGTGTTCTAATTTCATTCTTTTATATGTAGCTGTCCAGTTTTCGCAGAACTGTTTATTGAAGAGTCTGACTTTTCTCCACAATATATTATTGGATTCTTTGTCAAAGATTAGGTATATGGGTATGTCTCTGGGCTTTCTGTCCTGTTCCTTTATTCTACATCTCTGTATTTGTGCTGGTAGCATACTCTCTTGATGACTGTAGCTTTTTAGTATAGTCTTAAGTAAAGAAGGTTGATTCTTCCAGCTCTGTTTCCTTTCTATTTAGGGTCTTTTTTTTTTTTTTTTTTTTCATACAAATTGTGAAACTTTATGTTCTCATTCTGTGAAAAATGTTGTTGGTAATTTGATAAGGATTGCTTTGAATCTATAGATTATTTGTATAGTCATTTTCACAATATTGATTCCCCCAATCCAAGAACATGGTATATTTATTTCTCCATCTGTTTCTGTTGTCTTTGATTTCTTTCATCAGTGTCTTACAGTTTTCTGCATACAGGTCTTTTGTCTTGTTAGGTAGGTTTATTCTTAGGTTTTGTTTTGTTTTGTTTTTTTCCTTTCTTTCTGTTGCAATGGCAAATTAGACTGTTTTCTTAATTCTTATTACTGATCTTCTATCATTAAAGCATAGGTATGCAAATGATTTCTGTTTATTAATTTTAATTCTTGTAATTTTACTATATTCATTAACTAGCTCTAGCAATTTTCTGGAAATACATTTAGCATTTTCTATGTATAGTATCATGACATCTGCAAACAATGAGAATTTTGCTTCTTCTTTTCCAATATAAATTTCTTTTATTTAGTTTTCTTCTCTGATTGCATGGTTAGGGCTTCCAAAACTATTTTGAATAATAATGGTGAATGTTGAATAATAGAGGTGAAAACTATGTTGAATAGTGGTGAATAGTGGTAAATGGCATCTTGTTTTTTCCTCATCTTAAAAGGAATGTTTTTTAGTTTTTCACTGTTGAGAATAATGTTTGCTGTGGGTTTGTCATATATGGCATTTATTATGTTGAGGTAAGTGCCTTCTGTGCCCATTTTCCGAAGAGTTTTTCTTTTCTTTTTTTTTTTTTTTTAAATCATAAACGAGTGTTGAATTTTGTTTAAAAAAATCTGCATTTGTTGTGATTATCATATGATTTTTAGCTTTGCTATTTTGGGATATCTCTCCTTTTATCAGATGTGGGTCAAAAGAAGCAGGAGCTATGTGCATGGAGCATCACACGCCTATTTCAAATGCTGAGGGTTTATGAATTCCAAAAGGGTGAACATGAAATTTAGAAGGCCCAATGGTGATGCTTTGGGTCACAATATTTGAAGAGCCTCTACAAGTCTTGCCAATTGAGTCTTAATAATGCCATTAGTGCATTTGACTAAACCAGAAAATGGAGGGTGGGAAGCACAGGATAAATGCTGTAAAACCAGCCAAACAGCACGGATTTGTAAAATCATCTGGCCAGTAAAATGAGTTCCTTAATCACCTGAAAGTCTGAGAGGTCTCCAGGAAAGGATAATGTTTTTCAGAAGGACTTAAGACACAGAACAGGCCTATCTGCAAGGGAAAGCTTCAGTCCCATCTGAAAACATACAGATCATGACTAAATTATATAGCTTATTTAACTTACATGCAGAGTATATCATGAGAAACTCTGGGCTGAAGGAAGCACAAACTGGAATCAAAATTGCTGACAGAAATATCAATAACCTCAAATATGCAGATTAAACCACTCCCCTTTTTTAATTTAATTTTATTAGTTGGAGGCTAATTACTTTACAATATTGTAGTGGTTTTTGCCATACATTGACATGAATCAGTCATGGATTTACCCTTATGGCACCCTTATGGCAGAATGTGAAGAAGAACTAAAGAGCCTTTTGATGAAAGTGAAATAGGAAAGTGAAAAAGTTGGCTTAGAGTTCAGCATTCAGAAAACTAAGATCATGGCATCCGGTCCCATCACTTCATGGCAAATAGATGGGGAAACAGTGGCTAACTTTATTTTTCTGGGCTCCAAAATCACTGCAGCCATGAAGTTAAAAGACACTTACTCCTTGGAAGGAATGTTATGACCAACCTAGACAGCATATTACAAAGCAGAGACATTACTTTGTCAACAAAGTTCCGTCCAGTCAAGGTTATGGTTTTTCCAGTAGTCATATATGGATGTGAGAGTTGGACTATAAAGTAAGCTGAGCACCAAAGAATTGATGCTTTTGAACTGTGGTGTTGGAGAAGACTCGTGAGAGTCCCTTGGACTGTAAAGAGACCCAACCAGTCCATCCTAAAGGAAATCAATCCTGGGTGTTCATTGGAGGGACAGATGTTGAAGCTGAAGCTCCAATATTTTGGCCACCTGAGGCAGACAGCTGATTCATTGGAAAAGACCCTGATGCTGGGAAAGATTAAGGGCAGGAGGAGATGGGGACGACAGAGGATGAGATGGTTGCATGGCATCACTGACTCAATGGACATAGGTTTTGGTGGACTCCAGGAGTTGGTGATGGACAGGGAGATCTGTCGTGCTGTGGTTCCTGGGGTCACAAAGAGTCGGACACAACTGAGCGAATGAGGTGAACTGAATGTGTGTGTGTGTGTGTCCATGAGATGGAGAAAGTTGTATAAAATCATTGGCAGACCTCAAGTGAGTCATTAGATGGTTTGAAAAGTATGAGAGAAACATGAGTGAGGTTGTTCGTTTACATTTCAGACAGCCAGGACGTGTGAGATAGGAAATTTTTGCAGCTTTACTAACGTTTCCCCATCAATACTGATTCATGAAATCTATAATATTTTTTGTAGACAGATGTTTCAATATACACACAGTGGTGAGCAGTGGACACTTTAGAGTTTCTAGTAGAACTCAGTTGTTATTTGGCTTAAGCCAGAGTTTTCCCTTTTTATCAAACCAACAACTGTTGAAATTTTACCTTGTTTTTCCTATACTGAGAACAATTGTTGAACTTCTCTAGCTAATGTTTTCTAAGATGTCACTTGGAGAAATATCCCTGTGAAAAGAGATTTGGCTGACCTAGGTTTCCTTAAGGTAGAGCTCCTTGAGGAAATGTTGGCAAGATATTTACCTTAGCTTCCAGAAAGTCAAATTTTAAAATGCCTTGGAATCTTACTAATAGTTTAAGTGGCAAGTGCAAGTACTGCCAGTAGTAATTTTATTTTTATCTTATTTTTTTCTGCCTGAAGTAAGGAAGACATGTTGCTTCTACAATATTTCAAAGTCTTCAGCTGCTTTGAATATGTCTACTCTCAGTATGAAATGTGGCTGTTTTGCTCTCAACTGAAGTGCAACCCCATGAAAAGCATATGATTCAGCCTGTTGAGCCAAAGTGGCCATAGGTAATGATGCTGCCTCAACCATATCAAAAGGATTTGCAATTATACACCCAGCATAATATTTGTCATTGCCCCCTTTAAAATAAGAACCATCAATGAGTGATGAGAAGTCAATATCACTGCCCTAAATTTTCTACCATTTATCACAAGGAGTCAGGAGGTGTTAAGCATTCATATTGGGCTTTGCTGGTGGCAGACACGAGAAAAGTAGCAGGGTTAAGGTTACTACAACATGAAAATGCTGTGTAAGGAGCGTTTAACAAAAGGACTTCATAGGAAGTGAGGTGGCCTTCTGAAAAATGTTAAGAATGATATACATATATGCATGCCAACTACAAAAAAAAAGCTAAAATTTGACCAAATTGTTGATTTGTGTTGATTAATTTACATAATTATTTTATTTTTCCTTCTTGAAATTATTTATACCAACTTAGCCCTGTTTACATGTTTCTCAGTGTTCAGTTATAGGAGAGGCTGAGATTCAATAAATGTACTCAGATTAATTTATGGTTTAGATATCTGAAGAGAAAAAAATGCATTTTCTTTAGTGTTTCTAAGCTTGGAGAATATAGATTGCTGACAATCATCAAGTTCACGTGCAAAAGGACTTTGCATTTAAGATGAAGGCCGTCATAGACAAAAGGAGCTTATAGATGAATTAGAGCCTACATGGCATACTTTGAAGTCCAAAATCCAATATTTCTTAAAGCTAAAACCGTGTCCTGCCTTTCCAGTTAAATGAATATTTTTTATTCATCAAAGATAAATATATATATATTTTTTCTTATTCATGTTTAAGTTAGAAGTATGTCTGTTTAAACTATAAGAATTTGATAGTGCTTTTCTGATTCATATTTTACTTTGACTTTTATGACTTACTAACCGTCTCTGTCTTTCTGATAATTAATTTCTTTGATGTAATAGTACAGGTAACTAGTTTGCAGCCAAAGTTGATGCCATCATAAGAAATATTTTGTGCCATTAGTACAAATCTGCATATCTTCAATGATTCTATATGTGCCATTTTAACATTTAATCTGATAAAACAGTTCCATTTATCTTAATTTTAAATCTGCCCTGCTGCTGATAGTCATTCCTATGAACTTTCTTAGTGTCCTAATCCTCAGCTCTAAATGTATACTTTAGCAAATAGAAAAGATTTTCTATCAACTCTTTATAGTAATTCTCCAATACTTTTTGGAATATACAATGTTCTTCCATGTAACCTTTCCTAATCCTAAGGAAAGTTTCATTTGTTCTGCATTTGGTATATTATCATTGATCTTGGTTATGTGCTCTGCTTTCTTCAGGTTTACATTCCAGATTCTCGGTTTCTCTTTTTAAATATTATCTAAAAATTTACTGAAATCCATAATTTACATGGATAATAGAAAGTAGCAATGTCTGCCAGCTATTTCATTTTATACTCATTTCCTCCAACTCAAGTTGTTATCTCATGTGATGAGAAGTCATCTGACTATGTTTGAAATATCCCTCTATATTTTATCTATGGACTTCTCCGGTGGCTCGGTGGTAAAAGAATCCATGTTCCAAAGCAGGAGATCAGAGTTTGATCCCTGGGTCAGGAAGATCCTTTGGAGATGAAAAGAAAAACCCACTCCAATAACCTTGCCTAGGAAATCCCATGGACAGAGGATCCTGGTGGACTATAGTCCATGGGGTCACAGAAGAGTTTGACCTTACTTAGGAGCTAGAACAAACAAAACCATTTTATCTATGGATTCGATCACCCAGGGTCAGTAAATTTTGATGTAAGTAGTTAAATTCAGAAAATATGTTTTATGTTAATAATTTTGATTTCAGTAAATTATGATCACTTTTTCTACAATAAAATCACTGATGGGCATGATGAGTCCATCATTTAAATAATTATAAATCATATAATTCTAGCAGAATAAAAGCATATATATGTGGCAATAGGTGAATCTGTGAGGGATGCTTCCTCATGTACCTCACCCAAATTAATCACAAGAGTCCCAGCATGTGACGCTATTTTTTCCTAACTTGACTGATTTCTCATCTCTTTTGGTCACAAGCTGGTCCATCCTCAGAAGTACAGGTACCCTTTCAAGACAGGATTACAGTGCTTATCTAAACTGCTATGACGCTAGGAACAACTTGAAGTTTTTACCTTCAAATATATGGCTTTTATATCTACAGATAAAATTTTCAACAATGGTTTTGATTTGGTTCTAAATCAATGAAATGATAGTGGAAGTCTGATAGAGTGTACTTGGATGAGGTTTTAGAAAGAAATCATTTTCTTCCACTGTACATCTAATAAAACCATGTAATAAATTCTTTCTTTGCCTTGCTGACAGGGTCATCTTCCAGAAAATTGGGAACATAACCAAGGAACTTCAATTTTTACTTAACTTTAACAAAAAAGAAGTTTTGCCTACTGAATAATAGGGATGAAAAATTTGGATAGAAATATATTACTTTTGTGTGTATAGGCATCAGTACTATGTGACTACTATAGTGGTAGCATTACTATTATACTCTGTAGAAAATGAGATTTTTTTCTTTTTTTTTTTTTTTTTAGTTTTAAGGAGATAATGGAATAATTCTGTCATAGTAGGATATAATAAAACATAAAAACAGGATTATCAGAGGTAAGAGGCAACATAGAAAGTGATTAAAAGAACCACACTTATGGCAGAAAGTGAAGAGGAACTAAAGAGCCTCTTGATGAAAGTTAAAGAAAAGAGTGTAAAAAGCTGGCTTACAACTCAACATTCAAAAAGCAAGGATCATGACACTTCACGGAAAATAGATGGGGAAACAATGGGAAGACTGAGAGACTTTATTTTGTTGGGCTTCAAAATCACTGTAAATGATTGCAGCCATGAAATTGAAAGATGCTTGCTCCTTGGAAGAAAAGCCATGACAAACCTAGACAGCATATGAAAAGCAGAGACAATAATTTGCTGGCAAAATTTTGTCTAGTTAAAGCTATGGTTTTTCCAGTAGTCACGTATGGATGTGAGAGTTCAATCGTAAAGAAGACCAAGCACCGAAGAATTGATGGTTTTGATTTGTGGAGTTGGAGAAGATTCTTAAAAGTCCCTTGGACTGCAAGGAGATCAAATCAGCCAATCCTAAGGGAAACCAGTTCTGAATATTCATTGAGAGGTCTGATGCTGAAGCTGAAGCTCCAATACTTTGACCACTTAATGCAAAGAGTTGACTCATTGGAAAATATCTTGATGCTGGGAAAGACTGAAGATGGGAGGAGGGAGGGGATATCAAAGGATAAGATGGTTGGATGGCATCACCAACTCAATGAACATGAATGTGGACATACTCCAGGAGATGGTGAAGAACAGGAAAACCTGTGGTACTGCAGTCTATGGGGTCACAAAGAGTCAGACACGGCTGAGAGACTGAACAACAACAAAGTTAAAGTTGGAAATGTTAGTCCCTCATTCTTGTCCAGCTCTTTGCGATACCATGGACTGTAGCCTCCCAGGCTCCTCTGTCCATGGAATTCTCCAGGCAAGAATACTGGAGTGGTTTGCCATCCCCCCCCCCCCTTTTTTTCCCCCATTTATTTTTATTAGTTGGAGGCTAATTACTTTACAATATTGTGTTGGTTTTTGCCATACATTGACATGAATCAGCCATGGATTTACATGTGTTCCCCTTCCCAACCCCCTCTCCCACCTCCCTCTCCATTCTACCCCTCTGGGTCTTCAAAGTGCACCAGCCCTGAGAGCTTGTCTCATGCATCCAACCTGGGCTGGTGATCTGTTTCATCCTTGATAGTATACTTGTTTCAATTCTATTCTCTCAGAACATCCCACCCTCGCTTTCTCCCACAGAGTCTAAAAGTCTGTTCTGTACATCTGTGTCTCTTTCTGTATTGCATATAGGGTTATCGTTACCATCTTTTTAAATTCCATATATATGCATTAGTATACTGTATTGGTCTTTATCTTTCTGGCTTACTTCACTCTATATAATGGGCTCCAGTTTCATCCATCTCATTAGAACTGATTCAAATGAACTCTTTTTTATGGCTTAGTAATATTCCATAGTGTATATGTAGATGCCCATCAGCAGATGAATTGATAAGGAACTTTTGATGTCATTCCATTCTTCAGAGGATCTTCCTGACCCACGGATCAGACCCAGGTCTCCCATATTGCAGGCAGATTTTTTACTCTCTGAGTCACCAGGGAAACCCTCTAAGAGCACCTAATCATAGCCATAATACTTAACAATGATACAGCACTTTACATTATTTTAAACTGAGAATAATATTATATATCTCAAGGAATTATTGGGAGGTTTAAATACATTAAAATATGTAAAATGTTTAGTATAGTACCTAGTAAAGTATCTTGCAGAGATATTTTGATAATGAAATTTTATTACTTCAATGTTTCAAAAAATAATTTGGAAATGAAGGCAGAGTATAACCATTGAAAGAGCATCCCTTGGACTGCAAGGAAATCAAATCAGTCAATTCTAAAGGAAATCAACCCTGAATATTCATTGGAAGGAAAGATACTGAAGCTGAAGCTCCAATACTTTGCCACATGATGTGAAGCGCCAATTTATTGGAAAAGACCTTGATGCTGGGAAAGATTGAAGACAGAAGGAGAAGGGGGTGACAGAGGTTGACATGGTTAGATGACTTTAATGACTCAGTGGGCATGAGTTTGAGCAAATTTCAGGAGATATTGAAGAACAAGAAAGCCTGGTGTGCTGCAGTTCATGAGGTCACAGAGTCAGACATGCCTGAGCAATTGAACTGAACTGACCTGATAGCAGTTCATATATAACTCTAATAAGGCTATTTGTATTTATTTTAATATTTAAATAAAGGATACTTAACTGTGAGTAAACACATCAGTGAATAAAATTGTAATGGTTCTAGTGTTTCTATTATTAAAAAATATGCTGGCATCTGTAAAATATATCAAAAATAATAAGTACACTTATGAATATGAATATTCACACTGTTTTAGGCAAGTCTTAGCAAGAAATAAAAAGGACTACTAGATGTAGTATGTTTGCCATTCTTCTTTCAAAGAGAAAAGAGTTAGTGGACATGAAAGTCAGTCAATCATGTTTGATTCTTTGTGACCTCATGGACTATACAGTCCATGGAAGTCTCCAGTCCAGAATGCTGGAGAGGGCAGCCTTTCCCTTCTCCAGGTGATCTTCCCAACCCAGGAATTGAACCCATGTCTCCCTGATTGCGGCATATTCTTTATCAGCTGAGCCACCAGGGAAGCCCAAGAATACTGGAGTGGGTATCCCTTCTCCAGTGAATCATCCTGACCCAGGAATCAAACCAGGTCTCCTGCATTGCAGGCAGGTTCTTTTACCAGCTGAGTTACCAGACAAGCCCATTAGTGGAAAGTGTTAGTGATTTATGGAGGAGGCATCATTTCCTTGTGACAAATGAAAGGAAATATTAAATGAATTATAATTTATAGACACTGGGGATTATAACTATGACTTGATAAATAATTTAAAGTGTGATTGTGCAATCATTGTTGGCTATCTATGACGTATACAAACAATAGCATTGGGGTGAAAATTTAAAAACAAAAAAATACTATTTTACTTTTTAAAAACGAGAAGCTGATATGCTTTGGAACCTACACAGAAAATGCACTAAAATTTGTTCCTGCCAAAATTTGGGTATTAATTATAAAATTAAGTAATTGTTTTGTAAGCAAATTTGTAGTTGAGAAAGAATCATAATGTCAAAATTCTAAACCTTATCTTTCAAATCACTTATTCTATAACCCTAGTCAAAATACCTTATTTCCTCGATTTATGATTCATCCTATGAAAAGTGAAAAAGTATATTAAAAATGACTGAAGTTCTCTTTTAACAAGAACATTCTATAAACCTATGACAATGTGATTCTGTCATTGACAAGAGTAAAACATTTCACATAAACACACACTTCATTGTTTATTCAAAGAAAACATGATTTCAATTAAAAGAAGTTATCAACATTAGTATCATCAAACAAAAACAAATCTGGACTTCAGAAAAGAAAGACTTTACTGCAACAAGAGGAAGAGAATTTTACAACAAGAGGAGAGGGAACACGATAATGGGAATAATGCTCCTGACTATGAGGTCTGGAATATCTCATTGCAGGCAGAAAATAACTTCCCTTTTACAGAGTAAAGAAAGTGACAAGGATCTGAGGAAATGAGAAGAACAAGTCCAAGTGATGATAGGACAAATGTTAGAGAAAGCTTTTTTCTGTGGTCAGCCTATTCTTTCTTTGGCAGAGGTTGTTAAGCAATGCTTGTATGCTGGTTTAAGCTAAGGTTGAGTCAAAAATTTGGAGCCTGGGGGTAAAGAGAGAAGTTTAAAGTTTGAACAAGTCAAATATATGGGCTTTTTTTTTTTTTTTTTTTTTTCTTTTTTCAGTTGATCTTTGGGGGCAAATATTAGCAATCATTTATGAGACACAGAAAGGTATTTTGAGGAGAATGTAACTGGTCTTTTCATAGTTAAACAAAGAGGGAATCTCTGAGCAATATAGGAAAGAGAAATTCAGTAAAGCATTCCCTGGAATTTGAAAGGGATTAAAAAAAAAAAAAAAATACTAGCTTTCTACATGCCTTGGTAAAATTCAACATTATCAATGTACATACCTTAATGTAGATGTGTTTGTTTGTTTTTTTCTCTGATAATTAGCTAAGGATGGAATCTCTGAGTCATAGAATGTCAAAGAAAAATTGCACCAGGCAGTTAAATCAGCAGCGGTAGATTTTATCTGAGATTATGACAATAAGGTTTTGTTTAGGTCATTCAAATATAAGCTAAATCAAATCTCTTATGATCATGCAGTAGAGGTGACAAATGGATTCAAGGGATTAGACCTGGTACACGGACTGCCTAAAGAACTATTGACAGATACCCGTAACTTTGTACAGGAGGAAGTGAGCAAAACCATCCCACAGGAAAAGAAAAGCAAGAAGACAAAGTGGTTATTTGGCAAAGGAATGTTTACAAATAGCTGAGGAAAGAAGAGAAGCAGAAAAGAAGGGAAAGGGAGAAACAGAAAGACATACACAACTGAATGCAAAGTTCCACCGAATAGCAAGAGGAGATAAGAAGGTCATCTTAAATGAACACTACAAAGTATAGAGATAAACAATAGAATGAGAAAGACTAGAGATTTCTTCAAGAAAATTGGAGGTATCAAGGAAACATTTATGTAAGGACAGACATGATAAAGCATAGAAAGGGTAAGGACCTAACAGAAGCAGAAGAGACTAAGAACAGGAGGCAAGAATACACATAGGAGCTGTACAAAAAAGGTCTTAATGACCCAGAAAACCACTATGGGTGGGAAGTGGGGCTCACTCACCTAGAGCCAAACACCCTGGAATGTGAAGTCAAGTTGGCCTTAGGGAAGCATTACTATGAACAAAGCTAGTGGAGGTGAGAGAATTCCAGCTGAGCTATTTCAATTCCTAGAAGATGATGCTGTTAAAGTGCTGCACTAAAAATGTCAGGAAATTTGGAAAACTCAGCAGTGGCAACAGGACTGGCAAACGTCAGTTTTCATTTCAATTCCAAAGAAGGGCAATGCCAGATAATGTTCAAAATTGCAATAATTTCACATGCTAGCAAGGCTATGCTCAAAATCCTTCAAACTAAACTTCAGCAGAATGCAAACTGAGAAATTTCAGATGCACAAGCTGGGTTTAGAAAAGGTAGAGGAATCAGAGAAAAAACAACCAACATTCTTTGGATCACAGAGAAAGCAAGGGGGTTCCAGAGAAACATCTACTTCTGTTTCATTGACTACAAAAAAAGCCTTTCACTATCGGATCACAACAAATTCTGGACAATCCTTAAAGAGATGTCAGTACCAGACCACATCCCCTGTTTCCTGAGAAACGTATATGAAGTTCAAGAAGCAACAGTCAGAACCAGACATGAAAAAACAGACTGGCTCAAAATTGGGAAGGGAGTATGACAAGACTATATATTGGCATCCATTTATTTTAACTTCTATGCAGAGTGCATCATGTGAAATGCTGGGCTGTATGGCTCACAAGCTGGAATCAAGATTGCTGGGAGAAATAGCAACAACCTCATTTATGTAGATGACACCATTCTATTTTTTTTTTTTTAATTTTATTTTATTAGTTGGAGGCCAATTACTTCACAACATTTCAGAGGGTTTTGACATACATTGACACGAATCAGCCATAGAGTTACACGTATTCCCCATCCCGATCCCCCCTCCCACCTCCCTCTCCACCCGACTCCTCTGTGTCTTCCCAGTGCACCAGGCCCGAGCACTCGTCTCATGCATCTCACCTGGGCTAGTGATCTGTTTCACCATAGATAATATACATGCTGTTCTTTTGAAACATCCCACCCTCACCTTCTCCCACAGAGTTCAAAAGTCTGTTCTGTACTTCTGTGTCCCTTTTTCTGTTTTGCATATAGGGTTATCATTATCATCTTTCTAAATTCCATATATATGTGTTAGTATGCTGTAATGTTCTTTGTCTTTCTGGCTTACTTCACTCTGTATAATGGGCTCCAGTTTCATCCATCTCATTAGAACTGATTCAAATGAATTCTTTTAACGGCTGAGTAATATTCCATGGTGTATATGTACCACAGCTTCCTTATCCATTCATCTGCTGATGGGCATCTAGGCTGCTTCCATGTCCTGGCTATTATAAACAGTGCTGCGATGAACATTGGGGTGCACGTGTCTCTTTCAGATCTGGTTTCCTCGCTGTGTATGCCCAGGAGTGGTATTGCTGGGTCATATGGCAGTTCTATTTCCAGTTTTTTAAGAAATCTCCACATTGTTTTCCATAGTGGCTGTACTAGTTTGCATTCCCACCAACAGTGTAAGAGGTTTCCCTTTTCTCCACACCCTGTCCAGCATTTATTGCTTGTAGACTTTTGGATAGCAGCCATCCTGACTGGCGTGTAATGGTACCTCATTGTGGTTCTGATTTGCATTTCTCTAATAATGAGTGATGTTGAGCATCTTTTCATGTGTTTGTTAGCCATCTGTATGTCTTCTTTGGAGAAATGTCTGTTTAGTTTTTTGGCCCATTTTTTGAGAGGGGATGACACCATTCTAATGACAAAAAAAAATTAAAAGGAACTAAAGAGCTTCTTGATAAGAGTGAAAGAGGAGGGTGAAAAAGCTGACTTGAAACTCAATATTTAAAAAAAAAACAAACTAAGATTATGACATGTGTCTCATCATGTCATGGCAAATAGAAGAGGAAAGCATGGAAGCATTGATGGATTTTATTTTCTTGGGCTCCAAAATCATAGTGCACAGTGACTACAATCATGAAATTAACAGATGTTTTCTCCTTAGAACAAAACCTATGACAACGCTAGATGGCATATTCAAAAGCAGAGACACATTTTGCCAACCAAGGTCTGTATAGTCAAAATTATGTTTTTTGTTTGTTTGTTTGTTTGTCTGTTTGTTTCCCAGTAGCCATGTATGGATATGAGGGTTGGATCTTAAAGAAGGCTGAGTGCTTGAATTCATATGTTCAAATTATGGTGCTGCAGAAGACTCTTGAGAGTCCCTTAGACTACAAGGAAATCAAAACATCAATCCTAAAGGAAATCAACCCTGAGTATTCTTTGAAAGTTCTGGTGCTGAAGCTGAAGCCCCTGTATTCTGGCCATGTGATACACAGAGCTGACTCACTGGAAAAGACCCTGATGCTCAAAAGATTGAATGCAGGAGGAGAAGGGGATGGCAGAGGATAAAATAATTGGATGGCATCACCAACTCAATGGATATGATTTGGAGCAAACTCAGGGGGATAATGAAGGACAGAGGAACCTGGAGTGCTGCAGTCTTTAAAGTTGCAAAAAGTCAGAAAAGTACTGAGCAATAGCAACATTTTAGTAAGGAGAGAGAATAAACTGAAATCTAGTGAATTAAATGACAGAAACGGTTTTAATCACTATGATGAGCTCATGGAAAGTTATGGAGGGGAGGTTAACAGAGGAGGCTGGTCAATGTGAATAGGCTATCTGAGCTTGTTAATAGGCTTATATTAAAGTTAGGTGCCTACTCTTCTACAAAGACTGGGCTTTATCTATCTTGATGGTTACATTTCAAAGAGATGGCCCCATATTTTAGAGAAAATGTTTTCCATGGATTTCCCTGCTAAGAGGCTAAGATATCTCATAGCTTACCTCTCAAGGGCAGAGGAAGAATTTTCAATTGAATTTTTTCTAACACAAATGCTCTAAGGAAAAGCAGAGCTTTATACCATGAAGAAATCTTTCTGAAGTTAAGTCATGCTAGGGAAAGCCATCTTGGTCAATAAAAGGTGATGTTAACTTACAGGAAACTCTCAAATTGCTTTATACTATAGTCTTATCATTTTGCATTTTTACTTTATTTGAGAAAACTAGAAACAACACAAATACCCATCAGCAGCTGAAAGGATAGCACACTGTTGTCTGTCTAAACAATGAGATAATGCTCAACATTAGAAAAAAGATGATTAGTGATATATGCAGAAACACAAGTGAACCTCATCATTTATGGGTTGATAGATGCCACATAGGAAAGAGTAGTTACTAGATGATTCCACTTATGTAAAAGTAGGAAAGTAGAAATCAGATTTACAGAGACAGAAAACAGACCCATGTTTACCTGCAGCTAGGGTTCTAAGGCTGAGTTCTAAGTCACAATAGAATTACTCAACTTTTAGGTAGGAAGAAAGTTCACATATTAAATTTCATTTTCAACACAGAAGCTAATAATTAGGTTCTGGCTAAAATAAGGGAAACAGAGTGAAGGTAAGAGTTATCTGTGATCTCAGGCTACTATAGAACAAAGGAAACAGAAGAATGGGAGACAGTTCTTATTGAAATGTAAACTTATTTACTCACTCTCCCTTGGAATGATTATTTGAAAGGAGGAAAAAAAAAATCCCAAGATATTCATAAGTGATATTATATATTCCCTGACCTATTCAGTATGCTGTCTTAAAAAAAAAATTATCCCTATAAACAAATTCCAACTTCAAAGTGTGAAAAACTGCAATGTTGAAATAAACTGAAGAATGTTTATTTTAATGTTAGTCACTCAGTCCTGCTTGACTCTTTACAACTTCATGGACTGTAGCCCATCAGGCTCCTCTGTCCATGGAATTGTCCAAGCAAGAATACTGAAGTGCATTGTCATTCCCTTCTCCAGGGGATCAGGAAGTTCCTGGGATTGAACCCAGGTCTCCTGCTTTGCAAGCAGGTTTTTTACCATCTGAGCCACCAGGGAAGAAACGTTTATTCTAGGGAAAAGGATATTTTTTTCCTACCTAAGTAGTAAAGGAACTTGAATAGCCTTGCATTTGTCTATACTATAATTACATAAATTGTCTTCTTTATTTTACTATTATGATCAAAATCTCAAAAAAGATATATCTCCTCTTTCTCCTAGTATTCTTGCAAGATAAACATAACTATGTGAGATGTGAACAGGAAATCAAAAGTGAAGCCTGACTTTTTTCATCGGGTTACTCTTCTCCTTGGTAAATAATTAGCTACAGATTACATCACATAATTTTTGCTGCAAAATTTCAGTTTATGAGTTTTTGTGGGCAAGATGAAGAAACGTTCTTTGAAAGAAGCATTGGTATTCACTGGTTAATCACATTAACAAAGGTAGTCTACAGCCTGGATTTGATCATTCGATACAACTTTTGCACTTCCCAGATGGCACTGGGAGAAGGGATGCATTTATATGTATGACTGAGTCCCTTTGCTCTTCACCAGAAATTATCACAACATTATTAACTGGCTATACTCCAATATAAAATAAAAAGTTCAAAACAAAACAAAACACACACACATACACACACACACACACACACACACACACACACACACACACACTTGAAAAGTGGAGGAGACAAGAGAGGAAAAGGTTTGATCTCTGAGTCAGGAAGATACCCTGAATGAGGTAATGGCAATCCACTCCAGTATTCTTGCCTGGGAAATCCCATGCATAGAGGATTGCAAAGAGTCTAACACAACTGAAGCGACTTACCATACCAGTGAAATGCATACCAGTTTTACTTATTTTATGATCTTGGCTAAAGTTTTGATTTATCTTTGTCTAAGTTTAATCTTCTCTAGAGAGTTCCAGAAATACATTTACTTCTGTTTTGTTAACTACACAAAAGTATTTCACTGTGTGGATCACAACAAACTGTGGAAAATTCATCAAGAGATGGGAAAGGCAAGTCATCTTACCTGCCTCCAGAGAAATGTGCATGCAAGTCAAGAAGCAACAGTTAGAACTGGACATGGAAAAACAGACTGGTTCCAAATCAGGAAGGAGTACCTGATGGCTATATATTCTCACCTTGCAGATTTAACTTATATGTAGAGTACATCATTCAAAATTCTGGGTTGGATGAAACACAAGCTGGGATCAAGATTGCCAGGAGAAATATCAATAACTTCAGATACAAAGATGATATCACCCCTATGGCAGAAAGTGAAGAACTAAAGAGTCTTGATGAAAGTAAAGATGAGAGTGAAAAAGTTGTCTTAAAACAAAATTCAGAAAACCAAGATCATGACTTCTGGTCCCATCACTTCATGGTGAATAGATGGGGAAATAATGGAAACAGTGAGAACCTTTATTTTGGGGGACTCTAAAATCACTGCAGATGGTAACTGCAGCTATGAAATTAAAAGACACTTGCTCCTTGGAAGAAAAGCTATGATTAACCTAGGCAGCATAATAAAAAGTAGACACATTACTTCACCAGCAAATTTCAATCTTGTCAAGGCTATGGTTTTCCCAGTAGTCATGTATGGATGTGAGAGTTGGACTGTAAAAAAATCTGAGCACTGAAGAATTGATGCTTTTGAACTGTGGTACCGGAGAAGACTCTTGAGAATCCCTTGGACTGCAAGGAGATCCAACCAATCAATCCTAAAGGAAATCAGTCCTGAATATCCATTGACAGGACTGATGCTGAAGCTGAGACTGGCCACCTGATGTGATGAACTGACTCATTTGAAAAAACCTTGATGGTGGGAAAGAATGAAATTGAGAGGAGAAGGGGGTGACAGAAGATGAGATGGTTAGATGGCATCACGAACTCGATGGATATGAGTTTGAATATGGTACAGGAGTTGGTGATGGACAGGGAAGCCAGGTATGTTGTGGTCCGTGGGATCACAAAGGGTCAGAAATGACTAAGCAACTGAACTGAACTGAAATGAAATAAAAATAGTATCTACCCCTAATGGTTAACTTAATATGTCAACTTGGCTAGTCTGTGTCTGACAGTTATATGGCCAAACATCAATCAAGACTTTAGTTTAAAGCTGTTTTTGGATGTGATTAACTTTTACATCAGTAGTTCAGTAACTCAGTCCTGTCTGACTCTTTCCAACCCAATGAACTGCAGCATGCTGGGCCTCACTGTCCACCACCAACTCTGGAGTCCATCCAAATTCATGTCCACTGAGTCAGTGATGGCATCCAACCATCTCATCCACTGTTGTCCCCGTCTCTTCCTGCTCTGAATCTTTCCCAACATCAGCGTTTTTTCAAATGTGTCAACTCTTCGCATAAGGTGGCCAAACTAATGGAGTTTCAGCTTCAACATCAGTCCTTCCAATGAACACCCAAGACTGATCTCCTTTAGGATGGACTGGTTGGATCTCTTTGCAGTGCATGGGACTCTCAAGAGTCTTTTTCAACACCACAGTTCAAAAGCATCAATTTGTCAGCGCTCAGCTTTCTTTACAGTCCAACTCTCCTATCCACACATGACTACTGGAAAAATCATAACCTTGACTAGACAGACCTTTGTTGACAAGGTAATGTCTCTGCTTTTTAATATGCTGTTTAGGTTGGTCATACCTTTCCTTCCAAGGAATAAGTGTCTTTTAATTTCATGGCTGCAATCATTATCTGCAGTGATTTTGGAGCCCAGAAAAATAATGTCAGCCACTGTTTCCCCATTTATTTGCCGTGAAGTGATGGGACCAGATGTCATGATCTTAGTTTTCTGAATGTTGAGCATTGCCTTTTCTTGGGATTGGAATGAAAACTGACCTTTTCCAGTCCTGTGGGCACTGCTGAGTTTTCCAAATTTGCTGACATATTGTGTGCAGCATTTTCACAGCATCTTTTAGGATTTAAAGTAGATCAAATGGAATTCCATCACCTCCTCTAGCTTTGTTTGTAGTGATGCTTCCTAAGGCCCACTTGACTTCACATTCCAGGATATCAGGCTTTAGCTGTGTGATCACACCATAGTGATTATCTGGATTGTGAAGTGTTTTTTTTTTTTTTTTTTTTTTTTTTTTTTTTCAGTTCTTCTGTGTATTCTTGCCACCTCTTCTTAATATCTTTTGCTTCTGTTAGATCCATATAATTTCTGTCCTTCATTGAGCCCATCTTTGCATGAATTGTTCCCTTGGTATCTTTAATTTTCTTGAAGGGATTTCTAATCTTTACAGTTCTATTGTTTTCCTCTATTTCTTTGTATTGATTGCTGAGGAAGGCTTTCTTATCTCTCTTTGCTATTCTTTGGAACTCTGCTTTCAAATGGGTATATCTTTCCTTTACTCCTTTGCTTTTCACTTCTCTTCTTTTCACAGTTATTTGTAAGGCCTCCTTAGACAGCCATTTTGCTTTTTTGCATTTCTTTTTCTCGGGAATGGTCGTAATTCTTGTCTCCTGTATAATGTCACGAACTTCCGTCCATAGTTCCGTCCATAGTTCATCATGCACTCCATCAGATCTAGTCCCTTAAATCTATTTCTCATTTCCACTGTATAGTCATAGGGGACTTGATTTATATCATACTTGAATGGTCTAGTGGTTTTCCCACTTTGTTCAATTTAAATCTGAATTTGGCAATAAGGAGTTCATGATCTGAGCCACAGTCAGCTCTTGGTCTTATTTGTGCTGACTGTATAGAGCTTCTACATCTGCAAAGAATATAATCAATCTGATTTCGTTGTTGACCATCTGGTGATGTCCATGTGTAGTCTTCTCTTGTGTTGTTGGAAGAGTGTGTTTGCTATGACCAGTGCATTCTCTTGGCAGAACTCTATCAGGCTTTGCCCTGTTTCATTCTGTATTCCAAGGCCAAATTTGTCTGTTACTCCAGGTGTTTCTTGACTTCCTATTTTTGTATTCCAGTCCCCTGTAATGAAAAGGACATCTTTTTTGGGGTGTTAGTTCTAGAAGGTCTTGTAGGTCTTCATAGAACCATTCAACTTCAGCTTCTTCAGCATTACTGGTCAAAGCATGGACTTGGATTACTGTGATATTGAATGGCTTGCCTTGGAAATGAACAGAGATCATTGTGTTATTTTTGAGATTGTATCCAAGTACTGCATTTCAGTCTCTTTTGTTGATTATGATGGCTACTCCATTTCTTCTAAGGGATTCTTGCCCACTGTTGTACATATAATGGTCATCTTAGCTAAATTCACTTACTCCAGTCCATCTTAGTTCGCTGATTCCTAGAATGTTGATATTCACTCTTGCCATCTCCTGTTTGACCACCAATTTGCCTTGATTCATGGACCTAACATTCCAGGTTCCTATGCAATATTGATCTTTACAGCATCGATCCTTGCTTCTATCACCAGTCCCATCCATAACTGGGTGTTGTTTTTGCTTTGGCTCTATCCCTTCATTCTTTCTGGAGTTATTTCTCCTCTGATCTCCAGTAGCATATTGGGTACCTTCCAACCTGGGGAGTTCCTCTTTCAGTATCCTATCAGTTTGTCTTCTCATACTATTCGTGGGATTCTCAAGGCAAGAATACTGAAGTGGTTTTCCATTCCCTTCTCCAGAGGACCGCATTCTGTCAGACCTCTCCACCATGACCCGACCATCTTGGGTGACCCCACATGGCATGTCTTAGTTTCATTGAGTTAGACAAGACTGTGGTCCTGTGATCAGATTGGCTAGTTTTCTGTGATTATGGTTTCAGTGTGTCTGTCCTCTGATGCCTACCACCTTACTTGGGTTTCTTTTGCCTTGGACCTGGGGTATCTCTTCATGGCTGCTCCAGCAAAGGGCAGCCACTGCTCCTTACCTTGGATGTGGGGTATCTCCAGTAGGCCGCCATCCCTGACCTTGGATGTGGTGTAGCTCCTCTCGGCTGCTGCCCTGACCTTGGATGTAAACTTCGTTTAAAATAAATTACCTTCCATAAGATGGGTGGGCCTTATACAATCGACCAAAGGCCTCCAGAGAAACTCTCTGCAGAGGAAGAAATTCCGTTTTCAGACTACCTTCAGATTCAAATTGTAGCATCAGCACTTACTGGAATTTCCATTCTGCAGCCCTGCCCCTACTCGCAAGTCCCTACAGTCATGTGAGCCTATCACATAAAAGAAATCACACTCAATATGTATACTTTCTATTGATTCTCCTTCTCTGAAGAATTCTAATATCATCTCATAGGATCCTTAAGTGGCTTAAATATATTGGGCTGTAACAGAGTGCTTGACAAATAGTAAGGACACCATGAATTAAGTGACTTACTTATTAAGAAAATGTTTCTATTCATTTCTGACTTAAAATTATGAATTATCTTAATTATAAAAATAATTATCTATGTATATAATTATATAGATAAATATGAACCAAAGCAGATTTAGATACTAGTCATTCTTGAAAATTTTATTTCTGCTAAAAATTAAAACATATTCTCTTATACATTAAAGAATATGTTCAATTTTGCTATTTTTATTATAGTCCCTAGATACTTCATTTTTCAAAGCAAGTCTCTGAAAATTTATCATGCAGATTACAGTATAATATTAACCACCTTTTAGAAAACTGTAAAATGCATTCTATGGTGTTTCAAAGCATGAAGGTACTTTGCGAGTGTTTTATGTAGCATAATCCATTTGCTAAAACTTCAGTGCCCCTTGTTTTATGAGGTTCTGCAAAGATGACAGATGTTTCTTAATGTTTCACCCTGGGAATTCTCCCTCAAAAAAAGTCATCTACATAGGAAACTATGAATATAGAGTCAGTTGTTTAGAGGAAGGAAATTACCCAATTATAACACTATTTATTATGAGTTTCACAAGAATATTTGCACTAAAACAAAATGTACTGGAGTAAGATCAGTAACTCAAGCTGTCTCTTAACTGTCATGCAAAAAAGCTACGACAAAATTGCTTTTTAGTGCATAGATATAAATGTCTGACTGCCTGTGTAAGGATGGTATGGATAGATTGTTCTAATACAGATTTCTCTATTTTATCCATCCTTACTGGGCAGGCCCCACATCTCTACATTTTAACAATAGACTATATTTTTCATACAATGTAGTTTAAGATCTATTAAATCCTTTAGGCACTAAACTGGTTTAAAAATTAAGAAATTTTCACAATCAACTTAGAAATATAATTGAATAAAACAGCTATTTGACTTTAAACATCAAATTGCTTTCTTTGTTTTTGTTAAAAAGCATAGTATTGAGTGTTTTGCTTGTATTGTCACATAGACATAGTGTCACAAAACAAAACTTTATTTTACAGCACAAATTTTTTGTCACCATAAAATATTTATACCAACAAACTTTGAAATAAGGCAAACCGAGATCTTTAACAGAGAGATCCTTTTTTTTGGAGATTATTGAAAGTTGGCATAATATTTCAAACCCAATAAACAAGTAGTTAATCTTGAAATTTGATTATTTTGGTGTAGTCATGTAGATTCCCCAAAGCATTTTCACTTCCTCATATATTTATTAATCTAAACAGCTCTTGGATACCTGTAGAACTACAGATCAACAAAAGAATGAGATTTAATGCTACATTCAGGTAGTGGATAAGGAAATAACTGACTCTTCTTTTCAGTTAAGTTCAGTCGCTCAGTCGTGTCTGACTCTTCTGTCCATCACCAACTCCCAGAGGCCACCCAAACCCATGTCCATTGAGTTGGTGTATGCAATGATAAAATGTTTATCCAATACCTGTCATGTACTAGTTACTATTTATCATCATCAACCACATAGATTAATAAATTCATCTCTGTCTTGAAACAATTTAAAATATTACATTTAAATTATTTGTTCATACTTTCTTAACAGTCCCATTTTGTGTTATGTTATTTCATCTACAGTTATAAAATATTATGTTCACCTACAGAAAGAAAGGACTGTATTAAGTTTCTGTTGCTGTTATAGCAAATTGCCACAAATTTGTAACTTAAAACACTTCAATTTTCTTATAACTCTGGAAGACAGAAATCTTAAATCAGTTTCCTTAGGCTCAAGTCAAGATGTTGGCAGAGCTGAGCTCCTTTTGGTGAATCTAGGGAAGAAGGTGTTCTCTTGTTTTTCCTTGGTCTCTAGAACTGCATTCTTTGGCTTATTATTTCTTCCTCTATTTTCATACCAGCAGCTCCTAAGTAGCATCTGTCTCAACAATCAAATATGATTTACCACCCTTTTTAAAGGCTCCTTTCAATATAATTAAGCCTATTCAGACAATCTAGAATAACCTCCCTTTCTCAAAATCCTTAATCACATCTACAAAGTTACTTTTACCACATGTAAGGTAATATTCACAGCTTCCAGGGGTTAGGACCTAGTTACTTATCAGGACCAATATTCAGGTTACTGCATATCAAAACCTTGGCTTAAGCAAAATTGAAGTCCATTTTAATATCTTAAAAGTAGAAGTCCAGTCCAGTTCAGTTCAATTCAGTCACTCAGTCATATCAAACTCTTAGCAACATTATGGACCACAACACATCAGGCCTCCCTGTCTATCGTCAACTCCTGGAGTTTACTCAAACTCACCTCCATTGAGTGGATGATGCCATCCAACCATCTCATCCTCTGTCAACCCCTTTACCTTCAACCTTCAATCTTTCCCAGCATCAGGGTCTTTTCAGTGAGTCGGTTCTTCCCATCAGGTGGCCAAAGTATTGGAGTTTCAGCTTCAGAATCAGTCCTTTCAATGATTATTCAGAACTAATTTCATTTAAGATGGAATGATTGGATTTTCTTGCAGTCCAACAGACTCTCAAGAGCTTTTCCAGCACCACAGATCAAAAGCATCAATTATTCAGCACTCAGAATTTTTTACAGTCCAACTCTCACACCCATGCATGACTACTGGAAAAACCATAGCTTTGACTAGATAGACCTTTGTTTGCAAAATAATGCCTCTGCTTTTTATGATGCTCCCTAGGTTAGTCATAGCTTTTCTTCCAAGGAGCAAGTGTCTTTTAATTTCATGGCTGCAATCACCATCTGCAGTGATTTTAGAGCCCAAAACAATGAAGTCTCTCACTGTTTCCACTGTCTCCCCATCTAAAGCTGTTGTTTCCTGACCTGCATACAGGTTTCTCAAGAGGCAGGTCAGGTGATCTGGAATTCCCATCTCTTTAAAACTTTTCCACAGTTTGTTGTGATCCACACAGTCAAAGGCTTTGGCATAGTCAATAAAGCAGAAATAAATGCTTTTCTGGAACCCTCTTGCTTTTCCTATGATCCAAGAGATGGTGGCAACTTCATCTCTCATTCCTCTGCCTTTTCTAAAACCAGCTTGAACATCTGGATGTTCATAATTCACATACCACTGAAGCCTGACTTGGAAGTTTTTGAACACTACTTTGCTAGCATGTGAGATAAGTGCAATCATGTGGTAGTTTGAACATTCTTTTGCATTGCCTTTCTTTGATTTAAACAAAAGCTGATGTTTTCCAGTCCTGTGGCTGCTACTGAGTTTTCCAAATTTTCTGACATATTGAGTGCGGCACTTGCACAGCATCATCTTTTAGGATTAAAAATAGCTCAACTGGAATTCCATCACCTCCACTAGCTTTGTTCATAGTGATGCTTCCTAAGGCCTACTTGACTTTGTATTCCAGGATAGCTGGTTCTAGGTGAGTGATCACACCATCGTGACTATCTGGGTCATGAAGATTTTTTTTTGTATAGTTTTTCTATGTATTCTTGCTACCTCTTCTTAATATATTTTGCTTCTGTCAGGTCGATATTATTTCTGTCCTTTATTGAGCCCATCGTTGCATGAAATATTCCCTTGATATCTCTAATTTTCGTGAAGAGATCTCTAGTCTTTCCCATTCTGTTGTGTTCCTCTATTTCTTTGCACTGATCACTGAAGATGGCTTTATCTCTATTTGCTCTTCTTTGCAACTCTGCATTCAAATGGGTATATCTTTCTTTTTCTCCTTTGCCTTTAACTTATCTTCTTTGCTCAGCTCTCTGTAAGGCCTCCTCAGACAAATATTTTGCCTTTTTGCATTTCTTTTCCATGGGGATGGTCTTGATCACTGCCTCCAGTCCAATGTCATGAACCTCTGTCCATAGTTTTTCAGGCACTCTATCTATCTATCAGATCTAATCCCTTGAATCTATTTCTCACATCCACTCTACAATTGTAAGAAATTTTATTTAGGTCATACCTGTATGGTCTAGTGGTTTTCCTTACTTTCTTCAATCTAAGTCTGAATTTGGCAATAAGGAGTACATGATCTGAGCCACAATAATCTTGTTTTTGGTGACTTTTTAGAGCTTCTCCATCTTTGGCTGCAAGGAATGCAATCAATGTAGAATATAAAGGCTTCAATGACAGTGCTACAGCATTGCAGGGAATCAGCTCTCTTTATACCACCAAGAGTACATGTATGGCCCTTGTCCAAATGCCTGTAAAATTGTCAAATAACTTCTGGACTTCTAGACATTACATCTGTACTCAACACACCAGAAAGAAGCAAGAGCAGTAGAGCAAAGTGATATAAATCACCAATCTCCTGTTTTTAAAGGATTTTTTTTTTTTTTTTTTTTTTTTTAAGAAATCTCAGTCAAGAACTTGATATCATTTACTGCTAACTAGATCTCAACCCCATGTTCCTGTCTAGCTGTATAGAGGACTTGGTATAAAATTGTTTAGATAAGTACATTGCTGCACATATAAAATTGGATTATTGAAGTGGAAAATAGGAATTTGATACTAGGATCAGCTGTTATATATTAACATTTATTATAAGCCTATATTTTTTGGTATATCTGTATGCATGTATTATTAAGTCAGTAACTGTATCATCTGTTAGTAAGACCATGGCTAACACAACAAAATACCAACTCTTGCTTTTGAAATATGTCATTTTTAAAAATAGAAGTCTTGCTGTTGGTGCTATCTGGGGGAAAAAAAAAGGAGATTGAATATGTGGCAGTCATCCTGTATAAGGAACACATAGTAGTTGTCATTGTGTCATGTAATATAGTCTACAAACACTAAAATTATAATGAAAATGCTGGAAATGAAAATGTTGGAGCATTTGTGTACATGAAGATGATTCACATTATTTGTTCTTCCAAAAGATTAGAGAATTATTCTGCCTGGATTTTTGGCAGAAATTTGAAAACAGTATATCTAATTTAGTTCTATCTCCTAGTAAGACCTGGCTAAGACCTGAGTGACAATTCTAGCACAGAGACATTTTAAATACAATTTTTTCTAATAAAATATACTTTTAACATGGGAATATACTAAGAAATTATGTTTAGGTGAGACACAAAAACTTCTGGCAAATTCTAAAACAAAATAACTTTTTGTGTTTGGGGTTTTTCTTAAGATAGTCTGAAATGACTTTGCTTTCTTTCTCACATTGTCAGTGTTACTTATTCTGAGTCAGACCTAAGTGTTCTCTTGTTTTTATATTTTTGGTTTTTTAGACTTATTTACAGTAAAAATTGCATCTAAACAGAGTTGCTTCTGAGTGACAGAAACCACATTGTTTTGCTTTGAGGTTTCAAACATCAGAGGTAACTCTAAATTGTTCAGCTAAGTGCCTTGCACTCAATAAAGGGTCACTCTTCTCTATAGCTCTCCACCTCACTTGCTGCTCCTTCTCAGGTGCTTTTGTGACATCCTTCTCTCTGATTTTCCTTAAATATTTCTGTGTATCCCAGTCAGTTATTCTCCTTTCTTTTTTCATGGTCTCCCTTGGAGGCTGTGTTGTCTTTTTCTTGTTTATGACTTCCATATCTGTTTCCCTTCTCCAAATCTCACCTGTAATCTCCAGTTCTGTAGGTTTAAATGTCTACTAGAGTTTTCCATTTAAATGTCCCATGGGTACCTACAACAAAGTCGGTTCTAAGCTAAAGATTCCCTCACTCCCTACAAATTTGGTTTTTCTATATTGTTTCCTTTATTACTAAAAGGCAGCATTATCCACTTGATGGTTGTGATAGGAAACCAGGGTTCACTCTATGTCTTATCATTTGTGTCCTCACTACACATCACAAGATGTCAAATCACCATTCTCTGCCAACCTTCATTCCAAAATACATCTAGAATCTCTACACATCCAAATGCATCTACACATGCAACTGATATTTTGCAGTAAGCAACAGCTTTGCAACTGGACTCAAAACCAATTGAATCACCCTTCTCCTAGTTCCCTCCCTGCATTGCAAAAACACACTCTTCTGAAAGCTTCTATCTGACAATGTGTGTATTCTCTTAAAACTTTTTGGTTGATATCTGTTAAAAAAAAGCTTCCCCTCATTCAGCTTCTGTTTTTCCCTCCAGATAAATCTCTTTCTTCTCACTCTAATTTCAATTTACTAAACATTGTTTTTTAGTAAATTCCTAAATATGCTATGTGCTTTGTTAAATATATGTATTTAATATAGACATAAGATCTGTTCTAACTTTAATTAAAATCTTGTGCTTTGGCCTTATTTTAATTGTTTCATTTAATTGTTACTATTTTCTACAATATGGTAAAATTTAATACACACACCTGTTTAATATACACACCTGTTATACTTTAGTGATACTCTCTTTTCTGTTCTACTCTCAGACATAAAGCTTCACACACAGCTTCTAAATGATAATATAAATGAATATAGTAAAATTATGTTTATCTCCTCTCTTACTTTTAAGAGATAATTTCTGACCAAATCTATATTCAGGTGGTTAAAATAATAATAATAATAACAATGCCCAGTATCTGAGAGTTGAGGTGCATATTGGGGAACAGTGAACATAAATGGGAATGAAAATGAAGATTCCTGTGTGTCCTCCTTAACTTTCTTTCTTAAAAGTGGCCTGAGAAGAGGAAAAAGATGGAGAGAGTGACACTGCTCAGACTTTAGATTTCTTTGATTCAGGAAACACGCACCTTGATTATAGCCTTTCATTTTTGCTCTATTCCATATGAGGTAGAAAGCCTCCTCACAATGATTAGTTTATCTTTCATAGAAATATTTGGAATATTATTCATCATTATCCACAGGGACTTCCGAATTTTCATTGCTTCTCTTTATATACTTTTCTGATTCAATCCGTATAACATACATTCTTTTGTCTATTGTCTTATATTTGGAATATATTTCTTTTTATTGTATTATTTGTTATGTATAACTTCTTAAATGTAAGAAAGCATTTTCACAGATTAACTTTTACTGGATCAAAAGTGTCTAATGTGAAAGAACTTTAATAGATTAAAAGGGACCAGATTCCAAGGACTGGACTGGAATGAATTCACTTCAGAAAACCTAGATTATGGAAATAATGGAGAGCTGTTTTCTTAACACTGAAATAAAAATGGCAATAACATCAACAATAATAATGATAAGGGAAGTAAAATTACCTTTACCTTGCTGTTTGAAATTCATTTAGAAGGCCAAGAGCATGCCAAAATATTGAAATATTCAGTGGTAATTGTCTCTCTACACACACTAGAAATGTGGATATATTGAACAGAGAAAGGCCACATGGATCACTGTAAGATAATATATCACAGATCAGTTTCAAGTAGCACAATTATTAAAAGTGAAAATGCAGTTCCAATAGTAAGTTGAGAACATATGCCCTAGAATCCCATCTTCTAGATTTCTAAATAAAGCAACAGAAAGAAAAAAAAATGAATCTGCTAAAAGAGAGACAAGTAGGAGAATAATAAATTAAATCCAAGTCTGGGAGAATAAGGAAAAATACCTTCTAAGTAGAAGTATTCAACTAAAAGAGTTAAACATGGACTTAGTCTTTTTTTTTTTTTTTTTTTTTCTTTACAGATTGTATTGGGCTTCCAGGTAGCTCAAACAGTAAAACATCTGCCTGCAATGCAAGAGATCCAGGTGAGATACCTGGCTTAGGAAGATCCCCTGGAGAAAGAAAGGGCAACCCACTCCAGTATTCTTACCTGGAGAATTTCATAGCCAGAGGAGCCTGGCAGGCTACAGTCCATGGAACTTTAAAGAGTTGGACACAGCTGAAGTACTAATATACACATTGTGAACTCAATGATTTAATATCTCTTGCTAAAGAATATCATAAAGAGCAAAACCATTACATTAATAATTAACTCAGGCAAGAAAAACAAAAGAGGCTAAAACTAATGAATAAAAGTTAAAAGAATAATGAAATATTTATATAGTTTCCCCCAAAATATTTACTGATTATAAGAAAAATATAGATGACTAGAGTGAAGTCATCAGACATGTCCTTAGTCAAGGGATCAAAGTTAATGTCACCAATAATGGGGGAAATTAAATTGTGTGCCATGTAATGGATGCAATAAGAAGAATCCATCATTATTTCTGACTTCTATAATATTTTTTCCAAATAATAATTTTCAGAATCAAATTATGAGGAAACATTAAGTAAAGCCAAACAGAGTCCCATTCCTCAAAATAATGGCTGTAATCATCAAAAGTTTCAAGATCATCAGTGTCAGTACTAGACTGTAGAGCTGTTCTATATTGAAGGAAGCTGAGGAAAGAGTAACAGAATGGAATATTTATCCTGGATTAAATTGTTTTGTTAAATCACTAGAGATGGTGACTGCAGCCATGAAATTAAAAGACACTTACTCCTTGGAAGGAAAGTTGTGACCAACCTAGATAGTATATTAAAAAGCAGAGACATTACTTTGCCAACAAAGGTCCATCTAGTCAAGGCTATGTTTTTTTCCAGTAGTCATGTATGGATGTGAGAGTTGGACTGTGAAGAAAGCTGAGGGCTGAAGAATTGATGCTTTTTAACTGTAGTGTTAGAGAAGACCCTTGAGAGTCCCTTGGACTGCAAGGAGATGCAACCAGTCCATCCTAAAGGAGATCAGTCCTGGGTGTTCATTGAAAGGACTGATGTTGAAGCTGAAACTCTGATATTTTGGCCACCTGATGCGAAGAACTGACTCATTTGAAAAGATCCTGATGTTGGGAAAATTGAAGGAAGGAGGCGAAGTGGATGGCAGAGGATGAGATGGTTGGATGGCATCACTGACTCAATGGACATGAGTTTGGGTACACTCCGGGAGTTGGTGATGGACAGGGAGGCCTGGCAAGCTGCAGTACATGGGGTCTGAAGAGTCAAATATGACTGAGTGACTGAACTAAATTGAACTGATAAAGGACATTTTTTGAAAAATGAGTAAATAATAAATGGTGAGTATAAATTATGTTATAATATTATACAATTATGTTAACCAATAATTTCAGGAGCAGAGACCTGGTTGAGGCAAAAGACATTTAATGTGGTTCAGGAGACAGGATCCAGGGAGACCTGCAGTAGTAATCTGGAGCTTCTTCAAGCTCATGAATGGTACATACATGCACCCACTGTGTCTAGCCTTTTCTTCACTTGTGTTTGGGCTAAAGGGTAAATTCCTCCTTGGATTTAAATGTCTCTTAGAAGTTATCTTTTTTTGGATATTTCTAGATGTCTACTTTTATCCTCTCTTCATCTGAGGAAGAAGATTCTGTCTCTACCACAGAGTAGACTTTGTTTGACCATTTCCATCTCCACCACTCAGAGGAAATTTGAGTTTTGTCCTGGGTGATTTCTCAAATAATGGGAAGCTCTTATATTAAAGTTTCAAAGGGATATGATCCCCCCTCACTCAGTAACAAGAACCAGCTTTAGGTTTAGCACCTATGGTGAGTGAAAGTCGCTCAGTCTTGTCTGACTCTTTGCAAACCCGTGGACTGTACAGTTCATGGGATTCTCCAGGCCAGAATACGTGAGTGAGTATCTGTTCCCTTCTCCAGGGGATCTTCCCAATCCAAGGATTGAACCCAGCTCTCCCATATTGTGGGTGGATTCTTTACCAGCTAAGCCAAAAGGGAAGCCCAACTCCTATGGTACTCATTCTCTAAATATCTACCTAAATGAGTCCAACTCAACTGAGGTGATTTAAGATTACGTTGGCCAAAGTGGGAAACTTCCAAAATCCCCTAGTTAATTTATCTCTGTGCTCAATTAGAAAAAAAAAAAAAAGCATAAGAACTAGGCAAAATGAATAGATTTATTTTAATAGATATTGAGAAGCATCTAAACATAGCACTGAAAAAGTCATCTCTCTCCAGGTTGTAAATGAAAAAATGACTGAAATTGTTTCCAGACTTGAAAAATCAACTGAACTGTCTCCTTCCCATCCTGCTCTTGCCCAGGCAGTATCTCTTCCTTGCACTTATTCTCCTCTGAATGTTCTTCCCCTTCCTTTATCCTTTTACCCATCTCTTTCTGAAGTCACCCTTCCCCCACTGCTGACTCTCTCCCTCCATCATCAATTTGATTCTACTGGACTTAAAGTGAAAGTGAAAGTCGCTCAGTGGTGTACGACTCTTTGCGACCCCACGGACTATACAGTCCATGGAATGCTCCAGGCCAGAATACTGGAGTGGGTAGCCTTTCCCTTCTCCAGGGGATCTTCCCAACCCAGGGATCAAACCCAGGTCTCCCACATTTCAGGCCAGGAATCGACTCGGTGTCTCCTGCATTGCAGGCAATTTCTTTACAAACTGAGCTATCAGGGAAGTCACTGAACCTAAAGCCCCTCTCAAAGTCCTTGCTCTAAAAGCCTTTTAAAAACCCAAACCCACAGGGTGAGGAGAACCCTCTGTTGTCTATTCCCATGGACTAAAGCTGAAGAACCAGAGCTATACAATGTCCTGACCTTCTTCTAGACCCTATCTCTTTTGGTAAAAAATTAGATAACAGTTATCTAGACTTATTGATCCAGCCATCCTGACCTTGTGTCTCACATACACATCAGTGAGAAAAGAGAGCAAAGAAATGGCTCAAGAAGACGGGTTGGAAAAACCCTACAGAAAATTTACAAAAGAATATAGTGGAATACCAAGAAAAACCCCAAGTGTCAGTTAAAACCTTTCCCTGGGTCAGTCCAGAAGTCTTCCCTAAAATTACTGTTTGGAAAGAATTAATTATGTATCCAAAGCTTGATAAATCTATTCTTTAATTTTTGAGACGTTTGAGAAAATTTTCAAAAAGATACCCAGGGATGGAAGATATCATAAAACCTTTTTAATTCTTTCCATATGGATTTGATGAAGACCTTGCCCATCCCCCTGCCTCTGTTAAAAGGTACCAGCTAAATTTAGCAACCATGGCTGCTCATGAATTAGTTAATCTGGCAATTGGATTTTCTAAAGTTATACAAAAAATTGTCAAGAAAAAGATCTTCTCAAATGAATTTACAACTTTAGGAATTAAGCAGTCAAGCTAAATCAATGAAAGGGAATTTACTGTTTGGCTCAGGAAATTCAAACAGGAGCTCTGTGTCAACCTAGAGGGGTGGGATGGGGAGGGATATGGGAGGGAGGTTCAAAAGGGAGGGGATATATGTACACCTATGGCTGATTCATGTTGAGGCTTGACAGAAAACAGCAAAATTCTGTAAAGCAATTATCCTTCAATTAAAAAAAAAAATTCCTCTCACACTCAAGGCTCTCAGAGGAACATTAGCTTTTACTGCAAAATATCTGTACATGTCAGAAAAGATTTCCTTAGATTAAAGGAATAAAACCCTTCTTACCCCTCCCCCCCAGATTATAAACCTAAACCACAGTAAAACTCTGTCCACCTTTATTTCCTTCTTCCTTAGTGTTGTTCTGAGGAAATTATGGAATATTTTCCTTTATCTTCAAAAGCAGTTTGGGAGGAATTTAATTTATTGTTTTTGGGAAACAGACTAAAGATTTAATTGATATTGGTTGATATCAAGACTTAATTGCTAACTCTTGATTGATAAGTTAATTGATAACTCTTCTCAATTCACTGCTTTTAAGCACCCCCTTCTTCAGAGTTGGTGGGCATGGGTTTGGGTGTATTCTGGGAGTTGGTGGTGGACAGGGAGGCCTGGCGTGCTGCGATCCATGGTGTAGCAAATAGTTGGACGCGACTGAGCGACTGAACTGAACTGAATTTCCTCAGAGTACTGAAACAGTTTCAATGGTGGGGGTTTCTTATTGCCCTATGACCATTTTAAAATCTTAACTCATGCCACTTCAACTTGGCCTCCCTTTCAGGAATATTATTTTCTCATTTCTTCCACTCTCATGCATCTCTTGGAATAGATATTTTAGAAGTCTTTCCTCAAAAGAGGAAAATGTTTTAAAATCTAAGGGATAATACAAATCAACAAAATTATGAATCTAATAATTTAAAGTTTAATCTTTTGCATCGAGCTCCCATTTTCTTTTAAGAAGGAAATGGCCACTCATTCCAGTATTCTTGCCTGGAAAATTTCTAAGGCAGAGGAGCCTGGCAGGCTACAGTCTGTAGGGTCACAAAGAGTCAGACATGACCGAGCACACATATACACCATTCCTTTCCTTAAGGAAAAAATCATTCAGAAGCCTCAATTAAAATAGAAATAGATAAATAAATAAACCTGGTCCAAATATTTAGCAACCTTTCTTCAGAAAGGGATTCAGCATACTGTTCTCTTGAATATTTAAAAGAAAAAAAATGGTATGATAGTTTCTTATAATACTCCCATCCTCTCAGTTAAAGAATTCAATGGAAGAAGATTATAGTTTGTCCAGGACCCAAGAGGCATTAGCAATATTATCACACCATTCCACCGAATCCTCATACCCTCTTACCTGCAGTGTGTGAAGCAGTAAAATTTTGAAGGTGCCTGATATGCAAGGTTATCTTTAGCATTCCTATGGGTCCAGAGAAACAAGACTTGTTTGTTTTCACTGGAAATGACCAACAACATACATGGATGGTAATGCCCCAGGAAACCTTACTTACTATTCCCAAGCCCTCAATCAGATATTATTGCACTTATTGTTTATCCAAAATGCTACTTTACTATAATATGTAGAAGATCTGCTCCTCTCTTCCCCAAATATGCAAGCTTTCACCTGGACAGTCTCTATCTTCTTAAACAGTTGGTTATAAAGGGTCATGAAGTTTCCATAGGTAAGTATTGTTTTGTCAGTCTCAAGTTAAATACCTAGGACATCTGAAGTTACTAATTGATCTAAACAGAATTAAAGAAAGCTCAGCCTTCCCAATCGCTATGACTTAAAACAACTCAGGGGATTTTTAGGATTAATTAGTTACTGTAGAAACTGGATTCCAAGCTTTTCTCTTTTGGCTTAGTCATTATAATCATTACTAAAATTGGGTAAATCAGATCCCTCTCAATGGACTGAAGATGCCACTTAGCTTTTAGACAATTCAAAGAACAGCTTACTAAAGTCCAAGACTTCAGGCAAGCTAACTAAAAAATGCCTCTTTATTGAATGTACATGAATAATAGGAATTAGCTTTACTAGTATTAATTCTGAAACAGTGATCAAAATAGGTCAATAGGTTATTATAGTCAACAATTAGATTCTGTCTTCAAAGGCTTGCCCCACCACAGCATGGGAACTATTTTCAGTACATCAACCTTACTTAAAATGGCTAAAAGTATTGTCATGGGGTCTCCCACGATCATTTACATAACCCTTTCTGTTGAAGCTCTTTGAAGTTTTCATCACACTTAATGCTTTTGCTCTAGTACCTTGACTTCCTATATAATTATTTTGTCTCCTTCAAATGTCAGTGTCACACTCCTAGCTTTGCTACCTTTTTTACTTTGCCTTTGGACTAAAAACAGAATGACTGCCTTGATTTGGCCTATCATTTACTGACTTCTAGATTGAGCTTTCCAAATGGCACAGTGGTAAAGAATCCAACTGCCAATACAGGAGACAATGGTTTGATTCCTGGATCATGAGGATCCCCTGGAGAAGGAAATGCAACCCCCTCCAGTATCCTTTCCTGGAAAATTCCCTGGACAGAGGAGCCTGGTGGGCTGAAGTCCATAGGGTCACAAAGAGTCGGACAAAATTGAGCAAAGAGCACATAGCCCACAGATTGAATTTACAGGAAACTTCTTTGCATAATCTGGATTTGATGTTATTTACTGACTGTTCTTATCTGAAGGCCGATCGAGAAAAATTCTAGGCTAGATATGCTATGGTGCCTTTCCATGAAATTATTGAGGAGATCCCTCTTCCTTTAGTCATATTGGCCCAACAAACTGTAACAGTGACTCTAGCCCAGGCCTCAGTTCAGTTCAGTTCAGTCGCTCAGTCGTGTCAGACTCTTTGCGATCCCATGAATCACAGCACACCAGACCTCCCTGTCCATCACCAACTCCCGGAGTTCACTCAAACTCATGCCCATCGAGTTGGTGATGTCATCCAGCCATCTCATCCTCTGTCGTCCCCCTCTCCTCCTGTCCCCAATCCCTCCCAGCATCAGGGTCTTTTCCAATGAGTCAACTCTTCGCATGAGGAGGCCAAAGTATTGGAGTTTCAGCTTCAGCATCAGTCCTTCCAATGAACACCCAGGACTGGTCTCCTTTAGGATGTACTGGTTGGACCTCCTTGCAGTCCAAGGGACTCTCAAGAGTCTTCTCCAACACCACAGTTTTGAACTGTGAGCATCAGTTTTTCAGCACTCAGCTTTCTTCACAGTGCAACTCTCACACCCATATATGATCACTGGAAAAACCATAGCCTTGACTAGATGGACCTTTGTTGCAAAGTAATGTCTCTGGTTTTTAATATGCTATCTAGGTTGGTCATAACTTTCCTTCCAAGGAGTAAGCGTCTTGTAATTTCATGGCTGCAGTCACCATCTGCGGTGATTTTGGAGCCCCCAAAAAATAAAGTCTGACACTGTTTCCACTGTCTCCCCATCTATTTCCCATGAGGTGGTGGGACCTGATGCCATGATCTTAGTTTTCTGAATGTTAAGCTTTAAGCCAACTTTTTCACTCCTCTTTCACTTGCATCAAGAGGCTTTTTAGTTCCTCTTCACTTTCTGCCATAAGGGTGTTGTCATCTGCATATCTGAGATTATTGATATTTCTCCAATCAATCTTGATTCCAGCTTGTGCTTCTTCCAACCCAGTGTTTATCATGATGTACTCTGCATATAAGTTAAATAAGCAGGGTGACAATATACAGCCTTGGCATACTCCTTTTCTTATTTGGAACCAGTCTGTTGTTCCATGTCCAGTTCTAACTGTTGCTTCCTAACCTGCATACAGGTTTTTCAAGAGGCAGGTCAGGTGGTCTGGTATTCCCATCTCTTTCAGAATCTTCCACAGTTTACTGTGACCAGGCTTATATTATAGCAAAAAATCAAACTGCCAGTATTTATACTGATAGTTGATATGCTTTCAGTGTTGCCCATCATTGCCACATGCTATGGAAGCAAAGGGGCTTTTTGACCTCCACAGAGCCACCAATTAAAAATAACCAATGTGTCTTATACATGCTGAAGACATTAAATAAACAAAACTTGTGACCATTATAAGATCTCAGACCATTATAAGATCTCAGTTTAGTTTAAAACTAAATTCAGAAGGAAGTAAAGAAAATAATCTGGCTAATGCAATGGCAAGAGCCACTTCCATGGCACTACTGGTAAAGAACTTGCCTGCCAGTGCAGGAGACGTAAGAGATGCGGGTTCAATCTCTAAGTCTGGAAGATATCCTGGAGGAGGACATTACTACTCACTTCAGTATTCTAGCCTGGAGAATCCCACGAACAGTGGAGCCTGGTGGGCTACAGTCCATAGGGTCTCAAAGGGTCAGACATGACTGACATGATTTAGCATGTGCATGCACGCTTTTCTTCATACTTGTTTAACTTACGGTAAAACCTCAGTTTTCATCACTAAATCTTCTGTTAACATATGTGATTCATCGGCAGAAACCCTCTAAATTTTATTTCAAGAGGAATAAAACAAATGTCTTCAAAAATATTTTAAGTTTTGGGAGGATCATAATTTATAGTATGTAAGTTAATAATAACCCAGTTCTGCCTCAATGTTTGCAAGAACATATTCTATCAAATGTCCGTAGGGTTACTCACAAGGCCCATATATAATTATATTGTGGGGAAAGCAATACTCTAGGAAGTCTCCCACAAAATAGCAAGAAAGATGTAAATTTACTTGCTAGTAAGATATAAATTCACCTTTGCCCAATACATAATCTTGATAAACCTATTGATTCTTCCAAAGGCCATTTCCCTTTAACTTTTGGACCCTTTGATGTATAGCAGATGGATTTTATACAACTGCCTCTGCATTGAGCATATAAATATATACTTTTATTGATATGTGTGTTTTCTAACTGGGTTGAGGCATTACCATTTTGGAGGGCTATCACAATTACAATGGGTACAATTCAAAAAATTAACCCCCACATGGGGTATTCCCTCTGAGCTTCTCAAAAATTGAGTAACCTCTTTCTGGACAAATTATTCAATTTGTAACTGAGTATATTTTTTAACATTTTCATTTTCACTGCTGGATTAGTGTAACATACCAATTGTACAGTTCAGACTCACTTGACTAAATTGGTCGATTCTTTCAATTACCCCTGGCCAAAAGTCCTGACCATAATATTATTTAGCTAAGGTCTACTTCTTTTGGAAAACACCTACATACTCCTTTTGAAATAATTACTAGTACAACAGCAAATATATATAGTAAGTTACATGAGCCCAGTTTGATTAAAGAGGAAATTTTAATGTACTGACAGGAACTTCCCAAATTCTTAAGGATAAATATCTCACTAGTATTGTTTAGTCATGAAGCCATGTCCAAATCTTTTGCAACTCAGTGGATTGTAGTCTGCCAGGCTCCTCTGTCCATGGAATTTTCCAGACATGAATACTGGAGTGGGTTGCCATTTTCTTTTCCAGGGGATCTTCCTGATGCAGGGATTGAATCCATATCTCCTGCCTTAGCAGATGGACTCTTTAGCATGGAGTTGACAGAAAAGTACCCACTAGTATAGAAATATTTTAGTAGCAACTTTCTAGGAGATGGAGACATTGAAAAACATGATTTACAGCCAATTGACTATGTTTATGAGAGAGAGAAAGAGAGAAATAGCCTTCACAATCTCAGTTGTTATTGTTGTTCAGTTGCTAAGTCCTGTCTGACTCTTTGCAACCCTACAGACTGCAGCACACCATGTTCCTCTGTCCCCCACTTTCTCCCAGAGTTTGTTCACACTTCTGTCTATTGAGACAGTGGTGCCATCTGACCATCTCATCCGCTGCTGCCACTTCTCATTTTGTCTTCAATGTTTACCAGCGTGAGAGTCTTTTTCAATGAGTTGGCTATTTGCATCAAGTGGCCAAAGTATTGGAGTTTCAGCTTCAGCATCAGTACTTCAAAGGAATATTCAGGGTTGAATTCCTTTAGGATTGACTGGTTTGATCTCCTTGCAGTCCAAGAGACTCTCAAAAATCTTCTTCAGCACCACATGTCAAAAGCATCAGTTCTTCCACATTCAGGTTTCTTTGTGGTCCAACTCTCACATTGGTACCTGACTACTGGAAAAACCATAGCTTTGACTGTACAGACCTTTGTCAGCAAAATGATGTCTCTGCTTTTTAATATGCTGTCTGGATTTGTCATAGTTTTTCTTCCACAGTGCAAGGGTCTTTTAACTTAATGACTGCAGTAAGAAGGGCCATATAAGGAATTGCTAACTCACCCATGTGTAGCAGAACTCGCTGCCATTGAATCATGGATCCATATTTCTCATTTAAAAAGGGTTCCCAATCCTGACTTGGGGTTTCCCTGGTATCTCAGTGGCAAATAATCCACCTGTAGTGCAGGAGATGCAGGAGACCAGGGTTTAATCCATGGGTTGGGAAGATGTCCTGGAGGCAACCCTCTCCAGTATTCTTGCCTGGAAAACCCCATGGACAGAGGAGCCTGATGGGTTACAGTCCTTAGTGTTGCAGAGTCAGACACAGCTGAAGGGCTTAGCACAATCCTGACTGGATCTCTCAGTCCATTGGTGACCTCCAGCTGAAACTAACCAGAAACAAGCAAACAACTAAGTCTTTTCTGGATCAGAAGGAGGCAACATCTGAAGCAGACAGCTCTTCCAAGGATCCAGATCAGGCCAGTGTACTTCATGCCTGATATCTACGATATTGGAGAGTTCTATCTAATTTTTGTGAGGCAACATATGCTCCTAGTCCTATTACTTACTGTGGGGCTGCTGCAGTGGTGGTTTTGGTGAAGCTTTTGAAGGAGTTATAATTTCAGCAAATACCTAGGTGTTTACTTTATTTTCTTCATATATAATCTACTATTGGGCTTCCCATGTGGCACACTGGTAAAGAATCTGCTTGCCAATGCAAGAGACACGGGTTCAATCTCTTGGTGGGTAAGATCCCCTGGAGGAAGAAATGGCAACTCACTCCCATATTCTTGCCTAGAAAATCCCATGGACAAGGGAGCCTGGTGGGCTGCAGTCCATAGAGTCACAAAGAGGGAGACACAAATTAGCAACTGAGCATGTGTGCATAATCTACTATCAGTCATAGTGATCCTACACATTCTCACTAGCAATTTTTTTTTTTTAAATATCATTCTCTGGTCACCTGAAAAACTCACAGAAAATATCTGCCTAATTATTTTATAGTCATAGCCAAATGGTCCTCAATATAATTTAAGACCTTTTAAAATCTCTCCCTGTTGTTCTATTGTTTCCTGTCTTTTCCACTCATTCATGTACCTGGAAAGACAACGCCATTTTCTAAATATCTGTTTCTTGCAACTTCAGGAAATTTATCTGAGTGTTGGACATGTTACCATTTCCTTACTGGGTCTTTTGCAAAAAATAAAGACCCCATCATTGTGATCAATTTCACCAATGCATCTAACTTTACCATGGCTCATAAAAGAGAATTCTAAAAAAAAAAAAAAAAAAAAAAAAGAATTCTCAGAGTTTGCTTGCTGTGTTCAGATTTTTACCCAGTCCTCACCTGTCCCTTGTTTATTCCTGACTCCATAGGAAATGATTCCAAGGGACACTGGGAGGCCTAGATTTAACCAGTATAGCGCTTATGACTATGATAAGAGTCAAAACATTTTTTCAAAAGAAAATACCACCATTCGCAAGGTAAATACCAATTATTTCTCTTTCCTACCCTCTATAATATACTTACTGACCATGTGCTATAATAAAGCCAACAAATATTACAGACAAAATATATAATTCCACTTTATATATGGGAATTAGAATCCAAACTATTTGGGTTAATGTAGGACACACTCCTCTTTCTACTTGTATGCTCAATTTGACTGACTGGAACCTCCCATGTACTGGCCCATGATTAGAAAAGCAGTCACTCACCCACCAAAAAAAAAAAAAAAAAAACTTCAATACCTGTAATACTATGTGCCCCTAAAGTGGTTATATCTGCTTATGGGTATGGCAACTAATCTTCAGCACATGAGTGCTTATATAATTGTAGAATAAGAGGAACTCATGTTCCAGGACATTTAACCACTCCAGTCACTATTTTAAAATGGCTTACTAGCTTAAATTCTGACCCTGATACTTAAAATCTAAAAAAAAAAAAAAAAAGGGTCTTCGCAATAATTCATGACTACCATGAAGGTGATTTCTATGAAGATAATAGCTGTACTCATTCTCAAGGATGTAACCTCCCTGCAGGATATTTAGGGGATCAATTCAGTTGCCTCCTCAGAATTTGGGGTTCCTGCTTTGGAACATGTTCCACTGATCTAGAGATAAAAAGATATCTTACTCATACTGTCAACAGGATTATTGGAGCTCTGCAAGAGCTATTGAAGATCAGCAAAGGTCCTTCTCTTGATCACATACTACTCGATAACCATATTGCATTAGATTATCTCCTTGTTGCCCAGTGAATCATCTGTGCTAGTGTTAATACTTCTAGTTGCACTTGAATCAATACTTCTTCTAGGTTAAACCTGAAACCAGTACACTATACCTGCCAAAACTCTTAAACAATATTCTAACTTTGCACTCAGCAGGCTTAATAATAAGTTTTCTGACATTTTTAGCTGGCCTCTCTCAGGTATTCAGGCTACAGACCATTCTTCTTTTGATTTTCATTATTGGTTTTGTCTTAATGGTATTCAAACTTTTTATGCTGTGTGTAACCAGTTTGAGACCAAAGTTTCCACCAAAGTTATGATTGCACAATGGCTTGAAGTGTCACTACATCTTTCCTCCTGGGGGGCAATCAGCTCATCCTGAAATACTGATTGAGATATGACCTGCTGGAGACCATATCCTTGAAACTTCTCTGTTGCTCAAATGTGACCCAGTTCTGTAATCTACTCCTCTTATTATTCTCCCCTTCAATACAGATCTCCTAGGGTAAACCAATCCCAGCTCCAAGAGAGGCTATGAATCTAGAGCAAATTATTAGTCACTCTGACAACAAAAAGGAACATAATTAGACCAAAATTGATCACCAGTGCCTTCCAAAGGGAAGATTTTGATCAGAAGGGGGAAATTCTTATACATTTAAGATAATTTTAAAATAAAAATTGAGTAACTATGCTTGAGGCATCCAAAATGGAACCTGGTGTCCATTGTGGATGTGGTTTTAGGTATGTTCCTGCATCACTGAGAACTTGAAATTTCTCTAAATTGTATCAAACTCAAGGACATCACCAGCTATTTTCAAAACAATATCTGCTAGCAGCTGCCAGCTGCAGCTTATTCCAAAGCTCCCCCTTTCACAATTATGTAATTAGTTTGAAAACTGACCAATCCTTGCTTAACAAACACACATTTCTTGACAGCTCCAATCCTAATTCCTGACAAACAACTCATACTTATGTTAATTCCATGGCTTTTTTGTCTTCATAATCCCTTCCCATTTCCATTTTATAGTTTAGCAGAACACAATTTAAGCAGCTTCCTGGATTTGTATTTTTTGCAGTCTTCACAAACCCAAATAAAAACACTTTCTGCCTCAGTTGATCACTTGGAAATTTGAGTTAACAGTAAAATTTAGAAGATTATATCATTGTTAATTCACTGAGTTTGTTTGTTTGCTTATTTCTTTGGTAGGAATAATCTTCACTTGAGATTTCAAAATGGTGGACATCTTTGTCCAACAAATGGTCAGAAATTTGTTCTCAAATGTCTTAGAGAAAAAAATTCTCTTATTATACTTGCTGTTTCACTGTAAACTTGAAATAACGTCAAAATGAAAACAAAAGATAGACTATATTTTAGAAGTATCATATGTCCCTATTTTATTAGTTATAAACTATTTATTTATGTTTATTAGTTATTTTTAATAATTAATTTGGTAACTTTTAATTTTTTGTGATGTATACATCAACTTTCATCTGTACCATTTAAAATATCTTCTCCACACTGCCTCAAATTACTTACTTGAGGCTTCTAATCAAAAAAGCAGAGACTCTTAAATTTAAACAATTAAGGAAGTTCTTGATTTTCTGTTCTTTTTTTTTAATTAAAATTAGAAGAGTACATGCCTACAGTGCACCCAAGGGTGCAATGTAATTGGTCTGATTGATACATGAATGTTGCCATTTTCTCTATTAGCCAAGGAAAGAAACATGGACACCACCAGAATTAAGAAACATCAGAGTAGAGTTGTTGGTAATGATGGCCAGTCAATTTATTGTTTTCCATTCTAGGACAAAATGCAAAACTAATTGAGAAAATAAGATTGATGAATCAATGTTGTGTCTTCTACTCTTGGTGATTAGAAAGCACCTTATTTTTTATACAAGAGAATTAGTAGTAATAAGGAAATCTGGAACACTTATTTAAATATTGTTGACTTTGTATTTTTAGGTAAATTATCTTACCTACTAAGTTTTGTATAAAATTTATAAAACATGGACACATTCATTATGTGAAGTACCTTTAATTCTTCATGCTCAGCAGAATCTATCACTAACCAAGAATATATAATTTTCCAAATAATTTAGAGCTTATTACCAAAATAATTGCTCAATTACTAATTTTGATTTATTAAAATCAAGATAATCACTGTTTCATATTTTGGTCTCAGTTGAAACAAATATTATTAATAATGTTATTGCAGATGTTTACCTTTTACCCCTTAAGGTCAGAATTTAGGTTTTATTTATGCCTGTATCCCCAAGCCCAAATAGAGTGCCTGATCAAGTCAAGTGACTGAATGAATGAATGAGATGCTCAAATGAGAGTAGATATCTTTGGATCTCATAAGCCGTTTTCTCCAAATTATACTGTGGCTCTTTTCCTCCCACATATAAACTTATTTCAGCTCCTATGGGCTATATTTTACTTTTTCTTTTTCTTTTTTTTTTTTTTTTTTTACAAAATTTCTTAAAATAAATTCCAATATTTTGAGAAGATATCAAAGCAAAAGTTTTTGAGATGTGGCTAATAAGTTGCAGTTGGATGTTTCTATAAAAATAAAAAAGAAATTTCAAAAAGTGGCCTGTTCTTTTTGTTTGTTGTTAATGTGGTAAAAGTCATATGATATAAAACATACTATCTTAACCATGCTTAACTGTACAGTTCAGTAAACTGAGTACATTCACATTGGTGTGCAAGGTCACTATCATCCATTTCCTGAATTCATCATCTTGTTGAAACTCTGTAGGACATGCATAAAATTTAATCTGAAAAATGCAGTCCAATTCATTAAGTATAGACAGACACTGTTTGATTCTACTTATATAGGACAGCGAGAATAGTCAAACTCATAATGTTGGAAAGTGCACTGATCTATACCAGAGGCCAGGGGTGGGAGTGCCTGGAGGGGGAGTGGAAAATCAATGTCTAATTGGGACAGAATTTCAGTTTAGGAAAGTAAAAAAAGATAAAGTAAAATTGAGAGACAGCCTGTCTTAATAGAGAGGCTTTATGTATGAAATGAAGCTTAAGTAAATAGTTCTATATCCAGGTGCACTTAGCTTTTTAGTGGGAGACGATCATTCTATTTAATAGGCTCCAGTTTTTCTATGTAAATAAAAATGAGTAAGCACAAGTTATGAATGAAAGCTCTTTGTCTTATAGCATTAGTTCTCTTCTGATGTTGGTGTCTTGCTCACCTTCCTCCTTTGTAAAGGTGACTAAGTTGGTCAATTACAGTGCGCTGCAGTCTTTGGTTTTATACCTCTCCTTGTCCTTGGCATTCTCTTTGCCTCATTATTGTAATGAGGCTAATCCTCTCTTCAGTGGGCTCCTGTGGGGCTGTAGCATTAAGGCTCTCAATAAAAAGCTGAACAGTTCAACAATTTTTATAGAGTCTTGATTGAACAGCCCTTAGGGAGCTAAGCACAGAAAAGAAGAGATGGGGAAAGTAGTCAAGACTTGTAATAGCTTTGGTCTAAGTACGTAAAGCATCTATCCAGCAGACCTGGCAATGCCTACAATTTAACAGCTTGGCATCAGTTCATATCTCCTGGTGCCAAATAAAGAAGCATGGAGAACTGAAATAAAAGTGCCATTGTAGTTACATTCTTCTTTTCTCTCATACTGAAATACTTGAAATTACAACAGAATTATGAATGGTTACAAGTCACATTTGCTTGTTTCTTTTAAGCAAAATGTTGATATTAAAAAAATAAGAAACCATGTTATTTTATATAACAGAGACTATAAATCTGCTGCTTTGCTGAAGTTTTTTCACCACCTCTTAGCTTTTCTCAGGCCTATCCAGCCCTACTCTTATAGTACTCATAGCTGCTCTGTCCAGCTGATTGAGAAATAAAAATAAAAATAACACAAAGATGAAATAGAGCATTTCCCCCACAGAAGAAGAAAGAAAGCTGTAAAAGTGGATATAATTCTCAAAAAAAAAAATTCTAGTAGTTAGGAGACAGCAGGATCTATAAGCGAGCAATCTTCATTACACCTTGAGGTGTCAAAGGAAAACTCATTGAAGGCTTTAGCTTGTATAACGTTCCCTCAGTCAGTTGAGTCGCTCAGACGTGTCTGACTCTTTGTGACCCCATGAATCGCAGCACGCCAGGCCTCCCTGTCCATCACCAACTCCCGGAGTTTACTCAAACCTATGTCCGTAGAGTCAGTGATGCCATCCAACCATCTCATCCTCTGTCGTCCCCTTCTCCACCTGCTCCCAATCCCTCCCACCATCAGGGTCTTTTCCAATGAGTCAACTCTTAACATGAGGTGGCCAAAGTACTGGAGTTTCAGCTTCAGCATCAGTCCTTCCAATGAACATCCAGGACTGATCTCCTTTAGGATGGACTGGTTGGATCTCCTTGCAGTCCAAGGGACTCTCAAGAGTCTTCTCCAACACCATAGTTCAAAAGCATCAATTTTTCGACACTCAGCTTTCTTCACAGTCCAACTCTCACATCCATACATGACCACTGGAAAAAACATAGCCTTAACCAGATGGACCTTTGTTGGCAAAGTAATGTCTCTGCTTTTTAAAATGCTATTTAGGTTGATCATAAGTTTCCTTCCAAGGAGTAAGCGTCTTGTAATTTCATGAATGCAATCACCATCTGCAGTGATTTTGGAGCCCCCCAAAATAAAGTCTAACACTGTTTCCACTGTCTCCCCATCTATTTCCCATGAAGTGGTGGGACCAGACGCTATGATCTTAGTTTTCTGAATGTTAAGTTTTAATTCAACTTTTTCACTCTCCTCTTTCACTTGCATCAAGAGGCTTTTTAGTTCCTCTTCACCTTTTGCCATAAGGGTGGTGTCATCTGCATATCTGAGATTATTGATATTTCTCCCAGCAATCTTGATGCCAGCTTGTGCTTCATCCAGCCCAGCATTTCTCATGATGTACTCTGCATAGAAGTTAAATAAGCAGAGTGACAATATACAGCCTTGATGTACTCCTTTTCCTATTTGGAACCAGTCTGTTGGTCCTTGTCTAGTTCTAACTGTTGTTTCCTGACCTGCATACAGGTTTCTCAAGAGCAGGTCAGGTGGTCTGGTATTCCCATTTCTTTAAGAATTTTCCTCAGTTAATTGTGAGCCACACAGTCAAAAGCTTTGGTATAGTCAATAAAGAAGAAATAGATGGTTTTCTGGAACTCTCTAACTTTTTTGATCATCCAGCGGATGTTGGCAATTTGATCTCTGGTTCCTCTGCCTTTTCTAAAACCAGCTTGAACATCTGGAAGTTCACGGTTCAGGTATTGCTGAGGCCTGACTTGGAGAATTTTAAGCATTATTTTACTAGCGTGTGAGATGAGTGCAATTGTGCGGTAGTTTGAGCATTCTTTGGGACTGTCTTTCTTAGGGATTGGAAGGAAACTGACCTTTTCCAGTCCTGTGGCCACTGCTGAGTTTTCCAAATTTGTTGGCATATTGAGTGTAGCACTTTCACATCATCATCTTTCAGGATTTGAAATAACTCAACAGGAATTCCATCACCTCCACTAGCTTTGTTCATAGTGATGCCTTCCAAGGCCCAGTTGACTTCACATTCCAGGATGTCTGGCTCTAGGTGAGTGATCACAACATTGTGATTATCTGGATCATGAAGATCTTCTTTGTACAATTCTTCTGTATATTCTTGCCACCCCTTCTTAATATCTTTTGCTTCTGTTAGGTCCATACTAATTCTTTCCTTTATCAAAACCATCTTTGTGTGAAATGTTCCCTTGGTTTCTCTAATTTTCTTGAAGAAATCTCTAGTCTTTCCATTCTGTTTTTCCTCTATTCCTTTGCATTGATCTCTTGAGAACACTTTCTTATCGCTCCTGGCTATTCTTTGGAACTCTGCATTCAAATGGGAATATCTTCATTTTCTCCTTTGATTTTTGCTTCTCTTCTTTTCACAGCTATTTGTAAGGCCTCCTCAGAAAATCGTTTTGCCTTTTTGTATTTCCTTTCCATGGGGATGGTCTTGATCCCTATCTCCTGTACAATGTCATGAACCTCCGTCCGTAGTTCATCAGGCACTCTGTCTATCAGATCTAGTCCCTTAAATCTATTTCTCACTTCAACAGTATAGTCATAAGGGATTTGATTTAGGTCATACCTGAATGGTCTAGTGATTTTCCCCACTTTTTCAGTTTAAGTCTAATTTGGCAATAAGGAGTTCATGATCTGAGCCACAGTCAGCTCCTGGTCTTATTTTTGCTGACTGTATAGAGCTTCTCCATCTTTGGCTGCAAAGAATATAAACAATCTGATTTTGTTGTTGACCATCTGGTGATGTCCATGTGTAGGGTCTTCTCTTGTGTTATTGGAAGAGGGTGTTTGCTGTGACCAGTGCGTTCACTTGGCAAAACTCTATTAGCCTTTGCCCTGCTTCATTCCGTACTCCAAGGCCAAATTTGCCTGTTACTCCAGGTGTTTCTTGACTTCCAACTTTTATGTTCCAGTTCCCTATAATGAAAATGGCATCTTTTTTGCATGTTAGTTCTAAAAGGTCTTGTAGGTCTTCATAGAACCATTCAACTTCAGCTTCTTCAGCATTACTGATTGAGGCATAGGCTCAGATTACCATGATATTGAATGATTTGCCTTGGAAACGAACAGAGATCATTTTGTTATTTTTGAGATTGCATCCAAGTACTGCATTTCAGACTCTTTTGTTGACCATGATGGCTACTCCATTTCTTCTAAGGGATTCCTGCCCACAGTAGTATATATAATGGTCATCTGAGTTAAATTCACTCATTTCAGTCCATCTTAGTTCGCTGATTCCTAGAATGTTGACATTCATTCTTGCCATCTCCTGTTTGACCACTGTTGTTCCCTAAGATATACAATATATGCTGCATAAAGTTGGCTTAAAACTCAACATTCAAAAAACTAAGATCGTGGTGTCTGGTCCCATCATTTCATGATAGGGAAACAGTGGAAACATGACAGACTTTATTTTCTTGGGTTCCAAAATCACTGCAGATGGTTTCTGCAGCCATGAAATTGAAAGACACTTGCTCCTCGGAAGGAAAGCTATGACAGACCTAAAGAGTGTGTTAAAAAGCAGAGACATTACTTTGCTGATAAAGGTCCATATACTCAAAGCTATGGCTTTACTTGTAGTTATATATGGATATCAGAGTTGGACCATAAAGAAAGCTGAACGCTGAAGAATTGATAATTTTGAACTGTGGTGTTGGAGAAGACTCTTGAGAGTGCCTTGGACTGCAAGGAGATCAAACCAATCAATCTTAAAGGAAATCAATCCTGAATATTCATTGGAAGGACTGATACTGAAACTCCAACATTTTGGCCACCATATGGGAAGAACCAACTCATTAGAAAAGACCCTGATGGTGGGAAAGATTGAAAGCAGGAGAAGGGGATGACAGAAGATGAGATGGTTGGATGGCATCCCCAACTTGATGGACTAAGTTTGAGCAGGCTCTGGGGAATGGTGAAGGATAGGGAAGCCTGTCCATGGGGTTCTGTCCAATCAGTCCATGGGGCTGCAAAGAGTCAGACATGGCTGTGTGACTGAGCAACAACAAACGTTGTTAAGTAAACAGTTTTCCATGGCCAAGTAAATTGGTGGAATTCCAAGTGGAAAAGTTAATATTGAGCTTTATCAAACTCTCAGTACTACAGTGTTGCAAATTTTCAAGCAGGGGAAAGTATGTAATATTAACTGAATTACATATTTATTCTTCAAAGCATTTTGAAGTTAGAACATTGAAAAGGATAGAGAATAGAAAGGTAGACTTACCTCAAATAGCTCATTAAAAGGCATAACATTTTCCTATTATATCATAATTTAATAATGGACTTGTCAATTATGTGACCCCTTATATATCATAGTGCTTTTTAAGAGATGAAGAACCTGAAGCTAAGAAAAGTGACCCAGTGAATGGTGTCATTGTATCAAAGACAGAAGTATAAAGATGTTGAGATTTCTTTGACTTCAAATTTCCAGGAGAAACAACTCTTAGAGTTATATTGGAGGATAACGTTCCCTCAAAATTTATTTTAACAATTACAGTTTTGGAGTTGTTTTTACTCAATATACATAGAAGACATCCCTCAACTCTACTACTCTGTAAGGGATGCCCACTGTCTCTACACCTGTGGATCTATACCCTATTAAACCAGAAATAATGAATCTGAAAGTCTACCTTACACACACACACACACACACACACACCACACACACACTTGCTGGCAGGAGGATGAGTCACCTTGTTCAGCTCTCAGAATTAAGACAGCAGATAGAATAACCTGGCACCACAGTTCCCCCATGAACATACCCTACAAGTGGTGTTATGAAAGTCACATGTCACTGACTACATGTACAGTATGAAAGGATCAAACTCTAGGAAAGTGATGTAGAAAGATGAAAGTCTCCACTAACATGGCATTGGAAATACCTACTCTCATAAGAGAGGAGGAAGAATTCTGGGGCTTTAGAATATAGATGTGTTTCTCCTAGGGGAAGAAGAGACTGTCTCTGAGATTCTACCTTTTGAAACTGCGATGTTCTAGATTCTTGAAGGTCTGTGAGCTACTCAGCCATTCTTCTTAATTCAATATTTTAAAAATGTATAGGCATGTGAACAATGAAAGAAATAATGAAGAACCCCATTTAAACCAGGTCTTTTTAATCTAATTATATGGTTAGTGCATACTCACTCTTTCTCATCTGAGGAAAACTGCAAAGGAATAAATGGTCTAATTAATAATAAATTGAGAAGAACATGATGATTCCTGTGAATGCCATACAGAAAATGCTATAGAGTTACCAGTCTAATTGGAATAATTCTTGATGAATCAGACACAAGATGGTCATGTTGTTTTCAATCAATGTTGTATCCAACAGAGAGTAAATATAGCTTATGTCAATGGCATACCCAGGGGACTTAAAGAGGTAATCAGCACTTTCTCCTGCAACACAGGAAGTAGAAGCCACCAATTGATTTAAAGTAATAAAGTGGGATGGTTATCTTGTTGTGACTCCCTGGGTTTTGGTGTGTCACTAGGGAAAACAATAAAGACTAATTTGGGTTGACCTGTTGAGGCCTCTCACTCAACTCATGTGATAAGAGAGCCTACATCTGCTCCTGAGTCCAAGAAAGGCACATAACCATTCTGAATGAGCAGGAAAGATGTCATAGGATGGTTTTCACAGAATATACACTGAAATACAAAACTGACCTACAAACTCTAAGATCAGAAAATTATCAGGATATATTTCAGTGTAGAAAAGGTAAGTTCATGAATAAAGAAGACAAAAGTCTAGTTCCTTTATTTGATGTGTGGCACTTTAATTTTTAAAATTATCAATTGAAAATAATTCCACTACATCTTCTACTTTATTCTTTCCTATGAAAATTGAAAGATAATCATTAAAAGTAAAAAAAAAAATGAAAAACAAAAAGAATAATGGGAAAGGAATGTTTATTTTATCATTCATACTTTTCTCACATTTAGAAATAGAAAAAAAAAAAAATACTCTTGTCTAAGCTCTTAAACGGTATTTAGATCTTTTGTCAGATCTTTATAGAATTAGATTAGGGGACTATAAGTGAAGGAAAAGCAGCCAGCCAAGCAGGGAATTAAACACTTGAAAGATTGTTGTATATAGTTTTATTAGAGTAATATATTGCATTCAGCATTATCCAGACATCCAAAGGTATCTGATGATCCAATGTCTATTCATCTTTATTTCTTGCCAATGTCACAATGACACAATCTTATATAAATATATATGTATATATTTATATTTATTTATAAATATATATATATTTTTCTCCTATTGATACTATTTTTCTTGGATTTTTAAGACAGAAAAACCAATATTAAATCTGAAGCCTAGTTTACAACATATGAGATGAAATAGGATAGATTAAATCTATTTCTGTTTAAATTAGAACAATATTATTACAAAGAATTAATTTTAATCCAAGTAGTTATCTATGAGAATTATATTGACTTATACTGACTTTTAAAACTTTGTAATTAAATTCACCATTTTGGATTTATGGAAAATCATGTCAGATCAAAATTTAATTCATTTTATGGATAGAAATCCAAACAAACTGGAACAAATTAAAATATGTTACAGGAAGTTCAAACTTTGTATATTTTTTTTCCATTTCATCTTATTTTACAGCTGTTTAACTTCCATCTTCTCATCTCCTTACAAATTACATTCATGACTCCTAAGTTACAAGCTAAGGTTTCCATATAAATAGTTCTCAAAGCTATATGTCAAAGATGTGAAAGTTTTGATAGTAATTTCCCATTTTAGAATTCAATTTTAATGTTCAAGAAAATTAAAATTAAGATAAAAATTGAAACAAAATTGATATAGTTTAGGTGACTGTATCTCCTTTACCTGGATATATTTGGGGGATGGACATTGAATCTGACTGGAAAATTATTCCTATGAGATAGACGGCATGTAAGCCTGCCCTTTAGGAACTGGTAATTGGACATGCTAAATGGGAACAGGTAAGTTTGCCTTAGACCATGGAGTATGGTCTAAACAAAATGTTTGTCTGAGGAGACCTTATAAATAGCTGTGAAAAGAAGATAAGTGAAAAGCAAAGGAGAAAAGGAAAGATATACCCATTAGAATGCAGAGTTCCGAAGAAGAGCAAGGAGAGATAAGAAAGCCTTCCTCACTGATCAATGAAAAGAAATAGAGGAAAACAACAGAATGGGAAAGACAAGAGATCTCTTCAAGAAAATTAGAGAAACCAAGGGAACATTTCATGCAAAGATGGGCTCAATAAAGGACAGAAATGGTAGGGACCTAACAGAAGCAGATGATATTCAGAAGAGGTGGCAAGAATACACAGAAGAACTGTATAAAAAAGATGTTCATGACACAGATAATCATGATGGTGTGATCACCGACCTAGAATCAGACATCCTGGAATGTGAAGTCAAGCAAGCCTTAGGAAGCATCATTATGAACAAAGCTAGTGGAGGTGAAGGAATTCCAGTTGAGCTATTTCAAATCCTGAAAGATGATGCTGTGAAAGTGCTACACTCAATATGCCAACAAATATGGAAACCTCAGCAGGGGCCACAGGACTGGAAAAGATCAGTTTTCATTCCAATCCCTAAGGAAGGCAGTCCCAAAGAATGCTCAAACTACCGCACAATTGCACTCATCTCACACACTAGTAAAGTAATGCTCAAAATTCACCAATCCAGGCTTCAACAATACGTGAACAGTGAACTTCCAGATGTTCAAGCTGGTTTTAGAAAAGGCAGAGGAACCAGAGATCAAATTGCCAACATCCGCTGGATGATCAAAAAGTAAGAGAGTTCCAGAAAACCATCTATTTCTGCTTTATTGACTATGCCAAAGCCTTTGACTTTGTGGCTCACAATTAACTGTGGAAAATTCTTAAAGAGATGGGAATACCAGACCACATGACCTGCCTCTTGAGAAACCTGTATGCAGGTCAGGAAACAACAGTTAGAACTGGACATGGAAAAAGCGACTGGTTCCAAATAGGAAAAGGAGTACATCAAGGCTGTATATTGTCACCCTGCTTATTTAACTTCTAGGTAGAGTACATCATAAGAAATGCTGGGCTGGATGAAGCACAAGCTGGCATCAAGATTGCTGGGAGAAATATCAATAACCTCAGATGCAGATGACACCACCCTTAAGACAAAAAGTGAAGAATAACTAAAGGGCCTCTTGATGCAAGTGAAAGAGGAGAGTGAAAAAGTTGGCTTAAAGCTCAACATTCAGAAAACTAAGATCATGGCATCTGGTCCCATCACTTCATGGCAAATAGATGGCGAAACAGTTTCAGACTTTATTTTTCTGGGCTCCCAAATCACTGTGCATGGTGATTGCAGCCATGGAGTTAAAAGATGCTTACTCCTTGGAAGGAAAGTTCTGACCAAATTAGACAGCATATTAAAAAGCAGAGACATAACTTTGTCAACATAGGTCCATCTAGTCAAGACTATGGTTTTTCCAGTGGTCATGTATGTATATGAGAGTTGAACTATATAGAAAGCTGAGTGCTGAAGAACTGATGCCTTTGAACTGTGATGTTGGAGAAGACTGTTGAGAGTCTCTTGGACTGCAAGGAGACCCAACCAGTCCATCCTAAAGGAGATCAGCCCTGAGTGTTCATTGGAAGGACTGATTCTGAAGCTGAAACTCCAATACTTTGGCCACCTGATGTGAAGAGCTGACACATTAGAAAAAACCCTGATGCTGGGACAGATTGAGGGCAGGAGGAGAAGGGGACAACAGAGGGTGAGATGATTGGGTGCCATCACTGGCTCAACGGACATGGGTTTGGGTGGACTCCGGGAATTGGTTATAGACAGGGAGGCCTGGCGTGCTCGGTTCATGGGTTTGCAAAGAGTTGGACATGACTGAGTGACTGAACTGAACTGAACTGATCGAGTGTGGAATCGAACCTGCTGTAAAAAATCATGTTTGATAGCACTATGTGGACAGAGACTAATGTCTGTTAAAAAAAAAAAAAGTCCAAGGACACCTCCCACTGGTATTTCGACTAGAGGTTTTCTATTTGAGGGACAAGTTTTAGTTTGGCATAAATACACTAATTAAAACTTCCCGTATGACTCAAGGTCACAAATTTTTTTTTTTGAAAACTGAAACCTTCCTGACATTATAGATGATGTCCAAAAAACATTCTAATGTGGAAAGTAATGATCAGAATTCCCTAATAAAATGAAAGTGGCTTATGAAGAATCGTGCCACTGGGGGACTGTAGCAAAAAATATATTTATGAGTAAGGAGCCTCTTTTTCCCTAAGGCTAACTTTGTAAATGCATGAAATATTGCCAGAATCTATCATCACTAGGACAGTGTTCTATAAACATCTTCAGTTGACCAACAAAGAGTTGTTTGTTTGTGGACAGCAGTTCTGAGGTTAATGGTCAACAAAATGTTTGGAAGCTCGCCACTTTGATCAAAAAAAGGTAAAAACAAATCAACCCAGTGGACTGAATTGTATGCTTCTTAACATGATGTTTTAATTTTTACCATCTTGTAGAAAGTTGCCAGTGACCTGGCTATACGGTCAGGTAGAAAGGCAGTGGAAACCTGGCCTATAAAAGGGCTGTCTGTGTAGAACACAACTGTATGGAAATCACTATAGGGACCTGAAGGGGGGATTAAAATAGGACATGTCATCATCCATCAAGAATCCCTCCCATACTGAAAGATGATTGGAGTAATACAAATTATAGCTAGTATATAAAGAGTCCCCAAAGTTATATACTAAAGATGTGAAAATTTTGATAGTAATATTCCAATTCTGAATTTAATTTTGATGTTCAAAAAATAAAATTATTATGTTAAACATCAATTTTGCTCCAAATTAATATTATAATTGACTGTAGACATATGAAAATGGAATCACAGGACAGTTAGAGGGCTAATAAAGTAACTCAAATGTGAGTCTCAAGGCCACTTCAGTAAAAAAGCAAGATTTAGGAAACTAAGTAATTTCATATTTGGTTACCAGATACCATACTTGGCATGAGTTATTCATCATTAAATGAAACAAAAGTTCTTATTTTCATAGAGGCTTACATGGAAAAGATTTAAAATATTTAAATGAAATAAATTGAGACATATTTCTAATTCAGGAAGTGACAAAGAGATGCGTATAGCAAGGGAGTTGTTTTTTTTTTTTTTTTCCCTGAGATTGAAAAGCGATTATAACTTGAATGGCATGGGTCAGAAAGTTCTCATTCAAAGTATTTGAGCAAGGACATGAAGTGTTGAGGGAATATATTCTGCAGATATCTAAAGCAGAGTACCTCAAACCGAGAAACAGTGCAAAGGCCCAGAGGCAGAAGTCTGAGAAACAATGAGAAAAGCATAAGCCTGGAGAAGAGTAAAGCAAGAACAATGGAAACAGAAAGGTCATAAAGAAACAGACTTGTTAAACTTTACTTGTTGTGTTTGGTGATACAGTGTACAACATGGAAGGCTTCACCAGAGGAGTCTATATGTCTCTTTGAATAGGATCACCCTGGCTACTGGTGTATGAAAAATATACAGAGGGAGAGTAACAGAACTAAGAGTTTCTTCCAGTAGTCTTGCCAAGAACAAGTGGCCCACAGTGGTATACTCAGACATAGCAAGTCCTTTGATACTGGCATTTAAATACTAAATAAATAAAACTGACTGGCTTTAAGATAAATTTCATTTTAACATCTTTTTGAGTAACTATAATATATTAAGTCTTTCTAGATCCTGAAGATGTATCAGTGCATAAAACAGACCAAATATCTGCCTTATTGCATATATTCTAGAAAAAGAGGATCAATTTCAACTCAGGAGTTACTTGGGTACTTGTCCTGAGCAGCAGGATGTGGGAAAGCTCTTGAGTGAAACTGGAAAATTGTAGGTACTGATTATTTGGAAAGAATTTCTCCAAACGATCTATTTGAAAAGGGCTATTGTTTTCAGACATAATAATTCTGACATGCTGTAAAATATGAAAGAGGCAGCTCAGTAAAAAAACTAGAAGCCCACGTTCAAGAGAGAAGACTGAGTAAAGTATTTAAATTCATAGGTCATCACTTGTCATTCATGCAAATAAGGCCATCAGTCAGAATACAAATACCAAAACAAAACAAAACAAAAAATGCACACAGAAAGAGAAAAGAGGTTAATTCACTGAGCCATGAACAACTGCTACACCAGAGGTCTGGAACTGAGCATTTACCAGTAAAATGGGAAAGAAAGAAAGATCCATGGTAACAGAAACAACAAGAGTGTTGGCTCCTCCTAGCCAAATGGATAAAGTGTTTCAGGAAACTGAGTGATATAAATGGATTTGTGAAGTTAAATAAGATGAAGACTGAAAATGGACTGAATGAGTTTCAAAGAAAATGGGAAGAGAGAAATTCCAGATACTGACAACAGACAATTCTTTAAGTTTTGTGGTATAAATATGAAGTAGATTGAAGAGGAGACAGAGGCAGGAAAACCTTTCACTTATCTTTATTTTGTATCTTGTTTTACAGATGAAATGTCAGCATATTTCAATGGAAATAATCCAATAGAGAGGGAAAACATGTTGATACACAGGAAAGATGGAAAAATTGCTGTCAATCATGTATTTTTTGTTGTCAATTCTCCTTGACCTTTAGAACTTTCCTCACTCTTCCTAAGAGCCTTGCTGTTGCTCACAATGATTGCTAAGAAAGTTTCCTAAATTAGGTGAGTGCCAGCTTATCCCTTCAATGTATTGTCTAAAACTCTGCTCATTCTTCCTACTTACATGCATACCTCACCAGGTTTCTTCCATGTTTGTGTTCTTTATAACCTCCCTAAGTAATTCATTGCCTTCCAGAGCTTATCACAATCTCTCCACTACATGTTTCTCTGGTTTCATGTCTTGCTGCCCATTCCCACAGCACCCTCACCAGCATTTGATGTATTATAGTCAACAGAATTATTAGCAAGTACCTGTTGTTTTGTTTTGTTTTTTCCTTCCTCAATGAACTTGCTCATACTATTTTTGTCCAACAAGATTATTTTTTTTTCTCTCCCTTTTTTGGTTAGACTAACTTAGCTTCAGATTTTTCGAATAGTTGAAGAATATGCAATGTGCTCAGTTGCTCAATATTAGGTTTCTTCTATTATAGCACCCAGTTTGCAAATTTCTGTTAAACCATATGTGGTGATAAAATGAAACTTTCCCTTCAGGTTTAGCATCCTTTAGTAAAGTGTACATTCTTTGACGAGAATGGCAATAACTGATGAATAAATCAGTGAGAGCTAAAAATTACTAAAGACATCATTCCAGAAACAATGAGGACCTCTGACTACCCTGAAACCTCAACGATATATCCCACAGCAGGAGAATTTGGACTCTAATGGTATTCAAGGTCAGTGAGAATACATTACTTCTCATCAAAGTCTGTGCTGAACATCATATCAAAATTTGTGGATGGTGCTTGTAGATTAAAATTATATAATCTTATCAAGATACATGTACATCTTGATACATGTATCAAAACAACACATATATGTATGTGCAGACATGCTTATATACTATTCAGCATTACATGTGCATATGTAAGAGTTATAGTCAATAGAAAAAAAAATAGATATATCAGCACTGAAATGTGTACTTTAAAATATATAATAGGAAAAAAGATACAGAACTCAGATTACAAATGTTGTGGTACTTCAAGGGGATAAAGCATGACTGTATTAGACTGAGAACAATCTTCTAGACAGAATAATAATTTGGTATCATTTTGAACCAGTAATTTTTTAGCAAAAATTTTATTTTAGTTTACATAGCTTATTTTTACACCTTTTGAAGTTTCCCCAAACACCAGTGTGTTAAGTGGCACAATAAAATATTTAAAATTTATAAAAGAGAATAAATCACTCATTTACCGTAAGCATCATTCAATTCAGTTCAGTTCAGTTCAGTCACTCAGTCGTGTCTGACTCTTTACAACCCCATGAATCGCAGCACACTAGGCCTCCCTGTCCATCACCAACTCCCAGAGTTTACTCAAACTCATGTCCTTCGAGTTGGTGATGCCATCCAAACCTCTCATCCTCTGTCATGCCCTTCTCTTCCTGCCCTCAATCTGTCCCAGCATCAGGGTCTTTTCCAATGAGTCAACTCTTCACATGAGGTGGCCAGCTTATTGGAGTTTCAGCTTCAGCATCAGTCCTTCCAATGAACACCCAGGACTGATCTCCTTTAGGATGGACTGGTTGGATCTTCTTGCAGTCCAAGGGACTCTCAAGAGTCTTCTCCAACACCATTCTTTATTCTCAGGTTTCTTGGGACTTGTTATAATTACAACAAGCATTAGCATAGGTGATTATAAATTACTGTTTGTTTGTTTTTTTAATGGCTGTTACATTATTGTTTTTAATTTTGAAACATACTGCTTGTTTCAGTGGCATCAAGCCCACACAAAAATTTCAAGCCATGTGAGGAACTGTATTCCGTAACTTGAGAGCACCGTAAAGCTGCTCCTTGTTCTTGCCATTGTTGCTGAAGGTGCTCTCCTATCTCAACAATTCAAGCAACTGTCTCTGGCTCAGAGTGAAATGTTTTAAAAAGAAATCATAACCAAAAGTTTCCTTCAGAGAAAAGAAGCCTGAAACACTGATGAGAAAATTTTTTTAAAAATAGGGAGTATCAAAGTATAGGGGAAAATGTGTACATTTTTTTAAGAAAAAGAGATTGAGGGTAAATTTCGTTCAAAATGGCCTAAACCCAGGCCTTCTGGAACTCCATCTGTTTTGTAAAATATTGTGTTTTAAGTGTAAAAATCCATAGCAGGACTTGAAACAACTTGGGTAAAGTTAAAAAGACTCACCTTTTAAGAGGGAACTTTTACTTTTTTTTTTTTTTTAGCTTTTTTTTTTTTTTAATTGTGCTGACTCTTTGTTGCCATACATAGGCTTAGTTGCCTCCAGCATGCCAGTTCTTAGTTCCCTAACCAGGGATGGAAACCACAGTCCCTTCACTGGAAGACAGATTATTTACCATTCTTTACCACTGAAGCACCAAGGAAGTCACTAAAGAGGGAGTTTTAAAAAAACTGATTTATGAAGCTTTATTCAAGTTATATATTTCATTGTAAAATATACAAAAATTTAGAATATTCATAGAAAGCAAAGTTTATGCAGTAGCATTTTGATACATGATGTCTAATATGCTAATTCAGATGATAAGCAAAAATATGATTAGCAATGTATCAAGTCAATTTTAAAAATTAAATGACCATATGATGCAATGTAATCTGACATTAGGCAAAAAGTTATTTTTTTAAACCTCATTAATTTGATCTCTTCAGAAGTATATACAAGAAAAAAAGATCCATCTTCCAATTAGAGGTATGGAATTGGCCTGGAACAACTTCTAATCCAATGTTGTAACCCTGTCTTTCATCTGAAACAACTGAGAGCAATTAACATTAGCAATCCGGGAGCAATAGCTGTATTAACCATCTTCTGCTGCTGGTAAATGGAAACGTCATCCTGTCCTTTAGTCCATAGCTCACAATGCAGAGAAATAAGAAAGAGAATGTGCATAGGACTCTTGAACACTCCCCTTTATCCTCTGGGTGATGAGCAAAGCTCTGGACTGAATATATCTTATCCTCAATAGCATCTATAACATTATTATCAGTTAATTTTGCACATCTCTGAGAGCTACACAGCAGTAGTATGCTACAAATTTATCTTTCTGCTTCAGAAGGATTAATCTCTTTGAAATAAAACAGTGATCCATGGCATAAGATGCTTTCTATAGTAAAATAACCCAAAGTCATGGCTGTTTTATGCAGTTGCAATCATTCAGAAGAGGGCAGCATCCTCTGCTCATCCATCAAAGGGAAAATAAAGATGCTAAAATTACTTGTATCAACAATGAGTACCTTTGATTTACCGCCTGTGAGATGTGTGGCTGAAAAGCTGGGCTCTTGCAAGTGTCAGACTAAAGATATTTCCCCGTGTGAGGTTCTAAACAGACAAGCAGAAGGATGCTGAAGAGGAGAGAGAACAGTCAGTACTTTTTGTTATTGTGTCTGTCAGTGTGAGTTGCAGAGAGTAACCAGAGAGCAAACTATCTGTAACTCTCCCTGCCATTTATCCATTGACGAGGCTGGATCGCTCAGAGCTTTTGTGTAATAAAGTTTTGTTAAAGCATAAAGGAGATAGAGAAAGCTTCTGACATAGGCATCAGAAGGGGATGGAAAGAGTACCCCCCTCCTAGTCTTTAGCTGTAAGCTATATAGTCACTCACAGTCTGTTAATGAAAAGAAAGGAATGTCATAAAATTTAGAATGGCACCAGATAATTCATCCCTGGCCATAAAACAATTGAACTGAATCTTGTAGAAGGGCAGAATGCCAACAAATAGTTTCATTTACATAGATTAGGGGAACAATACCTGAGTAAGTAAGTTAGGCCATTTGGCGGAACCAACTTGAAGATAGAGTTGGGGGTACATTAACATAGCTTAAGACAACATTTCCATAAGAAAAAGGAATGTATTGATTAACTCAAGGTTTGAGAGTAGTTAGCTTTAGGTGAGACCAGGTGTCATGGCAACACAGCATTTTAAGAGAAACCTCCTTTTAAATTTGTATAGAGAAGGAAAGACATATCGCTGGTTTGTTTCTTCCTGCCACTCTTAAGAGAGATAAAAATGTCTGGCACTTGCAGCCTCTTTCCTCCGTTTGGAGACCCCTGGCCTTCCTGTTACCCTCTCATTATCTAGCTTTCTAACTATCATCTGTCATTGTCTGTAATCCCTTTTTCTCCATCCCAATTCTCTCCCTTTTCATTTTTCCTTTTTTGTATATTTTAATGTGGCATCTTATGTGTTAAGAGCACAGACTCTGACTAGATGGTGTAGGTCCTATTTTGATAGATATGTTTCATTGTATAAAATATATAACTTCATTTCCCCTGGTTTTCTTTTCTTTAAACCAGTACTGATTAAGAGATTTAAGTAAATACGTTAAGTGCTTAGAGCTCTGTAAGAGCTATAGAAGTGTTTATAAAACTAAAGAGCTATAGAAGTTTAAATTAAACCCTGCTATTCATTGATACTCAATAAATCATCACTCCTCTTGCTATTTTGCCATAATATCATTACAATAAAATTCAACATTTATATATGTAATAAATAATCTCAAGATTATCATTAAATTTTGAAGACTGAAATTTACAAGGAAAATGATATATCCTAATGATTTTTTTCAACAATTATGTGAATTAACATTAGATGTAGATTTTATTTCCATAAAGAACTTTAAACTTTCTTATAGAACTTTAAAACGTACTGTTTAAGTACTATGAAAAGAATTTAGAAGCATAGTAGAATCCACAATTATTTTCTTTCTATCCAATTCAGCCTGCGGCTCCCCAAACCTTGATTTTGCCTCCAAGTAGTCAGTCATTTTTATTGATACAGTACAGATATGGAAATAGAACCCCATATTATGCTCTAAATTGCAATTATTAGTGATTCCATATAATCAAATCTATCTGTCTTCTTCTTTGGTTTACCACTATATATGAAACACATTTTTATTTTCACAGTTTTTTTTTAATAGAAATATTGGAGTTTCAGCTTCAGTATCAGTTCTTCCAATGAACACCCAGGAATGATTTCCTTTAAGAATTATATATATATCTAAATAGATGATACCAATAATGATTATAATAAAATACACTCTCCAAAGAATAAAATGCATAAAATGTATATTTTATTATGGTGTTATCTCATATTTGTCTTTACAATTTCCATTGACTATGTATAAGACAAGAACTATTAGAGAAATCTGATCATCATCATCTAGATTTTATTGGCATTTCTTTTGCTAAACACGTTACCAAAATATTTTAAATAAATAAATAAATAATTTAGATAAGTAAAATAAATTATTTAATTTATTCTGAAATGTATTACTTCTTGGGAGTAGCAACCATGTATCAATCCCATTTTTCTATTTTCCATCTGCTATAGTTAATTCATCTACTCTCTATGCATCTGAAAGCTGATATGGGAAATCCAGTGTTTACTTACAATAATATGTGGTTTGAGACAGGTCAAATAAAATTCTTGATACAGCACATTGAAATAAGTGATGTACTAACACTTATATGCTTTAGTGTTCTGATTTGTGTTTTCTCTTCTTTCCTCTGTGTTACACAGAGATGCATCAGGTTTTTCAACTGTAAGCATTAAAGAATTTTGGAAGTTAAAACTGTCCACAAAATGAAGAAAAATATGATCAAATGATGTAATATTATTCAGCATTCATTGCACAGTCAAAGACTCTTTTCCCTGTTGCTTTTTGTTCCCCCAATGGACTCTTTTTTTTGTTTAGAATCACAGATATCCCATTGAATTATTTGAGCAAAAAATTATTGTAAATAACTTTTGCTGTTGTCTTTTGTCAAAAATAGTCACTTTTGGTTTTGAAAAATTGAAAATAACATTCAGCAAAGACTTCTAATACATCAATTTAGCATATCTGATTTATTAGCATATCTACATATTAGCATTTATTTAACATATGTGATTTTATTAAGAATATTTCTGATAATTAAATCATAAGAACATAAGTTTTGAATAAAATTTACTTAAAATTTTACAATACAATTGCTACACATTGTAGGCTAACAAATAATTATTTACTGAATGATAATTTAATAAACTATGTGATACTGCATATATTTTAAAAGATCAGTAACTTTAATCTGTAGCTCTATTAACTAGAAAAATTAAAAAATGGATAGAACTAAAAGTTTTCTTCATAGAATTTTAGTTTATGTATTATTATGCACATGGAAGAAAAAAATAACAATACCGTAGTCTTTAGCTTGTCCATTGAGTTGGTGATGCCATCCAACCATCTCATCCTCTGTCATCCACTTCTCCTCCTGCCTTCAATCTCTCCCAGAATCAGGATCTTTTCAAATGAGTCAGTTCTTCACATCAGAATGCCAAAGTATTGATATTTCAGCTTCAGCATCAGCCCTTCCAATGAATATTCAGGACTGATCTCCTTTAGGATGGACTGGTTGGATCTCCTTGCAGTCCAACAGACTCTCAAGAGTCTTCTCCAACACCACAGTTCAAAAGCATCAATTCTTCCTTGGTCAGCTTTCTTTATAGTCCAACTCTCACATCCATACATGACTACTGGAAAAAACAAAGTTTTTATTAGACAGACCTTTGTTGGCAAAGTAATGTCTCTGGTTTTTAATATACTGTCTAGGTTGGTCATAAATTATCTTCTGAGAAGCAAGTGTCTTTTAATCTCATGACTGCAGTCACCATCTGCAGTGATTTTGGAGCCAGATTTAGGGGTGAATAATTGGGGGCTGCTATGTAATGGATATTTATATCTCTCCTCAGTTTCATGTGTTCAAACCTAATCAATAAGAGGTGGGATTTGGGGAGATGATGAGGTAATGAGGTAGGGAATCCTTTCACAGTGGGATTCCTGTATTGAAACCTGATCAATAAGAGGTGTCTCTTTGGGAGATGATGAGATCATGAGGTAGGCAATCATTTTATAATGAGATTAATCCCCTTATCAAAGAAAGTCCAGGGAGCTGGCTTTCTTCCTCTGCCCTCCTACCTGTGAGGAAACTAGGTGAACATCTGCAGACCAGGAAGTGAGCTCTGATCAGACATCACACCTGATAGCACCTTGATCTTGGATTCTCCAGCCTTCAGAACTATAAGAAATAAGCCCCGGTTACTAAATCACCCAGTCAATGCTACTTTGTGATGCCAGGCCAAATTGACAAATTTTAGTCAGGGCTAAAATTTTCCAAGTCTCAATGGGGAACTGCTGGTTCTTCAAGGTGGCTTCAAGGCCAGCAAACCTAAGCAAAAGTCAGAGTCCAGGCTTTGAGAACTGTGATAGTTCTCAGTCTGAAGAGCTAATGGGGTCAAGAACTTAAAAGATAGTTGATTCTCAGTAGGATCATTATTTACCTGTATAATTTGTATATATGTGTGTGTTGATTTCAATCATATATGGAATTAGTAGGTTTATAGAAGTTTATACCAGAATGCAATACAGAACTAAGATGCCAATGATAGAGAAAGATGATTTGCTAAAAGGCTCCAAAATGCTTCCCTCAGTCAACCAATATATAGCATGGTGTCCCCAACTAAGAAAACCAAGTCCATCTTTCATCTGAATTTCTTAATCCCAGTGACATAGAGATTGACACAGTGTTCAGTTTTCCAAGTTTAATTATAATTTCCATCTCAGTCTTCATCCTATTTGTAAAATGCTGACAAAACTTCGAGGATTAATCCTTGAAAACATTATTGGACTTAAAGTTTTCTTTAAAAACCCTGAAAGTTTCTATTTTATCCTTGATAATTAATAATATGTAAACCTAAACTATAGAAAGCTTTAAAGATACCTATAAAAGGGAGCAGATAGAGATAAAGAAACTGTGTGATAAATAGTGGCTCTTAATATTGAAGCATCTTTGGGCATCTTAGGTGGAAGCTGACTATATATGGGAAATGGGTGCTTAATTTGAAGTTTTGGGGAATGTGTTTTCTTCCTGATGCCATCTGTTCTTGAAAGAGCTTTAGTGGTGAATATGTAAGAAGTAAAGACATTATGCTACTGGATCAAGTTGTGTGGCTCTAAGGATTTACGTCTTATAACTCAAATAATTTTTAATACATAAGAGCTTCTGATATGATTCAGTCCAATATAGTTCAACAGCAGTCTTTCATTAGAGTCATCTCCATAAGTCAGTGCTAAGGGCTAATGGCATAAAATAATTTCTATACTTAAATATGAAATAAACTGTCTACCTTCTCAGTAACATATTTGTGTATGCTGAATTAAAACTTTTAGTAATGTTTCAAATAAACTTATAAGTTTGATTTTATGGACTCATTTGTTCTCTCATTTATTGATGACCTACAAAGATAAGGTTAATTCGAAGCTTACAAAGCTTATTGATCATAGTTTCAATCAGTAGGCAACATTCTTACATGGTAAGTTAGTTAGTCGGTATTGTAGACCTAAATAAAGAAACAAACAGAAACAAGATCAAAGAGATCCGTTTATTCAAGAACTGCAGAGAAATTGCAATCAGGGACACGCAAGCTGTAGCTGGCTATAAATAAGTTGGGTCTTTCCTGGTAGCTCAATAGTGAAGAATCCATGAGTTCAACCCCTGCACTGGGAATTTCCCTTTGAGAAGGAAATGGTAACCCACTCCCGTCTTCTTACCTAGGAAATCCTATAGACAGAGAAGCCTGGTGGGCTACAGTCCATGGAGTTTCAAAGTCAGACATGACTTTGTGACTAAAACCACCACCACCATAAATAAGTCCACTAAGGATTTGGGGTAGACTATATTTGTAGGCAGAAAATGTAAAGAAAGAAGAATGCAGTAGGACTCTGTTAAAAGTAAACAGACACCAGCTTTGAAATTTCCTGGGGCAGATCAAACCAGGCAATCATTCAAACAAATCTGAATTATCTCACTTCGGGAGACCACTCTAACCTAGATCATTTCTCACTCATGTCTCTAAAAACCATAACCAAAATTTCCAATGTTGATATAAGGCAAACCCTGACCAACTCCGCATCATTCAATTTTCTGTAAATAAGACATTTATGGGAAATCACTCTTTTGGTCAGTCAAGCTTTATTCCCCTGAATGCGAACACATGAGATTTTCCATTTTATATTCTCCAGTTTGATTTTAGATTGAAATTAATTCATGGTATAATAGAAGTTGAAAACACAAATCCTAGAATTATTTTTAACAATTGTATTTGCCTTGTTTGGTTGTTGTTTATTTATTTATTTTTTTAACTAATTATGCAGTTGCTGTTTGACAGGGAAAACCTTCTAGCAATCCTAGAAAATGGGAAGAACATATATATTCAAAGAAGTGATTATTAAAAAAAAAAAAAAAACTACCTGCAAAAGTTTAAATAGATCTTAAGGCTTCAGTTCTCACTCATGTCCCACTTTTACAATTTGTCTGGGGTTATGAGTTTCACACATGGAACCTGAGCTAAATTCATTCTCAGTAAAGTAGGTTTAAATTTGATGTCACTTAATGTCTGCTACAGAGATAAAATTGAACAGTCCTGGACAATAAGTTATTTTAGCCAAAATTATTCAAATGTTAGTGATTGGAATACACTCATAAGGCCTAACACAGTCAATGTGTAAGGACTGAGTTAATGGTTACCCAGTGAGAATATTAGCAATTATTCAGTGACATTTGATTTATATGAAAAAGCATATCACAATTGTCTCATATTAACTGGCAAGTGTATTAAAATACAGAAGCAAAGGCAGTTTGTAGATAGTTATTGTATTTGCAGACAACTGTATGCTACTTTAATATAAGTACATATATTTAATGTAGAAACAGGAAATTACATCTATATGTATACACATATATTGTGCTGGTGCTTAGTTGCTCAGTCATGTCCAACTCTCTGTGACCCTTTGGACTATAACCCTTCAGGCTCCTCTGTCCATGGGACTTTTCCGGCCAAAATGATGGCTAACATTTCCTCCTCCAGAGGAGCTTCCCTGTGTCTCCTATGCCTCCTGCATTGCGGGCAGATTCTTTACCCCATCCCAACCTCCTAGGTCATCAGAGGGCACCAGGTTAAGCTACCTGCATCAAACAGCACATTCCCACTGGCCATGCATTTTACATACAGTAATGTATTTGTTTCAATGCTACTCTCTCAATTAGTCTCACCCTCACCTTCTCCTGCTGTGTCCACAAATCTGTTCCCTATGTCTGTGGTTTTATTGATGCCCTACAAATAAATTCATCAGTACCATGGGGAAGCCCATACATATGTATTAACACATACTAATAGAGTGAAAAAGCAGAGACAATACTTTGCCAGCAAAAGTCCGTCTAGTCAAGGCTATGGTTTTTCCCATGGTCATGTAAGGATGTGGCAGTTGGACTGTGAAGAAAGCTAATTGATGCTTTTGAACTGTGGTGTTGGCAAAAACTCTTGAGAGTCCCTCAGACTGCAAAGAGATCCAACCAGTCCATCCTAAAGGAGATCAGTTCTGAGTGTTCATTGGAAGGACTGATGCTGAAGCTGAAGCTCCAGTACTTTGGCCACCTCATGCGAAGAGTTGACTCATTGGAAATGACCCTGATGCTGGGAGGGATTGGGGGCAGGAGGAGAAGGGGATGACAGAGGATGAGATGGCTAGATGGCATCACCGACTTGATAGATATGAGTTTGAGTAAACTCCGGGAGTTGGTGATGGACAGGGAGGCCTGGCGTGCTGCAATTCATGGGGTCACAAAGAGTTGGACATGACTGAGGGACTGAACTGACTAACTGATGAAGACTGAAGTTTCAATATGTCATTTTTATAATTTTTTGTCTTATTTGGATAAACGAAGAATATTCACAGTAGTGATGAGTTAATTATTACTTAGGAAATACCACAAAATCTAGTTGTTTTCATTGACTTTCATTCTAAAAAACATGAAGGAAAATTATTGTGTTAATTGGTAACCATTCTAAGAAGCACAAAGATGATTTTAGCAAATAATACATCTTAATTTTATGATTAGAATGGGAAACTTTAATTATTTTAGCTATATTTCTGAGATAATATTAGACTTACAATAAAGTAACAAAAATAAAACACAGAGGTCTCAAATAAGATACACACAGGTTCAGTTTCCCCTCTAGCAGTTTACATAATAATAGAGTTATCACTAAAATTAAGTAATTAACTATGGTGAAATATGTAAAAGCAAACAAGAAAATTTATCAGATTTTGCTTTTTTCCCTCAGAGATTTCCTATTTCTCTTCCAAGACTGGGGGCTGGATTTGAGAAAAGCAAAATCAAGAAGAATTGATGAAAAACAAAAGCATGACTAAGAGTAATTGTTTTTTAAAGACAAAAGTAGTTAATAAAAAGCTACAGCAATCAAGAACAACTATTAGTTGATATATAACTTGAAAAAGGAAATTTTGTTATTTGGACAAGGAATATTTTCTTATTCCAAGGAAATTATCCAGATTCCAAAAAAATATATTTTTATATTTAATATTTTTTTTGTTTTTTAATGTAATAATTGGTAAAAAAAAAACACTACAGCTTGATCTTTATGAAATAAATCCATTAATGGAGTCAATTTTTTCAAGATGCAGCATATTTTGCTATTTCTTTGATATGTACTTTCTTATTCATAGGCTTTAAGATCTTAAAGATTTATAACTGTGTTGTTATGTATACATAAATACAAAAATCTATATAAATAGATGGAAATAAAACTTTTCCTTTTGCCTTCAAAATATAATTAATTTTATAAATTCATTTAACAAAACTGTAAATTTTATATAAAAGTCCTATTTTAATAAACTTTATCTCTTTAAGAAACTAATCTTATTCATTATCTTATACATATTCATATCTCTGTTAAGTGTTACACTTTGAATTGTTTCAATCACTTTTACAAATTTTAAGGTAGCAGAAAAAAAAAAAATATATATATATACAAAATGACCCAAAGTTTTTGTACATCCTACTAGTCTTAGTGCATTGATAATGATAAAAATAATAGTAAAGACAGCTATAATGACCAAAATGTAAATACTTTTTCTTTTAAAATTGTCCAGATATCAAAAGTTTATTAGTATAATTTAACATTAATATCCTAAGCTTAGATAAGATATAGAAGTTGTGGTCATTAAGCCCTCCTTATTGTAGCATTATAAGTATCCATAAAATTCAAGCCTTTAAAAACATTGTATTATTACAAATTAATTTATCTAAACATAATTTTATATATTTGAAATATTAAACTTGTTTAGGAAACAGCTATGACTTATTCTACTTGTAAAATCAGTGTCCAGTCCCACTCAATCGCTCAGTCGTGTCCAACATTTTGCCACTCCATGGATTGCAGCACGCCAGGCCTCCCTGTCCTGCACCTACTCCTGGAGTTTGTTCAAACTCATGTCCATTGAGTCAGTGATGCCATCCAACCACCTCATCCTTTGTTGTCCCCTTCTCCTCCCACTTTCAATCTGTCCCAGCATCAGGGTCTTTTCAAAAGAGTTAGTTCTTTGCATCAGGTGGCCAAAAAGTATTGGAGTTTCACCTTCAGCATCAGTCCTTCCAATGACTATTCAGGACTGATTTGCTTCAGGATTAACTGGTTGGCAGTTTGGTCGCTAAATCGTGTCCGACTCTTGCGACCCCATGGACTGTAGCCTGCCAGACTCCTCTGTCCATGGGATTCTCCAGGCAAGAATACTGGAGTGGGTTGCCATTTCCTTCTCCAGGGGATCTTCCCAACCTGGGGAGTTGAACCCAGGTCTCCAGCATTGTAGGCAGATTCTCTACCAACTGACCTACTGGCTGGATCTCCTTGCAATCCAAGGGACTCCCAAGAATCTTAGCCAACACCACAGTTCAAAAGCATCAACTCTTCCACACTCAGCTTTCTTTATAGTCCAACTCTCACATCTATACGTGACTGCTAGGAAAAAAACAAAAAAACAACTTTGACTAGATAGACCTTTGTCAGCAAAGTACTGTCTCTGCTTTTTAAAATGCTGATTCATGTCAATGTATGGCAAAAACCACTACAATATTGTAAAATAATTAGCCTCCAACTAATAAAAATAGATGAAAAAAAAAAAGTTTTCTGATAGAAAAGTAAATAATAAAAAAATAAAAAATAAAATGCTGTCTAGGCTGGCTGCAGGTCACTGATCTCTTTAGTCAGTTTCAGGGAAAGAGATCTCAGCTCTAAGCCAGAGTGGGCTGTGACACCAGAACCTGCGTGGGGCCCTCCAAAGAAGCCTGACTCCTGAGTGACACCCAGTCTCCATCTCCTCTGTGGTGTCCCCACCCCACGGAGGACACCTGCCCAGGTAGTTGTTGCTGTTGCCTAATCCTTCCATGTAGACTAGGCTCCACCGGGGTCTGCGATTGGTGGCACCTCCAGGCCTGGTCGTATAGGAAGTTTAAATCATTAAATTTCCATGCAGGACATAAAGAGCAAATGCATAGACTTCAAACATATTTTTGCAGTAATGTGTGAGTGAATTAGGTTAAAGAACCTGGCTAAGTAGTTCGCGTTGATCTAGAGGTTTAAGTAGGCAGAATAGGGAGTACTGAAAAAAGAACTGCCCCATAGCAGCAAATTTGTGAAATAGTCTGTCAATATGTTAATAAAAATATGTTAGGCATTTGCTATTGATCTAAATCTCCTGCAAAATAAAGAAAGAACAGCAGTGTTTTATTGTTTGTGACATAAATTAAATATTACCAACATTCTAAAATAATAAAAAATTAGAATTAACCAGGAAAATGCTGAAAAGGAAAAGCAAAAGGAGACAGCAGAATCTAAATCTACCAGATAATAAAATACATTATAAAATTTTATTAACTGAAAAATGTTTTACTGACAGTTGAATAGAAAACTGATACATAACAACACACAGAGAAATTGATCACGTTAAATACAATGGTCAATTTATATGATATTCTTATAAAATGATAAGTATATCACAACAAAGTGCCAGAAAAAAGATAGAGTATACAAATTGGGGATCTTAGTAGCCATTTAGATCTATATTCACACTTAATGTAAAGAATAATTCCAAATGTATTACATATTAATTGCAAACACAATGATACTGTAACATACTAGAAGAAGAAATAAATGTCCTTTTTAACTATGACTTAAAACCCAGAAACCATGAAAGTAAAATTAATAAATTTCCCTGTTTATAGAAAATATAAAAGGTATAAGCCTATCAAATATGTATGAATGAATGTATAAATATATGGAATTGCACATCAATTTATTTACAAAATAGAATCAATTCAGAATTTGGGATAGAAATGAAAATCTGAAGACCAATAACATAATTTAAAAAAAAATTATTCCTATCTCCAAAGGCTAGCTTCCATACTATTTAAAGAACTCATAGAAAAACTATTTTAGTCATCTCTTCATGAGTTAGAGAATGCAAGTCTTAATGCTCTAGAATTATATAGGCCACTACTGACTTCTAACATATTAGAATATTAAGAGGTGTTAGAGTTCACTGATTCAATATCAAAAACCTCACACTTCAGAAGGGAACCTAAGACTGTAAATCACCTCCCCAATAATAATCAAGGCAACAAAAAGGCTTGATCACTAGTTTTTACTTCCTATCAAGTGCTCTCTATACTTCTTAGTATTATTTTAATGATATCAATACTATCTTTGTTATTTCCTTGTGAAAATGTAAATTGAATTGTAGATTTTACATTAGCTGTAGTCTTATCAATTGTGTTAGTCACCTATTTTCCTCCAAGTCTCACAAAACATAGTTACATAGTGTGCATGCAAGACATTTCCCCAGTGCCATCCTTTAATTACTAGAGATTAGAATGCTTTGTATAATCACTGTGTCAAAGATCAGAGAATGTGTTATATCTTGCTAATATTTCAAAACAACCTAGTAATAGAACATTATATAATGTAATACATTTAAAATCATTAATATATAAAGTAATATTTTCTATTATCTATATTTTAGTTAGTGAGAAATCAAAAGAATAAAACAGAGATTTAGAAAGCAATATAATAAAAGTACATGCAAAAAAAAATTGAAATGTATAATTTGATAGTGTAATAAAGTTTCCTTCCAGGTTTATTGGGAGATAAATAGTATAAAGTACTGTATAAGCTTGAGGAAGGAGTATGGCATAATGATTTGACTAGCAAAAACTAAGAATTATCACAATAATTTTAATTAACATACATCATCTTATATGGACCCAAAATTAAAGAAATAGAAAAAGAAATTTACTTTGTTGAAATCTCTTAGGATTTGCTATTTTAGCTTCAGCATATAAAATGTAATAGCATTAATTATATTAATCATAATATACAGTACCTCCATAGTAGGTATTTGTATTATAACAGGAAAGTTTGTACATTTTGACAATCTCCCCTGCCCCTGAAAACAACAAATCTGATCTTTTACTATGAATTTTTTCTTTGATTTTGAAATATAACTTACTTACAGCACTATGCTAGTTCCTGGTATACATCATATTGTTTCAATATTTTATACACTTCAAAATGATCAATGTGATAAACTAGTTTCTGTTTGTCACCAAGCAATCATATTATACAATTATTGACTATATTTCCCACACTTTCCTATCTTTCATGTTCATGACTCACTTATTTTCTTACTGTAAATTTGCTCCTCTTAATCTCTCTCAACACTTTCTCTCCTCTTTTCAGCCCTCCCTTCTTAGAACCACCTGTTTGTAATTGTGATGCTGTTTTACTTGTCCATTTATTTTGTTTTTTTAGATTCCACATGTAAGTGAATTTTTTTCTTAATTTCTCTTTCTGATAACTTTTTTTTTTATGTGTGTAAAACATAACAGAGTTTGGTGTATTGATTTTGTATCCCGCAACTATACTGAATTAACTGATGAGTTCTAGTGGTTTTTAGATGTCATCTTTAGGTTTTTCTATATATACTATCAAGTCATTTGCAAACAGTGACAGTTTTACTTCTCCTTTTCCATTTTTTTTTAAGTTTTATTTCTTAAAAAATAAAACTTTACTTTTACTTTTATTTTTATTTACTTTTTATTTATTTATTTTTTTATTTACTTTTATTTATCTTTACTTTTATTTCTTTTTCTTGGCTGATCACTGTAGCTAGTACTTCTAATGCTATGTTGAATAAAAGTGGTGAGAGTGGGCATCTTTTGCTTCTTTGTGATCTTAGAATAATTGCTTACAGCTTTTCACCATTGACTGTGATGCTAGGTGTGGGTTGTCATATATGACCTTTAGTATATTGTACTAAGTTGTGTTTATGCCCACTTTTTTTGAGAGTTTTTATTATGACAGGATGTTAAAATTTGTCAAAAGATTTTTCTGTACCTATGAAGATTACCATATGATTTTTACACCTCAGTGTGTTAATGGTTGTTGCTCGGTTGCCAACTCATGTCAGACTCTTTGCAGCCCCTTGGGCTGCAACACACCAGGCTTCCTTGATAGTGAGGGACAATCTCACTATCTCCCGGAGTTTTCCCAAGTTGATGTCCATTGAATTGGTGATGCCATCCAAACATCTCATCCTCTGTCACCTTCTTCTCCTTATATCTCAAATCTTTCCCAGCATCAGGGTCTTTTACAATGGGTCAGCTCTTTTGCATCAGGTGGCCAAGGTATTGGATCTTCAGAATCAGTCCTTATAATGAATATTCAGAGTTGATTTCCTTTAAGATTGACTGGTTTGATCTCTCTGTTGTCCAAGGGAATCTCAAGAGTCTTCTCCTGCACCATGGTTTGAAAGCATTAATTCTTCGGCACTCTGCCTTCTTTATGATCCAGCTCACATATGTTCATGACTAGTGGAAAGACCATTGCCTTAACTACATGGACCTTTGTCTGCAAAGTGATATCTCTGCTTTTTAATTCACTGTCTATGTTTGTCCTAGCTTTCCTGCCAAGAAGCAATTGTCCTCTAATTTCATGGCCGCACACACCATCGACAGTTATTTTAGAGCTGAAGAAGAGGAAATCTGTCACCGCCTTCACCTTTCCCTTTCTCTTTGCCATAAAGTGATGGAACTGGATGCCATGTTCTCAGTCTTTTTGATATTGAGTTCTAAGCTGGCTTTTTCACTATTCTCTCTCACCCTCTTCAAGAGGCTTTTTAATTCCTCTTTGCTTCCTGCCATTAAATTGATAACGTCTGCATATATGAGGTTGCTTATATTACTCCTGGCAATCTTTATTCCAGCTTGTAATCCATCCAACCTGGCATTTACCATGATGTGCTCTGCCTATAAGTTAAACAAATTGGGTGACAATAAACTCCTTGTCATACTCCTTTTTCAATTTTGAACCAATAAGTTCTTTCATATAAGCTTCTAACTGTTGCTTATTGACTCACATACAGGTTTCTCGGTAGACATGTAAGATGGTCTGGTATTCCCATCTCTTTAAGAATTTTCCACAATTTGTTATGATCCACACAGTCAAAGCCTTTAAAATAGTCAATGGAACAGAGGTAGATTTTTTTTTTTTTTTCTGTAATTCACTTGCTTTCTCTATGATCCAGGGAATGTTGGTATTTGATCACTGACTTCACTTCCTTTTCTAAACCCAGATTGTACATCTGGAAGTTCTTGGTTCACATAATGGTGAAGCCTAGCTCTAAGGATTTTGAGTATAGCCTTGCTAGCATGGGAGATGAGTGCAATTGTTCAGTAGTAGGAACTTCTTTAGTACTGCCCTTCTTGGGAATGGGAGTGAAGATTAACATTTTCCAGCTCTGTGGCCAGTGCTGGGTTTTCCAAATTTGCTGACATATTGAGAACAACACTTTAATAGTATCATCTTTTAGGATTTTGAATAGCTCTGCTGGAATTCCATTACCTCCACTAGTTTTATTGGCAGCAGTGCTTCCTAAGGACAACTCGACTTCACACTCCAGAATATCTGGCTCTGGGTGAGTGACCACATCTACTGGCTACCTGAGTAATTAAGATCTTTTAGGTACAGGTTTTTTTGGTGTGTATTCTTGCCATCTCTTCTTAATCTCTTCTGCTTTTATTAGGTCTTTACCATTTCTATTCTCTGTTGTGCCCCTCTTTGGATGAAATGTTCCTTTGCTATTTCCAGGTTTCTTGAAGAGATGTCTAGTATTTCACCTTATGCTGTTCTCCTCAATTTCTTTGCGTTGTTCATTGAAGAAGACCTTCTTGTCTCTTTGCTATTCTCTGAACTCTGCATTCGGTTGGGTATACCTTTCCCTTTCTCTCTTGCTTTTCACTTCTCTCTGTTCCTCAGCTATTTGTAAAATCTCCTCAGACAACCACGTTGCTTCTTGCCTTTCTGTTCTTTGAAATGGTTTTGTTGACTGCCTCTCATACACTATTACGGATCTTTGTCCATAGTTCTCCAGGCACTCTATTTATTAGATCAAATCCCTTGAATCTATTTGTCACCTTCACTGGGACTTCCCTGGTGGTTCATGCCTCCTGGTAGCTCGGTTGGTAAAGAATCCACTTGTACTGTGGGAGACTTGGGTTCAATCCCTGAGTTGGGAAGATCCTCTGGAGGAGGGCATGGCAACCCACTCCAGAATACTTGCCTGGAGAATTACCACAGAGAGAGGAGCCTGGGTGGCTATATATAGTCCATGGAGTTGCAAAGAATCGAACATAACTAAGTGACTCTCTCTTCCCTGGTGGCTGAGATGGTAAAGAATCTGCCTGCGGTATAGGAGACCTGGGTTAGATCCCTGGGTCAGTAAGATTCCCCTGTAGAAGAGAATGTCAACCCACTCCAGTATTCTTGCCTGGAAAATTTAATGGGCAGAATAGACTGGTAGGCTATAGTCCATGCGGTAGGAAATAGTTGGATATGACTGATTAATTAACACTTCACTCCAATCCCTTGAATCTGTTCATCACCTCACTGCATATTCATAGGGGATATTATTTAAGTCATACCTGATTGACCTAGTAGTTCTCTGCTTCCTTTACCTTAAGCCTGAAAAAAATGTTGACTGTAAGGAGTTGACGATCTGAGCCACACTTAGCTCCAGGTCTTGTTTTTGCTGACTGTATACAGCTTCTCCATCTTCAGCTACAAATAATATAATCAGTTTGATTTTGGTATTGACCATTTGGTGATGTCTTTGTGTAGAGACATCTCTTGTGTTGTTGAAAAAGAGTGTTTGCTATGGCCATTGTGTTCTCTTGGCAGAATTCTGTTGGCCTTTGTCCTGCTTCATTTTGTACTTCAAGACCAAACTTGCCTATTATTCCACGTATCTGTTGACTTTTCCATTCTAATCTCCTGTGATAAATAGGACATCTTTTTGATGCTTGTTCCAGGAAATCTTGTAGGTCTTCACAGAATTGATCAATTTCAGCTTCTTCAGCATCCGTGGTTTGAGCATAGACTTTGATTACTGTGATATTGAAAGGTTTACCTTAGAAATAAACCAAGATCATTCTGTTATTTTTGAGGTTGCACCCAAGTACTGGGTTTCAGTCTTTTTTGTTGATTATGAGGGCTACTCCATTTCTCCTATGGGATTCTTTCTGATGGTAGTAAATATAATGGTTACCTGAGTTAAATTTACCCATTCCCATCCATTTTAGTCCACTAATTCTTAGGATGTCGATGTTTATTCTTCCCATTTCCTGTTTGACCGTGTCAAATTTACCTTGATTCATGTATGCAAGATTCCAGGTTCCTATAAAATACTGTTCTTTACAGAATCAGATTTTACTTTCGTCACCAGACACATTCACAACTGAGTGACATTCCTGCTTTGGCCTAGTTGCTTCATTCTTTCTGGAGCTATTAATTATTGCCACCTGCTCTTTCCCAGTAGCATATTTGACCTCTCCTGATCTGGGAGGACTCATTTTTTGGTGTCATATCTTTTTGCCTTTTTATACATTTCATGGGGAGTGGTTTGCTATTCCCTTCCCCAGTGGATCACATTTTGTCAGATCTCTTCACTATGACCCATCCATCTTCGGTGGCCCTGCATAGCATGGCTTGTAGCTTCATTGAGCTACACAATCCCCTTTGCCATAACAAGCAGCGATCCATAAAGGGGCAATTTGTTAATGTGGCATAGTAAATTGATTGAATTGCAAATTTTGAGCCATCATGGTATTCTTGGGATACATCCCACTTGATTATGATGTATGATCTTTGTAATGTATTACTGAATTTGGTCTGATAATAGTTGGTTTAGGATTTTTTAATCTAAGTTCAGCAGAGACACCAGCCTGCAATTTTCTTTTTTTGTGATATGTTTGGGGTTGGTATCAGGGTCCTTCTGACCTCACAGAATTAGTTTAAAAGCATTCTTCTATAACTTTTTGGGATAGTTTGAGAATAGGTATCAACTTATCTTTACACATTTCTTAGAAATCACCTGTGAAGCCATCATTTCTTGAACTTTTGGTTTGGGGGAAATTTTTTAATTACTGATCTAATTTTGTTACTGATAATTGGTCTTTCTATCTTTCCTATTTTTTTTTTTTTATTTTGCCTTGCATCATTGTACATTTCCAGGATTTGTCTATTTCTAATGGTCTATCCATTTTATTGCTATATAACCACTTGTAATAATGTCTTATGATCTTTAATATTACTATGACATTGACTGAAACTCCTCTTCCATTCCTCATTTTATTTATCGGGACTTCTTTCTTTCTTTTCTTGATTTATTGCTAAAATAGTATCAATTTTGTTTATCTTTTCAAAGAACCAGGTCTTAGATACATTTTTTTCTATTGTTTTTTAAGAACCTGTTTCAAATATTTCTACTGAACTTTGTTGTGTCTTTCCTTTGACTGACTAGTTAGATTGTGTTTGTTCTTATTTTTCTGGTTCCTTTAAATGTAGTGCTAGGCTGTTTGAGACGTTGCTTGATTTCTAATATAGAAATTTTGTATTATTAAGTTTTTTTTTCCTTTTAGAAGTTATTTTATTGTGTCCCAATGATTTTTGATTATTGTACCTTCATTTTTATCCAGATATATTTTCAATTATTTTTCTTTTTAAAAAAATTTATTTAGTTAGCTTAATTGGAGGGCAATCACTTCACAACACTGTGGTGGCCCCTTTCACAGATCGACACGAATCAGCTTAGGGCACATATACATCTCCCCATCCTGAAACCCCATCTCACCTCCCTCCCCATTCCATCCCTCTGGATTGTCCCAGAGCACCGGCTTTGCAAGTCCTGCCTCATGCATCAAACTTGCACTGGCCATATATTTTACAAATGGTTATATACATGTTTAAGTGGTATTCTCTCAAATCATCCCACCCTTGCCTTCTCCCACAGAGCCCAAAACTCTGTTCTTTACATCTGTGTCTCTTTTGCTTACTCACATATAGGGCTGTCCATCATTAACATCTTTCTAAATTCCACATATATGTGTTAATATACTGAATTGGTGTTTCTCTTCCCAACTTACTTCACTCTGCATAATAGGCTCCAGTTTCATCCATCTCATTAAAACTGACTCAAATGTGTTCTTTTTTATAGCTGAGTAATGTTCCATTGTGTATATGTACCACCATTCATTTGCTGATGGACATCTAGGTTGCTTCCATGTCCTAGATACTGTAAACAGTGCTGCAATGAGCATTGGTGTACATGTGTCTCTTACAATTCTGGTTTTGTCAGTGTGTATTCCCAGCAGTGGGGTTGCTGGGTTGTATGGCAGTTTTATTTCCAGTTTTTTAAGGAATCTACACACTGTTGTCCATAGTGGCTGTACCAGTTTGCATTCCCACCAACAGTTTAAGAGGGCTCCCTTTTCACCACACCTTGCCAGCATTTATTCTTTGTAGGCTTTGATGGCAGCTATTCTGACCAGCATGAGATGGTACTTCACTGTGGTTTTGTTTTATTTTTTTTTAATTTAAATTATTATTTTTTTGTGTGTTGGGCATCTTTTCATGTGTTTGTTAGCCATCTGTATGTCTTCTTTGGAGAAATGTCTGTTTATTTCTTTGGTCCACATTTTGATTGGGTTGTTCATTTTTTCTGATATTGAGCTGCATGTGCTATTTTATATTTTGGAGATAATTCTTTGTTAGCTGTTTCATTTGCTAATATTTTCTCTCATTCTGAAGACTGCTTATTCACCTTGCTTATGGTTTCCTTCAATATGCAAACGTTGCTAAGTTTAATTTGGTCCCATTTGTTTATTTATTTACTATTTCCTTTACTCTGGGAGGTGGGTCATACTGGATCTTACTGTGATTTATGTCAGAGAATGTTCCATGTTTTCCTCTAAGAGTTTTATAGTTTCTGATCTTACATTTAGATCTTTAATCAATTTTGAGTTTATTTTTGTGTATGGTGTTAGAAAGTGTTCTAGTTTCATTCTTTTACAGCTGGTTGACGAGTTTTCCCAGCAACACTTGTTAAAGAGATTGTCTTTTCTCTGTTGTACATTTTTGCCTCCTTTGTCAAAGATAAGGTGTCCATAAGTAAGCAGATTTATCTCTGGACTTTCTGTTTTTTCTATTAATCTATATTTCTATCTTTTTGCAGGTACCATATTGTCTTGATGACTGTAGCTTTGTAGCAGAGTCTGAAGTCAGGCAGGTTGATTCCTTCAGTTCCATTCTTCTTTCTCAATATTGCTTTGACTATTTGAGGTGTATTGTGTTGCCATACAAATTGTGAAAATATTTGTTCTCATTCTGGGAAAAATACTGTTGATAGCTTGATAGGGATTGTGTTGAATCTATAGATTCCTTTGGATACTATACTAATTTTTGCTATGTTGATTCTTTCAACCCAAGAACACTCCAGCTATTTGTGACATCTTTGATTTCTTTCATCAGTGTTTTATAGTTTTCTATATATGGGTTTTTTGTTTCTTTAAGTGAATGTATTCCTAAGTATTTTATTCTCTTCATTGCAATGGTGAATAGGATTGTTTCTTTAATTTCTTTTTATTTGTTTTCTCATTATTAGTGTACAGGAATGCAAGGGATTTCTGTTTATTGACTTTATATCCTGCAATGAATATATTCTATATTCATTGATTAGCTCTAGAAATTTTCTACTGCAAATATTTGTTGATTTCTTCTTTGATTTCTTGAGTGACACATTGACATATATCTATTGTCTATCTGGTGGAATTTGTCTTTTAATGCCAGTGTTCACTTATTTTGTTTCTATCTGAATGATCTATCTAATGAGGTAATTATGGTGTTAAAGTTCTTCTTTGTTGGAAATTCTTTTTCTTTTCGGTGTTTTGTTAACCCTTTCCAGCTCAGTCAGTTGGTCAGTTCAGTCGCTCAGTCATGTCCGACTCCTTGTGACCCCATGGACTGCAGCATGCCAGGGCTCCCTGTCCATTACCAACTCCCGAAGTTTACTCAAACTCATGTCCATTGAGTTGGTGATGCCATCCAACAATATCATCTTCTGTTGTCCCCTTCTCCTCTTGCCTTCAATCTTTCCCAGCATCAGGGTCTTTTCAAATGAGTCAGTTCTTAGCATCCGTTGGAGTTTTAGCTTTAACATCAGTCCTCCCAATTAATATTCAAGACTGATTTCCTTTAGGATGGACTTGGCATTGAATCTCTTTGAATTCCAAGGGACTCTCAAGAGTCTTCTCCAACACCACAGTTCAAAAGCATCAAATCTTCAGTGCTCAGCTTTCTTTATAGTCCAACTCTTACATCCATACATGACTACTGGAAAAACGGTAGCCTTGCCTAGATTGATCTTCGTTGGCAAAGTAATGCCTCTGCTTTTTAATATGCTCTCTAGGTTGTTCATAACTTTTCTTCCAAGGAGTAAGGTAAATTTAGTTAGGTGACTTATTTTTTTACTGTTCTATAAAATATTTTATGTTCCATTAATTTTGAAATATAATTAGATAGAGAGGGAGGGGGGAGATGGATCGGGATGGGGAATACAAGTAAATCCATGGCTGATTCATGTCAATGTATGACAAAAACCACCACAATATTGTAAAGTAATTAGCCTCCAACTAATAAAAATAAATGGAAAAAAAAAGAAACATAATTTTTGATAGCATCAATAAACAGATATTGAACTTTATAGGGTAGTTTAATTCTTTTTAAAACATATTTTCCAAAGCTTTTGCAAATGTGAAAATTCCATTACAAATACTGTGTGAAAACTCTTTAGTTGGGATCATATATTTAATAAATGTTAGATAGTGGGATTTTTCCGAGAATTATCAATTAAAAGATAGCTAAGAAATAATTTTTGTCTTAACATTGCTAACAGAAAAAAAAAAAAAAAAACAAAGATTTATAAACAGAATTTAGAATGGCAGCAACGGTAAGAACATGTCCTATGAGAGATGTAGTTGAAGTGGCAAAGTATGGTACATGCAGTCTTCATGTTGCGATAGAAAAGTGGCCCAATCTTATAAAAGGAGAGATCTAAAAAAATTAGGTTTATTTTCCCACAGACCAGAGGATGAGCACTCAGAGATATAACTGAATTGATATAAAGGAGATAAACTGACATTTCCTGCATGTGCATGCTCAGTAACTTCAGTTGTGTCTGATTCTTTATGACGCTATGGACTGTAGCCCACCAGGCTCTTTTGTCCATGGTATTCTCCAGGCAAGAATACTGAAGTGGATTACCATGCCCTCCTCTAGGGGATTTCCCCAACCTGGAGAATGAAAGACTCCTGCATCCCCTGAATTACAGGCAAGTTCTTTATCCACTGAGCCACCTTGCATACCTTAACTTTTTAATTTTTTTCTAAAATATATGTCCACTTCTTAGTCAATATTACAGATTAAGATTTTTTAGAGTATATCTTTTATTTATCTTACTTCTTGGTTTTCTGTATTACTTTTCATATATCTCACTATATATCTGAAGTAGTACTCTATTAATCTGGCTGTCTTTATGTTTTTCTTCAGGCACAGAATCAAAAGTAATCATTTAAATATTTCCCTAAAATCTTGCTGTATGTTTTGTTAAGTTTCCGTTCCAGTGTAAAAACTACATGGGAAATTTTTTTTAATTTTATTTTAAAAAACACTATTGATTTTAATGGACCAGGTAAAATCTGTAATCTCCTTATGTGAATTGCACTAGTGACTAACACTGCACCCTTTCTGTGACCTGCAGAGGGAAGTAAAATGAAGACCAGATGCACAGGCTTATTCAACTCTGAGCGTATCTGCATAGATTTGTAGTAAGCCTTGGGAATACTAAAGAATACACTCTTTCCTTATCCTTGAACAGACACACTAGGAACCCTCAGGTGTTACTGATGTAAGGCATGAACTGCTCAAGTTCCAAAATATATGATTCCAGTGCATGCCCATTTGCTCAGTTGTGTAGAACTCTTTGTGACTTCATGGACTATAGCCTACCGTGCTCCTCTGTCCAAGGAATTTCCCAGGCAAGAATACTAAAGTGGGCTGCCATTTCCTACTTCAGGAGATTTTCCTAACTCAGGGATACAACCTGCATCTCTTGTGTCTCCTGTATTGGCAGGCAGATTCTTTACCAACAAATGTAAAAACCTTACTTATCTTACAGTGTCTAAAATTTTGCCATTCTAATATAGCTGCTTCATTTGGAAATCATCTGTTTTTGTTGTTCAGTCTCTAAGTCACATTCAACTTTTTCCAACTCCATGAAATGCAGCATGCCATTCTTCCCTGTCCTTCACTATTTCCCTCAGTTAGCTCAAGCTCATGTCCATTGAGTTAGTGATGTCATCCAACCATCTCACCTACTGTTTCACCCTTCTTCTCTTGCCCTCAGTCTTTCCCAACATCAGGGTCTTTTCCAATGAGACAGCTCTTTGCATCAGGTGGCCAAAGTATTAGAGCTTCAGCTTCAGCATCAGTTCATTCAATGTATATTCAGGGTTCATTTCTTTTAGAATTGACTGGTTTCATCTTCTTGCAGCTGAAGTGACTCTCAGGAGTCTTCTCCAGCACCACATTTCAAAAACACCATTCTTCGGCATTCAGCCTTCTTTATGGTCCAACTCTCACATTCATACGTGACTACTGGACAAACCATAGCTTTGACTATATGAAACTTTGTTGGCAAAATGATATCTATGCATTGTCTAGGAGTAGACACAGGACTGGAAATGATCAATTTTCATTCCAATCTTCCAAAAAAGGAAATGCCAAAAAATGATCAAATCACCACGCAATTGCACTTATCTCACACACTAGCAAAGTAATGCTCAAAATTCTTTAACCAGGCTTCAACAGTACATGAACTGTGAACTTCCAGATGTTCAAGCTGGATTTAGAAAAGGCAGAGGTACCAGGGATCAAACTGAAAACATTTGTTGGGTCATCAAAAAAGCAAGAGAGTTCCAGAAAAGCATCTACTTCTGCTTTACTAACTACACCAAAGCCTTTGAATGTGTGGATCACAACAAACTTTGGAAAATTCTGAAAGAGATGGGAATACCAGACCACCTGACCTTCCTCCTGAGAAATCTGCATGCAGGTCAAGAAACAACACTTAGAATTGCACATGGAAAAACAGACTGGTTCCAGATCGAGAAAGGAGTACTTCAAGGCTATATATTGTCACCCTGCTTAACTTATATACAAAGTACATCATGCAAAATGCTGGGTTGAGTGAAACACAAGCTGGAATAAAGATTGCTGGGGGAAATATCAATAACCTCAAATATAAAGATGACTTTTCCCCTATTGCAGAAAGCAAAGAACAAAAGAGCCTCTTGATGAAATTGAAAGAGGTGAGTGAAAAAGTTGGCATAAAACTCAACTTTCAGAAAACTAAGATCATGACACCCAGTCCCATTACTTCATGGCAAATAGCTGGGGCAACAATGGAAACAGTGACAGGCTTTATTTTGGGGGGCTCCCAAATCACTGCAGATGATGACTGTAGCCATGAAATTAAAAGATGCTTGCTCTTTGGAAGAAAAGCTATGACCAACTTAGACAGCATAATAAAAAAGCAGAGACATTACTTTGCCAACAAAGGTGCATCTAGTCAAAGCTGTTTTTTCCAGTAGTCGTATTTGGATGTGAGAGTTGGACTATAAAGAAAGCTGAGCACCGAAGAACTGATGCTTTTGAACTGTGGTGTTTGAGAAGACTCTTGAGAGTCCCTTGCACTGCAAGGAGATCAAATTAGTCAATCCCAAAGGAAGCCGGTCCTGAATATTCATTGGAAAGACTGATGCTGAAGCTGAAACTCCAATCTCTGGCTTCCTAATGTGAAGAACTGACTCATTTGAAAAGACCCTGTTGCTGGGAAAGATTGAAGGTGGGAGGAGAGGGGGGTTGACAGAGGATGAGATGGTTGGATGGCATCACTGACTCAATGGACATGAGTTTGAGCAAACTCTGGAAGTCGGGAATGGACAGGGAAGCCTGGCATGCTGCAGTCCATGGGGTCGCCAATAGTCAGACATGACTGAGGTACTGTACTGAACTGAACTGAACTAGGAGTAGAATATGATACTGGGAAATCATCTAGACAGTGTTTAGCAAAGTGTGCCATAAATGTCGAAATAAAATATTCTTTAATCAAATATGTTTTAAAATATCAGCTTAGATTAAACAAATATGTTTGTTAATAAACTTATTTTGTCACCAAGAAATGTACTAATTTGATGCTAAATGTCATTTCCAAGCTTGCTTCCACATTGCTTATTTGATTCTATTTTAACTTCTTACCTTGAGATAATTGTAAATTTACATTCACCATAAGAAATAATATAGATAGCATCTTTCTAAACTTTATGTCTCTCCTAATGCTGTCATCCCACATAAACAATATTACAATAAGGATTTAATAGGTTTATCCTCAAAAATGGTTTGGAATTTCACATTCCAATGAATCTTGTAATTCTCTGGAGAAAGGACAGTGGTGTCTCATCTTTCTTATCTGTGTAATCTTTCATTATTATGTCATTTTTTTCCCCCTTCAGTAACCTGTTTCATAGTTTCTGTACTCTATGGAATATGCTCCAGAAAAAAAGGTTCTCTCGAAATTTAGTAAAGAGTTTCTTTCTCTACACTCATACCCCAGAACTGACCAGATGTGAGTAGTAGTTTAAGCTTTTTTAATTAAAATGCAAGAGATTGTCTAGGAAAAAGAGTTTGTTCAGACACAAAAGAAACAAAATAAATATTTAAATTAAAAATAAATAGACAAGAAGTTAGTGACATGCTAGTTTACAAGGAAATATCTCATTATGATGAGTAAATAAATATTTAATTGTGTGTGTGTGTGTGTGTGTGTGTGTGTGTGTTAGATTCACAGTTGTGTTCCCAAGGCTCCTCTGCCATGGAATTCTCCAGGCAAGAACATTAGAGTGGATTACATACTTATATGCATATATGTATATTCAAAACATTGAGGAATGCTAGGATTCTAAGCCTGCTCAAAGTATCAAAGAGGACAAAACCTCATATTGTAACTTCAGAAAAAATGTCCTTTGATGATTAGAATTCAAAATGTTCTGTTCCCTTGTATTCTCACATATATATGACAAACATTTTTTGAATACTTGAAATGTGTATGAAATGCCCCCTCTCTGCTAGGGGTCAATGATACAGCAATGAAAAAGACTTAATCATTGCTCTCAAAATACTCACAGGCTAAATCAAGAGACAACCAAAAGAGGTATCTGTGATTTTTTTTTTGGTATAAAAATTGTATCTTTTAAAAAAAATTTCAGTTCTGTAGTAATTATTTGACAAGTAGCCAGAATAGGTCATGTTTAGTAATTTCATTGACATCAGGGACTATTTTATTTAAAAAAAAAAAAAGCATTAAGTGCTTGAGGAATGAAGTGAATTAGTGAGGAATAGGGCTTGTATACACTGACATTCACTGATTAATTTATTGATAATTTGGTAGGCATATAAACATATAAACAGACACATCTTAGTGATGTATTTTCTGAGTACAGAGGAGATAGTTTGGAGATGATTTCCATCAGAAACAAATCTATGCTAACAAAAACATTGCTAATTTGAACAATCCTATTGTACTAGAGTTTTGCCTTTTAAGCATTTGTTTCATAACTTTACTGATATATAAGTCACATTCTAGAAATCTTAGCCTTTTAAAATGTATAGTTCAGTGGATTTTGCAACTGTCACTGCTATGCAACTTTAGAAAATTTTGTCAACCTCAGAAGAAACCATTCGTCCATTAGCAACAGTGGCTCAAATTGTATTGATATGATTTTGTGACTGGCTTTCTTTACTTAACACACTGTTTCAAGTCTTATCTAGGTAGTAACATATAACAATATGCAATATTCCATTGTATGGATATACTATATTGTATTTACCAATTCACCAACTGACTTTTAGGTTGTTTGCACTAGCTGGTGCATAAATGTTTTTGCAATATTTTTAATGCATCTTTACCTTGGTTTTTTTTTTTCCTTATGTTTAATATTTGAAACATTAGAGCGTGCATGCTCTCTCTCTCTCTCTCTCTCTCTTTCTCTCTCATGCATGCACACACACACATAATGCTATTAAACAGTGTGTGATAAGTTCTGGTCTGATATGACTCTTGTGTGATTGAAGTAGGTTCTGTTGTTCCAATATCTATGATTTAAAATGTGTGTGGTGCTTCCAGGCTTGAATCTCATTTATAATTTTCATACCACTGTGAATTTTATACAAGCCTGGTGTTTAATTGCATGCACATCTCTCTAGACTGGTGAATTATCAAGAAAAATAAAGTATAACCCACAATGGAGGAAAAACATGCCTTCTGAAAAATGGAGGTGACTGCCTCTTTCTTATATGCTGTAAAAGCCAAATTTGTTTTGATGTATGTATTGATGGTTGTTTTTTTTTTTATATCATTTGAGAACCTCAGGAACAGTACATAATCACTACTACCTTTCAGTTGCTCTTCCCTTTGTTATTCTATGTTAGTCCACAAATGACCATGGAAAACAGACAAACAGCAAGGACTTTGATATGGTCCCAAATTCTTCCAGTTACATTTTAATAAATCATGAAAGACTAAGTACTCAGGGGATTTTTGAATGATTGGCATTCATTTTACTTAATCTCTATCCAATAATTAAGCTTTCAAACTATCGCATCTCTTAATGATATATTGCTTACTCATTTAATATTTTTGATACTGAAATACACACTCACCTAATCTAGTCAATAAAATCTAAGCACAAATATGGTTCTTGCCTACACTAAGTGTACATTTATAAGGGGAAAGTTAATTCCCCACATAAACTAAGTTAAGAAATATACTGCTGGTTTTGATAACTGCTTTTAAGGAATAGAGAAAGGTGGCACAACCAGGAAGTGCATACAGAGGAGACTTCCAAGCTGAGTGATGAGTGGGTAAAGAACACCGGGCAGCTGGGCATCTCAATGGCCTACACCAGGAGGAGATGGGCACGTAGATAGTGCAAAGTGCAGTGTAGCAAGTAGAAAAGGAAAGCGTGGTCCAGGATGAAGATGAAGAAATGAGAGAGAATCATGCAGGGTCTGGTGGAGAGTCTGGATTCCTCCTAAGAGACCTTGAAAGCACTGAAATACTTTCCAAAGGGAATAAAATGACCCAACAACTTTATAAAAGACCATTCTTGCTGCCATCTGATGCATAGTTTAAATGATGGGATGTGTTTACTGGCTTTTAGAGTCTTCCAGGAGGAAGATAATCATGGTTAGGGCTAGTAGAGATGGAAAGTAATAGCTGCCAGTCTTACTTGAATACTCCTGGAAACAATGCTTCCAAAGTTCTCCTTTTCATTTTGAGGTAGTTGGTTTGTTAAAAGGCTTTTCAAGAAAATGTCAGTTTTTTGCTTTATAATAAGCACTCTCAAAATCTCAGTGCAAATAATAGCAAATCTTTATTTTCTTCTTACTGATAAGCAGGTCAGCTGTGTCTTTCCTGGATTTGGATGGTTTGGCTTGAGGCTTTGGGCTAGGACCAGGTTTGCTCACTATGTATCCCAGTCTTTTTGGAACAATGACTACTCAAGAAATCTTCTTACAGCAGTGGAGGGAAATGCCAGAGACCAAATCAAATGATGCAATGTGCTTGAATGTCTCCTTGGAGTTGGTACCCTATCCTTCCTTTCAGACTACATATTTTCCAGAGCAAGTCAAGTGACCCTACACGTATAAATGTAGCAGGGAAATATGCAATCTACTTTCAGTGGAAAGTCTACATGAACCTATACTTAGGGGTATGGATACATAATTCTAATGCAGATAGAAAAGTAAACAATTGCAAACAATATCCAGACCTACATATCTAGGTGCTTCAACTTTTGCCTGAAAGTGAAAGTGTTCATGGATCATCTGTGTCCGACTATTTTCAACTCCATTGACTGTAGCCCATCAGGCTCCCCTGTCCTTGGATTCGCCAGACAAGAATATTGGACTGTGTTGCCATTTCCTTCTCCAAAGGGTCTTTCCAACACAGGGATCAAATCTGGATGTCCTGCATTGCAAGCAGATTCCTTAGAGCCTAAGCCACCATGGAAGTGCCCCAAAATTTTCTTTGTAGCCATGTAAAAAATACCTATTTATTTAATACAACATTTATATATTTACAATCTGTTCCTGTATGCAATCTCCCATATATTTTAACTCTTTTATCTGGTATTAGAATAGTATTGAGATAGTAGATGCTGTGGCCCCAATTATCCTTTCAAATCTTATCTCTTGAAACACCCAAAGTTTTGTCCAGTTATTCAATCAGACAGCATATTTGTGACTTCTTAAATATATCATGAACTTTCAACTTACCATGTATTTATTCCAGCTTTTTTCTCTTAGCTAAAATATTTCACCTCCACCATGTCAACCTCATAAAATCTTTTTTTTTTTTAATACCAAATTAGAATGTCAAATCTTCTGTAGTCTACCCTGACCCTAGATGCATTTTCCTCTGATTATATTTTAATGACATTTGTAATGTAATCACTAGGGATAGAATGTCTCTTTCTCTCTTAACCTCTCAACTGCACAAAATATAGAAATTTCTTCCCATTTATGCCATTAGGGAGTATCCATCCTTCCAAACACAATCATTTAACATTCACTGAAGAAAGCAAAGACAACTTTAATTTTTCAGACAGAAAATGTTGGTTGTATAGGGAGAATTAGACACATAAAAGTTAGAACCAGCAATTCTACTACTGGGCATATACACTGAGAAAACCACAATTCTATGACACATGTGTCCCAGTTTTCACTCCAACATTACTTACATTAACAAGGACATGAAGCAACTTAGATGTACATTGAGAAATGAATGGATAAATAAGTTGTGATACTTATATACAGTGGAATATTACTCAGCCCTAAAGGGGAAAGAATTAGAGTCAGTTCTACTGAGGTGGATGAATCTCCGTATAAACTGTGTTATACAGAGTGAAGTAAAATAGAAAAAAAAATCACATATTACCACGTATATATGCAATCTAGAGTAGTGGTACTGATGAACATATTTGTAGGGCAACAATAGAGACACAGACATAGAGAACAAAATTGTGAACACAGTGGGGAAAGGAGAGGGTGGGGATTGAGAAAGCAGCACTGAAACAAATCATTAAAATACATAAAATAGCCAGTGGGAATGTGCTGTGTGGTGTAGGGAGCTCATCCTAGTGCTCTGTAACAACATAAGGGGTAGGGTAGGGTGGGAGGAGGGAAGTTCAAGGGGAAGGGGACATATGTTTGCCTGTGGCTGCTTTATGTTGATGTATGGCAGAAACAACATAACATTGTAAAGAAAGTATCCTCCAATGTTACATATATATATATATATATATATATAATATATATATATATACATATATATTAAATGTCAGACATATTTTAGGAGGCTGATTGACTAGATCTTGAAGCAGGATTCCCAAAACACTGCAGAGTTTTCCTGCCAGGGGATGTACATGTTCTGCCTTTTCAGAAGGGAAGGGAATCAGAAAGTCGGATCCCTCAGATTGAGAAAGTCCTGCTCCACCTGGGATTCGGGGATCAGAAAGCAGTGACAGGAGGTTGTCAGCTGTTCCTTCAGCACACATATGCTGGAACTTGAATACAGCAATGTTCTTTCAGTAACTTCCACATTTTCACTTGGCAGCATAAAACTGCAAAAAACAGTAGATATACAGTTTTTACCAAAGTTACATCTTTCAACAGATCTTGAAAACTCAGCAGTGGCCTCAGGACTGGAAAAAGGTTAGTTTTCATTCCAATCCCAAAGAAGGCAATGCCAAAAAATGTTCAGACTACTGCACAACTCTTCTCATTTCACATGCCAGCAAGGTAATGCTCAAAATCCTTGAAGCTAGGGTTTAAGAGTACATGACCAAAAAAAATTCCGGATGTACAGGCTGGATATAGAAAAAGCAGGTGAACCAGGGATCAAATTTCCATCATCAGTTGGATCATAAAAAATCAAGGGAATTCCAGAAAAACATCTACTTCTTCACTATGTTAAAGCCTCTGATTGTGTGGATCACAACAAACTGTGGCATATAAAGAGATGGGAATACCAGACCACCTTACCTGCCTCCTGAGAAATTGGTATGAAGGTCAAGACGTAACAGTTAGAATCACACATGGAATAACAGACGGGTTCCAAATTGGGAAAGGAACACAAAAAGGCTGTTTATTGTCACCTTGTTTATTTAACTTATATGCAAAGTACATCAGATGAAAGGTTGTGCTGGATGACTCACAAGCTAGAATGAATATTGCCAGGAGAAATATCAAAAAACACAGATACACAGATGACACTGCCCTTATGGCAGAAAGTGAACAGAAACTAAAGAGCCTCCTGATGAAAGCAAAAGAGGAGCATGAAAAAGCAGGCTTTAAATTCAGTATTTGCAAAACTAAGATCATGGCATTTGACCTCATCACTTCATGGCAAATAGATGGGGGGAAATGGAAACTGACAGACTTTATTTTCTTGGGCTCCAAAATCACTGGAGTGACTTCATTGCATGGTGACTACAGCCATGAACTTAAAAGATGCTTGCTTCTTGGAAGAAAAGGTATGACAAACCTAGACAGCATACCAAAAAGCAAAGATGTCACTTTGTCAATAAAGGTCCATATAGTCAAAACTATGGATTTTCCAGGAGTCATGTATAAATTTAGAGTTGGACCATAAAGAAGACTGAGCACCAAAGAACTGATGCCTTCAAACTGTGATGCTGGGGAAGACTCTGGAGAGTCCCTTGAACAGTAAGGAAATCAAACCAGTCAATCTTAAAATCAACCCTGAATACTCATTGTAAAGACTGATGCTGAAGCTGAAGCTCCAATACTTTGGCCACCTGATGTAAAGAGTGGACTCATTGGAAAAGCTTCAAATGTCGGAAAAGATTGAAGGCAGGAGGAGGGGATGGCAGAGGATGTAATGGTTGGATGGCATCATCAACTCAATTAATAAAATTTTGAACAAACTTGGAGAGACAGTTAAGGACAGGGAAGCCTGGCATGCTGCAGTCCACGAGGTCAAAAACAGTCGCATATGATTGAGTGATTGAACAACACCTTTCAAACTGCATCAGTGAATTTAGTTGTGAAAGCCAGTTTATACTCATATATTTAATCACAAGGGAGTCAGAACAATCTCATGTTTAGCTATGGAAATTGATGCTGAGTACCAGATATACCATATATCTAATAGTTTATTCCACTTTGTCTCTCCTCATTTTAAGAGAAACAGACAGTAATCTGATGGATGAGCTAGGTCAAACTTCACAAATACTGTTTCACATTTATTTGTCTATGTACCCTTAAAATATTAAAACAGTGAGAAAATGAAATATCACTCTTCTGTGGTCATGAGTCTTTTTCACTTAACATGGCACAAGACAGCAGCTATCCAAATAAGCAATTTTCTTGTATATATGCCCTTTCCCTTCATCCAACTCCAAGTTTTGGTTCAGACGAGAATATTCCAGATCTATTTTGCCTCAAATTTATGCATTTTTTTTTCAATTCTATCTGAAGGGGAGAAAAAAGACAAAGTGGGGGGTGGGGAGCAAAGTATACTCAAAGAGGAGCAGAAAAGGATTATATCATCATTCCTAAATCCAGGATTTATATATTTGGAAGTCAGTCTGTAGTGTAAGATCATGAGCTTTTCAACATAAAAAGTATTCTTAGGAACTAGAACCTGATATACTTTCAAATATTCTACTGAAATTAAACAAACATGATGTGCTTTTAAGTTTCTTTAATTCGTCTAGTATAGGGACAGCATAATAATATCAATAACAAAGTTGCTGACAGTCAGACAGATACAAACTCAAACTGGATTTAGTTCTTACCAAATTTGTGACCATGATTGGTCATCTCAACTTTGTATATCTCTGTTTTTTAACTTATAAATAAGATACAGTATTACCTGTTTGTACAGGGAACATGCAAACTTTAAAGAAAATTATACTGATGAGAAAACATGGTAATGTGTAGATAACCAGTGATTGTTGTTGTTGTTGTTTTTTCCCTTCCTTGTTTCCTCCCTCCTTATGATTCTTGTTATTAATCTCAGGACAATGTCATTGCATCATATCTCTTCTAAATGTGTCCTGCCTAGAAATGAACACAAGACTCCAAGTGTGGTTTGTCTAACATGTCTGTAGAGGAGAGACTTCCATAATAATTCTAATTAGAAGTACTTGTAAAATTATTAGATTATTTGAAAAACAATTTATATCATTGATTTTTATTGTATTTAATCAATTCCTTAGGTTTTGTTTATACCAACTATTTTATGAGTGTTTACACTTTTTCTGTACTCAAAGCAAATAATATACATTAATCTTTATTATATTCCATTTATTAAATTTGACTTAGTGCCAGATTTTCTTTTATGCTGATTCTCTGCTTGTATATACTTGTGCTATTTCAAAACTTTGTCATTTATAGTCCTTTTTCTCACCCCAACTATCTTCATTGATGTATATAAATACTATTGGTTAGGAAAAGCCTGGGGCAGGGACTTTCGTTTTCCACCAGGAATCACTTTCCAGGTTGATACCAGCTATAAGGCTACTGATTATCTAGTTCATCAAATTATTGATTCCCTTAATTATACACATTTGCCTTTCACACTTCAATCTATTTCACAAGGATGTCATGACATACTGTGCTTAATAATTTGAAAAACATAATGATGTAGTTGACACTGTAAAATACAGTTATCATCCTATTTGGAGAAAAGAAAAAAAACTATAACAACTCAATTAACAAAATATTGATTTGAATTTGTTGTTCACATAGCTTGCATTTTCTGTGCTGGGAGAGCTTAGATTTTCATGAGCCAACTATAGTGGTTTAGGAATCTGAGTTTTCCCCTTGATACATACTGTGCTTCCAAAATTTAATTATTCAGCTGTCACCTTTGAGCAAAGTGCAATTCTTGGACGTTCTTTGTAACTCAGTCTATTAATTAGATGAAGCCACTTTTGTCATTAGTTATCATTATTTGAAAATTGCTCAAGTATTTGGAACTTTAAGGGCTTAAAATTTTAAAGTGAAACAAAGTAAAATATTTACAAAAGTGATTTGCTACCAATATTTAATCCTGTATAGTATGAAGAAAACAAATAATGATTTAAAGCACAATGCAAACTTCCTAATCACTTTAAAATTAATCTAAACTTCTACTGTAAGTCCAAATTTCGTCCATTGATCACGTTCAGACATCATAACATATATTTGATGAACTTAAGGAACAGATTAATCATAAAGAATCTATTTCAATAAATTAATTGTAAGAGTTTAAAAGTCTGTGTCTTGAGGGAAGGAAAAAGGGAGAAAGAGTACATTAACTACATCCCAAACCCAGTCCTATAACTTGCAACCACCTCAGGAAAATGAGCTGCCAGCAGAACCTGAAATGACTTTTGTCGCATTGCACCTTTTTGGTTGCCCTGCTGCTTTCACATGTGATGTAATATGAGAATGGTCAGTTGACTTGTGAACAGGCCCAGCAGAGTTTGAACATACTGAGTATGCCAAAACATGTAGTGACGATCTGGTAGTTTGAGAGGTACCAGAGTTATGTGTACAGAGACACACCACCTTTGTAGCCATCCCTGTTCATAAAACCAACAAAAGTTGCCGTTAAAGAGCTGAGGACATGCCAGGCAATGAACTTAAATGAAGGACTGGAGCAAGAGATTAAGATTATGTTAAATACTGTGCTAGGACCACAACTGTTCCCTGTGGGCACAAGAGGCAGCAGTGGAAAATGTTCATACATAACCAGGTAGATTCTGAAGGTATCCAGAGATAAGATTTTGAAGGTAGGTGCAGCCAGAAACCGGCAACATTTTGAATAGGTATGTTAACATGATAAATTAATTATTCATAGGCCATCAAAATCAGGGTAAATCAAATTTAAATGTAAATTGTTATTTACCCTAAAAGAAAATTGCTATACTGTTTGTTTTTCCTTTAAGGTTATATCTTCTGGTTCAGCCTTCACTGCCTGCCCCTAAAATATTAATACTTAATGCATTTGAACAAATGTAATACAGGCTGACATTCATTTTTGATCTTCTTTAGGACAGGGGCCATATTTTATTCACATTTGTTTCAGCCCTTAGTATACTGTGAAATATAGTATATGTTCTGTAGCACCTTTTTAATTGTAAATATTGAATTTATGACATAAGGTGTTTGACTTCTTAAACTAATGTGCTTTGGTTGAATTTCAATAAGTAACTCCATTCAAGGCTAGTGCCCATTTACTCTGAGTCTAGTTTGAGAGAGACTACCTTGCAACAGACAGAAAATTTAACCCATAGTCAACAAATGAACAGAAATCCAAGATTTTGCACATAACAGAATTATCATATTTTAGAGGTAATAAAAGTGTGCAGTCAGAACTCATTTAAAATAAATCAAGACCCAGAGGAATTGGGTGGAGAGGGAGGTGAGAGGGGGGATCGGGGTGGGGAATACATGTAATTCCATGGCTGATTCATGTCAATGTATGACAAAACCCACTACAATATTGTAAAGCAATTAGCCTCCAACTAATAAAAATAAATGAAAAAAAAAAAAATCTATGGAAACTGACTTGCCAGTAACACATAGCTCAAGTTTTAAGGTTTATATTTCAGAAAATAGTTTTGCCTGCTTTGAAAATAAATGGAAGTCAATTATGCTGAAATAAAAATGTAGATAAAATTATTGAAAATAAATAAAACCAAAAGGCCTTAGCATTTAAGGACAGGATTTTTAGTTTGATGGATATATCAATAGTGGAAAACAGATTGTATCCTGTTTGTGAATGTTCTGTTATGCTGAGTCAATTCCTATGATCCTTCCCTAAATGTCTAAAAATAGGCAATACCTCATGTTCATCCGTGCATGCTCAGTCCTTTCAATCATGTCCAACTCTTTGCGACTTATGGACTGTAGCCCTCGAGGTTCCTCTGTCCATGGGATTCTCCAGGCAAGAATACTGGAGGGTAGCTGTGCCCTCCTCCAGGGGATCTTCCCAACCCAGGAATACGAACCCATGTTTCCTGTGTCTCCTACATTGCAAGCAGGTTCTTTACCCACTAAGCCACCTGGGAAGCCCCCTTCATGTTCATACCTACCTACATTTCTCCATTGATAACTTTATTGGTTTCATCTTTTCTATTAACCAAACAAGACTTGCTTTTTCTAATTCTTTTTCTGTTTGTTTTTCCTTCTATTAGTTATGAAATCACATATGCTCTCATTTCGCTGAGCAATATTTTCTCAACTGGGAAAAGCATGGTAAGTTTAAACCAAATGACAAAAAAATAATCCTTTTGTTCTCTTTCTGAATCTTATGTTTTCTTTTTGTCCTTGGCTTTCACTGTGGCTTTCTGATTATTGAAAACTAAAATTAAAAATGTAATATCCCAGATAGGTGTTGTTTTCTCAATGTAACTTCGGCTTAGAATAACCCTTTTAAAATACTAAGCATGTTCTTACACAATATCAAGCCATTTAAAATACATTTCAGTCATAACAAGATATTTTAAATGACATTTCAGCAAATTCAATTAAATTTATTTATAGAAAAAGTACAGTAAAAAAAGTTTCTGGAAGTTACTATCTCAAATAAGAGAAGGCTCTGAAGAAATAAAAGTTCTGACAGTGAGTCTAGTTACTGAAATATACTATCAGTAAGGCAGTGGTGAGCAAAATGAATTAAAAGAGAAAAAAAGAATTTGGAAATTAAGACAACAGTTGAAACTAGGCTGTGGTTCACCTCATAGATTTGTAAACAGTTTACATGTATGAGGATGATGTTTTCAAACATTCAATATATGTTTTCATTTCTAATTCCATCCTTTAAAGAGAATTATGAAACTTCAAACTATTCTGAACTTATCTAATTGAAATTTGATATTGTTATACAAGGTCTCATGGAGATGGCAGTTTTTAAGAGTAAAAGAAAACACCTTATAAAGTATGATGAATTATTCAATAGTTATAATCAAGGTTGTGATGCCAACAGAAAAATATGATACAAGGAAATGCCCTTATAGATGGAGCTTGCAATAGTAAAGAAGCATATTGACAGCTTAATTTGTTAAACAGTTCAAACTGGGCAGGAGTGAATTAATAGTGAAAACAAACAAACATAAGCTAAATATTTTTACTGCCATTTAAAGAATCACACATTGAGTTTTATCTATGTTTCCATGCATATATAGTATTTTTGCAAATGTTTTTGAATGCTAAACATGTTTAATTTTGATTTAAATGATATCCATATTATTCAAATTGATCTAGTACACTTGTTTGGTATAAATATTAAAAGACATCATTTTTTAATGTGTTGAAGCTATATTTAAAATATATGGAGAATGATTAAAACATGAAAAAACTGCTGTTTATATGGCAACTAAGGCTAATGCCAGAAACTGTAAAGGCCAACTTCTAAAATGATATTAAGAGGCATAGTGGGAAAATTACATAAATATTTGAATCAGGTAGAAGCTTTAAGACAAATGATTCTTGATGTTTCAATGCCATTACACTTTACCAATATTGTCTGAAATATGTGCTATGTTTCAAAGGTGAGACAGACAGATTTGGAAATGAATTTGATGTAAGTTAAAAGTGACTTTGCTTCTTGGAAATGCAATAAGGTAAATGTGCTCCTAACTTTTCATAATTGCCAGTGGTTCTTGACTTACAGAGTATACTCAATGAAAAACTAACAATAATGAAAATTTTAAGAAAATATTAAGAATCTAACAGAAGAGATATGCAAAAGTAACAATTTCCACCTAATTTAAAAGTAGCTGTTTCAGAAACTAGTCTTCCAGCATAATGGATTTTGACTGCTGGCCACCCCAGATTCACAGGGTCATAGTTTACTGCTCAACAGTTTTGGTGTCTGTTATAAAAGATAAAAAAGCTGGACACTAATTAGTGTGATTAGCAAAGGTTTTAGCCTGCAGTATAAGATGGTGATCATGTTGCTGTTCAGTTTCTAAGTTGTGTCCAACCCTTTGTGACTCCATGGCATGTAGCACATCAGACTTCTCCGTCCTTCCCTCTCTCCCAGAGTTTGCTCAAATTCAAGTCCTTTGAGTCGGTGATGCCATTCAACCATCTCATCCTCTGTCACCCCCTTCTCTACTTGCCCTCAATCTTTCCGAGCATCAGGGTCTTTTCCAATGAGTTATCTCTTTGCATCAGGTTGCCAAAGTATTGGAGTTTCAGCTTCAGTATCAGTCCTTCCAGTAAATTTTCAGGACTGATTTGATCTTTTTGGTGTCCAAGGGGCTCTCAAAGTGTTCTCCAGGACCACAATTCCAAAGCATCAATTCTTGAGCACTCAGTCTTATTTATGGTCCAACTCTCACATCCATACATGACTACTGGAAAAACCATAGCTTTGACCATATGAACCTTTATAAGCAGTGATGTCTCTGCTTCTAATATGCTATATAGGTTTGTCATGGTTTTTCTTCCAAAGAGCAAGAATCTTTTAATTTCATGGCTGCAGTCACCATCTGCAGTGATTTGGGAGCCCAAGAAAGTAAACGCTGTCACTGCTTCGACTTTTTCCCTTTCTATTTGCCATGAAGCAATTGCAATATTAAGAAACTAACAGAAGAGATATGCAAAAGTAACAACTTCCACCTAATTTAAAAGTAGCTGTTTCAGATCATGGAGTCTAAGATCATGGCATCCAAAATGATCTTAGATTTTTGAATGTTGTGTTTCAAGTCAGCCTTTTCACTCTCCTCTTTCAGCCTCATTAAGAGGCTCTTCAGTTCCTCTTCCCTTTCTGCCATTAGAGTGGTATCATCTCCCTCTCTGAGGTTGTTGATATTTCCCCCAGCAGTCTTGATTCCAGTTTGTGATTTATCCAGACTGATGCAAGCAGGGTGACAATAAACTGCCTTTTTATACTGCTTTCCCAATTTGGAACCAATCAGCTGTTCCATGTCCAATACTAACTGTTGCTTCTTGACCTGCATATAGGTTTCCTGAGGAGCGTGCATAGTGTTCTGGTATTCCCATCTCTTTAAGAATATGCAACATTTTGTTGTGATACACACAGTCAATTATAGTCAGTGTAGCAGAAGTAGATGTTTCTCTGGAACTCCCTTGCTTTCTCCATGATCCAATGAATATTGACAATTTGATCTCGGGTTCCTCTGTCTGTTTGAAACTCATCTTGTATATCTAGAATTTCTCAGTTCATATTCTGCTGAGGCCTAGCTTACAGGCTTTTGAAATAATTTGCTAGCTTGTGATATGAGCCCAATTATATGTAACTTGAACATTCTTTAGCATTGCTCTTCTTTGAGATTGGAATGCAAACTGACATTTTCAGTCCTGTGGCAACTGGTGAGTTTTCCAAATTTGCTGATCTATTGAATGCAGCACTTTAACAGCCTCATATTTTAGGATTTAAAATACCTCAGCTGGAATTCCATCACCTCCACTAGTTTTGTTTAGAGCAGTGCTTCTTAAGACCTACCTGACTTCACCTTCCAAGATGTCTGGTTCTAGGTGATTGACCACACCATCGTGGTTATCTGGTGACTAAGACTTTTTCTGTATAGTTCTTCTGTGTATTCTTGCCATCTCTTAATCTCTTCTGCTTCTGTTAAGTCCTTACTGTTTCTATCCTTTACTGTGTCCATTTTTGCATGACATTTCTCCTTCATATTTCTACTTTTCTTGAAGAGATCTCTGGTTTTCCTCATTCTATTTTTTCCCCTATATTTCTTTTTATTTTTCACATAAGAAAGCCTTCTTATTGCTCCTTGCTATTTTCTGGAAATCTGCATTCATTTGGATGTATTTTTCCCCTTTTCCCTTGCCTTTCACTTCTCTTCTTTCCTCAATTATTTATAAAGCCTCTGAATAAAATCACTTTGCCCTCTTGCATTTATTTTTCTATGGGATGATTTTGGTCATGACGGTGTGGTCACTTGAATCTATTTATCACCTCCACTGTCTAATCATAAAGGACTTGACTGAGGTCATAGCTGAAGGACCTAGTGGTTTCCCCTACTTTTTTCATTTTATGCCTGAATTTTGTGATAAGGAGCTTATGATCTGAGTTATAGCTAGCTCCAGGTCCTGTTTTGCTGACTGTATAGAGCTTCTCCATCTTTGGCTTCAAAAATGTAATTACTCTGATTTTGCTATTGACCATCTCATGATACTGATGCATAGAGTTGTCTCTTTGTTTGTTGGAAAAGGATGTTTGCTATAACCAGCTTGTTCTCTTGACAGAATCCTAATAACCTTTGCACTGCTTCATTTTGTATTCCAAAGCTATAGTTGCTAAACTTATGACTCTGGGTATCTCTCCACTCCCTACTTTTGCTTTCTAGTCTCCTGTGATGAAAGAGATACCTCTTTTTGGTGTTAGCTCTAGAAGATGTTGTAGGTTTTCATAGAAACAGTCAACTTCAGCTCTTCAGCATTAGTGATTGGAGCATAGACTTGGATTACCATGATATTGCAGACTCTTTTGCTGACTATGAGAACTAGTCCATTCTTTATAAGAGATTCTTGCCCACAGCAATAGATATTGGTGATCTGACATAAATTTGCACATTCTCATCCATTTTAGTTCACTAATTCCTAAGATGTTGATGTTTGGTCATTCCAATTTCTGCTTGACCATGTCCACTGTTCCTTGATTTATGGACCTCACATTTTCAGAATTCTTCACTATGGCCAGTCTGTCTTGGACGCTCTGCACACACAGCTTGTATCTTCACTGAGTTTCTCAAGCCCCTTCATCATGACAAGGCTGTGATCCATGAAGGGAATTATTATCTTTCTTATTACTATTATTATTGTGTTACTGAATGCATGCTTGTGTGTCCTATGCACAGTCAGTCCAAATGATACCCAACATCAGACTTTGGAGAAGAGATTGATTTATTGCATACTAGGACATAGGTACCTCATTCTTCCCAAACCCCAAACTCCTCAAAGGGTTTCAGCAAGACACTTAAAAGCAAGTCGATGTACGGGCATGTTTAGTTGTTGCAAACTTCTTGGTATTAGAATCCTTTTTTCTTGCAACTGTCCCCATATATCAGGTCTTGACATTCTTGCAAACCTCCAGCGAGATCTATGCACGATTAAGCACAAGCCACAGAGCACAAAGGTGAAAATAGATGGAGCCAGATTTGTTCTTCTCTATTACAATTGTCTTCCCAGGTGTCAGTGGTAAAGAATCCACCTGCTAATGCAGGAAGTGTAAGAGACACAGGTTTGATCCTTGGGTGGGGAAGATCCCCTGGAGAAGGGCATGGCAACACACTCCATTATTCTTGCCTGGAGAATCTCACAGACAGAGGAGCATGGAAGCCCATAGTTCATAGGGTCACAAAGAGTCAGACACGATTGAAGTGACTTAGCACAATTACAAATGTAACAGTAACAGAGTTCAGCATGAACTGAATTCAGCCTTAATTTTAACAGAGGTAACTGAGCATTTTAAAGAAAGGATGAGGGAGTAGGAAAAAGGGTGAGCAGGATCTCCATGGAGTCAGAGGAGTGAATACTTAAAAAAAGTAGGAAGTGAGTGTTGATTCAGGGCTTCCCAGGTGACTCAATGGTAAAGAATCTGCCTGCAAAGCAGGAGATATGGGTTCTATCCCTAGAGGAGGAAATGGCAACCCACTCCAGTTTTCTTGCCTAGAGAATTCCATGGAGGGCTATCTATCATCCATGACGTCACAAAAAGTTGGATATCACCGAGAAACTGAGGGCTGGTTCATGGGAAACCCTTCTGGGTTTGTTGCCTTATGGAATTTAGGAAGCACTAATGGAAATTCATTCCAATTCCAAAGAAAGGCAATCCCAAAGAATGCTGAAATTATGCACAATTGCACTCATCTCACACGCTAGCAAAGTAATGCTCAAAATTTTCCAAGCCAGGTTTCAACAGTACCTGAACCGTGAACTTCCAGATGTTCAAGCTGGATTTACAAAAGGCAGAGGAACCAGAGATCAAATTGCCAACATCAGCTGGATCATCAAAAAAAATGAGACAGCTCCAGAAAAAATATTTACTTCTGCTTTATTGTCTATGTCAAAGCTTTTGACTGTGTGGATCACACACAACAAACTGGAAAATTCTTGAAAAGATGGGAATATCAGATCACTGAACCTGTCTCTTGCAAAATCTGTAGGCAGCTAAAGAAGCAACAGTTAGAACTGGACATGGAACAACAGACTGGTTTCAAATTAGGAAAAGAGTACATCAAGGCTGAATCTTGTCACCCAGCTTATTTAACTTATATGCAGAGAACACCATGGGAAATGCTGGACTGGATGAAGCACAAGCTGGAATCAAGATTGCCGGGAGAAATATCAATAACCTCAGTTACACAGATGACAACACCCTTCTGGAAGAAAGTGAAGAACTAAAACACTCTTGATAAAAGTGAAAGAGGAGAGTGAAAAAGTGGGTTTAAAACTCAACATTCAGAAAGCTAAGATCATGGCATCTGGTCCCATTATTTCGTGGAATATAGATGAGGAAACAGTGGAAACAATGACAGACTTTATTTTGGAAGGCCCCAAAATCACTGCAGATGGTGACTTCACCCATGAAATTAAAAGACATTTGCTCGTTGGAAGAAAAATTATGACGAACTTAGACAGCATATTAAAAAGCAGAGACATTACTTTGCCAACAAAGTTCCGTCTAGTCAAAGTTATGGTTTTACCAGTAGTCATGTATGGTTGTGAGAATCGGACTATAAAGAAAGCTGAGGTTCTTAGAATTAATGATTTTGACCTGTGGTGTTGGAGAAGATCCTTGAGAGTACCTTGGACTGCACGGAGATCCAACCAGTCAATCCTGAAGGAAATCAGTTCTGAATATTCATTGGAAGGATTGATGCTGCAGCTGAAACTCCAATACTTTGGCAACCTGATGTGAAGAACTGACTCATTTGAAAAGATCTTGATGCTGGGAAAGATTGAAGGAGAGAGGAGAAGGGTACGACAGAGGATGAGACTGTCTGATGGCATCACCGACTCAATGGACATGAGTTTCAGTAAACTCCAGGAGTTGAAGATGGACAGGGAGGCCTGGCGTGCTGCAGTCCATGGGGTCACAAAGAGTCAGACAAGACTGAGAGATTGAACTGAACTGAGCCTAACTATGGAGGTTAGGCTACTCCCTTCCCTAGGAAACTTCAACCAGTACCACCACCAGGTGTGATTAGGACAATCGATTCATCTGGCAGCCTAGCGTTTTCTCAAGCAAACAGTTTAATGGTGACTGGGGTCATCATGAGATGTGGCTGTAAATAAATATGTGTCTAAGTCTTTATAGTCCACATTTAAATCCTAGTGGAGAAGACTCCTAAAAGGAGCCTGGCTGGAGTATGGTCCAGGAGAAAATTGTTGTAATTCTCCAAGATGGTCACCCAGCAACTGACGACGTCAGGCAATACCCCTTAGCAGAGATGGCTGCATGCCTGTGTGACCTGTGTAGCCCCACAGGGTTCTATGCTCAGAGGGACCCTATATCTGGGTACCTTTCTGCTGAACTACTTTAAAATTCTTAGTAGCTTCTGAAGCAGGGGTCCACATTTGGATCTCCCTGCAGAGAGGCCTTAGTCCTGCAGTCAGGCCACATGTGATAGTTCTGCTAGGCCTCAGGTCTTCTCCTCTTTTCTGGAGGTGCTCTGAGGAGCTGCAGAGCAGAGAATGAGATGGTAGATTCTTTATTTTCCCTTTGCTGCTGAGGGAGTGATTTCAGATACTGCTTCCAATTGACTTGAGTGAAGTCTTTCCTGTGACAGCCAACTAGATGTGCTTTCTGATGAAGCTGGGCTTGTTATGTCCTTCCTTTCATGTTTTCTCTCCTTCCCTGCCTTCGTCCCTTTTTCCCCTCACCCTACTACTTGACTCTGCTCCCTACCACTTGCAATAAAGCAATATAATGTATATTTGACCTATGGCTATTTGTTTTAAGGCTCCTAAGCTAAGAGATTCAGAATGGTGAAAATGTCAATATATTTTTAATTAAATATTTACGCTTCAATAAAATTAATTAAAATGTTAAAGGAATAATTTCTAATTTCACTAGCACTACTGTGTGGCTTAGATAACTATCCAAGTATTTGTTGGTGGGTTAATTGGGGCCAGAAGTATCTGAAAACCTCAGTTCCTTTCAGAGATGTTCCTTTTAGACATATTATACTTGACATCTCTAACCATTTAAATAAATATAGCAAAAGCTAAATTTAATTCATTTCACAGTTTTAAGATGATAGATAACAAAATTTTGATTAGTAGTTTTAAAATACTAATTTAACAATTTAGATGTGTGTAAAATATTCCATTAATGGGGTCAAATCTAGTCATCCTAACTTCAAAAGTGAAAGTTATGAATCTTATGAAAAGGTACTAAATAAAATGTATATTTTTGGAAAAAGATAACATAACTGTCCGTTTGGACCAATATCTGTAAGAAAGTAAAAATTGTTTCAAAATTTGTGCTAAATTAGTTAGATTGATATACATATACTGTAGTTAGTCTTGATTTTCTTGGTGCCCAAGGCTCTGTCAATATGAAAGAAATATTTTTTACAAATTTTTTTTTTGTTCTAAAGCCAAATAATGTGTAAAATGAATAAGTAAGTAGTAAAGTTATCTGATGAACTGGCTGCACCATTTCTCCATCCTATTGTCTAGGGTACCTACAGTAATGCCATGTTTTCAAGACTGTACCTCTATTCTCATCCTTTCATTTAAGATCATCATTGCCAAACTAGTTTCAATTTCTAAATGTATAATTTGTGATTCTATAATCAGAGTCTGGGGTGGGAATTTAAAAATGACAGTCTTTAAAAATTACTTGCGCATTATCTCTTGCATTCTCAATATTTCTTATATAAAGTTTGCTAATATCCTTTCTTTCTAGTGCATTTAAAAGACACACTTCCTACCTTTTTCTGTATCCAACATTGTGATGACAAGAAATATTGGCATGTCATTTAATTATTTGTACTTAATGACCTGTATTTGCTTTGTTGTTAAGTTAGTAGTAACTTCCAAAGGGACCTGGAATAAAATTAGGAAAATGAGCTATACTATCAGTCACCACTAAATAAATTCCACCTTGGACTAATGCCTCAACTTCCACAGGGTTTGGTTTTCTAATTGAAGCCTTGGAGATCTTATAATTGTGATATATTTTTATAATCATCATGATCAAAATTCCTGATAAACTGAGCAAGTATTCATCTTCATAAAAGTTATATTATTAAGTGAATATAATATTTTAAAGAAAAGTAAGCTAGCAAAACTCAAATTTTATTTGGGTCACCCAAATTTAATACTCATATTACCTGGCTAGACCCTTTTGGTCAGTGTGTTTATGTGTTTAGTAGCTAGTCGTGTCTGACTCTTTGCGACCCCATGGACTGAAGCCTGCCAAGCTCCACTGTCCATGGAATTTCCCAGTCGAGAAGGTGGAGTGGATTTGTCATTTCCTTCTGCAAGAGGTCTTCCTGACCCAAGGATCGAACCTGCATCTTCTTTGGCAGGTGGATTCTTTACCACTGAGCCACAAGGGAAGCCCTTTTTCACTCAGTATACAGCTTTTAAGTGAAACATATACTTTTCCATTTGTTTTATGTAGAAAAAAATCTTACAGATAACTGGAGATTTACACAAATGTTGAAGAGCTAAAAGTGACAGGATTACAGAAGCAGTCTTTAATGGTCTTCATATTTACAATATTAAGCGGGTGATTCTCAACATAGTGTTTAAAAGCCATAAGCAAAACTCCAAGTCTGCATGCATATGCTTCCAAGTGATGAAAGATATCTAGAATACTGATTCCAAGTGGATTCTGGGAAATCTGATTTCTAGGTTTTTGCACCTGAGGTGCAGGGCAGAATGTGGAGGAAAAAATCCAAAAGAGTCCATTCCTTTGGATATTTATTGTTCAGGACCTCTGCATATTTACTTTCCAAGCAACAACAAAAACAGTGTCATATTGCCTCTCTGTCTAATATTATGCATCCATCTGTACTCAAAATACCTTCTCTGTTTCTCCCCCAAAATGGAAGACTTGGAGATTATATATATATATATATATATATATATATATATATATATATATATCTTAGTGATAGTCATTGCTCTTCTAATTCACACTTTTCCTTTGATATAATTTAAGGATAAAATCAGTAACACCATCCTCAATGCACTTTATATAGTATTATAGAAAAGGTAGAGAAAAAGGAGTTAACATACAAAAATTACATACATGATAAAGAAGAAAAGTATTCATAGCTATTATGGCTCATATTTCTGTAACTGGACAAGAATCTGTAATAATTGTTAAGTGAAATGTTCTTCCACTATCTGTCCATATTGCCATTGGTTTCAGTCAACAGCACAGCTAGATGTGGTTCTTGTGCTCAGTTAATGATACAATTCCATTTCATTCCATAAGTGATCTAACATAGAAGTGCTAATGGGCAACCCAGGGAATCCTTTGAGTTCCAGACATACTACTCCATCTTGCTATTACACTGTAGCGCTGTAGACAGGGAATATATATCTGGATCCCAAGAAAGTACCCTCTCTATAATGGAAGATTCTGATGTAATCAACCTATCATTAGTGATGGTTGGTTTGCCAGAGAGCAGTGTCAGAGCAGAGACTCAGTATCTGTCTCTTAATTTCACAGGTTAGGAATACAGTGCTGGGGCGGACTGGTAGGTCAGAAATGGTGAGGAGAAACCTGGGTTGTTGAACTCTTCTATAACATTCATTTCATAATTCTATTATTAATTTGTCTACTGGGCAAACCTTGGGGTTGTCTAGAGAAAAAGTGATTGAGTCCCAGAATGAGTCGTCCTAACCATCTGATTACAAACACCCTTTGCTGTGGTTGCCCTTTATTAAACATTCATGTCAGTTGTAGATATTCTTACATACTGTGCCATTTCTTTCTCCAGAAATCCTTGTTTGTAATCCTCCAACTCTTGCTTTTCCTGTGCCACACTCTATGTATTTGTATGCTTCATGCTTACCCAGGGGTTTTAATGCAAGGACATCTTGCTATCACAGTGTTTCTTTCTTCTGAAATTTTATACAAGATGATTGCAGGAGATAATTTACTTTTGCCATTTGTGTACACTAGACTCTAGTGTTCCATTTGCATGAGCAGCATGATCATTACTTTCTTTAAATCTGAGCATCTTAGAACAAATTTCATTATCTAATACTGTACTAGTTGGTCATGGAGGCAGAAGGCACTTAAGCTATTAAAGTAAGAAAATGTTTAACTCAGGGAACAATAAGTTTGCCCAGAAGACCAAAGGCTGGGATACAAATATTGGGAAGCCATCTCCAAGCTTCTCACATGCCCAGAAGTAAAAAAGTGATACTTAAGGGGTGCTCAAAAATGCTTTGAAATCAATTCCAGAGAATAATGGTATCGTTTTTCCTCTACCTTCCAGATATAACATATATGATGTATGAGTATACATCAGTGACTTTTATTGGAGGATATGAAGTTAATTAGGCTCCACTGGTGGCCCAAGCAGTAAGAATTTGCCTACAAAGCAGGAGACCAAGGTTTGATCCCTGGGTCGGGAAGATCCCTGGAGGAGGGCATGGCAACCCACCTCAGTATTCTTGCCTGGAGAATCCCATGGACAGAGGAGCCTGGCAGGCTACAGTCCACAGGGTTGCAAAGAGTCAAACACAACTGAATCAACTTAGCATGCAGGCATGCACATCAAGTGAATTGTGCTGGCAGTGAGTTTACGGAAATGTAGTTTTCAGGTCACACTTCCTTGGATTACAGGGGAAGACATAGACTGGCAGAGGAGAATCTAAATATTTGCCACACTGTATCTGACAACCATGATAAATCCAACCCAACCATCTCAACATGCACTTAGCAGAATCATAGGCAAATATTTATTTTAAAGCTATTTTTCATATTAAACACTACTTTGTTGCCCTTTATAGTAAATATTTAAAATTAATTTAAGATTTAAGCAATTATGAAAATACACTGAAATTGTCCTCATGAAAATTTCTATTTTTATTTCTTCATTAAATTCTACACATTCCCAGAAAAGCTATTTTTATTTTCCTTGATACACTATATGCACAGAATATACATTGCCAACTAAGGAAAGGAATTATGTTCCCTTTTCTTTAAATTATTTTTAATATACAGTATAATAAAATTTTTAATTATAGCATATTTCTTGTTTTAAAGAAAATGAAAATTAGGTTCATTTGAGTTCATTACTCTTTCTATGATGTTATATAATTTGAAGAAGATTAAGATAATATTTACAACAGTATTTCACTATTACCAATGCTAGGTTTTATGTGTGCTTTAGGAGTTATCTGTCTGATTTCTCAGTTTCAATCATATATTTTTCCTCTATAATTAATAAAAAACATGTCTTCATTGTATCTTGCCCTTTGTAGTAATGCAATGGGAAGAACAGTATATTTTTAGTATCTACACCTGTAACTTGAATCTAGTCCTTAGGACACAATATAGACATGTGTCCTGAACTCTTTATGATATCAATAGCAAGAACCCCACAAAGGATAAACAACAAAAATCAGTGAAACTGTTCTATATTAAAGGAATATAAAGAGCTCTGATATCAAATGCCATGAAAAATCCTTGAGGGAATCTTGGATTGGAAAATACAAAAAAATAAACGGGCAAGACTATGATAGAAATTAAAATTCAAAATATATGAGTCTATCCTGGGAAATATTACTCTATCTTTGTGGGAATAATGGCATAAGATTATATAGAAGAATTCCCTTGTTCATGATACTTCATAATATGCATGCTTAAGTAATGGGAATAAAGTGTCATGATGTCTACAACTTTCATTCAAATTGTTCAGCAAACACACACACACATACTTTTATAAGAAATAAAGCATATATTAGCAATTGTTAAAAATAAGTTAGAGTTATACTGCTGATCTTTGTTCTAGTCTTTCAAGTTTTATATAGGTGCCATTTTTCATGAGACAAGTGCTCAGGCCTGGTGCACTGGGAAGACCCAGAGGAATCGGGTGGAGAGGGAGGTGGGAGGGGGGATCGAGATGGGGAACACATGTAAATCCATGGCTGATTCATATCAATGTATGACAAAACCCACTGAAATGTTGTGAAGTAATTAGCCTCCAACTAAATAAAAAGAAAAAAAATCAGAATCACTAATTAGTTGACAATAAATTTTGACCTTTAAAACAAAACAAAACAAAAAAAATATTATCAAGTACTTTCTTATAATGAAAGGACAATTTTAGACTACTTTTCATAATATAGGGTTATCTAACGTGTGAGACTATGAATTCACATGACTGCATAGTGTATATTACATTTCAGTGATGAATCTGTGCTACCTAGAATAAGATTTTATTAAAGGGAGTTTTTAATAAAACTAACCATATGAGAAAAAAAAAAGAAAAAGAAAATTAAAGAAAAAAAATGAGTCATTTCCTTAGGTACTAAGGTAAAAAGATACCGAATGTAAATCATTTAGTGAAAGAAGCATTCTTTACAACAGTGTGTGTACAGTATGCCACTATTAGTTTATCAATTTGAAATATGTCAATAATTAGATGTTTTCCATATGAATTAGGTATAATCTTTGCCTTCAAAGAACATATACATAAACTGAGGGGAAAACAAATATAGCAAAATCACAAGACAGCATATTTCTTTAAAATTGAATTATTAATACTGTTGGTAAATTTAATTTAAAAAATTATATTACGACTGTTGGGTTGAAAGAAGTCAGCAAATTTTTAATTCTAGAATTTTGTTTTTGTGGAAATAAATATTTATTTATTGCAAATTTAGAATAATAAGAAGAATAAAAGCAAAATCATAGCAATTAAGTGTTATATGCACATTCATTTCAGATGAGGAAACTGAGCATGCAGAAGTTAAATAACATGTTCCAAATTACAAAGCAGCATGAAGATTCTGGTTCAGAGAGTTTGACTATGACATTAGTACTAAACCAGCAAAGCTGAAAGAATACATTCAATATTTGCTTAACAACCAATTCACGAATTATAATATGATTAAATTGCTTGTATTTAATTTGTTTTTTTTAAGTTTCAGATTGTTAAAACTCCAGTGAATAGGAGCAGTCATTACAAGTGACACATGAAACTGAAATAAGACTTGTGAAGACCTTAGGGGTCTATTAGGAAAAATATATATAACATAGCATGAACTACACATGTATGTTTCAAATTATGCCGTTTATTCTTCAAAGATATCAGTGCTTCTAACAAAAAAGTCCTGTGTGCTATGATTTCAGCATCTCTCCCTGATGCTTCTATTGTTGAAATAGCATGAATGTGAAAGAAGCTATTTGCCACACACACAGACACAAAAACTGCCTCTTTATAATGCTGTACCTTTAAATCATAATGTTAAACAACTTTCTTAATTTATTCAACCACTAATAATTAATAGCCAAAGTTCAGAATAAAATGTAGCCCACCAGGATTCTCTGTCCATGGAATTCTCTAGGCAAGAATACTAGAATGGGTGTCCATGCCCTCCTTCATGGGATTTTCCCAACCTAGTAATTGAACCTTCTTCTCTTATGTCTCCTGCATTGGCAGGAGGATTCTTTACCACTAGTGCAATGTGGAAAGTTACTAAGAAAGAATGCCTTCAAAGCAGAACCACATGATATAAACAAACTCTAGGGTATGAAGCTTGAATGTTTATTTAGAACTTACGGAGAGTTGCTGAGTGTTTACTCAAAGTCCAATCCTTTTCTTCCTGCAAGTGAAGTAGAGATCACATTAATGAGTTTCTCTTGCATTTTGCTGTGTTCTTAATATTACATTTTAATTATCGTTCTATGAATCAAGAATACCCAACTAGCACTTAGTTGGGGTCAGGGCGAAAGTTGCTCTGAAGTGAAGCTTGAGAATGTGCTTTAAGCATTCTATAGTCTTCCTTTCATAACCATGAAACCAGCTTCTGAAACATGATTTTTAGTTGTGCATTTTATGGAATGATGGTAAATGCAACCTCAAATCTATACCATGTGTGCAGTGGGAGAAAGTTCTATGCATTGTGATTAAATATTAGGAAGTCCATGAGATAGCCCAGTACTGTGAATATCAGTTAAAAGACTCAACAAAGAGTATCTTATTAGAAGGAATGTAGAATATAAAGCAACTGACTTAAAATCACCCAAAGAAATAAAGAAGAAATATTTAAGCAGAAATAAAATAAATACATGAAAATGAGAACAAATATGAAATTTCAAGAATAAAATATGGACAATTTTTTTTCTTTTTTGTAAATTGAATGATTTGTCTAAAACTGTAGACTGGATGAAGTTGAAGAGAATATCTAACTCTAAGTGAGGACTTAGTAGAGGAAAACAGGAGACAAAACATTTGACAGTTAAAAATAAATTGTTAATAAAGAATCTTATTTTTCTGGAATTGAGCTTCAGGAGTTGCTTGTATATTTTTGAGATTAATCCTTTGTCTGTTTCCTCATTTGTTATTATTTTCTCCCAATCTGAGGGCTGTCTTTTCACCTTACTTATAGTTTCCTTTGTTGTGCAAAAGCTTTTAAGTTTCATTAGGTCCCATTTGTTTATTTTTGCTTTTATTTCCAATATTCTGGGAGGTGGGTCATAGAATATCTTGCTGTGATTTATGTCGGAGAGTGTTTTGCCTATGTTCTCCTCTAGGAGTTTTATAGTTTCTGGTCTTACATTTAGATCTTTAATCCATTTTGAGTTTATTTTTGTGTATGGTGTTAGAAAGTGTTCTAGTTTCATTCTTTTACAAGTGGTTGACCAGTTTTCCCAGCACCACTTGTTAAAGAGATTGTCTTTTTTCCATTGTATATCCTTGCCTCCTTTGTCAAAGATGAGGTGTCCATAGGTTCGTGGATTTATCTCTGGGCTTTCTATTCTGTTCCATTGATCTATATTTCTGTCTTTGTGCCAGTACCATACTGTCTTGATGACTGTGGCTTTGTAGTAGAGTCTGAAGTCAGGCAGGTTGATTCCTCCAGTTCCATTCTTCTTTCTCAAGATTACTTTGGCTATTCGAGGTTTTTTGTATTTCCATACAAATTGTGACATTATTTGTTCTAGTTCTGCGAAAAATACCGTTGGTAGCTTGATAGGGATTGCATTGAATCTATAGATTGCTTTGGGTAGAATAGCCATTTTGACAATATTGATTCTTCCAATCCATGAACACGGTATGTTTCTCCATCTGTTTGTGTCCTCTTTGATTTCTTTCATCAGTGTTTTATAGTTTTCTATGTATAGGTCTTTTGTTTCTTTAGGTAGATATACTCCTAAGTATTTTATTCTTTTTGTTGCAATGGTGAATGGTATTGTTTCCTTAATTTCTCTTTCTGTTTTTTCATTGTTAGTGTATAGGAATGCAAAAATAAACGACCCAATCAAAAAAAATGGGCCAAAGAACTAAACAGACATTTCTCCAAAGAAGACATACAGATGGCTAACAAACACATGAAAAGATGCTCAACATCACTCATCATCAGAGAAATGCAAATCAAAACCACAATGAGGTACCATTACACGCCAGTCAGGATGGCTGTTATCCAAAAGTCTACAAGCAATAAATGCTGGAGAGGGTGTGGAGAAAAGGGAACCCTCTTACACTGTTGGTGGGAATGCAAACTAGTACAGCCACTATGGAAAACAGTGTGGAGATTTCTTAAAAAACTGGAAATAGAACTGCCATATGACCCAGCAATACCACTTCTGGGCATACACACTGAGGAATCCAGATCTGAAAGAGACACGTGCACCCCAGTGTTCATCGCAGCACTGTTTATAATAGCCAGGACATGGAAGCAACCCAGATGCCCATCAGCAGATGAATGGATAAGGAAGCTGTGGTACATATACACCATGGAATATTATTCAGCCGTTAAAAAGAATTCATTTGAATCAGTTCTAATGAGATGGATGAAACTGGAGCCCGTTATACAGAGTGAAGTAAGCCAGAAAGATAAAGAACATTACAGTATACTAACACATATATATGGAATTTAGATAGATGGTAGAGATAACCCTATATGCAAAACAGAAAAAGAGACACAGAAGTACAGAAAAGACTTTTGAACTCTGGGGGAGAACGTGAGGTTGGGATGTTTTGAAAGAACAGCATGTATATTATCTATGGTGAAACAGACCACCAGCCCAGGTGGGATGCATGAGTCAAGTGCTCGGGCCTGGTGCACTGGGAGGACCCTGAGGAGTCGGGTGGAGAGGGAGGTGGGAGGGGGGATCGGGATGGGGAATACGTGTAACTATATGGCTGATTCATGTCAATGTATGACAAAACCCACTGAAATGTTGTGAAGTGATTGGCCTCCAACTAATAAAATAATATTTAAAAAAAAAAAAATAAAGAATCTTAAACTTATGTATAATTTGTTAGTGGAGTGGGTTGCAATTTCCTTCCCCAGGGGATTTTCTGGACCCAGGTATCAAGCCCAGGTCCCCTGCCTTGCAGGCAGACTCTTTTAACATCTGAGCCACCAGGGAAGCTCTTCATAAGCACAGCAGGTAGAAAATCATACATAAAGTTCTGATATGAGCAACATTTGTGAATATCTTTAATTTTCCAAAGTTTTGTTAGTTTTATCAACCATACAATATATCTTAAATGATATATATCTTACCAGGTTTTATACAATGACCAGACAACCTTATTGACTCTTGCACTTTTCAAAACTAACCAAATCCTCTAGGGAAATCCTTATCAGTACTTAACCTATGTAAAATCAGAATTTAAATTTAGATGCTTTGGTGTAGTTAGAAGCATATATGTTTATCTTTAGGTTGTTGTTCCAATTCTAAATCAAGACATTTGACTGGTAGATCATAGCTTGTATGTTATTGTTGCTTTCCAAGCATTGAGGTATAGTATTCCCTTTCTCCCTCTGTCCCTAACTTCCCCTTGCAGAAGTGCAGATGAAAGTGAAAGTGAAGTTTCTCAGTCATGTCTGACTCTTTGTGACCCCATAGACTGTAGCCCGCCAGACTCCTCCATCCATGGAATTTTCCAGGCAAGAGTTCTGGAGTGGATTGTCATTTTCTTCTCCAGGGGATCTTCCTGACCCAGGGATCGAACCCAGGTCTCCCATATTGCAAGCAGACACTTTACCGTCTGAGCCACCAGGGAAGCCAGATGTGTAGATATGTACTGGTATACACTCAAAGTCTGTGTCACCTATGGTCCTATTTGTCCTCACTACCAGGAGGACACTGCAAACTTGGGTTTACACTGTGGTTGTTTCAGAGGTTTAGACTAAGTAATGTCTCTCAAATTATCTCAGAAAAACTCCAAACTGAGAGAATGAAAGCTTAGTAGGTTGATAAGGCAGTCCAGGGCCCTTAAAGGAGGAGGAGGAAAGAATTCTTTTATACATTCTTTGACCTTTGTCACATAGAACTTGTTTCTTTTATGTCCTGTACTGATATTGCAACAACATATTTCACTTGAGACTTGGCCTTTCTTTGGGTCTGGAGCACAATAATACATCTTATTCATGGGTATGCTTCACTTAGGCTCTATGTTACTGATTATAATTGTAACAAATCTTGCCTGGAACCTGTTTCTTAGCAACAATATATCATACCCAGAGACACATTGCCCAGAACAGATTCCTTCTGGCTAGTCTTGTATTGAACTTGTCTCAAGATGTACACCTTGGCAAAGGGTCTGATGGAACTTTTACAACCTTGAGGTATTCTTTTTATCTCTTCTCAGCAGCCAGTTGAAAAGTATATAATGTCCTGCTTAAATTAGTGAGATGGATATTCTTTCTACCCCCTTCTGATGGGTATGTCAGAAGCTTTCCCTATACTTCCACTTTAATAAAATCTTTGCTGTACGAAGCTCTGAGTGACTGAGACTGCATCTTTGGTCCTCGAGTGAAATCTACTTCAGAGGCCACAAACTCAACACCAACCACCCTAAGCTATCAAAACCACAAGCGTTCTTGGGATTTGTCCTCAGTGGATGGTGTCTAACTCTTGGGAATGAGATGACTAGTTTACAAGCTATTGTCCTTGTTTAAGACTTTGAGTAACTGAACTTTATCTACAAAATTTTATTGAAAGAATAGCTTTTTAAGTAAAAGTATAATCTTCATTATATTCTTGTTATATCACTTACTACAAAATAATTAACATGTAACCTGAAATGCAATCTTTATTCTCAAGATTTTAAGAGATATTTTTCTTAAATTTTTAAATATGGGTTAATCAATTGCCAAATACATTTTGAGATAATGGAAAAGATACTTAAACTTCATCACAGGTCAGTGGTCAGTATTCCTTCCATATATTCCAGAGCATGTCATAAGGTGATATTCTTTCCAGAAAAGTCACAAGGGGCCCTTATTCTCCTTTTTCCTCATCTGCCTTTCTAGCCATAGTATTCTTACTATATTCTGTCCATTGGTATTTTTGAAAACTCTGTCCCCTGTTACTAAATCCACTCTGATTATTTCCTCCACTCAGCACACAGAGGTGTATGCAGTTTGCTCTTCAAACATGCGAGACAGATTCCACAGTGCCTGCAAGTGTCTGCGTTTGCTCTTTCAGTATATGTCTGTTTTGGAGTGACCATGGTACTCTCGATTAATGTAATATCTTTACCTTATGGACAACTTTCTGTGACTTTATAGATGATATTCGGTTTTTTAACAAGAAGTATGTGGCTGGGCCTGACTTGGCTTTACTGACTTTTCTTTCTATGCTTTTCTTATTTGATATTATATTTCTTAATCTGACATTCTTGTTCAACTTCTGTACTCAAATAGAAATATTGAATAGACAAGACTCTAGGTCACATGTCTGGCTCATTTAGCACAAGTGTATAGTAAATAATACGCCCATGAGTGAGAGTAATAAAAATAGAATTGAGTTTCTGCTAAATTCTAATTAATGAGTCTAATTAGGTCATGCATAAACCTCCTTCCCAAATTGAATACTAAGTCTGTTGTCTGTAAACATGAAACATCATGTGGTATGCTTTTGGGGAAAAAAAAATAGAAATGTGTCAAAAGTAAGAACACTTTGGAAGAAAGAATAGTCTTAAAAAATCATGTGTCAAAGTTATTGGCATTCTTATAAAGTAAAAGGTGGCATGAAACAGATCACTGAGGTCAACAAGACAGATTCTTGACAGATTAAGAAGTTCTGATTGATTTAACTCTGGATTTTTCTAATACATGTATATTTCATAATCCTTGCTGTGTATGTCAGAAAATTTATGACTTAAATATTATTCTGCTTAATTTGCTTTGGACTTTCAGAGTCATTTATTTGTCAAAAGAAGTAGGATGTACTTACATATCTTTAATATTTTTCTGTGCTAGAAACAGATAGCATTTTTCTTCTTTTGGAACCACATTAAAATTCACCATCCACCAACATCAGTTCGTTTTTTTCTGTTTTTTTTTTTTTTTTGTAATACATAAATTGAAATTCTAATGAAATCTGTGTTCCTGAAAGAGACTCATCAGATTATATAACATGAAACTATTTTCCCTTCCTATCTCCAACGCTGTTACCAAGTGTTTTCAGTTTAAAGAAGTGTGAGTTTCCTTGACTATAAGGTGTCAGATAGATCTTTTCACTTGGCAGGTGTATCTGGTACACAATTTGGCAGTACATTCAAAAATGTTAATCAAGTATTTTACAAGTTTTAGTGGTTAATTATGAAGTCATAAAATTCACAGCTCATTTTCAGTCTTACATTTAAAAAATGAAGCAAACTGAAAGAAAAGGTGGAGTGGTAAGTAAAGACAATGTTCTTAGCATTGTTGGATCTTTACACACAATGTTTTTAGTGGGTAAATGTTCATTAATGATAAAAATCTGCTTCAAGAATTTATTCATTTTCCAAAGTGTACACATTCTCTGAGAAAAAAATATTTTTCATACTTCACAAAAAATATGCACTGTTAATGTATTCGGGATGAGCAACTACACTATTGCACTTGGCAGAGTTCACAATTAATTAACAAAATATTCCATTCCCTTCCTAGCTGATTGTGTTGGTACTTAACAGTTTTCGCCAACATTGGAGAACATTTTAAGTACTGAAGATTTTTGAAAAGCATGTGAAATCCAAATTTGGAAAAGAAAATAGCAAGCTAAAAATCAGGATATATTTCTTATTAACTTTTGCTTTGGAAGGAAAACAGATGGTTGGAAAATTAAGGCCTTATTTATATCTGTTCACAGGAAGAGCTCAAAGCAAATTCTGAGTAAATGTACCAGCATCCATGTCCTTGAGTATAGTAATAACAGCTTTGGGAGAGTGATTCAGAACACCTGAGGGAGGTGAACCAAAGATCCTCTTGACTTTTATTTATTGCACAGCAGAGAAGGAACACAGACGGAAAAGAGGGCCATGCCTTTCCTGCAGGGTAAAGAATACAAAAACCAGAAAATTCATTAATGTCCCGAAAGACCAACAACTAGTACTGAAATTTGGACAATATGAAAATGAACATCTTAATATAAAAAATAAACTGTTCATTTAACAGAAGTATATTGAGGCATACACATGTGTGCTGTCAAATATACAAATACACATATATCCAAAACTGAACAAGACTGAAAAATTTTCATTTATTTTGAAAGTTCCATGTTTTGTTGAAATCATTTTTTTACATTAATATACTTTGAGCACACAACTACATTTATAAATTGAAAGTAAGATGCTGATGGTACAAAAGGACCAGCTTTCCTTTTAAAGACACCTTGTGTAATAATTTTGTAGCTCACTTTCCAAACACAAGCACGTTCAGTAATTTTTAAATATCCTTCTGCTTAAATCCATGGCTTACCCTCTATTCCTGATGTGCCATGTTTGCAAAGGTTTCCAATTCAGACATTTTTAGATATTGGCACCCCAGGGGTCTGGCATGCTTTCAATCTTAATGAAGCAATGATGCAGTTGGCAAACCCATTGGTCATATTCCATTGCTTCATTTTCTTCTTAAATAAGATGGCTAGAGGTTCTGCAGAATGTATCCCTTCAGATCAGTGGCTCTGTGATGACATTAAGACTTGATTGTGAATCTGTGACATTCAGCGTGTAGAATAAATTTTCTTGGGTAGTAAATTTACCTCAGTACCCTCTGAAAACTTGGCATCTCCCACGACAGTGGCTAAACAAGCAGTCTCGACCTTTTGTGTTTATGGGACTCACTGTATTCTGTCTTTATGTTTAAAAACCCTCTACAGAAGCCCATGGACAGAAGAGCCTAGCAGGCTGCAGTCCATAGGATCACAAAGATTCGGACATGACTGAGCATTCACGCATGAACAGAACATCAACACGCATGCTCAGAACATCAGTAAGTCAAGATGCATACCCCTCTGTGCCCAAAGACCTGTGTGACATTTTGGTGATGCCCACGGATCTATTCTCATAATAATGCTATAAACACATTTAAAGAAAAACAAAAGACCAAAAATATTCAAATACATTATCAAAATATTATAAACAAAATTTGTGGTATGAAAATGTCTGATTACCTTCTTTAACACATTAACAAATGTTATGGGTATTTTAACAACAGTGATCTTGAAGTAGTGATAACCATCAAGATTAATTTGTAGTATATGTGACAACTGAAATGTGACATAAGTATCTGTAATTTATTGACATACAGTTGATATACAATATTATGTAACTTACAAGTATACCGCATAATGATTCACAAACGATAAAGGTAACACTTCATTTATAATTATTATAAAATATTGACCATATTCCCTGTGCTGTGCAATATATCCTTGTGGTCTATTTGTTTTATGCATAAGGAGAGGGGCAAGACAGGAGTAAGGGATGAAGAGGTAAAAATCTGTCATTTCTATTCGTAACAAAATCCTAGGTACTGTTCCCCTGTTGGGATTTTTTCACCTTCTTCACATTGAAAAAAAAAAAAATTAGAACGAATTGTGGAAAAACAATGTAATATTTCATGTTTCTGTTCATACAACTCTTAACTTCTTGCCTTTGGACTGCAAGTTAAGGGTTTTACCAAATGCAGGAGATATCATAAACTCATGTTGCTTCATCTTGTAATTCTGAAAATATTATTGAGGCAAGGTATCACAAAGCCTGATTTTCTGATTAATCTGTAAAGAGAAATTCAATGAAGACAAAAGCCATTTAACAGTTCACTATATATTTTCACTGGAATATGATCCAACCCACTCTTCTCCTCTCAAAAAATAACTTTTCTGTATCATAGCACTACCTTCTGAAAAATGCCAGACACATAGAGGAAAATATGTCTTTTAAAATGGTCAAGGAAACAGTGTTAAGCAATCCTCACTCGTCACAGCACTGCTGAATAAATCATCAAAAGTTTCATGACTCTCCATTTTCTTTAAGTTCTTGCTTCTCACAGGGTTTCACACGTAGTTCTTGTAAGATATGGTTTGTCTCTGCTGTCAGAATACTTGTCACCTGCTCCTTCTTATTCTCTCTGCACCTGCATAGCTCTCTGATGTAAAGAGGTGCCAAGAGAGGAAGATCAACTACCATTAGGAGCTTGGCATTAGCAGGATCCAGATCAGGGAGACCCTTGCTTTTTAATCTTCTCTTTCTGGTTACATTTCAACTGCCTGCACATTTAGATTAGTTTCTAAAATGTATTGCAAGGTCCTACCCTAACAACGACCTAGGGAGTTCAATTTGTGGCTTGTAACATAAGCATGGTGATAGCTTTGAATGCTCAGAAGCCTCATTCCCATCTTGGTGTTCTACGCAACCTATAATAATCAATGTGACTCTTCTTCCCCACTTGGCTATATGGAAGGCCAGTGTCATCACCATCTGGTTTTTAAATTGTAGAGTTCTAACTGGGAGGTCTCCACCTCCATCTTCTAACTAGATCAAATTCTATTCTAATTTTCTGTTTAAATTGGCATTCCATGACAATCTGTATGATTTTCTTTGAATTGTAGGTGGGAGTTGAGTTTGATGTAGAATTATCTGTGTGTTATGGATTGGAGTCAGAAAGAGAGAAAAAAGATGCCAGAAATGTTAATAAGAATCATCAAGGCCAGGTACTTTTCTCCATCAAATATCAATGTGAAGAAGTAGAGAATTGATGTTGGGGTTATGTTTAGTGGTTAGATAATGACTCATTTCTTGTTATGTTAATTGATTTCAAGTCATCACAGAATCAACAGTGGAGAGTTTTAAAATAATACTTTAAATGTTTTGCCAAATAGACAATAGAAAGTTATGAATATCACTGTCACTGAACTAAGTAAGCATCACTGGATGAAGAAAATGATCTTGATTATAGAAATAATAAATGAGAAAAAATAAAATCAAGAGAGAGTCAAATTACTGATTATTTTACACACAAAGTCAGCTAAACAATATCTTAGGCTTTAGTTACTTTATTTTTATTTTCTATAGAATAATTATATTTTTCATCCTTTATATTTTTGTCAGTTTTTATCGCAAGCACCAACGAACTTCCTTTTACATACAAATTTAACACAAAAAGGAGATGCTAGGGATATCACAGATGTATTTGATGGTTGATTTAAATAGTGTTTCTATGATATATGTAAAATGCTACAAGCTAACCTGCCAATAGGGCATAAAAGAGTCTGCATTTTTGCTTCATAAAAACAGACATGATGGTTGTGGACAACCTCTTTTTCAAATTATGCCTTTGAATTTTTTAATACCAAAAAAATAGAAATAAATGAATGGAAGTGCAGCAGAGCACTATTGTCAGACAAATGTCAGATGTCTGAGGTGATTATGATTCAGCAGTCATAAAGCAGTGTGACCAAGGAACTATGACAACAAATAACAAAGCCATGTAGAAACAGATCCCTAGAGATCAAACTCATGACCTCTGCCCCCAAGTATCTCACTCCACTCAGTGGACAATTATTCCCTCCAATCAGTATGTGACTAAAAACGTGAAAGAATGATTTTTTTTTTTTAAAGGCTAAATTTCTAGCTATTTAAATTGCTAGAAATAATGACATTTAAAATGATAACAGAGATACTGCATTTAATTTTTTTAATTTGTCATTTCTACTTAGATATAATGACCAGAGTTAACACAAGGGTACTGAGAACAATTTGATTATCAGTCAATGCAATTTGAAAGCTAAAATTAAAAAGAGTTATCACTGTGAGGGAAGAATAAAATACTTCATAAGTAAGTCTTACATAGATTCTGTTGAATTAAATCGAAAGAAAAATAGAATGGATTAGAATTTCTTTCAGTAATTTTTAATAAGCTCTGGAAATCACACACCTAACATTAATTAATAGAAGTCAATAGTACCTCTGAAATGGACATTTGTAGTAGCAAAGAAATCATAAAAATACTTCACTGATATTAAAATAATTTCCATTAGTGATATTCACCAGTAACATTATCAAATGTGGTAAGTTTCAAAATATAGGCATATTTTGAAAATAAATCTGTGAGAAGTGAAATGTAAGAACTAAGCACATACTAAAAATATGATGGTATAAAATCCAAAGTATGTCTTGTTTCTTTTCATTCCTTTTTTCCTTCTTTCCTGTCTCATTTTCTTCTTGTCTTCCATTCTCCCTGTTGCTTCACTCTCTATTTCTATTTAATTCAGAATTCATCCATCAGTTTTATAAGGCTAGGCTCAATAGTCTGGTCCAGTTCAATATAAGGTACAGTACTTATCTGTAAATATCCCACTGTTTTGGGAGAGAAAATTTTACAGAAGGATGTTTATAAAATTCTGTGTGTGGTATCATGTCAATTTATAGGAAGCTCTTAGATATAGAACCTGGAAGACCAATGATATCTGAAGGTGTCAGGCAATGATTATTTTAGGGAATGATTAAAACAGTGGTTTGAGATGCCTCTGTGTAGGCAGAGGTTTGAAGTAAGACTGCATTTTTCAGAAAATTACCAGTTCAGCATATCAAAAATGCTATGTAAATAGGGACTAATGTTCAACAATGATGAGAAAGGAGAGAGGATGCATAGTATCAGAAGATAACGGAATAACTGAGGTGTTTTAGAAAGAGAAATGCATCATCGACTGTATTAAGTAAATGATTCCAGTGGAAACTCAATTTATTCAAAATGATTATGGGTCCCTCTTACATCCTTTCCCATTATTTTCTCTCATAAAATGTGGGTGTTTGTTCAATATCCATCTGTCTACTAAATGATGAATTGTAAACTCAGAAATAGAAATAGTGTATCTGTATTATAATAATTGTTGTATTATCAATGAAAATCACAGGGTAAATGTTCTATGCTTATTTAATACCTGAATAAACAAATTACTTTAGTCTTAGTATATGAAGAATCTTTTACTTAAGTATTTTCATAGTTATTAATGTAAGACTTTTTGCGTCTAAACATTTGGCTATGTGGATGACAGTGATTAAATGGAAGGCAGACCCATAAATAAATCTTCCCAAGAGCCTCTTCTATGGGTTATTCAGTTAAACACAAATCTAGAAAATTCTGTAAAAAGACTTTGCAAATATAATCAGGCAACTAATTAGCTGAATTTAGGAGATTATTCAGAGTTAAACAAAGGAGCTAAAGGCAATTTCAAATATTGTAGTGAGAGTTATACTCTGTCAAAATCCCAAGGTCATTGCCTCTCACTCAAGCATCTTGAACTCTACATTGGATCTAAGATTAACAAGCAGATTGTTTATTGAATAAAAAAAAAAAAAAAGGTGGAGGAAGGTGGGGAGTATATCTCTCCAGTGTGGAGAGGAGTGTGAAGAGGAAGGGGAGATGTTGACTGGTCTCAATAGTAGTGGCGAAGTGCAAAATTTCCTGCTGAGCATGAAGCAGTCAGGGATTAAGTGAGGAAACTGAGCAGAATCCGTAGAAATAATTACACCATGTCAAGAAATAAAAGTTGCTGAAAGTTCCAGAGAGCATAATTGTGACAGAGTATTTACCTATTATACTTGCTGGTTCTCTATCAGCTCAGAAAGTTCAGGTTGGGTCATTTAAAGAATGTTCTGCAAAGAATAAGTATTTTTAAAATTTGTTTTTGGTTTTGTTTTGCTTTGCTGAGGCAAGTGCAAAAGAAAATTGCTTCGAGCTTTTTGTTGATTTAAATTATTTGGATCAATAAATAGCTAGAACAGGACTGAAACTAGTATTCAATTTGATTGCTTCATGTATTAAAAATTATGGAATCATATACATTTTAAAAAAATATATATAAAACAAATAAAAATAAACTAATGGCAATATTTGAATGTGACTAACCATGCTATTCACTGAATAAAGTAATATATTGAAAAACAATGATGACCCCTTTGTTCCCTGGTGGAAGTTTTGGAGTCATCCTGCCTGTATCCTGGGCACTGGATAAGTTAACTCACACAGCTCCTTTCAATCCTCTGTGGTTCAAAAGCTCTGTGGTCCTAAACACTTGACTGAAACATGCCATTTGGAGTTCATTTTATCTTCTTATTTTTTAAAGAGAAAACTATTTTTATTTTTATTAGGGTATAATTGATTTACAATGTTATGTTAGTTTCTTGTGCATAGCAAAGTGAACCTGTTATACATATATTTACTCTTTTATGCATTCTTTTCCCATATAGGTTATTACAGAGTATGGAGTAGAGTTCCCTGTGCTATACAGTAGGTCCTTATCAGGTATCTATTTTATGTATAGTAGTGTGTATGGACAGTAATGTTTCTTGGACTGCAAGAAGATCAAACCAGTCAATTCTAAAGAAAATCAGTCCTGAATATTCATGAGAAGGACTGATGCTGAAGCTGAAGCTCCAATACTTTGGCCACCTGATGCGAAGAGCTGACTCATTGGAAAAGACCCTGATGCCGGGAAACACTGAAGGCCCGAGGAGAAGGGGATGACAGAGGACGAGATGGTTGGATGGCATCATTGACTCAATGGGCATGAGTTTGAGCAAGCTCCAGGAGATGGCGAAGGACAGAGAAGCCTGGCAGGCATGCTGCAGTCCAAGGGGTCTCAGAGAGTTGGACGTGACTGAACAACTGAACAACAACAGCAACAGTGTATATATGTCAACCCTAATATTGTAATTTATCTCCATGACCCCCTAGTAAGATATATGCATTCCAATGTTCATTGTAGTATTATTTACAATAGCCAGAACATGGAAGTAACCTAAATGTCCATCAACAGAGGAATGGATAAAGGAGATGTGGGACATATATACAATGGAATATTAGCCATAAAAATAATGAAATAATGCCATTTGCAGCAATATGAATAGATTTACAGACTGCCACACTGAGTGAAGCAAGTCAGACAAAAACAAATATCATATGATATTGTTTATATGTGTAATCTTAAAAAATGTACAAATGAACTTACCTACAAAATAGAAATAGTTATGGATGTAGAAAATAAATCTCATTTTTTCTTGTATTATTCTATCATGATTAAATTTAGTCTACTTTATATCAGTGTGTTTGTTAAAGTACAGGCGTTGTGTCAGCCACATTTTCTACATATGCTTATATTAATTTTTAAACAAATGCTGTATACTTTTATTTAAAAAAATAATAAGGAGTATATGCACATGATTAAACAAGTGTGAAAAAGAAATGAGCATTAGAAAGACTATAGAATGACTGTTCAGCCTTCTTCCTGCAGGTGACCCCCAAGTTCCTTATCCACTGCACAGGCAACCATGGTTACCATTTATAGATTACAATTCTAGACCAACCATGATCTAGAATCTGACCATTCTAGAAACCATTTGGTTATGTATACACTTGCACATTCCTTTATTATACCTGTGAAAATTGCTCTGTACCTTACTAGCTCAACATTATGTTTTGAATTATTTTTTTCTTATTTTAGTGACTACACAATATTCCATTCTTAAGTATATGTCATAATTTCTTTAATTTTCTATTGATAATCATTATTTGTTTATCACTACAAACAGTGCTGCATTGGATATCTAAATATATATATTTAACATTTCACATATTCCTTTATTGAATAACAATTTTACAAATAGATTTTGAATAATTTTAGCTTCAAACAAAATTTAATGCAAAGTATAGGGATTTCCCACATACTATGGGCTTGACTAATGAACAGCCTTCCCCATTATCAGCATTTTCCACCAAGTGGTACATTTGTTACATTGATACACCTACTTGGATGCATTATTTTAGCCTAAGGTCCATAATTTACATTACAGATCACTTTTAATATATATTCTGTGGTTTGGACAAGTGTATAGTGAAACATATACACTGTTATAGTATCATATAGAGTATTTGCACTTCCCTAAAACCACTCCACATATTCATTCTATATCAATTTCTAATTCATCCACAGAATGCAAAAAAAAAAAAAAAAAAAAAAAAATATATATATATAGAACATTTTCACAAACCCTTATACAGGTTCTTCAAAGCAGAAGTGTAATCTCAATTTCAATTTAGAAGATTCAAGTTTCTACAGAACAAAGCAATTTTGGTTGTTTACTCAACTGAGAAAGGACAGAGAGAAATGGACATGCAAGATTGGCACCAAGGCTCTGGGCTTCCCTATAGGTGGACCCTGGTTAGATGTCACAGGCCACAAATAATCTGGAAGAAACAAGGGAGTATATGAACCCTTTCTTGGAAAACACCACTGAAGACAAAAAACCATTTATTTAGAGGCTTTTATTTGACGTCAACGATGAAAAAATTAGATGGAAGGACCATGCAATGAAGAGGATAAACAACAGCTTGTTATTTTTTTAATGGCTAAGGGTAAGAGGAAGGAGGACTAAATAAAGAAATGAGAAGAGGACCACAAAAAATAGGATTAGAAAATTAAGTTCAAAGGAGTCTTAGAATTGGTTGGCAATAAAAAAAGATACAACAGGAAAACACTGATCAGAGTTTAAGATTCAGACAGCAGCAATAGTTTTAACTTACACTTTTCATAAAAGTTATAGTTTGAATTCAATAACTTCTATAATTTGTCTGCAACAGTTTTGAGTTTTTAATTTCCATTTAACTTACAGGTTTCTAAGTTGGCTGTAGAAATCTGTTCCCAAGCAAAACTCACAGCTACTAAAAGAATTAGACAAATTTTATGTACTGTCAAGACAGTTTTCTCTCTCCTCAAAAAAAAAAAAAAAAAAAAAAACCTACAATATTGCTAACCTCCTACATGGTAAAGTTGGAAAACGATTTTGAATTCCATCATCATGTATGTCATACGCCCTTTAGAGAAATAAAATAAGTATTTAACCAGACTGAGGCACTGATGCTTATAAAGAGTTTCATCTATGCTGATATTTTAGTTGTTTTTTTATGATGTGTTCATAAATAATGGATCTAGAACATCCAAACATCCTGTTGAAGAGTATTTTCTAAAATGCTTGGAAAGTGATGCTGTGAGTTTTAACATGTGCTGCGAATTGTATTAACAATATCTAACATATGGTTAACCACTTATTTTCTGCTTTATAGAGGGCACTTCCTAGAGATATTTTATTCTTAAGTTATATTCACATAAAATTAATAGTTTGTGCACAATAAAGAGTGTAGCAAGCCATCTTATTTTATTAATGTTGATTAAAGTAATAATATTTTAGAAATTAAAAGGAAGATAAATATAGATAGATGACAGATGGAAAAAGACATAGATTTATGTAAGTATTGGTCAATATATACAGCATGGGATTCATATTAAACATAATATACTGCAGTTGATCATGTTTAGCAAATGTATATTCTAGTAAATACTGTGATTCAACAGTGCTTTATTAAAACATTTTTGATTCTCTTGCAATTTCCTTTACAATAGGAATTTTATAAGACTGTGTATGTGTTCCAAGTCGCTTCAGTCATACCCAACTCTTTGCAGCCTCATGGACTGTAGCCTGCCGGGCTCCTCTGTCCATGGGATTCTCCAGGCAAGAATACCAGAGTGGGTTGCCATTTTCTCCTTCAGGGGATCTCCTCACCCAGGGATCAAATCTGCATCTGCTGTTTCTACTATTTAGGCAGGTGGATTCTTTACAATTAAGCCATCTGGGAATTCCAACTTACTGGCTTATAGGCACTAATTCAGGATTTTCCAAATAGAGCTTTCTATGCTCTTTGGTAAATGAAAAAAAGAAAAATATGGATAAATATTCTATGCTAAGAATGAATACATATACATTTCAATAGGCTTTGAAATCTATAACCAAACTAACCAAATTTTGGGAAACTCTGCTTTAATGATTCAAAGCAAAATAATGTTTTATGTGATCTTTAAACAGAGGTGTTCTTGTTTGTTCTTTTTAAATCTATTCATAATCAAGTCCAGTTCAAAAATAACCAGTTGTATATTTCAAATATTATTTTAATTATTTCATTACAAAATTATGCATAAATATCATGTAAACTATGTAAAATCTAAAAATAAAAACAAAAATTTAGAAAAATAAATAAAAAGAGAAAGTGGTAGCCTACCAAAATGCAAATACTATTGACATTTTGCTTACATGTACTTCCTGTTTATATGTTTCTGCATGCTTTTTAATAAAAAAAGTGACCATTTTTGGCAATGTAGAATTCTTTTGATTTCACATAACAGAAACCAAAGTACTTTTTCAATGACACAAAATTAATAAAATCATTTTATTTAGAATATTAGTAGAGATACTTAAAATTAGAAAATTTCAAGCAGCAATTATATACTAATGTTTCATATGTGATGATCTCTAGAATTAAGTAAGCTTGTATATTTTATGTTTTTTTTCTTATATGATTAATTCATGAAGACTGAATCTTACTGCAACTTCAAAACAATTTTTAAAATTTGAGTGACACAAATAATTTCCTATGATCTTTAACCATTTATCTATTAACTATCTTATGTGACTTGCTCACATGTTTTTGGCAAATTATCTTTGGAAAAATTGGACAGAGGAAGTGAATAGACACGGAAAAGTGCTCAACATCAACAATAATCAGGGAAATGTGAATGAAAATTAAAATAAGTGATCAACTCATAACTGTAAGGATGACTATTATCTGAAAAAGCCTAAAGATAGCAAGTATTGGTGAGAATGTGGAGAAAAGAGGCCCTTGTGTTCTGTTAGAGGGAATGTAAATTGGTGTGATCATTGGGAAGAACAGTATCACAGCTCCTCAAAAGAATAAGAAACAGAACAATTATATGATCTATCAACTCCATTCTGTATATATATTTTTAGATTATATTTCCTTATTATATTTTTAATTTTCCAGGAAACAAACATTAATTGAAGAAAAATGCCAACTCATATAGATGTAAAATTAAAAATAAAAAAAAACTCTCCATTTCTTAGTGAGGCCTTAGATTGATTAGATTAATTCCAATTCTTTGCATGATATGATCATATTATTATGCTCCCTAAAACATGAGGTAGAGATAATTGTTCCATAATAAGTAATTAGGTGAAAATACATTCATGGTTATATTTGGTAATATGGACTTTTGTAATTATTTAGAGTTCATAATATTATTAACATTTCATTAAATTTGAGTTGTTTCATTGAAAAAAAATGTTATTTGCTATTTTATCATCAAAGTTAATTACATTAATTTTCAAAAGTACCTCAGTGATTTTGTCTTATTAATTTTAGATACATAATATTTTTTCTCATTTGTGATCTTTTTTATTTTCATAAATTCTGATTATTATCACCATTCAATTTGTGCACTTGTTTTATAACCAGCCACTTTTAAACTTACTTTTTAGCTTTATTTTTTCTTTTCATGTTTTTGACAAAGTATTTATTTGCTGATCCCTAAGAAGCAAAATTCAGAAAATTGTCTCCCTCCCCCACTGCAAGAATAGATTAAAAAAAAAAAACATTTTCAGTCGTCCTCTTCCCTCTTCCCATGGCGGGCCCTTTCACCTGCACCTCATTGCAGAACAGACTGACATCCAGAAATTCTCCAAAAGACACCTGGCACTGTCATGTTGCTCATGCCTTCTGCTACACCTCTCTGGCAGGCCAAGTGGAGCCTTTTCTGTAGCTTCTCGCTTTTAATAGAAATTTATTGAAAAATTTTCTTGATAGCAAAATATTTAAAGATTCTCTCCCCAGGCTCATCTTTCATTTATCTACTAGAAAAGTACTGAATTGAAAAGGTTTTTTCCCCCAGTTATAATCAAAACATGAAATACTGAAGAACTTCCAGGTTACTCTAAGTTCTTAGGTTACACACATAGATACGTACAGAGGAAGTTGAACCCCAAGTTCTATTCCTTCCCAAAATGGGTAACAGAAGATTTGATTAGAACAGGAAAAAAAAAAAGAAAGAAAGAAAAAAACCACAAAATCTGATAGTCATTCTATTGGCTTGGCCGAAACGTTCGTTCACGTTTTAAAAAGCCAAATGAACATTTTGGCCAACACAAAATGATGGAGCAGAGCAGGCTTTTTCGACCATAAACTGATACCACCTCTTGGTCATAAACCCTGCAGAGGTCCAAGATAAGCCTCAAATTTCGAGGAGAGTCAGCAGAGAGTGCACAGAGGAGAAAGCTGCTGAAGGCACAAAGGATCCCGGGGAATTTTTAGTGCTGTTTTTCACTTAATAAGCCAGTAGTATAGCAACCTAAAGACCTTGGCTGTGATCACACCAGAATGTTTTTAATGGACTGCTGCGGGAAACCGTGATGGACAGCTGGCATCCTCTGGCTCATGGTGCTAAGTGGGCAGCTCCAGAACCAACTCTGTGGCGAGTCTATGGCTGGGCGGAAGTATTTCTTGCCAGATGGGAGCTCTTTGATGAAGGCTCCTTTAGGGAAAAGGTTTTTGGCTTTCTCTTCAGGGATGGTTGGAAGGACCATCACGCTGTCCCCATTCTTCTGGTCAACCGGAATGGCCACCCTCTTTTCTGCTGTCAGCTGGAGACAGATAATTACTCTAAGAATCTCATCAAAGTTCCTGCCAGTGGTAGCTGGGTAGAGGATGGACAGTTTCAGTTTTTTACCAGGACCAAAAATAAACACCACGCGAGCAGTCACAGGCATGCCCTTTTCGTCTTTCTCTGCTGGGTCCAGCATGCCCAACTGGATGGTAAAGTCCTGATTCTTATCATCAATGATGGGAAAAGGTAACTGTTCCGTGGGATCTTCACTTTTGTAAGCGTTGACATCCTTGCTCCATGCAAGATGGTCTTCCACACTGTCTATAGAAAGAGAAATCATCTTAACAGTTCTCTTGGTAAATTCTGGTGCCAGCTTTGCTGCTCTGCCGAGCTCCGTGGTACACACTGGGGTAACGTCTGGAGGGTGGAGAAGAGAATGCCCCATGAGTCTCCCAGATAGTTGTGGAAACGGATGCGGCCGATGGTAGTATTTGCCTTGAAGCTGGGAGCCTCGACCCCGAGGAGGTCTCCGGGCATGGCGGCAGCAGTGACGCGGGGAGTAGGAGGAGATGCACCGACAGCCACTAGCCTGCTGGTTCTGCTACTTTTAGCTTTAATACATTCGGTTTCTCTACTAGAAAATCACATCATTACAAGAAATGATAAAAGTAACTTATTTTCCATCATTTTATAATTCACAACTATATTTCTTAACTTACTGAATTATGCCAAACTTCTATTAAATTGTTAAATAATAATATTAATTAGGAATTTTCATATTCTCAATTCTATCTAATGCTGGCTACCTCTAGGTGTTCAACATTACATACTACCCTATCGACTGATCTTAAACTATATTAAAGTATGACTCTAGAAATTGATTTTTAAATACATAAACTATATCAAAGATGTATCAGTTACTAATTTTCTAAAAAAATTCCTTTCAAATCAGATAAAAGAACAAAAAACATTTTTATTAAAAACTTTTGCCATCTATTACAAATGACCAACTGGTCTCATTTACTTAACCAGTATATACAGATATATTAAACTCTTCAGTGCTTATTTTGAGGACAAAATATTATCTCAACAGTATTACTCCTAATGTCTTACACTTGCTTTTATTATCGGTGCTGTATTATATTTTGCATGTGATTTTGTAATATTTTATTTGTTTACTCATCTGTATTCATTAAGATTTTACTTATAAATACATTTCTTCACATTCTTCATGTGCCATTATTATGGATGTTGCAAATTTTTTAACATACAGTGTTCAAATGACTTATTTCATTGTTACTTCTAAGTATTTCAGTATACATTACATTTAGCTTTTTATGCTATCATTTTCTGTTCATATTGATATAGTATCTATGCAATTCTTAATTTAAAGTCTCCATATTTTCTCTGTTTTCTATTTTTTCCATTATTTATGAATGTGGTGTATGTTTATCACTATTATCTAAGAATGATTACACTCTGTGATTCATATTCCAATGAAATATTGCATTTTACATTTAAGTAAGTGTTTACATTTATCTGAAGTTTTATAATATTTGGTATAAAATCACTTAGTAAATTTATTTCTTATTGAATTTGTCTTCATTTCATACTTATGCATACATGAAGTCTTTTATGTTTTATTTTTGGAGGATTTATGGTTTATTAAGATATTACAGAAAAGGCAGAACCAGAGATCAAATTGCCAATATGCACTGGGTCACAGAAAGCAAGGGGATTACAGTAGAAATATCTATTTCTGCTTCATTGACTATGCTATAAAGTCTTTGTGTGAATAAAACAAACTGTAAAAATTCTTAAAGAGATGGGAATACCAAACCACCTTACTTTGCTCCTAATAAATCTGTATGCAGGTCAAGAAGCAAGAGTTAGAACTGGACATAGAACAATGGGCTGGTTCAAAATTGGGAAAGGAGTAAGTCAAAGCTGTATATTGTCAACCTGATTATTTAAGTTATGTGCAGTGTACATCATATGAAATGCTGCACTGGATGACTCACAAGTTGGAGTCAAGATTGCTGGCAAGAAATATCAATGACCACAGACATGCAGATGAAACCACTTCAATGGCAGAAAGCAAAGAGGAGCTAAAGAGCCTCTTGATGAAGGTGAAAGAGGAGAGTGAAAAAGCGGGCTTAAAACTCAACATTCAAAAAACTGAGATCATGGCATCCAGTCCCATCACTTCATGGGAAATAGATGGGGAAAAAGAGGAAATACTGTCACATTTCATTTTCTTAGGCTCCAAAATCACCGAGGATGGTGATTGCAGGCACAGACTTATAAGATGCTTGCTCTTTAAAAGAAAAGCTATGACAAGCTTAAGTTTTCAGTTACTCAATCATGTCCGACTCTTTGTGACCCATGGACTGCAGCACGCCAGGCTTCCCTGTCCCTCAGAACTTGCTCAAACTCACGTCCATTGAGTTGGTGATGCCATCCAACCACCTTATCTTCTATCATTCCTTTCTACTCCTGCCTTCAATCTTTCCCAGCATCTGGGTCTCTTCCAGTGAGTCAGTTTTTTTTGCATCAGGTGGCCAAAGTATTGGAGCTTCAGCATCAGTGTTTTCAATGAATATTCAGGACTTATTTCCTTTAGAATTGTATGGTTTGATCTCCTTGTAGTCCAAGGGACTCTCAAGAGTCTTATCCAACACCAAAGGTCAAAAGCATCAATTCTTGAAAAGCAGAGACATTGCTTTGCCAAAAAAGGTCTGTGTAGCCAAAGCTATGATTTTTCTGGTGGTCTTGTATGGATGTGAGAGTTGGACCATAAAGAAGACTGAACATCAAATAACTGATGCTTTTGAACTGTGACACTTTTAGAGAAAACTCTTGAGAGTGCTTTGGATAGAAAGGAGATCATACCTGTCAATTCTAAAGGAAATCAACCCTGAATATTCATTGGAAGAACTGATGATGAAGCTGAACCTCCAATATTTTGACCACCTAATGTGAAGAACTGACTCATTGAGAAAGACCCTGATGCTGGGAAAGATTGAAGGAAAGAGAAGGGAGCAACAGAAGATAGATATTTGGATGGCATCACTGACTCAATGGACGTGAGTTTGAACAAGCTCAGGGAGATAGTGAAGTACAGGGAAGCCTGGCATATTGCAGTTCATGGGGGTCACAAAGAGTCAGACACAATTTAGCCACTGAACAACAGTGAAGATATTATAGAGTGAAGAGTAGACTATATAAGTCTACTCTGAATATATATTTTTTCTTTTCAATGCATTAATAAAAATATACATAAGTCCTAATTACAATAATGAACACAATTAAGGGTCCTGACACACATTTCAAATTGACTTCTAAAGTTAGATTACTTTTATCTTACACAGCAAAGCATAAGAGTTTTCCTTTCATCATTTCATCACATTTTATTAACATTTATAACAATTTTTGCAAGTTAAGAGGTCAAAGAGATAATTTTGTTATCATTAATATCACTCGAATTATAAATGAAATAAAAATTGTTTATTAAAGTTTTCTATTCATTACCTTTTTAACTTTCATTTTGCATCACAGTTTTCTTTTTGTTAGTTGTATATGTGCATTGTACCTTCTGTAGGAACTAGCCCATTCTCTTTAGGATGAGATTCATAGAAACCTCACAGTAGACAGATCCATGTCCTGGTCCTGCATATATATACAACTGTTTGTGTAGTAGAAACAGTAGGGACTTATTATAAAGCAAGGCTAATGGAAACTGTCCAAGGGACTTTCTAGAGTCTTCTCCAACACCAAAGTTCAAAAGCCTCAATTCTTCAGCGCTCAGTTTTCCTTATAGTCCAACTTTCACATCCATACATGACTACTATAAAGACCACAGCTTTTGTTGGCAAAGTAATGTCTGTGATTTTTAATATGATGTCTAAGTTGGTCATAACTTTACTTCCAAGCATCAAATGTCTTTTAATTTCATGGCTACAGTCACCATCTGCAGTGATTTTGAAGCCCCCCAAAATCAAGTCCCTTGGGCAAAAAAATGAAGTCTCTTGAGAGTCCCTTGGACAGCAGAAGCTCCAACCAGTTCATCCTAAAGGAAATCAGTCCTGAATATTCATTGAAAGGACTGATGCTGAAGCTGAAACTCCAATACTTTGGTCACCTGATACAAAGAACTGACTCATTTGAAAAGACCCTGATGCTGGGAAAAATTGAAGGTGGGAGGAGAAAGGGATGACAGAGGATGGGATGGTTGGATGGCATCACAGACTCAACGGATATGAGTTTGTGTAAACTCTGGAAGTTGTTGATGGACAAGGAGCCCTGGCGCGCTGCAGTCCATGGGGTCACAGTCAGACAAGACTGAGCAACTGGACTGACTAATGGAAACTGATCCATGGAATTAACATAATGATGATAAAAATGACTTCACAGAGGTTACAAAGCCAAAATAATGTAAAATGTGGTGCTTTATGATTTGATGGTCATGTTTCATGGTCAAATGGAGAAAGGTATAGGTACTGTAACATGTCAGGGCTACTCATAGAAGGAAGCCAAGCTGAGAGAGGAGGAAGGGAGAGAGGCGAGAAGGCAGGGAGGAAGGGAGAAGAGGGGTACATGTAACCATGATTCAATATTCATGTTTTGCAGTCTTCTGTTTATGAACCTGCATTCACTGCTGCCCTTGCAGTTAGAAGAATCGATGAATGAGTTCCTCCTGTCTGGAATGAATTCTATCTGAGTGCAATATATATGTGATAACCAGTGTCCAGAAAGGTACAGAAATTGGTAACAGAAGCCAAATATTGTAAGTGTTGTTAGTCACTCAGTCCTATGAGTGCTCTGAGTCCTCTTTGTGACTGCATAGATTATAGCCTATCAGGCTCCTCTGTCCATGGAATTCTCCAGGCAAGAATACTGTAGTGGATTGCTGTTTCCTTCTCCAGGGGATCTTCCTGAACTGTGAATCAAATCTGGGTCTCCTGCACTGCAGGCAGATAATTTTTTCTTTCTTTCTTTCTTTCTTTCTTTCTTTTTTTTTTAACCATCTGAGCTACAGGGAAGCCCCAAATAGTGTAAAAGCAAACTCTAAATTGCAAAACCAGAAGAATCAAGTTCTGAAAAGTAGGGGGGGGGGGAATGATTTTCTTATATGACTTAGATTGTAATAATACTTTTTATGTAGCTGAAAATAAGCCAGTTAATTCATTAGCTTTTACATCTTTAAATTTAAATGGTATTGAAGTTTGAGGGGAATGAAAAAATTAGAGGTTTAGAATTTGGGAATATATCTTTTTTGTTTTTGCTTCTACATTTTTCAAGTTTATTTTCAACAGAAAGATAATCTCTTTACAGTATTGTGTTGATTTCTACGAAACATCAACATGAATCAGCCGTAAGTTTACCCACGCCGCCTCCCACTTGAACAAGCCTTCCACTTTGCGCCCCATCCCACCCCTCCAGGGTGTTATGGAGCCCAGTTTTGAGTTCCCTGAGCCGTACAGCAAATTCCCATTGGCCATCTATCTTACACATGGCAAGGTATGCTTCCATGTTACCCTCTGCATACATTCCACCCTCTCATTCACCCCCACTAGCTCTGCCCATAAGTCTGTTCTCAATGTCTGTGTCTCCACTGCTGCTCTACAGAGAGGTTCATCGGTACCATCTTTCTAGATACCATATATAAGTATTAGAATACAATAATCGATTTTCCCTTTCTGACTTCACTCTGTATAATAGGCTCTCGATTCATCCAGCTCATTAGGACTGACTCTAATGTGTTCATTTTTATGGCTGAGTAATATTCCATTGTATCAGGTTCAGCATCAGTCATTCCAGTGAATGTTCAGGGTTGATTTCCTTTAGGTTTTACTGGTTGGATTTCCTTGCAGCCCAAGGGACACTCAAGAGTCTTCTCCAAAAGTACAGCTCAAAAGCATCAATTCTTCCACGTTCAACTTTCTTTATAGTCCAACTCTCACATCCATACATGACTACTGGAAAAACCATAGCTTTGACTAAGTGGGCCTTTGTTGGCAAATTAATGTCTCTGCTTTTTAATATGATGACTAGCTTTGTCATTGTTTTTCTTCCAAGGAGCAAGGATCTTTTAATTTCATGGCTCCAGTCACCATCTGCAATGAATTTGGAGACCTAGAAAATAAAGTCTGTCTCTGTTTCCACTGCTTCCCCATCTATTTGCCATGAAGTGATGGGACCAGATGCCATGATCTTAGATTTTTGAATGTTGATTTTAAGCCAACTTTTTCAGTCTCCTCTTTCACTCTCATCAAGAGGCTCTTTAGTTCCTCTTCACTCTCTACCATAACAGTGGTATTATTTGCATATCTGAGATTATTGATATTTCCCGCAGCAATCTTGATCCCAGCTTGTGCTTCATCCAGCCTGGTATTTCGCATGATGTACACTGCATATAAGTTAAATAAGCAGGGTGACAATATGCAACCTTGATGTACTCCTTTTCTGATTTGGAGTCAGTCTGTTGTTCCATGTCCAATTCTAAATGTTGTTTTTTTGACCTGCATACAGATTTCTCAGGAGGCAGGTAAATAGGTCTGGTACTCCCATCTCTTGAAGAATTTTACATCATTTGTTGTGATCCACACAGTCAAAGGCTTTAGTGTAGTCAATAAAGCAGAAGTAGATGCTTTTCTGAAATTCTTTTGTTTTTTCTATGATCCAATGGATGTTGGTAATTTGATCTCTGGTTCCTCTGCCTTTTCTAAATCCAGCTTGAACATCTGGAACCCCAGAAATTCTCCAGGTCAGAACACTGGAGTGGATAGCCTTTCCCTTCTCCACAGTATCTTCTCAACCCAGGGATCAAACCCAGGTCTCCTGCATTGCAGTCGGATTCTTTATCAGCTTAGCCACAAGGGAAGCCCAAGAATATTGGGGTGGATAGCCTATCTCTTCTCCAACAGATATTCCTGATCAAGGAATTGAACTGGGGTCCCTACAAACAAATTCCCCATTAGGTTTTTGCAGTCTTTTCTTTTTTAATCAAATAGATTATGTTAAAGCTTCTTTACATATAAATCCCCTTCATTTGATGACATTCCTCATAGCAGCTCTACAATGGAGGTTTCCAAGACCTAATGTGCATTATTACTCAAATTATCTAAATATCCTTAAGCTATTTGATTTTTCTTGATAGGCCTCTTCATATTCCTCTAGAGAAAGGTACCTGATATGTATAATAGAAGCCTCTATAATGGATCAAGAAATGTACACTATTTAACATGGCCACTGGCTTTCAATTAACACATTCACTATTTAAAAGTCACATAACATTACTGCTTAGTATTCAGAAAAGGATAATAAAAAGACTTCAACAAGTAAACAGTGCATCCAGTTTTTACCAATTGTTGTACATGAAGAATTTTTTTTAATTTTTTTTAAATTTTTTTTATTAGTTGGAGGCTAATTACTTCACAACATTTCAGTGGGTTTTGTCATACATTGATATAAATCAACCATAGAGTTACACGTATTCCCCATCCTGATCCCCCCTCCCACCTCCCTCTCCACCTGATTTCTCTGGGTCTTCCCAGTGCACCAGGCCTGAGCACTTGTCTCACATGAAGAATTTTTTTAACCTAAGCATATCTGTTTAAATCTATTCTTGTTAAACACAATGTTCTTGCATTTTATACATCAGTCTATTCTGACAAGAAATTCCTGAATCTTAATTGGTCATCCATAATTTTATTTATTTTTATGCTCAGTCATCCACATAACTGGTAAATATAACATCTTTATTTTGATCCACATTGCTTGAAAAACTATTTCAAAATACAAAGCTGTGAATTGTAGATACATATCTCTGAACCTTGGTTTATACATTTCTAAACTGAGACACTTGAACTAGATAATCTCAGTGGTATCTTCCACCTCTAAAATTCTACATGACAAGCAAATAATAGCCATATTGTGATAAATTAATATTCTTTAGAATACATATACACATAGGATGTTTAAAATATTTATATCTCTAGCTTTTTAATAATTTTATCATTTTTTTTTTTTTAATTCAACATGTTGAGAGAGTTCACTTAGGCAGATAGATAGATAGTCCAAGACTGCCTTATGGAGGAGCAAGCATTCTTTTCTCCACAGTTTCTTGCCTTAGTCATGTAGGACATGTTTCCCTTAAGCTTTGTGTTAATTTTGCAACAATCTATTTTATTTGAGAACTGGCCTGTCTTTAAGAAGATTATATCTTGTGAAAAATGCTTTGCTTAGGCTTCATATTAATGACTATTATTGTAACAGATCTTGCCTGGGAGTCTGTTTTCCCATATCACTGCTTTCTCACTTGGAGACATGGAACTCAGAGTCCTTTCTCCTTGACTAATCTTATACATATATTATCTCAAGTTGTATGTTGTGGGGGAATAGGCCTGGCAAAGCTTTCACAGCCTTAAGGCATTCTTTTTATCTATTCTCAGCAGTCAGTTGAAAATTATATAATGCCCTGCTTACACTAGTGAGGTGGGCACTCTCCGATCTGCTTCCAGTGTCTTTTGCTAGAAGCTTTCTCTACCTTTTCACTTTAATAAAATCTCTGCTACACAAAACTCTGAGTGACTGAAACTGCATCTTTGGTCCCAGAGTGAAATTTTCTCTTTTGGAGACTACAAACTTGGCACTGTTCACTGTAAGCTACCAATGTGTACTAGAAATTCTCAAGTATATAATTATAACTCACCAGTATGTTGTAATGACCCATAAAACATTGCCAATTAATTCGTTGATACTAACAATTAAGTATCTATGCCATTTTTATTTAAAAAATATTGTAGTATGTTTCACCAAGAATGTTTATTAACTTTTCATTAAATTGAACTGAACATGCATACATCCAACCAACCACCATGTTCAAATACTGTGAGTTGGTAAAAATCGAAGAACGAATAGCCTGTAAGCATGTAAGCACTTACACTGATGATTTGAAACAAAATATAACTTGATTATGCATATATAACTATAAGGATCACAGACAGTGAGCAAGTAACCTCGTCTGAAAATAACTTAATACATGTGTGGGGGTTTGTGCGTGTGCGTTTTAGCGAAAAATTCTGGGAATTATACATGGATAGGATGAGAATTATTGAGAGTTTTAATGAATATTAATTTTAGCCAAATGGCTAACAAGAAGTGGTAACATTTTATCTGTTCTGAGTGAGAAAAAGTTAGGTCTAGCAGGAACTCTGCAATTTCAGATTTAATTAATTTATACTATGAGATGGGGGAGAGATCAGGAGACTAGTGGGTCAGAGGAGGATTCTTTCTGGAAATGATAGTTGACCTGATTGAGGAGAGGATAATTGCTTAGTAGCAGTTCCAGAATCTGTGTGAAGGTAGAGAGTGCAGTATTTCAGGTAAAGAAAATGAAGTTCAAGGTGCTAGAGTAGAGGGCAAGATGTGGTTCTGGAGTAGTGGGTGAAGAGAGTAGTAAGGGTGAGGTCAGAGTCCAACAGGGCTCTATAGTTAGTTTCTAGATATACAATCAGTCAAATATTTTAATTTTTAAGATAACCAAAAACAAACCAAAAAAATCCTGAGAAAATAGGGAAATTGTAGGATTACAGGAATCAAAAGAAGGAGAGAAGTTAGGAGAACACTGTGGTAAAGTCCAGACAAGAGTCTATAGGGGCTATGACAATAGTGAGATAAGAGAATGAGGCAATTTTGATTTAATTTGGAAACATATTTGTTAGTAGTATATTTTATTTCTAATGGATGGAACTTTCATTTTCTTAAAGAACAAATAAATTTGACTAAGAAAAATTCACTTTTTAAAATGAGAAATTTATAAGTTGATCATAATGTATATGATTGTATTTGAACATGAAATGATATATGACCATGTTAACTTAAAAATTTTGGAAAAATAAAACAAAATTTTAAAAATTTTATATTTCATAAAAATTCCCCCCAAAATTCTTGAGAGATTGAACAAATAAAAATATAAAATAAAATTTTCTGCTACAGAATACAAAGTTTGCATGAAATCATGATAATGAGATGAATCTTCCAATGAAATATGAGGATAATGCATTAGGTATAATATTCAACTTTAGGTCATCAACAGAGCAATTTCTTTGAACTCTAATTTTTGTATATTTCAGTGAAAGAGTCTACCATCTCCTGTGATAACTGTTAAAAACAATCACTTTTGCCAGGGATAAAGATTACCATATAGAGAAAGTGTCATATATTTATCCCCAATTTTGAGTACAGTGATAGGTTTTGTCTGAAAATGGTAAGATCACATAGAGTTGGGGAGAGTCTAGTCTCAAAGAAAATCCTTCCTATGCCAATGCACCCCTTTTCCCTAAAATACAATTTAAAAAAATCCATCACAAAGCCATTGCTCCTTCTTAATAAAACAAAAAAGTTGATAATTTACCTTCTTGAAAAATATATGCCTCAAAGTCATACCTAAGAAAAATTCTAATCCCTCTTTAAGTATCCAGTCATTACTCTTCTTAACAAGAACAAATACATCCATTGTAAAGTGGCTGAATGAAAACAGAATCACCAAAATAACAAACAATTCTCATTTGGAAAGAGAAAAAAGAAGTTAAATACATTTGGTTGACATTTTTCTTGACAGGAATAGCAAAAAATGTCCTAAGACACTAAATAAGTCCTTTGTTAGTTTATTTCCCTAAACTATGCCCACAGAGCATATGAACCATAGCCCTTAATTGTCCTACAGGGTTGTTACACAGGGTTGTAATTTAGCTAGGTTATCTGATTATGTTAATTGACAGATTATGAGGTTTTTAGTAACTTTATGAACTCATAAACTAAGCAAGCAGTTTTGTTGTGATATGATATTTGAATGTTGAACTCGTCCTATGAATTTCTAATTCAACAGCAGAGTAACACTCAAACCTTTAACCCTGAAAATTGTGGCTTTCATTTTTGTAAATACTTGAGGACAATATGAACGATTTTCCCCCAGGCTATATCCAAAGTTGTGCTGTAGCTGTGGTTCAGTAGCCTTGTAGAGATAAGGCATCTCCCAATTATTTGGTTCTCCCTCTCTCATGCTCAGTTTTCCTATAAACTGCCTTCATTTGTAATAAGTGTCGTCTTGCTTAGATAATTCAGGTTTTTTTCATTTCTACAAAGTTAATGCTTGTCTCCCAGTCAATTTTTGTTGCTGAGTGAAGGGAAAAGAGGCTTCTTTTAACACATTGCATGTTAATTTCTCTGCTTTCATACTGGTAAATTTAGACTGAAATCATAAAAAAAAAAAAAAAAAAAAAAAAAAAAAAAAAAAACCATAAGAAAATCCCAATATTCATTTCAGCTCTATTTGCAATAGCTGGGATATGTAAGCAGCCTAGATGCCCATCGACAGATGAATGGATAAAGAAGCTGTGTTACATACACAATTAAATATTCAGTTGAGTTCAGTTGCTCAGTTATTTTGGACTCTTTGTGACCCCATGGACTGCAGCACTCCAGGCTTCCCTGTCCATCACCGACTCCTGGAACTTGCTCAGATTCATATATTTTGAATCAGTGCTGCCATCCAACCATCTCATCCTCGGTCATCCCCTTCTCCTGTCCTCAATCTTTCCCAGCATGAGGGTCTTTTCAAATCAGTCAGTTCTTTGCATCAAGTGGCTAAAGTGTTGGAGTTTCAGCCTCCAGAAAAGCATTTACTTCTGCATTATTGATTATGCCAAAGCCTTTGACTGTGTAGATCACAACAAACTGTGGAAAATTATTCAAGAGATGGGAATACCAGACCTCCTTACCTACCTCTTGAGAAATCTGTATGCAGGTCAAGAAGCAACAGTTAGAAACAGACTTGGAACAATAGATTGGTTTCAAATTGGGAAAGAAATACATCAATGCTATATATTGTCATCCTGATTATTTAACTCATATGCAGAGTACATCATGCAAAATGCTGGACTGGATGAAGCACAAGCTGGGATCAAATTTTCCAGGAGAAATATCAATAACCTCAGAAAGGCAGATGATACCACCCTTATGGGAGAAAGTGAGGACAAAATAAAGGGCCTCTTGATGAAAGTGAAAGAGGAGATTGAAAAAGTTGGCTGAAACCTCAACATTCTGAAAACTGAGATCATGGCATCTGGTCCTATCACTTCATGGCAAAGATGGGGTAACAGTGGAAACAGTGACAGACTCTATTTTCTTGGGCTCCAAAATTACTGCAGATGATGACTGGAGCCAAGGAATTAAAAGAGGCTTGCTCCTTGGAAGAAAAGCTATGATCAATATAGACAGCATATTAAAAGGCAGATATATTAATTTGCCAACAAAGGTCTGCCTAGTCAAAGCTATGGTTTTTCCGGTAGTCATGTATGGATGTGAGAGTTGGTCTATAAAGAAAGCAGAATGCCGAAGAATTGATGCTTTTGAACTCTGGTGTTGGAGAAGACTTTTGAGAGTCCTTGGACTGAAAGGATATCCAACCAGTTCATCCTAAATGAAATCAGTCTTGAATAGTCATTGGAAGGACTGATGTTGAAGCTGAAACTCCAGTACTATAACCACCTGATGCAAGGAAATGACTCATTGGAAAACACCCTGATATTGGGAAAGATTGAAGTCAGGAAGAGAAAGGGATGACAGAGGATGAGATAGTTGGATAGCATCACCAATTCGATGGAAATGAGTTTGTTATAGCGCTGGGAGTTGGTGATGTGCACAGAAACCTAGCATGATGCATCCCATGGGGTCACAAAGAGTTGGAAACAACTGATCGACTAAATTGAACTGAACCTCTACCAACTCTGATTCTATCAAGCTGGAGATACTAATATTCACCTTTTCTATTTCATAGTTTAACAGAATTCCACGGTGGGACAAAAGCCAAAATTGGCATGTCCATGTTGTTCTGAAAGGAAATCTTTTTCAGACAATGCAATGTTTTAGTGGCCAAACGTGATCACTGCTTAGTTGAAGATTCATATTCTCTACTCAGAAACAATCAACTAGAGTAGTTTCTCAGAAATTTTTTTCTGTGCATCCTCAAACATTTCAATGACAGTTCAGTTCAGTCGCTTAGCCATGACCAACTCTTTGCAACCCCACGAAGAGCAGCACACCAAAACTCACGTCCATTGAGTCGGTGATGCCATCCAACCATCTCATCCTCTGCCGTGCCCTTCTCCTGCCCTCAATCTTTCCAGGCATCAGGATTTTTCAAATAAGTCAGCTCTTCGCATGAGGTGGCCAAAGAATTCAAGTTTTAGCTTCAACATCAGTCCTTCCAATGAACACTCAGGATTGATCTCCTTTAGGATGGACTGGTTGGATCTCCTTGCAGTCCAAGGGACTCTCAAGAATCTTCTTCAACACCACAGATCAAAAGCATCAATACTTTGGTGCTCAGCTTTCTTTATAGTACAACTCTCACATCCATACATGACTACTGGAAAAACATAGCCTTGACTAGACAGACATTTGTTGGCAAAGTAATGTCTCTCCTTTGCTATCTAGGTTGGTCATAACGTTCCTTCCAAGGAGTAAGTGTCTTTTAATTTCATGGCTGCAGTCACCATTTGCAGTGATTTTGGAGACCCCCAAAATAAAATCAGCCACTGTTTCTATTTTTTTCCCTATCTATTTGACATGAAGTGATGGGACCAGATGCCATGATCTCAGTTTCCTGAATGCTGAGCTTTAAGCTAATTTTTTCACTCTCCTCTTTCACTTTCATCAAGAGGCTCTTTAGTTCTTCTTCACTTTCTGCTATAAGGGTGGTTCCACCTGCATATCTGAGGTTATTGATAATTCTCCTGGCAATCTTGATTCCAACGTGTGCTTCTTCCAGCCCAGTGTTTCTCATGATGTACTCTGCATATAAGTTAAATAAGCAGGGTGACAATATACAGCCTTGACATACCCCGTTCCCTATTTGGAACCAGTCTGTTGTTGCATATCCAGTTCTAACTGTTGCTTCTTAACCTGCATACAGATTTCTCAGAGGCAGGTCGGGTGGTCTGATATCCCCATCTCTTTCAGAATTTTCCACAGTTTATTGTGATCCACATAGTCAAAGGCTTTGGCACAGTCAATAAGACAATATATATATATATATATATATATATATATATATATATATATATATTTTTTTTTTTTTTTTTTTTTTTCCTGGAACTCTCTTGCTTTTTTGATGATCCTGCGGACATTGGCAATTTTTATCTCTGGTTCCTCTGCCTTTTTAAAACCCAGCTGGGACATCTGGAAGTTCACTGTTGATGTACTGTTGAAGCTTGGATTGGAGAATTTTGAGCATTACTTTATAAGCATGTGAGATGAGAGCAAGTGTGCAGTAGTTTGAGAATTCTTCGGCATTAACTTTCTTTGGGATTGGAATGAAAACTGATCATTTCCAGTCCTGTGATCACCTCTGAGTTTTTAAAATTTGCTGGCCTATTGAGTGCAACACTTTCACAGCATCATCTTTTAGGATTTGGAATAGCTCAACTGTATTTCCATCACTTCCACTAGCTTTGTTCATAGTGATGCTTCCTAAGGCCCACTTGAGCTCACATTCCAGAATGTCTGGCTCTAGGTGAGTGATAACACCATCATAATCATCTGGTTCATGAAGATCTTCTGTGTACAGTTCTTCTGTGTATTCTTGCCACCTCTTCTAAATATCTTCTGCTTCTATTAAGTCCATACGATTTCTGTCCTTTATTGAGCCCATCTTTGCATAAAACGTTCCCTTGGTATCTCAGATTTCCTTGAAGAGATCTCTACTGTTTCCCATTCTATTGTTTTCCTCTATTTCTTTGCACTGATCACTTAGGAAGACTTTCTTTTCTCTCCTTGCTATTCTTTGGAACTCTGTGTTTATATGGGTGTATCTTTCCTTTTCTCCTTTGCTTTGCTTTTCTTCTTTTCACAGCTATTTGTAAGGCCTCCTCAGACAGCCATTTTTCTTTTTTGCATTTCTTTTTCTTGGGGATGGTCTTGATCCCTGTCTTGTATACCATGTCACAAACCTCTGTCCATAGTTCTTCAGGCACTCTATCACATGTAGTCCCTTAAATCTTTTTCTCACTTCCACTGTATAGTTGTAAGGGATTTGATTTAGGTCACCCCTGAGTGGTCTAGTGGTTTTCCCCACTTTCTTCAATTTGTGTATGAATTTGGCAATAAGGAGTTTATTATATGAGCCACAGTCAGCTCCTGGTCTTGTTTTTGCTGACTGTATAGTTTCTCTATCTTTGGCTGCAAGGAATATGTAATCAATCTGATTTCAGTGTTGACCATCTGGTGATGTCCATGTGTAGAGTCTTCTTTTGTGGTGTTGGAGGAGTGTGTTTCCTATAACCAGTGCATTCTCGTTTCAAAATTCTGTTAGACATTGACCAGTTCATTCTGTACTTCAAAGCCAAATTTGCCTGTTAATCCAGATGTTTCTTGACTTTCTACTTTTGCATTCCATTCCCCTATAATGAAAAGGATATCTTTTTTTTTTTTTTTTTTTTTTGTTAGTTCTAAAAGTTCTTATAGGTCTTCTTAGAACCATTCAGCTTCATTTTCTTTAGGATTACTGGTCGGGGTATAGACTTGGATTACCGTGATATTGAATGGTTTGCCTTTAAAATGAACAGAGATCATTCTGTCGCTTATGAGACTATATCCAAGTACTGCGTTTTGGATTCTTTTGTTGACTATGATGATTAATCCATTTCTTCTAAGGGTTCTTGCCCACAGTAGTACATAAAACAATCATCTGGGTTAAATTTACCCATTTCAGTCCATTTTAGTTCACTGATTACTAAAATGTTGACGTTCACTTTTGCCATCTCCTGCTTGACCACTTCCAATTTACCTTGATACCATGGCCCTAATATTCCAGGTTCCTATGCAATATTGCTCTTTACAACATCAGACCTGCTTCTATCACCCGTCACATTCACAGCTGGGTGCTGTTTTTGTTTTGGTTCCATCTTTTCATTCTTTCTGAATTTATTTCTCCACTCATCTCCAGTAGCATCTTGGGCACCTACTGGCCTGGGAAGTTCATCTTTCAGTGTCCTATCTTTTGCCTTTTCATATTGTTCATGGGGTTCTCAAGGCAAGAATACTGAAGTGGTTTGCCATTCCCTTCTCTAGTGGACCACATTTTCTCAGAACTCTCCACTATGACCCGTCCATCTTGGGTGGCCCTACACAGCATGGCTTAGTTTCGTTGAGTTGACAGTCTGTTGTTATCTATTAACTGCATATGTTTTATGTTTTAAAGTCTGGGATGACTTCCCCAGTGGCTCAGATTATAAAGCGTCTGCCTACAATTCAGAAGACCTGAGTTCAATCCCTGGGTCGGGAAGATCTCCTGGAGAAGGAAATGGCAACCCACTCCAGTATTCTTGTCTGGAAAATCCCATGGACGGAGGAGCCTGGTGGGCTATAGTCAGTCCGTGGGGTCACAAAGAGTCGGAGATGACTGAGCGACTTCACTTTCACTTTCACTTAAAGTCTGGGACACTTCTTCTAAGGTATGTCCAACTATATTTTATTTAAGCAGAAACACTATAACTAACATGTCTCTATATATTGCCACAGTGTTTTTTTGTTGTTGTTCACTTACATTAAATATGTATCTACTCTTTTCCTTTCTCCCTCCTTTGTTGTCCGGTAGCTACCAAGTTCCAATAATATTATTTTTGTCACCGATGTCTGAGCTAGCTCAGATTAGCTTAATGAACCTTTAAGTCAATTTCTTCTTTCTATTCTTTTCTTTATAGTGATTCAGATTTACTTTTGCATATTTAATGAAATAACTCTAAAATAATCTCTCAGAAAAAGTTTTTTTTTTGTTGTTGTTGAGACAACATCATTTTGATATAAGAAGATAAAATAATATTCACAAAGCAACATCTTACAAATTGCTTATGTAATAATTATTTATTTGCTTTTAAGTATTGAACAATTTTTATGATAATTTTCATTTAGTGGTTTATTTAGAGATTTGGCTTTTTATATATGAGGATATTGACACTTGTGACACATATGTGATTTCTTAAATTATAATCCTTGTATATTTCCAGCTAAAATATGAAAAAAAGCACCATTTTTTCATATTTTAGCAGATGCTGCAAAAAAATATGACTTTTTGATAATTATCATTTTGGACAAACTTAAAAAAAAGCAAATTACATTTTCCATATATATATACATATACATACATATATATGGAAAACTTACTTTGTTTGATACTACTTCACATTTTGACATACAAATAAATCATATCATAATACGATAAAATATCTTTAATTATTTGAGTAAAATGAATATGTATTTAAAATTTTAAGACATTTACATTTTCTTTACAGATCATCTGTATTATTTGTATATTTTTGCTAAACATATATGTAATCTTTTTTCAAAATATGTAAATATTTCACCAAATGGGACATTTATTAATGATATAATGCATATGTCAACATTGTTGCTACTGCTGCTGCTACTGAGTTGCTTCAGTTGTGTCCGACTCTGTGCAACCCCATAGACCAAAGCCCACCAGGCTTCCCCGTCCCTGGGATTCTCCAGGCAAGAACACTGGAGTGGGTTGCCATTTCCTACTCCAATGTTAACATTAGCAGACATACAAAAACATGTTGTCAGTTTTAGGTCAAATGTGTTAAGCTAATTTAGTTCTTCTACAATAAGAATGATTGAAAGCATAGAAGATTATAAAATTTTTGAGTTGAATGAATCCAAAATGCAAAATAGGTTCCATTCAAGATCAAAGGCTGGGGATTCTAAACTATTTTAGTGGTTAAGAGGTGAATGATACAAGTCATGGGGACATAAGCATTGAGAAGTGAATGGGTGAAAAGATAATGAAAATCATTAAAAAGAAATAATGCACTTTCATACTTTAAAGGTGTTTGTCTATCTTGAGGACACTTTAGCCTTTAATCAAAACACCAGTATACTATGTTCTTTTCTGACTACAGAACTCACCTAAAACAAAGCCATTCATTCTTATCATCTTTTATTTCTTGACATATTTCACATATAGGTATAAATGTTGTATTTAAGAAAACATCATATTTTTATTCTAAAAATAGAATAAAAACTTTGAAATTTCTGTTTCTCTCTATCATGTATATAATCATCCTATGACAATGGCTAGTACTGGATACTTTGTTCTATGCTAAAACTCAAACTATTTTAAAGGAATCTATTTAGTAAAGTTTGCCATTATCATCACTCGATGGATGGAAAAATTATACAACTGGTTAGTTCCATGGATTTGGAATACGAAGCCAGGATTTCTGGTTTGCAAACCTGTGTAAAGTTCTCTGATGTTCATGAATGACCCAAAACCCTTTAAGCCTATGAAAGATGCTGCAGGTGAACTGATGAGATTTATAGTTTAATGATAGTATATGAATTGTTCCATCAGTTTTTGGCTTTTGCAACAGGACAGTGGAGAGTTGTTAGAAGGCAGGATTGAATGTGTAGCTTCTAATTTGATTATTTTGCTTCAAACCCTCACTCATCAACTTAGTAGAAAATTTATTTCTCTATCTCATGTTCTCCTATGCAAAATGAGGAAATATGGTGTTTATGGCTAAAATAAGTAATCAAATGTAAAAACTTTATATATATAAAGCAATTTTTAGCTTGAAATTCCATTAGATTCCATAATATGTTCAATGTTTGTTTAGTTCATGCTGAATAAATAAATAAGAAGAAATAAATAATGGCTCACTGGAAAAGACTCTGATGCTGAAAAAGGCTAAAGATGAAAGGGGAGGGGGGGCAGCAGAGTATGAGATGGGCATGAATTTGAGCAAACTCCAGAAGAAAAATCAAGTGAGCCTTAGGAAGTATCACTATGAACAAAGCTAGTAGAGGTGGTAGAACTACAGCTGAGTCAATTCAAATCCCAACACACGATGTTGTTAAAGTGCTGCACTCAATATGCCAGCAAATTTGGAAAACTTATCAGTGGGCACAGGGCTGGAAAATGTTAATTTTCAATCTAATCCCCAAAAAAGCAATGACAAAGAAAATTCACATCATCGCACAATTGCACACATTTTACATGCTAGCCAGGTTATGCTCAAAATTCTCCAAGCTAGGCTTCAACAGTATGTGACCCAAGAACTTCCAGATGTTCTAGCAGGATTTGAAAAACAGAGGAACAAGAGAGCAAATTGCCAAAATCCTTTGTCTCGTAGACAAAGTAAGAGAATTCCAGAAAAACATCTACTTCTGTTTCACTGACTACATGAAAGCATTTGACTGTGTGGATCACAGGAAACTGTGGAAAATTCTTCAAGGGTTGGGGATACCAGACCACCTTATCTGCCTCCTGAGAAACCTGTAAGATTAAGAAGCGAAATTTAGAACTGGAAATGGAATAATGGACTGATTCCAAAGTGGGAAAGAAGAACGTCAAGGCTGTATATTGTCACCCTGCTTGTTTAACTTATATGAGGATCACATCAAGAGAAATGGTGGGCTGGATGAAGCACAAGCTGGAATCAAGATTGCTGGGAGAAATATCAATAACCTCAGATACACAGGTGACACCACCCTTATGATAGAAAGAAAAGAAGAGCTAAAGAGCCTCTTGATGAAATTAAAAAAAGAGAGTGGAAAACCTGGCTTGAAACACAACATTCTAAAGTGGAAGATCATGGCATCTAGTACCATTAGTTCAATTCAACCTCTTAGTCATGTCCAACTCTTCACGACCCAATAGACTGCAGTACGCCAGGCCCCCCTGTCCACCACTAACTCCCAGAGTTTACCCAAACTCATCTCCAGGGAGTCGGTGATGCCATCCAACTATCTCATGCTCTGTCATTACCTTCTCTTCCTGCCCTCCATCTTTCCCAGCATCAGGGTCTTTTCAAAAGAGTCAGCTTTTGCATTAGGTAGCAAAAGGATTAGAGTTTCAGCTTCAACCTCCGTCTTTCCAATAAGCACTCAGGACTGATCTCCTTTAGGATGGACTGACTGGATCTCCTTGCAGTTCAATGGACTCTCAAGAATCTTTTCCAACACCACATCAAAAGAATCAATTCTTCAGTGCTCAGCTTTCTTTATAGTCCAACTCTCACATCCATACATTAATACTGGAAAAACGATAGCCTTGACTAGATGGATCTATGTTGGAAAAGTAATGTCTCTGCTTTTTAATATACTATCTAGGTTGGTCATAACTTTCTTTCCAAGGAGTAAGGGTCTTTTAATTTCAGGGCTGCAATCACCATCTGCAGTGATTTTCAAGCCCAGAAAAAATAAAGTCAGCCACTGTTTTCACTGTTTCCCTATCTATTTACCATGAAGTGATGGGACCAGATGCCATGATCTTAGTTGACTGAATGTTGACTTTTAAGCCAACATTTTCACTCTCCTCTTTCACTTTCATCAAGAGGCTCTTTAGTTTTTCTTCACTTTCTGCCATAAGGATGGTGTCATCTACATATCTGAGATTATTGATATTTCTTCTGGCAATCTTGATTCCAGCTTGTGCTTCCTCCATCCCAGCATTTCTCATGATGTACTCTGCATATAAGTTAAATAAGCAGGGTGACACTATACAGACTTGATGTACTCCTTTTCCTATTTGGAACCAGTCTGCCGTTCCATGTCCAGTTCTAACTGTTGCTTCCCTTTCTGCATACAGATTTCTCAAGAGGCAGGTCAGGTGGTCTGGTATCCCATCTTTTGAAGAATTTTCCAGTTTACTGTGATCCACACAATTAAAGGCTGGGGCATAGCCAATAAAACAGAAATAGATGGTTTTCTGGAATGTTCTTGCTTTTTCGATGATCCAGTGGATGTTGGCAATTTGATCACTGGGTCCTCTGTCTTTTAAAACATCTGTTTGAACATCTAGAAGTTCACGGTTCACGTATTGCTGAAGCCTGGCTTGGAGAATTTTGAGCATTTCTTTAGTAGCGTGTGAGATGAGTGCAATTGTGTGGTAGTTTGAGCATTCTTTGGCATTACCTTTCTTTGGGATTGAAATGAAAACTGATATTTTCCAGTCCTGTGGCCACTGCTTAGTTTTCCAAATTTGCTGACATATTGAGTGCAGCACTTTCACAGCATCATCTTCCAGGATTTGAAATAGCTCAACTGGAATTCCATCACCTCCACTAGCTTTGTTCATAGTGATGCTTTCTAAGGCCCACCTGACTTCACATCCAGGATGTCCGGCTCTAGGTGAGTGCCCATGATCACACCTTCATGATTAACTGGGTCATGAAAATCATTTTTGTACAGTTCTTCTGTGTATTCTTGCCACCTCTTCTTAATATCTTCTGCTTCTGTTAGGTCCATACCATTTCTGTCTTTTATCGAGCCAATCTTTGCATGAAATATTCCTTTGGTATCTCTAATTTTCTTGAAGAGATCTCTAGTCTTTCCCATACTATTGTTTTCCACAACTTATTTGCATTGATCACTGAGGAAGGCTTTCTTATCTCTCCCTGCTCTTCTTTGGAACTCTACATTCAAATGGGTATATTGTTCCTTTTCTCCTTTGCTTTTCACTTCTCTTCTTTTCACAGCTATTTGTAAGGCCTCCTCAGACAGACATTTTTCTTTTTTGCATTTCTTTTTCTTGGGGATAGTCTTGATCCCTGTCTCCTGTACAATGTCATGAGCCACCATTCATAGTTCATCAGGCACTCTGTCTATCAGATCTAGTCCCTTAAATCTATTTCTCACTTCCATTGTATAATCATAAGGGATTTGATTTAGGTCATAGCTGAATGGTCTAGTGGTTATCCCCACTTTTTCAATTTAAGTCTGAATTTTGCAATAAGAAGTTCATGATCTGAGCCACAGTCAGCTCCTGGTCTTGTTTTGCTGACTGTATAGAGCTTCTCCATCTTTGGCTGCAAATAATATAATCAATCTGATTTCGGTGTTGACCGTCTGGTGATGTACATGTCTTATCTTGTGTTGTTGGAAGAGGGTGTTTACTATGACCAGTGTGTTCTCTTGGCAGAACTCTGTTAGCCTTTGCCCTGCTTCATTCTGTACTCCAAGGCCAAATTTGCCTATTACTCCAGGTGTTTCTTGACTTCCTACTTTTGCATTCCAATCCCCTATAATGAAAAGGACATCTTTTTTGGGTGTTAGTTCTAGAAGATCTTTTAAGTCTTCATAGAACGGTTCAACCTTAGCTTCTTCAGCGTTACTGTTCAGGGCATAGACTTGGATTACTGTGATATTGAATGGTCTGCCTTGGAAACAAACAGAGATCATTCTATTGTTTTTGAGATTGCATCCAAGTACTGCATTTCAGACTCTTTTTTAACCGTGATGGTTATTCCATTTCTTCTAAGGGATTCCTGCCCACAGTAGTAGATATAATGGTCATCTGAGTTAAATTCACCCATTCCAACCATCTTAGTTTGCTGATTCTTAGAACATTTCCTAGAATTGATGTTCACTCTTGCCATCTCCTGTTTGACTTCTTCCAATTTGCCTTGATTCATGGACATTCATAACATTCATAACATTCCAGGTTCCTATGCAATATTGCTCTTTACAGTATTGAATCTTGTTTCTATCACCAGTCCTGTCAACAACTGGATGTTATTTTTGCATTGGCTCCAACCCTGCATTCTTTCTGGAGTTATTTCTCCACTGATCTCCAGTAGCATATTGGGCACCTACTGCAATGGGGAGTTCATTTTTCAATGTCCTATCTTTTCGCATTTTCATATTGTTCATGGGATTCTTGAGGCAAGAATACTGAAGTGGTTTGCCATTCCCTTCTCCAGTGGGCCACATGCTGTCAGACCAATCTAGAAAACATATTAAAAAGCAGAGACATTACATTGCTGACAAGTTCCATATAATCAAAGCTATGATTTTTCCACTAACCATGTATGGATGTCAGAGTTGGGCCACAAAGAAGGCTGAGCACTGAACAGTTGGTGGTTATGAACTGTGGTGTTAGATAAGACTCTTGAGAGTCCCTTGGACTGCAAGCAAATCAAACCAGTCAATCCTAGTGGAAATCAATCCTGAATATTCATTGGAAGGACTGATACTGAAGCTGAAGCTCTTGTACTTCTGCCATCTGATGTGAAGAACTGACTTATTAGAAAAAACCCTGATGCTGGGAAAGACTGAAGGCTGGAGGGAAAGGAGATAACAGAGGACGAGATGGTTGTATGGCCTCACAGACCCCAACGAACACAAGCTGGAGAAGGTTCCAGGAGATGGTGAAGGATAAGGAAGCCTGGCGTGCTGTAGTCCATGAGGTCACAAAGGATTCGACACAACTGAATAACTGAACAACAGCCAAGAGGTAGTGAAAGGCAGAGAAGCCCGGCATGCTGAGGTCCATGAAGTCACAAAGACAAAAACAACAAAATAAATAGGTTTTAAGGTTAAAAATTTGGCCGTGGACAAATATCAATATAAATCTGAGAAAAAAAATATTTTAAAGGAATACAATTTCTGAAATATCTGTAAGCATTACAATTTGACCTTACCCCACTGCAAGTAACTAGTCTGTTGGACTTGTCTAAGTGTTAATAGTGCTAAAAAAATAACTAGTCAATTCAAAGTTTGTGTATTATTTCAATTGAGTACTGCAATTTCATTCTTGGCTTTCATATGACGTTATTCCTTACAATCAGCATACCTGAATATATAGAACACATTAAAATTTTAAACACCTGTACTCAAATGTGTCAGCTTTGTAAGTTAGTATATGTAGAAAATATTACATCTTATCTTTACTAAATGTCCTGTTTGATCATAATGTGTCAGTGGAATAAACAATATATAAAATAACAATTAAAGTATATAAAGGATTTTCCCTGTAGCTAAGACGGTAAATAATCTGCCTACAATGCCAGAGACCAGGGTTTGATCTCTGGGTTTGGAAGATCGTCTGGAGAAGGGAGTGGTAATCCACTCCAGTATTCTTGCCTGAAGAGTCCCACGGACAAAGGAACCTGGTGGGCTACAGACTGTGATGTCACAAAGTATATAAAACCTTGATGTTCAAATTTAGAATAGAATCTATTTCTTACTTTTACACACTGATGGATATCAGGTTGAATCGTCCAAACTCAGAAAGTTATTCTTGTTCAATTTGGTTCAGTTCTGTCACTCAGTTGTGTCCGACTCTTTGCAACCCCATGACCTATAGCATGCCAGGCTTCCCTATCCATCACCAACTCCCAGAGCTTGCTCAAAGGATTGATTTCCTTTTGGGTTGTTCAATCCAGTTCAGTTCAGTCGCTCAGTCGTGTCTGACTCTTTGTGACCCCATGGACTGCAGCACAGTCAGGCCTCCCTGTCCATCACCAACTCCCGGAGTTTACTTAAACTCATGGCCATTGAGTTGGTGATGCCATCCAACCATCTCATCCTCTGTCGTCCCCTTCTCCTCCCACCTTCAGTCTTTCTCAGCATCAGGGTCTTTTCAAATGAGTCACTTCTTCACATCAGGTGGCCAAAGGCTTGGAGTTTCAGCTTCAGCATCAGTCCATCCAGTGAATATTCAGGATTGATTTCCTCTAGGTTGGACTAGCTGGATCTCCTTGTAGTCCAAGGGACTCTCAAGAGTCTTCTCCAACATCCAACTGATGTTCAAAAGAATCAGTTCTTCGGTGATCAACTTCCTTTATAGTCCAACTCTCACATCCATACATGACTACTGGAAAAACCATAGCTTTAACTAGATCGATCTTTGTTGGCAAAGTTCAACTGCAAAATTACTAATCATACTTTTGTTGTATAGTTAAAAAATACACTATTAAGAAAGATGAATGAACATTAAAATGTAACTTGTCCAGAGATTCCTCTTGAGTCTCCTATAAATATTTACCACTACTTAAAATATAATATTTAATTGACCTTTGAGAAATTTAAGGTATGAATATTATAGTGACAAATCAAATAAGCTATGTATTAGCAAATAAAATATTTAATAATGAGACCAAGATACTAAAACACAAAGGAGATCACAAAGAAGTAAGACAAAAGTCCATCCTATGCAAGTGGAAATATTTTAGCCTCCAAAGTGCAAAGTAAAATGTATAGTCAAGGAAGTTTCTGTTTTTATTCTGAACCCACTGTAAATTCAAGTTCTGGATATTTATACTGAGTACAAGTTTCTTTAAAATATAAATTTTACTTTCTAATAATAAAATCTTATGATACTTTGCAAATAATGCATTCATAGAAATTGGTTAGCAGTATTAGTTAAATTGAATTCAAAGATTTTTTTATTAGTTACAATATCTGTTCATTCATCAAATTTACTGTTTGAAGATCATAAATCAATAACTTCTCATAACCTTTGTGCTTTCATGTAAATAGAAGCATGCATTAGCATACTTGTTCCTGGATATCAGAGGTTTCTTATGAACCAGACTTAGTAGTCTGGTTAACCTGTCAGAAAGACACTGACATGAAACCCTTCATTTTCTGTTTCTAGACACAGTTTCTTCCAACTTTTGTAATTTAGAGATTTCTGAAAATATACTTAAAAATACTGTAGAATTGAAGTCTAAATTGTTATTTTTAATTTTCAAAATTATATTCCTCAGGTATGATGTAATTACTGTGTGATTGGACTGTACTAATTATTCAACCATTACTATTAGTATAAAATATTTTTAAGTATGTTATGTGATATGTAAATCATTATTGATATACAAATCAATAATGTGGCTAGATTATTGTTGCTCTTACTATTATTCTTCTTATTATTATTGACTAAGGAAATAAATGGTTATGGCATTTTCCCTATAAAAATAGATACCCTTTGTTTACCAGAGATTATTTCCAGAAATGAGAAAATAATGTGGTGGCATATTTATTCTAAGCTGTCTTTTACACATGTCTACAAAATAAATATATTAACTGAAACTAAGACAGCATTAGTTAGTTTTCAAATTTTTGATTTGGAGAAGTAAGAACTTGTATTTAGAAAGATGGTAACGATAACCCTATATGCAAGACAGAAAAAGAGACACAGATGTGTAGTAGACTTTTGGACTCTATGGGAGAAGGTGAGGGTGGAATAATCTGAGAGAATAGCATCAAAGCATGTATATTATCAAGTGTGAAACAGATCGCCAGTCCAGGTTTGATGCATGAGACAAGTGCTTGGGGCTGGTGCACTGGGATGACCCAGAGGGATGGGATGGGGAGGGAGGTGGGAGGGGGGTTCAAGATGGGGAACACATGTAAATCCACGACTGATTCATGTCAATATATGGCAAAAATCACTACAATATTGTAAAGTAATTAGCCTCCAATTAATAAAAATAAATGAAAAAAAAAAAAAGAACTTGTATTTACTTTTCTTCTAAGATTTGGATTTTTCTTTTTAGACTAAAATTCTGTAAATCTCCCCATTGTCATTGTCAAGTAAAATGTTTATGCTTTCTTTACTATATGTAAAATATATAGCCAATGGGAATTTGCTGTATCACTCAGTGAGTTCAAACCAGGGCTCAGTAACCAACTAGAGGAGCGGATAGGATGGGAGATGGGAGGGAGGTTAAGAGGTTGGGTGCATATGTCTATCTATAACAGGTAGCTCAGCCGGTAAAGAATCCACCTGCAATTCAGGAGATCTTGGTTCTATTCTTGGATTGGGACAATCAGCTGGAGAAGGGATAATCTACCCACTCCAATATTCTTGGGTTTCCCTGTTGTCTTGGTTGGTAAGGAATCTGCCTGCAATGCATGCGACCTTGGTTGATCCCTGGGTTGGGAAGATCCCCTGGAGCAGGACAAGGCAACCCACTCCAGTATTCTTGTCTGGAGAATCCCCATGGACAGAGGATCCTGGCAGGCTACATGTGGTCACAAAGAGTCAGTCGGACATGACTGAGCAACTAAGCATAGCACAACACAGTTCTGTAAAGCAACTATCCTTCAAAACAAAATAAATACATTTGAGAAAACATTTATTTTTTCTTACTGGATTTGTACAATTTAAAGACTAGCAAGATTAAAGGAATCATTAACCTTAAACCTTTAGCAAATAGCACCTTGGTGTGATATTAATAAAATTAGATATACACTTTTTAAAGCAAATTAAATAAGAGCACTGCATACTAATTTAGAAGTCCTCTTTTGGGAATATGTACTAAACAGAAGTCTATTAAGAATAATGGATGGGTCTATTCGTGATTGAGATAGAAATTTTACATAATACCCACTTCACCATTGTTTGAAATTCACAAAATGTATCTACATCTAGTACTTTCTTCACTCTTTAAAACAAACGAATGTTTTATTGTACTTTTGCAATATAGACTCTTAAGGAGACTGCAAGTTTGCTAGCTTTTTGCAATGAGGAAACAACAACAAACTTCTTCTGGGTTCCTATATCCTACCATGAAACTTCTCTTTCATAACTTGTAAGATTCATAATACAAAAAGATTCCCTCCAAAAAAATAAAGATGAAAAAGCAAAAAGGATCTTAAATGTTGGATGGAAAATTATTATCAGTGACTGTTATAGGCATATTAAACAATGATTGATACAATTATAAACCCTTTATAAAGCTATTATAGCAATAATTAATATAACTCTTCTGAAAAAGAATGATGATATAACCTTATGATTATCTAATATTCAAAATTTTGCATGTGGTAATCAATCATCATGGGGGTTTCCCTGGTGGCTCAGCTGTAAATAATCTACCTGTCAATAAAGGAGAGTGGGGTTCGATACCTGGGTTGGGAGAATCACCTGCAGAAGGAAATGGTGACCCACTCCAGTATTCTTGCTTGGGAATTCTCATGGACAGAGGATCCGGGTACACTATAGTCCATGGGGTTGCAGAGGGTCAGACAATACTTAGTGACTAAACAACAGCAACAATTAATCAATCATCATACTAACATTAGGACATAGTAGACATATTAAAGAGAGTTCAAAAGCTTCAGTATTTTCTTCATATGTATAATTTCTACAACATAATTATAATTGATAAATTTAAGTTTTAGTAAATGCTGTTCACATTATGTTTTCACTAAGTTAATGTCCAAGAATCCAGAATAGTTCATTAATCATCAAGACAAAAACTAGCCGGGGAACGTGAATTAACAACAAGGGGTAAGACAAAAATGCAATTCACCATTTCCCAATCACTTATTAAATGTCATTGTTTCAGAGGGTATTTTAAAGTGCTCTATAAAACTAAAACAAATATAATTCAGCCAAATATAGGTAATACTTTCTGAGTGTTTCTTTTTTTAAAATAAAATGTGAAAGTAACACGTTTTCTGAATATATATATATATGTATATATATATATATATATATATATATATATATATATATATACTATTATAACTCATTGGATATTATGTATATACATAGTACTCTATTCTCTCTTCTATTCTCTCTTCTTTGTGTGTGAAAGTGGACCACCCTCATTCCAGTGATTCTATGTTTAACTTTTTTTTTTTTCCTCAATGCCATGTTCCCCATAGGTATCATCATCTTGGTACTAGAGATACTCACAGAGATAGTAAGAAAATGAAATATGTTCTCACACTAGAAAAATGGTGGTGCTAGAAAAGACTCTTGAGAGTCCCTTGGACTGCAAGGAGATCAAACCAATCAGTCCTGAAGGAAATCAACCCTGGATATTCTTTGGAAGGGATGATGCTGAAGCTGAAGCTCCAGTACTTTGACCACCTGGTGCAAAGAGTCAACTTACTAGAAAAGATCCTGATGCTGGGAAAGATTGAATGCAGGAGGAGAAGGGAACGACAGAGGATGAGATGGTTGGATGGCATCACCGGCTCAATGCACATGAATCTGAACAAACTTCAGGAGGTAGTGAAGGACAGGGAAGCCTGGCATGCTGCAGTTTATGGGACCACAAAGACTCTATATAAAATACCTACATTTAACCCTGTACAGCAGAGAAAGCATTTTTTATTTTTTAATTTTTTGGTAAAGAGCCAATAGAATATATTTTAGACTTCATTGGCTATGAGGTCTCTGTCATAACTACTCTGCTTTGTTGTTGTAAGGCAAAGCAGGCATAGACTACAAAAAATGAATGGGAAAGGACAGCTTTGGCCCACAAGTCAAATCTGTGTTTGCCAACATTTGCTTTAAATTATACATGGAGTTGAGACATACATAAAAGCTTTAAACCAACATCCCTAACATCTATTTTCTTTGCATAACAATATTCTCTCATTCAATCTTAGGCAAGTATTATTAATCAGAGCTGTTTAAAGCACTTTTGGTCTGAATTGTGCATCAAACAGCATTGCATTTATTTTTTAAGAACTTTGTTTAAATGTAAGTGGTTTATTGTTCCATACTAAAACTCTTATTTTTTTTCTTTTCTATAAAAGTGAGAAATTATGCCATTAAAATATTTATATTTGGAGTTAACAATTGCATGCTCACAAAACAAGCACCATCAATAATATTCACTTTGATTCATTTTTATGATAATACACAGTAATTGGATTCAGCAGTAAATCTAAACACAGCCCTGAGGCAATGATTTTCCAAATAGTTCTGTCAAAATTATGTAAGAAGAAATGAAGCAGTGGCTTGTTGAGGCGTATCATGGAATGATCTTAAATATGCTTATGGAGCAAAATAAACTAGGATGTGGTTAGTTTGTTTCTTTCAAAAATCTTGGCTGTAATACCCAGAATTTAGCAAAAATAGTTGTCATTTCTTTATCGATCACAATCCTGATGTACCAGTTCTAATTTTAAACAAAACAGTGATCAAACCAGAAAATTATAACGTGCCTTCAGTCTCATCTAACATGTTTTATTTTTACTTCATATCCACAAGATACACTATATCATGCACAGTGAAAAATAATATTTAAATTTGAATTTAAAAAAGTGTGAAGACTGTGTGTATTTCTTCAATTGGCTCACTCATTCACTGTCTTTGAAACAGCAATTTGTCTACTTAATATTTCAATTACCTTTAATAGGTATTTGAAAACTGCCTGATGAATTCAACTAAATAACTAATATCAGTCTGTGAAGAAAAGTGAGTCACTCAGTCATATCCGACTCTTTGTGATGCCCCTGGATTATAGAGTTCATGGAATTCTCCAGGCCAGAATACTGGAGTGGGTAGCTGTTCCCTTCTCCAGGGGATCATCCCAAACCAGGGGTCAAACCCAGGTCTCCAGATTGTAGGTAGATTCTTTACCAGGTGAGCCATAAGGGAAGCCCAATATCAACCATGTAGTACTTAAATTTTAGTGAAAATAAGAACATTGATTTTAAGATGCCCTGTAATGTCTGAATCTAACATTGTGGACTTTCTTATTCATTAAACAATAAAAATAAAATAGATAAATGTCAAAACTTTATTTGAACAAACTAAGACATCAATTGCATTAAGAATATAAATTAAGAATTATATCTCCAATGTGTTTAGCCTCAAGGAGATTCATTAAAATTTTGCTTATAACATTGAAAATGTGAAAACAATTATATTATCAGGAATAACTGATTAAATAATGTGACACCTTTGTGTTCTATACTTTAATAATATGAAAAAAGCAAATTCAATGGCATGAAAGATGTTAAGGGTGTTCAGTTCAGTCGCTCAGTCATGTCTGACTACTTGAGACCCCATGAATCGCAGCACTCCAGGCTTCCCTGTCCATCACCAACTCCCGGAGTTTACTCAAACTCGTCCATCGAGATGGTGTTGCCATCCAGCCATCTCATCCTCTGTCATCCCCTTCTCCTCCTGCCTCCAATCCCTCCCAGCATCAGGGTCTTTTCCAGTGAGTCAACTCTTCGAGTGAGGTGGCCAAAGTATTGGAGTTTCAGTTTCAGCATCAGTCCTTCCAATGAACACCCAGGACTTATCTCCTTTAGGATGGACTGGTTGGATCTCCTTGCAGTCCAAGGGACTCTCAAGAGTCTTCCCCAACACCACAGTTTAAAAGCATCAATTTTACAGCACTCAGCTTTCTTCACAGTCCAACTCTCACATCCAAACATGATCACTGGAAAAACCATAGCCTTTACTAGACAGACGTTTGTTGGCAAAATAATGTGTCTGCTTTTTAATATGCTATCTAGGTTGGTCCTAACTTTCCTTCCAAGGAGTAAACATCTTTTAATTTCATGGCTGCAATCACCATCTGCAGTGATTTTGGAGCCCCAAAAAATAAAGTCTGACACTGTTTCCCCAGCTATTTCCCATGAAGTAATGGGACTGGATGCCATGATTTTAGTTTTCTGGATGTTGAGCTTTAAGCCAACATTTTCACTCTCCTCTTTCACTTTCATAAAGAGGCTTTTTAGTTCCTCTTCCCTTTCTACCATAAGGGTGGTGTCATCTGCATATCTGAGGTTATTGATATTTCTCCCAACAATCTTGATTCCAGCTTGTGCTTCTTCCAGCCCAGCGTTTCTCATAATGTACTCTGCATATAAGTTAAATAAGCAGGGTGACACTGTACAACCTTGACGTACTCCTTTTCCTATTTGGAATCAGTTTGTTGTTCCATGTTCAGTTCTAACTGTTGCTTCTTTACCTGCATATAGGTTTCTCAAGAGGCAGGTCAGGTGGTCTGGTATTCCCATCTCTTTCAGAATTTTTAAAGGTGTAATATGAAGCAAAAATTTTATAAAAGAGGGTAGTGGGATAAAGGGTAATATTTTGCATGACACATTGTTAGAAGAAAAAATTCTGAGTTATTTAAGTTTATGTAGCTAGCACCTCATAAGGGCTGAATTCAATATTCAGTATTTGTGTTCTTAAAATATGGAGGAAATAAGCTATTAAAAGTCCCCAATCTTCAATGTATCCAATTCTTCTATAATAAACTCTGAAGCTAAGGTATTAATGAAAATGAACAAATATCTGCATGGGTTTATTGACTGTCAGGGAATGTTTGACGGGAGGATTCCTACGCGCTGTCTCTCATGAGTACTTTGTCCCTCTTCAAGCGGAACAGCACGCTGCTCCCAGGGACTGAGGTCACTGTGTGAGGCAGACTGGGGTCTCCTTCAGTAAACATTCTCTTTAGGACAAAGCTGCTTAGTCTCGTTCCCCTCCTTGAGATATGGATTGTCTCCTGGCCTTGTGACTAACATTACCCCCTTGTTCCCTTGGTAACGGTTGCTGTACATTTGGTTTTCTGATCTCTATCATTCCCAAAAGAAGTTTCTTGGACCACAGCCTATATATACTCATATAAAAATCATTAAAGCACTTTTGCTCCATCAGAGCTTAGGTCCCCGGGTCTTTTTTTTCTCTCTCTCTCTCTTTCTCTCTTTTACTTTCTTATCATCAACTCTGTACCACCAGGTTCTGGCCCATTAAAGGACCCCAACAATTGACAGTCATGCAATTATTTCTATAGGCTTGTGAAAGTTACTGTCGTCTCTATTGTTAATAAAAGGGAACTAAATCTGAGAGATATTACCACACATGGCAAAAGTCTCCTGAAAGTAAGCTCAGAGCCTAGACTTAAACTTGCAGAAGGTGGTAAGAGAAAAACTAAGAGCCATATACATGGGGACTCCCATAAAGATATCAGATGATTTTTCTGCAGAAAATTTGCAGGCGGGAAGGAAGTGACATTATATATTCAATGTACTGAAAAGAGAAAATTTGCAACTTAGGATAATCTATGAAGCAAGGTTTTCATTCAGTATTGAAGGAGAGATAAAGACTTCTCAGACAACAATGCCCCCCCCCCACAAAAAAAAAGAAGGAAAGAAAGAAAGAAAATCAAAAACAGTTTCTCAATATTCAGCTGATACTAAGAGACTTGCTACAGGGTCTTCTCTATGTGAAGGACATTTTTAGTGGTAAAGAATCCACCTGCCATGCAGGAGACGCAGGTTCAGTCCCTGAGTCAGAAAGATCCCTGGAGAAGGAAATGGCAATCCATTTTTGCCTAGGAAAATCCCAGGGAATGTAGAACCTGGTGGGCTACAGTCCATACAGTCAGAAAGAGTCAGACACAACTTTCAATAAAACAACAACTGTGTGGAAAAGGAAAAGCTATAACAAAGATGAGAATGTATAGAATGTGAAAAATTCCATTTGCAAAGGCTGAAGATTAACCACTTGAATAAGCTAGTACAAATATTGAAAGACACAAATTATAAAAACGACCATAACACAATAAATAGTTGACACATAAAATGGAAGCTACAAAATATAATAGCAAAACACAAAATAAAGGGGAGAGGAATAAAAAAAATGCAGATATTTTAGAATGCTTTTAAATTTTAATGAATATCAGCTTAAAACATGTAGTTATAGTTATTAAGCTAACATATATGATCCCATAGTAACAATAAATAAAATACCCACAATACAAAAAAAAAAAAAAAAAAAAAAAAAAAACTAGAGAGAAAGGAAGACAAGCATCACTAAAATAAATAATCAAATCTCAAGGGAATAAACTAAAAGAAAAAATAAATAAAATGGAGAACTACAAAAACAGTTCAAAAACATATAATAAATAGCTATAAGTACATACATACCTATCAATAATCACTTCAAATATCAGTAGGCTAAATGTTCCAATTAAAATATATAGGGTGACTTAATGAGTGAATGTAAAAAAAAGTCTTATAACAACAACAACAACAACAAAAGACAAAGAAGGGCATTATACAATGATAAAGGGATAAACAAGGAAAAGACCATAATAATTAACATATATGCACCAAAAGTGGAACATCTAAATATATAAATCAAATATACATAGACATAAAGGGAGAAATTGGCAATAATATACTCACAGTAGATGACTTTAACAACCCACTTACATCCAAGACAAACCATACAGAAAGTTTAAAAGGAACAGTGATCATAAATGGCATATTAGACCAGTTGTAATTAACAAATACCTCTAAGACATTCCATCCAAAAACAGCAGAATAAACAGTCTTTTGAAGTGCACAAGAAATCTTCATGATGATAAATCACACGTTAGGTCAGAAAACAAGCTTCAACAATCATAAGAGGGTAGCATTTTTGTTTCAAACAATGGTATGAAACTAGAAATCAAGTAAATAAAGAAAAAAGGGAAAAGAACCAACGTAGAGAATAAACAACATATTACTATAAAAGCATTGGGTCAATGAAGAGGTCAAATATAATATCAGAAAATTCCTTGAGACAAATAAAAGTAAAAACACAACTTTTCATAATCCAGGGGATGTGGCAAAAGAACTTTTAAGAAGGAATTTTATAATGATACAGGTCTACCTCATAAAATAAGAGACATCTCAAATAAATAACCTCACCTACCATCTAAAGCAATTAAATAAGGAAGAACAAAGCACAAAATCAATAGAAGGAAGGAAATAAAGTTCAGAAATGTTATAAACAAGGATTCTGCTTCCCCAAAATGGAAAGCATTAGTGAAACAAGACCTGATTTCCCCCCCACAAGATAAACCAAATTAAGAATCATTAGCCAGATAACTTCATAATTATCAAGAAATAAATATAGGGCTCAACTAAATGAAGCAAGAAATAAAAGAGGAAAAATAACAATTGATATTACAGAGATACAAAAATTATGAAAATATTACCAAAAATGCCTAAATACAAAAAAAAAAAAAAAAAGGCAATCAGTAGTGAAATTGAATTAGTAATCAAAAAATCCCAGCAAATAAAAATCAAGGACTGGATGGATTGATTCCACTAAAATATGAGAACTAACACCTATTCTTCTCAAACTATTCAAAAAATAAAGAAGAAACACACCCAGATTTATTCTGTGAGGCCACCAGTATTCTATTACAGAAACCAGACAAAAAAAAATCTTACAAAAAACAAAACAAAAATAAACAAAATCATGTTAATGTCTCATAAATTTAAATTAAAAATTCTTAGCAAAGTATTAGTAGGCATCATCTGAGGAAAGGAAATGGCTGATAACTGAAAAAAGCTTTTGTTTGCATTAGTTTTGTATGCGTATACTCCTGTTATTCAAAAGATATGTTGATATTATTTCCTGGATATTTCCTAAACTTTTGAGCTCATGGTACTACAATAGTAGTAGTCAGAAGCAAAGACAAACTGACTATTTTTCTCTACTTTTATTTCCTCATCTATCTGGGAGTCTCATGAAACTCATGGTGTCTATCCCTCCATATCCTTTGCAAAATATAACTGAGTCTTTATTCCTCTTGTTTGATTCCCACCATCCTTCAGCAACACATCTGCATCCTATTTGACCTTGCCTTTTAATGCCTCACTTCGTCCATCCTTAAGATCTCTGTGCCAAGTCTTTTTTTTTTTTTCCCTGACATCCTGATCTCATTGCTTCTTTATCATTATTTCAGTCCCCGTTTCTACTGTCTTTCCTAGGGATCCTGAGTTCAAAATGGTCTTGTTCTTAGAATTTAATGATCTGTGTGTTTGCTGTTGTGAAATTCTTAATTTAAGTTTTGCACTGATGTTTCTTAAGAAAAATCTGACGACGCCATGATGTAGCCCCAGGGATAGGAAGCCTCCATTCTTGTTCGGGGAGAAAATTTCCTTCCACCATCATTAGGCCTATTCTGAGTTCCCCATGTTCCCATATCTTAGTAGCTCAAACTCACCAAGGCCCTTTTCTTCCTGCTCTGACTCTGGGTCCAGGGTCTACATATGGATGTGGTCAGGGTCAGGGCAAGATTAGCTGCACCACTCCTAGTCTTTTGTGGAGAAGGTCATTCTAAGAACTTGGCTGGTTAAAAAGAAAACTAGAACCAGATAATTGAGGACATCCCAGTTCCTCTTCTGTCCTTGGAATGAATGTGTTATATAATGACTTACAGGCCTTAAGTAAAATGTCAAAATAATAGCCCTATTTTCTCCTTTTTTAGCATTCTCTCAGTTCACTAGACATTGAAAATGCTGAACTCGAGGTCATTTTGTCTTTTGAACCAAAATGGTGGCCTTGATGCTCTCTAAATTGACTACACAGTAACATCTCCCTCTTGAAGAATACCTTTTCAGGCATCCAGTCCTGTCAAATCCAAGAATACCTATAGTCTCCCTTCATTTTGCTCCATCTCCACCTTTCAGTGAATTGTGGTAGAATTTCTACTCATATAATCTCACAGACTCTTTATTAAGTGGTTTTCAGCCTCATGATTATCTATAAATAAAGCTGTCTTACTTTTTGCAGCATAAATAGATTAAGAATTTTCCAGGTCTTCAAGCTATGGTTCTTTTTTTTTTTTTTTTTCCATTAAAAATTCCTTCTTTATCTTTCCTTTTTCCAGATCTTACTTTAGGAAGTCAGGATGAACCAAGCCACTCCATCAACATTTCGCTTAGAAATATTTTCAGGCAAATGAACTCATCTAATTACCCACAAGTCCTACCTTCCACAAAACACTAGATTTCAGGTCAGTGGATTCTTTACACTTTATAAAAAAGGATTTTATTTTCCTTAATTTCCAGTAATATGTTACTCATTTCCAGTCTGGACTTCCCCAGAATCACTGTTAACGTCCATATTTTTAGTATGCACTCAGAACTATTACTCAGTTCTAAAACAATTGTACAATTTAGGTATTTGAGAAATCACCACCCACTTTTTAATATCACATCATGAGGTGACATAATGAAACACTATAGAATGGGTGGCTTAAGCAATATAAATCTATTTTCTCAAAGTTTGGAGTGTGGGGATGCCAGAATGATTGAGTTCTTGTGAGAGTTTTCTTTCTGAGCTTCAGAAGGCCACCTTCTCACTGTTCCTGATATCACATGCACACACACACACACACACACACACACATACACACATGCACAGAGAGAGAGAGGAGAGAGAAAGGGAGAGGGAGACTGAACACTAGTTCATCATATCATTAGTTAGTTAGCTTGTGTCTCTTCTTAAAAAACACTACTACAATCAGAAGAACCCCAACATTATGACTTCATCTGAACCAAATTATCTTCCCAGAGACCTCTCTGCAAATATCATCACTCTTGGGGTTATGGATTCAACATAGGAATTTGGGGAGTGAGACATAATTCAACTTATAGCAAAAACTGCTAGATTTTTTTTTCTTTTATTGAAGTATAGTGAGTTTATAATATTAGTCTTTGATATACAAAACAGTGATTCATTTTTTTTAGATTTTAATGCAATTATTGTTATTACAAAATAAGTTATATTTCCCATTGCTGTGCAATATATTCTTGTTGCTTATTTACTTTCTACACAGTAACTTGTGTCTTTTAACCCTATATTCTTATCTTGCCCCTCTTGCATCTCCTATGCATAATTGCTGATTTACTCTTTATATATATGATTCTACTTCTTTTTTGTTATATACATTTATTTGTTTTATTTTTTAGATTTCCAAAATAAAGGTAGCATAGAGTATAAACCTTTCTCTGTCTAACTTATTTCACTAGGCATAATAACCACTAGACCCACTAGACCCATTGTTGCAAATGACATTATTTCATTCTTCTTATGATTGAGTAACACTTCATGGTGTACATATACCACATATTTTTTATCCATTAATATGCTGATGTACATTTAGGTGGTTTCCATATCTTGGTTATTGTAAAGAGCACTTTATGAAAATTGGAGTGTATACTTAGTTTAGAATGAGTGTTATCATTTTTTAAATATATATCCAGCAGTGGAGTTGCTGAATTACCTAACACTTCTGTTCTTAACTTTGTGAGAAATCTTCATACTGTCTTTCATACTGGCTGCACCGATTTACATTCTCACCAACAGATAACTAGTATTTCCTTTTCTCCACATCTTAATCCATATTTGCTATTTACAGACTGTTTATCTAAATCTTTTCTCACAGGTATGAAGTGATACCTCATTGTAGTTTTGATTTGCATTTCTCTAATAAGTAAAGATGCTGAGTATCTTTTCATCTACTTATTGAACATCTACATTCTTCCACCTGCTCTTTCTATCCAACAGAAAAATGTTCATTCTTTTCAAGTGCACATGGAGCTTTCTCAAGGAGAGATCACATGCTAGGTCACACACACACAAAAAAGAAACTTTCAACACATTTAAAAGGATATAAATTATATCAAGCAAGTTTTATTGACCACAACAGTATGAAATGAGAAATCAATTACAGGAATAAAAATGTGATGGATTTTCTTATGTCTATAAATGCAAAATAAGATTGCAAATGAATGTATATTCTTCATGGCACAATACCTCCAGAGAACTGTTTTATATTCCCACCACCCCACTATCTAAACCAAACAAAAACTGGAAAATCAAAATAAGACCATAGCACAAGTAACTGACAAAATATTCCATATTTTCATCTATTCTTAATTGCAGGGTTCATGAACAGTGAGCCTATATGCACACCTGCTGACTTCCCTTGCATGAGCAATTCATTATGCTTGCTAGTGAAGCAAAAAGGCATTTGTTAGATTGTTCTATATGTAATATCTTTATAAAGTTATTCTCACTTATCTATTATTTAGAATAACAAATTTATTTGGTCCTCCTGTTACTTAATTTGGTTGATTTTAATTATTCATTTAACTTAACAATAGATAACATACTGTAAGGTTATATTTGGATTTGGGGAAATTCTTTTCATTAGAGGCTCAAATAAGTGAATGAACCTCTAATTCCCCAAGTTTCCACAGGCATTCTTCATATGGAGGAAGACTGCTATATATAGTTATATAAATATAGATCACAGAACCAAAACAGCATCTTTTAAAATATTTCACTTTTCTCTTTAAATTCTTACTTGAGTGAATCATTGTTGTGCTTAATCACTGTTAAGTCATTCAGTCATGTCTGACTCTCTGTGACCCCATGGACGGCAGCCCACCAGACTCCTCAGTCCACAGGGATTCTCCAGGCAAGAATACTGGAGTGGGTTTCCATTCCTTCCTCCAGGGGATCTTCCCAATCCAGGGATCAAACTGGGGTCTACTGCACTGCAGGTAGATCCTTTATCCGCTGAGCTACCAGGGAAGCCCAGTGAATCGTTAATTAATTTTTTTTTTAACATTTACAATTGCTACAATGGTTTCCTTCTGAAACCAAGCTACGTAGAAAAGTTTTTAATGAGTACAGTTAAAATTTTAATTCTGGTTCCATGATATATGCCTCATAGTTTTGCTACTGTTAACAAGTCTGAGCTTATTCTATTCACTGTCCAACAGGCCAATAAATCAAGAAATGAGGTGTTAGGGTGGATCATGTTACATGAGTTAGAATTCAGTTTCCTTTTATACTAAAAAGGGATGGAATGTGTCTGGTTGTGCAGACTTTTTGGTGCCAGTCAGATGTCCCCACGTAGGAGATGTGATAATTATTTTTGCATCTGTCCAGGTAAGTCTGGTAACAATGTTCATTCTATGTTCTGTGACATTTTATCTCTATATGAATGAAGTGTATTATACCTTTAATAGCCAGAGCATTGAGAATGAGTTGTCCTGTGTATCTCAAGTTTTCTTTACAAAGGTACAGACCCAGACAGACTAAGCACAGGCAACAGAGGAAAAAAAAGGTTAGGGCTAAAAGATCACATCCAATATGGAGGAAGATTATTTCTTCTGTTACTATTCCCCACTGTAGGTGACCTTTCAACAATTCTGTGGATGATCAGCCTCTGGCTGAGAATGGAAATATTCCTGAGTCTTAGGCAGGGTATGAAATGCTTGTTTAGGCCCTTTATTATCACTTAGACACTCATTGAACATATATGAAAACTCCAGCACTTGGGATGAAGGTACCCAGAATACTCAATCCTATGCTCTTGATTGATTAAAGCATTTCCTTCAAAGCAAGTGGCTGTTACCAACGTAGTAAAACGAAACAGAAGAACAAAAATCATCATCATTTGCCTTGTAAGAGCCTTAGCTCAGAGGAGGAACTTAAAATCTTCTAATGGTTCACAAGATCAAGTCTGCTTTTCTTTGTTTCTTTCAGTTTCTGTAGGAGTGAATTTTACTTGGGTTTGATGAATTCATGGTTTTGACCTAATTTAGCAGAGGACTGAGTGTTCCAGAAGAACCTAGTACAGTCCTGCCCGCTTAGCAGCAAGCTGATGTTCAGACCCTTGATCTCTCCAGGCTTGAGGAGGACTCAGCCTCCAGGCTGGAAGGGGAGCATGTCAACCTGGGTTGGATAGGTGGGCCTATTGGAAGCAAATTCATGAACAGAAGTTAGTATAGTGCTAAAGTCTTAACATAGCTGGCAACTGTTAAATCTTAAGGTATCTACAAATTCTCCTGCCTGGCAGTCACTAGGAAACTATCTTTTAGCTTCATTGACTTTTTCTTTTTCTTTCCTTTTTAAAAATTTTGTTCCATTTATTTCTGCTCTTATCTTATTATTTCCTTCCTTCCACCAACTTTCAGGTTTGGTTTTATTTTATTTTTTAGATTACTTTAGGTGGCAAGTTAGATCGTTCAAAATTTTTATTTCTTACGATAGGCTTGATCATTATAAACTTTCTTAGAACTGATTTTGTTGTATTCCATAGATTTGGGAAAGTTGTGTTACTACTTTCAATTGTCTTGAGGTATTTTTTACTTCCTCTGATTTGTTCCTTGATCCATTTTTTTTTTATTAACATTTTAAGATTCAGCAATATTGTGAAATTTAGTAATATTGTAAGATTAAAGTTGTTTGATTTTTATGTCTTTGAGCTTTTTTCCAGTTTTCTTCCTATAACTGATTTCTTTTTAAATATTAATTAATTTATTTTAATTGGAGGCTAATTACTTTACAAAATCATGCTGTTTTTTGCCATACATCAACAGAATCAGCCACAGCTACACATGTCCCCCCATCCTGAACTCCCCTCTCACCTTCTTCCCTGCCCTGTCCACCTGCAGAACTGACTTTGGGTACACTGCTTTATGCACTTGCATCAAACTTGCACTGGTCATCTATTTTACATATGGTAATATACATGTTTCAATGGTATTCTCTGAAAGCATCCCAACCTCACCTTCTTCCACATAATCCAAAATTCTGTTCTTTACATCTGTGTCTCTTTTTCTATTTTGCATATAGGGTCATTGTTGCCAACTCTCTAAATTCCATATTTATATGCAATAATGTACTGTATTGGCTTCCCTGGTGGCTCAGAGGTTAAAGTGTCTGCCTGCAATGTGGGAGACCTGGGTTTGATCTCTGGATTGGGAAGATCCCCTGGAGAAGGAAATTGCAACCTACTCCAGCATCCTTGCCTAGAAAATCCAAGGATGGAGGAGCCTGGTAAGCTACAGCCCACAGGGTTGCAGAGTCGGACATGACTGAATGACTTCACTTTCTTTCTTTCACTTTATTGGTGTTTCTCTTTCTAAGTTACTTAACTCTGTATAATAGTTCCAGTTCCATCCACCTAACTAGAACTGAATCAAATGTGTTCTTTTTTTTATAGCTGAGTAATATCCCATTGTGTATATGTACCAAAACTTCCTTATACATTTGTTTGGTGATGGACATCTACGTTGCTTTCATGTCTAAGCTACTGTAAACAGTGCTGCAATAAAATTTATGGTACATTGGTCTCTTTCAATTTTGGTTTCTTTGTTGTGTATGATCAAAAGTGGGATTGCTGGGTCATAAGGCAGTTCTATTACCAGGTTTTTGTTGTTGTTGTTGTTGTTTGTTTGTTTTTAGGAATCTCCACATTGTTCTCCATAGTGGCTGTACTAGTCTGCATTCCCACAAACAGTGTAAAAGTGTTCCCTTTTCTTCACACTCTCTCCAGCATTTGTTGTTTCCAGAGCTTCCCTGAAAGCTCAATTGGCAAAGACTTTTTTTTTTTTTATGGCAGCCATTCTGACCGTCATAAAATGGTACCTCACTGTGGTTTGCATTTGCATTTCTCTGATAATGAGTGATGTTGAACTTCTCATTTGTTTGTTAGACATCTGTATGATTCTTTGGAGAAATGTCTGTTTAGTTCTTTGGCCCACTTTTTGATTGGGCCATTTGTTTTTCAGGTATTGAGTTGCATGAGCTGTTTGTATATTTTGGAGATTAATTATTTATCAGTTGTTTGTTTGTTATTATCTCCCATTCTGAAGATTGTCTTTTCACCTTGCTTTGCTGTGCAAAAGCTTTTAAGTTTAATTAGGAACAATTTGCTTATTTTTGTTTCCATTACTCTGGAACGTGGATCATAGAGGATCTGGTTGTAATTTATGTCAGAGAGTGACCTGCCTATGTTTTCCTCTAAGAGTTTCATAGTTTCTGGTCTTAATTCATTTTGAGTGTACTTTTGTGTATAGTGTTAGGAAGTGTTCTAGCTTCATTTTTTTTTATTTTTTTTTTATAGGTGATTGACAAGTTTTCCTAGCATCAGTTGTTAAAGAGACTGTTTTTTCGTCATTGTATATCTTGGCCTCCTTTGTCAAAGATAAGTTGTCCTAGGTGCATGGAATTATCTCTGGACGTTCTATTTTGTTCCATTTATCTATATTGCTATCTCTGTGCCAGTACCGTACTGTCTTGATGACTGTAGCTATGTAGTGTGGTCTGAAGTCAGGCAGGTTGATTCCTCCAGTTCCATTCTTCTTTCTCAAGATTGCTTTGGTTATTCGAGGTTTTTTCTGTGTGTGTGTGTGTTCTTACAAATTGTGAAATTATTTGTCCTAGTTCTGTGAAAAATATCACTGGTAGTTTCATAGGGACTGTGTTGAATCTATAGATTTTGGGGGGTTGGTATACTCATTTTCACTGTATTAATTCTTCCAATCCACAAATATGGTACATTTCTCCATCTATGTGTGTCATCTTTCATTTCTGTCATCAGTGTTTTATAACTTTCTACATATAGGTCTTTTGTTTCTTTATGTAAATTTATTCTTAAGTATTTTATTCTTTTCCTTGCAAAGGTGAATGGGATTGTTTCCTTAATTCTCTTTCTGTTTCCTCATTGTTAGTGTATAGGAATGCAAGGGATTTCTGAGTACTAATTTTATATCCTTCTACTTTACTATATTCATTGATTAGCTCTAGTAATTTTCTGTTTGGGTCTTTAGGGTTTTCTATGTAGAGAATATGTCATCTGTAAACTGTGAAAGTTTTACTTCTTTTCCAAACTGGATTTTTTTAAATTTATTTTCCATCTCTGATTGTTGTGGTTAGGACTTCCAAAACTATGCTGAATAGTAGTGGTGAGAGTGGGCTCCCTTGTCTTGTTCCTGATTTTAGAGGAAATAATTTCAGTTTTTCACCATTGAAGATAATGTTTGTTGTGGGTTTGTCGTATACGGCTTTTATTATTTTGGGGTATACTATGTTGGAATTCCAGTAGAGATATTTCAAATCCTAAAAGAAGATGCTGTTAAAGCATTGCACTTAATATGCCAGCAAATTTGGAAAACTCAGGGTGGCTACAGGAATGGAAAAGATCAGTTTTCATTCCAATCAAAAAGAAGGTCAATGAAAAATAATGTTAAAACTACCAGACAATTGCACTCATCTCACAAACTAGCAAAGTAATGCTCAAAATTCTCCAAGCCAGGCTTCAACAGTACATGAATTGTGAGCTTCCAGATGGTCAAGCTAGATTTAGAAAAGGAAGAGGAACCAGAGATCAAATTGCCAACAAACATTGGATCATAGAAAAAGAAAGATAATTCCAGTGGGGTGGGGGTAGGGGGAATCTACTTCTGCTTTATTCTGGAGAAGGAAATGGCAACCAACTCTGATATCCTTACCAGGAAAATTCCATGGGCAGAAGAGTCTGGCAGGCTACAGTCCATGGGATTGCAAACAGTTGGACATGAATCAGCAACTTCATACACTCTACTTTATTGATTACACCAAAGCCTGTAACTTTGTAGATCACAACAAAGAGTGGAAAATTCCTCAAGAGATGAGAATACCAGACCTGCATTACCTACCTACTGAGAAATCTGTATGCAGGTCGAGAAACATCAGTTAGAAACAGACATGGAACAACAGACAGGTTCCAACTTGGGAAAGGATTACATGAAGGTTGTATGTTTTCACCCTGCTTATTTAACTTAAAAGCAGAGTGTATCATGCAAAATGCTGGGCTGGATGAAGCACAAGCTGGGATCAAGACTGCTGGGGAAAATATCAATAACCTCAAATACACAGATGATATCACACTTATGGCAGAGAGTGAAGAAGAACTAAAGAGCCTCTTGATGAAGGTGAAAGATGAGAGTGAAAAAGTAGATTTAAAACTCAACATTTGAAAAACTAAGATCATGGCATCTGGTCCCATCACTCCATGGCAAATAAATGGGGAAACAATGGAAACAATGACAGAGTTTATTTTCTTGGGCTCAAAAATCACTGCATATGGTGACTGCAGCCATGAAATTAAAATATGCTTGTTCCTTGGAAGAAAAGCTATGATCAACCTAGACAGCATACTAAAAAGCAGAGACATTACTTTGCCAGCATAGGTCGGTCTAGTCAAAGCTATTCTTTTCCCAGTAGTCATGTATGGATGTGAGAGTTGGACTATAATGAAAGTTGAGTGCCAAAGAATCAATGCCTTTGAACTGTGGTGTTGGAGAAGACTCTTTAGAGTCTCTTGGACTGCAAGGAGATCCAACCAGTCCATCGTAAAGGAAATCAGTCCTGAATATTTATTGGAAGGACTGATGCTAAAGCTGAAACTCCAATACTTTGACGACCTAATGAGAAGGACAGAGTCATTGGGAAAGACCCTGATGCTGGGAAAAATTGAAGCAAGGAGCAGAAGGGGATGATAGAAGATGAGATGGTTAGATGGCATCACTGAACTGATGGATATGAGTTTGAGCACGCTCTGTGTGTTGGTGATGCACAGGGAAGCCTGGTGTGCTGCAGTTCATGGGGTTGCAAAAAGTCAGACACGACTGAGTGACTGAACTGAAGTGTCATGATATTGAGGCATGTTCACTCTATTCCTGCTTTCTGAAGAATTTTTATCATAAATGGGTGCTGAATTTTGTCAAAGGATTTCTCTGAATCTATTGAAATTATACGTTTTTTTTTTTTTTTTTTTTTTTTTGGTAGTTGACATCTAATCTCACTGCACTGTGATCACAAAAGATGCTTGAAATGATTTCATTTATTTTTACTTATTTTAATTACCAAGGTTAGACTTACGTCCCATTTAGAAAAAGGTGAAATTCATTTTTGGGAGGTGAAATGTCCTATAGATATCAATTAGGTCTAACTGGTCCATTGTATCATTTTAAGCTTGTGTTTCCTTGCTAATTTTCTGTTTAACTGATCTATCCATAGGTGTGAGTGGAGTATCAAAGTCCCCCAGTATTATTATGCTACTGTTAATTTCACCTTTTAATCTTGTTAGCCTTTTCCTTACCTATTGAGCTGTTCCTACGTTGGGTGTGTGTGTATATGTATATACACACTCACACATAATTGTTATATCTTCTTCTTGAATTGATCCTTTGATCATTATGTAGTGCCTTCTTTTTCTTTTATCATGGTCCTTATTTCAGTCTATTTTATATGATGTAAGTATTGCAACTCCTGTCGTCTTTTGGTCACCATTTGCATGAAGTAACTTTTTCCAGCCCTTCACTTTCAGCCCCTAGGACACACATAGTACCTATGTGTCCCTCGGTTTGAGGTGGGTCTCTTGTATACAATATATATAGGGGTTTTGTCTTTGTATCCGTTTCAGCCAGTCTTCGTCTTTTGGTTGGAACATTGAACCCATTTACATTTAAGGTTATTATTGATAAGTATTATCCCATTACCATTTATTTTGTTGTTTTGGGTTTGCTTTTCTAAACCTTTTCTGTGTTTCCTGTCTAGAGAAGATCCTTTAGCATTTGTTTAAGAGCTGGTTTGGTGGTTCTGAATTCTCTCAGCTTTTGTTTGTCTGTAAAACTTTTGCTTGTTTGTAAAACTTTTGATTTCTCCTTCGTATCTGAATGAGATCTTTGGTGGGTAGAGTAATCTTGGTTCTATGGGTTTCTCTTTCATCACTTTAAATATGTCCTGCCATTCCCTTCTGACCTGAAGAGTTTATAGTGAAAGACCAGCTGTTATCCTTATGGGGATCCCCTTGTGTGCTATTTGTTGCTTTTCCCTTGCTGCTTTTAATATTTGCTCTTTGTATTTGATTTTTGTTAGTTTGATTAGCATGTGTCTTCAGGTGTTTCACCCTGGGTTTATCCTGTTTGGGACTCTCTGGTTTCTTCAACTTGGGTGGCTATTTGCTTCCCCATTTTAAGGAAGATTTAGACTATTACCTCCTCAATTATTTTTCCATTCCCTTTCGTTTTTGTCTTCTTCTTTTGGGACTCCTTTGATTCGAATGTTGGGGTGTTTAATATTGTCCCAGAGGTCTCTGAGATTGTCCTCATTTCTTTTAATTATTTTTTTTTCTTTTTTTCTCTCTGCTTCATTTGTTTCCACTCTTCTATCTTCCACCTCACTGATTCTTTCTTTTGCCTCAGTTTTTCTATTGTTGGTTCCCTCCAGAATGTATTTATTTCATCTCCGTTATTGCATTGTTCATTATTGGTTGACTCTTCTTTATTTCTTCTAAGTCCTTGCTAAGCATTTCTTGCATCTTCTCAATCCTTATCTCTATTTATCTATAACTCCATTTTGTTTTCAAGATTTTGGATCATATTTACTATCATTATTCTGAATTCTTTTTCAGGTAGATGCCCTATCTCTTTCTCTTTGGTTTGGTTTGGTGGGGTTTTATCCTATTCTTATAACAGCTGAATATTTATCTGCCTTTTCATTTTATTTAGATTGCTGTGTTTAGGATGGCCTTTCTGCAGACTGGAAGTTCATGGTTCCTCTTAATTGTGGAGTCTGCTCCCTGTGGCTGGAGTTGGACCACTGACTTGTCAAGATTTCCTGATTGCGGAAGCTTGTCTCTGTGTTCTGGTGGGTGGAACTGGATCTCCTCTCCCTGTAGTTCAATAAATTGTCCAATAGTGAGTTTTGGGGTGTCTATGGGTTTGGTATGGCTTTGGGCAGCCCATCTTTTAATGTTCAGTGTTGTGTTCCTGTTTTGCTGGAGAATTAGCATGGTGTGTCTTGCACTGGAACTTGTTCACGCTAGGGTGGAGCTTGGTTTCAATGTAGGTGTGGAAACGTTGGGGGTGAACTCCTGTCTATTATTGTTCGTTGGAGTCAGGAGTTCTCTGATGTTTCAAAGTTTTGCATTTAAGCCTCCTACCTCTTGCTTTCAGTCCCTCTCTTAAGGTAGCCTCAAGACTTTTCCATTCATACAGTGCAGGAAATAAAACCCCCAGGTTAATGGAGAAAGACTTCTCCACAACCAGGAATACCCAGAGAGATTCACAGAGTTATATAGAGCAGAGAAGAGATAGGAGGGAGATAGAGGAGATAACGAGTAGAAAAGGGGGAGTCAGAAGTGGAGAGAACAATCTAGCCAGTAATAAAATCCCTAAGTGCTCTCCACAGACTGGAACACCCAGAGAGGTTCGCAGAGTTATGTAGAGAAGAGGTAGGAAGGAGATAGAGGTGACCTGGAGGAGATGAGGAAGAGTCAAAAGGGGAGAGAGCCATCAAGCCAATAATCAAATCCCTAAGTGAAAATAGATGCTGAAATTTTGATTCTTAAAAGTACATAACTGATAACAAATATAGAAAAGCAAATGTTAAAACCTATAATATAGGTTAGACTCTCAGAAATACAACATAAAAAGTACCAAACAAAATCAATTAAAAAATATATATATGATTTATTTTGAGAAATAGGATATTTTGGGGAAAGGTAATAGTAGGCTATAAAAATGATAGTTAAAGGAGTAATAAAGATGAACATTTTTAAAAACATTAAGAAGTGATAATAATAAAAATATATTTAGGAATTTCTTTGGAGCTGTTGTGGGCAGTGTGGGGTTAGTTCAGTGTCAGATAGTCCCTTGTTCCTGCTTGTACTAGTTCTCAAGATCTAAAGGTACCCCTCAAATGCCCAGTCTCGGTATTAGCTGCAGGGTTTTGTCAGGTGAACATATGCTCCTTGGTTTTTGTCTCGTCACAACCAAGATTTGGAGTGATGTACATTAAAGTGATGGACACCCCCTTGGCGTGTCACAGCTCTCGGGTCTTGGACAGACCATGTTATAGCTCTCAGGTCTTGAACGGACCGTGTTATAGCTCTTAGATAAATCAGTGTTACAGCTCAGTGTTACAGCTCTGTTTTATTTAGATAATAGCAGGAAAATCCATCTTCGAGGTGTGAGGGCATATAGACCCAAAGATGCGAAGAGAAGAGCACCCCAGTGCATGGGAGAGAGAGAGAGAGCGCACTTTGGTTCCTCTTTTTATATGTTTCTCTCTCCCTGGGCCTGTCCTATGTAAATTGGGCCAGCCAGGCTTTTTCTTTCCAGGTCTTTTAGCCACCGCCACCCTGGATTCTTTTACCCTATTCTAACTACCTAACATTCCCCTCTCAAGAGATGGAAGGCCCAATTCTTTGGGAATAGGGGCATTGAGGTCTTTCTGGCTACTTCCTGCTGAACTGGGATGGCGAGGGACATTGGACCTCCACCTCTTGCTAGTCTCAGGCCTCAGAGTCCTTATAGCAGTGTCCATCTAAGGGTGAGTGATATTTTCCATGGTTGGCTGTAATTTTGTATCTTTGTTGAACTGTCACTACATGTTGCAGCTTCACCTAGACAGAGACAAGACAGGTTAGACAATTGACAGTACATGAAACAATCATAAGCAGCATCAATATGACATAACAAGAACTAGTAGGGGCATTAGCCAATTTTAAATTTACATTACCAGGGTAGCTCAAGTCCCTCATAGTTTAGGGATTAGAAGATCTATCTCCTGTCTGTTTTGGAGTACTATCCGTGTCAAGCTGTGTTGGCTCTTTAGAGCTGTCCTGAGAAACCTTATCCCCAGAGACCAGATTTTGGGGTTCTTCATTAGAATGGCACTCATTTGTAGTTCCGAATAGGCATCTGAGATCTCCCAGGGGCTCAAAGGTGTATTGAGTGTCCTCTTTTGTTTTTTTCATGGCTTGACTTGTGAGTAGTAAATCCAGGAGTCATGTCCTGGCACCTTGACTGCTGTGGGGGTAGAAAGTATTACAGGGTAGGGGCCCTTCCATGTGGGCTGGAGTTGAACCTTCAGAGACCCATTTTTCCAGACTTTAATTAGGACTTGAGCCCCTGGAGCATATAGTGGTGACTCCTCAGAATCTTTTGGGTCCTGGTTCACACCGTTGTTGGAATTGTTCAATGGCTGTGGTATAAGACTGAAGGGTCTGAACCTCTGGATCTAGGAAGAGGTCATTGACATAGACAAAAGGTCTCCCATACAGCATCTCATAAGGATTAAGACCAATCTGTTCCTTAGGGGCAATATGGATACAGAGGAGAGCTATTGGTAAAGCCTCGTTCCATCCCAGGGAGGTCTCCTGGGTTATCTTTTTTTATTGCTGATTTTAAGAATTGGTTGGCTCTTTCAACTTTTCCTGAAGACTGAGGCCTCCAGGCACAATGGAGAAAAGTAATGCCAAATGTTTTAGAGACTCCTTGGGTGACCTTAGAAGTAAATGATGTCCCATTGTCACTTTGTAATGACCTGGGCAGACCAAATCTTGGAATGATTTCATGGAGCAGTTATTTTTACCACCTCCTCAGCCTTCTCAGTCCGGGTGGGAAAGACTTCAATTCATCCTGTGAATGTATCTATCATGACTAATAGGCATTTATACCCTTGAGAAACTGGCACCTGGGTGAAGTCCATCTGCCAGTCCTCTCCTGGATTAGCCCCACATCGTTGGATGGGTTGGGCCAGCTGGTGTCTTTGAGCTCCTTGGGAGTTGTTTAATTGGCAAGTGGAACAAGAGGAGACCGCTTGTTTTATAGTTGTCTGGAAACCTGTTTCTCTGAAGGACCTTTCTAGTAATCTTTGGAAGGTCTTTTCCCCTAAATGGGTGGTGGCATGTAAGGAGTTAACCAACTTCCATTGGAGGTTCCCAGGCAGAAAAAGGAGTCCCTCCTTTTGTAACCACCCCATATGATCTTGAAAGCCTTCACTCTTTGCTTTAAGAGCCTCACATTCAGTATATGAAGGAGTTTCCAGTAAATTAGTCTGTGGAACTAAGGTGGCAACACCTATTAGGTCATGGTTCTGTAATGCTGCTCTCCTAGCTGCCTGATCAGCTGATTGATTCCCTCGTGCCGCTTCCATGCTCCCTTTTTGGTGTCCTTTACAGTGGGAGACTGAAACCTCAGTGGGCAGATGAACTGCCTCCAAGAGTCTGAGAATTTGATCACCATATATGGTTGGGGACCCTCGGGTGGTCAAGTGGCCCCTTTCTTTCCAAATAGCAACATGTGCATGTAACCAGAAAGGCATACTTGGAGTGAGTGTAAATGGCTATTCTTTTTCTTTTCCCAACTCTAAAGCTTGAATCAGGGCTATGAGCTCAGCTAATTGGGCTGAAGTACCTGGTGGCAGAGACTTAGCTTCTATAATCTCAAAATTGGGGAGTACTGCATACCTGGCTCTTCTTTTTCCATCTAAGACAAAACTGCTTCCATCAGTGTACCAGATTTCCTCAGGATTGGTCAGAAGATCTTCTAACAATCGCCTCTCAGGGTTTTTTTCCAGTGGTCCAAGGTTTCTAGGCAAGAGTGAAAGGGGAGAGAGCCCTCGGGGGTACGCAGGAGGGTGGCTTGGTTAAGAACCTCACAAGGGAACATAGTGAGGTCTGGATTTTCCATCAGTATTACTTGATATCTGAGGATTCTTTGATCAGACATCCATAAATGACCTCTACCATTTAGGAGTTGTTTTATTTGGTAGCTGGTAAAAAAAATAGTTAGTTTCCCCACAAAGGAGAGTTTTAAAGCATTTTCTATCATGATTGCAATAGCTGCAAGAATTTGAAGGCAGGGAGGGCAGCCTTGGGTGGTTGAATCGAGTCTCTTGGATAAGTAAGCTACAGGCTGGGGCTCAGATCCCAACCTTTGAGTTAACACTCCCAAGGCTATTCCTTCTCTTTCATGGACATAAAGTTGGAATGCTTTTTATGAGTCTGGCAAACTCAAGGTAGGTGCTTGAGTTAAGGCTTGTTTTAGTGTAGCCTCTGCCTTCTTTTGAGGAGTTCCCCACATCGGTGGGGTTGAATCATCTCGTCCCTTTAAGCTTTCGTAAGGGCTGGACAATTAGACCATAGTTGGGTATCCAGATTCTACAATATCCAGTTAGCCCCAGGAAAGCTCACAATTGTTTTCGAGTCATGGGGGAGGGCAACTGGAGGGTTCCTTGTAACCGATCAGAGGACAGCCTCCTAGACCCATGTGTAATCTGAACTCCCAGGTAAGTGACCTTTGTCTCGACCATCTGTGCCTTAGCACGGGAGACTTTATATCCCCTTTCTGTCAAAAAGTTTAGAAACTGAATTGCATGTTGTTGAGCACGTTTTTCATCTGGAGAGCAGATTAGTAGGTCATCTACATCTTGTAATATTTTCCCATTAGGTCTAGGAGATCCCGGGTAAGGGTCTGTCCAAACAAGTGGGGACTATCTCTGAACCCCTGAGGTAATACCGTCCAAGTCATCTGTTGGTGTTTTTCTCCTGGAGCCTCCCACTCAAAGCCAAAAAGATATTGGGATTCTTTAGCCAGTGTTATGCAAAAAAAAAATGCATCTTTGTGATCCAAGACTGTAAACCACTTGGCACTGTGTGGGATTTCTCACAAGACTACATAGGGATTGGGTACTGTGGGATGGAGGGGGACTACAGCTTCATTTATGATCTGGAGATCTTGAACCATTCGCCAGATTACGTCCCTTTTCTTTACTGAGAGGATTGGGGTGTTAACATGGTGAACTGGTGGGGACCAATAGCCCACAAGCAAGGAATTTATTTATTAAAGATTGTAGTCCCTCTCGAGCCTCTCTTTTGAGAGGATATTGTTTCCGGTTTGGAAACTGAGTGGGATCTTGGAGGACAATGATGACCGGTTCAGCTTGGTGGGCTCATCCAGGAATCCCCTGGTCCCACACTTGTGGGTTAATTTTGTCTTCCCATAATTTTTGGTCCCTCTCTATTGGAGAAGGTGTAATGGATTTTTCAGTAGTAACCAAGAGCTGTAGAGCTCTAGGGGCTGAAAAGCTTCCCATCACAAAAGTGTGGTACCCAGTTTAGTGACTATGTCTCTTCTCATTAAGGGATTAGGACACTCAGGGACCACCAGAAACTGGTGGGGAAATATTTGTCCATCCCAGCAACAGAGAAGTGCTTGGGTGAATCTTTTAGTCGTTGTTTTTCCTGAGGCACTCAAAATGGTACAGGTTTGGGAGGAGACGGCTCCAGAATAGGAGATCAAGACATAGTAGGTAGCCCCAGTGTCAACCAAGAAATTTTCGGACCTACCTGCCACATCCAGTTGCACCCTTAGCTCCAGCCCCGTGATGGTTATCTGTGACAGGCGGGCTTGCTGGAGTGGGCCGCTTCAGTCGTCTTGAATTATCATGAGGGGAGGCTTGGTGCCTAACCTTGAGTCTCTTGGGTCCCAAGGGCAGAGTGCCGCCCAATGTCCCAGTTGATGGCATTTGTGGCAAGTTGTTCTAGGAGACTTGTCACGGTTAGGACACTCTTTGGCCCAATGCCCCTCCTGTCTACAGATTAGGCATTCACCTCGTGCCTTGTCCTTCAAGGAATCGGGGTGTGCCATAGGGCTTCCCTGGAGGGTGACTAGCATCTGGGCATGCCTTGTCTCCTTCTCTCCCTCTCCTAGGCCTTGGCCTCCTTCTCCTGTTCTCTATTATAAAAGGTATTGGTGGCTGTCTGGACCATCTCATCTAAAGAGGAAGCAGGGTCCTGATGCTGTAGCTGTTGTTGCATACCTCCAGGCTTCCTTTAAGACCATAGTATGTTCAGGGTCAGATAAAGTTTGACTATATGTGACCATGATGTCCTTCCATGGCCAAGGTAATATGTTGGAATGTATTTATATATTTGCCTGGGTCATCTGTATAGCTTCCCAGGTCTTGTTTGATCTGTCTTAGTTCTAAGAAGGAGAAGGGCTTATGGACCAGGGTTGGTTCGAATTCTCCTTCCGTTTCAACTAAGGGACATACTCGAGCTGGCTTTTGTGGAGGGAGTGCTCCCGGATGTGGGGGCACGTTTGGATACAAGGAAGGAACACCAGGCAACTCAGGAGCTGTGGGAGGTGAACCTTCATGGGGAGGGGGGCTGTCCTTCTCTTGGGTGCCTGTGCCTAACACCATTTGCCTAGAGGGCTCAGTTTTAGGGTGTACAACAATCCCATACTTAAGAGAGAGTTCTTTCATATCTCTTAATCAGAAGAAAATTTGGACATAGGGGACCTCTGTCCATTTTCCTTGTCTTTTGGAGAATAATTCTAATTGCAGGATAGTATTGTAATTTAAAGTCCCAGCCTCAGGTCAGTGTTCCTCGCCCCCCCAGTGGATACTGTGGCCACGCAGTGGCACAAAAGAATTTTAAATGACTCCTCCTCAGAGTTAGAGGATCGAACAGCTTCCAGTTATCAAGGATGCATCTCAAGGGCGTCTGTACAGAAGTGGATTGGTTATTTCCCATCTGAAAGACAGTCATGACAGGGAGGAAAAGGAAAAGAAAAAGAAAAAAAAAAAAAAAAAAAAAACAAATAGGCTTTCTGAAGCTTATCCTACCCAGTACTGTTGCAACCTGAGAGCCAGGCGTCCCTGGGTCAGGGTGCAGATCCCCAGGCAGACCGAGGCATGACAGCCTCCTAGAGACCAAATCCCCGGGCAGGTCAAGGTGTGACGGCCTCCTGGGGTCCCTGGGACTGGCGGATCCCTGAGCAAGTTGAGGCGTGACAGCCTTTCGAGGACCAGATCCCTAAGCAGGTCAAGGCATGATGACCTCCTGGGACCCCTGAGGCTGGAGTTTGGGCATCCCCAAGGTCTCCAGCATGACCAGTGCTAGGTAGGATTAAGGGGTTGGATATTATACAGTACTTCCCTCCCAAGGCCAGCTGTTTTCTAGTTGTCCTTCTAGAAGATTGTAAAGGCAACATTGTGGGCCTAGATGGGGCTGAGGAAAGGAGCATGAAACAGGAGGGAAGGAGGCATAGCACAACCTTTTAAAGAATAATATAGCACAAGGGCATAAGGTAAACTGATTAAAATCAGTTGGATCCAAGATGACATGTCAAATTCAAGTAAACCTTAATCCCCAATCTGTAAGCCAAAAGACACACCCAGAAGTGCCAGAGCAGTTCTAAGGAATTGTCAAAAGACAGAGGAGTGGGTGGTTCCCCAGTGGCTGGGATGACCTTCCCACTTGTTAGCGTATGAATTCACCCCGCTCACAAAACCTAGCCAAGCCACATTCCATTGCTCTTACCCTGCAGAATGGGCGCTTCTCTCTGAATCTTAACAAATCTACCTCTTACCTATCGCTTTGCTGTCACTGAATTCTTGCAATAAGACATCAGAGCCTGAGCTTCATTAGGTCCTGAAGACAGGTATCCTGGGTTTTGGTCGGGCTTGAGTCACGGGAGAGAGCTGAAGGACAGGAGGAAAAAGCAATGGGAAAAAAGTGCCAAGGAATCCCCTTCATAGCCTGCCAGAAAATCTGCTAAATTCCTGACCTGTGCTCACGGTTTTCCTTGGCCTGATTCTTGGCACAGAGAAGAGTAAGGACAGAAGAACCCCCACCGGCTTGAGTAACAGCTACTGGGCCCAGCAGATAGTGCCTTTGGGACATACCAAAGAGTAGCCTCTCCAGGGTCCCTCAATCGTGCCCACTGCCGCCCGCCTGTTCTCGGGGGGTTGAAGGAAGCAAGAAATGAGAAATTGTAAAGGAGTTAAGATTTTGTTACGCATATGTCCCTCCAGCCATAGGAGCAAGGAGCTCCTACCTTAACTGGAGGTCTTCTAGAATCTGAGGTTGAGCCGTGTGAGCTTTCTAATGAGTTCGTTTTTCCGCTATTCTGGTTTTCAACACGATGGGCCTTCCCCTGTGCTGGATTTTCTTCGCGTTCTTCTTCTACAGAGGGAGCTTCACTGAGTTTGGCTCCTGCTGTGCTTGGCCTCTTCTGAGCAGAGGTTGTTTCAGCCAGGTTAAACCCGAGTCACGGCACCATAGATGTAAGGCGAGGGTATGCTTCCCAGTTTTTGTCTCGTCACAACAAAGATTTGGAGTGACCGACATTAAAGCCACCCTCGGCATGTCACAGCTCTCAGATCTTGGACAGACCGTGTTATAGATCTCAGGTCTCAAACGAACTGTGTTATAGCTCTTAGACAAATCAGTGTTACAGCTCAGTGTTATGGCTCTATTTTATTTAGATAATAGCAGGAAAATCCATCTTCGAGGTGTGAGGGCATGTCGACCCAAAGATGTGAAGAGAAGAGCACTCCAGTATGTGGGAGAGAAAGAGAGAGCTTTGGCCCCTCTTTTTATATGTTTTTCTCTCCCTGGGCCTGTCCTATGAAAATTGCGCCACCCAGGAGTATTGTTTGTTTTACCTGAGGTCCTCACTCTGGTCCGCGGACCTTCCTTTGCTCTATTTTCATGGGTTTTTCCCTTCCAGGTCTTTTAGCCACTGCCATTCTGGACTCCTCTTCCCTATTCTAACTACCTAATAGTTTTAATCTGTTACACCTGTCACATCCAGAGCAGTTTCCCCTTCTTTGTTTAATTTTGACTTTCTCTGTTTGAAATTCTCTTCAGTGTCTAATTGCCGCCCTGGCACAAGGGGGTTAAGGTGGTCACTTATTTAGTTTACTTGTTCAGTTGTGTTGAGGAGAGGGAAGGACACTGCTGATAAATACTCCTGGCATGTGTGGGGAGTGCTCACAGTGGATGGACCACACTGGGTATGCCGCAGCCCAAGGTTGTGTGAACTTCCCAGGTCCACACTGTCTATGTTGTAGCCATGCGTTCTGGGAAACAAACTCACTCAGAAGGACAATGCAGACAATGGAGTACAGTTGATTACACCAGCGGGCCCAAGGCAGAGTCTCCTCTTAGCCAATAGCCCTGACCAGTTTTTGTGAAAACCTTATATATCCTAAGTGTATGTGCACAAACCCGCCTCCCCAAATTTCCTGACAATCAAAGTTAACCGTGATTCATACGCCTTAAGCCTAAAGAGTTAACAGTGGACAATTATCAAGAGGCTAATGGTCATACACCAATAAGCATAATAGAATGTATGATTCTATTCGGTTACACAGAAAATTAGGATATTCTTTTTGGTGACAGAGAGCCCTGGGGCTGTTCCTTCTGGAGGCCTGATTTTCCAGTTGGTATGTCGTTTCCATAGATACTGGGCATATAACTCAAAATCCACAGTCCTGCACAAGATGGAGTTCTGCTTTCAAGATAGAGCCTGTTCTGTTTCCTCCTTCGCCTAGGCTCCAGGATGTTCTACTAGAGCACTGTCCCAAGTGGGCCCTACATGTCATGCAATTCCTAGGTCTAAGCCACTTAGGTTTTTGGGTGCTATACAGGGACACAGATCCAGATGGACTGTGAGTTTTGTGCTCTTCTCAGGTCTGAGCAACTCAGGGGACTGGGTGTTTGGCAAGCACACTGTCCCAGGTGGGTCTTATTCACCTCTCTGATCCCAGCTGCTTGGTTTCCCAGGTGCTCCATGAGAGTACAGTCCCAGGTATGCTGCGTGTCTCCTCTGGGGAACTCATCTCAGGCTGTGGCACACGTGGCAGATGCTAACCATCCAGGATCCCAGGAAGGCATGGCTAGCAACTGGGAGCCTGCCCACAGTTTGTGGAAGATGAGGTCTCTGAGGCTGAGATTGCAGCAGTCCCTTGGCTCTGACTCTGGCTGTCACAGGCCTGCCTCTCTGCTATGGGGAGGGAGGACCCTATATGGCAACTGGCTTGCTCTCTTTTGGTATTCCCTCTATCCTTTGTTCTGTGAGTGTGCCAAGGGTCACTGACCATCATTAGAACCTTTAGTGTGAAAAGTCATTTATTTTTATTTATGTATTTTTAATCTCTCTGATGATTCCACGGTTTGGGTTGCTATGTCACATTAGCTTTCTGATTGTCCTCAAGGCATTCAGGCCCGGTCCCTACCCTAAGGGCCAATGATGCAGTCTGCACCTCCCTGACCAGGCCCCACTCGCTGGTGGCAGATGTGAGCATCTGTGCCACTTCTCTATCTCAGCTTGCAGATCTGGTTAAGGACATATTCTGGTTTGTTGTTGTTGCTGTTGTTGTTGTTGTTTTCCTTCCAGTTATGTTGCCCCCTAAGATTCCAAAATTCCCCACAGACACACCTATGAGGGGATTCCCTAATTGTATGGAAGCTTCTCCTCCTTCATGAGGCCATCCCCAGGAAGGGCTTCCAGCCCTAAATCTTTTGTCTCGGTTTTGGTTTTTAATATTTTGACCTACCATCTTTCAAAGAGATTGTGCTGTCTTTCTGGTAGCCTGGTGTCCTCTGCAAGTGTTCAGAAGTTGTTTAGTGAAAGTTGCTCAACATTCTAATGATCTTTTGATTAATCTGTGGGGGAGAAAGCGATCTCTCTGTCTTATTTTTCCACCATCTTGGGACCACCTCCTAATGTAATTGAGTTATAATTTTACATTGTTGTGGTTGAAAAAGATGCCTGATATTTCAATCTACTTAAATTTATTGAGACTTATTTTGTGGTCTCTCATGCAGTCTCTCCTGGAGAATGGTCCACGTAAACTCAAAAATAAACTATTTGGTGACTCTTCTGGATTGAACGTCCTATAGATGTCTACTAAACTATCTGGTCTAGTATACCATTTAAGGTCAATGTTTCCCTATTGATATCTAAACCATTGATTTAAATAAGAGTATTAAAATTCCTTACTATTATTTTATTACTGCCAATTTATTCCCTTTATGTGTGGTAATATATTATTTATGTATTTAGGAAGTCCTATGTGGAGAGAATATATGTTTGCAATTGTTATATCTTCTTTCAATATTGATTTGTTTATCATTAAGTAATCCAAGCCAGGTTTCAGCAATAAGTGAAATTCCAGATGTTCAAGTTGGTTTTAGAAAAGGCAGAGGAACCAGAGATCAAATTAACAACATCCTCTAAGTCATCAAAAAGCAAGAAGAGAGTTCCAGAAGAAACATCCATTTCGGCCTTATTGTCTATGCCAAAGACTTTGACTGTGTGGATCACAATAAACTGTGGAAAATTCTGTAAGAGATGGGAATACCAGACCACCAGACCCGCCTCTTGAGAAACCTTATGCAGGTCAGAAAGCAACAGTTAGAACTGGATAGAGAACAACAAACTGGTTCCAAATAGGAAAAGGAGTATGTCAAGGCTTTAAAATGTCACCCTGCTTATTTAACTTATATGCAGAGTACATCATGAGAAACGCTGGGCTGGAAGAAGCACAAGCTGGAATCAAGATTGCTGGGAGAAATATCAATAGCCTCAGATATGCAGATGACACCTCCCTTATGGCAGAAAGTAAAGAGGAACTAAAGAACCTCTTGATGAAAGTGAAAGGAGAGTGATGAAAAGGAGGAGAGTGAAAAAGTTGGCTTAAAGCTCAACATTCAGAAAACTAAGATCATGGCATCTGGTCCCATCACTTCATGGGAAATAGATGGGGAAACAGTGGAAACAGTGTCAGACTTTATTTTTGGGGGTTCCAAAATCACTGTAGATGGTGATGGCAGCCATGAAATTAAAAGACACTTACTCCTTGGAAGGAATGTTATGACCAACCAAGATAGCATGTTAAAAAGCAGAGTCATTGTTTGCCAACAAACCTCTGTCTAATCAAGGCTATGGTTTTTCCAGTGGTCATGTATGTATGTGAGAGTTGGACTGTGAAGAAAACTGAGCCCCCAATAATTGATGCTTTTGAATTGTGGTGTTATAGAAGACTCTTGAGAGTCCCTTGGACTGCATGGAGTTCCATGCAGTTCCAATCAGTCCATCCTAAAGGAGATCAGTCCTGGGTGTTCATTGGAATGACTGATGCTGAAGCTGAAACTACAATTACTTTGGCCACCTCTTGCAAATAGTTGACTCATTGGAAAAGACCCTGATGCTGGGAAGGATTGGAGGCAGGAGGAGCAGGAGACGGAAGAAGATGAGATGGCTGAATGGCATCACTGACTCGATGGACTTGAATTTGGGTAAACTCTGGGAGTTTGTGATGGACAGGGAGGCCTAGTGTGTTGCAATTCATGGGATCGCAAAGAGTCGGACACGACCGAGTGACTGAACTGAACTGAATGTACATTTTGTATTTTGTTATATTTGTTTAAAAGTTTATTTTGTCTGAAATGAGTTTTCTTCTTTGGCTTGTATAATGTGAATATTGGTATAACTTTGATGTTGATTTAAAAGTCCCTTAATCTTCATTATGGAAAAAAAATCCCTTTCTATGTTTGCTGTGCGAATTGGATGATTTCCACTCTTCTGAATTCTATCTTCCTTATGTATTTTTCTGTATTATCTAGTCTACTATGTATTCCCTCTAGTGTCTTTTTCAGCTAAGTTATTGTATTCTTCAGCTCTAACTGAATTGTTGGATGGCATCACCGATACAAAGGGCATGAGTTTCGGTGGACTCCGGGAGTTGGTGATGGACAGGGAGGGCTGGCATGCTGAGGTTCATGGGGTCACAAAGAGTAAGACACGACTGAGTGACTGAACTGAACTGAACTGAACTGAATATATGATATTTGTTTTTCTCTTTCTGATATATCACTCTGTATAACTAGTTCTAGGTTCATCCAACTTACTAGACTTGACGCAAATTTGTTCTTTTTGTGGCTGAGTAAAGTTCTATTGTATATATGTACAACATCATTATCTATTCATCTGTAGATGGTTAGCTAGGTTGATTCCATGTCCCGACTGTTACAAATAGTACTGCAATGAACATTTGGGTAGCATGTGACTTTTAGAATAGTAGCTTTCTCAAGATAATGTGCCCAGTGGTGAATTATATGGTATATGCAGTTCTCCATATAGTTATTCATAATGACTGTGTCAATTTACATCCCACCAACAGTATAGGAGGCTTCTCTTATCTCCATATCTGCTACAACATTTATTGTTCATTAATCTTTTGATGATGGCCATTCTGCATGGTTTGAGGTGATACCTAATTGCAGCTTTTATTTTCATTTCTTTAACAATTAGTGATGTTGGGCATCTTTGCATGTGTTTATTGGCCATCTGTATACTTTCTTTAGAAAAATCTAATTTAAGTCTTCTGCCCATTTATTGATTGGGCTCTTTGTTTTTCTAATATTGAGTCGAAGAATGTACTTATATATTTTGGAAATGAATCCTTTGTCAATTGTTTCATTTGCAATTTTTTCTCCCATTCTTAGTATTATCATTTAATCTTCTTTTGTGCTTCCTTTCTTATGCAAACAGGGTTAAGTTTAATTGGGTCCCATTTGTTTATTTTTGAGTTAGACAAGGCTATGGTCCGTGTGATCAGATTGGCTAGTTTTCTGTGATTATGGTTTCAGTGTTTCGGCCCTCTGATGCCCTCTTGCAACTCTTACCATCTTACTTGGGTATCTCTTACCTTGGACGCGGGGTGTCTCTTCACGTCTGCTCCAGCAAAGCCCAGCCGCTGCTCCTTACCTTGGACGACGGTCGGGTCATGGTGGAGAGGTCTGACAGAATGTGGTCCACTGGAGAACGGAATGGCAAACCACTTCAGTATTCTTGCCTTGAGAACCCCATGAACAGTATGAGAAGGCAAAATGATAGGATAATGAAAGAGGAACTCCCCAGGTCGGTAGATACCCAATATACTACTGGAGATCAGTGGAGAAAGCACTCCAGAAAGAATGAAGGGATGGAGCCAAAGCAAAAACAATATCCAGTTGTGGATGGGACTGGTGACAGAAGCAAGGTCTGATGCTGTAAAGAGCAATATTGCATAGGAACGCGGAATATTACATCCATGAATCAAGGCAAATTGGAAGTGGTCAAACAGGAGATGGCAAGAGTGAATGTTGATATTCTAGGAATCAGCGAACTAAAATGGACTGGAATGGATGAATTTAACTCAGATGACTATTGTATCTACTACTGTGGGCAGGAATCCCTTAGAGGAAATGGAGTAGCCATCATGGTCAACAGAAGAGTCCGAAACACAGTACTTAGACGCAATCTCAAAAACGACAGAATGATCTCTGTTCGTTTCTAAGGCAAACCATTCAATATCACGGTAATCCAAGCCTATGCCCCAACCAGTAATGCTGAAAAAGCTGAAGTATAATGGTGCTATGAAGACCTACAAGACCTTTTAGAACTAACACCCAAAAAAGATGTCCTTTACATTATAGGGAACTGGAATGCAAAAGTAGGAAGTCAAGAAGCACCTGGAGTAACAAGCAAATTTGGCCTTGGAGTACAGAATGAAGCAGGGCAAAGGCTAATAGAGTTTTGCCAAGAGAACGCACGGGTCGTAGCAAACACCCTCTTCCAACAACACAAGAGAAGACTCTACTTATGGACATCACCAGACGGTCAGTACCATAATCAGATTGTTTATATTCTTTGCAGCCAGAGATGGAGAAGCTCTATACAGTCAGCAAAAACAAGACCAAGAGCTGACTGTGGCTCAGATCATGAACTCCTTATTGCCCAATTCAGATTTAAACTAAAGAAAGTAGGGAAAACCACTACACCATTCAGGTATGGCCTAAATCAAATCATTTATGACTATACAGTGGAAGTGAGAAATAGATTGAAGGGACTGTCTCTGATAGACAGAGAGCCTGATGAACTGTGGACAGAGGTTTGTGACATTGTACAGGAGACAGGGATTAAGACCATACCCATGGAAAAGAAATGTAAAAAGGCAGGATGGATGTCTGAGCAGGCCTTACAAATAGCTGTGAAATGAAGAGAAGCAAAAAGCAAAGGAGAAAAGGAAAGATATTCCCATTTGAATGCAGAGTTCCAAAGATCAGCTAGGCGAGATAAGAAAGCCTTCCACAGTGATCAATGCAAAGAAAAAAAGGAAAACAACAGAATGGGAAAGACTAGAGATATCTTCAAGAAAATTAGAGATACCAAGGGAATTTTTCATGCACAGATGAGCTCAATAAAGGACAGAAATGGTATGGACCTAACAGAAGCAGAAGATACTAAGAAGAGGTGGCAGTAATACACAGAAGAACTGTTCAAAAAAGATCTTCAAGACCCAGATAATCATGATGGTGTGATCACTGACCTAGAGCCAGACATCCTGGAATGTGATGTCAGGTGGGCCTTAGAAACATCACTATGGACAAAGTTAGTGGATGTGATGGATTTCCCGTTGAGCTATTTCAAATCCTGAAAGATGATGGTGTGAAAGTGCTGCACGCAATATGCCAGCAAATTTGGAAAGCTCAGCAGTGGCCACAGGACTGGAAAAGATCAGTTTTCATTCCAATCCCTAAGAAAGGCAATCCCAAATAATGCTCAAACTACCACACAATTGCACTCATCTCACAGGTTAGTAAAGTAATGGTCAAAATTCTCTAAGCCAGGCTTCAGCAATACGTGAACCGTGAACTTCCAGATGTTCAAGCTGGTTTTAGAAAAGGCAGAGGAACCAGAGATAAAATTGTCAACATCCACTGGATCATTGAAAAAGCAAGAGAGTTCCAGAAAAACATATATTTCTGCTTTATTAACTATGTCAAAGCCTTCGACTGTGTGTATCACAATAAACTGTGGAAAATTATGAAAGAGATGGGAATACCAGACCACCTGGCCTGCCTACTGAGAAACCTGTATACAGTTCAGGAAGCTTTTTTTTTTTTTTTTTTTTTTTTTAGTGTTTTATCCCCCCACTCCAAGGGTTTTATTTTGATCTTTTATTTAGAACATATTCCTCTGTTTTATAATTTTGTTTAATTTTCTGTAGTCGTCTCTTGAATTAGTTCAAACAGTAACCTTTCTTGTTTTTGAAGGAATGTTTTTGTGTAGGAGCATTCCTATTCCTACTTCTTGTGACTGGTGGGTTTGGCGAGAGGACTGGTACTGATTTGAGTCAGGGTTAGGTCTTCACTCAGAGTATTAAAAGCTGGTGCTTTTGCAGAGGAAGTCTGAAGCTCATTGGGCTAGAGTGGAGCCTAGAATTGGAAGTAGCTTTTTCCAGGTTGAGCTTCAGACTCTCTCCTTTGTGGAGATGTTGCAGCTGAAACCAGGCTGGGGCCATGAAGGAGAGGGCATGGGAGACTGGATAGAATGCCAAAAGCTTTTCAATCTTTTATTTCTGTGCTGGGATTTGGAGTAAGTCTGTCCATGGATCGTTACAAGTAGAGTTTTGGTTTCCTACAGATATCCAGAATTCCAGGTTGAGTCCCACTTATTTTCAAATCAGGTTAAGTGTTCTCATCTTCCTGTGCTAGTCTCCAGGGCTTGGATGTCCAGTGTGTGGCTTAAACCTCTCAATCTTTAAGGAAGACCTCAGAGTTTTTGATATTTCTTTCCTTTCTTGGGTTGTCTTCCAGGGTATGGGGCCTGACTATTTTGTTTGACTTTGCCTTTCACCCATCTTGACACATTTTTTCCCCCATTATATCCTTAATTGTAGAAGGGCTGTATACTCAGTTGTGAAGAAACCTGCTAGTTTTCACTCTTTCTCAGAGATTTATTCCACATGTAGTTGTAGTTTTGGTATATTCATGGTTGGAGTTGGACACAAGGTTTTCCTACTCTATCATCTTGATCCTGCCTTTAATAATACCCTATTTTACTGCTAAAATTCAAAGCCAATGTTAGGTTGTAACTAGTTCACAAAGGGAATTCAATTTTTGCATGGATTTTTATAAGAAAATAAATTATCAGTCATCACATGTTGTAAATATTATTTCCTTCAGGATTATAAGATTTTAATTACAATAAAAAATAAGAATCAAATCCAGTATATGAATTTCTCATGGAGAAAGCTTGGCATTGAATTTTGGGGTGGATGTTGAGAAAGCTTGCTTAAAATGCAATCTCAGGTTTCATCAAAATCCTCAAATGCTTTATAGCCATGGTAGTGTTTGAAAGGCATTGTTAAATCACCTTGCAGAAACAATTATCTACTTTATCTATAACTAAGATGATGACTAATGAACCTGTTTAACTAGAAAACAAACATTGAAATGAGCATGTAATAAAAAAGTTGATTTGATTTAAAAAGATAATCTTTCTTTCAATAATTTTTTTTGTAATATATATTCAAATCATTAGCGAATGAAGAGTTCAAAACACATTCTTATATTTTAAGTACTTCTGTTTAAGATGATAAAATACTTGGGCTTGCCTTTATTTAAAGTTTTAAAAGAGGTTATACTTTTTAGATGTCTTTTAATTTAGCTTAAAAATATCATCTAAAAATTGTGTTCATATGAAATGATTGTTCAGTGGTGAATTTCAAAAAGATAGTTAGCTATAATTAGGAAGAAAATTTTAAATGTTCCATCTTGACCATAACACTATCTTTTCTAGCTTTTCATTATTCACACCAAGTATCATCATGAAAATTAATTTTTCAATGTAACAGAGATAAATGAGCCAACATAGAACAGACAGAACTATCTTCCGGTTCTTAGGAGGGAAACTGTCTCATTGCCCTATTATATCAGTGACAAAAATGTCTGGACTTTATGAACATCACTTTCCTTCTTCTTTTTTTTTTAATATTAATGACAAAGTGATTTAACTTCAAAAGTAGTTTCAAGAAAGTGCTTAAAAAGTACTTCCAAGGTTGAAAACTGAAAATAAAACTAATCAAATAATCTGAAAGATTTGGATAGTTTATGCATGCTAAAGGATATTATTAACATTAACTTGAAAAATGTAATTTAAATAAAGCAATTTGATAAGTAACAATATTTGTATTTTACATATAAAATACCTATTTGGGAAATATCTAGTAGCATAATCAAACATACTCTCTCATTGTAATAATGCATTTTAGAGGGTATCCTACTTTGAGGTCAAAGTCTATAAATTTTTTAGATTTAGGTAGTGAGGGAATAAATGATAAATGTATGTTGAGACATCATAGACTCTACTTTCATAAAGCACTGATATGCTTTCTGGGAGAAAACTTACTTAAAGGAAATTGCAAACACAGTCAAAGAATTCATTTCATTATCCAAGTCTTGGATATCAGAAGGGATGATGATTCTTGGCAACTGTCATTAATATAGGCCACCTGTCTAGTTTGTGGAATTATGTTTAGATCATATAGAACTATTTTAGAAAATTGTTTAAATTAAAAATTGATAAAGCATTAAAGGAAAAGCAGCAATGTACTGCTGATTTTATTTAATCATACCCATACAACTGGTAATTATTCTCATATATAATGAGTATAATTCAAAACTGTGCAAACCACAGAAGACCTTTGTAGTTGGTAATCAGAAGTTTCCACATTAGTGGAACATTTTCAGTGGAGAATAGTGAGAGGCTGTGGTGAAAAGTCAAAGAAAATCATTATTCTTTTCATAATGAATATTATAACAAGTCATAATATTAATAGCTACATGTCTATTAGCTACATGTCTAAAGATGCTCTGTAGTAGCTGTCTGGACTTGTACATCAGTGCTAGTAAGAAGGGTCATTGATTGTGTTTGGTTTAAGGAAATGTAATGGAAAGTGAATAAAATACAATAGTTATTAATAATAAGATTAAAATGTGCCCACAAGTTGGTTAAGCCATCAGAAATATTTTTAATCATGCTATTAAAAATAAACTGATTCCCAGTTCATGAATGAAAAAGAGTATTAGACTGTTTCTGAGTGGATCACTATTATTACTCTGGTGGTAGTTGACTGAAAGGAAACAGAGAGAAACTGTCACTTGTCCATGCTTGCTATTTAAAAACATGTCTCTAACACACACCTCTGCACACCCATAGACACTCACAGGGACATGAATGGGGCAAATTTTAAGGTAAATGTGAGCTATTTCTATCAATCAGTTCAGTTGCTCAGTCATGTCTGACTCTTTGTGACCCAAAGGACTGCAGCATGCCAGGCTTCCCTATCCATCACCAACTACCAGAGCCTGATCAAACTCATGTTCAACGAGTTGGTGATGCCATCCATCCATCTCATCCTCTGTTGTCCCCTTCTTCTCCTGCCTTCAATCTTTCCCAGCATCAGGGTCTTTTCCAATAAATCAGTTCTTCACATCAGGTGGCCAAAGTATTGGAGCTTCAGCATCAGTCATTCCAATGAATATTCAGGACTGATTTCATTTAGGATGGACTGGTTTGATCTCCTTGCAGTCCAAGAGACTCTCAAGAGTCTTCTCCAACATCACAACTCAAAAGCAGCATTTCTTTGGCACTCAGCTTTCCTTGCAGTCCAACTCTCACATCCATACAAGACTACTGGAAAAACCATAGCTTTGACTAGATGGATATTTGTTGGTAAAGTAATGTCTCTGCTTTTTAATATGTTGTCTAAAGTGGTCATAACTTTTCTTCCAAGTAGCAGGTGTCTTTTAATTTCATGGCTTCAGTCACCAATTACAGTGATTTTGGAGGTCCACCCCACCCCACAGACACAAAATAAGAATAATAATGTCTCTCACTGTTTCCACTGTTTTTCCTTTTATTTGCCATGAAGTGATGGGACAGGATGCCATGGTCTTAGTTTTTTTTAGAATGTTGAGTTTTAAGCCAGATTTTTCACTCTCTTCTTTCAATTTCTTCAAGAGGCTCTTTAGTTCTCTTTCACTTTCTGCCATAAGGGTGTTGTCATCTGTATATCTGAGGTTTTTGATATTTCTCCTGGCAATCTTGATTCCAGGTTGTGGCTCATCCAGCCCAGCATTTCACATGATGTACCCTGCATATAAGTTAGATAAGCAAGGTGACAATATACAGTCTTGATGTGCTACTTTCCCAATAGTCCATTGTTACATGTCCAGTTCTAAGTGTTGCTTCTTGACCTGCATACAGATTTCTCAGGAGACAGGTAAGGTGATCTGGTAATTTCAGTTATTTCTATACCCCACGCCTTACTGAAATTCATCTTATAAAGTGACAGGACTTAGATATTTTCAATAATAAATGGCACATTTTTGAAAACCCAAGCAAATATGAGAACCATGACAATTTAGTAATTTGATCATGATCACAGAGAAGGTACAAAAAAGTGGTCCCCTGAATTTCACCCCCAGAATTTTAGAGGATAGATGCTTAAGCTGGTGCTGCTAAGTCGTTTCAGTCCTGTCCGACTCTGTGCGGCCCATAGACTGCAGCCCACCAGGCTCCTCCGTCCCTGGGATTCTCCAGGCAACAATACTGGAGTGGGTTGCCATTTCCTTTTCCAATGAATGAAAGTGAAAATGAAGTCGCTCAGTCGTGTCCAACTCCTAGCGACCCCATGGACTGCAGCCTGCAAGGTTCCTCTGTCCATGGGATTTTCCAGGCAAGAGTACTGGAGTGGATTGTCAATGCCTTCTCCAAATGCTTAAGATAGCATCTTATTTATTTGTTCCTCTGGGTCTTCCTTCATGAGTAAGCTAGAGATGTTTTCCACCATTGGCCTGATGTAATTGAACTGTATTAATTACTCAGTCATGTCTGACTCGTTGTGTGACATGGACTAGCCAGCCAGGTTTCTATGTCCATGGAATCCTCCAGGCAAGATCATTGGAGTAGGTTGCCATTCCCTCCTCCAGGGTTATAACTGAGTACCGACATGCAAGTAAATAATAATAATAATAAATGAATAATGATAAGTCCTACACTTAATCTCAAAATGAAAACTGCTTTCTCAGTCCTATGAGGTAAAATCTGAAAACTGAGAGGCACCATATATAGACCCAGATTAGCAAATAAAGCTAACATGTGTTAGAAAGTCCTTTTCTGTCAGGAAGCATTTAACAAGAGGCTTCCTGTGTGCTGTTCTGGATCTGTCAGGAATCCTCTGGCACTTACAAATTCCTGAATATTCAGAAATTAAGAGGAGAGGCACGCCTTTCCTGGGGCTGAGGAATCCAGGCATTTCTCATTATGGTGATAAGTACCCTCTTCCTTTTCATGAACCATATGATAAAAAATGATTGCTTGCAAGTCTCTCTTTGATAGGGATCGTCTTATGTTTTGTAAGTCTGGAATTTTAATCTTTATCTTTGCTGACAATAACTACCTTGTAAGACAGTATATATACCCACATCATGTTGATTAAAACACCTTTGCTCCATCAGAGCTTGGGTCCCTGCATCTTTCTTTCCTTCTCTCTCTCTTCTCAGGCTAATTCCTTGGAGCACGGAGGCCCGCTAAGCTCACTTTCCTGCCCAGGCTTCTAAGACCCTCTTGAGATGGCACACTGTGCCTTCACCCACCACCCACTCAAGAGGGCGCCTGGTGCCTACGTGCAGCAGTGCAAGCTCTAAGAACAGATTTATTGGCTCTCCGTGTAAACCAGGGGATATCAGCCTTTTTCTCTCTCTTACTTTTTTATCGTCAACTCCAGACCACCAGGTTCCAATCCATTAAAAGACCAACACTTTTCAAAATTGGATTAAAGCTTTTGGCTTCTTAGCTCAACTCATTTCTCCTACTCTTCCAACCAGGATTTTCAATATGTCAAAATCCAGGATTAAACCATTCCCATTAAGCAAACAAACATGCCTTGCCAGATACTTTACACATACAGAGTATTCACAAAATAAACACACAAAAATATAGGAAGGATCTTATACTTCAGAATAAGAAATTCCCTGATTTAAGCAAATTAATGGAAAAAGGCCAAGAAAAATTTTAATTTAAAATTGAGACACAAGAACAAAAGATCAATGAAATTTAGTTCCGATTAACTAAAACTAAACATAGTTTCCGTTTTCTTTTATTTCTCGGAAAATAAATGGAAAATAAGGAAAGCCAGAATTGAAAGCCACATAGAAGAAACAAAATTGGATACTGAGTACTGAGAAGACATTTTTTTTTCATATAAGAAAAATAGCAGGCTATTAACTAAAAGATAAAGATTATAGAGATTAGAAAGAAGAGCATATCATCACATATGCTTTGTGTTGGCTGAGTTTCTTCACTTTTGAAAGGAAACCTGAGAAGGAAAGGTCCCAGGAAGTTGACACGTCATCAGGTGCCTCTTTAACTCATAATCAATATTCTACTACTGGAGGTTCAGTATTGGTCTTCTTACATTGTATATTGGGCATGCAGAGGTAGCAGCAAAATCACTAGTACTGACTATTGGACCCATAATTAGCTTCCATCTGACATCATGACTCCTCTGTCCATTGCATCAATTGTTGGATGATCAACTGATGGATGATTAAGGGACATTTAGCCTATTTCATTGTTCAATGCTTCTTTCATGATGGAAGCTTTCTGGTGAGAATTAATGAGTGATTAAAAAGAAAGAAAAAAAGAAAAAAACCTTCATTCTCATTTCTTTATGTCATTGACACACCTCTACCCAGACCTTTGTGTCTTCAACCTTCCATATCATTTCCCTCTAAAACCCTGATCAAATGATTAGGCCACTGGCATTGCTGGGAATTAGTATAAAATTTTTCTTTTGGTTTTTCTGCAAAAGATGGATGACAAACTGTCCTATTTGTAGGCAGAAAGATTTTCTCTCTTCACTGTCACTATGATGCATCCACTGTACATTTTAATCTTGCAATCATATCCAGGTACCAATCTCCACTTTTTTTTTTTTCCTTATTATTCAACTAGTTATATAGGACCTTCTGTACAGTATCAGATTTGAGGTGGGATAGGGGTGTGTATTAGTTTCCTATGGTTGATGTAGCAAACTAACCCAGGCTTGGTTGGTTAAAACAACAGAAGTGCATCTTCTCAGTTTTAGACACCAGAAGTCCAAAATCAGTTTAACTTGCTGCTCACAGGGCAATATTCCCAGTAGAGGCTTAAGAGGAGATTTTAGTCTCTTCTTCTTCCAGCTTCTGGTGGCCACTATCACTTCTTGACTCATGGCTATGTCATTCCAACCACTGCTTCTATGGTCAAACTTCCTACTCCTGTTCTTTGTCAAATCTTTCTCTGCCTCTCTCTTATAAGGATTTGCTATACACAATATAACAATGTGTTTTCATCTCTTCATTTTCTACTAACTGGATTGTCCTATGAAAAGGCAGTTTAGTGAGAGAAAGCTTATAAAAGCAAATTATTATTATTAAATAATCACTTCCACATATGCTTACCAATTTGATGAATTCACCAGCCCTGTTCTTAGTCAGAAGTGAGAAAGACAATTTTATATAAAAACAGAAAGTGTAAGATGAAAAACAATTACAAAAATTAGGCTATTTTCAAGAATCATGTGTGCTCTATCCAATTATTGCTTATTGAGACTCTTAGTTAAAAAAAAAAAAAAAGAAAGAAAAAAGTACACTTCTAAGTCCAAGGACCCACAAAGGTGAATACCAAATATATATCGCTTGCCTTTAAAGAATTTATTAGAATTGATTATATATCAGGGAGTAATGAGTAATAAATAATGGCTCCTGATGTTTTGAATGATCCTGAGTTCTATAATTTTAAACCAACCAAACCACCACTTAGAATAGAAAGTAAGTGGTGAATTGATTTCTAAGCACATGCCATATACTTAGTATTCTATTAACAATGTTGCACTCTTAATCACATATATCCCAACTTTCACATTATCAGGACCTCTGTTTACCTTATGGGATTCTGGCTCTCAATAGATGTACTGGGCTTAGTGACCAAAATAGTGTGTGTGGGTGTGTATGTGTGTGCCTATTGAGAGAAAAAAGAATAAAAGAGTGTCAGGAAGATAGAACTTAAGATATTTTTAATTTTACTATTTATTTGAGAAAGCAAATTAACTGGGAAACTGTTGGTTGGCCCTCTGAGTTAAGATGGTAACTTTTAACTCCTGTTTGGTGTTCTTCAGTTGCTCAGTCATGTCCGACTCTTTGGGACCCCATGGACTGCAGCAACCAGGCTTCTTTGTCCTTCACCAATCCTCCAGAGCTTGCTCAAACTCATGTCCATTGAGTTGGTGATGTCATCTAGCCATCTCATCTTCTGTCGTTCCCTTCTCCTTCTGCCTTCAATCTTTCCCAGCAGCAGTTTCTGTTCTAATGAGTTGGCACTTCATATCAAGAGACCTAAGTATCGGAGCTTCAGCTTTAGCATCAGTTGTTCCAATGAATACTAAAGATTGATTTCCTTTAGGATTGACTTGTTTGATCTCCTTTTTGAGAGACTCTCAAAAATCTTTTTCCAATACCGCAGTACAAAAGCATCAATTCTTCAGCGCTCAGCTTTCTTTATTGTCCAACTCTCACATCCATGCATAATTACTGGAAAAACCATAGCTTTGACTATGTGCCAGTTTTTGTTGGCAAAATAATGGCTCTACTTTATAATATACTGCCTAGGTTTGTCATAGCTTTTCTCCCAAGGAGAAAGTGTCTTTTAATTTCATGGTTACGGTCACCATCTACAGTGACCTTGGAGCCCAAGAAAATAAAGTGTAACGGTTTTCATTGTTTCTCCATCTATTTAACATGAAGTGATGGAAATGGAAGCCATGATGTTAGTTTTTTGAATATTGAGTTTAAAGTCAGCTTTTTCACTCTCCTCTTTCACCTGCATCAAGAGGTTCTTTAGTTCCTCTTTGCTTTCTGCCATAAGGGTGGTTTTATCTGCACATCTGAGCTTATGATATTTCCCCTGACAATATGATTCCAGTTTGTGCTTCATCCAGACCAGCATTTCACATGGTGTACTCTACATATAAGTCAAATAACCAGGGTGAAAATATATAGTCTTGATGTTCTCTGTTCCCAATTTTGATCCAGTTAATTGTTTCATGATTGGTTCTATTTCTTCTTGGCCTGGATATAGTTTTCTCAGGAGGCGGGTCAGGTGGTCTGGTATTCCCATCTTTTTAAGAATTTTCCACAGATTGTTATGATCCACACAGTCAAAATCTTTAGCATAGTCAATGAAGCAGATTTAGATTTTTTTCTGGAATTCTCTTGCTGTTTCTATGGTCCAGTGGATGTTGGCAATTTGATCTCTGGCTCCTCTGCCTTTTCTTAATCTAGCCTGAACATCTGGGAGTTTTTGGTTCATGTATTTTTGAAGCCTAGCTTGGAGAATTTTGAGCTTCACTTTGGTAGCAGGTGAAATGAGTGCAATTGTGCGATAATTTGAACATTCTTTGGAATTGCTTTTCTTTGGGAATGGAAAGAAAACTGATCTTTTGCAGTCCTGTGATAACTGCTGAGTTTTCCAAATTTGCTGGCATATTAAGTGCAGCACTTTCACAGCATCATCTTTTAGGATTTGAAATAGCTCACCTGGAATTCCATCAACTCCACTAGCTTTGTTTGTAGTGATGCTTCCAAAGGCCCACTTGACTTTGCTCTCCAACTGTAGTTGAGTGATCACACCATCGTGGTTATCTGGGTCATGAAGATATGTTTTCTATAGCTCTTCTGTTTATTTTTGCCACCTCTTCTTAATATCTTCTGTTTCTTTTAGGTCCATACAGTTTCTGTCCTTTATTGTGCCCATCTTTGTGTGAAATATTTCTTTGGTATTGCTAATTCTCTTGAAGATATCTCTAGTCTTTCCCAGTCTGTTGTTTTCTTCTATTTCTTTGCATTGAACACTTAAGAAGGCTTTCTTATCATTTTTGCTCTTTGGAACTCTCCATTCAGATGGTTATATCTTCCCTTTTCTCCTTTGCCTTTCTATTGTTTTCTCAACTCTCTGGAAAGGCTCCATAGACAATCACTTTGCCTTTTTTGCATTTCTTTTTCTTGGAGTTGGTCTTGATCACCAACTCCTGTACAATGTTACAAACCTCTGCCCATAGTTCTTCAGGCACTCTGTCTATCAGGTCTAATCCCTTGAATCTATTTGTCATTTTCAATGTATAATCATAGGGATTTGATATAGGTTATAGCTGAGTGACCTATTGGTTTTCTCTAGTTTCTTAAATTTAAGTCTGAATTTGGCAATAAGGAGTTCGTGATGTGAGCCACAGTCAGCTCCCATCTTGCTTTTGCTGATTTAATAGAGTTTCTTCATCATTAGCCACAAAGTTTATAATCAATCTGATTTTGGTGCTGACCATCTGGTGATGTCTTTGTGTACAGTCATCCCTTGTGTTGTTAGAAGTTGGTGTTTGCTATGACCAGTATGTTATCTTGGCAAACTTTATTAACTTATGCCTTGCTTATTTTTTTACTCGAAGGCCAAATTTGCCTATTACTTCAGGGATCTCTTGATTCCTACTTTTGCATTCCAGTCCCCTATGATGATAATAGCATCTCGTTTTTTGTTTTAGTTATAGAAGGTCTTGTAGGTCTTAATAAAACCATTCAACTTCAGCTTCTTCAGCATTACTGATTGGCCGTAAACTTGGATTTCTGTGATATTGAATGGTTTGCCTTGGAAACGAACCAAGATTAATCTGTGGTTTTTGAGACTGCTTGGTCTCTTGTTCACTATGAGGGCTACTCCATTTCTTCTAAGAGATTCTGGCCCACAGTAGTAGATATAATGTTTGTCTGAATTAAATTCACCCATTCGGGTCTATTTTAGTTCACTGATTCCCAAAATATCAATGTTCATTCTTGCCGTCTCCTATTTGACCATTTCCAAACAGTTCCCATTTAGTTGTCCATAATTTAAAATACATTAAATATTAAATTAATTTCAATATTATTTAAGAAATAGTATTAGAAAAATATTATCTGAATAATATAAATTATTTTTATAAATAAGAATAATTATTAATATTTTATTATTTTATAATTATATAATAAATTATATTGTAAACATAAATTATATTATACATTTTAAATTTATTTATTGATTATTTATTTTAAATTTATTATAATTATTTTATAAATTATATTCAAACATTAATATATTTATAAATTATATTTATAATATTATAATATTAATAATAAATACTTATTAATAGCTTGGTATTCAACTTGGAAATAACTCAGAAAAAAAATTACATTTTAAAACACAACCATGATTTTGTTCGTTTTGACCAGGTTGTGTTTAAAACCAAACACATGAAGTAATTCATAACAATAAATACAGGGCTGTAAGTTCAGTGTGTTCTTTATACTTCCCACCAGGGGGAATGAAAAAAAAAATTAGGCAATGAATTGTTTTAATTTTCAGTTGCCAGTGATGCATACTACATAAGTTAAACACTTAACATTACTTCAGAGTTATTTGGTGTATATTTCAGGTAGCTCCAAGATCTGCTTACTGCTCTTTGAATACATTTTTCATTCACCATTTATTGAGTAATCTGATGTCACAGCATTTGATGAAATCGGTCAAGGATAGAATTAAAGAAAATGCTACATTTCTTACCCCTTAATAATAGGTTACAAAGAAACCAAGAAATTCTCTAAATTATATTCTATATACCTGGTAAGAACTATTAAAGTAATTATTTTCATAATATTCACTGAGGATGGGGTTGCTCTAAAGGATTTTCATTACATGCTTTGTATTTGCATACTTTAAAGCCATATGTGTTTACATGACATTAAAACAAAAAAGCACAATTTTACATATGATGATGTAAGTTTCCATGTTATTCTTTCTATACATCTCACCTTCTTCTCCCCTCTCCCCATGTCCATAAGTATGTTCTCTATGTCTATTTCTCTATTGTTGCCCTGTAAATAAATCCTTCAGTACCATTTTTCTAGATTCCATATATATGTCTTAAAATATGGTGTTTATCTTTCTCTTTCTGAATCACTTCACTCTGTATAATAGGTTATAGGTTTTTTTATATGGCTTAGGAAACTCAGACAGGGGCTCTGTATCAACCTACAGGGTTGGGATGGGGAGGGAGATGGGAGGGAGTTTCAAAAGTGAGGGGATATTTGTATACCTATGGCTGATTCATGTTGAGGTTTGACAGATAACAGCAAAATTCTGTAAAGCAATTATCCTTGAATAAAAATAAATTAATTTTAAAAAGCACAATTGGTGTTTACAACTAATCTTAATTGATAAGTATTATATAATGATGTATACTTAATATTTCACATGTTATCATAAATATTTAGATTAACTTTATACAAAGGTATTATTATGCATATTTAATACTCATTTTTAAAATAAGGTTCAAAATAAACAAATTTCCATAACATGTATATATTTATCTTTGCAACTTTGTTTTTAGATTTGAATTGACAATGTATCTCATTTTAACTGATTTTTGTTGTTATTTTCTGACATCAGACTATTTGGACAAGAACAGGATTTGCAGGAAGCACAGTTCAGATGACAAAATCCATACTATGAAAGAAGCACAGTGTTGTTGAGTTTTAAGTGAGTTTTTCACTCTCCTCTTTCACTTTTATCTAGAGGCATTTTAGTTCTTCTTCATTTTCTGCCATAAAGCGAGGTGTGGTATCTTTTTTTCTCCCTTATTAAAACAGTATGGAAGTGGTGCCATTATTAGCTAAGATAAGCAAAGCCACCTCATTTATTTCATAGCTCTGAGAGTTATGAGCAATTCCATGTATCTTAAAGATTAGTTGAAGTGAATGGGATCGTCATATCATTGTGTAATTTAGCTGTATGTAGATTCATCTGTCCCTTGCTACTTTGAGTGATGCATTGGCACTTTACAAATATATGTGTGGCTTTGGATTATCAAGAGCTATGGTATAAATTTGAGTTTAAAGACAGCCGTCTTAATTTAAATATTGTTCATACCTTCTGTTATTATGAGGCTGGAGTCATAGGAATGAAGAATTGCATCAAGAAGAATTTTAAGTTATCCCAAAGAACAAATGCATTTCCTTTGTTCTTAATGGAGAGCATAACATCAGAATCTGGAAGCAGGCATTTTTTAAAAACTTACTTTTGCCAATTAATATAAGTGCCCTAAAAATTGAAATAAACACAGCTATTCTACCTGTGTGTGTGTGTGTGTGTATCTGTCTGTGCTCAGTAACTCTGTCATGTCTGTCTCTTTGAGTCTCATAACTGTAGCCCACCATACTCCTTTATCCATGAGATTTTTCAGGAAAGAGCATTGGAGTGGGTTGCCATTTCCTCCTCCAGGGGATCCTCCTGACCCAGGGATCAAACCCACATCTTCTGTGTCTCCTACATTTCTGGCAGATTCTTTATCTGCTGAGCCATTGAGGAAGCTCAGTATTCTACTTAGTGCATTGCCATGAATAAAAATATGTTGTTAAATGATTATGCCTCTATGAATATAGCTCAGGTCCAATATTTCCCAGAAGAAACTCATTGTTGTATAATGCAGTCTGTGTTTCAACACCTCTCCACAGCAGTGCTTTCCAGATCAGCTTACATTGTGCACTGATACATACTTTATTGAGGTTCACAGAAATGAAGAAAGGGTGGAAAGATTGCTGCCACCAAATAACTGGTTGGATATGGGGCCTGTTTCAGGTCATAAATTATTTGCCCAATAAATTTTAGGAATTTAATTTTGGGAAACTAATCTTACATTCCAGAAGACAGTTTTCTTAGAGATATAGACACTTTGCTTCAACTGCCTTTCAAAAACTGCCTGATTCATAGTATATTCTTCCCTGGAAAACCAGGTGAACTGCAAATTTTACATTAACTTTATTACTGTAAGGTGATCTTAACCTATCAACTTTTGCATGAATTTTGTGCTGTATATAATATTTGAGTAAAAATTAGCAGCATTTTATAAATGAAGACAGTTCATGATCAAAATGTTTAAACTGAGTATAGGGGATGTATTGGACACCATACAGATAATATCTAACCAGGAAAAAGGAATACACAATACTTAAAGGGATTTAGGGGAGGGAGAAAGGGGGAACAGAAAGTTTTATTGCAGGTTAGTCAAGGAGAATGGCGGCTTGAGCTCAAAAGTCCATTTTTAAAGATGAAATTTGGGGTGAGAGCTGTTAAGATGTATGACTTTCTTCTTATTGGGCGGTGATGAGGTAATAGAGTGGTGCTCCAGGAATCTTGTGTTTAAGTTACCATCCTCCACCTCGGTGGGGGGCTGGGGGTGGCTTAGTTCCTTCTGAAGCAGCTGAATCTAGATTCTTTCCAAGTGCTTCCAGGGTCTTCTTTCTCCCCATACCTCCACCCACATGACTCCTGTCAATGGTATTCTACATGGGGCCTTGGGAATCTCCTCTGGGTATTGAATCTCCTCTCAAATTAAATTCCTAAAATTTTTCAGATGCAGGTGACACATTTTCTTCCTTAGCAGGTGACAGCCTTGCAACTCCCACATGCATTTTGCTCTTACAGGTAATGGAAAAATGTATAACCTAGATAGCGAACAGTAAGGCAACACAGAAATATGCAACATGTAACAACTTCCACAACTAAGAGGGAAGGTCAAAGGAAAGAGATATTATAACTAGAGCCCAACGGCCACGTTTCCCAAGATGAAACCGTAAGATTAGGGAGTCTGGTGAGAGCAGTTTTCACAAGGAAGGTTCAGCCACTGCCAGAGATGCTGCCTCACATATATAGGGGCACATATCGCCTTTCAGTCTTCCACTTGTTCTTTCTATAGTAAAATGTAGATGGAAGTCAACCGGCAAGGAAGCTGGGAAGTAACCCTACTGCAGTCAGTCACTCTGGAATGAAGAGCAAAGGAATACAGGAAAACATTTTAGGACACAACTGGTCCAAAAGCGGCACACTCAGCTCTCTCTTTGCTCTGTGTACATTTCGTTTTTTTTTTTTTTTTTTTCTTTATGGGTGTTCCGTTATCTCAAAAAGTTTTCATATTTCAGCCTAATTAAGAGAGCATTCTCTCGTGTAAACAAAAGAACTTTCACCTTCTACCCAGTAAGGATACCAAAATCTTGTTTCCATTTCCAGGTCAATGTTTCCAGGTAAAATAATTATGCCTTGATGGGGTTTCACATGATCTGATGATGATGACCCATGAACTAAATATCAAGCCAAACCTAGTCAGCACTTTTCATACAAAGTAGCAAAGAAAGGAGAAGAAAAAAGAAATTTATGCATAGTTGCCACTGTGTGCAAATTTGAAATTGAATACAAAGTTGAACTTGGTGTTTATCATTTCTTTTTTACACTTCCCATATTATTGTAAAGACATTTTCCCTTCATATCTCAGGTCATTATTGTACTTCATTTTATCAATCTGGTAGTAATTAAAGTATCTGAGTCATTAGTGATTCTTCATTTATTCTATTGTTCTAGTGTACCAAACATCTTTATTATAGAAAATAAACTTACAAAGAGGTATCCCTCAGTTTGTCCAAATCCTGACATTAATTTCCTTGCAAGCATTTTGGAGCAGAAACTAAATTCCTTTCTTGGTAAACATATTTCCTGATTAGTAGAAGATACTGATTTGAGAAGCCCAAAGTATCCTAGTAATAGTTCAGTTCAGTTCAGTCACTTAGTCGTGTCTGACTCTTTGTGTCCCCATAAACTGCAGCACACCAGGCCTCCCTGTCCATCACCAACTCCCGGAGTTTACCCAAACTCATGTCCATTGAGTCAGTGATGCCATCTAACCATTTCATCATCTGTTTTCCCCTTCTCCTCCTGCTCTCAAGCTTTCCCAGCATCAGGGTCTTTTCAAATGAGTTAGGTCTTCACATCAGGTGGCCAAATTATTGGAATTTCAGCTTCAACATCAGTCCTTCCAATGAACACCCAGGACTGATCTCCTTTAGGATGGACTGGTTGGATCTTCTTGCAGTCCAAGGGACTCTCAAGAGTCTTCCCCAACACCACAGTTCAAAAGCATCAATTCTTCAGTGCTCAGCTTTCTTTATATCCAACTCTCACATCCATACACGTCTACTGGAAAAATCATAGCCTTGACTAGACGGACCTTTGTTGGCAAAGTAATGTCTCTGCTTTTTAATATGCTGTCTAGGTTGATCATAACTTTCTTTCCAAGGAGTAAGTGTCTTTTCATTTCATGGCTGCAGTCACCATCTGCAGTGATTTTGGAACTCCAAAAAATAAAGCCAGCCACTGTTTACACTGACTCCCCATCTGTTTGCCATGAAGTGATGGGACCAGATGCCATGATCTTAGTTTTCTGAATGTTTAGCTTTAAGCAAACTTTTTCACTTTCCTCTTTCACTTTTGTCAAGAGTCTCTTTAGTTCTTCTTCACTTTCTTCCATAAGGGTGGTGTCAACTGCATATCTGAGGTTATTGATATTTCTCCCAGCAATCTTGATTCCAGCTTGTGCTTTCTCCAGCCCAGCATTTCTCATGATATACTCTACATATAAGTTAAATAAACGGGGTGACAATATACAGCCTTGACGTACTCCTTTTCCTATTTGGAACCAGTCTGTTGTTCCATGTCCAGTTCTAACTGTTGCTTCCTGACCCGCATACAGGTTTCTCAAGAGGAAGATCAGGTGGTCTGGTATTCCCATCTTCTAGGAACAGTATCGATTCTTATTTCATAAAAATAATCACTATTGTCCCCCTGAAGGAAACATTCTTGTTTGAAAACTAAGAAGTATGAAACATCAGAGCAATGTCACAGAGAGAAGTCAAAACTCTCCAAGTGGATTTTTAGGTATAGTAGTAAGAGGAATTTCCACAAATATCTTTTGTTTTCTTATGATTCAGGCTTATGATAGAAAAAGTGCCTTGGATTCATGACTTATTTAAAAATTCGGAGAACAACTCACCATCCTCATGTATATTGTTTACCATTTGGCCCTGTAACTAACTCTTCAGTTGGTCAGTCAAATTCTATTAGAACAGGTTCGCCTGTCTCGATATATGTAGTAGGCTGATCGGATTATCCAGCTGCTCAGTTCTCAATCTGCCAAGGGCAGAAGATAATAGTAAGCTAAACATTCAACATGGCACCATTGTTCAGAAAAAAAATAAAACACAGTAAACGATCACAAAAGCCAGCTCCATAATGGTAGGCTAATTATAGTACAGGCTTCCATCACTGGAAGTTACTGATCTGCCATGACAGGAAGCAATGTCACTTGAAGTATAACGGTAGGACTTTTATAATTCAGCTTTTAATCACTTGCTAAAATCTCCCACTGGTAAAACTCAGTTGGAAACAGTGTGTCTCATGTACAAGTCATCCTTAATTCAAAATGAAATAAGCTTCACGAGTATTCATCAGTTCTTGTTGTGACCCAGAGAAGTACCCTTTCTCTTTTATTTTCACTTTTAAAAAGTAATAGGTATATTGAGATTCAATTCACACATCATAAAATGCACTTTTTTAAAGTCTAAAAATCAGTGTTTTTCAGTATGTTTTTCAAGGTGGATGATTATCATCACTATGTAATTTAGAACAATTCCATCATCCCTAAAAGAAACTTTGCAACCATTAGACGTCATCCCCTATTTTTTTTCTCCGAACCTCTGAACTACTGATCCTATGAGTTTTTCTATTTTAAACATTTCACAAAATAAAGCCATACAGTACATAAGAAAAATTTAGTGACATATTTCTTTCATTTAACATAATGTGTTCATGTTTCACTCATGTTGTAGACACGTGGGTTGTTCTATGCTTTTTTATTAATAATGCTATGAAACTTCACATATGAGATTTTGTGAGGACATACCTTTCCATTTCTATTGGATATATATGCATAAAAGTATAACTGATGGGTCATAATCTTTTTGAATCACTATAACAAAATACTACAGTTTACAAAAAAATAGAAATTTGTTTCTATTGGTTCTGAAAGCTGTGAAATCAAAAGGTCATGGTACCAGCAAGAGCAAGTTCTGCCAAGCTGCTGACATAATTTGGGTCATATATAGCTGTTAAGGAAATTAAATAATTTTTGCTTAGGCTTCAGAGACAAAGCAGAGCAGGCTTCCAAGCTAGTTTTTACCTTCCTGGACACTGTACTGACTGTGAGTGACCTGATTGCCTGCTGTGTGTGCAAGCCTTGGGGCGCCATAGATAACGTAGGGTACAAGTCTTGAAGGGTGCCTACTCTCACCACTACGTTTCAACATAGCTTTGGAATTCCTAGCCACAGCACTCAGAGAAAACATAAATAAAAAGAATCCAGATTGGAAAAGAAGAAACAAAACTCTCACTGTCTGCAGGTAACGTGAACCTCTACATAAAATCCCAAAAGAGACCACAAGAAAATTCCTAGAGCTATTTAATGAATATACTTAATTTCAGGATACAAAATTAATACACAGAAATACCTTGTATTCCTATACACTAACAATGAAAAGTCAAGATAAGAAACTAAAGAAACCCCATTAGCCACTGAAATGAAAGAATGAAATATTTAGGAATAAATTTATTTAAAGAAACAAAAGACCTATAAATAGAAAAGTATAAAACACTGATGAAATAAATGAAAGCTGACACAAATAGATGGAGAAATATATCATGTTCTTTGACTGAAAGAATCAATATAGTTAAAATGAGTATACTATCCAAAGCAACCTATAGATTCAGTGCAATCCATATCAAGCTACCAATGGTATTTTTCACAGAAGTAGAGAAAAAAATTCAAATTTTTTATGGAAACAAACAAACAAAAAATTTCAAATAGCCAAAGCAGTCTTGAGAAAGAAAAACAGAACTGAAAGAATCAACTTTCCTGACTTCAAACTATGCTACAACACTACCATCAACAAGACAGTATGATACTGGCACAAAGACAGAAATATTGATCAATGGAACAAAATAGAAAGTCCAGAGATAACTCCATGCACCTATGGACACCTTATCTCTGACAAAGGAGGCAAAAATATACAATGGAGAAAAGACAATCTATTTAACAATTGGTGCTGGGAAAACTGATCAACCACCTGTAAAAGAATGAATCTAGAACACTATAACAGCATACACAGAAATAAACTCAAAATGGATTAAAGATCTAAATGAAAGACCAGAAACTATAAAACTCTTAAAGGAAAACATAAGTAGAACACTCTCTGACATAAATCACAGCAAGATCCTCTATGACCCATCTCCCAGAGTGATGGGGATAAAAATAAACAAATGGGACCTAATTAAACTCAAAAGCTTATTCCCAATGAAGGAAACAATAAGCAAGGTGAAAAGCCCTCAAAATGAGAGAAAATAATAGCAAACAACACAACAGACAAAGAATCAATCTCTAAAATATACAAGAAGCTCATGAAGCTCAATACCAGAAAAAAATGAACAACACAATCAAAAAGTGGGCCAAAGAACTAAACAGACATTCCTCCAAAGAATACATACAGATGGCTAATAAACACATGAAAAGATGCTCAGCATCACTCATTATTAGAGAAATGCAAATCAAAACCACAATGAGGTACCATCTCATGCCAGTCAGAATGTGAAATCACACAATTTTGTCTGACTCTTACTGACCTCATGGATTGTAGTCTAACAGGCTTCTCCATCCATGGGATTTTCCAGGCAAGAAGACCCAGGGATTAAACCTGGGTCTCCCGCATTGAAGGCAAATGCTTTACCATCTGAGCCACCAGGGAAGTACCAATCAGAATGGCTGCCATCAAAAAGTCTACAAACGATAAATGCTAGAGAGGGTGTGGAGAAAAGGGAACCCTCTTACACTGTTGGCAGGAATGCAAACTGGTATAGCCACTATGGAGAATACTGTGAAGATTTCTTAAAAAAACAAAGCAAAACAAAACAGGGGATGGAATTCTGACCCAGTAATCCCACTTCTGGGCATGCACTCACACCAAGGAAACCAGAATTGAAAGAGACATATGTTTCTCAATGTTCATTGCAGCATTGTTTACAATAGCTAGGGCATGTAAGCAACCTAGATGTCTGTTGGTAGATGAATAGACAAAGAAGTACTGGTACATATACATAATGGAATATTACTCAAGTATTAAAAAGAAAGCATTTGAGTCAGTTTTAAAGAGGTGGATGAAACTGAAGCCTGTTATACAGAGTGAAGCAAGTCAGAAAGAGAAACAAAAAACAGTGAATTAGGACAACCCAGAGGGACAGGGTGGGGAGGAAGATGGGAGGGGGGTTCAGGATGGGGTAACACATGTGCCCCTGTGGCTGATTCATGTCAATGTATGGGAAAAAAATCACAATATTGATGGTAATCAATATCAATTTATGTCCAGGGATTATAACCCAGAATTCTGAACTGCAATTTTTGAAGTCTTACCTGCGGAGTGGATGCACTACCTGGGACATTTTCCCAGTTGGGACTCTATAGCACTGTTTGAGTTTGGATGTTGGTCAAAACCCAAACTGGTGAGTTTTCCTCTGCTGTTTTTCTTTTCTTTTTTTTCTTTTAATATTAGTACATTGAAAGTAAGCTACATGATTTTCTAATAAGTACTGGTATTATTATTATTATTAATTTTGTATAGAACCAGTGACTTATTTTGTTAAAAAATCCTTTGAACCTGAGGCAAAAATGAAAAAATTTGGCAAAACAATAGCAAAATGGGTTTAAGCACCTCTCTGAAGTCTCTTTATGAAAGGTATTGATCCATTAATGAGGGTTCTGCTCCCATGACTTAATTGTTTCCCAAAGGCCTCACCTCTTAATACCATCACCTTGGTCACTAGGTTTTCAATCCATGAATTTGGAGGGAATACAAACATTCAGACTATAGTATATGATAACTCTAGGTTTAATATTTTGAGGAGCTCTTAATTATTCTCCAAAGCAACTGCACCATTCTACAATCCTAGCAGCAATATATGAACTTGCCAACTTCTCCACCACCTGTCTAGAAGTTCTTAGAATCTGTTTTACTTTTTTTTTCTTTGCTGGTGTTTGTTTGTTTTGTTTTGTTTTTGTTGTTACATTTACCTATGCATATTTTATTTCTCTAAACTAATCAGTGTAAAGTAGTTCTCAGTGTGGTTTTGAGTTGCATGTTTCAAATGACCAATGAAGATAAAGATATTTTTCTGTGCTTTGGGGACATATGTGTATCTTATTTAGACCAATACATATTCAAATTCAACTTACTAAAATTTAAAAATGTAATTGCCAGCTTTTGTTAGGTTTTGAGAGATCTTTATGTATATTGGATGCAAGTCACTTTTAAGATACATAGTTTACAAATATTTCCTTCCATAATGCAGATATTTTATTTTCTCACTGAATCATGAAACACACATTTTTAATTTTTATTAGGTCCAATTTATCTTTTTCTTTTGTTGCTTGTACTTTTGACGTCCTACATAAGAAGTCATTGCTTAAAACAAGATAATAAAGATATAATTCCTTGGTGATTCTTTTTTTCTTAAGAGTTCTATAGTGTTTGCTGTTACAGTTATTATTATTATTATTATTATTATTATTTATGACTCACTCATTCTTGAGCTCATTTTTCTCAATACTGTATCAGGTATGTAATTTTTTTTTTTTTTTTTTTGCCTGTTGATATCTCATTGCACCATTTGCTAAAACAACTCTCCTTTCTAATTTTTCTCTACTTCTTGTCAAAATTAATTGCTAATTAGAGTAGGGGTTTAGTTCTAAACTCTCAATTATATTCTGTTGATTTCTATGTCTGTGTCACGACCATACCATGTTGATTATTGTAGCTCTGTGATTTGTTTTAAATTCAGCAAATGTGAGTTCTCCAAATTTATCCTCATCTTTAATAGTTTTGGGTATGCTGGATTCCTTACATTTACATGTTTGTTTGTTTGTTTGTTTTTAAGATCAGTACATCAAATTCTGAAAGTTGGCATTCTGATAGGTATTACATTGAATCTATAGATCACTTTTATGAGTATTGCCAATGTCATTGTAACAAAATTAAGTCTTCATAGAAATGTTTTACCATTTATTTGGGGATTCTACAATATTTTGTAGCCTTCAGAGTATAAACTATTTACACACTTTCAAAGTATTTTAATTTTAATGCTATTTTAATAGCATTAAATAGCATTTGTTTTCTTAAATTTATTTTCTGATAACTCATGGCTAGCATACAGAAATGCAATTTATTTTGTATATTAAATATTTGATCCTATCATTTTGCTTAGACTATTTATTAGTTTTGTGACATATATTATAATATATGTATATTTATAATATAAATTTCCCTGTGAATACTTTTTCCACATTTTATAAATTGTATGTTATGCTTACCTTTTCATTCATCTCAGAGTATTCTCTATTTTTTACTGATTTTTTTCTTTGACCTGTTGGTTATTGAAGAAAACAGCTCATTTGTCATAAATACACTTCTTGACTTTTAATTCCATTTCATTTTGGTCAGAGAAACAACTTTTATGTTGTCAATACTTTAAATGTGCTGTGGCTTTTTTATGAATTAACTTATTGTCTCCTGTAGAAAATATCTATGTACATCAGTGAAAAAAAAGTATATTCTGCTATTACTGAATAGTAGTGAAGCATTTCACAGATATTTGTTAAGTCTAATTGATTTATACTATTATTCATGTCTTATCTTTCTTTGCTTATCTTCTCTCTAATTATTTTGTCCATTTTAAAAATGGGATATTTAAGTCTGTGACTATCATTGTCAACTTGTCCACTTCTGCCTTTAACTTTATCGATTTCTTCAATTATTAAGGATTTCTGTTGTTAGGTGCATATACTTGTATGCCTTTCTGATAGATTTACACATTAATCAATACTAAGTATCTATCTTGTTTCTATTTTTATCTTAAAGTTTACTTTGACTGGTAATGGGTTTCCCTAGTGGCTCAGAAAGGTAAAGAATCTGCCTGAAATTCAAGAGACCTGGTTTTGATACCTTAGTTGGTGAGCTAAAGTCCATGAGGTTGAAAAGAGTCAGACAGCACTGAGTGTTAACATAATCTGGTTTTATTATAACAACTCAAACTGTTTTTTGTTTACTATTTTCCTACTATTTTGTTTTCTATCCTTTAATTTTTGACTTATGTATGTCTTTCAAGGGAGTAAGTTTGAATTTATCCTACTTTGTTGAATAACAAAAGTTATTGAGCTCCTTGGATTTGTAGATTAATGTTTTCCATAAACTTTGGAAATTTTTCAGCTATTAGTCTCAAATATTATTTTTTATCTGTTTATTTTTCTCTGGAAAAATAAATGGGAAAGTGGATATGGGAATAAATCTAAGTAAAACCAAAAAGGTCTCTGTTCTTACAGAGATTTGATCATCTTCATATATTCTTTCTCTCTGCTTAAAGAATTTAACTTCATTTTAAGCTGTTTTTTCCATACTGTTCAAACTTTGTGCAATAAAAAATTAAGTACAATTTTTTTCCCCCAAAAGAGGATTGGTTAGAAAAAAGTATCCTAAGATACTATATAGTTTTACAGAAACAATGCTATTCATCCATCTATATAAAATGTATTTTTTGTAAAATCAGATATTATATTAATTTATAACAAATAAATTTAAATTGCTTGTATAAAAATTGCTAGTATGGAAAAATTATGCTTCTTATTTTTTTGTTTTTATAACATTAGCTTTTGACAGAAAACAATATTAAACAACAAATAGAAGCAATTGTAAGTATACTCAGTTCCTTTCACACAGAGATATCTTCATGTTTACTGTCTTAGTTTTTATACACTGAAATATTTTCCTCACCTATTTTATAATCAAGCTGTATCAATCATTTATTAGGTTGTAAAAACAAGATAGAGGCACATATAATTCTCAATTGTTGTACATTTAATATTAGATATTTTGCTTATGTCACATAATTCCTTATTGTAGCATACTGTTATTCTTCTAATTTGTTTAACCCAGGAATTAAATGAAAATAATTTGAAATTCCAAAACAACCCAGAACTCTAAGAAAGTGCCTAAGAAATAAAGAAAAAAAAATGCTTAAAACAAAGTGTTATTTTACAGCCCTACAAAGCACTATAATTAAAATAACTGTAATATGGTGTTATTAATATTTGGCTCAGATGCTGACTTTAATTGAATGGATGGCTAAATTAATTTTGAAATATTATTTTCTGCTAAAGATTTTCAGGCATGCTCCCTCTGCCTTTTTATTATTGTTAACCAAAATGTTTTTCTTCCCTCTGAATATTTTATATCATCTTCAGTGAATTAATACTCTGTCACTCTGCTACTTCTGCACTTCCTATAGAATTGTGTGTATATAGAATATTCATAACGTTAAAAGCATCAACTATTACATATAGCCATCAATTTGCACTTTGAGTTCTTATCTTATAACTAAAATTAAGTGTAAATATTTAAAAATATGATTTTATGTCTAAAGAAAGAACTAATGTTTTTCAAATAGTTATGATTAAATATAAACTTACAAGCTGTTGTAGTCAGCTTTCTCCAGAGAGCCAGAGCTAATAAGACATGTATCCCTCTCTGCCTCCTCATTCCCTCTCATCAGTATCTACCTCTTATCTATCTATGTATCTATCTATCTATCTGTCTAGTGGTTCAGAAGGTAAAGATCTGCCTGCAATATGGGAGACCTGGGTTCAATCCCTGGTTTGGGAAGATCCCCTGGAAAAGGGAATAGCTACCTATTCCAGTATTCTTGCTTGGAAAATTACATGGACAGAGTAGCTTGCTAGGCTATAGTCATTAGGGTCGCAAAGAGCCAGACAGATCTGAGTGACTAAAACTTTCATATTGTGCCTCCTCTTTTTTTCTCTCATCTCTACCTACTTCTTATTTATCTATCTATCTATCTGTCTGTCTTTCTATCTGTCTATCTGTCTATCTATCATCTATCTATCTATCAATCTATCTATCTATTTATCAATCTATCTATCTATCTACCTATCAATCTATCTATCTGCCTGTCTTTCTATCTATCTATCTATCTGTCTGTCTGTCTGTCTTTCTATCTATCTATCATCTATCTATCTATCAATCTATCTATCTGTTTTTCTATCTGTCTATCTATCTATCTACCTGTCTTTCTATCTGTCTGTCTATCTATCTATCTGTCATCTATCTGTCTATTTATCTATCTATCTATCAGTCTTTCTATCTGTCTATCTATCTATCTATCATCTATCTATCAATCTATCTATCTATTTATCAATCTATCTATCTATCTACCTGTCAATCTATCTATCTGCCTGTCTTTCTATCTATCTATCTATCTGTCTGTCTGTCTGTCTTTCTATCTATCTATCATCTATCTATCTATCAATCTATCTATCTGTTTTTCTATCTGTCTGTCTATCTATCTATCTGTCATCTATCTGTCTATTTATCTATCTATCTATCAGTCTTTCTATCTGTCTATCTATCTATCTATCATCTATCTATCTATCTATCTATCTATCTATCTATCTGTCTTTCTGTCTATCTATCTGTCTTTCTATCTGTCTATCTATCTATCTATCTATCATCTACCTACCTATCTATCTATCTATCTATCTATCAATCAATCAATCTATCTGTCTATCTGTCTTTCTGTCTATCTATCTATCTATCTATCATCTATCTATCAATCTATCTGTCTATCTATCTATCTATCTATCATCTACCTACCTATCTGTCTATCTATCTATCAATCTATCTATCTATCTGTCTTTCTATCTATCTATCTATCTATCTATCTATCTATCTGTCTATCTATCTGTCTATCTATCTATCTATCATCTACCTATCTATCTATCAATCTGTCTATCTGTCTGTCTTTCTATCTATCTATCAATCTATCTATTTATCTATCTGTCTATCTGTCTTTCTATCTCTCTATCTAAACTATCTAGAGAAATTTGTTACAAGGAATTGGCTCATATAGTGTGGAGACTGGTAAATTCAAATTCTGCAAGGTAGGCCAATAGACTGGAGACCCAGAAACAAGCTAGTGGTGCAGTTCAAATCTGAAGACTATTTGTTGGTGAAATTTTCTCTTCTTTGGAAAAGTTTATTCTTTTTCTTTAGGCTTTCAACTGAATAGCTGAGGCCTGCCCACATTAAGGAGGGTGGTCTCCATTACTCAAAATTTATTTATTTAAATGATAATATAATTAAATAAAAATATTCATGCTACCCACATGATGTATACTCATTTTGTCCTGCAAGAAAACCAAAATTGTAACTAGCTGCTAAAAACCATCAACAGGAGAATTCTGGAACCCACCCAAAAAAAGAGAACCCACTCCCAAGGACAAAGGAAAAGTTGCATTGAGATGGTAAGAGGGCTGCAATTAGGTTAAAATCAAACCCCATATCTGCCAGAGATATTTGGAGGGCACAAAAAAAATCTTGTGCTCATTAGGATGCAGGGAAAAGAGCAGTGGTCCCCACAAGAGACTGAGTCAGATCTGCCTGAAAGGGTCTCCTCTAAAGGTGTGGGTCACCAGTGGCCTGGTGCAGGGATGGGGGCACTGGCAGCAACAGTTGTGGAGGTGGGGCGTGTGTCATAAGCCCTCTTGGAGGAAGTCGCTATTAGTCCTACCATGCAGCCGCCATGTTTATGAACCACGAACTGGACAACAATTTTACCAAAGAATTTCTCACACTGTTGTGAAGGCTCTAGGACCCAATTCAGACTTCTCAACCTGGGAATCTGGCAGAGGGACAGGGAATCCCCAGGGAATCTGACTTTTAAGGTCAGTAGGATTTGATAGCAGAACTTCCACAGGACTGGGGAAACAGATTTTGGAGGGCACAAACCAACATTTGTGAGCACCAGGACTCAGGGAAGAGGAACAGTGACCCCACAAAAGAATGCGCCAAACTTGCCGGTAAGCGTTTGGGAGTCTCTGGCAGAACTGTGGGTAGACAGTGGCCTGCACTGGGTCAGGGGCACTGACAACAGCCATCTTGGGAGGTGCAGCTTGTTGGCATAAGTGTTCTTGAAGGAGGTTGCCATTAGCCCTATCATAGATCCTATATACTCCAAGACTGGGCTGCCTCAGGTCAAACAACGAACTGGACTGGGGGCGGGAGGTGGGGGTGCATGCACAGCTCCTCCCATCAGCAGAAAATTAGACTAAGGATTTACTGAGCATGGCCCTACCCACCAGAGAAAGACCCAGTTTTCCCCATAGCCAGTCCCTCCCAGCAGGAAGATTACACAAACCCCTTATCCTCATCCAACAGAGAACAAACAGAAAAAGCAAGAACTAAAAACCTGTGACCTCCAGAATGAAAACCAAAATCACAGATAATTAAGCAAAATGGTCACCTGAATCACAGTCTTGTGTAACTCAGTGAACTATAAGCCATGCCTTGCAGGGCCACCCAAGATGGACAGGTCACGGTGGAGAGGTCTGACAAAATGTAGTCCACATAGAAGGGAATGGCAAACCACTTACATATTCTTGCCTTGAGAACCCCATGAATAGTACAAAAAGTCAAAAAGATATGACCCTGAAAGATGAGCCTCTCCCATTCCACAGGATAATAGGTGACCGATATGTTACTGGCGAAGACCAGAGGCATGGCTCTAGAACCAGTGAAAAGGCTGAATCAAAATGCATGCCAAACTGGAGACATGTATAGTGGTGAAAGTAAAGTCCAATGTTGGAAAGAACAATATTGCATAGGAATATGGGAAATTAGGTCTATGAATCAAGCTAAGTTGGTGTTCAAACAGGATATGGTAAGAGTGAACACTGACATTTTAGGAATCAAGGAAATATAATGGAAAGAAATAGGCAACATTAATTCAGATGACCCTTATATCCACAACTGTGGGCAAAAATCCCTTAGAAGAAATGGAGTAAACCTCATAGTCAACAAAGAAACTGAAAGTCAGTACTTGGGTGCAGTCTCAAAAACCACAGAATGATCTCGGTTTGTTACCAGGGTAATTCATTCAACATCAGAGTGATTCATATCTATGTCCCAACCACTAATGCCAAAGAAGCTGGTGTTGAACAGTTCTGGTAGACCTACAAGACCTTCTAGAACTAACACCAAAAAAAGGTGTTCTTTTCATCATAGGGGGTTGGAATGCAAAAGGAGGAAGTCAAGAGACACCTATAGGAACAGGCAAGTTTGGCCTCCAAAAGGAGGCAGAGCAAAGGTTAACAGAGTTTTAGACAAAGAACACACTGGACATATCAAACACCCTAGTCTAAAGGTGATGGAATTCCAGTTGAAAAATTTCAAATCATAAAAGATGATGTTGTGAAAGTACTGCACTCAATATATCAGCAAATTTGGAAAACTCAGAAGTGGCCACAGGAATGGTAAAGGTCAGTTTTCATTCCAATCCCAAAGAAAGGCAATGCGAAAGAATGCTCATGCTACCACACAATTGCACTCATCTCACAGGCTAGTAAAGTAATGCTCAAAATCTCAAAGCCAGAATTCAGCAATATATGAAGATGTTCAAGCTGGTTTTAGAAAAGGTAGAGGCACCAGAGACAAAATTGCTAACATACACTGGATCATTGAAAAAGCAAGAGAGCTCCAGAAAAACATCTATTTCTGCTTTATTGACAATGCCTAAGCCTTTGACTGTGTGGCTCAATAAATTGTGGAAAATTCTAAAAGAGATGGGAATACCAGACGACCCGACCTGCCTCCTGAGACATCTGTATGCAGGTCTGGAAGCAACAGTTAGAACTGGACATGGAACAACAGACTGGTTCCAAACAGGAAAAGGAGTATGTCAAGGCTGTATATTGTCACCCTACTTATTTAGTTTATATGCAGAGTTCATCATGAGAAACGCTGGGCTGGATGAAGCACAAGCTGAAATCAAGACTGCCAGGAGAAATATCAATAACCTCAAATATGCAGATGACACCACCCTTATGGCAGAAGGTGAAGAAGAACTAATGAGCCTCTTGATGAAAGTGAAAAAGGAGGGTGAAAAAGTTGGCTTAAAGCTCAACATTCAGAAAACTAAGATCATGGCATCCAGTCCCATCACCTAACACCACACACAAAAACAAATTCAAAATGGATTAAAGATCTAAATGTAAAGCCAGAAACTATAAAACTCCTAGAGGAGAACATAGGCAAAGCACTCTCTGATATAAATCACAGCAGGATCCTCTATGATCCACCTCCCAGAATATTGGAAATAAAAGCAAAAATAAACAAATGGGACCTAATTCAACTTAAAAGCTTTTGCACAACAAAGGAAACTATAAACAAGGTGAAAATACAGCCTTCAGATAGGGAGAAAATAATAGCAAATGAAGCAACAGACAAAGGATTAATCTCAAAAATATACAAGCAACTCCTGCAGCTCAATTCCAGAATGTTGAGTTTTAAGCCAACTTTTTCTCTCTCTTCTTTCGATTTCTTCATGAGGCTCTTTAGTTCTTCACTTTCTGCCATAAGGGTATTGTCATCTGTGTATCTGAGGTGATTTGGCCATAACGTGGGTGTTATCTGCATAACTGAGGTTATTGATATTTTTCCTGGCAAACTTGATTCCAGCTTGTGCTTCATCCACCCAGCATTTCACATGATGTACACTGCATATAAGTTTAAAAAGCGGGGTGATAATTCCCAGCCTTAACTTACTCCTTTCCCAGTTTGGAACCAGTCAATTGTCCCATGTCCAGTTCTAACTGTTGCTTCTTGACCTGCTTACAGGTTTCTCAGGAGGTAGGTAAGGTGTTCTGATATTCCCGTCTCTTTAAGGTTTTCCCACAGTTTGTTGTGATTCAACCAGCAAAAGCTTTTGTGCAGTCAATGAGGCAGAAGTAAATGTTTTCTTTCTGGAATTCTCTTGCTTTTTCTATGATCCAACGAATATTACTAATTTGATTTCTGGTTCCTCTACCTTTTCTAAATCCAGCTTGAACGTCTGGAAGTTCTCAGTTCATGTACTATTGAAACTTACCTTGGAAAATTATGAGCATTATTTTGCTAGTGTGTGAGATGAATGTAGTACGGTAGTTTGAACATTCTTTGGCATTTTTCTTTGGTATCCTTTTCATTGGAATTTTCTAGTCCTAACCATTTCCAGTTCTATGGCTACTGCTAAGTTCTCCAAATTTGCTGACATATTGCATGCAGCACTTTAGCAGCATCATCTTTTAGGAATTGAAATAGCTCAACTGGAATTCCATCACCTCTAATAGCTTTGTTTGTAGTGATGCTTCCTAAGGCCCACTTGACTTTATACTCCAGAATGTCTGACTGTAGGTGAGTGATCATACCATCATTGTTGTCTGTATCACCAAGATCTCTTGTGTATAGTTCTTCTACGTATCCTCACTACCTCTTCTTAATACCTTCTACGTTTGTTAGGTCCATACCGTTTCTGTCCTTTGTTGTGCCCATCTTTGTAGGAAATGTTTCCTTGGTATCTCTAAATTTCTTGAAGATATCTCTAGTCTTTCCCATTCTATTGTGTCCCTCTATTTCTTTGCATTGATCACCTAGATTTTCTTATCTCTCCTTGCTAATCTTTGGAACTCTGCATTCAGATGGGTATATCTTTTCTTTTCACCCTTGCCATTCCCCTCTTTTCTCAGTTATTTGTAAGACCTTCCAAGACAACCATTTTGCCTTTCTTGCATTCATTTTTTTGGGTAATGGGCTTAATCACTGTCTCATATGTAGTGTTATGAAGCTCCATCCATAGTTCTTCAGGCACTCTTTCTATCAGATCTAATCCCTTGTCACTTTCACTGTGTAACCGTATGGGATTTGATTTAGGTCATATCTGAGTGGCCTAATGGTTTTCCCTACTTTCTTCAATTTTAGTCTGAATTTTACAAAACGGAATTCATGATGTGAGCCATAGTCAACTCCCAGTCTTGTTTTTGCTTACTGTGTAGAGTTTCTCCATCTTCATCTACAAGAATATAGTCAATCTGATTTCAGTATTGACCCGCTGGTAATGTCAATGTATAGAGTGGTCCCTTGTTTTTTTAGAAGAGGGTGTTTGCTATGACCAGTGTGTTTTTTAGGTGAAACTCTGTTAGCATTTGTGTTTTGTCATCTTGTACTCCAAGGCCAAACCTCATACTTGAAAGAGACGCTTAGAGGATGCAGACCAAACCCTGTGGGCACCAGAGCCCAGGGAAAAGAGCAGCAACACCCACAAGAGACTGAGCCAGATCTGTGTTTGAGTGTTTTAGTGCCTCCTGTAGAGGCACAGGTCAGCAGTGTCCTCCTGTGGAAACAGGGACTCTGGCTTTAGGAGACCTAGGTGGTGTGGTCTGTGGCATAAGTCTTCTTGGAGGAGATTTCCATTAGCCCCACCATAAAGCCATCAAGCAGACAGTCCACACACGAGAAAAATTATCCCAAAGTAGTCCCTGACCTGTTGCAAAAGTTCTAGGGCCCACAACAGTTTTCCCAACCTGAGGATCTGGCAAAGGGACTGAGAATCCTCAGGAAATTTAACTTTGAAGGCCAGTGGGATTTGACTATAGAACTTCCACAGGATTGGGGAAATATACTCTTGGTGGGCACAAACAAAACCTCGTGTGCACCAAGACCCAGGAGAAAGGAGCAGTGATCCCACAGGAGAATGAGCCAGGTTTGCCCGTGAGTGTCCAGGAGTCTCTGGTGGAGGCATGGATCAACAGCCAGGGACACTGAATACAACAGTCCTGGGAGCATAATTTCTTTTGAAAGAGGTCACCATTACTGCCATTATCCCAACCATAGTTTGACCTCAGGCCAAACTACAGGAAGAGAACTGAACCCCACCCATCAGCAGAAAATTGGATTAAATATTTACTAAGCATGACCCAGAGAAAGACCTGGTTTTCTCCACATCCAGTCCCTACAAGTTTCCACAAGTATCTTATCTTCATCCATTGGAGGGCAAACAGAATGAAAACCACAATCACAGAAAACCAAAGAAGACTAAGCACCAAAGAACTGATGCATTTGAATTGTGATGCTGGAGAATACTCCTGAGAGTCCCTTGGACTGTCAGGAGATCAAACCACTAAGTCATACAGAAATCAAACCTGATGATGACTGGATAAGGAAGCTGTGGTACATATACACCATGGAATATTACTCAGCCGTTAAAAAGAATTCATTTGAATCAGTTCTAATGAGATGGATGAAAGTGGAGCCCATTATACAGAGTGAAGTAAGCCAGAAAGATAAAGAACATTAGAGCATACTAACACATATATATGGAACTTAGAAAGATGGTAATGATAACCTTATACGCAAAACAGAAAAAGAGACACAGAAGTACAGAACAGGCTTTTGAACTCTGTGGGAGAAGGTGAGGGTGGGATGTTTCAAAAGAACAGCATGTATATTATCTATGGTGAAACAGATCACTAGCCCAGGTGAGATGCATGAGACGAGTGCTCAGGCCTGGTGCACTGGGAGGACCCAGAGGAGTCGGGTGGAGAGGGAGGTGGGAGGGGGGATTGGGATGGGGAATACGTGTAACTCTATGGCTGATTCGTGTCAATGTATGACAAAACCCACTGAAATGTTGTGAAGTAATTGGCCTCCAACTAATAAAATAAAATTAAAAAAAAAAAAAAAAAAAGAAATCAAACCTGAGTATTCATTGGAATGACTGATGCTGAAGCTGAAGTTCCAATACTTTGGCCACCTGAGGCAAACAGCAGACTCAATGGAAATAAAACCTTGATGCTGGGAAGGATTGAAGGGAAAATATAGCATTGCCAACTCAATTGACATGAATTTAAGCAAACTCCAGAAATAGTGAAGGACAGAGAAGTTTGATGTACTGAAGTCCATGGAGTCGCAAGGAGTCAGACACGACTTAGTGACTTAACAACAACAAATACTATTAAGAATGGTATTTCAGTATTTCTTGGGAAGAGAAACTATTACAGATGAGAATTTAACACTTTCTTAACACTTGATATTTCAGTATGATTTGGGAAGCAAATATATAAAATGTCATTGGTAAAGTTTTATTCGACCAAAAGTAGGCATTGAATTACCTCTACCAAAACATATTCAATCTCTGACTTTGAGAACAATGATGATCTCCTAGAGTACTGAACAAATTTTGTGTGCAATAATAGAGATTTAAAATATTAAGTCATTTGGCTCAGTTTTTCAAAAATATAGTTCAAAACTTGGGGGGGAAAGTTCTAATATCTTCAAATAACATGCCTTTGACCAAAAGCACAAGTGTTTTGAGTACACATTTATATTTTCAAGAAAACATAAAGTAGAAGGCAAAAGGAAATTTTCATCTTAGATATATGGAGAAACTAAAATGTTAATATAATTCAGATTAGGATCAACATTATTTCAAGTTGTATTTATGACATAATTTCAAAATCAAAGTGAATTTGGTTATTTATTTACAAGAAGATATTTTATTTTCTTTCACTTAACTGTAAATGTTTAGAGTTTTATTGTTGCCTTTTTAAAATTTCTGCTTATTTAAATATTTATGATGGACACAAATTTATTACAATTTCTTATAGAAAATTTTATAAAATATGACATTTAAATCATTATAGATGATCATATTAATCTCATTTGGCTACTTCACTTGTATGTAAATGCTTTGACTTTTTAGCCAGACAAAATAAGTGTTTTGTGTTGTAAAGCTATCCTTTCTTACATGTCTTTTGGGAAGTATCAATATTTTTACTCAGATTCATTTCCAAGAAGCAAAGTAAGATTTCCTTCACAAGTAAGATATCATTTCATAATTTCTGGGTCTATTAATATATCAAATCCAAATATCTTAAATTGCCTGACAAAACTGGCAGACCATTCCTGTCATTTTATATGAATGATAAATATAAGTTAGGATATTCTAATTTATTATATATAATGAGTAAGCAAAGGAATCTAATGAATGTCACATCAGATGAATGTTTGAAGTCATTCGTCAACAATGTAGAAAGAAAACATGGGAAAAGATTGCAAATGTTATTAACTTCTTAAATTGAAACTACTAATAGTTCTTTTGATTTTCAACTGCTATATTTTATTTTTACAATTTAAACATTGATGGTATTTTTAATGAACATGAAATTTGAAGTTTGCTTTTAAGTGAAATCTCTGGTAGAATGAGATTCACAAAAATTTTGCAAAATATGAGGTAAACACATAATTATAAGATGAAGATGAAATAGACCTAAATATATTCACAAGTTGAGGGAAATGGTTATTAAAGGAGGGAAGAGGTGAGCAGGACTGAGATAGAGATAAAAAAGATAAGTATTGGAGCAATTCCTGGGATCAGAATTCACTACAGATGCAAATGGAATGCCCTTGATTTTGAGAGAGCTTCCTGTTGATTCCTGTTGTTCTATATTAGTTTGGGTCTGAGCCACAGATAGGTAGCAAAACAGAAGAGCTGTGGCTATTTGGAAAAGCCAGGGAGAGGACTGGGGTTCCAAACTGTTGAACAAATTAGGAGATAGAACTAAGGCCCAGGGAAGTTAGAGATACTGTGAGATTTTGTCTACCATCCTGCCAGGTCTAAGGGTGAAGGAAAAGAAAAAGCAGAGGGAACCCTGATTCAGGATTTGGGGAATCTGTCAAAAATCCGAAACAAATTGTGAATTATCTTTCAAAACAATTTTATGTGTTTTCCTTATCATTAGTGATTTTTAACATAGTGCATTTTGAGGCTAGATTAAGCATAAATAATATACCAAATGAATTTTCCATATTGATAATTTAACTTTTATTTACATTCTACTGACAGGAAACTAGATATTAAAAGAAACTCAGGAACTTCTCTGCTGTCCCGTTGTTAAAATTCCATGTTTCCAATAAAGGGGGCACAGGTTCAATTCCCAGGCAGGAAACTAAGATCCCACAGTATGGTAAAAATAAATCTTAAAAGCACTTGGGGGGAAAAAAAAAAAAGCATTCACATTAAGTCTATCAAGCATACTTTAGTAGGTTTATAAGTAGAATTCATCTTTTATAGACAAAAAATATTATGTAAATGTTTGTGTTCTATAACTGTGGGTCTAATCTTTGAGTTCAATTATGATATACAGCATTAAATTAACTTAAAATATTTTTTTGTTAATGAATGTTGAAAAACTTTTCAAGTGGTTAAATTCAGGAGAAGCTGATTTGATATAACTAATGGATTTTTGTTTATTAAATATAAAAACATAATCATACAATTGTTAATACTTATCTGTGTTGGTCCTTTAATGGACCGGAACCTGGTGGTCCCGAGAGTAAGAGAGAGAAAGAGGCTGACATCCCCTGGTTTACGCGGAAAACCAATAGAGTCCTGTTCTTAGGGCTGGCGCTGCTGCACGTAGGCACCAGGCACCCTCTCGAGTGGGTGAAGGCACGGTGCACCTTCTTGAGTGGGTCTTCGAAATCCCGGCAAGAAAGTGAGCTCAGCGGGCCTCTGCGCTCCAAGGAATTAGCCAGAAATAGAGAGAGAGAAAGAGAGAAGGAATAGAAAGCAAGCAAGAAAGAAAGACATGGGAACCAAAGCTCTGATGGAGCAAAGGTGTTTTAATCAACATGGCGTGGGCATATATACTGTCTTACAAGGTGGTTATTCTCAGCAAAGACAAAGATTAAAATTCCAGACTTACAAAACATAGGACGATCCCTATCAAAGAGTTACAAACAATCACCTTTTACCACATGGCTCATAAAAAGGAAGAGGGTGCTTATCACTGTAATGAGAAATGCCTGAATTCCTCAGCCCCGGGAAAGGCGTGCCTCTCCTCTTAATTCCTGAGTAGTCAGGAATCAATTAGGGTCAGAAGGTTCCTGCCAGATCCAAAACAGCACACAGGAAGCCTCTTGTTAAATGCTTCCTGACAATCTGTATACCAATAATTGAGATTTTCCTAGTGGCTCAGATGGCAAAGAATCCACCTGCAGTGCAAGAGACCCAGATTTGATCCCTGGGTCTAGAAGAGCCCCTGGAGAAGGGAATGGCAGTAAACTCCAGTATTCTTGCCTTGAAATTTTCATAGACAGAGAAACCTGGTGGGCTACAGTCCATGGGGTCGCAAAGATTTGGAAATGACTGAGTGATTAACACTTTCACTTTCATTAAAATAATTAATAGTGCTAAATGTGTTTAGCTGAACAGTGTAGAATTTGAGTATAATGAGTTTTCTTTTTACTTGGAACTACTATATGTAAGTAAGTTGTGGAGCTGTCAGATATATAATTATATAACTGATTTTGTCATTAAGATTATTAAAATTAATAGATCTTGAAATTACTTTGTATATATTATTAAATACAAATTGTATAATTTACCAAAATGCTTATTGAGATTCTGATGCCCAATTGTGTGTATATATATATATATATGCTGTTTTTATATTTCATGAACTAAAGGAGTTATACCAGATTATAAATTCCTGGGAAGAAAAAACATGTTCCTATATCCTCATAGCCATTAAAATTATACATTATGTTGCCAAGCACACAGATGATGCTAAAAAATATTGAATGAAAATTCAATTTTTGTTCTTACCTGTCACACTTCATACACATTTTTACCATTAAAATTACTAATCATTATAAAACTATAAATATTCCCTGAAATTCTAAGTTAGTTTAGCACACTGGGAATCTCTTCCTGTCATTTTATCCCTAAAATAAGTTATGGGAAAGATTCCAGTGAAACGACTTGTATGTGTATGCACATCGCTATATCTGTTACCTAATCTAGCATAATTATCTTTTAAAGTAGCCTTTGACTCTTCCTCTATCACCAGTCCCATCCACAACTGGGTATTGTTTTTGCTTTGGTTCCATCCCTTCATTCTTTCTGGAGTTATTTCTCCACTGATCTCCAGTAGCTTATTGGGCACCTACTAACCTGGGAAGTTCCTCTCTCAGTGTCCTATCATTTTGCCTTCTCATACTGTTCATGGGGTTCTCAAGGCAAGAATACCGAAGTGGTTTGCCGTTCCCTTCTCCAGTGGACCACACTCTGTCAGACCTCTCCACCATGACCCGGCCATCTTGGGTGCCCCCACATGGCATGGCTTAGGTTCATTGAGTTAGACAAGACTGTGGTCTATGTGATCAGATTGGCTCGTTTTCTGGGATTATAGTTTTAGTGTGTCTGCCCTCTGATGCCCTCTTGCAACACCTACCATCTTACTTGGGTTTCTCTTACCTTGGACGTGGGATATCTCTTCATGGCTGCTCCAGCAAAGCACAGCCGCTGCTCCTTACCTTGGACGTGGGGTATCTTCTCATGGCCACCCCTCCTGACCTTGAACGTGGAGTAGCTCCTCTCGGCCCTCCTGCGCCCGCGCAGCAGCGGCTCTTTTGAGGTGGGGTAGCTCCACTTGGGCAGGGCCGCTGACCTCCGGGGTGGGGTGGTTCCTCTTGGCCGCCACCCCTGACCTCAGATATGTGGTAGCTATTCTCGTTGCTGCCCCTGACCTCGGGAATGGGAAAGCTCCTCTCGGCCAGTGCCCCTTAGCAAGGTCCGATGCTGTAAAGAGCAACATTGCATAGTAACCTGGAATATTAGGTCCATGAATCAAGGCAAATTGGAAGTGGTCAAACAGGAGATGGCAAGAGTGAATGTTGACATTCTAGGAATCAGCGAACTAAAATGGACTGGAATGGGTGAATTTAACTCGGATGACCATTATTTCTACTACTGTGGACAGGGATCCCTTAGAAGAAATGGAGTAGCCATCATAGTCAACAAAAGAGTCTGAAATACAATATTTGGATGCAATCTCAAAAACGACAGAATGATCTCTGTTCGTTTCTAAGGCAAACCGTTCAATATCACAGTAATCCAAGCCTATGCCCCAACCGGTAACGCTGCAGAAGCCGAAGTAGAACAGTTCTATGAAGACCTACAAGACCTTTTAGAATTAACACCCAAAAAAGATGCCTTTTTCATTATTTGGGACGGGAATGAAAAAGTAGGAAGTCAAGAAACACCTGGAGTAACAGGCAAATTTGGCCTTGAAGTATGGAATGAAGAAGGGCAAAGGATAATAGAGTTTTTCCAAGAGAACACACTGGTCATAGTAAACACACTCTTCCAACAACACAAGAAATGATTTTACACATGGACATCACCAGATGGCCAACAGCAAAATCAGACTGATTATATTCTTTGCAGCCAAAGATGGAGACGCTCTATACAGTCAGCACAAACAAGACCAGGAGCTGACTGTGGCTCAGATCATGAACTTCTTATTGTCAAATACAGACTTAAACTGAAGAAAGTAGAGAAAACTGCTAGACCATTCAGGTATGACCTAAATATAATCCCTTATGACTATACAGTGAAAGTGAGAAATAGATTGAAGGGACTAGATCTGACAGACAGAGAGCCTGATGAACTATGGATGGATGTTCATGACATTATACAGGAGACAGGGATCAAGATCATTCCCATGGAAAAGAAATTCAAAAAGGCAAATGATTGTCCGAGGAGGCCTTACAAATAGCTGTGAAATGAAGAGAAGCAAAAAGCAAAGGAGAGAAGGAAAGATATTCCCATTTGAATGCAGAGTTCCAAAGAATAGCCAGGAGAGATAAGAAAGCCTTCCTTACCGATCAATGCAAAGAAATAGAGGAAAACAACACGATGGGAAAGACTAGAGATCTCTTCAAGAAAATTAGCGATACCAAGGGAATGTTTCATGCAAAAATGGGCTCAATAAAGGACAGAAATAGTAAGGACCTAACAGAAGCAGAAGATATTAAGAAGAAGTGGCAAGAATACACAGAAGAACTGTACAAAAAAGATCTTCACGACCCAGATAATCACAATGGTGTGATCACTCACCTAGAACCAGACATTCCAGAATGTGGAGTCAAGTGGGCCTTATAAAACTTCACTACAAACAAAACTAGTTGTTTGACGGAATTCCAGTTGAGCTATTTCAAATCCTGAAAGATGATGCTGTGAAAGTGCTGCACTCAATATGCCAGCAAATTTGGAAAACTCAGCAGTGGCCACAGGACTGAAAAAGGTCCGTTTTCATTCCAATTCCTAAGAAAGGCAATCCCAAAGAATGCTCAAACTACCACACAATTGTACTCATCTCACACACTAGTAAAGTAATGCTCAAAATTCTCCAAGCCAGTCTTCAGCAATACATGAACCGAGAACTTCCAGATGTTCAACCTGCTTTTAGAAGAGGCAGATGAACCAGAGATCAAATTGCCAATATCCCCTGGATCATCGAAAAAGCAAGAGAGCTCCAGAAAAACACCTATTTCTGCTTTATTGACTATGCCAAAGCCTTCGACTGTGTGGATCACAATAAACTGTGGAAAATTCTGAAGGAAATGGGAATACCTAACCACCTGACCTGCCTCTTAAGAAGCCTGTATGCAGGTCAGGAAGCAACAGTTACAACTGGACATGGAACAACAGACTGGTTCCGAATAGGAAAAGGAGTATGTCAACGCTGTATATTGTCACCCTGCTTATTTAGCTTATATGCAGAGTACATCATGAGAAATGCTGGGCTGGAAGAAGCACAGGCTGAAATTAAGAATGCCGGGTGAAATAACAATAACCTTAGATACGCAGATGACACTACCCTTATGGCCGAAAGTGAAGAGGAAGTAAAAGGCCTCTTGATGAAAGTGAAAGAGGAGAGTGAAAAAGTTGGCTTAAAGCTCAACATTCAGAAAACTAAGATCATGGCATCTGGTCCCATCACCTCATGGGAAATAGATGGGGAGACAGTGGAAACAGTATCAGACTTTATTTTGGGGGGCTCCAAAATCACTGCAGACGGTGACTGCAGCCATGAAATTAAAAGACACTTACTCCTTGGAAGGAAAGTTATGACCAACATAGATGGCATATTAAAAAGCAGAGACATTACTTTGCCAACAAAGATCGGTCTGGTCAAGGCTATGGTTTTTCCAGTGGTCATGTATGAATGTGAGAGTTGGACTGTGAGGAAAGCTGAGCGCCGAAAAGTTGATACTTTTGAACTGTGGTATTGGAGAAGACTCTTGAGAGTCCCTTGGACTGCAAGGAGATCCAACCAGTCCATCCTGAAGGAGATCAGTCCTGGGTGTTCATTGGAAGGACTGATGCTGAAGCTGAAACTCCAATCCTTTGGCCACCTCATGGGAAGAGCTGACTCATTGGAAAAGACCCTGATGTTGGGAGGGATTGGGGGCAGAAGGAGAAGGAAATGACAGAGGATGAGATGGCTGGATGGCATCACCGACTCAATGGACATGAGTTTGAGTAAACTCCGGGAGTTGGTGATGGACAGGGAGGCCTGGCATGCTGTGATTCATGAGGTCACAAAAAGTGGGACAGGACTGAGCAAGTGAACTGAAATAAACTTGACTCTTCCTCAGGCAACCAAACCACCTTTGCTAAATTAATACCAATTAGTGTCTCCTCATTTCTACTGAAGAATGATTCACACCTCCAATCAAACCTGTAGAGCTGCTAATTCTGATGTTGGAACCCAACAAATGTGGAAATATTGCAGAGTAAATACATAATATAAATACTTTCTCTTCAAAACTGAGAATATAGAAAAATGATTAAGACAAAGATGAGCGATCAGGAGAAAGTAGGCAGGAAACTAGGCTGTATTCAAAATTCACTGCAGTATCATATAAAATTACCCACTTTGAGTGTAATTCAGAGAAACCATATTAGAAAAGACATTAGAAAATGACAATAAGTATTTATAATCTAGACAAATTCTTAGCTTGTTAATTATGATGGTGTTATGGAGAAAACAAACAAACAAACAAAAAAAAAAAAAAACAGAGAAATCTGATTCTAGTTCCTCCAGTGTCTTATGGTTGAGTTATTTTCACATGTCAGTATATTTAAAGCCTATGACTAATGTCTTGCTGACTTTGTCTGGCACATATTAGCTTGTCAGTAATGCAGGGATATATGATTTAATTATGTCAATACCAGTGTTCAGTGTGAAATGGGAATCCAAGTTGTAGTTTGTGGAGTCAAAGAATGAAAACTCATGATAGCAAGTGAATAGAATTTATTAAAGAGAAGAGAAGTACAAAGCTCTCATCAGAGACCCTGAGAGGAGGTAAAGAATTCACTCAAAGGTGGGAATTACATCAGTTTATACCTGTACATTTCTGGGTGGCTCCTGTCCTTAAACTATGTAATTTCTAACCAATCAGTTTAAAGGTCAAAATTGTTTAACTTCACCAGCTGCTTCCCTCAGGCATATGGAAGAGAAGTTAGTTACTCCCCTTCCCTGGATCTGAGTGCTGATAATTTATTAGACCAAGGACACATCCAAGGAATTTGGGATATGGTTAATGGAGTTAATGGAGTGAGACGTTTAGGTTAATGGAGTGAGATGTTTATTGAAAACAAGACCGAAGTCTCAGAGGCCTATACTGACTGCCTAGCAATTTCTACCTCAAGTGTGTCCTAGCATTATTTTGATGCTAGAGATCTAGGTTTATCAATAGGGTGAAATTTCCTTTAAAGAGGACACAGATGTCATGATTTTCTAAGACTGTGAGTTAATGCCCAGATTCACAAGGTGGCTAATATGGAATCTCTAGAATTATAGAAATGTCAGACCATCTAACTTGCCTCTACTTTTAAATTTTTAATAATTTGAGAACACTTAAATGACTTATTGGGTATACATTATGTTGTATATTAGTTATCTGAAACACCTAAATGTTGTAGGTGTTATAGAAATAACAAATAGAACTGATAAAATAATAGAAATTTTAAAACTAGAAATAATAATACTAGATGTATTATAGAAATAATACATAGAAATAATGTATTTCTCATAGAAATAATAAAACTAGATGTAGTAATTAAAAGTGAGAAAGGCTTCTACATCTCAACATAAGAAAAAAAAAAAGAACTTCAAACCTGAATTTAACTTCTGTTTCAAAAATATAGCAGACTAGATAGTCTACAAACATTTGAAAAGCTTAAAGTATTTAACAAAATCTGTTCAAATGCAAAACTAAACTTTATGTTACTTGTCTGAAGAGCTTCTAAGAAGGGGTTTGACAGTGAAATAAAATGCAAATTATCAGAAAATGTCCAAAGTGAAAAGGCTATTGAAAAGAGAGAATAATGAATAACAGTGAGCTATGCCAGTTATTTAAATGTTAAATATACAGAGATATTTGTGCTAACATCTAACATCATGATGGTATGAGTTTCAGGAAACTCCAGGAGATGGTGAAGGACAGGGAAGTCTGGTGTGCTGCAGTCCATGAGGTTGAAAAGAGTAGGACACGACTTAGTGCCTGAACAACAACAATATTATGATGGCAAAAACTAATTTAGTTAAATGCAATTTGATTTATAAGGTCACATTGTGTGTGCTTATTTGCTCAGTTGCGGCCAACTCTTTGTGACCCCATGAACTGTAGACAGCCAGGCTCCTCTGTCCATGGGAGTTTCCCAGCAAGAATGTTGAAATGGGTCACCATTCCCTTCTCCAGGGAATCTTCCCAACCCAGGGTTCAAACCTGGGTCCCCTACACTGCACACAGATTCTTTACAGTCTGAGCTATCAGGGAAGTCCTATCAATTCACATGTTGCAAGTCAAACTCCTGATTTGCTCCTTAAACCTTTCTCCTTACCAATGTCATTTTCTAAAGAGTAATTACTTCCACCTTAATCATCATTGTATCTCTTTATAGCACACATCCAGATATTTAGCTAATAGTTATTTTTACCTTCTGAGTATATACAAAATAAAACCATTTCTCACCACAACACTGCTAACCATGGCTCAAGCTATGTTTTCAGTTCTTAGTTTATTGCAATAATCCCCTAAATTGTCTCTTTATCTACTTGCATTTGCTTTTAATCTATTCTCACAACAAAAATTCTTTAAAAATGTAGTTTGGATCCTGTCATTCTTTGTTCAAAATCTTCCAATGGTTTTCCATCTAACTCAGTTTAAATTCCTGACCTCTGTCTATCTTTAAGAATTCTCGCTCATATCCACCCAGTTCTATTAGTACATGGAACTTTAAATACAATCTATTTTCTTGCCTACTTTCTCCCAACCATGTGTATTTTCTTAATCTTTCTCCTTTCTTCTCAGTTTTTAAGAGAAAATAATCACATTTTATTTTTTTTCCTTTACAGTATTTCACCCTTGTTGGTTTCCAACATCAGAGGCAACAGCTCTAAAGATTTATTTGGAGGAGTAAATCATGCTTCAGTAGAAATGAAGAGACTTTAAGTGGTATTAATTTATCAAATATTGGTTAGATTACCTGAGGAAAAGTCAAAAACTAAAAAAGATAATAAAACTAGGCTAGGTAATAGCCATAGGGAAAGGCATAAACGTATTTTCACTGGAATATTTCCCAAAACATTTTTTAAAACAAGTGGGAGGAGATTACCAGTTTGCTAAACTAACTTAGAATTTTGGAGGATATTTATGCTTTTTATCCTGGTTATTAATTTTGATTGTACAAATGTGTATCAAATATGACAATTAAGAAAAATAATCAAGTTTTCATTTCAGTGTTTTTTTAGAACTTCTATGTGCTGCACAAATTTGACTTATTCCACCAAAATATATGTTTCTCTCTGACATTGTCTCAGTTTCACTGTTATTTTCAGATATATGACAATTGTGCTAGTCAGATAATTTTTTGTTTATCCCAACTCTGAACCTCTCCAAATAGTGAGATTTATCATGTACTTAGGGACTATGGCATGTATAAATTTTAACTAGAAGCTGATTTGCTAGGATTTTTTAAATGCTTGTATGAACAAATCTCCAGTGATTGGACTTATCCTTATATATTCCATCTTCTAGAAAATCAAAGTGAATGAAGTAAAATTTTTATGTGTTAACCACAGTGAAGGGCAAATATATCACTTTGCTGATAAAGGTCCATATCGTCAAAGCTATGATTTTTCCAGTAGTCGTGTAAGGATGTGAAGGCTATAAAGAATGTAAGGACTGTAAAGGATATTAAGTGTCGAAGAATTGATGATTTTGAATTGTGGGGCTGGAGAAAACTCTTGCGAGTCTCTTAGACATAAGGACATCAAACCAGTCAATCCTAAGGAAATCAAACATAAATATTCTTTGGAAGAACTGATGCTGTAACTGAAGTTTCAATACTTTGGCCACCAGGTGTGAAAAGCTGACTCATTGGAAAATACCCTGATGCTGGTAAAAAGCAGAAGCTTGTGACAGAGGATGAGATTGTTGGATGGCATCACCAATTCAAAACACATGAAATTGAGCAAACTCCAGGAGATAGTAAAGTACAGGGGATCCTGGTGTGATGGAGTCCACAAAGTCACAAAGAGTCAGACAGGACTTAGTCACTGAACAATGACAACAACAATATCAATGGTGAAGGGGCATGTGAACTAGGCTTTCTGGTAAAATATATTGGCATTCTTAAATACAACTTTCATATTTAAAATATATTAAGATATTTCTTAGTGGGGTCTTTTGAATTAATAACTATAATATGGGCAGTTTTGTCCTTTCTTTAGAGTCAAGTCTCCTCCAAATTTAATCTCAAAAGGTTGGAAAAACACCAATGGTTTTGAGTGTTCTCTGTCAATTCAATTCAGGAGAGAAGAGTCAGCCTCAGAATTAATAGACATTGCATTTTAAATGGATGTTTGAAGTCAGGCTGTACAACCTCCTACCCAGAACAAGGTTGTACAACCTCCTACCCAGAACAACCTCCTACCACAGGTACCCCTGCACAGCATGTTCACTTATAGAAAAGTCACTCTTGCCCTGCATTCATCATTAACATGCATTTGTTGATTTTTCTATCAAGTGCCAGGATTATTCTAAACTGTGTGGTCTCAGTTCTAGGTGAGACAAAAAAAAAAAAAAAAAAGAACAGTCTTTAGGAGCTCACATGATATTGGGAAAAGAAAAAAAATTAGCGTATAGCGAATAGTATATGATTTTAGATTGTTGAGCTCATATAGAAGCCAGGAATTAGCTGTAGAACAGTTGTCTGAACAAGGCTCTTTGACAAGGGGACTTATGTGTTGATAATTAAGTAACAAGAAAAAACAGATCATGAGAGATATGGGAGAAAAGTGTTCTAGTCAAAGTGTAAAGAGGGTGCAGAAATTTGATATAGTCATGCAACAAAAAATGTTTAACATGCCTGGAGCAAAAAGTAGTGCAAGACAAGTTTGCTGAGCTGTATCTTGAGATGGTGACATCAAGTGCCATGTTAAGTCCTACTGAAGACCAAGACAAAATGAAAATCATTAGCAATATTGATCTTGCATTTATTTAAATATTTTTTGTATTTTGTTCATCTTGAATTTTACATTATTTGATCTTCTAAAATATTTAATAAATTATTATTTATCTAAATTGCAAATTTACTTGGTGAATCCATAAATTTCCATATGAGGTGTCCACCTCACAAACCTTACCCTAGTCCTACTGACAGTGCCAGGCTGCGACAGCACAGGAGTGGCGCAGAGGAGCTTCCCCACATCTGTGGTCAGGGGCAGTGGCCGAGAGAAGCTTCCCCACGTCGGAGGTCAGGGGTGGTGGCCGAGAGGAGCTATCACACACCCGAGGTAAAGGGCCGCGCCTGAGAGGAGCTACCCCACGCCCGAGGTCAGGGGCGGAGGCTGGAAGGAGCAACCCGACTTCCATGGAGCAGTTGTTGTGCAGACGCAAGAGGGGCGAGAGGAAGTACTCCACGTTCAAGGTCAGGAGGGGCAATCCTGAGAAGATAACCCTGGTCCTAGGCAAGGAGCAGCGGCCGTGCTTTGCTGGAGCAGCCGTGAAGGGATACCTCACGTCCAGGGTAAGAGAAATCCAAGACGGTAGGTGTTGCAAGAGGGCATCAGAGGGCAGACACATTAAAACCATAACCACAGAAAACTAGCCAATCTGATCACAGGACCACAGTCTTGTCTAACTCAGTGAAACTAAGCCATGCCGGGTGGGGCCACCCAAGAAGGTCAGGTCATGGCGGAGAGTTCTGACAGAATGTGGTCCACTGGAGAAGGGAATGGCAAACCACTTCAGTATTCTTGCCTTGAGAACCCCATGAACAGTAGGAAAAGGCAAATTGGAAGGAATCAAGATTGCCGGGAGAAATATCAATAACCTCAGATATGCAGATGACACCACCCTTATGGCAGAAAGTGCGGAGGAACTAAAGAGCCTCTTGATGAAAGTAAAAGAGGAGAGTGAAAAAGTTGGCTTAAAGCTCAACATTCAGAATACTAAGATCATGGCATCTGGTCCCATCGCCTCATGGGAAATAGATGGGGAAACAGTGGAGACAGTGTCAGACTTTATTTTGGGGGGCTCCAAAATCACTGCAGATGGTGACTGCAGCCATGAAATTAAAAGACACTTACTCCTTGGAAGGAAAGTTATGACCAACCTAGATAGCATATTAAAAAGCAGAGACATTACTTTGCCAATAAAGGTCCATCTGGTCAAGGCTATGGTTTTTCCAGTGGTCATGTATGGATGTGAGAGTTGGACTGTAAGGAAAGCAGAGCGCCAAAAAATTGATGCTTTTGAACTGTTGTGTTGGAGAAGACTCTTGAGAGTCCCTTGGACTGCAAGGAGATCCAACCAGTCCATCCTGAAGGAGATCAGTCCTGGGTGTTCATTGGAGGGACTGATACTGAAGCTGAAACTCCAGTACTTTGGCCACCTCATGTGAAGAGCTGACTCATTGAAAAAGACCCTGATGGTGGGAGGGATTGGAGGCAGGAGGAGAAGGGGACAACAGAGGATGAGATGGCTGGATGGCATCACCGACTGGATGGGCATGAGTTGAGTAAACTCCAGGAGTTGGTGATGAACAGGGAGGCCTGGCATGCTGCGATTCATGGGGTTGCAAAGAGTCGGACACGACTGAGTGACTGCACTGAACCAGCCTGTATCTTTGTCAGTATTTAAACCTTATCTATGGAGAAGGCAATGGCAACCCACTCCAGTACTCTCGCCTGGAAAATCCCATGGACAGAGGAGCTTGGTAGGCTGCAGTTCATGTGGTCGCTAAGAGTCAAATATGACTGAAGCTACTTAGCAGCAGCAGCAATGTCACCTCTGTAAATCCTATGAATCTCAGGCATAATCATCACTCCCTCCACATTCTAAACTTAGTTTAGATAGACCTAGTACTTAATATTTCATTTTCAACAAACCATTTTATTTTTAAATAAAATACATATATTTACATTATGTAATTTAAGATAGTGAAGGACAGGGAAGCCTGAAATGCTGTAGTCCATGGTGTCACAAAGAGTTGGACAGGGCTTAGTGACTGAAAAACAAGATATTATTATTATTATTATTGATATCATGATTTACAATGGAAAGATAAAATTTATAATCCTAGGACATCTCTGGCAGTCCTGAGGTTAAGACTGTAGGCTTCCAATTCAGGGTCTCAGGTTCAATCCCTGGTAGGGGAACTAAGATTCTGTATGCTGTGATGGCCCCAAAAATTGGTTTTCTCACTGAGTCCAAAGTGACTTTGAAAGTTTTCTTTGATACATTATGGATCAGTAGGGCTATATATAAATTTGGGGAAACTAAAGCTTTTACAATTCAGTGTTCTTCTTTTAAGATGTTCAGTTCAGTCACTCAGTCGTGTCTGACTCTGCAACCCTGTGGACTGCCACACGCCAGGCTTTCCTGTCCATCACCAGCACCCAGAGTTTGCTCAAACTCATGTCCATAGAGTCGGTGGTGCCATCAAAGCATCTCATCCTCTGTTGTCCCCTTCTCTTCCTGTCTTCAATCTTTCCCAGGATCAGGGTCTTTTCCAATGAGTCCGTTCTTCACAACAGAAGGTAAAGTATTAGAGCTTCAGTTTTAGCATCAGTCCTCCCACTGAATATTCAGGACTGATTTACTTCAGTATCTAATGGTTTGATCTCCTTGCAGTCCAAGGGACTCTCAAGAATCTTCTCCAACGCCACAGTTCAACAGCATCAATTCCTCGATGTTCAGCTTTCTTTATGGTCCAACTCTCATATCCACACTTGAGTACCGGTAAAACCATAGCTTTGACTATATACTGACCTTTGTTGGTAAAGTAATTTCTCTGATTTTTAATATGCTATCTATATTTCTCATAGATTTTCTTCTAAGTAGCAAGTGTCTTTTAATTGTATGACTGAGGTCATCATCTGCAGTGATTTTGGAGTCCAAGAAAATAAAGTCTGTCACTGTTTCCATTGTTTATCTGTCTATTGACTATGAAGTTATGGGACCAGATGACATGATCTTAGGTTTTTTAATGTTGAGTTTTAAGCCAGCTTTTTTTTTTTTTTTTTTTAAGTCACTCTCCTCTTTCACTTTCATCAAGAGTTTCTTCAGTTCCTCTTCACTTTCTGCCATGAGGGTGATGTCATCTGTGTATCTGAGATTATTGGTATTTCTCCAGGCAATCTTGATTGCAGTTTGTGGTTTATCCAGCCTGGCATTTCACGTGATGTACACTGCATACAAGTTAAATAGGCAAGGTGAAAATAGACAACCTTGATGTTCTCCTTTCCCAATTTGGAACCAGAGTATATCTTTCAGGAAAAATTCATACATACAGGAAGAAACAAAAAACTGCCATGAAAGGAGATGATTATTTAAGATGAAAAATAAATTAAACCCAATTATCTGAGATTTAGAGATACAGGTTTCTTCTAAAATATTTTCAAGTCATTTTTCAGAAATCTTAGAAAGTACTGCTTTCAAGTTACCACTTTCTTTGCTTCAACACCCTAACATGTCCAGTAACTGCAGAACTTCTGGAGGCTTGCACAGGTGTAGGCCCCAAAGCTTAAGCATCAATAGTTGGTTTAATGATCAGTCTGGGTCAGCATCTCACATAGGGTTCAAGCAGAAAGTGGATGGAGATGACTCAGAGATGGGGATATGGCTAATGACCTGCAAAGGGCTGAGAAGCACACAGGGATAAGTAAAATACAAGAATCCATCACCTTCACCACCCGAAGAGGTGAGGGAAGAACAAATTGAACCAGATACTCTAAAGTGCTGAATCCTGGCAAGACTGAGTGTTGGAGGGGCTGGTTCTCTGATCCGAGATCACTGCCTCCTTTAGTCAAACCTCAAAGAAAGTGGAGGGCAAGGGAGTCTGGATGATGAAGTGCAGAGAGGTCAGCTTTCCTGCCCAAATCAGGGCAGAGTGAAGAATAAATATGGAAAAATGGCAAGCAGCCAACCCACGTGATGATTGACCATCTTCTCATCTGCTGATTCCAATTACCCTTCATATTGTCTGAAACACCATCTCCAGCAGCTTACCTGTTACCTGGGGAAAAATACTCTGAGAATAAAAAGTGATTGTAAAAAGTAAATTTTATGAAAGAATCCAACAATGTTGGATTAAATTTTCTGATTTGAAGAAGAGTTTTTGATTGTGGTGGTGGTGGTGATGGTGTGGTTCTCTAGAGATTAATCATAGAATAGATATAATTATAAAGTAATAAAAATTAAAAGAAGAAAAGCATTTTATTTCTAAACCACATTATTTTCACATATGATAATATCATATAACACATTTTCATTCTTTCTGTTCTACATATGAGTTTTAGATCTTCATTTTCTTATTCTCTCTGTGATTTTGCATAGAAATACTTGAATATATGTAAGCTTATTTTTCTGTGCAGTATACCACTGATTTTATAATGGTGGATTCTGGCTATCTGAGTCACTCAGAAGTTTGTACTAAGTAGTTTCAATTATGTGAATTTAATTATGAAACCATTAACTTGTTCATTATGTTACAGGCTTTGATTACTTTTGATGTGAGTTCAAGACAACCACAGAAAATAATCAGTTTTTCATTAACCTAAAAAATTCCTTTCTGGAAACAGAACATGAAATCCATACCTTCTTCAAGTTCAGTTCAGTTCAGTTGCTCAGTCTCGTCTGAATCTTGGTGACCCCATAGGCTGCAGCTTGCCAGGCTTCCCTGTCCATCACCAACTCCCAGAGCTTATTCAAACTCATGTTCATCAAGTTGGTGATGCCATCCAACCACCTCATCCTCTCCTCCCCTTCTCCTACTGCCTTCAATCTTTCCCAGAATCAGCGTCGTTTCCAACAACTCAGTTCTTCACACCAGGTGGCCAAAGCACCAGAGTTTCAGCTTCAGCATCAGTCCTTCCAATGAATATTCAGGACTGATTTCCTTTAGGATTGACTGGTTGGATCTCCTTGCAGTTCAAGTGACTCTCAAGAGTCTACTCCAACACCAAATTCAAAGCATCAATTCTTTGGTGCTCAGCTTTCTTTATACTCCAATAATCACATCCATATAAGACTACTGGAAAAACCGTAGCTTTGACTAGATGGATCTATGACAGAATAGTTATGTCTCTGTTTTTTAATATGCTATCTAGGTTGCTCACAGCTTTTATTCCAAGGTGCAAGTGTCTTTTAATTTCATGGCTGCAGTCACCATCTGCAGTGATCTGGGAGCCCCCCAGAATAAAGCCTGTCCCTGGTTTCCACTGTTTCCCCATCTATTTGTCATGAACTGATGGGCCTAGATGCCATGATATTAATTTTCTGAATGTTGGGCTTTAAGTCAGCTTTTTCACTCTTCTTTTCACCTTCATTAAGCCAGAAGAGTGGTGTCTTCTGCATATCTGATTTTATATATATAAATTAAATATATATAAATATAAATATATATATATATTTCTCCTGGCAAGCTGGATTCCAGCTTGTGCTTCATCCAATCCAGCATTTTGCATACTGTACTCTGCCTATGAGTTAAATAAGCTGGGTGACAATATATAATCTTGATGTACTCCTTTCCCAATTTGGAACCAGTCTGCTGTTCCATGTCTGGTTCTACCTGTTGCCTCCTGACCTGCATGCAGATTACTTAGGAGACAGGTTAAGTGGTCTGGCAATCTTATCTCTTTAAGAACTGTCCACAGTTTGTTGTGATCCACACAGTCAGAGGCTTTAACATAGTCAATGAAGCAGAAGTCAATGAATGCAGTAGTTTTTCTGCAACTCTCTTGCTTTTTTGATGATACAATGGATATTGGTAATTTGATCTCTGGTTCCTCTGCCTTCTCTAAATCCAGCATGAACATCTGGAAGTTCTTGGTTCATATACTGTTGAAGTCTAGCTTGGAGAATTTTAAGGATTACTTTGCTAGAGTGTGAAAGGAGTGCAATTTTGTGGTTGTTTGAACATCATTGGAAGGACTGATTTTGAAGCTGAAACTCCAATACTTTGGCCACCTGATGCGAAGAGCTGACTCATTGGAAAAGACCCTGATGCTGGGAAAGATTGAGGGCAGGAGAAGGGGACAACAGAGGATGACACCACTGGATGGCATCACTGACTCAATAGATATGGGTTTGGGTGAACTCCAGGAGTTGGTGATGGACAGGGAGGCCTGGCAAGCCTCACAAAGAGGCACATGCCTCATGGGGTCACAAAGAGTAGGACATGACTGAGCAACTGAACTGAACTGAACATTCTTTGGTGTTGCCTTTCTTTGGGATTGGAATGAAAACTGACCTTTTCTAGCCCTGTGGCCACTGCTGAGTCAGTCAAATTTGCTGGCATATTGAGTACAGCACTTTCATAGCATCATCTTTTAGAATTAGGAATAGCTCAGCTGGAATTCCATCACCTCCACTAGCTTTGTTGATATTGATGCTTCCTAAGGCCCACTTGAGTTCACATTCCAGGGTGTCTGGTTCTAGGTGAGTGATTATACCATCATAGTTGTTTGTGATAAATGAGTGAAGATGCAATATGAAAAAATATATATAATAAAATATGTTTCCAATCTTACTATTAATTTTAGAAATGGTGAATCAATATTGAATGTGAACTTAATCTAGAAAATTTATCAACATTAAAAACATGTCATAATCAGGGAGTCCTTCTTTAAGGAGCCTAGTATGAGAAGGAAACTGTAAATTATAAATATAGTTATTCTAAAATTTATACTAAGCCATTATATTATTTTATTTCTATTAAGCAATTATGATAGTTGAAATTTTATAGTACTAAATAATAAACTCCTGTTAAAAAGTCAATTTTTAACAAAATCTGACAGTCAGTTGGATCTATTTATACAGAATCTGTTAACTGAATTGATTTTGTGTGTGTGTGTGCTACAAACTTAACCTTGGCATCAAGGTTGGAGTCACTCACTGTAACTTAAATCTGTCTCTGTTTTCAAATGCTTTAAGTGATTTTTTTCTGATGCACAGTAATATAACCAGGGAAAGATATATTAAATCTGACTTTATTCAATGAAGTGAAATAAAGAGATTGCTAGTAAAAATCTACAAATTAGTATGAAGATAGCAACTATCCTAATTTTAGTTATTCTCCTGAGGATTTTTCCCTCCTCATTTCATGCTTAGCACAGAATCCAAGCAGATTATTTCAAGACTGGTGGTGTGCACATGTGCAAGAAAATAACAGGAAATATACATTTTCATTTCCATCTAATTAAAAGCATCAAATATGGCACCACACTCATTTCTCAAGGTGGAATCCAGTGAGACAGAATAAATTTGACAAAGGAAAAAAAAAAAAAAAAACCACACTCACTATAGATGAGTAAGCTAATATACTACAATTACCAACTGGGAATTTAACTTTCAGTTTGGCTGAAGTACATGAATATGGCTTAGCAGTAAGATTAGGAATTTGGTTCGGAATAGAATACATCACATATAATGCAATTTTTCAAAATTTGTTCACATGCCATTTGATCTTCACATTCATTTTTTTAGTTAAACAAATATTTGCTTTGAAGTTGATCCAGAAGATAGGTTATAGTTAGGTCAATTAAAGACCTAATAATAATAAAAATTCTACATTTCCACCATTCTTATATCCCAAGCTTTAATGTATAGTATTAAAAACCTTGTAGTTACATATTGGGTTCATTGGGTTTATTGACCATCCAATTTCAAATCACATAGGAGTCTGAGGTATTTGCAGCATTCATCAGTAGAACAAAAACAGTATTTTGTCTTTTTCCTCCCTCTGCCAGTCTAAGGAAAGTGTGTATGTACACTTGAGTATAGGCATATGCAAATATGTACACACATAGCCTACAGAGCATCTTTAAGCAAAATGGAAAAGGGAGATCCCTCTTAGTGGATACAGGTTGGCAGGAACATGCCTTAGTGAATAGATCAAACCTTTTTGCAAAGAAGAAAATGTTCCTGCATTCACATAGACATAGTGTGGTATATGCCAGTCCTCCACCATCCCTTCAGTGGGGTACCTTTGTAAAATGCATAAATTGCACTATCATAAGCAGACTCACAGATATGAAGATCAGCCACTTGCTTATCTTATGGTCAATGATAACATGCCTACTGTAAATAAAGGCTAGGGCAGGGTGGGAACTGTAAAGTCAGGGCACTTTGTTAATCTAACTGACTGGTCCTTGCACAGGAGCATTTGCTCTTCTTGTAGTTCTCCTGTACCCAGTTCCTGTGGAGAACAGGAAGGCCTTGGCTGCGTCAGCGGCTCCCCTCCCCATGGCCGCCTGATTTACCAGCTAGGCTTCTATTGTGGCCCAATTGGTAAAGAATCCACCAGCAATGTGGGAGACCTGGGTTCGATCCCTGGGTTGGGAAGATACCTTGGAGAAGGAAATGACAACCCACTCCAGTACTCTTGCCCAGAAAATTCCAAGGACGGAAGAGCCTGGTAGGCTACAGTCCATGAGGTCGCAAAGAGTCAGACATGACTGAGCGATTTCACTTTCACTTATCTGTTAATTTCCCTTATATTGCTTATTCCTAAAACACCTATTTCCCCACCTTATTTTCTTGCCCATTTTAACTGTTCCCTGCTGGTTAAGGAGTTGGAAATTTTTGATCACACATGCTGGAAAAGAAGAGAGATTGAAGTGATCTACCATCAAACTGACCCATTGTTTCTTATTTGAGTGAGGATCACTCTAAGACATAGTGTTAGTTGCTCAGTTGTGGCCAGTTCTTTACGACCCATGAACTGTAGCCTGCCAGGCTCCTCTGTTTATCGAATTCTCCAGGCAAGAATACTGGAGTGGGTTTACATTCCCTTTTCCAGGGAATCTTCCCAAGCCAGGGATTGAACCCAGGTCTCCTGCATTGCAGGCTGATTCTTTACCATCTGAGCCACAGATGGAGCTATAGCTGTTGATACAGTCATTTGTGTACTTATATTTTGCTCAGAAAATTTGAACTGCTGAATATCTAAGGGTAAAAGCGTCTTCTTCCTGAACTTGTGTTTCACAGTGAAGGGCTCTCTCTTTTTTTAGCCTTTATAGAAACTACTCAGAATTTCTCCTTCCCAATTCTTACTAGATCATGGATTGTTTTGGGGCAAAACATCCCCTTTACTTTTCTAATGGGTCCCCTGAAAACCTTCAGACAGACACAGCTGTCTCAAACAATTCTACTGTGCACTGCATGTACAAACTAGCCACTAACTAGTCAAAGGGGAGGTGGTCAACTTAAAATACAGGCAAGCCTTAAGATAGAAAAGATAACAGGATTCTATTATTTTCTACATGGAGCTACTAGGCTTTTCCACTTCAGAAACTACTACCAAGGCTAAGTACCAAAGAAAAATAGAGAAAGGATGAAGGTAAAGTCAGAAATTATGGTGGGAATATAACCACCAACTATAGATATCTAAAAGATTATTAGATGATCCTATGAATAATTTTATGCCAACAAATTGGACAACCTAGATTACACTGATAAATTAGTAGATACATATAGGTTACCAAACTGGCTCTAGAAGAAATAGACAATATAAAAAAAAAACCCAAAATAAGCAAAGAAATTGAATCAGTGGTCAAAAGTCTTCCAACAAAAATTAGTCCAGCATAAGACAGCTTCACTAGTGAATGCTACCAAATATTTAAAGAATAAACACTAACTCTAGTGAATTTCTTTAAAAAAATAGAACAAAATCTTTGTAATTCATTCTATGAAGTGAATATTACTCTGATACCAAAGCAAAAGACAACACAAAAAAAGACAATTACAAATTAACAGTTTTATTAAAATAAATGTAAACATCTTCAAAGCAACAATAGCAGACTGAATCCAGCAGCATATTAAAAGGATTATACACCATAACTGAGTTGAATATGTCCTAGTGCTGAAATTCATAATCCCTATAGTTCTAAGTAAGATAATCAATCAACATAATGCACTTTAGTTATGAAGAAATCAAATCACATGGTCATTCAATTGATGCAGAAAAAACATTTGACTAATATAGCACCATTTCATGATTTAAAACAAAAACCAGAAACCTAGGAATAGAGGAACATTTTCTCAAACAGGTAGAAAGCATTCATGAAAACCTACAACTAATATCATGCTCAATGGTTAGAAAGCTTTCACTCTAATATAAGGAATCAGACAAGGATCTTTTATCAATACTGTTCAACATTGTATTTGAAGTTTTAGTCAGAGCCATTAGTGACAAAACAGAAATAAAAAGCATTCAGAGAAAATCCTTGTGACAAAAGACTAAGCAAAAGTTACTTAGATACAACATAAACATTATGAAGAGTTGACTTCATAAAACAAAAACAGCAACAACAAAAATCTAATATTCCAAACAAACTGTTAAGAGAATGCGTAGACAAGTGAGAATGCATATAAAGTGAGAAAACATTTTTCAAATTTTATACTTGACAACTTTTATCCAAAATATATGAAATAGCTCCCCAAATTAAGTAATAATAATAAATACCCCAACATAAAAATGAGTCAAATATTTGAACAGAAATCTTACCAATGAAGATATACAAATATTAAAATATACAAAGATGACTACAGGAAAAGATGCACAGTAAATCATCAGGAAAAGGTTTACTTAATCATAGCAAATGGGAAAATGAAGAGGAAGCACTTCTATACATTTCTGGTGAGAATATGAAAAGGTAAAAGCACCAAATGTGAAACATTCTATCAGTTTTTAAAATAGGTAAAACATACATGCACTTTATGATCTATGTATTCTATCCTAGAGACAAAAGAAAGAAAATATACATATGAAATGTGCACACAAAAGTTTAGAACCTCCGTTTTTAATAGTCCCAAAATGGAGACAATTAAAATATACATGAAAACATGAATAATATCAAGAAATAGAAGAATGAGTTGTCCTACTTTCAAGCTAAAGCTAGCCTGCTAGTTTAGCTAGTCTGCTAGTTTCATGGATGCTAGCCAGAGGCACATAGATTCATGGATGCTAGCCAGTGACAAATAGCTTTAAGGAATTAGATATGATAGACAGAGTGCCTGAAGAACTATGGACAGAGGTTCATAACATTTATAGAAGGCAATGGTCCAAGACCATCTCCAAGAAAAAGAAATGCAAAAAGGCAAAATGGTTGTCTGAGAAGGCACTACAAATAACTGAGAAAAGAAGAGACATGAAAGGCAAAGGAGAAAAGGAAAGATATGCCCACTTGAAGGCAGAGTTCTGAAGATTAGCTCAGAAAGATAAGACCCAGTGACCAATGTAAAGAAATAGAGGGAAACAGCAGAATGGGAAAGACTAGATATCTCTTCAAGAAAATTAGATACCAAGGGAACATATCATGCAAAGATGGGCACAAATAGGAAAGAAATGGAATGAACCTAAAAGATGCAGAAGATATTAAAAGAAGTGGCAAGAATACACAGAAGAACTATACAAAAAAGATCTTCATGACCCAGATAATCACAATGGTGTGATCACTCACCTAGAGCCAGACATCCTGGAATGTGAAGTCAAGTATACTTTAAGAAGCATCACTACGAACAAAGTTAGCGGAAGTGATGGAATTCCAGTTGAGCTATTTCAGATCCTAAAGGATGAAACAATCATATGAAAGTGCCAATATGCTAGCAAATTTGGAAAACCCAGCAGTGGCCACAGGACTAGAAAAGGTCAGTTTTCATTCCAATCCCAAAGAAAGGCAATGCCAAAGAATGTTCAAACTACTGCACAACTGCACTCATCTCACACACTAGAAAGTAGTGCTCAAAATTCTCCAAGCCAGGCTTCAAAATGTGAACCGTGAGCTTCCAGATGTTCATGGTGGATTTAGAAAAGGCAGAGGAATGAGAGATCAAATTGCTGACATCCATTGGATCATCGACAAAGCAAAAGAGTTTCAGAAAACATCTACTTCTGCTTTATTGTCTATGTGAAAGCCTTTGATTGTGTGGATCACAATAGACTGTGGAAAATTCTTAAAAGATAGGAATACCAGACCACCTGACCTGCCTCCTGAGAAATCTGTATGCAGGTCAAGAAGCTAGGAAAATGAGTACATCAAAGCTGTATATTGTCACCTTGCATATTTAACTTATGTGCAGGGTTCATCATGCGAAATGCCAGGCTGGATGAAGTGCAAGCTGGAATCAAGATTGTTGGGAGAAATATCAAATAACCTCAGATATGCAGATAATACCATCCTTATGGCAGAAAGTGAAGAAGAATTAAAGAGCCTCTTGATGACAGTGAAAGAAAAGAGTGAAAAAGTTGGCTTAAAACTCAACATCCAGAAACTAACATCATGACATTTGGTCCCATCACTCCATGGCAAATAGGTGGGAAAACAATGGAAAGAGCAACAGACTTTATATTTTTGGCCTCCCAAATCACTGTAGGTGGTGACTGCAGCCATGAAATTAAAAGACTCTTGCTCCTTGGAAGAAAAGCTATGACCAACATAGACAGCATAGTAAAAGCAGAGATATGACTTTGCTGTCACAGGTCCATCTAGTCAAAGCTATGGCTTTCCCAGTAGTCATGTATGAATGTGAGAGTTGGACTATAAAGAAAGCTGAGCACTGGAGAATTGATGCTTTTGAACTGTGGTGTTGGAGAAGACTCTTGAGAGTCCCTTGGACTGAAAGGAGATCCAACCAGAAAATCCTAAAGGAAATCAGTCCTGAATATTCATTGGAAGGAATGATGCTGAAGCTGAAACCCCAGTACTTTGGCCACCTGATCCAAAGAACTGACTCATTGGAAAAGACCCTGATGCTGTGAAAGATTGAAGGCAGGAGGAGAAAGGAATGACAGAGGATGAGATGGTTGGATGGCATCACCGACTTGATGGACATGAGTTTGATCAAGTCTCTGAGTTGTCGATAGACAGGCAGGCCTGGTGTCCTGCAGTCCATGGAGTCACGAAGAGTCAGACACACCTGAGAAACTGAACTGAATTGAGCCAGATACATGAAACTTCTGGCTCAGAAAAGTTTTTAAGATACAAATTTAGCCTGTCTTTTTTTAAGTTTAGCTGGATTATGTGTCATTGGCAACAAGTTTTCTAACCAAATAGAGGCTGACACCAGGAAAGTGTGTTGAAAGTGATATTCTTTATCTAAACTGACTGAGTTGACTAATGGAAATTCCATCATCATAAATAGGAACTTGGTAGTCATGGGTTTTGATTTAATTGTACTCTTTTGGGAGGGGGAGTAATATATTACTCATTATTTCAAATGGGTAAAGTGCAAAGACAATGGTAAAATTCTGCCATCTTCTTAGGCTGTATTTTATAGAACTGTGCTGTGACAATTCAGATAAGAAGTAACAAAATAAGTATCATCATATTGCTAAGAGAAATTTTAGCCACTAGAAACCTTAAACGTAGTACCTGAACTGAACTGTAACACTTTATATAAAGGAAGTTCAAGGCTTCTAGTCAATTGTAATAATATTACCAAGAACAAAAAAGCAAACAACAACAACAACAAACTGTTATCATTGATCAAGTTGGAAAGTTGGAACATAGAAGCACAAAAATGAAGTTCTCCAATGAAGACCCAACATTGAGGGGCATAAGAGAATGTCATTGACCAAGTATCACCTGAAGAACTTGTTGGCAAATACGCAGGGAAAGTGGTTGAGTACTGAAGAATGGGGCAAGTAAGTAGAATGGTAGAATATAACACATGTATAGGGCTCAGACAGCTTTTAAAATGTCCACTCAGTCACTAAAAATGAGTTAAAATATTTCATAGGTTACTTTCTTGCTTTAGTGTAGATTTAAATGTTAATGGAGTAAGAAAGTTTCAGACTTTCTCCCATTATGCCAAGCCAACCTCTTCAAGATTCTATCTAGTGCTTGCAATCTTAAACATATGAACATTATAAACTTGCCATGTCACTTGGTAAATGAGATTTTTTTTTTAAGATGACATTAAAAATACAGACTCAAAAAGAAGAATAGAGGTAATGTTCATAAATGATTGAATCTCCAAAGCACTTATAAAGTTATAAGTAACCCACAATATTTCAGTAGAAAGAATCAGTTATATTATTTAATTTATTACCTGAAGTTCAGAATATAATTGTTTTACCAAGTAGCTCTTGCTCAAGATTATGCTGTAATTAATTTATATTCTCTTAGAACACACAAACTGACAGATGTGCCTCAGAAGCAAGACAAATGAAATCTTAAGAATTCTTTCTGAAGCTAAATGTTTACTGTGGAATAATGTGTTTATAGTAGTAAAGAATCCACCTGCCAAGGCAGGAGATGGAGGGGACACAAGTTCGATCCCTGGGTTAGGAAGATCCCCTGGAGAAGGGAAACGGCAACCCACTCCAGTATTCTTGCCTGGGAAATCCCATGAATGAAGGAGCCTTGTGGGCCACCGTCCATGGGATCACAAAGAGTTGGACATGACTGAGCAACTAAACAACAATGTGGTTACAGATTTTTGGTATATATTGAGCTATAAAACATAGGAAAATGATTTCATTTGACTTTACCCTACTGCATTTAAAAGAATCTATTTTCATAAGATTAACTCACATGGTCTCCCTGAGGCTGATTTATTTATAGAGAGCTAGCATAGGTAGATGAAGAAGGAAATGGCAACCCACTCCAGTGTTCTTGCCTGGAGAGTTCTGTGGACAGGGCAGCCTGGTGGGCTGCTGTCCACGGGATCGCACAGAGTCGGACACGACTGAAGCGGCTTAGCATGCATGCATTGGAGAAGGAAATGACAACCCACTTCAGAGTTCTTGCCTGGAGAATCCCGTGGACAGAGGAGCCTGGTGGGCTGCCGTCTGTGGGGTTGCAGAGTCGGACACGACTGATGTGACTTAGCAGCAGCAGCAGCAGCATAGGTAGAAAATGAAAAATGATAAGTGGAAGAGGATTATAGTTGATGTATAGGTAAGTCATTTATAGTTTACTTTGAAAATCCACTCTCACAAATGGAATTCGTTAACATCACTATCATCCCCTTCTCCTGAGTGCACTACACATGAAGTAACATTGTATCCTTTCAGTATATTTTGGTTCCCCTCTTTTCTCTTTCCTATCTTGTTTTCGCTCCACCCCTCAGCTTGCACCATTTCCATCACACTACTCATGTATCCTGCTTCTCATCTTACCAGGAACAGCTGCTACCTCGATCCACTCTCTCATTGTTACACAGTCAGGCAAGTATTTCAACTCTAACTGGCTCCATTGTTGCATATACCTTTTCAGATTTACCCCTACTGATTTCCCCTAAATAAACTTGTAAATGCTAGTGGCAGGTAGTTAAAAATACTCATTTTAATGTTGTTTAAAAATGGTAATAGTAAGATCTAAGTACCTATAATAAATAGATAGTGATCATGAAAAATATTTCTCCAAGGTGGGCTAGAAATTGTACAAAATTATATCAAAAATTTTGCAAACTTGTACATTTTATGCTCATCTTTATACTCTCATATTATCTTCATACAATTTTTTAAAAACTCAAAGCATTTTATCATCTCTTCATACTTATTTGTGAGAAATATAATTTCAACACAAATAGCCTACCAAAATAATTACCATGGCCTTGCTTCCAACTTGTTTGGCTATCCTGGGTGAAACTGCCTTCCTTTTTATTTATTTATATCTTTAAGAATTTCTTTCCTACTGAGAATTCAGGATTAAAAGACTAACTTGGTTGAGGTTTACATATCATTTCTCCTCAAATTGATTCTCAGGAAAAAATGTTTCAACACAATCGCTATAGAGTATGTAACAAAGAATACAGAAATAGATGAAATACTTTAAAAGTCATAGTTGTTCTTTAATTTCTGTAATATATTCAATTCATTTTATTTAGACATAGTTGAAAGATAAGCCACTTGCATTGTGATTTCCTCTACTGATCTGATTGTTAAACTAATTTTTATCCATAAATAAATCTATATTGAGAACTTTTAAAAAATGAAACTCACAAAAAGCATTCTCATTGTTCCAATTTTTTTACATTATAAAATATACATAAAATACAAATCCACTTCTGTCTAATTTTAATCTGTTCTAGGTTAGAAAAAGCTAAATATCTGACACTCTCAAAGAAGACAAAGAGAAAAAAAATAAAAAATAAAAACATGCTCAAGGATGATACCTTATAAACAGGCTGAAGAAAATATTTGAGAAAAAGATCTATTTTCAGAAGATAAAATTATACCATACTTTGCTAAATTAGAATAGAGACTTGGAAAATAAGGAAAAAACACTGCAAGTATTTCATGTATTTTGAATTTCTCTACATGTCACTGGCAAAATTTGACAAAATATCAACTAAAGTTAGCATTCTGGCAGATGATTTTTCTATCAGTCCCATGAATACATGCACCATTTATGGTGTCAGTTCAGTTCAGTTGCTCAGTATGTTTGACTCTTTGTGACCCCATGGACTGCCACACACCAGGCCTCCCTGTCTTTCACTAACTCCCATAGCTAGCTCAAACTCATGTCCATCAAGTCGGTGATACCATCCAACCATCTCATCCTCTGTCATCCCTTTCTCTTCCTGCCTTCAATCTTTCCCAGCATCAAGGTCTTTTCCAATGAGTCAGTTCTTTGCATCAGGTGACAAAAGTATTGGAGTTTCAGCATCAGCATCAGTCCTTCCAATGATTATTCAGGACTGATTTCCTTTAGGAGTGACTGGTTGGATCTCCTTGCAGTCCAAGAGACTCTCAAGAGTCTTTTCCAACACCACAGTTCAACAGCATCAAATCTTTGGTTCTCAGCTTTCTTCTGCAACGAGAAGGACTCCTGACATTTCTGAATATTACACTAAAATATAGTTCAAAGAGATGTACTGTATGAACAAAAAAAGAACCAAAATATAGAGTGGCAAGGTGATTATAGCTCAGAACAGGACAAAAAAAGAATGAAACATGAATCCTTTCATCATATCTTGTCTTCCATGTGTTTGGAAGTATCTATAGAGTAATTTTATTCATACCCTTGATTTCTTACCCAGCTCTGATAAAATAAATATTCATCAAACTATTCTTAAAAGTGACTGATATATTAAGAAATGTATTGTTGGGCCAAATCTATTACTAAATGTGTTGTGGATGTGTCCATGGAATAGGAAATGTAAACAGATAAAAAGTATTTTTCTGCTAATTAATTTAGATGTTTGTAGAAAACAAACTGTTTATAAGCATCCAACTGTTATTTTACACAATATGTCCTATCTTCTTCTGGAAACACAGACATTTTGTTATCAAGTTATTTATGGCATAAGTCCAGGGATAGTTTTAGACGACTGTGTAGTTATAACATTCTGGTTTGAGATAACTATCTCTTTCCTAATTAACTCAACTCTCTTTCTTAGGAATGTCAATTCCTTGATCTGTAATTAAATAACACACACACGTGCGTACACACCTCCTTCAGAAGGAAGCTCCATTACTTCTTTCTCATTTCCAGGAAAGGACTTTTTCTTTGTTTACCCCTCAGTTGATGTCAGTACACACTTTTGAAATCCATCTGGAGCAGTTACAAGTCTCTCACCAAGATCATCATCTCTTATTCTGGACTTGCGAATTTCATTGTTCTCTCAAAGAAATTAGGTATTCATGTCTTCAATTTCTTAATTAGATTTTTTTTTAATTTAAGAAAACTATATAATATGAATTTCTTCTGTCATATGAACATAAAAATATGAAACTGTTTTAATACTTTGAGTTAAAATACTTTTGCTTTCACCATCATGTGATTTGTTCTGTTTATTTTAATTATCTCATAAAGTGAATTAGACTTTTATTTTTAACTCTGAATATTTGTACACACATGTATATGAGTACCTGTAATGGGTTTAATGGCAGCTCTGCAAAAGATATTTCTATATGTAATTCCAAGGCTCTGTGACTATTTTCATTTTAGAAAGGAGTTTGAATATATATATATATATATATATATATATATATATATATATATATATAAATATTCATTTAGGCACATCATGCAGCATGTGGTATCTTAGTTCCTCAACCAGGGGTTGAAACTGTGCCCCCTGCATTGGGAGAATGCATTCTTAATCACTGGAATTCCAAGGACTATAAAGTACATATGACTACTACCTTAGATTCTAAAAGATATAATGAAGAATTGTGATAGGAAGAGATTATCCTAGCACTATATAGATAGGACCTAAAACATGACACTCCTTATACTAGTAAGTCAAAGACTGATTTGGTAGAGACACAGAGGAGGAAGCCATATGGCTACAAGGAGAGAAATTGGAATGAATTGACCAAGTCAAAGAATGCCAGCAACCACTAAAAGCTGGAAGAGGCAAACAGCAAATTCCTTCTTACATCATTTAAGAGGGACTTGAACCTGCCAAAATTTCAGAATTCTAGCATCAAGGACTGTGAGGGAATAAATTTATGTTGTTTAAAGCCACTAAGCTTGTGATAATTTGTTATAACAACCTCAGGAGATTAACACAGTAACTTGAAAAAAAAAATAAGATTATGGAATTGCCACACATTTGGTAACAGTAGTATAAAATTAAAGAGCAAAAGAGTACTAAAATGCTCAACACTTAGTATTTACAACTCACAAGCATTTATTAGCACATATTATGTACAAAGCTCTGTGACAGTCACCTCAAGGATAAATAGTATGATCTCTTCTCTTCAGGATCTCAAGTAATAGTGCATGGCCCATCTGTACCTTATGCAAGGAATAGCTAGAAGGCCAAACACCAAGCTTAAGCAAATTAAGAAGCACATAAAAATATAGGAAAATCCATTGAAAAGGACTTTTGCACAGTCTGATGTGATGGAAAAAGTATGGATTTTAAATTCAAGCTCTCCTCCTTATAATTGGCTGACCAAACATAAGTAAAATATTTCTTTTTTTAGCTTGTATATCCTCATTGATAAAACTGGTCAAATGGTAGTTAGGTATAAAATTGTGATGAGAACAAATGGGTTAATCTGTATACCTCAAATATATTTTGCCTCAGTATCTCCTATTCATGTAATAGCAGACCGTTATACCTACCCCCCATCAGCAAACTCTTCATTGGTTGCTTTATTTTTGAATGGCTAGTTCATTTCATTTTTCCTAGAAATATCCCAGTTTTAACACTGAAAATCTGATGCCCAGGGAACTCCCTTAATCCTAGAAAAAGTAGAACAAGCCTATTCTGTGTTTTATGGTCACTAAAGACACGGCCTTCAGTGATGATGATCCTGGCACTCATGCCCCTGAATCATACTCATGAAATCTGATCCAGCTGTTGACTCAACTCACCAATAGAAAACAATCAGACAAATGTCCTGGGACTTCCCACCCCAAGCATTTAGAGCTTGTTAGCATTTGAACTTGTGGTGTTTTCTGGAAACCCACAGCAGTGAGAAATTTGGCCACTCTTCTGGGGAAAATATAGAGAGATGGTGCCTAGACAGATATATAGTCAAGGATGCCTTGAGGCAGTATGAAGAAGGAGGAAATTCCAATCGACCCAGTGTTTCTGTTGAGATTTTGATGACTCCAGGCTAAGCCACCATTTGATTACAAGTAGCTAAGCAATCCCAAGTGATATAGGCTGAATCCAGTTAGCACACAAGAGGTAAGGGATAATATAGAGCACACTGCTTTTAGCTACTAAATTTTGTGATTATTTGTTCTGGAGCAGTAGATATGTAAAATATTCACTTTTTTTTTTTTTTTTTTTTTCCCATGTCCACAAAACAATCACCTATGACAATCCTCCTATAATATCGGTTCTTTGTTTCTCCTGTCTGTACAAGCTGAAAAATTGATTTCAAACTGATTGCCCGCAGTTGAATTTGAAAAGTCTTTGCTGTTATTTGTTGATATTTTTGCAGAAGATATAACATTGATTCTGAATATCTTGTAAACAACATCTGGCCTTTGCTTGAGGGGCCAGAACAGACCTGAATTTTGAGCAGAGCAACGGGAAAGACTTCTCTCCTATTCTGTGAGGTATAATAATGCCTGAAAACTCAAAGATTTGTGGTTTGACCTGTGCCAAATATTTTAATTAAGTTCCCTTCCCCACAGGAGCTCAATCTAGTTCACCAGAAGGAGGGAGAAACAAATACCACATTCTAGCTTTGTCATTTTTGCCCTCCCAAATCTTCCATCTGCAAAAAGTCCTTTACATTTCAAAAGTAGCAAAAGGAAAGCTCTTAAATACAAGGAAGGGAAAAGATAAGCATATGCAATTGTAGTTGAATAATGGCCCTCAAAATATGTGCACATCCTAATACTTTGAAAACTAAAAATATCACTCCATACAGCAAAAAGGATTTTGCCCACCCACGTGGTTAAGTCGAGGATCCTGAGATAAGAGATCTTCTTATGGGCCTGATGTAGTCACAATGGTCCTTGTAAAAGGGATGCAGCATCAGCGTAAGAGAAGAGGATATGATGATGGATGAGAATTAAAAACTTTGAAGATGAAAGAAGGGGCCACAAACTGTTAGACACTGATAAATGCAAGGCGGGGGTGGATTCTCCCCGCCAGAGCCTCCAGAGAGAACTAGCCCTAAAGACACCTTGAGTTTAGCCCAGGAAAACTTATTTCAGACTTGTGACATCCAAAACTATAAGGAAATAAATGTGTGTTGTTTTCAGTTTATAGTAATTTGTTACAGAATCAACAGTAAACTAACTAATACAGTAAAGGCATGAATGATTACAGGCTGATGACTGCACCACCAGCAGCATGTCTAAAGGTGTTTGGCTGCACCTGCACTAAAGTACCTTACCCAGCACACAGAGAGGAGCCTATAATTTTTCATATTAAATTTCTGTTGGCAACTACTAAAAAACTGTAGTTGATCTGTAATGAAGATGGTCTGTAATGAAGCTCTTTGCTTCTTTGAGTCAGCCTATGGTCAGGTCAGTCAGTCAGTCAGTTCAGCTGCTCAGTCGTGTCTGACTTTGTGACCCCATGAACTGCAGCATGCCAGGCCTCCCTGTCCAACACCAGCTCCCAGAGTTTACTGAAATCCATGCCCATCGAGTCGGTGATGCCATCCAACCATCTCATCCTCTGTTGTCCCCTTGTCCTCCTGCCCTCAATCTTTCCCAGCATCAGAGTCTTTTCAAATGAGTCAGTTCTTCACATCAGGTGACCAAAGTATTGGAGTTTCAGCTTCAACATCAGTCCTCCCAATGAATATTCAGAACTGATTTCCTTTAGGATGGACTGGTTGGATCTCCTTGCAGTCCAAGGGACTCTCAAGAGTCTTCTCCAACACCACAGTACAAAAGCATCAATTCTTCAGTACTCAGCTTTCTTTATTGTCCAACTCTCACATCCATATATGACTACTGGAAAAATCATAGCTTTGACTAGATGGACCTTTGTTGGCAAAGTAATGTCTCTGCTTTTTAATATCCTGTCGAGGTTTGTCATAGCTTTTCTTCCAAGGAGTAAGCGGCTTTTAATTTCATGGCTACAGTCACCATCTGCAGTGATCTATGGTCAGGTTCCTTGTTTTCAAAGGTAAGCCAAGTACTAACAATTTCAGTTTTTGCCTCACTTCCTTTATGCAAAAATCAGCTCTGATACTCAATAAGAAGTCAGTCTAAGTAACTCTGGCTCATATAATTAGTAGCTCAGATATATATTCTTCCTCAGACTTTGCCTATGTACCCTGCTACCTCTTGAGAGGGGACGTGATTAAGTTCTTTTTATTCTGTTTTGGCAGCTTAAAACAATAGGCAAGTAGCCAGTAACTCAGAAATACACTTGTTCAGTGAATTGGCAGGGAACTTCACCTCTTTAAAGAAGCCCAAGAAGGCTGTTGTCTTTTTCATAAATAAGCCTGATTGCAGAAGCACAATATGTTTTGATGCAAAGGCAGCTGTTTCTTGCCAGGAAGACCAGCTTATCTTATGCAAAGAAGAGAATGCAGTTTATTGCTCTTAATATGTTAATTGAAATTAATTTCAAAATTACATTATAAATGATAATCTTATCCATCTACAGTCAACATTACTACATTGTTTATCAATTTTTCTCTTCTATTAGACCCTAAGTTAAGTTTAGATATGTGCTATGTAATGCATGCAGATTTTCACAACTCAGAAGCTAGTCTAGGTAACAAATGTATGCAATTTTTCTAAAGTTTTTTCCAAGTAGAAACAGAGGGACAGAGTGTGTTGGTTGCATTCCAGATTCTGGATGCCTAGTGTTAAGTCTTCACTGTCATGTATTCACTGCGTGATCTCCAGCAATCTGTTTCACCAGGATCTTGTTTCTTCGCCTGTAATATCAGGCCAATAATACTATGTGTTTCATAGGAATGTTACAATAATTGTATTCATTCATAATTTTAAATCGCTTAGAACCATGTGTGGACCTTAGAAATTTACATTTAAAGTAAAGACTGGAAAAAAAAAGGCAGAAATTGCAAAAAGATTAGAATTATCAAGGTTGTTAATTGTAGCCAAAACCAGACATGGGTGTCAATCAGAACCACTTGACTACGGTACTAGAAACTGCTATTTCACTACTTCAGCTCACAAGAAGATATGCCACAAAATCAAATAGAAAAACATATAGTCATCAGTGACTGAACAATAATTGTAAGATTAGAATCAAAATTTTTCTTTCTGAATGTTCATGGACTTTTGTCTTTGGTTCTTTTAGAATGCTTTATAATTTTCTCTTAACAGATTGGCTTTGTTTTTCATATCCTTTACAGAAAATTACTACTCAGTTTTCACTCTGCATGGCATTAAATCACCCAAACAGGGTAACTGAAATAACTTTTTCATAGGGAAAAACTTTTTTAAGTACACTTTTGGTCAGATTTTCCTTTCAGTTTCATTAAAACCTATAAACATTAGGAAGATAGACAAGAAAGACTTCCCTTGGCTATCCACACAAAAATTACCATTCAGTTTCATAATGGTAAGCTTTTGAATGTAACTTCTGACTGTTAAAAAGAAACATCTAATTTGTTTCTCTAAGCTGGAGGAAATTTTTTTAAAAAATGAAGATTTTCATGGATTTAATCTATTTAATAATCCTCAACTTGTAAAATAACATAGGTGTTTTAAATGACAAGGTAGGAGGAAAGAAATGCAGCCTGTGGTATATTTAAATAAAAGTAACTACTTTCATTTTCTAACATAAAAGGTCATGAAATCAAAATGTCAATTATTTGCACTAATAAAAAAGGAACCAATTGAAAAAAAATGACTACTATGTAACTATTAAATATGACCACTGGAGTTTATATATTAGAATGCTTGATGTTTCAACCAAGTGAGTGTAGTGGTTACATACCTAACATAATAAATTTTATGTGCAGCTAACATCATATCCAATGGTGAAAAGCAGAAATCATTTCATATAATACCAGGAAAAAGACAGTTTTTCCAGTTTTACTCAATATAGTATTGGAAGTCCTAACGATGGCAATCAAAAAAGAAAGGCATCCATGTTAGAAAGGAAGAAGTAAAGTTGTCGCTCTTTACATATAATGTGATACTTACTATATAGAAGCTCTTAAAGACCCACCAAAATACTATTAGAATTAATAAGTAAGTTCAGTAAAGTTGCAGGATAAAAAATTACTCTACATGAATCTACTGTGCTTCTTTATACTAATAAACAGCTATCAGAAAGAAAATGAAGAAAACAAACCCATTTACAATTGCACAAAAAAACCTAGGAATTAACCTAACTGTGGAGGGAAAAGATCTGTACTCTGAAACCTATGATATTCATGAAAGAAACTGAAGGTGATACAAATGAATGTAGAGATACACAATGCTCATGTATTGGAAGAATGACTTTTATTAAAATAATCATGCTACCCATGGCAATCTACATATTCAATACAAACCCTGTCATTTTGTCAATGGAAATTTAAGCTGAAATAGAGTAAATAAACCACAAATTTATACAGAACAAGATCTCAAAACAGCCAAAGCAATCCTGAGAAAAAAATAACAAAACTGGAAATGCCACACTGACTTCAGACTATACTACAAAGCTACAATAACCAAGAGTATGGTACAGGTACAAAAACAGACACTTGGTTACATGAAACAGTATAAAGAGTCCAGAAATAAACATATGTACCTGTGATCAATTCATCTATGACAAAATAGGAAAGAATATATAATGGGGAAAAGATAGTTTCTTCAATAAATGGCATTAGGAAAACTGCAAAACTACAAGCCAAAGAATGAACCCTGACAACTTTGTCATACCAAAATAAACTCAGAAATGAATTAAAGATTTGAACGTAAGATCTGAAACTCTACACTTCTAGATGAAAACAGAGGAAGTATGCTCTTTGACGTAGGTTGTTCAGTTCAATCAAGTTCAATCACTCAGTCATGTCCGACTCTTTGTGACCCCATGAACCGCAGCACGCCAGGCCTCCCTGTCCATCACCAACTCCTGGAATTTACCCAAACTCATGTCCACCAAGTCGGTGACGCCATCTAACAACCTCATCTTCTGTTGTCCCCTTCTCTTCCTGGTTTTAATCTTTCCCAACATCAGGGTCTTTTCAAATGAGTCAGCCCTTAATATCAGGTGGTGAAAATATTGGAGTTTCAGCCTCAACATCAGTCATTCCAATGAACACTCAGGACCAATTTCCTTTAGGATGGACTGGTTGGATCTCCTTGCAGTCCAAGGGACTCTCAAGAGTCTTCTCCAACACCACAGTTCAAAAGCATCAATTTTTCAGTGCTCAGCTTTCTTCATAGTCCAACTCTTCTGTAGTTCAACTACAAAAGCTTTCTTTATAGTCCAACTCTTTGTAGACAAATTAATGTGTCTGCTTTTTAATATTTTGTCTAGGTTGGTCATAAGCTTCCTTCCAAGGAGTAAGCATCTTTTAATTTCATGGCTGTAATCACCATCTGCAGTGATTTTGGAACCCCCAAAATAAAGTCAGCCACAGTTTCCACTGTTTCCCCATTTATTTGCCATGAAGTGGTGGGACCAGATGCCATAGGTTGTAGCAATATTTTTTTGGATCTGTGTCCTCAGGAAATGAAAACAAAAGCCAAAATATAAACAAATGAAACTCATTAAACTAAAAAAAAAAAAAAAAAAAAAAAAAAACTGCACAGCAAAGGAAACCATCAACAAAACTAAGGAAGCACACTGAATGGGAGAAGATATTTGACAATGATGCATCAGACAATAGGTATATGTGCAAAATATACAAAAAAGTCATACAACTCAGAAAGCAAATAATCCAAACACAAAAATGGGCAGAGGGCCTGAATAGACATTTGTTGGTTCAGACAGAATGACTCAGACAGAAAAGAATCTGCCTGCAATGCAGGAGTCCTGGGTTGGGTCTCTGGGTCAGGACAATCCCCTGGAGAAGGGAATGGCACCCTACTCCAGTATTTCTGCCTAGAAAATTCCATGGACAGAGGAATCTGGTGAGTTACAGTTCATGGGGTCACAAAGAGTTGGGCACGGCTGAACTATTCACACACAAACACATACACAAAAAAGACAGCACTTGTCAACAGATGCATGATGTGCATGCTCCACATCACTAATCATCCAGGAAATGAAAACAAAACCACAATGAGGTATCACCTCACACCTGTCAGAATAGCTATTATCAAAAAGATAACAAATAACTTGTGTGGTGAGGATGTAGTAGAAAAGGAATCCTTATGCCCTGTTGATGGGATTGTAAAGCAGTGAGGCCAATACTGAAAACAGTATGGAGTTTTATCAAAAAATTAAAACTAGAAGTACCGTACAATCCAGGAATTTCCCTTCTGGGTATTAACCTGAAGAAAAGAAAAACACCATTTCAAAAAGATATGTGCATCCCATTGTCACAGTAGCATTGTGCAAATACCAAGTTATGGAAGCAACATAAATGTACATGGATGAAAGATGCGATACACACACACACACACACACACACACACACACACACACACACACACACAGAGGAATGCTACTCAGCCATAAAAATAAAGAAATCTTGCCATTTATGAAAACATAGATGGCTATGGAGGTATTATGCTGAGTGAAATAAGTTAGTTAGAACAACACAGATACCAGTGATCTCACCTATATTTGGAACCTAAAAAGTAAATCAAACACAAAAACAAGCAAACAAGATAAAATCAGACTCATGGATACAGAAAATGAATAGGTAGTTGTCATAGGGAAGGGAAGTGAGGGATGGATTAAATAAGTGAAGGGGATTAGAGGGACACACGTCCAACTTAAAATAAGCCATGAATATATAGCATCCAGCATAAGGCCAATAATACTGTGCTATCATTGTATGGGTACAAAAGTTTAGTATACTTATTGTGGTGATCATATTGTATGCTTTTGGCTGCTGCTCAGTTGATAAGTTCTGTCAGACTCTTTTTGACCCCATGGACTGCAGCTTGCCAGTCTCCTCTGTCCTCCACTGCCTCACAGAGTTAGCTCGAATTCATATCCATTGATTTGTGATGCTATCTAACCATCTGATCCCCTGATGCCCCGTTCTCCTTGTGCCTTCACCCTTTCCCAGTTCAGAGTCTTGTCCAGTGTGTCAGCTGTTTGCATCACGTGGTCAAATTATTGGAGATTCAGCTTCAGCATCACTCCTTCCAATATATACTCAGGGTTGACTGCCATCAAAGAGATTCTCAAGAGACTTCTCCAGTACTACAATTTGAAAGTATCAGTTTTTTGGCACTCAACTATCTTCATGGCCCAACTCTTGCATCCATACATGACTACTGGAAAAACCATAACTTTTAATATATGGGCTTTCTGATTATAAAAAGTGATGTCTCTGCTTTTTAATATGCTATCTAGGTTTGTCATAGCTTTTCTTCCAAGGAGCAATTGACTTTTAACTTCATGGCTGCAGTCACCAACCTGAGTGATTTTGGAGCCAAAGGAAATAAAATCTGTCATTGCTTCTACTTTTTCCCATTTATTTGCTGAGAAATGACAGGACCAGATGCCATGATCTTATTTTTTTTCAATGATAAGTTTTAAGCCAGCTTTTTCATTCACCTCTTTCACTTTCAATCAAGAGGCCCTTTAGTTCCTCTTCACTTCCTACTATTAGAGTGGTATCATCTGCAGTATCTGAGGATGTTGAAATTTCTCTAGGCAAGCATGTGATTCATCCAACATGGCATTTTGCATGACTTATTTTGCATAAATGTTAAATATACATATTTACACTATATAACCTTGTCATACTCTCTTTCCAATTTTGAACCAGTCCTTTGTTCCATGTCTAGTTCTAACTGTTTCTTCTTGACCTGCATACTGGTTTCTCAGAAGGCAGATCAGGTGGTCTGGTATTCCCATCACTTTAAAAATTTTCCACAGTTTGTTGTGATCCACACAGTCAAAGGCTTTAGTATAGTCAATGAAGCAGAAGTAGATTTTTTTTTTTTTCTGGAATTCCTGTGCTTTCACTATAACCTAACAAACGTTGGCAATTTGATCTTTGGTTCCTCTGCCTTTCCTAAGCTCACTTTGCACATCTGGAAGTTCTTCATTCATATACTGTTGAAAGCTTTAAGAATTTTGAGCTTAACTTTGCTAGCATATGAAATAAGTAGTTTTACCTTAGTTGGAGCATTTCTTGGCATTGCCCTTCTTTGGAATTGGAATGAAAACTGACCTTTTCCAGTCCTGTGGCCACTGCTGAGTTTTCCACTGACATAATGAGTGTAGCATTTTAATAGCATCATCTTTTAGAATTTTAAAAAGCTCAGCTGGAATTCCATCACCACCACTAGCTTTGTTCTTTGTAATGCTTCCTAAGGCACACTTGAGTTCACACTCCAGGATGTCTGATTCAAGGTGAGTGACCACACCATCATGGTTATCTGGGTCATTAAGACCTTTTTTGTACAGTTTTTCTGTGTATTCTTACCATGTCTTCTTAATTTCTTCTGCTTCTTTTAGGTCCATACAATTTCAGCATGCCCATCATTGCATGAAATGTTCCCTTGATATATCCAATTTTCTTGCAGAGATGTCTAGTGTTTCCCATTCTATTGTTTTCCTCTATTTCTTTGCATTGTTTATTTAAGAAGGACTTCCTCTCACACCTTGCTATTCTCTGGAATTCAGTTGGGTATATCTTTCCCTTTCACTTCTCTTTCCTCAGCTATTTGTAAGGTCTCCTCAGAGAACTAATTTTGTCTTCTTGCATTTCTTTATCTTTGGGATGATTTTGGTCACTGTGTCTTGTACAACGTTATCAACCTCTAGCCTTAGTTCCTCAGGAACTCTGTCTACCAGATCTGTTACCTTGAAACTATTTGTCACCTCCATTGTATAATCATCAGCTCAGTTAAGTTGCTCAGCTTTTTCTGTCCATTTGACATCCCATGGACAGCAGTATGCCAGCTTCCCTGTCCTTCACCATCTCCTGGAGCTTGCTCAGACTCATATCCATTGAGTCAGTGATGTCATCCAACCATCTCATTCTCTGTTGTCCCCTTCTCCTCCTACCTTCAATCCTTGCAAGCATCAGGGTCTTTCCCAATGAGTCAGCTCTTTGCATCAGGTGGCCAAAGTATTGAAGCTTCAGCCTCAACATCAATCCTTCCAATGGATATTCGGGGTGGATTTCATTTAGGATTCACTGGCTGGACCCCTTACTGTTCAAGAAACTGTAAACAGTCTTCTTTAAAACCAGAGTTTGAAAATATCAGTTCTTCAGTGCTCAGCTTTATTTATGGCCCAACTCTCATATCTGTGCATAACTACTAGAAAATTGCTTTGACTATATGGGCCATTGTTGGCAAAGTGATATCTCTACTTTTTAATATACTGTCTAGGTTTATTTAGCTTTTATTCCAAGGAGCGAGTGTCTTTTAATTTCAAGGATGCAGTCTCCATCCACTGCAATTTTGGCTCCCAAGAAAATAAAATCTTTCACTGTTTCCATTGTTTCCCAATCTATTTACCATGAAGTGGTGATTGGACGCCATGATCTTAGTTTTATCAATGTTGGGTTTTAAGCCAGATTTCTCAGTCTCCTCTTTCACCTTTATTAAGAGGCTCTTTAGTTCCCCTTTGCTTTCTGCCATAAGGGTGATGTCACCTGAATATCTGAGGTTATTATTATTTCTCCCAGCAATCTTGATTCCAGCTTGGGCTTCATCCAGCCTGGCATTTTGCATGATGTACGCTGCAAGCAGGGTGACAATATACAGCCTTGACATACTCCTTTCCCAATTTTGAACCAGACTGTTGTTCCATGACCAGTTCTAACTATTGCTTTTTTATCTGCTTACAAGTTTCACAAGAGGTAGATTAGCTGGTCTGACATTCCCATCACTTTAAGAATTTTCCACAGTGTGTTGTGATCCACACAGTCAAAGGATTTAGCATAGTCATTGAAGCAGAAGTTGATGCTTTTCTGCTATTCTCTTGCTTTTGCTATAATCCAGCAGATGTTAGAAATTTTATCTCTGGTTCCTCTGTCTTTTCTAAATCCAGATTGTTCATCTGGAAGTTCTTGGTGCATGCTGTTGAAGCTGAGCTGGGAGGATTTTGAGCATAACCTTACTAGCCATCGCTCATATCTTCATTGAGTTATGCAAGCCCTTCCACCATAACAAGGCTGTGATCCATGAAGAAGGATCATATCATAATGCCTGTAAATGTTGAATAACTGCATAGCTCACCTAAACCTAAGAAAATCTTATACATCTACCATATTTAAATTAAAAATAAATGTCTAGTGTTCTTGGAGCATTTCCTTTTTGCTAACTTAGAAGGTTTTATCTGTTTGCCAAAATCTGCTTCTTCTATCTTGCTAATTTTCTGCTTCTTCTCCAGAGACAACTATTGAGAAAACTATTTCACTGTCTGGCTTTGGTCTTATTATAGCTCTCACCATGTGATTAATGTTTTACTTGAAATAGGAAAATGAATCTGTTATTATTAATGTATTTTAAAAGTACTTCTGTACATAGTGTGACAAATATATTCTTTTATCAGCAAACATCTATGTAGTGGTACTGTGTGCTGAACACTGGTCCCCAAAGTTGAGTATTGGTGATATCTGCTGTTGAATATTTCACAACTGACTAAGATAAAAATAATCAGAAGCTTTTCCAGATGGAGGTCAGTAATGGTTGCCTGTGATTCATCATCTAGATGACCACAATTAGATTTGCTAATGGATATTTATCTCAATTAGGGGGCATAGAAATAGTATAAGTGTTATAAGAGAAAAAAAAAAAATACAGCTAGAGAGCACACAATTGATAGTCTAGCATGATTGAGATACTGAATACAATGGACAGGCATTAATGGGATTACATTTAGGAAACAAGCAGGAGTAAGCCAAGAATGGCCTTGCTACAGGAAAGAAAGTAGGGCACAAGAGGATGTTCACATTCCAAGTCTCAGGTGAGTCCCTGGGACAGCCTCCAGGGTTGAGTTCTTGGCCTCACACAGGAAAGAATTCAAGAGCAAGCCTAGTAAAGTGAAAGAAGGTTGGTTCAGGAAGATACACACTCTACAGGCAGAGTGTGGGCCATCTCAGAAGGTGAGAGGAACCAGAATATGGGGTTGTCAGTTTTTATTGGGGTTGGTAATTTCATAGGCTAACGGATGGGAGAATTATTCCTGGTATTTTGGGAGAAGGGATGGGGGTTTCCAGGAACTAGGCCATTGCCCATTTGTTGACCTCTTATGGTCTGGCCTTGAAACTATCATGGTGCCTATGGGTGTGTCATTTAGTGTGTTGTGTTACAGTGGTGCTTCCCAGGTGGCATTAATGGTAAGGAATCTCCCTGCAAATGCAGTAGGCACAAGGGATATGGGTTCTATCCCTAGACCAGGAAGAAACCCTGGAGTAGGAAATGACAATGCGCTCCAGTATTCTTGCCTGAACTATTTCATGACAAAATACTGAGGCTCCAGGTCCACTGGAATTTGACCCATCCACCAATTTGGTTAGTTCTAATTAGTTTATGTTATATCCCCAACAGTCATGTCATTCTTTTAAAGATTATATGATTCCCTTTTCCTATTTCAGTCTTAGTTATTAAGATTTTAGGTTTCATGACTCAGACATTAAAGCTCTGGAAGTGTTCCAAACAGAAAACTGGGAAAATTAAATATCATTTTTTTTAAGATATCATTTTTTTAAGTGATCCCCTGGAAATGTCTGATTCAATAACATCAAAGTGTAGCTTTCATGTGGCTAGTGATGAGAATTGTAGGGTAACACACAGTGGAATGTGGTGTTAGGAAATGTTTCTGGGGATGAGATGATGGGATTAAGGGTGGATATAATGGGGTCTTCTGCCAAGGTGAGGTGTAGAGAATGTGAAGTAGATTTAAGGAAAGAAGCTTTTTTTTTTTTTTTTTTTTTTTAATTTGGATACATTGAGCTTTGACATAATTGCATTCTATGCTTAGGACAGGCAAACAGGAATGCAGGAGCAATAGCTGTTATAGAAGCATGTCTCTTTTTGTCCCCCTCCTGTTAAAATGCAGTGCATATTTTGCATCAGAAAACATAGGAGAGGACAGTGCCAACAAATTTGTTTTTATGTTTCTTCTTTTAAAAATTGCCACTTTTCTTCTTAAAAAAAAAAAAAAATCATTGATAAGAAAATACATTATCTTCCCAAAGAGAAAACTTATAAAAGTTATACATCTATATATCCTATTGAAGTCTTGAAATGCCTTTATATACCGCCTGGTTGTTCCTTCCATGTAATCAGTTCAGTAACTCAGTCGTCTCCAACTCTTTGCGACCCCATGAACACCAGCACGTCATGTCTGCCTACCATCACGAACTTCCGGAATTCACCCAAACTCATGTCCATTGACTCGGTGATGCCATCCAATCATTTCATCCTCTGTCATCCCCTTCTCCTCCCGCCTTCAATCTTCCCCAGCATCAGGGTCTTTTCAAATGAGTTAGCTCTTTGCATCAGGTGGCCAAAGTATTGGAGTTTCAGCTTCAACATAAGCACTTCTAATGAACGCCCAGGGCTGATCTCATTTAAGATGGACTGGTTGGATCTCCTTGCAATCCAAGGGACTCTCAAGGGTCTTCTCCAACACCACAGTTCAAAAGCATCAATTCTTTGACACTCAGCTTTCTTTATAGTCCAACAATCACATCCATACATGACCACTGGAAAAACCATAGCCTTGACTAGACAGACCTTTGTTGACAAAGTAATGTCTCTGCTTTTTAACATGCTATCTAGGTTGGTCATAAATTTCCTTCCAAGGAGTCTTCTAATTTCATGGCTGCAGTCACCATCTACAGTGATTTTGGAGCCCCACAAAATAAAGTCAGCCACTGTTTCCTCTGTTTCCCCATCTATTTGCCATGAAGTGGTGGGACCAGATGCCATGATCTTAGTTTCATGAATGTTGAGTTTTAAACCAACTTTTTCACCCCCTTTTTTCACTCTCATCAAGAGCCTTTTTAGTTCTTCTTCACTGTCTGCCATAAGGGTGGTGTCATCTGCATATCTAAAGTTATTGATATCTCTCACGGCAATCTTGATTCCAGCTTGTGCTTCTTCCAGCCCAGGATTTCTCATGATGTACTCTGCATATAAGTTAATTAAGCAGGGTGACAATATGCAGCCTTGACATACTCCTTTTCCTATTTGGAACCAGTCTGTTGTTCCATGTCCAGTTCTCACTGTTGCTTCCTGACCTGCATACAGGTTTCTCAAAGGCAGGTCAGGTGGTCTGGTATTCCCATTTCTTTCAGAATTTTCCACAGTTTATTGTGATCCACACAGTCAAAGGCTGTGTCATAGTCAATAGATCAGAAATAGATGAGTTTCTGGAACCCTCTTGTTTTTTTGATGATCCAGTGGATTTGGCAATTTGATGTCTCGTTCCTCTCCCTTTTGTAAATCCAGCTTGAACATCTGGAAGTTCAGAGTTCATGTACTGCTGAAGGCTGGCTTGAGTTATATTGTGCATTACTTTACTAGTGTGTGAGATTAGTTCAACTGTGTGGTAGTTTGAGCACTCTTTGGCATTGCCTTTCTTTGGGATTGAAATGAAAACTGACCTTTTGCAGGCAGTCCTATGGCCGCTGCTGAGTTTTACAAATTTGCTGACATATTGAGTGCAGCACTTTCACAGCATAGCTCAACGGGAATTCCATCACCTCCACTAGCTTTGTTTGTAGTGATGCTTCCTAAGGCCCACTTGACTTCACATCCCAGGATGTCTGGCTCTAGGTGAGTGACCACACTATCATGATTAACTGGGTCATGGAGATCTGCTTTGTACAGTTCTTCTGTGTATTCTTGCCACCTCTTCTTAATGCCTTCTACTTCTTTTAGGTCCATACTATTTCTGCCCTTTATTAAGCCCATCTTTCCATGAAATACCTTGTTATCTCTAATATCCTTGAAGAGATCACCAGTCTTTCCCATTCTATTGTTTTCCTCTATTTCTTTGCACTGATAGCTGGGGAAGGCTTTCTTATCTCTCCTTGCTATTCTTTTGAACTCTGTATTAAGATGCTTATATCCTTCCTTTTCTCCTTTGCTTTTCACTTCTCTCCTATTCACAGTTATTTGTAAGACCTCTTCAGACAGCCATATTGCCTTTTTGCATTTCTTTATCTTGGGAATGGTCTTGATCCCTGTCTCCTGTTTAGTTCAGTTCACTTCAGTTCATTCGCTCAGTCGTGTCCGACTCTTTGCGACCCCATGCACTGCTGCACGCCAGGCCTACCTGTCCATCACAAACTCCCAGAGATCACTCAAACTCATGCCCATCGAGTCTCCGATGCCATCCAGCCATCTCATCCTCTGTCATCTCCTTCTCCTCCTGCCCCCAATCCCTCCCAACATCAGGGTCTTTTCCAATGAGTCAACTCTTCCCATGAAGTGGCCAAAGTATTGGATTTTCAGCTTCAGCATCAGTCCCTCCAATGAACACCCAGGACTTATCTCTTTTAGGATGGACTGGTTCGATCTCCTTGCAGTCCAAGGGACTCTCAAGAGTCTTCTCCAACACTATAGTTCGAAAGCATCAATTTTTTGATGCTCAGCTTTCTTCACAGTTCAACTCTCACATCCATACATGACCACTGGAAAAACTATAGCCTTGACCAGACGGAACTTTGCTGGCAAAGTAATGTCTCTGTTTTTTAATATGCTGTCTAGGTTGGTCATAACTTTCCTTCCAAGAGTAAGCGTCTTTTGATTTCGTGGCTGCAGTTACCATCTGAGGTGATTTTGGAGCCCCCAAAAATAAAGTCTGACACTGTTTCCACTGTCTCCCCATCTATTTCCAATGAAGTGATGGGACCAGATGCCATGATCTTAGTTTTCCAAATCTTAATACTGAAACCTGGTGTCTCCTGTACAATGTCACAAACCTCCATCCATAGTTCTTTCAGGCACTGTGTCTATTTCTCACTACCACTATATAATCATAAGGGACTTGGCTTAGGCCATACCTGAATGGTCTAGTGGTTTTCCCCACTTTCTTCAATTTACACTTCAATTTGCCAACAAAGAGTTCATGATCTGAGCCACAGTCAACTCCCAGTCTTGTTTTTGCTGATTGTATAGAGCTTCTCCACCTTTAGCTGCAAATAATATAATCAATCTGATATCGGTGTTGGCCATCTGGTGATGTCCATATGCAGAGCCTTCTCTTGTGTTGTTGGAAAAGGGTATTTGCTATGACCCCTGTGTTCTCTTGGCAAAACTCTGTTAGCATTTGCCTGCTTCATTTTGTACTCCAACGTCAAATTTGCCTGTTACTCCAGATGTTTCTTGACTTCTTATATTTGATTCCCAGTCCCCTTCAATAAAAAGGATATGTTTTTTGGGTGTTAGTTCTAAAAGGTCTTGTAGGTCTTCATAGAATGTTCTACTTCAGTTTCTTCAGCATTACTGGTTAGGGCATAGACTTGGATTACCGTGATATTGAATGGTTTGCCTTGCATACAAACAGAGATCATTCTGTCGCTTTTGAGATTGCGTCAAGACTGCATTTTGGACTCTTTTTTTTTTTTTTACTATGGTGGCTATTCCATTTCTTCTAAGGGGCTCCTGCCCACAGTTGTAGATATAACAGTCATCTGAGTTAAATTCACCCATTCCAGTCCATTTTAGTTCACTGATTCCTAGAATGTCGACATTCACTCTTACCATCTCCTGTTTGACCACTTCCACTTTGCCTTGGTTCATGGACCTATCATCCCAGGTTCCTATGCAATATTGCTCTTTACAGCCTCAGACCTTGCTTCTATCACCATATAATGTGCATGGGTAAATGTATGCTCATTTATCAGTGAAAGTACTTCCCCCGATTTCACACGCACTCTGTATACACCTGAAATGTGCGAACAGGTTCCTATGAATTTCAGTTGTAGGCAATGGGTAGAAGGAAATATTTAACAACCAGTTCCCCGGAGGGAACAAATTCTGATTTCTAGCATTTGCCACTGTCTGAGAGGTAAACCCACACTATTGTTGATTTCAAGCTTCCAATGACATGTCACTGCACACAGAATAGGGCAGTGATGTGCACAGACCTGCTCCAGCATTGCATGTGTTTTAGGCCAGTGGTAATCTCTTGGACAGAAAGTCAGTTTATACTTAAGAAAACCATAAAAGGAAGAAGTCTTGTATCTTGCAGATAGGTAATGTGAATTCCCAGGGCCAAAGAGTATAATAAACAAAATATGTACATAAAAAGAGCTAATGAAATTTGCAAAAATGTTCATATATCTACAAAGATATCTAATTTTTCCATTACTACATGGATACTACCATGTATTAAAGTTAAAATTAAATGTCTCAGTATATTTATTCTAGTATATATATATATATATATATATATATATGTATACATATGTGTGTGTGTGTGTATAATACATTTATTTTAAAATGCTTATAGTTGAGCATAAATCAGGCTTATGTTTTCCTCCCAGTTTCATACCTTGCCAAATAAGTAAGAAATAAATCACTTGATAAAATATAATTGACGTTGGTCATAGCAAATTGATGTATATGGTCTCTGGGTATGTGCATGCTAAATAGCTTTAGTCATGTCTGACTCTTTGCAACCCTATGGACTGTAGCCCACCAGGTTCCTCTGTTCATGGGATTCTCCAGGCATGAATACTGGAATGAGGCCATGTCCTCCTCCAGGGAATCTTCTCAACCCAGAGACTGAACTCACATTTTCATTGGCAGTCAAATTATTTACCACTAGTGCTATCTGGGAAGCCCTATGTAGTCTTTGAGTTTCCAACTATATTTTGCTTAAAGAAAGAGACAGAACTATTACTGTAAGGAAAAAATGAAAAAAAAAAAAAAACATTGTTTATTATTCTAATGCACATATACTTGAATAAAACTTTAGTCTACAAAGCCTCACTTATGTGAAGCTTTGGTCTCACTTTGGTCTCACTTATGATGTTGTGTTATGATGCCACCAAGAGTTCTCAAAGCATTCAGGCTATGTAATTAATGTTAAACTGTCTAACACTTATGCCAAAGAGCATTTTCAGTGTCCTCAAAGCTAAAATTAATAGTTTGTAATGGACAGTTTTTCTAAGTTTTTTGCAATGTTTTATACATTTTGTATTATTAATTTTCTCAAAATGTTTTGAGATTGGAAGAATATTCTACCATCCCTTCATATTGGAATAATAATCTCAAAGAAGACTTGTGACTAATGGTTGACTAATGTTGTGATACTCAAAATATAATACTCAGTACTTTTGCAAGAATTTAGGGGTTTTAGTTTGTGCCAGGAATGGGTGGAACCAATAAAGGGCAAGAAAAAATGAGTCCATCCTCTTAAGTGAGTGCATGACATCGATGGGTCAGATGGGTGCTGAATGAACACTCATTACTGTAGGAGATGGTAGCTTTTAGGAATCTTAGATAACTTGTTTAGAAAAAAGCTGAAAGTTCTTACATGATATTAAATATTCAGTTTATATTTTGATTTTAGCTGCTAAGAATGTTCATTGTGCAAAGATTAGAACACATTTTTTTTTCCTCCTTTCACATTCTCTCTCTTTCACATTCTCTCTATGAATGATGAGTACATTCATCTGCTAACTGCAGGATATATATCTACCTACCTAAATGCATCAACAGACTGGTTACAAATAGGAAAAGGAGTACATCAAGGCTGTACATTGCCACCCTGCTTATTTAACTTCTATGCAGAGTACATCATGAGAAACGCTGGGCTGGAAGAAGCACACACTGGAATCAAGACTGCCGGGAGAAATATCAATAACCTCAGATATGCAGATGACACCACCCTTATGGCAGAAAGTGAAGAGGAACTAAAGAACCTCTTGATGAAACTGAAAGAGGAGAGTGAAAAAGTTGGCTTAAAGCTCAACATTCAGAATACTAAGATCATGGCATCTGGTCCCATCACCTCATGGGAAATAGATGGGGAAACAGTGGAAACAGTGTCAGACTTTATTTTGGGGGGGTTCCAAAATCACTGCAGATGGTGATGGCGGTCATGAAATTAAAAGACACTTACTCCTTGGAAGGAAAGTTATGACCAATCTAGAGAGCATATTAAAAAGCAGAGACATTACTTTGCCAGCAAAGGTCAAGGCTAGGGTTTTTCCAGTGGTCATGTATGAATGTCAGAGCTGGCCTGTGAAGAAAGCTGAGCACTGAAGAATTTGTGCTTTTGAACTATGGTTTTGGAGAAGACTCTTGAGAGTCCCTTGGACTGCTAGGAGATCCAACCAGTCCGTTCTAAAAGAGATCAGTCCTGGGTATTCATTGGAAGGACTGATGCTGAAGCTGAAACTCTAATACTTTGGTCACCTCATGGGAAGAGTTGACTCATTGAAAAAGGCCCTGATGTTGGGAGGGATTGGGGGCAGGAGGAGACGGAGATGACAGAGGATGAGATGGCTGGATGGCATCACTGACTCGATGGAAATGTGTTTGAGTAAACTCCGGGAGTTGGTGATGGACAGGGAGGCCTGGTGTGCTGCGATCAATGGGGTCACAAAGAGTCGGACACGACTGAGGGACTGAACTGAATTGAACCTACCTATCTACCTACTTTTACCTATCATCTACTTATATCTACTACCTGATAGAAAACAACCCTGGGATAGTTTCCCCTTATTATCTCAAATAGATAAGAAGACAAGTAAAGAGACAAATAACAAACAAGCATTGTCATTTTTAAATTAGAATAACTCAGTCCACTCTTTGCAATCATCCCACCACATCTTTTAAACAGCAGCTAGAAACTTTTATATGAAGAGAAAGAAGCATCTACCCAAAAGCATTCTAACTCAAAAAGTATACCACATATGTAGTAGGTATTTAATGACAATATGCACTTGAGAATTCCTTCACTAAATATTGCATTTATACTTTTGAGCCCAAATTATAGAAGTTTTAACTAGAAGATATATAAAAGCACATATTCCAAATTATATATTCTTTTTCAAAAATGAGATATTAAGTGCATCCTGAACAATACGGTTAAACATTTGCTCCCATTTCTTAAAAAGCAAGGTATTTAAATTAAAATGTTCTTTTGAAATGTCATTACTGAAGAATTTTGTTTCCCTTATATTAACCTTTTCAAAATAAGTCTAAGATTTTGTTCCATACAAATTCAACTTCTCTTTGATTTAACGAGGGGAATGACAGATATTTAAATGAAAAATTGGGTAGCAGTGTGTGTGAATTAACAGTTTTTGGTGACAATTTCAGTGATAAACACAGTAAATCCTCTGAGGCTGTCATGCTTCACTAGGTAAATAATCTGCTTTTGGTGCTTCCCCAAATACATATTTACATGAATGATTGTAATGGCTACAAAGAGGAAATTATATTAAGGAAGTCAATAACATATATTTGTAAAGGTCTTAATCTGGTAGAATATATTATGCCAGTTTCTGCATGACAACTCTCAACGATGCTTTCAAATAGAAAAATGTCTAAATTTGAAAAGATAAACTGAAGAGACCATTAGTTATTTAGTTGTGCCAAATGTATTAATAATAATGTTCATTATCTAAGACAAAAAAGCTGTTGTTTTATTAACATCTCATTGCTATTTTAGATGATCACAGCTGTTATCTATTTTACTTTGCTTTTGAAATTTATAATTTAAGTACTATTTTGATGAGATCCAATAAAGATGAAGGAATATAAAAGCAATGTTTAATCAAGTCATATTTTAAAGCCACAGAGGGACCTCCAAAATTAATATATCAATTGACTGAATGCATTTATAGACCTACAATTGGAAACACGTATATCTTGAGTCTACTTTTAGGCTTCTTAAAAATAACACCCTGGACCCAGCCTGCTTCTATATATTATGGGAAGCACATCATAAATATGGGCCCTGTGTTTGGAAAGAAAATAAGGCAGACTACACTGCACTTAGCTTTTCTTATTATGAACACATTTGCACATATATTTTTGGCAGCTGAATCTAAATCTTAGAATTCTTATAACTATATCTTTTACAAATTTTTAAATAGTTGTATTATGTTAGCCAAGGATATGTTAAAACAAAACATGTGTATTTGCTTAGTTCCATCAGACTTCTTGCGACCCGCTAGCCTCTGTTCATGGGCTTCTCCAGGCAAGAATAATAGAGTTGTCATTTCCCTCTCCAGGGGATCTTCCCAACCCAGGGTCGAACCTGGGTCTCCTGCATTGCAGGCAGATTCTTTACCATCTGAACCACAAGAAACAAACATACAGAACACTAAAAAATATATCTTCAAAGTAAAGATATTCGCCTTTTCTGCTTACTGTTCACAGGAAGCGCTAGTGGTAAAGAACTCACCTGTCAATGCGGGAGATGAAGTTTCCATTCCTGGGTTGGAAAGACCCACTGGAGGAGGGTGTGGCAACCCACTCCAGTGTTCTTGCCAGGAGGATTCCATGGCAAAGGAGCCTGGCATAGGGTTGCAAAGAGTCGGATATGACTCAAGTGACTTAGCATGCACACACTGTTACTACTAATAATGAAGACTAAAAGTAATAACCCTATATGCAAAACAGAAAAAGAGACACAGATGTACAGAACAGACTTTTGGACTCCGTGGGAGAAGGCGAGGGTGAGATGTTTCAAGAGAACAGGATCAAAACATGTATATTATCTAGAGTGAAACAGATCACCAGCCCAGGTTGGATGCATGAGACAAGTGCTCGGGCCTGGTGCACTGGGAAGACCCAGAGGGATCGGGTAGAGAGGGAGGTGGGAGGGGGGAACGGGATGCGGAATACATGTAAATCCATGGCTGATTCATGTCAATGTATGACAAAAACCACTACAATATTGTAAAGTAATTAGCTTCCAACTAATAAAAATAAATGAAAAAAAAATAAAAGTAATCCATATGCTACAAACTCAATAAATTTGTGACTTGACACCATGATCTCCATGTCATACAACAAGAGCAGCTTGGGGTTGAGGTAAATGATGCACATCAAGTCACCAGGAAGGAGGTCATCATTTCAACCAAGCAAGGTCTTTTCGCTTCCAAATACTTAAATATGTTCAATCTGACAACCAACCAAGAGCTTTTCAATTGAATAATTTATGCTAATATCTAAATTAAATTATCTCATCCAAGTAATGTGATGAGTTTTATCTGTGATGAAGTCATTTTGTCACAATATTATCCGTGGATTCTTTTTTTTTTTTTTTTAATTTTTTTCCTTTCTCATCTTTCCAAGATCAACTTTGTAAAATAACAATTGACAGAATAAGTCAAGACACAGTGCTGAAATGTTTTTAAAGCATAATGTTCATGTCTAGGGTATATACCCATTTTTCTATACTCTATAGCCATAAATTCTTTCCTAAATGACTTATACTACTTACACATTCTCAAGATTAAAAATATGTTTCTTTATTCATTACCAATTTTTTCTTAATTGTTGACCTGAATCAACAAGTTTAATAGAAAGTGATAACCATTCCCCGGTAGTTGAGGCCATTATAAGGCTGTCCTGCAAAGCAGCTGAGAACATTTGTAAAATTTAAGTATAGCTTAAAACTGGAGAGATGAACAAACTACACAATAGATCTCAAAGTTCAGCTATATATACACACACACACACACACACACACACACACACTTACCTAAATACAATTATTCCCAAAATAAGTATTTGTCATCTTTAAAGGCCGGCCATATACTAGTTTCTGTTAAAGTAATATTTTTCAATGAACCCTTGAAAGCAAATATTTGTGTCAGGAATATTCTTTTTGAATGCTTTTTTTTTCTTTTTTCATTCACAAATAAATATTGAAGCAATAACCATCCTTTGGTTTGGGATGTTACTTGTTTTGGGTAGCCATGTTATTGTAAAATACAGTTCTGAAGCTGGGAAATCCTTTCTGGTTAGTGATTTTCCACATAATCTGCCATTTTTAACTATATTCACACTTGGTAGTTTTGCATGCTGCCTTGCTGAAAGTCTTCATTCATAATTTTCCTGGATTTTATAAAAGGAGGAAAAAAATCTACTTTTTGTTTTAGTTTAACTGCTTCCCCTAATGTAAATGCATGTTTGCAATAGTCAATAGGTCTGAATTTCACCTCCTAGGCCAATGAGCTGAGCCTTTATCCATCAGATCCATTAGAATTTGGGGAGTGCTGATCAACACAGCAGACATACTCATCTGATGTTTTTCCAGCCTGCTATGACTCAGCTTTTAACAGACATCAACATCGTGTGGCAAAATTGCTTTCAACCTCATTTAAACAGCTGCACATTGGAATAGGACTAAATGATGGGCTTTAGCAAGTTAGTGAAGCATAAGTTTAGAGGTGTACAAATTAACCTGGACACAAGCCAACTTTCAGAAATATGATCCCTTTTTGTATGTATGCATGTATGTGTGTGTATATATATATATATATATATATATATATATATATGTATATTGTTTCCCAGGATGAGGACAGTGGGTTAAAAACTGAGACTCATGAATCATGTGCAAGATGCTTTTCTTTGACCGTGTGACTTGGACCTATATGGACTCTCAGCCATTGCGCTGACCTCTGGAAGGACAGGCACTTGAAAGAGCTCGGTGCTACCCTATTCTTATTTTCAGAGCCATGCAGTGACAGAGAGCATCCACTGCTGCTTCCTTTTCATTGATGTGCAACTGTCCCTCTTTTTTGTCTTTCTTTTCTTTTCCTTTTCACAAATGACAACTCATGCAGACTCTATTATCATTGTTAAAAGTTGTCATTTTCTAATGTTAATAGTTGCAGTATTTCTTCATTCTCAAAACCTCACAAATACACAGTGATGTTGGAAAGTGTATTAAATCAGAGGAGTTAAAGAATGCCACTGAAAAGTCATTTTACAACATTTTTGCCATTTTTTCTTTGATTAAATTCTAATCTTTACCTTGCATATCAAATTGGATAGCCTAAAAGTGATGTTTTACTGTAAAATAATCACATATTATTCATATGATTTTGTCAATAGAAGTGAAGGAAAATATTCTTTGTCACAGTTTTTATATCTTTCCCCTTTAAAATCTATTTAAAAAAACAAACCAAACCAAAACAAGCCCATGGATTTAATTCAAGAGCTCTCTCTAGTGCTGAATGCTCCATCTAGTGGCATAATTGAGCCCTGCCAAAATGTATTACACTTGAAATTTAGTAAGTTTGTTTACCTCCTGATTTCAGTGACATTTATTGTTGAGACAAAAGTGCTCAGAAGAAGAAAGTAGCTTCAAAACATATCTGCCTTCACTTGATATTTTACTTAAAATATTCTAATATTTGAACTATGTATGTATTCAATGTTTTTAAGAACAGCAACATATATTTCTACTAGCAGTTTAAATAACTCATCATCAAGATAGTGGGTAATTATAACTGTCAGGGGAATTTATGTAGAATTAAAATCTAAGAATGAATGAATCCAAACATTTTAGGAATAGCAAGTAATTTATAATATTTGCAATATATCTACCTTTTTATAAACTACATTTTCCACAAAATATAAAAATACATTTAAATTAATTACTATCTTAATCATGTTCATGACTCTTATGTTTAATTATCTAAATCAGGGGTCAGTAAAACTATTTTATGAACAGTAACTTATTTGTGTTCCATAAGGTATATTACTTATATTCTCCTTTGATTGTTGTTTTATAACACTTTAAAATAGATATTCTTTTTTTTTTTTTAAGTTTTCGCTCTTAGATTATAAAAGACAGACAGTGGACCAGATTTTGTCCCCAAGCTATATTTTGCTAATTATGATCTAGATTAATTATATTTTGAATATAAGCATTTTTATAATTCTTTAAACAAATAGTGATAAAATGACATAATCTTAGTCTTTCATTTAGTTATTGTCTGGAAAAATCACTGTTGGGATGAAGAGTAGTCAGTGACCTTATGAAAGACAATTTTTAAATTACATTCATCAAGATTTTTTTTTTTTTTCCAGTTTAGAGTACCATGATGTGATGTTGAGTAACATAACAAGAGCTGTCAAACTAGAGAGAAAACTGAAGCAGCTCTAAATAAAGCTTAAAATAACACCATGATATTATAACAGAAGTCTTGAGACCAAAACCAAGTTTAATTTTTTGCTTTAGAAATTATTAAAGTTTTGTCAGAGTCACAATGAGGATATTTCATCTATTCTTAAATGGAAGATTTGTTCACACATTTTGTTGTGAAAGCCATAAAGAAAGTAACCATTGGGCCTTTGGGAATGGCATCTGCCTGACCTTGACGTCAAGCATGGTCATGTGAATTGCTTTGCCCAATGAAACATGAGCAGAATTGAAATATGCCATGTCTTAATAGAAACTGTCAAATAAAAAAGCAAGATTCAGTAAGGAGAGACTTAAGAAAGGATTATTAAAGTAGGCAGAAGGGGCCATGGCAATAGGAAAAGGGGAATTATTAAAACAGGGAGAACACTTGAATCCTAAAAGATGCAAATATCTCAAGGGTTAGGCAAAAAAAAAAAAAAAAAATGTTTGTTTTATAGGTAAGAGTAAACAGGAAGGCAGTGTGGGGAGGTAGGATCGATGACAGAGCCCAGGTGAGATAGCCCAGTGAATGCTTTACCCTGAGGCTAGCTTCCTCTCCCTATGAATTTAAGGAGGGCTGAATCCTTTTTCAAGCTGAGGATGGGTCAAGTTCAGGAGCCTGGAGGAAAGGGAAAATTTTATCTAAAGTTTGGTTGATAAATATTTCTTTCCAGTTGATGAGTAGGGACAAACATTTCAGCTATTCATTTATGAAATGAACAATGGGGATTTGGAGAGTCCATGTCATAAGCATGTTTCTTTCCAATAAGCTGTTTTCTGGAACAAGATATAGGGGCTTTCTTTGACTGTAGATGTTTCCTATAATAGGCTCCCAGGGCTTGGATGAAATTCACCATTGTTAAAGAGCCCAATTGCCTGTGCCATAATAATTGTTAGAAGAAAAAGTTCTGCAGTTTACTGACCTAGTAGGCTTTTATTCAAGGATTCATGAATTGGGTGTCATCCAACCTATTAGATGGAAAGGAGTTCCAGAGACTTGTACAAGGTGAGAGATTTCCATAGACCAAAGTAAGCAGGAAGTTATACGAGGCACCTGCAGTTGGTTAACGCAAGGTCACTTTCCTTACATGGATCAAAGGGGATTCTTAGGACCCTGTTAGGTAACTTGTATTGAGCAAGTGGACCTAAGCTTTCCTTTTCAGGAAGAGCAAATCAAAGAAACTTAAGTTACATTTTGGTTTGCTGAACAAGGGCCTTAGTGTGAGGGTCTCCATCTGGGGGAGTAATATGGTTACTTTAAGATAATTGTGGCCTTTCTGACTGGTGTGAGGTGATATCTCACTGTAGTTTTGATTTGCATTTCTCTGATAATGAGCAATGTTGAGCATTTTTGTGTGTGTGTGTTTGTTAGCCATTTGTATGTCTTCTTTGGAGAAATGTCTGTTTATGTCTTTTTCCCACTTTTTGATTGGGTTATTTGTTTTTTTGGCATTGAGTTGTATGAGCTGCTTGTATATTTTGCAAATGAATCCTTTGTCAGTTGTTTCATTTGCTATTATTTTCTCCCATTCTGAGGGTTGTCTTTTCACCTTGCTTATAGTTTCCTATACAAAATTTAATACTGATTCACTGGTATAGCATGTGGAGATTATAGTTTTTAAACAATTTGAGAAATAAAAAGAGTTGAAGTTTCAATTCTATTTTGCCTCATTAAGCATAGTCTAATAAACTATTTAATGTAACACTTACAAATAATATTATGTATAATATTCAATACTAATGAGAAACACAATAATTTTAACAAAGAAATGTAAGCACTCTGATCATCTTCAAATGGAAGATTTGGTGGCCAGGACACACATCAATATCTTTTCATGGGATAATATAAATATAAAATTCCATATTTATTGTTCGTAAAAAATTTGAAATTGGGAATGTACATTTTAAATAAGAAGGTTGAAGAAAGACTATCAGTTAGGGATATTTAATATTTAGTTTCTTTGGATGATGCTTCTTGACTCAAAAGTTATATATACAATGGATCTGTTTTTTGAAGATGAAAACGATTGACTATGTGTGAGAGTAAAGATGCCTGAGCACGTGACAAATCTTTCACTGTGTCTATATAGGTGATCCAAGAACACTCACAGATATTTACCTAAGAATTTAATAAAATGGTAATGTTTTAAATTAGGAAATATAGTTTAAATACCATGTGGATTATAAATAATATACTAAGAAGTTATAATAAATGTGCAACATAAGTACATATTTATTATTCTTTAAAATAAACTGGAAAATCAATACAATACAATAAAAATAATAAAATTATTTTTAGAAAATTCTTGATAAAGACACTTTCAAAATTATGTAAATAACCTGGCCTAGATAGGAAACTGAATCTTTTTTTTTTTTTTTAAATGAGTGAGGATATTTTGAAATTTTTTAGTTTCCATTATGATCCACAGCAGATATTTGAGATATAGCTGCTCAGGATTATGGTTAAATGCAGCTTATCATGTTAGAACACTGTGTGAAGCTTACTAGTCTCCTGTAGAGATTGAAATAAAAACTTTGACCTCATTAACTCTGCACACAAATCAATAAAATTAACCAGTTTTGGTATGCAAACATTAGCTATCATATTATTTATTAAAAGTATGGTACTTGGAAAAGAGATCTGTACACAGAACAGTTAATATTTTGACTGATTGCGATGTACCTCCTACAACATTTTACGTACATGGAAACATAGATCATCAAAAGTAAGATAATAGATAATCTCTCTAATGTCACCTGCTTGGGACAGAGTTAAGACAGAATGTTAGTCTTGGTAGCTTCCTTTGATTGCTTACACTTTCTGGCAACAAATTTTACCATAAATTTATGTGCTAAAATTCATTTCTATCTTTTGTGTGTCTAACAGAGCTATTAAACAGCACTATAAAATAATTTCTTTTAGGATTTAGTAGGAAGAATGCACTCTGATTTATTGCTCATGAGTGATGTCTGTTTTTCCCCATGTGCTCTGGCTTGCTTTGGCTAGGCAGGAATTTCATTCACTTTGTGCCAGGACACAGCTTTATCTTCTGGAGTGTGAATTGTCACAAAAGAATAATGATTCTGTAATTCCATGTAGATGTGAATTAGTTCCCAGATACATAAAATGAGTCAACACACTGAACTTACTAGAAGCTGTTTGCTTTGAGGTTGAAGTTCTGCAAATGATTGCTCAAACAGAAGTATGGTTTTAAAAGATTTTATCTTCAACTGGTATTTTAAACAATTTGCATATTATAAGGCAGATGTCAAGCTATCTTACAGATGTTGAAGAATCCAAAACTTTTCCAGTTGTGGAATCCAAAATCCTTTGCAGTAAAAGAAGCTAAGTTGGTCGATGGAGGAACTACTTGCCTGTCTTTGGGATTTATTTAACATAAAAAATGACTAGAATCTGAGAACAGAAGAGGTGACTGATCATAATCTTTGAAAACTACAACAGATGACTTTTAAAACAAAATATTTAATCATATAAAGTCAGGTTAATATTTTACTTAAATTTTCAATAAAACCATGCTATATATTATAATAACATGTTAGATGTAAGGCTTTACCTTCAAATATTGTTTTCAGATAATGAAAGAAACAAGATAGATCTTTACCAGAAGACAGCATAGATCATTATCACCAGTGTGATTAAAACTTATTAGTGGATTATTAAGCTAGATAAACCTAAATTCTTGAGTAAGTCATTCGAGGTTCAAAAGAAAGAAAAATAGCTGAAAGACAAACAGAGATGGTTTTAAAAAAGTGCTCTGATTTTCACACTGTATTTACACTGAGGAAATTGTGAATTCAGTTATTGGAGATATTTAACATTAGCTGGACAGCAGCAGTCACAAAATCCACAGACACGACTCAAGCATCTGTTGATGGTTAAACTGATATTTAAAAATATATTATTGAACTCTGATATTATAGGTTGTTTTTCATGATTTTCTCACCTGTTTTGTGATCTAAAGGAATAACATAAAGATGACAGGTTGTTTTGTTGAAGTGTAATAATCCTGTGATCCCTTCAAATATTTCTGATGGAAGATGTCTTCCAGAATATTATATCCTTTATTCAAGTGCATCTGGTTCAACACTTAACAGTCTACACATTATAGAAAATATGATGGTTGTCATGACAACTGAATAGGAAATTTAGTCAATATAATTCATTTCACATAATGCAGCATTCTCTCCCTTCTTGTTTGTTAAAAAAAGTAATAATTCCATGAAAAATCTATGCTCTGCACTGAAAGAGCCTAAAATATGTCTGGCAATATACATTGCAGATACTTATAGGATGAATAAGGCCTGGTAGAAAGGCCTGATATTTTGTTCTATCAGATTCTGCCACTACTGTGCTGGTCCTGTATTTCTTTCACCAAGTCATATCAGTGCTTGGACACTGAATGGACAGTACTCAGGATCAAACTGAATTCAGGAAAAAGTCTCTCTTTATATAGGGAGCTTGATGAGCATAAAGAATAGGTTAATTCTAAAGAAGGAAAAGTTCAGAAGCAAGTTTGATATATCAAAGTGAAACACATAATTCAATTTACAATGCACACAGAGGGCAGACTGAGGCAGTCATGAGATGAAAGCCTGGAATGTGAGACCACAGCAAGAAGGATTACAAAGGGTGTCTGCTTGTGAAAGTATTTAATGAAATAATTTTAAGTCAGTTTCAGGTCATTTCATTCAAATTGTTTCATAAGAAAATAACAACCAAATATCATTCATATCATACCAACTTGTATAATTATAGGTGACTATGTTATTGGAATCGACATTATTTTGTAATTTGTTCAGGAATTATTATATTTCCAATAATGCGAACATGTAGCCACCTAGGTAAAGACTACATACCATTTTTGCTATAATAGTCATTCATTTTATCTCTTCTTCCAGTGAGTAAAATATAAAAATTCAGTGGACGAAGAATGCAGATGTGCTGACATATACTTCAGTCTTTTCTCAAAAATTGTAAAATTTAATAAGTAGAAACCAAAGTTAAAATAGTATCAGGAGGGTGTGGCTGAGATGGCTAGCCTCTTACCAAAAAGAAACCAAAATTGCAACTATTCTAAAAGATGATGCTGTGAAAGTGCTGCACTCAATGTGCCAGAAAATTGGAAAACTCAGCATTGGTTACAAGACTGGAAAATATCAGTTTTCATTCCAATCCCAAGGAAAGGCAACACCAAAGACTGTTCAAACTACCTCACAGTTATATTCATCTCACACTCTAGCAAAGTAATGCTCAAAATTTTCCAAGCCAGGCTTCAGAAACACATGAACCGTGAACTTCCAGATGTTCAAGCTGGATTTAGAAAAAGCAAGGGAACCGGAGATCAAATTGGCAACATCTGTTGGATCATAGAATAAGTAAGATAATTTCAGAAAAACAATTACTTCTGCCTCATTGACTACATCAAAGCCTTTCATTGTGTGGATAAAAAAAAAAAAAAAAAAAAAGGTAGAAAATTCTCAGAGACAGGAAAACCAGTCCACCTTACTGATTTCCTAAGATTTCCTAAGAAATCTGCATGTAGGTCAAGAAGCAAGAGTCAGAACAAAACATGGAACAGTGGACCACCTTGCATAGTACATCTATGCAGAGTACCTCAAGCAAAATGCTGGGCTGCATGAAGCACACACTAAAATCAAGATTGCTGGGAGAAATATCAGTAACCTCAGATATGCACACGACACCACCTTTATGGCAGAAAGTGAAGAGGAACTAAAGAGCCTCTTGATGAAGGTGAAAAGGAGAGTGAAAAAGCTGGCTTAAAGCTCAACATTCAAGAAACAAAGATCATGGCATCCGTCCATGCCATCACTTCATGTCAAATAAATGGGGAAACAATGGAAACAGTGACAGTCTTTATTTTCTTGGGCTCCAAAATCACTGCAGATGGTGACTGCAGCCATGAAATTAAAAGACACTTGCTCCTTGGAAGAAAAGCTATGACCAACCTAGACAGTGCATTAAAAAGCAGAGACTTTACTTTGCTGACAGAGGTCTGTCTAGTCAAAGCTATGGTTTTTCCAGTAGTCATGTATGGATGTGAGAGTTGGACCATAAAGAAAGCTGAACGCTGAAGAATTTGAAATGTTGTTGCTGAGCCATGAAAGATGCCAAGATTCTTGGCCTCCAGAGGAGAGGAATTCAATCCGGGGCCAGTTACAAGCCTTGATCGCTCAAAACTTATGTGTAAGAAAGTTTTATTAAAGTATAAAAGAGATAGAGAAAGCTTCTGAAATATACATCAGATGGGGGCAGAAAGATTGCCCCCCTGCTAGCCTTTAGCAGCTATTAATTAGAGAAAAGTGATGCCTCAAAACTCAGAGTGGCACTGGGCCCCTCACCCACAACATAGATTTTGAGATAACTTTGACACCAGGTGAGTTATCCCGGGCCATAAAACGATTACATGAATCTTGTAGAAAGGCAGGTTTCCGAGTAAATATATGGTTTCATTGACATAGATTAGGAGAACAGTGTATGAGTAAAGCATACAGGTTTGCTGAAATCCTTAATGACTCTGAGTCTTAATCTGAACTGACAGAATCTGGGGTAAATACACAGTTCATTAACATAGCTTAAGAAAAACATTTCCATAAGAAAAATGCATCCCTTCGCTCAAAGTTTGAGAAAAGTTAAGTTCAGGTGGGGCTGTGTTTTATCAAGGAAACACAGAATTTTAAGAGAAACTTCCTTTTAAATGTGTATAGAGAAGAGGGGGAAGCTAACATTTTTTGTTTCCTCCTGCTGCTTAAGAGAGATAAAAAATGTCTGACACTTACAGCCTATTTCCTCTGTTTGGAAACCCCTGGCCTTCCTGCTTGTTACCCTCTCAAATTGATGCTTTTGAACTGTGGTGTTGGAGCAGACTCTTGAGAGTCCTTTGGACTGCAAGGAGATTAACCCAGTCAAACCTAAAGGAAATCAGTCCTGAATATTCCTTGGGAAGAGTGATGCTGAAGCCAAAGCTCCAATACTTTGGACACATGATGTGAAGAGCTGACTCATTAGAAAAGGCTATGATGCTGGGAAAGATTGAAGGCAGGAGAGAAAGGGGACAACAGAGGATGAGACGGTTGCATGGCATCACTGACTGGATAGACATGAGTTTAAGCAAGTTCCAGGAGTTGGTGATGGACAGGGAAGCCTGGTGTGTTCAGTCCATGGGGTTGCAAATAGTCAGATGTGACTGAGTGACTGAACTGAACTGAACAAAATAACCGTTGATGAGAAATAATGGAGGTCTAGGAGAAAAGATCTTCCACAACTAAAAATATAAGAAAGGAACCACAAGGAGACAGTTAGGAGGGGCAGACACGCAGTATAGCCAAGTTCTGTACCCCTGCGTAAGTGACCCACAAAAAGGAGGGTAATTACAACTGTGGTGAGTCTTCCAATGAGTGAGCAGTCCTAGTCCTACATCAGGCTCCAAAGACCAGGCGTCTTGCATTGAGACAATGAGCTCTTAAGACACTTTGCTTTGAAGGCCAGTGAAGTTTGCTTTTGGGAGAGTCAGAGGGTTGTCGGAAATAAAGATTCCATTCTTAAGCTGCGCATACCAATATCTCACATGTTCCAGGACCTAGGACAAAAAATAGGAATTCAAGAGGACTCTGGGTCAGACCTATGTGCTGATCTTGGGGAACATTCTGAGGAAACAGGAGGAGACTGGGGCTCACCTTTGCGACACGGGCACTGGTGGCAGTCATGTTTGGAAGCTTGATCTGCAATGAAGACACTGGTGTTTGCAAACACAAATTGGGACTCCTCCCTCTTTGCTTATTAGCACAGGGACCCAGCCCGATCCCATCCACCAGCCTATAGGCTGAGACCCCCCAGGCCAAACAACTAGCAAGATAGGTGGAGACATAACTTTTCCAATCAGCAAGTCAGCTCCCTTAAGATCTGCTGAGCCTACCACTGCCCCATTCAGAGCCCTATTTACCAGAAGTCCCAGGACATGGCCTTTCACACCAGTGCTTTGGCACTAGCCCCAGAAACCCCAGGGCCCTGCAGCCAGAGACAAGACACTGAGAACAAAGCAATTTAAAAAAAAAAAAAAAAAAAGGTAAAACTCTGAAAAAAGAACTAAATGAGGTGGAGATAGGAAAACCACCCAGAAAAGAGTTCAAAGTAATGACTGTGAAATTTTCAAAAAACTTGGGAGAAGGTTGGATGAGCATAGTGACAAGTTAAATGTTATTAATAGAGTTAGAAAGTATAAAGATGATCCAAAAAAATGACGAAGAAAATAATAAGTGAAATGCAAAAATCTGCTAGGAGGAATCAGCAGATCAAATGATACAGATAAATTGATGAGGAAACTGGAGGACTGAGTACTGGGAATCAATGAAGTTGAAGAGGGAAAAAAGGAAAAGAGAGAAAAAAAAAATGAGAATAGTTTTGGAGACCTCTGAGATGATGTTTAGAAAACTAACATTCTCATTATAGGAGTCACAGTAGGAAAAAAAGAAAAATGAGCAGAGAACATAATTAAAGACATAATAGCTGAGAAGAAATACTTCTGAACTAATTCTATGATGTAAGGCTTACCCTGATACGTAAACTAGGCAAGGATATCACACACACAGAAAAGAATATTACAGACAGAATCATTGATGAACATACATGCAAAAATCCTCAGCAAAATATTAATGAACCAAATCCAACAATATATTCAAGACATCATACAACATAATGGAGTGGGATATACCCAAAGGATGCAACCATGGTTCAATATTCACAAATCAATCAATATGCCCTATCACACTAAATAAAATAAATGAAAGAAAATTAAGAAAAAATTAAAAGCTAAAAACTATATAATTGTATCAATAGATACAAAAAAAAAACCAAAAAACAAACAAAAAAACTTTTGAAAAATAATTGGCATCCATTTATGATTAAAACTCTCAACAAAGTGGAGCATACATACCTCAACATAACACAGAACTATACAAAGCAATGCCATACACAGCTAATGCCATATTCAACTGTGAAAAATGAAATCATTTCCTCTAAGATCAGAAACAGGACAAGGATGTCCATTCTCACCACTTTTGTTCAACATAATGTTGAAAGCCCTAGCTACAGTAGTCTAAAATAAAAAGGAAGTAAAATAATCCAAATTGGAAAGGAAGATGTGAAACTGTCACTATTTGCAGATGATCCTAAACCCAGAAAATTCACCCAAAGATGAATAATTCAAATATATCACCAAAAAACTACTAAAACTCATCAGTGAGTTTTGTAATGCTGTAGGATACAAAATTAATATACAAAGATCTGCTATATTTCTGTACACTAGAGAACAACTATTAGAAAGCTAGACTGAGAAAATGATCAAGGTCATATCAAAATACAGAAAATATCTAGGAGCAAACTTAACTTAGGAGGTAAAAGACTTGTACTTGCAAAACTATAAAACATCAATGAAAGAATCTGAATACCATACAAATGGAGAGAATTTAAATGATGGGAAGAATTAGTATTACTACAGTGACCATACTACCCAAGGCAATTTACATATTCTCTTCAAGTTTTATCAAGATGCCAATGGTGTTTTCCACTGAACTGGAAAAAGTAATTCTAAAATTTCTAAAGTAACAGAAAATATCAAAACTGTCTTGAAAAAGAGAAAATTTGAAGGTATCCTGCTCCCTGTTTTCAAACTATACTACAAAACTACAGTAATCAAAACATTATGAAATTGGCACAAAAGTAGACACATAGATCAACAAAACACAATAAAGATTCCAGAAGTAAACCTACACTTATATGGGTAATTAATATGAAAAAGGAGGCAAAAAATATGAAATGAGGAAAACATGGTCTCAAATAAAAGGTGTTGGAAAAGTTGAACAGCTGCCTTCAAAAGAATCAAACTGGACTATGAAATCACACCATCCACAAAATAAATTCAAAATGGTTTAAAGAAATAAATGTAAGACCTAAAACCATAAAACTTCTAGAAAGAAAACTATGCAGTAGGCTTTTCACTATTGGTCTTAATAATTTTATTTTTTTGGGGTGGGGGGCATACTTCCTCAGGCAAGAGCAAAAATAAATGATACCTAATCAATCCGAAAGAATGCTCAAACTACCACACAATTGCACTCATCTCCCATGCTAGTAAAGTAATGCTCAAAATTCTCCAAGCCAGGTTTCAGCAATACATGAACTGTGAACATCCAGATGTTCAAGCTGGTTTTAGGAAAGGCAGAGGAACCAGAGGTCAAATTGCCAACAACTGCTAGATCATCAAAAAAAGCAAGAGCTCCAGAAAATCATCTATTTCTGCATTATTTACTATGTCAAAGTCTTTGACTGTGTGGATCACAATAAACTGTGGAAAATTCTGAAAGAGATGAGAATAACAGACCACCTGACCTGCCTCTTGAGAAACCTATATGCAGGTCAGGAAGCAACAGTTAGAACTGAACATGGAACAACAGACTGGTTCCAAATAGGAAAAGGAGTATGTCAAGGCTGTATATTGTCACCCTGCTTATTTAACTTATATGCAGAGTACATCATGAGAAACACTGGGCTGGAAGAAGAACAAGCTGGAAGCAAGATTGCCAGGAGAAATATCAATAAATATCAATAAATTCAGATATGCCACTCTTATGGCAGTAAGTGAAGAAGAACTAAAAAGCCTCTTGATGAAAGTGCAGGAGGAGAGTGAAAAAGTTGGCTTAAAGCTCAACATTCAGAAAACTAAGATCATGGCATCTGGTCCCATCACTTCATGGGAAATAGATAGGGAAACAGTGGAAACAGTGTCAGACTTTATTATTTTGGGCTCCAAAATCACTGCAGATGGTGATTGCAGCCATGAAATTAAAAAACACTTACTCCTTGGAAGGAAAGTTATGACCAATCTAGATAGCATTTTAAAAAGCAGAGACATTACTTTGCCAAAAAAGGTCCATCTGGTCAAGGTTATGGCTTTTCTAGTGATCATGTAGGATGTGAGAGTTGGACTGTGAGGAAAGCTGAGCACCGAAAAATTGATGCTTTTGAACTGTGGTGTTGGAGAAGACTCTTGAGAGTCCCTTGGACTGGAAGGAGATCCAACCAATCCATCCTGAAGGAGATCAGTCCTGGGTGTTCGTTGGAAGGACTGATGCTGAAACTCAAACTCCAATAATTTGGCCAACTCATGCAAAGAGCTGACTCATTGGAAAAGACCCTGATGCTGGGAGGGATTGCGGGCAGGGGCCGAAGTGGACGACAGAGGATGAGATGTCTGGATGACATCACTGACTTGATGGACATGAGTTTGAATAAACTCTGGGAGTTGGTGATGGACAGGGAGTCTGGTGTGCTGTGATTCAAGGGGTCGCAGAGTCAGATACGACTGAGCAACTGAACTGAACTGAGCTGAATCGAATCTAAAAGCATTTGAGCAGTGAAGGATGCTATCAACAACAGCAATAACAACAACAACAAAAGGGCTGCCTACTGAATGGGCAAAGATACCTGCAAACAATGAATCTGATAAGGGGTTAATATCCAAAATACAAAAAGAACTCACAACTCAAAATCAAGACAACAAATAGCCTGATTAAAAATGGGCAGCAGATCTAAATAGACTTTTTTTCTTTTTTTTTTTTAAAGACAGACGACCAACAGGTAAATAAAAGGACACTCAACCTCACTAATCATCAGGGAAATGCAAATCAAAACCTTAATGAGATATCAATTCATAGCTCTCACAATGGTTATCATAAAATAGGCAACAAGAAACAAGTGTTGGAGAGAATGTGGAGACAGGCTCCCTCATGAACTATTGGTTCAGTTCAGTTTAGTCACTCAGTCGTGTCCAACTCTTTGCGACCCCATGGACTGCATCATGTCAGGCCTCCCTGTCCATCACCAACTGCCAGAGTTTACTCAAACTCATGCCCATCAAGTCAGTGATGTCATCCAGACATCTCATCCTCTGCCATCCCCTTCTCCTCCTGCCTTCAGTCTTTCCCATCATCAGGGTCTTTTCCAATGAATCAGTTCTTCACATCAGGTGGCCAAAATATTGGAGCTTCAGCTTCAGTATCAGTCCTTCCAATGAATATTCAGGACTGATTTCCTTTAGGATGGACTGGTTGGATGTATTATATTGGTATCACTATGGAAAACAGTATGGAGTTTCCTCAAAAAAATTAAAAACTAAACTACCATATGCTCCAGCAATTCCATCCCTTGGTGTATATCTGAAGAAAACAAAAACACTAAATCAAAAAGATAGATGTCCTGATACTCGTTCCACAATTATTTATTAATACAATAGTCAAAATATGGAAGTAAACTAAGGGGCAATAAACAGATGAGTGGATAAAAAGATGTGGCATATATTTATTGTTTAGTCACTAAGTTGTGTCCAGCTATTTTGCAAACCTATGGATTGTAACCCACCTCTCTCCTAGGGATTTCCGAGGCAAGAATACTGGAGTGGTTTGCCATTTCTTTCTCCAAAGGATCTTCCCAGTCCAAGGATTGAACCCACATCTCCTACATTGTCATGTAGATTAGATTCTTCGCAATTGAGCCACTTGGGAAGCCTGTTGCATATATTTACAGAGTGATATTAATCATTCATTAAAAGGAACGAAACTCTGACATTTGCAACAATATGGTTGGACCTAGTTGGGCCTATATTATGTTGTGCTTAGTGTAATAAGTAAGACAGAGAAAGGCAAATACTGAGGGATTTCACATATATGTGGACTCTAAAAACAAATGAACAAATTCAGGAAACCGGAAATAGAGTTATAAATTCAGAGAAGAATCAGATGTTTGCCAGAGAGGAGGGTGATGGGCAGATGAATGAAATTGATGAGAGATTCAGAGACACAAACTTCCAGCTACAAAACAAATGAGTCATGAGTACGAAATGTTCAGTGTGAGAAATATAGTCAATAACTATGCAATATTTTTGTATTATGACATACTGTTTCCAGAACCATAATAATCATATTTATGTTATTATTTTGAACTGTATAAAAATACCAAATCACCATGTTATAAAAGAGGAATTTACATAGTGTTGTAGGCCAATTTTACTTCAAAAACAACAATCAAAGTATCTCACAGATAAAGAGATAAGGTTTGAGGTTATCAAAGACAGAGGGAGGATGGATAATAATTGAATGATGATTGTCAAAAGGTACAAGTTTCCAGTTAGATGACAATAAGTACTAGAATGTACTGTACTATTTCATAACTGTAACACTGCTCTATGTTACATATGCAAGTTGTTAAGAGAGTAAATCCTTAAGAGTTTTCATCATAAGACAAACGTTTCTTTTCTGTTTCTTTAATTTTATATCTATATGAGTTGATGGATGCTCAATAAACTTTTTGTGATAAGCATTCCATGATGTATGAAAGCTAAGCCATTATTACACTTTAAACTTATACAGTGCTGTATACCAATTATATCTGAATAAAACTTGTAAAAAAATATATACAATCAGGAGGTCAGAAGAGGGAGTTATGCTCTACAATGATAGCAGAGTCCAACAGGAAGAAGAGACTCCCTCTTGTTTCCTGGCATGGGCTCAACCAATACATTATGGGCACAATTCAGCCAATAAAAAGCCATGGGCCCTATGTTTGCTGTAGTCCTCCCACTTCCTTTCCCCTCTATAAAGGAGTTCTCCTCTACATTTTTGAAAGAGATTTGCATTTAACTCACCATGGCCATAAGCCTGAATTACAATTATTTTCTGATATAGAATAATCCAATATTTGCTGGAGAAATAACTGGTAGTATGTTTTAGATCAACATTTTGGTGGCCTATATGGGGACCAGAAAAGACCCCCCCCTGCCCAAGACAACTGAGAGTGTTATCGTGTCTGACTCTCTGTGACCCTATAGACTGGAGCCCATCAGGCTCCTTTGTCCACAGAATTCTCCAAGCAAGAGTACTCGAGTGGGTAGCCATTCCCTTCTCAGAGATCAAACCCAGGTCTTCTGCATTGCAGGCAAATTATTTACCCCTCGAGCCCCCAGGGAAGCCAGCCAAGAAACCTGAGACTAATTAGCAAACAGGTATATTACCTATACTGAGTTCACTGTGCTCACTCCTTTTCTCACTGATATTGGGACTTGGTGAGTTTTTCCCCCTGAATCTGAACTTCTGCCATTTTTTTTTTTTTTTTTTTTTTTTCATATTGAAGTTCTCCATGTTTTATTTGGAATCTTTTTTAAGGTTTTGTTCTTTCTGGTTAAGACCTTGTTCTGTGTACAAGAATTTGCTTGGCATTTTAGCATGATTTTTGAAATTAGGCTGTTCCATCTGGATCTAGCTTGGCTTTGGCCTGCTCCTTTTGAATCTAAGGGCTATTTAATTGGAAATGTGCTGGTTCAGCCTTCAGCCTGTCCCTTTGGAACAGTGGCTTTTCTACTGGAACTCTAATGATGCCTTTCACCTGGCAGTTTTGGGGTCAGATTGTTGTCTTAGAACTGGTTGCTATTAGGCCTGCAGGCTATTTGAGCTGTTTCAGTTGTGTAAACTGAAAAGTATTCTTATACATTAGAGAAAATCCTGAGACAGATCTCAGTAAATTAAATGTTTAGAGGGCATGTCCCTTACAGAGACCCCAACCTATTTTGTTTGAAAATTATGGTGCATTTCTAACCAAATAGACTGACCTGAACAAAGGCAATTTGGAAAATATAAATAGCTCTTGTGGAGAACTTAATTTTATTACAACCAAATTGGACAATCATAGCTCTAAAATATCCAAAACTGAATAGAATGCCTATTTCAATTGGCATTTTGAGGCCTCCAAATATTATCAGAAGTCTAACATTGTATCTCTAAAAAATGAGATCTTTAAGATTAACTGAGGCAAATAGTTAATGATCAAAGAATGAAAATGTCTCTGAAGCCTGAGTCTTGTCCTCTCTCACTTCTGTGACTCAATCCCCAGCTCTTTGCCACCCTCCTCCCCCCCCCACCCCCATGCTGCCTACACCTCCTCTGGACCTTCAGTTTTCACATAATAATTCTTGCACAGAACTTCAATCTTTCTCTGAAATTCTCCCCACACACTTCTCCTCTGAACTTATCAGAACTTGAGGACCAGAGGCTGAGCTTGTCCTCTGAACCAAATTGGTCTCTCTGAACCAAAGCTGAACTTGGAGCCATAGCCAAAGATTTTCCCAAAGTATCTGAAGATTCCCACAGATTTGCTTGGGGATGTAATCCACACATATCAGCCTCATTTCTCTGACTTATATCAGCAAGGTCATATACTTCTCAGTGAAAGTCATAACCACCATTGGATGAAAATTGCTAAATGGGAAAATCTTGAAAGCTCTAGAATGACAACTGGAAGGCAATAACATAAAGATATTACTGAGAATTCCTAGGGCTTTTCCAAAGCCTGTTGTTTAGAACAAGTCAGGCTTGGACACAAAGATCTTATAAACCTGTTCATGACTATTCCAAGTGACTTCAATTTGCTTTTAAAGAAAATTCTAGTCTTCTTTTCAATGTTGACTCCACTTAGGTAGCTTTTAAGTCTATGTTTACTAATGTGTTGAACAGGGACATTTCCCTTCTAGTAAAATAGAATCAGAAAAAAGTGTCTGCTCCAAATTTAGTTATTCTAGTGAACCAGACTCTAGATGAGTCACCACAAAGGGAGCCCACCAAAATTCTTAATCTCCAACTCCAGTAAATGGAGGCTACTAAATGAAACCAAAACACTTCCTTTTCTGCTTTTATTGCAAAGAGAAAGAGCATTGGATGTGAGATTTTTACAAAGTCATGTGCTCTAGACACTGTTATTCCTCTAACAAGTCATTCAAAAAACAACCACAGTCACTCAGTAGTGTTCGACTCTCTGTGACCCTTGGACTGTAGCCCACCAGGCTTCTCTGTCCATGGAATTTTCCAGGCAAGAATACTGGAGTGAGTTGCCATTTTCTGCTCCAGTGTTGTCTTCCCAACCCAGGAGTCGAACCCTTGTCTCCAGTGTCTCCTGCATTTGCAGGCAGATTCTTTACCTGCTGAGCCATCGTGGAAGACTTTCCAATGACCTCCCAATTCTGTGATAGGGCTTAAAGGAATTGCAGTGGCTCTTCCTAATGCTCCTTCATAAATGACTTGGAGAAACATTTCTCCAGATTGAGGATGAATTTCTTCTAGTTGTGATTGACACCAGAGCCATAAACTGGGTACTTAACTACACTGTTATAAAAAGCCCTTGCCTCAGAGTTCAAATAGTGGGGATCTCTCAACCTACTCCAATCTGTTTAAGTCCTTTGATAAATACACATTGTTTTTACCTTAACTCCAACAACCTATATAGCTAGGCCAAGATTGTTTAAGGAAGTGTCATGTAGAAATGTCCTTTTACAAAAAGAGGGAGATAATTATAGAACTTGACAGTAATAAATACTCAACTAGATGAATTAAAATACTCTTTGAAGTTTATTATCCCTCCTCCCCACCTCTGATCATACTAGATCTGATTTGGGAACAATGATCACTTGTTTCTATTAAATCAGCTACCAAATCGCTTATGGGCAAAATTTCCACCTGATATTAACAAAATTCATGGCACATCTCCCACCAAGATTCAGATAGATCCCTCAAAACTTCTTCTAACAATTGATCAATATCCTATAAGTAAAGAAGTCCTTTGAGGCACAAAGACCATGATAGAAAATTGCAGAGTTCAAGCTGTCATTATACCCTATACTACTCCATGTAATGTTCTCATTTTATTAGTAAGAAAACCTAAGGGTTTAGGAAGGATACTTGTCCAGGACCCTGAGCAATAACCAACACTGTTATCCCTCAACACCATGTTGTGCTAAGCCTTGTGGGTGCAACTAACATCATCCCACCAGAAGCATATTCTCTATTATAATTGATTTATGCAGTGCATTCTTTAGTATTCCAGTTGAAGCTAGTCAATGCATTTTTTGACTTTATATCAGAAGAAAAACAACTTACCTGGATAATAATGCCCCAGGGTTTTACTGAGAGTCCTTATTTCTTGCAAATCCTGATGTTTGATCTGGATAATACGAAATTCCCTAGGGGTTCTACTTTCTTGAGGTGTATGAATGAAGTTTTTGCTCTTCTTCTCAAGCCTCTTCACTTGCTAAAACTTTTAACCATAAAGGGATGTGAAGTTGGCAAAGAATAATCGCCCAAACCCATTTTTAATATTTAGAGTATCAGGTATGAGAATAAAGGCTACCCCTAGATCTGGATATACTTCTTGGTGTCCTAAGTTACACCAAACCCAAAACTAAGCCCCAACTGCAAGGTTCTCTCTGGCTGTTAATTATTGCTGGAACAGAACCCTAAATTGCAATCTTACAACCAAACTTCTGTATATTTTGCTAAAGAAAAGCAATCTGACTCAATTTTATGTGAAGAACCTGATGATATAGACTTTAAGGATTTGAAGTAGAATTTGTGAGCCCACTTGCTCTTGGGCATCCCAATGATTGATTCCTTTTTCCTTTCTGTATATGAAAAGGAAGGAATGCCCCTGGGGTTACTCACTCAAAACCATGGAGATTGCCATCAACTGAATCTTCATCAAGCTCAATATTTCTTAGCTAGCAGTCTTAACTCCTAGGAAGTCCTTTTGTTAACTGTTTTTCACGTAACTCTTTAATTTCACTGATGATTCTTTTTTAAAAGTTGACAATGACAAATATTGTCCTGGGTATGCTACTACAACTCTTTTCGATGTTAATCATGTGGCATCTTTAACTATGATTGTCATTTTGACCTAACAGGCTTAATTATACTCTGTTACACGGGCTTGTACTTTAGTCAGGGGCAAATCTGCCACTATTTATATTGGTAGTATATATGTTTTTTAAGTAGCTCATGATTTTGGAATGTTGTAGCAACAACCAGGCTTTCTTGCTTCCAGCATAAATAAAATGTAAACTGGTCCTTATGTTCAGGAACTATTCAGTCCAATTCAGGCTCTCAGTCGTGTCTGACTCTTTGCAACCCCATGGACTACAGCATGCCAGGCTTCCCTCTCCATCATCAACTTGTGGAGGTTGGTCAGACTCATATCCATCAAGTTGGTGATGCCATCCAACTGTCTCATCCTCTGTCAGGAACTACTGGATGTAATAATTTTGCTTTTCAGAGCCCACATCCCTCAATTGTTGTTTAGTTTCTCAGTCACATCCAACTCTTTGTGATCCCATGGACTGTAGCCCAGCAGCTCCTTCATCCATAGGATTTTCCAGGCAAGAATATTGGAGTGGGTTGCCATTCCCTTCTCCAGGGGATCTTTCTGACTGAGGAATAGAACCCATATCTCCTGCACTGGCAGGTGGATTTTTCACCACTGAGGCACCAGGGAAGCCCAAGTCTTTCAATACATGCTGACAAAAAGGCATCAGAACACACACAGAGAAAGTGTGTATATCCAAACAGAAAGTAGCACCACAAAAATACAGCCTTCTTTCAGCCACTCTTTATTAATAGGAAAGGAAATCTACCTAGAAACGGGCTTCCCAGGTGGCTGAGAGTAAAGAATCTGCCTGCCAATGCAGGAGACACAGCTTCCATCCCTGGGTTGGGAAGATCCCCTGAAGGAGGAAACAGCATGGCACTCCAGTATTCTTGCCTGAAGAACCCAATGGATAGGGGAACCTGATAAGCTACAGTCCATGGGATCACAAAGAGTCAGACACCACTGAGCATGCACACATGAAAGTAATTTAACATCCTTAATATCAAGAGATTCTGAACTATTCCTTAAACAAAATCAAAACTTTTTTTTTTTAAACAGGAAAGAAAAAGAAATGTTCATCGGATAACAAGTAACATCCACCACATCTGTATGCTGACTTGCAAGTTTTTGTTTCACTATTGTACTTAGTATGGACCCATCATTCTTTTCTTTCTGTTTTCTTTTTTTTGGTTGCTCTGGGTCTTCGTTGTGGTACATGGGCTTCTCTCGTTGCTGCATGCAGGCTTAGTTGCCCTGCAGCATGTGGGATCTCAGTTCCCCGAACAGACATCAAACCCACATGCTCTGCTTTGGAAGGCAGATTCTTAACTGCTCAACCACCAGGGAAGTCCCAGGCTCATCATTTTTTTAAGCTCATATATAATGAAAAACTTCTTTTTACTGTGGCAACACTGGCAGGAATAACTTTAAGAGGATAATCTTTTAGTGTAAAAATAAGGCCCATTATTTTAAATTGTAATGGGTTTCCTGAATTTGATATGAAAGCAATGCCTCATAGAAGCATAGTCGGGAAAAACAACAACAAAAAAAGAAAAAAGAGAGAGAGAGAGAAAGAGAAAGTAAATGGTGTAAAGACTGTAACTCATTTTACTTGCTTTTCTTAATTATATAGAGTTAGATTTTCTATATATTTGGGTCAAGTTAAACTTTCACTCTAAGAAATATCCTCAACCATAAATATTACAATTGTATGAAAATAATGAAGTACTCTGGGGTCAAGTAGGTGGCAGGAAGTTAGAAGGTACACGGCAGCAACTTTCAACTTGTATCCTACAAATCCTTGGGGATTCTGCCAGAGGCAGTATCTGTGTGTACATTTTATTTTTGTTTCAACTGAATACATATATACTTATGGCACTATCAGTCAAATGATACATTTAAAGGTATAGTTTTGAGATGCAATTTGCTGCATGCAAACACTTCATGCCATAATATCATGACATATGCAATGTGTGTATGTTGTTTTCTGTTTGCTGAAAGAAAAAGAGAAATATCTGGCGCATTCAAGAGCTGGTCACAAGTCCATATCTACATCTCAACTTGGGTAAGATATAGAGTCTGTAGCTAGGAGGTCACTTTCCAGAACAGCTTCACATTAAAGAAAAATATGTATAAGTTTTGTTAGTTCAATAGCCGTGTGTGTGTGTGTGTGTGTGTGTGTGTGTGTGTGTGTGTGTGTGTGTGTGTGTGTGTTGTGTGTGTGTGTGTGTGTGTGTGTGTGTGTGTGTTAGTCGCTCAGTCGTTTCTGACACTTTGCAACCTAACCTCATGGACTGTAGCCCGCCAAACTCCTCTGTCCATGGAATTTCCCAGGCAAGATTCTAGAGTGGTTTGCTATTTCCTTCTCCAGGTGATCTTCCAGACCCAGGGATCAAACCCAAGTCCCCTGCACTGCAGACAGATTCTTTACCATCTCCCGGGGTCCAGCCCCAGCAGGATCCAGGGGAACCCTCAGGATGAATGGCATCTGCGAGAGAAGACACGAAGGACCGGCCTTGATAGGGCCAAGTCTGTGAGGGAGGGAGGGAGGGAGAGAGAGAGAGAGAGAGAGAGAGAGAGAGAGAGAGAGAGAGAGAGAGAGAGAGCAGACCAGGATATGCAGCAGAGTCTGTCAGTTGCTTTATTTTTCACCATCACCTTTATACCCTAAGTTGGTACATTTCTAAGGGGCAGATAAGCACACAGACTTAGTTTAACATTACATCAACTTGTCTTTCATGAAACCAGGTGTGCTCTGTATATTTTTTGTTTATGAGAGTCTTTTCCCATAGATTTTTTGTACATTATCTTCTGGCCTTGAGGTTAGCAGAAAACAAAAAAGTGGCAGTCTCATGGTACAGCAAGTTGCAACATAATAGAAATACAATCCTGTTAACATAAAAGTCAGTCTTTTTGCAGAAATTCTCAGCTAAATTTATCTAAAAAGTTTAACACACAAAGACTCTGTGGCTCTGGAGAGGCAGCCCCTGTTTAGCACTCCTGGTTAAAATTAACAATTATCTTATTATTTTTACACTAGGGCTAAACTCTTATTTTTCTAGATCTCTAACTATATTAACAATAGTTTCCGCTGCACAATCTCAGCACATTAACATCAATCAAACGTTGATCCAATAACCGCTTTTTTAAAACAATACGTTTTGTATTTTCTAATAGGGCTTCCTCACCCCCCCAAAAGGCTTTGTGCCTATTAGGGCCTTTTTAATGGTTAATCTCTATGTATAATATCTTTTGGCTTTCAGGGCTGTTGACAATTTATGACTTGCGCCTGGTGCAACTTTAAGCAACTTCAGTAGCCGACCCTGTCTTTTTTGTGGTTAATCTATTTTCTTTCTATTAGGTGTCATCTCCATGAGAACTAGATAGGATTACATTTTTACAGAACAGAAATGCAAAGGACTGCAAAAACAGCAGATATAGCACAAAACAGGCTCTTAGTCTAAAAGTTAATTACCTACAAGAAGTCACCAGCTAATCTCTATCTAAACTATTTTCTATTAGGCATATTTGTGGCTATAATACTTGTGGGGCTTTTCTCACCCTGTGGAGGGACCTATGCTTCATAGTTTCTTTTGTTAGAATACTGTGCTTAGGATGTTTAGAACAATCATGTGCATTTTTTGCAATGAGAGCACACATTTATCAAACAAGCCAGAATGCCAGCAAAAGGGTTTGAATTGAAGCATTTCCTTCATCCCTGGCCCTTTCGTAGGGTACCAGCATCTAGGACATTTATTAATTAGGCTTTTAAGTTGGTCCTCATTCACTGAAAGAGGAGCAGGAGAACTCTCGGCAGGCAACCCAAGAATCTGCAACAGGGCAAACAAGAACAACAGCAGAAAAAGGGGGGAGGATACAGGGGTGGGGTAGAGGCCGAGGCCAACCTGGAGGGTCCCTTATCCTAGTCGGCCTTGCCTGTCAGGTATTTTCCTCATGACCTCGTCATGGATGGGGTCCCAGACGGCCTTGCCTGCCCAGTATTTTCTTCATGACCTCATCATGGGCGGGACCTCCCATAATGGCTCCCGGCAACCATCTGTTGATGTTGTTCAGTCACTAAGTCATGTTCAACTCTTTGTGACCCCATGAACTGCAGCACACCAGGCTTCTCTGTCCTTCACTGTCTCTCTAAGTTTGCTCAAACTCATGTCCGAGTAGGTGATGCCATCCAACCATCTCATCCTCTGTCATCCCCTTCTCCTCTTGCTCTCAAACTTTTCCAGCATCAGGATCTTTTCCAATGAGTCAGCTCTTTGCATCAGGTGGCCAAAGAACTGGAGTTTCAGTTTCAGCACAGTCTTTCCAATGAATATTCAGGGTTGATTTCCTTTAGGATTAACTGGTTTGATCTTTTTGGTGTCCAAGGGACTCTCGAGAGTCTTCTCCAGCAGCACAATTCAAAATTGTCAATTAGGCACTCAGTCTTCTGAGCCACTGAGCTATATTGTTACACTATACATATCGAAAACTCTTTCTTCAATGTTTACCATTATACCATTAGCTCCAGATGTGAAGTGCCTTCCTATACTAGTTATCATAAGATAAGTTATCATAAATTCAGCAAATCCATTGAATATTCATTGTGTGTCATGTATGCATTGCAGACAGATTCTTTACTGTCTGCTTTCATTGTTCAGTTGCTAAGTTATGTTAGACTCTGTAACCCCATGGACTGTAGCTTACTGGTCTCCTCCTTACATGGAATTTTCAGGCAAGAATACTGGAATGGAGAGTGTCATTTCCTTCTCCAGTGGATCTTTCTAACCCAGGGATAAATTTGCATCTCCTGCATGGCAGGAGGATTTTTTACCACTGAATAATCTGGTAAGCCCATATATGTATATAAAACATGTATTAAGCTAAGTATACCATGGTGTGTGTGTGTATATATACATACACACACACACACACACACACACACACATATATACACATGATGTATATACATACATACATATATATATATATATATATATATATATATATATATATATATATATCATGATGCCCAGGAAATTATAGTCCAGTCCAGGGAATGACAAACTTGCTTGAATGAACAGGTGATAAATATTTTAGGCTCTGTAGGCCACATGTGAACTTTGTTGCATCTTTTTCTGTTTTATGATATGTTGTTGTTTGTTTTTTGCAATGTTTAAAAATGTAAAATGTATTCTTAGCTTGAAATTCATACCAAAAATGTGTGAGAAGGGTTTGGCTTTGTTTGCTGACTCTTGGTCTAGTTAACGAAGCAAAAGGAAGGTGAGATTGGACAGGAATTTAGAGACAAGCAATGACTGGCCAAATGCTCCTCGCTACTTAAAACAAACACAGGTTTGTTGTTGTCGGTGTTTAGTCTCTCAGTTGTGTGCAACTCTTTTGTGACCCCATGGACTGTAGCCCGCCAGACTCCTCTTTCCATGAGTTAGCTCAGGCAAGAATACTGGAGTGGGCTGCCATTTCCTTCTTAACTCAGGGATCAAATCAATGTCTTTTGCATTGGCAGGTGGATTTTTTACCACTGATCTACCAGGGAAGTCCTTTTTTGCTTATATTTGGTGCTTTTTAGGTTAGTTCATAATGTAGGTCAAAACCTTATATATTAATAAAATGTCACGCTACCTACAATACTATCTTAATTTTGGTGTTTTTTTTTTTTTTTTTTTTTTTTTTTACTATTCCAGTACTATCATGCTCTGTGGAATTATATAGCATTTTAATATTTCAAGGAAGAAAATATATAACTTCTACTCTCGTTTTGTTTCAGTGTTAATGATACTGAAAATCTGAATAATACATTATCATTATATTAGTCTGAAAAGCACCATAGAATTTTATTGCTGAATCAATTTAGCTTTATCTTTCATAATCTTTAATGGGCATTAAATAGGTGTGAAAAAATGTAAGATAAGCTTTGGATTCTGTTTCTTGCACTTGGGTTTTGAAAAGTACTCTCACACCACATTACGTGTGTAATTTTGATTAAAGTTTGAACCACTGTTTTCTGTCATAGAACAAAATCATTTTTCTTTGGACAAATATGTATTTTATGATCCACCTACACAGTTCATGATTACTTCTACTAAAAATATTGTAGCAATGTTATGGTGTATACATGTCTTTACTCAGATTATCCTGTAAAGACATGAAGGGGTTATCAAGAAAACAAAGCCAGATATTGACAGAAAATCAAAGTGAACACAGAGTACTCAGATGCTAATATATCAATAGTTCAGAAATGTATTCAACAGCATGTTTTTATGTCCCTGAATATGATCTGTTAATGTAATATAGTTTTTTAAGTAATACAATACCTCACATTAGTAGACTGATATAGTTAGTCTCAGGATTTGATACTTCATAGTTCTTTTTAAAGCAAATATAGACTTTTATAGTAACTTCTTTTTAAAATTCCATTGAGCAACATATATTCCTTATTCATTGTAGACATACCTACGCTGAGTTAGCTGAGCAGAACTGGAGCTAGGTTTTCAGCTCCATTTTTCTAGGTCTCATGGGCCACAAGGTACATTGTGTATGGTGTCTGGAAGACAAAAGGGAAGTAGCAGCCAAATTGTTTTCAGGCTCAGAGGGCAATGAATGAGCAGGTGGTGTTGTAGTTCACGAATATCATTGCCGATTTGCTGCTGACTGATCCTGTTAGCTTGGGACACAGCCAGGCCCAACCATAGCTCCTTCAGCTTCCACCAGATCTTCACTTTCTGCAACTCCTGGGCACCAGTTTCTCTACCGTGCCACCTGATCATCAAAACTGAGACCAGTGCAGACCTAGATGACCTCCATGGGCTCCAGGTTTCCCTTTTTGTCCTCCATGTCGCACCCAACTTTCCTTTCTGAAAATCTGCCTGCTCTCCAGACCTAAAGTCAAAAGCAAAAATAATAATGATAAACTGTTACTAGCACCTTGCAGTTATATAAATTCAATTCGTTTGTATAAATTCCTTACCACTGTCATTTCTAGTAATTGTATTTTTGGTGAATCTTTCATGGAAAAACTATCTTGACTTATTAATTGATGTTATTCTCAATTATTATGCAGTAGGATTTAAATTTGCCTCATAATGTTGTAAAACATAATTTTGCTTTACAGTGTATTTCTTTAGCTTTACATGTTAGCACTGAAGAGCAAATTCATATATAGTTCATAAGTCAATGTGCAAATGTTTCACAGCATAAACTTTTTTAAAAAAATGCAATACATTTTGCATTTCGAAATGTAAAGGGTGTAATGGAAAGTCTAAGGAGTAACTTTCATTTATTTTTTTAAATATATTAAGTGTGCAGTGAGAGGGTTAGAAAAGTATATTTTAAAAAGTAATATGAGACTTTTCCTTGGCGAGATGGTAGAGTACGACTTGACCATTCACATCGCGCACTTTTTAGATCGGCATTTAGTCTTTCCGTTGCTTGAGTTTCTCTCTGTAACAGATATATAATGAAAAGGAGTTGTTACAAGGGAAACTGGATCTTCTTAGCGATACCAACATGGTAGACTTTGCTATGGATGTGTACAAAAATATTTATTTTTATGATATTCCTCATGCTTTGAGAGAAAAAAAGAACTGTTGTTGTACAGCTGAAACAGGTTCAAGAAGAAACTGAACCAATTGTGAAAATGTTTAAAGATCCAGAAACTACAAGACAGATGCAGTCAACCAGGGATGCTCGGATGCTGTTTGACTACCTGGCAGATAAGCATGGTTTTAGGCAGGAATATTTAGATACACAGTACAGGTATGCAAAATTCCAGTATGAATGTGGAAATTACTCTGGAGCAGCAGAATATCTTTACTTCTTTAGAGTGTTGGTTCCAGCAACGGGTAGAAATGCTTTGAGTTCACTCTGGGGAAAACTGGCCTCTGAAATCTTAATGCAGAATTGGAATGCAGCCATGGAAGACCTGACACGGCTAAAAGAGATCATAGATAATAATTCTGTGAGTTCTCCTCTTCAGTCTCTTCAGCAGCGGACATGGCTCATTCATTGGTCTCTGTTTGTTTTCTTTAATCACCCCCAAAGGGCGCGACAACATTATTGATCTCTTTCTTCCTTTACCAGCTACAGTATCTTAATACAATTCAAACGATGTGTCCACATATTCTTCGCTGTTTGACTACAGCAGTCATAACAAGCAAAGATGTTCGAAAATGCCGGCAGGTGCTAAAAGATCTGGTCAAAGTTATTCAGCAGGAGTCTTACACATATAAAGACCCAATTACAGAATTTGTTGAATGCTTATATGTTAATTTTGACTTTGATGGGGCTCAGAAAAAAGCTAAGGGAATGTGAATCAGTACTAGTGAATGATTTCTTCTTGGTGGCTTGTCTTGAGGATTTCATTGAAAATGCCCGTCACTTCATATTTGAGACTTTTTGTCGCATCCATCAGTGCATCAGCATTAACATGTTGGCAGAAAAATTGAACATGACTTCAGAAGAAGCTGAAAGGTGGATTGTGAATTTGATTAGAAATGCAAGGCTGGATGCCAAGATTGATTCTAAATTAGGTCATGTGGTTACGGGTAACAATGCAGTCTCACCCTATCAGCAAGTGATTGAAAAGACCAAAAGCCTTTCATTTAGAAGCCAGATGTTGGCCAAGAATGTTGAGAAGAAACTTAATCAGAATAGTAGGTCAGAGGCTCCTAACTGGGCAGCTCAGGACTCTGGCTTCTATTGAAGAACTGTACAGAAAAATTGAAAAACCTTTAAAGGAAAGGTAAAATAATAAAACCATTATATAAAGGTGAAACCTTTTAGAAACAACGTATTTAGTATAAATTTTGAAGGATTTGAATAAAATTGACCGTTTCATTAAAAAAAATAAAAAGTAATGTGAGTATGGTGGATTCTGGGAATATGCAGCCTGAACATAATTACCAAATCCTCCTCATACAGTATCTTCTTCTTTGGAATAACATGCCGAGGAAGTAAGCATGCTTGCTTAGCTTAGATAATGCTCTGAATGTCTCTTTTATATTGGTAAACTCTAAGGATGAACCTTATATTTAGAGTATAAAGAGAGCTGGAAAACAAACAAAAGGAAAGGTCCTCCCCATAAATAATGGAGTGAAATTTATAAATTTCATGAAAAACTCAGGGGGGGTCCCTCTGTACAAGTGGACCCACTTGAATGGGCCAGGGAGTCAATCTTCAATCTTGCAATAATTGGGATCCAGAGGAACTCGGGCACTAATAAATGGAATTATTCAGTCAATGAGAAATGAAGCAGGTAGACTCTAATATACAGAGAGGGCTGTTAACAAGGGCTCCTCCTATGTGTCTCAGCACAGAGACAGATAGTTACCAGTCCCTGCCATGTTGCACTCCTCAACACTGAAAGAGTACCAAATAGATAGAGACAGGGACACTGATAATAAAAGAGACAAACATCAAGGAGTTGCTATTGAAGGATTTCCATAAAATGTCCCAGATCTAAAAACCAGACTAAAAATTGAAAAAGTAATAATAATTTATGATAATGAACAGGTTACTAATGATGAAAAATAAGATCAAGTAAGTCAGTCAGTCAGTTTAGTTGCTCAGTTGTGTCTGACTCTTTGTGACCCCATGAATTGCAGCACACCAGGCCTCCCTGTCCATCACCAACTCCCAGAGTTTACTCAAACTCATGCCCATCGTGTTAGTGATGCCATCCAGACATCTCATCCTCTGTCATCACCTCCTCCTCCTGCCCCCATCCCTCCAAGCATCAGGGTTTTTTCCAGTGAGTCAACTCTTCGCATGAGGTGGCCAAAGTACTGGAGTTTCAGCTTCAGCATCAGTCTCTCCAATGAACACCCAGGACTGATCTACTTCAGGATGGACTGGTTGGATCTCCTTTCAGTCCAAGGGACTCTCAAGAGTCTTCTCCAACACCACAGTTCAAAAGCATCAGTTCTTTGTCACTCAGCTTTTTTAGAGTCCAACTCTCACATTCATACATGACTACTGGAAAAACCATACCTTTAACTATATGGACCTTTTCTGACAAAGTAATATCACTACATTTTTAATATGCTGTCTAGGTTGATTGTAACTTTTCTTCCAAGTAGTAAGCATCTTTTAAATTTATAGCTGCAGTCACCAAATGCAGTGATTTTGGAGCCCCCAAAAATAAAGTCAGTCACTGTTTCCATTGCTTCCGTATCTATTTGCCATGAGGTAATGGGATCAGATGCCATGATATTCATTTTTCGAATATTGAGTTTTAAGCCAGCTTTTTCACTCTGCTCTTTCACCTTCTTCAAGAGGCTCTGTGGTTTATCTTCACTTTCTGCCATAAGGGTGGTGTCATATGCATATCTGAGATTTATTGATATTTCTCCTGGCAATCTTGATTTCGGCTTGTGCTTTATCCAGGCCAGCATTTCACATGATGTACTCTGCATATAAGTTAAATGAGCAAAGTGACAATATACAACCTTGACATATTCCTTTCCCAATTTGAAGTCTGTCTGCTGTTCCATGTCCAGTTCTAACTGTTGCTTCCTGACCTGCATATAGGGATCTCAGGAGGCAGGTAAGGTGGTCTGGTATTCCAATCTCTTTGAGAATTTTTCAGAGTTTGTTGTGATCCACGCATTCAAAGCCTTTAGCATAGCCAATGAAGCAGAAGTAGATGTTCTTCTGAAATTCTCTTGTTTTTTTGTTTTTTTGTTTTTTTTTTTGTGATGCAATGGATGTTTGCAATTTGATCTAGTTCCTTAGCCTTTTCTGAATCCTGCTTGAATATCTGGAACTTGTCGGTTCAAGCACTGTTGAAGTCTAGCTTGGAGAATTTTGAGCATTATTTGGCTAGCAATGAATTCAGTTGTACATTAGTTTGAACATTTTTTTGGCATTGCCTTTTTTGGGATTGGAATGAAAACTAACCTTTCCCAGTCCTGTGACCACTGCCGAGTTTTCCAAATTTGCTGGCATATTGAATGCAGTGCTTTCACAGAATCATCTTTTCAGATTTGAAACAGCTCAGCTGGAATTCCATCACCTCCACAAGCTTTGTTCATAGTGATGCTTCCTAAGGTCCACTTGACTTCACATTCCAGTATGTCTGGCACTAGGTGAGTGATCACACCCTCATAGTTATCTGGGTCATTAAGATCTCTTTTGTATAGTTCTTCTGTATCTTCTTGCCATCTCTTCTTAATATCTTTTACTTCTCTTAGGCCATACCATTTCTGTTCTTTATTGTGCCCATCTTTGAATGAAATGTTCCCTTGGTGTCTCTAATTCTCTTTAAGAGATCTCTAGTCTTTGCCCTTCTATTGTTTTCTTTTGTTTGTGTTCACTGATCACTTAGAAAGGCTTTCTTATCTCTCCTTGTTCCTGTTTGGAACTCTGCCTTTTGATGGATGTATCTTTCATTTTCTCTTTACCTTTCTTTTCTCAGCTATTTGTAAGGCCTCCTCAGCCAATCATTTTTCCCTTTTCAATTTATCTTTCTTGGGGATGACTTTGATCACCATTTCCTGTACAGTGTTACAAGCCCTCATCCATAGTTCTTCAGGCACTCTATCAGATCTAATCCCTTGAATCGATTTGTCACTTCCACTGTAAAATCATAACGATTTGATTTAGGTTGTACCTAAATAGTCTAGTGGTTTTTACTACTATGTTCAATTTAAGTCTGAATTTTGGAATAAAGAATTCATAATGTGAGCCACACTCAGTTCTCAGTCTTATTTTTGCTGCTTGTCTAGACTTCTCCATCTTCACCTTCAAGGAATATAATCAATCTGATTTTGGTATTGACCATCTGGTAATTTTCACGTGTAGCGTAGTCTCTGGTGTTGTTGGAAGAGAATATTTGCTATGACCAGTGCCTTCTCTTGGCAAAACTATGTTTTGTGTTCTGAGGCCAAATATATCTGTTTCCCAGGTATCTCTTAAATTCCTTCTTTTGCATTGCAGTCCCCTATGATGAAAATGACACTTTTTGTGTGTGTGTGTGTGTGTGGGGGGGGGGGTGTTAGTTTTTGAAGGTCATAAAAGTCTTCACTCAACATGCCAACAATTTTGGAAAACTCACCAGTGGCCACAAGACTGGAAAAGATCAGTTTTCATGTAGGTTCAGTTTCAAATTCTTCAGCATTAGTTGTTGGAACATAGACTTGGATTACTGTAATATTGAATGGTTTGCCTTGGATACAAATGGAGATTATTCTCTAGTATTTGAGATTGCACCAAAATACTGCATTTTGGATTCTTTTTGTTGGCTATGAGGGCTTCTCCATTTCTTGTAAGGGTTTCTTGTCCACCATAGTAGATAAAATGGTCACCCTAATTAAATTTGTCCATGCCACTCCATCTTAGTTCACTGATTCTTAAAATGTCAATGTTCACTCTTGCCATCTCCTGTTTGATCACTTCCAATTTACCCTGCTGCATGAAACTGATATTGCAGGTTCATACGCAGTATTGTTCTTTGCAGCATCGGGCTTTACTTTCACCACCAGACTCATCCACCCCGAGTGTTATTTTCACTTTGGCTCTCTCTCTTCATTCCTTCTGGAGCTATCTCTCCGCTCTTTTCCAGTATGATATTAGGCACTTACCCACTTATGGAGTTCATCTTTCAGGGTCATATCTTTTAGTCTTTTAATACTGTTCATGTGGTTCTCAAAACAAGAATGTTGAAGTGGTTTGCCATTCCCTTCTCCAGTGGACCACATTTTGTCATAACTCTCCACCGTGACCTGCCCATCTTGGGTGGCCTTACACAGCATGGCTCATAATTTCTTTGAGTTACATGGGGCTGTGATCTATGTGATCAGTTTGGTTAGCTTCCTGTGACTGTGGTTTTCATTCTGTCTCTCCCTCTGATAAATGAGGATAGGAGGCTTGTGAAGCCTCCTGATGGGAGGGACTGGCTGTGGGGAAAATGGGTCTTGCTCTGGTTGGGCCATGCCCAGTAAATCTTTAATCCAATTTTCTGCTAATGTGTGGTGCTCTGTTTCCTCCCTATAGGTTGGCCTGAGGGCAAACTGTGGTAGGGGGTAATGACAGTAATGGCGACCTCCTTCAAAACGACTTACGCCAGCAACTCCTAGGACTTCTGTGTTCAGTGCCCCTGACTATTGACTCACACCTCTGCTGGAGTCTCCTTGACAGTCCCAGGCAAGTCTGGCTCAATCTCCTGTGGGGTCATTGATCCTTTCTCCTGGGCCCTGGGGCACACAAGGTTTTGCTTGTGCCCTCCAAGAGTCTGTTTCCCCAGTCCTGTGAAAGTTCTGTAATCAAATCTCACTGGCCTCCAAAATCAAACTCCCTGGAGGTTCTCAGACCCTTTGCCAAATTCCCAGGTTAGGAAATCTGTTTGTGAAACTTCTGTGGTATAATTGTTCTCTGGTTTGTGAATTGTATACTTGGTCGCTCTGTGGTGGGGCTAATGGCGACCTCCCCCAAGAGGACTTATGCGCCATGCTTCGCCTCCTGTATCTGCTGCAGCCAGAGCCCCTGTCCCCATGGCAGGAAACTGCTGACCCATGCCTCCACAGGAGACATTCAAACACTCACAGGCAGATCTGACTTAGTCTCTAGTGTGTGTGGGGGGGTGGGGTGGGGGGCGGGTGGTCACTGCTCCTTTCCCTGTGTTCTGATGTGCACAAGGGTTTTGTTTGCACCCTTCAAGTGTCTCTGGTGTGTATGATGTTTGATTCTAAATGTGATTTTGCCCCTCCTCCCATCTTATTGGGGCTTCTTTTTTGCCCTTGGATCTGTGATATCTGTTTTTAGTGGGATCCAGCATTCTCCTGTCATTGGTTGTTTTGCATCTAGTTGTGATTTTGGTGTTATTGCAGGAGAAAATGAGCACATATCCTTCTACTCTACCATCTTAGGAGCAACATAACATGTAGTAGTAGATTATCAATTAGGCAGTTCCCCAAACCAGATAACAGAAACACAGGAAAATGAAAAGGTTTATGATTCATCAAGTGACTCAGAAAAAGAGATATCTGTGTACACAAAATTTAACAAAAACTCATCAGAATATAAGGATCCTGACTGAGAGTTTACCAGAGAGCTATGGGATCGACAAAGGATCCCAGAGGCAAATGTAGAAATACATGTGTTCACCAATACTAATTAGAAGAATAATATGGCCAATACAATACATGTGAACTTCAACATAATATATCAGATGGAACATAACAATTGTTATTAAAAGGCAAAACTGGAGATCTAAATTTGTAATGCTGGTCCAGTTCAAGGTAGAATAAAATAAGCACAAACCTCCTTGATCTTCCACTGAAGGTAATGATAAAACATGGACAGAATGCATGAATCAATTATCTGAGGGCTCTGAAAAATAGAAGGAAGGCTGGAGAAAAAGGTGAAAATTCTAAATGCTACAGAACCAGCAGTAAATTTTACCATTTTTGCCTGCTGTCATTCCCAAGCTAGAATGCAAAATAATCTGAAATCCTGATGCGGATATGATCATGGACAGAGAAAGCTCCAGGAAACGCTGGCCAGTTTTGACTGAATAGTAGGATATGGAGACAGTGTAGACATATCGTTACCACGACGTTTTTCTTTTCTATGGTCTTTCAAGGCAATGTTGGCATAAGTTTAGGTGCAAATGAAGTCTGTAGGATTGAGACCCTCAGCCATAGAATCTTCTCCTTCCACAAGTGATACTCTGATACAGGTGCATATGATGCATCCCTTAATTTTGTTTGTCTCTCTCTCTGTATTCCACCACTTGAACTTGAATGAAGGGAGAATTACAGAAGTATGTAACAAAATGGAATAATTAAAGCCTTAGCTTTCTGGCTTGAGAAATAAGAGGAGCTGCAGATAACTGAAAACCACACAAAGGGGTGGTATTTGGAATACAACCCCATGAAACTTCTCATGAGATCTTAGAAGTCATTCCCAAACTATGCATGTGTGAATCTGATCCTAACTAATATGCCAGAGATTAAGAACTGAACTAAGTAGATTACTTGGGTCTCAGGATAATTGGCAATACATGCAAAGGATAGAACCAAATGGAACCACAAGTTCTTTGAAGATTAAATGGACATTGTAACTACAGTTTAAAGAATTTAAGTTGAAATTTGCAGCCTGATGCTAATCAGATCAATTACAAGAGAGGGGAAAGGCTTCAATAATAATTGAAGAAATAATAGTAGAAAATTCCTAAGTTTGGGCAAAACATACACCAACAGATTCAAGGAGTCCAGAAAACTTTAAACAATATAAGCACAAAGAAGTCCACTCCTTGTCACATCACAATCAAAAAGTTTAAACAGGATAAAACTATATAGAATATAATCAGAGAAAATAAAGCTTTATTTGTAGGGAAACAATGTGACTATATATAGGCCACAAAGAAGTGGAAACAATTGTTAATGTACAGAAGTAAGAGAATCATTAATGTGAAATTACATATCCAGTGAAAATAACTTTTAGGAAAGAACCTGAAATAAAGAAATTATCAGGTGAAGGGAAACTAAAATTATTTTTTGCCAGTAGACATGCTATAAAAATTGCTAAAGGAAATTGTTCAGACAGGAGTTAAGTGATAGAAAAGAAGCATCATGACACATCAGAATGAAAGGTGATCAGCGAAGATAGTAGCTCCCTATAAAAGGGAGTATAGAAAAGATGATTCTATTTTAGACATCTTAAATTATATGTATTGATTGTAATCAAAATTTATAACTAATGTAGTTTTTAATGTGTACAGATGTAATATATAAGAAAACTATAATATTACAAAAAATATTGAAGGTGTATAAGTGTTAGTCGCTCGGTCATGCCCAACTCTTTGCGACCCCATGGACTGCAGCCCACCAGGCTCCTCTGTCCATGAGATTTACCAGACAAGAATACTGGAATCGGTTGCCATGTCCTTCTCCAGGGGATCTTCCCAACCCAAGGATCGAACCCCAATCTCCTGCACTGCAGGCAGATTTTTACCAACTGAGCTGTATATATGGAAGTAAATTTAAAAAATTCTACTTTAAGTGCTAAATGAATGATTCTAAGTATTCTAACTTTGAAAATTAGTTGTCCTTATGTGGGTCTACAGGAAACAATGGAACTAATACAAAAAGATGTAATAAAATAAACTGAAATACTAAAATATCTCAAATATTCCAAAATAAGGCAAAAGTGTAAATATAGGAACAAAAAAATAGAGGAAACAACAAAAGACACATAATAAAATGGTACATCTATATCAAACATATCAATAAAATGAAATATATCAATAAGTACATTAACCATATATATAGGAAGAACACTAATTGAAAGGCAAAGATTTTAAGAATGGCTAAAACCAAACAAATCAAAAATAAAGTATTGCCATACAACATTCCGTCTCTTAGCAATTCGCTTCCAATGTAATGACATCAGTTCAGTTCAGTTCCGTCACTCAGTTGTGCCTGACTTTTGCGACCCAGTAGACTGTAGCACGCCAGCTTCCAAAGAATATTCCAATGGATATTCAGGAATATTTTCATTTATGATTGACTGGTTGGATCTCCTTGAAGTCCAAGGGACTCTCAAGAGGCTTCTCCAACACCACAGTTCAAATACTTCAATTCTTCGGTGCTCGGCTTTCTTTATAGTCCAACTCTCAAATCCATACATGACTATTGGAAAGACCATAGCTTTGACTAGATGGACATTTGTAGACAAAGTGATGTCTCTGGTTTTTAATATGCTGTCTGGGTTGGTCAAAGCTTTTCTTCCAAGGAGCAAGCATCTTTTAATTTCTGGACTGCAGTCACCATCAGCAGTAATTCTGGAGCTCCCCAAAATAAAGTCAGCCACTGTTTCCATTGTTTCCCCATCTATTTGCCGTGAAGTGATGGGACCAGATGACATGATCTTAGCTTTCTGAATGTTGAACTTTAAGTCAACTTTTTCACTCTCTTCTTTCACTTTCATCAAGAGGCTAGTTAGTTCTTCTTTGCTTTCTGCCATAAGGGTGGTGTCATCTGCATATCTGAGGTTATTGATATTTCTCCTGGCAATCTTGATTTCAGCTTCATCCAGCTCGGCATTTCCCATGATGTCCTCTGCCTAGAAGTTAAATAGGCAGGGTGACAATATACAGCCTTGATGTACTCCTTCCCCGATTTGGAAGAGTCTGTTGTTCCATGTCCAGTTCTAACTGTTGCTTCTTAACCTGCATACAGATTTCTCATGAGGCAGGTCAGGTGGTCTGGTATTCCCATCTCTAAGAATTTTCCACAGTTTGTTGTGATCCACAGTCAAAGGCTTTGGGATAGTCAGTAAAGCAGAAGTAGATGTTTCTCTGGAAATCTCTTGCTTTTACACAGTGATTCAGTGGATGTTGGCAATTAGATCTCTGGTTCCTCTGCCTTTTTTAAACCCAGCTTGAACATCTGGAAGTTCATGGTTCATGTACTGTTGAAGCCTGGCTTGGAGAATTTTGAGAATTACTTTGCTATCATGTGAGATGTGTGCAATTGTGCAGTTGTTTAAGCATTCTCTGGCATTGCCTTTCTTTGGGATTGGAGTGAAAACTGACCTTTTTTTACATGTATCACATTTACATAAAACTTTGAACTAAGTACAGACATGAAACCACCTCAAACTATTGTTGTTCTGTTCTTTCATCCAAAACTGTACAATTGAAATATATAATACTATAGCTTTAGATTTACTAAATTTAGATTATTATAGAAATGCTATAGATTTAGCATTCATTTATTTATAATTTTCTGCTTTCATTTTTAGTTAGCCAAGAAGCTGTTAGAAACTCTTAGCATTTTAATATGTACAAATGTGCATGCAGAACAGTAAAAATTAGCTTCCCCTATTGCCTTCAAATCAATTGAAAGGAAGCATCTTGCTCCCCCATATATATATATGTGTGTGTATATATATATATATATATATAGTATGTAAATATATATGTAATATATTAGTCAATATATTTGCTGATTTGTATATTTGTAAAATATATATGTAAATATATATGTTTATATGTAAATATATTTATTTATTTACAGATCAATTTAAATTTTTTGGAGGCCATGCTATGTACTGGAAAGAAAAAAAAAGCACAAACACATAATTTAAAACACAAACACATATTTTATACATTTGTTTATAACATATTTTAATGTATGCTCCTATTTTGTAATATTTTAGATTTCCATCTTGTACAACTATTTTAAAAACCAAAGAATTTAAGACATAAACATTGTATTGAACATTTTGAAAATTAATTGCTTCATTTATTTGGCAGTTAGAATATTATTTTTGCTCTCAGTACATGTGCCTTTTCAGTTTCACCACTTGATTTCCCCTCATCCATCTTTGAGCTCTTTCTAGCTCCCAGGTGCTAGGGCAGCCATGGAAATACCATCCAGTGCAGAATAATGAACAAAAACCATCATTTTTAAATGTTATGTGGGCACATATCTCAAAAAAGAAGCATTTTCCAGGTACCAACCAGCGAGGTTAATATGTGTTTTTTCCCCCAATCTCTTTCTCAGCACACAAAGTACTGAGCTTAATTTTCTTATTTGAAAACCATTCACTGCCTCAATATCCAATACTAGTTGTCATATGAAATATTATCTTAGCTAAAATTTTTCCAAATATAACTTATATGAATGTGGAAAAAAAATTTGTTTGGGTGTCATGTTTACTTATAGATAGTTATTCATGGATCCTGAAATATTTCAAATCACATAAATCAAGGGACTTTTCAGGTTTATGCTATAACAGTATGATATAAATATATATATATTACTTTTTTTTCTAGTAAGTTTGTCTATTTCTAATGAGTAAAATATCAAAATAATTTGTGAAAACATAAACATATTGAGGAATTCAAACGTAGCAAATCAAGAGCCTATGAAATATGTGATTTTATAGTGAGAAAATTTAAAATAAAAACAACTGAAATAACTATTTGGATTATTCAGATGGATTTTGTATTATTTGCAGACAATTTCAGATTTAATTATATACATAGAACTTGACATTTACCATCACGTATGTGATACATACTTACATATATACATACATATACATTTATAATGCAGAGCTAATTTAGATAACCTGCATATAACACTGTACATTTATCATCCAGCTTATTCCATATCATCACCATACATTCTATTCTTTAAGAGCTGTTCCTAATTTCTTTAAATCTTAGTTTATTTCCCCTTAAAGGGATACATCTTATCAGACAGTCTGAAGACTCATTTTGTGTGGTCCTACAGAAATATCACCCAATGAGTTGAAGTCATAAGCAAATAATATTTGATTGTTTATAAAGAAGGCTAACTAATGTTGTTTTAGGGCATTCTGTTGGCAGGGATAGTCTCTTGACCAGAATTATTCAAGGAAACTGTATAATAGCAAATAGCAATTATATCTCTTTACTCCACACAGTGTCAGTTTGGCAAGCTATTTCATTTTATAAATGAGAGTTACTAAAGCTAGGAAGACTTAGAGAGGTCACTGGACTGGTAAATAGTCCGAATTCACATTGTTCTGTGATTCGGGAACTGTAAACTTTTTAGATATATATTTTTTTCTCATGACCCTGAATCAAGAATCACATGTCAATGATGACAGTGAACCTTTAAGTTTCATTTCTAAACTGCTACTGAAATTCTTATCCAGAGCCTGGTATCTCTTACTACTACTTTAAAGAAGATAAAGAGCTTATCTTCCAAAGAAAACTCAAAATAGAAAAAAAAAATTGATGCAGTTTTCAAAGAAATATATTTAGCACAATACCTTAAAGTTATGATTTTTGATAAGATCATAGAACTGAAAATTACATAAAATTGCCAGTTTGGGAGAAAAACATAAGCAGAAATGGTAGTTTGGTTATCTAGAAGTGAGTAAGAAGTAGAACATGAGAGAAGATGGTCAAGATTTTTTTTTTTAATTATTTATTTATTTTACTTCACAACATGTATTGGTTTTGCCATACATTGACTTGAATCCACCATGGGTGTACATGTGTTTCCCATCCTGAACCCCCTCCCAAACCCTCCCCATCCCATCCCTCTGTGTCATCCCAGTGCACCAGCCCTGAGCACCCTGTATCATGCATCAAACCTGGACTGGCGATTTGTTTCACATATGATAATTAACAAGTTTTAATGTCATTCTCCCTTATAAAAATGTCAGTTTTGGGAAAAAACATAAGGAGAAATGGATGTTTGGTTATCTAGAAGTGAGGAAGAAGTAGAACATGAGAGAAGATGGTCAAGATTTTATAGCAAAGAATCTCTGTATATAAAGAATAAGAGTTTACTTTCATTTTTCAGGAAAACAGAGAAGTATAGTCATATCTACAGGAAAAAAAGTGAGATTTTTTTCAATGAAGAGAAACATTGATTTTATGTTTTAGAAAAACACTCTAGATGTGGGTAAGTGATAATTCAGGTAGTAGGGAAGCAAAATGTACTAATAACAGTTTAACTGTTGATTTTAAAGGAAACAACTTTTTGGTGTGCTCTTTCTGCAGACTTTCTTATTGCCTTTCACTATATTGGATACAAGTTTGGTAATGTCAAGAATAATTGCTCATCACCAATAAAGATACCACTATAATCTGAAGTCAGAGTTCACTCACTTTTACCGTATAAAATTATAAACCACCATAAGGAACTTTGATTATTTACAGGGGGTAACAAAATATAGGTACAGTTGGAGAAGCTATACGTTGTAGAAATTTGTCCTTTTATACTGATCTAGTGTTGTGGTTGTTCTGTGCCATATATTTTATCTCTAACTTGATTCTATGGATTACAGTCTCTAACCATGATTATGTGAATTGCTTTTAAACTATATAACTCTGAAATTTTACAGGGATTTAGAAATTAAATAAAACCATTGAATGCCTTTAGAGGAAAACTATATATGCATTTTTAGAGCATATTATTCTAGTTTTACTGATCCTGGGTTTTTTGTGCCTTTGAGCTAATTTAAATCTTGTAAACTGTAGATAATTACAGTATTTTCTATAATGTGCAAACACAGTTTCAAACAGTGGAATTTCAATTGACTTTATCACCTCTAAAAAAGTGTGTTTGATGTTTATTAATTATTTCTATATTGCATAGTAGATATTTTCCCTTTTGATTCCTCCTTAGAACTTGAAATACCTTGCTTATTTCCTAATTAATAATGAATTAAAATCTATTAAAGCATGTTCATTTTATCTTTCTGTGAATCGCCATTTTACCTTCTAAAAAAATTATATATATATATATATATATATATATATATACATATATTAGCAAATTAAAAAGAAAATTTAGCTAAACAATGAAAGGAAATTATTGGATGATTTAGTAAGAAAATGTTTACATTTTAAGGTTTACTTTTCTTCATGATGGAAAATTGAGAGGGTGATGATTCACCCTGATTTGAATTTGAAAACATATGATAATTAATGAAATAGTGAAGCAGGAGGGAAGTAGGAAAATCACAACCATTAAAAGAATGACAACCATTAAGAAGAACAGGGGGAACAGAACATAACAGAAGCTGGTGGTTAGAACTGATTAGGTCCAAGATGGGAGAAGATTTGACTTCAAGTGAACCGAACCTCAGTATACCTTCATGGTAAAACATTTGATAAATGATACACCCACAGGTGCCACGACAGCTCTGAGGGCAACCATAAAAGACCAAAAGTGGGCAGTGCTCAATTCTTGGAAATCGCCACCCCTTTCTCACAATAGTTGAAATAATCCTTCTAGTCATTAGTCTGTTAAATTGAACAGCCCATACAAACTAACCATGTCGTGATATAAGGCCTCTTTCCTCATGAGATGGCCTCTTGATGAAAGTGAAAGAAGAGAGTGAAAAAGTTGGCTTAAAACTAAACATTCAGAAAACTAACCTCATGGCATCTGGTTCCATCACTTCATGGCAAATAGATGGGGAAACAGTGGCAAACCTTATTTTGGGGGGCTCCAAAATCTCTGCAGATAGTTACTGCAGGCATGAAATTAAAAGGCATTTGCTCATTGGAAGAAAATTTATGACCAACCCAGACAGCATATTAAAAAGCAGAGACATTACTTTGTCAACAAAGGTCTATATAGTCAAAGCTATGGTTTTCCCAGTAGTCATGTATGGAAGTGAGAGTTAGGCTATAAAGAAAGCTGAGCACTAAAGAATTGATGCTTTTGAACTGTGGTGTTGGAGAAGCCTGTTGAGAGTCCCTTGGACTGCAAGTAGATCCAACCAGTCCATCCTAAAAGAAATCAGCCTTGGATATTCATTGGAAGGACTGATGCTGAATCTGAAACTCTAATACTTTGGTCACCTGATGTGAAAAACTGACTTATAGGAAAAAACCCTGGTGCTGAGAAAGGTTGAAGGTAGGAGGAAAAGGGGATGATAGAGGATGAGATGGTTGGATGGTATCACCATCAATGGACATGAGTTAGAGTAAACTCCGGGAGTTGATGATGGACAGGAGGCCTGGCGTGCTGTGGTCCATGGGGTCGCAAAGAGTTGGACACACTGAGCAACTGAACTGAACTGAACTGATATATTATTTGAAACCATGATCACACACAATAAGCAGTACTCTGGTTTAAGTCACCATCATCGCTCATCTGAATTAATGAGGTTGGCTCTTCACCCCCACCAACTTTGAACTCGGCTTGCCTTCCATTTAGACTCAGCATTGCCTCAGAATCCTCTTCACTGATCAAAACCTTATCATGGCAAAGAGGCTCACATAACTCAATGAAGCTCTGAGCCACGCTGTGCAGGGTCACAGAAGATGGATGGCTCATAGTGAAGAATACTGGCAAAATGTGATCGACTGGAGGAGGAAATGGTCAACCACTATAGTATTGCCACAAGAACCCCATGAAGAAGTATGAAAAGGCAAAAATATATGACACTGGGAGGTGATCCCCCAGTCAGAAGCTTTCAAATATGCTAATGGGAAGAGCAGAGGGCAATTGCTATCAGCTCCTGAAAGAATGAAGCAGCGAGGCCAAAGTGGAAACGATGCTCAGGTGTGGATGAGTCTCGTGGTTAAAGTCAAGTTTAGTGCTGTACAGAACAACATCACATAGGAACAAGGAAGTTTAGGTCCATGAATCAACATAAATTGTATGTGTTCAAACAGGAGATGCCAAGATTAAATGTTGGGATCTTAATAATCAGTGAACGAAATTGGAAAGCAATGGAGGGATTTAATTCAGATGACCATCATATCTACTACAGTTGGCAGGAATCCCTTAGAAAAAATGAAGAAATCCTCACACTCATGCAAGAATCTGAAATGTAGTACTTGCGTGGAATCTCAAAAATGGTAAGAATAATTTCAGTCCATATCCAATGCAAATATTCAAATTCACAGCAATCCAATTCTATGTGCCAACCACTAATGCTGAAAAAGCTGAAGTTGACCAGGTCTATGAGCATCCACTAGGCCTTTTAGAACTATTAAAAAAAAGTCAAAAACAACAACACAAAAGATAATTTATTTTCACTATAGGGAACTGGAATGCAAAAGTAGGAAGTCAAGAGATACTTGGAGTAACTGCAAGTTTGGCCTTCAATTACAAAGTAAAGCAGTACAAAGACTAACAATTTTGTGAAGAGAACATGCTGGTCATAGCAAACACCCTTTTCCAACAATACATCTCTACACATAGACATCACCAGATGGTCAATGCTGAAATCAGGTTGATTATATTAGTTGCAAAACAAAGATGGAGAAATTCTATACAGTTAACAAAAACAAAACATGGAGCTGACTGTGGCTCAGATCATGGGCTCTTTATTGCAAAACTAAAGTTTAAATTGAAGAAAGTAAGGAAAACCACTAGGCAATTCAGGTATGACCTAAACCAAATCCCAGAATTAACACTTTATATGGCAAATCATATCACGAAACTCCTCTCCTCAATAGTTTCCTTAAGCCACAATCTTTACAAGCCCTATACAAATTAAATCATATGTCTGACTCCATCTCCTTCCAAATTCTATATGGGTCTTTTTGCTGCTCCTGAGACCTTTGTACTTATTTCTTCTGCCTTGTGCTCCTTCTCTCCTCACCCCCAGAAAACAGTAGGATTAGCTTCTCCACCTACTTCTTATCTTTCCTCAAATGCTGTATTCTTACTTCCCTGATGAATCTTCAGTTACCCTATTTGAATTAATGAATCACAACTTCCTCTGAATCACAAATTCCCTCTGAATCAATTTTAAACCTAATTCTCTGCATCATATGCCAATCAGCTTTGGGAAGCTCTCTTTAATCTTGTCTTTGTCTCTCTACTGTGTTTTCATATTGTCTGAGAAACAATGAATGGATTTTTTTGTTCCTTCTTATCATTTTCCCCTGATTTACAGTGATTTTTTGTTGTTTGTTTCCTTTATGGTTTATTGTTATTATATCCAACTAGTCCCCTAATCATTATTCAGAATGTTATTTTATAAAGGTCAATCAAGCTTCCTTAACATAATGTTGGATATACTATATATCTAGTTAGAGACTCATAGATGACTTTCTTCGCTTCCTGGATTTGATTTTTTCCCTGTCTTTTGTCCTTCCTAGACCCAGGAACAGTTATGATGGAAAAAAATATGTTTTATTCAAGCTCAGATCATATGAAGGGGAGTTGTTTTATAGCCCCAGTATAAATCAATGGTGCTGGCTCAGACCACATGTCACATGGATCACTTGTAGCCTCATTTTCCTTCAGAAATAAAACCTTTCTTTGTCACTTAAATCTGCACCCATGTGGCCCCTGGATTCAAGATCAATCCCTCCTTCCTTTTTAGGCTGACTCCATAGGACTTCTTTCTCTCTTAAATTTGAGTAGTTTTAGACTTACTTCTTCCAGCCTCTAGGTCCTTGATTCCCTCTTATATTGACCCTTACAGAATCCAGATGGCTTAATATAAAGGGTCTTTTCTCCTTTTTCTTAAAAGTATTTGCTTCATAAAATGTGTTCTTGTAAATTCTTTATTTGTCCCTTTGAAATGTGAATATTTTTAAAAGACTTTTGAAAAATTTCCAGTCAAGTACTACTTTTCTCAAGTAGCTGGTAGCCAAGTTCTTGAAATGCAAGCACGAAGGAAGACAGTCCCATCTCCCAGTCTGTGTGGGAGGTGGAGTTACGCATTTAATGTACTCTTAACTCTAAGTTGTAAAACTACCTTCTGTCCTGAAGATTCAAGAAAGATTATTTTTCCTTTTCATCAGGCAAGTTTGAGACCACAAATGGCCCAGAGTGCACCCATGCCATCCCCAGTGGGATTTGTCTAGACATTTGTTTGAGAGTTGAGTTGAGTTGAGTTGAGTTCAGACAAGATTCCGATTTCTTTCCCTAGCCAAGAATAGTTTCCCTTGTTCATTTAACTTTGTCCACTTCTACTTTTGCTTTGATAAATCCCAATATTTTTTTTTTCAGGTTTTTTTTTTTTTCTCATCATTTTCATTTTCGTTTCAAAGTGAAAGTGATGGTGTCAGTCATTCAATCGTGTTTGATTCTTTGTGACCCTTTGGACTGTAGCTTGTGAAACTCTTCTGCTCATGGAATTCTTCAAGCAAGAATACTGGAGGGGATTGGTATTCCCTTCTCCAGGGTATTTTCATGACCAGGTCTTCTGCACTGTGGGCAGATTCTTTACTGTCTGTGTCACCAGGGAAGCCCAACATCATTGCCATATTTTCCATATATTTGGCAGAGATTTGTGAGGGAATATATATACTCTATTGTTCACAAAGTCCCTAATTTTTCTTTAGAGGGTTCAACTCTTAAGACATACATTTTAAAATCAGATATATGATACGTATTTTTATTTATTTTTTGGGAATGTATTTCAAATTCAACTACTTTAGGAAATATGTCTGCAGTAGTGCAACACAATTCACCAAATGTGAGATAGCTCAGAATAAAATGAATTGTGAATAGACTTCTTTAATGGGAATGATGTTTGATACTTGGCTAACAGTTTATCATGAAATCTATGAGTCATCCAAAACCCTCAATTTATTCCCATGGAAGGAAAACTGGTGCTAAAATAAAGATCATTACTCATCTACCTCAATGAAAAAAAAAAATTGTGGTTCATTTTTCCCTGGGAGAGGAAACAGACTAATCAATGAATCAGAGATTCTTTTACTCCACAGTATGAAATTAATGACCTATCTTTTCCAAAAGACAATGCATTTGTTTTGCAAACATTTTGCTAAAAATATCGTTTTATTTATTTATTTATTTATTTTTTAAATTAATGGTAGGTGGCAACAGCTTTCCTAGGCTATCTTGACACAGCTCAAAAAGTAGTGGAAGGAAATGTTAGCTTTGTATCTTCCTGTATTTGTGGGAATCTCTTATCTGAAAAAAAAAAAAAAGTGATCTGAAGACAGAGAAGAGAAATTAACAGAATATTTATCTTGAGATGTGCTTTCAATTCTCTTCACTTTGACTCATCCTTAATTTTCAAATCAATAGACTAATCACAACAGTGTTTGTTCTTAAGATAGTTTTTTTTTTTTTTTTCCTTTGCATTGAAACCGGTGTGAATACATTGAAAATTCACATGAAATTTAAAGATAATATCACATGTTTTGCTGAATCTTGAGCTTAAGATGAATATTCTTCAACAAATTCCTCAAATTTATTATTGGGAAAAGGTGCCAAGATGACACTTGAGCTACATGGGGCTGTTTTTCTACCTGTTAATGTTTGAAGCAGGGCAGGTGGACATTTAAAAATGTTCTCTTAATATTGATTTGCCAGTCTTTTAATATACAATGAAACTTCAGTGAGGGATTAAAAAATCTAGTTAAATAGTGCAAAAGGCAAAAAATATAATTATCAGTAAGTGATGTCTTGTTTCTCAAAAGGCATCAAGAAAATACTGATTTTTCGCTTGAACTATGCTATGAAATTTTGTGAATTTTTAATTATCATCTAATTATTTGCATGAAACAACATTCAATTGTAAATATTTTCAATATTGGTCAATATGAGACTCAATATTTACAAGATTTCTTGATGAAGTGCTCCTTTTCACAGACAAGGTAGAGGTGTTTGACCATGCTGTTTGAAATGTAAAAAGAGTTATCTAGTGAGAATTATGAACTTGGAATCCAGAACTAGCAGAGTTTGAGGCTGAATCTTAACACTTGGGAGTTGTGGACCTGGGGCAAATCTTTCATTCCATTGATCTTTAAGCCTAAAATTGGCAAATTGGGACTATTTCCTTACAGTATTGTATCATAGAAGACATCTAATCAATGAAGTCAGCCTAGCACAATGCCTGGCCCATAATAGAATTTCAGTAAAAGTTAATCTGATTTTTCTCACATATGGTTAATTTAATCTCTAGAAGAAGAAGAATAGACATCATTTCATATTTCACATTTTTACCAAATTCAAGTTCATGTGTCTGACAGTGAGCCCAAATAAATTGAACCATTGGAGTTTGGAGCAGAAAAAGATTTGTTGCAGGTCCATGCAAGGAGATAGGTGGCTTGTGCCCCCCAAACTCTAAATTGAAGGGTTTCAGTAAAGTATTTTTAAATGCAAGGTGAGGGAAGGGCATGATTTTTGATTGCACACTTCTTGCTGTAGGAATCCTTTGTTCTTGCATCTGTCGAGGTAGTTGTAGCAACAAGAACAACATTTCTGTAAACCTCCACCAAGACAAATGTTACTGCTTGTTCTGCAACTTTTTATCTCTATATGAATGGCAAAATACTGTATCCTTAAAAGTCAGAGTCTTAAGGATGGGCCATCCTATACATTTTAGGTGGTTGACAACATTCTTAATTTGTATCAAAAGGAATAGAATACAAAGTTAAAGGAAAATACCCCAGGTGGAGTTAGGTTTGTTGTCCCTGTAACAACACCATTCATCACTTGCTTTGATATGGTGATTAACAGAAAGTCTGGACCTATGTTTCTTAAACTGTTCTAAGCAGCAGTGTCACATGAGCTCTTCATAGATGCTTTGAGGGACTCTCTTGATCAGACAATTTCACAAAGTACTGAATATTATAAATTTCCCTGTTGGAAAGCTCTATGCATATTAGTGTTCTACTGGTTTCTGTTGTTTTCATCAATTTCTTTCTGTTCATTGAAGGACTTCTTATCTCTCCTTGCTATACTCTGGAACTCTGAATTCAGTTGAATATACCTTACCCAGGTTTAGCTGGGTCCTCTGCTTGGAGTATTACAAGGCTGCAACCAAGGTGTTGGCTACATTCTGGTCCTTATCTGAAGCTTGACCAAGGAAGGATCTGCTTCTTAGATCTCTAAGGGGACTAGGATACTCTGCCTAGAAGTTAAATAAGCAGGGTGACAAAATACAGCTTTGACATACTTCTTTCCCAATTTGGAATCATTCCCTTGCTCCATGTCTGGTTCTAACTGTTGCTTCTTGACCTGCATACAGATTTCTCAGGAGGCAGATAAGGTGGTCTGATAGCATCATCTTTTAGAATTTTAAATAGCTCTGCTGGAATTCCATCATCTACACTAGTTTTATTGGCAGTCGTGCTTTGTAAGGCCCACTTGAGTTCAGACTCCAGAATTTCTGCCTCTCAAGTGGGCCTTACAAAGCACTATCCTGGTTATCTGGATTGTTAAGTTGTTTGTTTGTTTGTTTTTTGTACCGTACTTCTGAACTTGCCTTCTCTCTTGATATCCTCTGCTTCTTTTAGGTCTTTACCATTTCTGTCCTTTATTGGGCCCATCTTTGAATGAAATATTGCTTTGCAATTGCCAATTTTCTTAAAGATATCTCTAGTCTTTTCTGTTCTGTTGTTTTAATCAATTTCTTTCTTCTGTTCATTGAAGAAGGACTTATTTTCTCTCCTTGCTATACTCTGGAACTCTGCATTCAGTTGAATATACCTTACCATTCCCCCCTTGCTTGCTGCATCTCTTCTATCCTCACCTATTTGTAAAACCTTCTCAGACAACCACTTTGTCTACTTGAATTTCTGTTTCTTTCAGATTTTTTTTTTTTTTTTTTTTTGCCACCTCCCATATAATATAATGAACCTCTGTCCATAGTTCCTCAGGTACTGTCTTTACTAGATCTAATCCCTTGAATCTATTCATCACCGCCACTGTGTATCCATAGGGGATTTGACTTACATTTTAGCTGAATGACCTAGTGGTTTTCCCCACTTTATTTAGTTGAAGCCTGAATTTTGTTACAAGGAGCCAATGATCTGAGCCTCAGTCAGCTGCATATTATTCTTTTGCTGACTGTATATAGCTTCTCCATTTTCAGCTACAAAGAATGTAATCAATCTGATTTTGGTATTGACCATTTGGTGATGTCCATGTGTAAAACGGTGTCTCTTGTGTTGTTGAAAAAGGTTGCTTGCTATGACCAGTGAGTTGTTGGCAGAATTCTGTTAGCCTTTGCCCTGCTTCATTTTGTACTCTAAGGTCTAACTTGCCTGTTACTCCAGGTATCTCTTGACTTACTACTTTTGCTATGATGAATAGGGCATCTTTTTTATGTTGGTTTTAAGAGTTCTTGTAGGTATTCATAGAACTGATCAACTTCAGCTTCTTTGGCATCGTTGGCTTGGGCATACACTTGAATTACTGTGATATTGATTGGTTTGCCTTGAAATGAATGTAGGTCATTCTGTCATTCTTGAGGTTGTACCCAATTACTGAATTTCAGACTCTTATTGATTATAAGGGCTACTCCATTTCTTGTATAGGATTCTTGCTCACAGTAGTAGACGTAATGGTCACCTGAATTAAATTCCCCCATTCCCATCCATTTTAGTTCACTGATTCCTAAGATGTCGATGTTTAACTATCTCCTGTTTGACTATTTGATTTACCTTGATTCATGGACCTAGCATTCCAAGTTCCTGTGCAGTACTGTCCTTTGCAGCATCAGATTTGATTTTCATCCCCAGACAGATAAACAACTAACCATCACTTCTGCTTTGTTTCAGTCACTTAATTCTTTCTGGAGCTACTAGTACTTGTCTTCCTCTCTTTTCCATTAGCATATTGGACACCTTCTGATTTGGGGGGCTCATCTTTTGGTGTCATATAATTTTGCCTTTTCATACAGTTCACAGGGTTCTCATGGTAACTATACTGAGTGGTTTCCCATTTTCTCTCCAGTGGATCATGTTTTGTCAAAACTCTCTACTAGGAACATACATCTTGGGTGGCCCTGCATGGCATGGCATGGCTCATACCTTCATTGAGTTATGCAAGCCCTTTTGTTAAGACAAGGCAGTGATCCAGGAAGGGGTAAAAGCTCTTAATATACATTTTCTCAAATGGAATTTGGGTATTAATATATATAGAGAGATACAAAGATATGGTAGACTACATAGATATATTTGTGAATATTTAAACAGTAGAATATATTTATATTTTTCCTGTAGTGAACCACCTTTGCCTTTCTAAAAACATTAACAATAGTGGTTTATTATAATTGGATAAGTTAATTGAACTAGTCTCCATTTAATTGATTAGGAAGATTACCAATTTTTCTTCAATCTCAATACCCAATACTAAAATGACTATACTATAGAACACTGAAACCTTTTGACAACTAAACATTTCTGTAGATGCCAGTTGAGTTTAGCACCTACTGGAGGAGTATTAGGACTTCCCAGGTAGCACTAGTAGTAAAGAACCCACCTGCCAATGCAGGAGACATAAGAGATGTGGGTTTAATCCCTGGGCTGGAAAGATCCCTTGGAGAAGGGCATGACAACCTGCTTCAGTATTCTTGCCTGGAGAATCCCATGAACAGAGGAACCTGTCAGGCTATAGCTCATAGGGTCACAGAGAGTCAGAGATGACTGAAACAACTTAGCATGCATGCACAAAAGAGCATTAATCTGAGAATAAATTTGGCTTCCAAATCTTGCAATTACCATAGAGATCTTTATAGTTAAATAAGTATTTATATTAAGTAAGCTCATGAGAGAAGAATAACAAAATTATTTCAGTGAAATCTTCGGAAGCATTCAAAAATGCTATAAATTTTGGAATGGAAAAAACAAATGATAAAATTTGGGGAAAAGATGAGGAATTTTGTAAACAGTGGAATATTTGGAAAGGTATTATTTTTATATGCTATTAGATGATCTCCCTGCTCTAAAGAAAAAAAAAAAAAAAGTAAGTTTTGAAAATTCCTGAAATAATAGGGCTGTGTTTCATGTTAAAAGTAAAGACAGGAAGTAGCTGTGGAATGTGATCAACAATATGGTTCATGGCCACATGTATAAAGAGCAGTGAATGAATGCATCTGGGTCTCAGATTTAAATTAAAGGCTTATGCATATGGTTGTCATTTGTTATAATTGTCTTCTTTAACTAAAGTTTAGTTAAGTAAACAAATTTGTGGATTAACCAATTATATCAAATAGGAGATATGAAAAGACATTTAAAGTGTTTTAATTTTATGCTACCATAACAGAAAAGAGAATGTGATTATAATTTTGTGGTTATTGTGAATGTTGAAAATTGGAGAAAATTGTTGAGGTGTACCACTTTATAAAAGCCTGCTAGGACTATGTATGTCAAATTATCTAAAAGATAGCTACACAACACACTCCATCACCCACTTCTAGCTAATAAAATACCAGAACTGTTAAGAGGGACTTGAAGAGTCACAAAAGTACAAAGGTTTTCACTCAGTAGGATGTGCTGTCATGGAGTGGGGAGCTTGGGATATAAAAGCATCCATAGAGAAAAAGAGCAAAAAGGGACATTGTCATCTCACCTTCAAGTGCGATGGTTTCTACCCTGCAGAGTAAGCACACCCTTGAATTCAGGAATTTAAAGAGTTTGTGAGAGAACCTGATGTTTGTCTTCCAGAGTCATCTATTCCAAGTGTGGTCTGTGAACTATTTAGAATGAATAAATAATAAAAATTAATCATAAATTTTGGCAGTTTGACAATGTCTGTTGTGTGTACAGTTCTTAGTTGCTCAGTTATGTCCAACTCTTTGTGACTGTACAGACTGTGTCCTGCTAGGCTTCCCTGTCCGTGGGGTTTTCCTGGCAGTAATACTGAAGTGGGTTACCATTTCCTTCTCTAGGAATTCTTGTATACAATAGCAATAAAGAATTTGACTTATATTAATGCATGCTTTTTCCCTGTGTTTTAATTTTTGTAAACACAGCCTGTTTCTCGTGGACCCAACAGAATTGGCAGGGTTTGGTCATAAGGAGGCAGTTGCCACAGAGGGCATCACTGTCTGCAGGGGACTGTGCAGAGCATAACTAATGAACTTCAAATAACAGGTGCTTAAGCTTTAGGCCTCATAAAAACTGATGCTTAGCTTGGATCATCACAGACTTCCTGGTTGATTTTTTTTTTTTTTTATAAGCTTTGTTAGAAAATCATTAGTACAGAAAATGTCAGCAACAGGTCCTGATAGCATATTTCCCAGTATATATATTTCCCAGTATATATAATCAAATAGTTAGTATATAGGAATGCAAGGGATTTCTGTGTGTTAATTTTATATCCTGCAACTTTACTATATTCATTGATTAGCTCTAGTAATTTTCTGGAAGAGTCTTTAGGGTGTTCTATGTGGAGGATCATGTCATCTGCAAACAGCGAGAGTTTCACTTCTTCTTTTCCTATCTGGATTCCTTTTACTTATTTTTCTGCTCTGATTGCTGTGCCCAAAACTTTCAACACTATGTTGAATAGCAGTGGTAAACAGAAAGAGAAATTAAGGAAACAATACCATTCACCATTGCAACAAAAAGAATAAAACACTTAGGAGTATATCTACCTAAAGAAACAAAAGACCTATACATAGAAAACTATAAAACACTGATGAAAGAAATCAAAGAGGACACAAACAGATGGAGAAACATACCGTGTTCATGGATTGGAAGAATCAATATTGTCAAAATGGCTATTCTACCCAAAGCAATCTATAGATTCAATGCAACCCTTATCAAGCTACCAATGGTATTTTTCACAGAACGAGAACCAATAATTTCACAGTTTATATGGAAATACAAAAAAACCTGGAATAGCCAAAGTAATCTTGAAAAAGAAGAATGGAACTGGAGGAATCAACCTGCCTGACTTCAGACTCTACTCCAAAGCCACAGTCATCAAGACAGTATGGTACTGGCACAAAGACAGACATATAGATCAATGGAACAGAATAGAAAGCCCAGAGATAAATCCACGAACCTATGGACACTTTATCTTTGACAAAGGAGGCAAGGATATACAATGGAAAAAAGACAACCTCTTTAACAAATGGTGCTGGGAAAACTGGTCAACCACTTGTAAAAGAATGAAACTAGAACACTTTCTAACACCATACACAAAAATAAACTCAAAATGGATTAAAGATCTAAATGTAAGACCAGAAACTATAAAACTCCTAGAGGAGAACATAGGCAAAACACTCTCTGATATAAATCACAGCAAGATCTTCTATGACCCACCTCCCAGAATATTGGAAATAAAAGCAAAACTAAACAAATGGGACCTAATGAAACTTAAAAGCTTTTGCACTACAAAGGAAACTATAAGTAAGGTGAAAAGACAGTCCTCAGATTGGGAGAAAATAATAGCAAATGAAGAAACAGACAAAGGATTAATCTCAAAAATATACAAGCAACTCCTGAAGCTCAATTCCAGAAAAATAAAAGACCCAATAAAAAAATGGGCCAAAGAACTAAACAGACATTTCTCCAGAGAAGACATACAGATGGCTAACAAACACATGAAAAGATTCTCAACATCACTCATTATCAGAGAAATACAAATCAAAACCACAGTGAGATACCATTACACGTCAGTCAGGATGGCTGCTATCCAAAAGTCTACAAGCAATAAATGCTGGAGAGGGTGTGGAGAAAAGGGAACCCTCTTACACTGTTGGTGGGAATGCAAACTAGTACAGCCACTATGGAAAACAGTGTGGAGATTTCTTAAAAAACTGGAAATAAAACTGCCATATGACCCAGCAATACCACTCCTGGGCATACACACCAAGGAAACCAGATCTGAAAGAGACACGTGCACCCCAATGTTCATTGCAGCACTGTTTATAATAGCCAGGACATGGAAGCAACCTAGATGTCCATCAGCAGATGACTGGATAAGGAAGCTGTGGTACATATACACCATGGAATATTACTCAGCTGTTAAAAAGAATTCATTTGAATCAGTTCTAATGAGGTGGGTGAAAGTGGAGCCCATTATACAGAGTGAAGTAAGCCAGAAAGATAAAGAACATTACAGTATACTAACACATATATATGGAATTTAGAAAGATGATAACGATAACCCTATATGCAAAACAGAAAAAGAGACACAGAAGTATAGAACAGACTTTTGAACTCTGTGGGAGAAGGTGAGGGTGGGATGTTTCGAAAGAACAGCATGTATATTATTTATTGTGAAACAGATCACCAGCCCAGGTGGGATGCATGAGACAAGTGCTCGGGCCTGGTGCACTGGGAGGACCCAGAGGAGTCGGGGGGAGAAGGAGGTGGGAGGGGGGATCGGGATGGGGAATACGTGTAACTCATATTCATATCAATCAATCATATCAATGATTCATATCAATGTATGACAAAATCCACTGAATTGTTGTGAAGTAATTAGCCTCCAACTAATAAAAAAAAAAATAAAAATAATCAAATATATATATATATATATATATATATATATATATATATATAAAATTAACCAAATATTTTAGAATATATTCTTGAAAGGCAAAATATTGTTAGGGAATTACATATACCAATTCTATCCTCATGGAGCTGATGTTGTAGAGGGGAAATGGATGTTAAACTTACGAATATAGTACATGTATTCCCCATCCCAATCCCCCCTCCCACCTCCCTCTCCACCCGATTCCTCTGGGTCTTACCAGTGCACCAGGCCCGAGCACTTGTCCAGCCTGGGCTGGGGAATACATGTAAATCCATGGCTGATTCATGTCAATGTATGACAAAAACCACTACAATATTGTAATTAGCCTCCAACTAATAAAAATAAATGAAAAAAATATATAAGTAAAGTAGGGCCTTCCCTAGAGACTACCAGGAAACCTTGTCAACAACTTCACAAAAAGACATTGTATTGCATACAACAGGCAAGAATTGCTAGTTATTAAGCATTAAAAAAAAAAAAAAAGTGAAAAAAAAAGAATATAGTACAGATCATTTGTTATTCTAAGAATTTAGTAGTACAGTCACTCACATTCACCCTATCAGCTTTAAAGAAATTCAAACTCAAAGGAGTAATAATATAAGAATCAGATTTATTGCAATAAAAATGAGTTTGAGAATATGTCTCAGGCATATATTCTGCTACTTTGCTCAAAGGCTATGTATTTTAGGTACTTCCTTGATGGTCCAGTTTTTGAGAGTTTGTCTTCCAATGCAGGGGATGCAGGTTTGATCCCTGGTTAGTAAGTTAAGATTCCACATGCCTCAGGACCAGAAAACCAAAAAGAAAGAAAGAAAAAGAAAAAAAACTATTAGAATAACAGATGCATTGTAGCAAATTAAATGAAGACTTCAAAAATGGCCCACATCCCAAAAGATTTTTAAAGACAAGTCCAAATTTTGCAAACTATCTAAAGACAGAGAAGGATTTGAAATGAAGTTGATCAAACAATGTGGATGTCTTCCAGATCTAAGGTTGCTAGCACTAAAAAGGCCCTAGAAAATTTTGCCATTTTCATGTAATGCAAGCAGAATTTTAATATAGTCAACTGTGGATATCTAAGAGTTAAGAAGATAGCTCATTTGATCAGAAGCCAAGTCAGTTTCTTTTTCTTTGAACTTCTTTCAAGGTATATTACAATTATCTCTTCCAAGTTAATTGCTGCTATGCAGATTGAGTTTGGATGATATCCATTGCTGTCTTTTAAATTGCTCAATTCTAAAGGAGCTCATTGGGAAATGTGCTGAAGCCTTACTCTAACTGAATTACCAAAATCTTAAGCAGTAATATCTAGTGGCTTAAGCCAATTCTTTAAAAAAAAAAAAATTTGGTGGCATGCTTCTGCAGTGATTAACTACACTTCTTCATGAAATGGCATTCTCTATAATCAAAACACATCTTCCCAGACTATCTACTGTCTCATCACTGACAGGTTAAAAAATAATAGAAATTAGCATGTAGTTGATTCAAACACTCTAATAAGTGACAACATGGAAATGTGCTATGCAAACTGTAACCAACTGCATGGCTTATTAAGACTATTGTTACATCTCAATACACTGATATGTAAGTATATAAACAAACTAAAAATTCTAAATGCCAATTAGATGAATACTTTTGATAAATTTATATTTTATTTATACCATTTCCATCTGTTCAGTGCAGAAATTGTAAGGCTTACATTTTAGTCATTAATCTGCCACAGGTATGTCTTACAAATTTGGTCTAGTCAAACTTATTTGGAAATGGTTTCAATTTACTAGAAGATTTGTTTCACATTGCCTTCTCAACCATCTTAGGGATGACTAGGTAGAGAGAGGAAGGAAATCCTGGGAGTCAAGAATATAGGATTGTTCCTAGTGTAAATCACAGGAGACTTCATTTACTTGCTGTATATATAGGTCTTGGATGTAAGATTGTTTAGAAAGATCATTTTGACTATGAGCTACAACTGAAAATCCCTGGATTAGCAGTTAATTAAAGTATTTTCCTATTCTAAATAGGACTTCAGACCGAAATGAATGATATTAATGTTATGACATCACTTCATATTCTCTTTTAGTTGCGTTGCGCTTAGCCGCTCAGTCATGTCCAACTCTTTGTTTGCAACCCCATGGACTGTAGCCTGCCAGGCTCGTCTGTCCATGGGGATTCTCCAGGCAAGAATACTGGAGTGGGTTTCCAGTCCAGGGGATCTTCCCCACCCAGGGATCTAACCCAGGTCTCTCGCATTGCAGGTGTATTCTTTACCATCTGATCCATGTGAGAAGCCTATTTTATTTTAGTTGAAGTACGTTAAACAGAGTTTATAGATCAAAGATTGTTGAATAATATGATTTAACTTAACACACTGCACTATGTTTGTAGTCGTGCTTTCCCTATCTCAAAAGATGTTAGTCTTTACTCTACTTTTATAAAAACAATTTGAATAAAGTAAATATTTGAAAAATTTAGCAGCTAAGGCTTATTTCTATCACATCTGCACTGACTTTAGTAAATAATAGGAACAAAATGGGAAAAGGAGGCGTGTAAACTTTACAAGAATATCATATTGAAGTTAAAGATTATATGCACATTAAAAACAAAAAAGAGACAATGTAGTTGTAATTTTAAACTTCATTTATCCATAAAGCAGTTATTACAATTTGGTTTCACGATGAAAATATTAGCTCAGAAACTGTGCATAACTTTGGATTAATAACTTATTAAAGATATTTATCATAATATCAGCCACAATATTCTCTATTTACAAAGTCACATTGGTTAAGTTTCTCAAATTATACTTGGACCAATTGAACCTAGTTGTAGAAGAGAGCTTGAGGGCATCAACAGTCTTAGTTCATGTTTGAAAACTACCAAAATACCACTGCTAAATTTAATGTACTTTCCTGGATGAAAACTGACACATTCATGAGAGAAGTAGAGGTTATGCCAGAAGTGCCTAACAGCAGGAATTATACACAAGTGGAATTACAATTAAAATCACAACTAAATGGAAGGACACCATAAAAACATAATTCTAAGGTGATGGGAGGCACCAAATCACAGAAACAGCATTCTCCACAAATAGACCAGGTAATGAGAACCCTATCATTAACACTAACCCTATCAGGTGTCAGAGGGCCCTATGCCTTTGACATTGCAGTCATGATCTGTATTCCTCTTTTCTCCCCATTTCTTAGGACTTGGAACCCTACAGCTTTATTTTTTGTATGGCTACCTTGATTTTGTGTCCAGTCCATAGCTGACATTAATTCTCATATTAAGGCTAGCTATCCATGAAAAATTACCACTAGACATTAAATGATGTCTTAGTCCAAGCTCCAATTAATGGAAAAGCAAAGTTGAATGACATTTACAATGGTGATAAAATTAATGAGTTCCTGCTGCTTTCTATAGCACTGCTTGTAAAGACACAGCCAAGACAGAAAAAGTCCTCTGCTGCCCCCAGGTCCTCAGCGATTCTTGCCACTAGGTGCTTGTACTGCCAACACTGCCACTGCTTCTGCGATGGGGCTGGCCTGTGTGTTAGTATGAACCATCTCATATTCCACCAAATAAGGGGCAGTTCTCACATCGAGGATTATAGTTGTTTAATCTCATTCTCCAAAGGGGGGCCTGGATCTTTACCTGCAGTCTTCTTTTTGTTGCTGATTTGGACCTGAAATAAAAGCCCCAGTTACTGACACTGAGTGTCACCCACTGTCGTTTCTATCACCTCTGATCCACAACCTTATCATGGAGTATAAGTCACAAGGCAACAACCCCACCTCATTCTCGGTTCTGTTTCCCAAGTTTCAGGTACCATGGCCAGCAGCAGTCTAAAGATATTAAATGGAGAATTCCAGAAATAATAAATCTTAAATTACAAACTGTTCTGAGTAGTGTTTTGAACCCTTCCACCACCCTGCTTTGTCAACCCCAGAACGTGGCTCATTCTTTTTGTTCAGCACATTCACTCTGTATATGCTACCTGCCTGTTAGTCATTCTGCAACCTTCTCCCTGATCAGATTGTCTGTCATGGTATGTGCTTGTGTTCAAGTAACCCTTCTTTTACTTAATAAGGGCCCCTCAGAGCAAAGATGAAGATGTTGGTAATTCAGATATTATCCAATTGTGCCTAATATAAGTTAAACTTTACATGCAATTCTCCAGGCAAGAATACTGGAGTGGGTAATCATTCACTTCTTTAGGGGATTTTCCCCACCCAGGGATCGAACCTGAATCTCTCACATTGCAGCAGATTCCCTACTGTCTGGGCCACCAGGGAAGCCCCAAACATTTTCACATTATGCATGTATTAGAAAAGGCATAGTATGTACAGACTTTGTAGTATACATGGTTTTGGGCATCCACTGGGAGCCTCTGAACATACTCCCTTGGACAAAGGGTGTAGACTCCGCTATCTATTTCACTGATCTCATCCACAACCACATTTTTCCATGTCCTCCCTGAAGTTATGAGAGGGTAACAGGTAGGAAGGCTAGAGGGCCCTAAGAGGCAGGAGGTTTATTTCAAGTGGCAGACACTTCTTTTTTTTCCCCCTTCTCTACACAAATTTAAGAGGTTTCTTTTAAATCTGTGTTGACTACACCTGGTTCTGCCTTGAGCAAACCAATGAGATTTTCTTAAGCAGTACTAATGAAACTATATATTTGCTTTGGAATCTGCCTTTCTTCAAAAGACTAACTTTTCTTCTTTTCTCAAACCTTGGGCTGATAATGGCTCAATAAGCCAGTATTCATGTCAATTGTTTTATGGCTAGGGATTTCACACCTTATGACATCCTATCTCAAAAATTCATATCGTGGGAGGGGAGCCTGGTGAAACTCCCTCAGTTTTGAAGTGTTTCTTTTATCTGATTAAAAGCTATCTTGCCTGGAGAATCCCATGGACAGAGGAGCCTGGTAGACTACAGTCCACGGGGTTGCAAAGAGTCAGACACGACTGAGCGACTTCACATTCTTTCTTTCTTTTCTTTAATAGACATAAAACACCTTGCTAAAAACTAGTAAGGGGGCATTCTTTCTGCCCCCTCTTCTGTTGTCTATGTCAGAAGTTTTCTCTATCTCACTTACACTTGAAAAAAAAAAAAAAAAATTCTTTTACACAATAAACTCCAAGTGGTCAAGTCTGGTCTCTGGTCCTGAATCAAAATCCTCGCCTCTGGAGGTCACAGATCCTGGTGTAGTTCACTGCAGCAACCTTTCAAGTACATCTTGCTTTCTTAGGACTTCTTAAACATATACAAAATCCCTCCATGTGTTGGCTTATTTAGAGTTTCTTTCTCTTGTGTGTGTTCTAGCCAGATATCCACAAGACTCCCCCCACAACAGAACCCTTATTTTAAGTTCACTAAATGTTTTCTTATCAGTACTTCATTCTCTGATCACTTAGGCTCTGTTAACCTATCTTGTTTTACTCCATAGCATTTATCACTAATCATATAATATATTTTTTTTTTGTATTGCTTACTTATCTATCCCTCCAACAGAAAGCAAGCTAGAAGAAGGCATAAACACCATTTTCCCAACTACATAATCTGTACTCAGTTCAGTGTGGTGACGGACAAATTGTCAAAATTCCATAAACAAGGCAAAATAAATAGATGGCCATCTTGAGACATGTCTAGAAACATACTATTCTGTGTTTTATGTTTTATATAGAGTTGAAAATTGTCCTAGAGTTTGCATTAAGCTTTTCTAGCTTTATTAATAGAAGCAACATTTGTAATCCAAAACACTTTCTAAACTTAGACAACAATGAATGGTTAGTCAAAGTATTTGTTTAAAATTTTTGTTTGGAAGCTAATTTCTTTTCTCACAAAATAATTCAGCAAAAACACTTTTCCAACCATATTTCGGAATATTATTGTGAGAGAAATTCAATAAAAAATGGAATTGGAAGAAATAAAATGGAAAATCTCATACTTGTGCCCTCAGAAAAAGAAAATCTAAGGACTGAGACACTGCTTTCCTGTAAATGCCTGACTTACAGAAAACTGATAATACTGAAATTTTCTTAAATGATAGGGAGTTGGCCACGGGTTGTCCAATAATAACTTTGTAAACTTTGCTTATGGTTTGCACAGACATGAACAAAAAAAGAATGAACCAGGTCTATTGGTCTCACATAAGGAGCTGAATTGAGTATTGTGTGTATAACTGCCTACTTTTGTATGCTCAGGGAATTTTAAAAGCTAGCCTCCTTTTGTTTTACTTTTAATAGACTTTCACTGAACTCCCCCATGACACCACACCATCCCTCCCTTCCACCCTTTACATTTCTTGCCCATAAATATAGTCTACCCCAAACCCTGAAGGGATTTGCCAGTTTGCATATCCTGAGTAGCAATTCCCTTGCTATTACCAAATAAAATCTTTTTGACAATGTTGAGCTTGCCTCAGTTTATCTATTTAGCTAAGTCCATATTATGTAGCCCCAAATATTTGTGCTTTCTGTGGAAAATTAACCTGAATTAGGAACTTAGTGGCCTATCTCAGTTTACTTCAAATATTTTTCTTTTTAGTGATATAAATAAATATATAAAAGAAAGTCTTAGTGAAATAAGGAGATTCCCCACTTTCCAATTTTTCCCCCCAAGATTAAGACAGCCTGGAACAATTTTATCTGCTAATAAAGTTTCCACAATAAACTCCTTCACCTGAGTTACAGGCAGCATGACATTTGAATGTTCAGGCAAATCTGATTTTGCCTCAGGGGATCAGTTCAATTCTGTCGCTCAGTCGTGTCCAACTCTTTGCAACCCCATGAATCGCAGCACGCCAGGCCTCCCTGTCCATCACCAACTCCCAGAGTTTACTCAAACTCATGTCCATCGAGTTGGTGATGCCATCCAGTCATCTCATCCTCTGTCGTCCCCTTCTCCTCCTGTCCCCAATCCCTACCAGCATCAGGGTCTTTTCCAGTGAGTCAACTCTTTGCATGAGGTGGCCAAAGTATTGGAGTTTCAGGTTCAGCATCACTCCTTCCAATGAACACCCAGGACTGATCTCTTTTAAGATAAACTGATTGGATCTCCTTGAAGTCCAAGTGACTCTCAACAGTCTTCTCTAACACCACAGTTCAAAAGCATCAATTTTTGGGTGCTCAGCTTTCTTCACAGTCCAACTCTCACATGCATAAATGGCAACTGGAAAAACCATAGCCTTGACCAGATGGACATTTGTGGCAAAGTAATGTCTCTGCTTTTTAATATGCTATCTAGGGTGGTCATAACTTTCCTTCCAAGGAATAAGTGTCTTTAAATTTCATGGCTGCAATCACCATCTGCAGTGATTTTGGAGCCCAAAAAAATAAAGTCTGACACTGTTTCCACTGTTTCCCTATCTATTTCCCATGAAGTGATGGGACCAGAGACCATGATCTTAGTTTTCTGAATGTTGAGCTTTAAGCCAACTTTTTCACTCTCCTCTTTCACTTTCATCACTCAGGGAATATTCAGGCTTAAAATCTTACTCAGAGACATTTGATCATCCTGTTTAAAGTAACATCATCCCAGGTGTTTCAAGTGATAAATAATCTGCCTGCCACTGCTAAAGATGTCAGTTGAACCTGTTCCAGGGAAGATCCCTGGAGAAGGAAGTAGCAACCCACTCCAGTATTCTTGCCTGGGAAATGGAACAGAGTGAAGGAATCTTTTGGGCCTAGAAAAGAAAACAAGAGTCTCAAAGGCTCTTGCTGAATCATCTAACTTTGACGAAAACAAAACAGAACTTTAGTTCTCACCCTTATGCTCCAGGCCAGTTGCATCAATCTGGGATTTATCACTCCCTGTCCAGAAACCTTCCACCCCCTACACCTGCCCAGAAGACTTATCACCCCCTGCCCAACAACAAATGCCATCTCAGTTAAATACCCAAAACATCCCACCTGATTAACGTTTCCCTTATCACTTCCACAAACCTCCCTATAAATATGGAGCCTCCCTGATCCCTCTCAGTGCTCAGTCTAGTTGTTAGGCCAACTGTTGCCCCTCCTTGCCTCAATAAAGGTAACCTACTTCTGTTGAGGTCGTCTTTCCTTTTTCTGCTTCAGCCTGAACTATACCTTACGCAGAGGAGCCTGGAAGTCTACAGTCCATAGGTTCACAGACAGTCCAATTCTACTGAACACATTTGCACCTCTATTTAAACTAACTCCACCTCCAAAAAAGGAAAAAAAAAATAAATAAATAAAATAAAATAAAGATTCTTCATCATTCAATTGTATCGTTCAAACCCATTGTTTTATGTTATCAAAATCAGCATAACAAGAGATGCAAGCAGCACATTGTGGGCAGAGGATACAGCTCAGATAAATATGTCCTTAGTGGAAATATTCTACATATAATTTCCACCTTTCCTCACTTAGCTATGACCTATCATGTATGTCAGATGTCAGCATTCCAATATAATCACCTAGAGATTAATTAATCATTTAAGGTTCTACAGTAAAAAGGAAAACATGTACTAAAGGTAACAGAGAGCCTGGATGATATTTTGGAACCTTGACCTGTCACTTGAGTTTAAGAAATGATGCTGTCATATTTCTGTAGGAGACAACATTTGGTATGTAAGTTAAAATGTTCTTTCTCTAATATATTCCAACCCCAAATAACCAGCTGATTAGAAGCCAGGATGACAAGTTTAGGTATTTTCTTGCCTCTGTGAAAATTAAATTGTCATTCTGCCAAGGGTATACAGAAAATATCCATTAGCGATTGATGCTACTATGTTTGTAGAATTTGAATAGACTCTTTATACAGATCAAAACTATCTTTGAGAAAAGAAATAGAGATCAAATATACACTGAGAACCTACATTTTTAAAATAAATATCAAGGAAAAGAGAGGATAAATTTTACTTTGTATCTTGTTCCTCCCCTTAAGTTCTGATAAGGATCATTTCTCTTTTCCTATAAGAAGAATGATTCTATTTTCTGCAGAGAGATTGTAAAACAAACAAGCAAACAAAACACTGAGATTTTTATGTATGAAAATGCTCTGAATTATTGAGTTGATGACAATGTTGGTCTAAATCTATAACACAGTAACAGTTTTGAAGAACTGATCACAACATGAGATATGCATTCTACACAAGATTTCTTGTTAGTGTATGTCTTTAAAAGTGCACATGTATATCTGGACCATATTTGTTAATTATCACTTCCAGTTTCCTATGTTCACAATCATGACAAGTTGCTCTCACTTATTTCCTCTTTTGAGTTGTTTTACTGGAAGTAATATTGCTGTAGCCCCACGTTCTGGAAAACAAACCCACTCAGAAGGACAATGCAGATAGTGGAGTGCAGTTTATTACACAAGCGGGCCCAAGGCAGAGTCTCCTCTTAGCCAAGGACCTCAACCAGTTTTTGTGAAAACCTTATATACCCTAGGTATACATGCCCAAATCCACCTCCCCCAAATTCCCTGAAACTAGTCTGAACAAAGGAAAAAGAAAGATACAATTAAAGTCAACCCATGATTCACATGCCTTAAACCTAGGTAGTTAACAGTGGACAATTATCAATAGGCTTGTGGTCATTCCCCAATAAGCATAATGGAATGTATGATTCTATTCGGTCACACAGATAATTAGGGTATTCTTTTAGGCAATGGAGAGCCCTGGGGCTCTTCCTTCTGGGGGCCTGGTTTTCCAGGTTGTAAGTCGTTTCCATAGATACTGGGCATAAAGCTCAAAGTGCACAGTCCGGCCCAAGATGGAGTCCTGCTTTCAAGGCTCTGTTTCCTCCTTCAAAATATTTCCTGCTTTTGCAATATGGGGACAGTAAAGACTGAAAACAGGAAGAATTTTTGTTAACATGACCAAAAGCTGGACGGTGAAAAATAATGTGCCATAGATTGGAAGATGTTTGTATAAATTTAAAAAGAAATCCTCAGAAAGCTGACATTTTTCTACTTGTATCTTTCATGTTAGTTGGAAGATTGCCATACTGTACTTTTGATTATTAGAGGAACAGAGAAAAGGATATGGGTTTTGAAACCAACATATGCCAGGTAATAATTTGGCATATTTTTATGACTAGATAAAAGTATTTTATTCAAATACTATGCAAATCAAAATGGGAAAGTTGAACACAATATAGGAAGGAACTTCAGGAAATTACACAGATGAATCTAAATGTTTTATCAAATTTATAGATTTCATTAAATAAAACATTTGAGTAACACTTTATTAATGAAGTTGTAATATTCAAACAATGTTAGACCTAGCATTTACTTCATTCCTTTTTTAAGCAAATTTTTGACAATATGACCATAAATTTAAAATGCTCATTTATTTCTGTATAAGCAAAAATAATGTATGTCTTAATTCTCTAATTCTTGTTATTGTTTATCATCATATTTCTTGGGTTTTAATTTTTGATTCTGTATTGCTGATTATGTTCACAGCATCAATTGTCTTGCTCTGTCACATTGTTCATACTGTTTGCTGAACCCATGGTAAGCAATGCACGAGTTAAGAAGCTGGAAGAAAATGCAAGAGACGTAGGAACTGCAGAAGCATTTATTCTCTCCTGGGGGCCCAGCAGTCATAGCAGCAGACATAACATAACACAAAATAACCACACGCAAACCTTCAGGGCTTTTCCAGATGAAACTTATATGTACTTCCATAACAAAAGCAGCCCATGGTCAAGAGACTACCTCCTGATGCACATACACAGTGCCATAAGCAATCTCAGCTGTTACACAAAAGTGAAAAGTCATTACTTACAGAATATGGGGCAAGATGGCATGAGAGCATGGCGAGAGAGACTGACTGGTGCCCTCTTGTTTATTTTCCCACAGGTGCTATCCCAGTGTTTACTGTATTATTTCATATTTCTAGATTTTCATTTAATGTTCTATTTATATCTTTTTCAAAATGCATTGGAAGAAAAAGATTTAACAAATAAAGTACAAACTTGCAGAAGTGCTTGACAACCATAATGAGCCAAAGAAAATATCTATGCTGAAATGAATATCTTCCATTTTTGTATCTAAAGTTAATAGTGGATGAGCAAAAATTATGACTCAAATAGAATAAAATTTAATTACATCATGTATATTTTCCAGTAAATGTAAATATGAGATTACTAAAAATTTTATCATGATTTTTTGAGTATTTAAATTAAATTTTACAATGACTGCATATTGGTTTAGTTATTAGCAAAATGATATGAAATGATTTCATCATATTTGTGTTGCTCTCATGAACTAATTGGCTAATATTCTTAACAAGTATTCTATTATATCTGACAGATATAGTTACTATAAGTCATTATGTAGGACAGCTGTCAATCTTCTATTGGGGGATACCATTTAATAAGCCATTTATAAAAAACACAAAATGTTTAAGAATAAAAATATTTAATGGTATATTTTTTTTATTCAAACAACAGCTAAAACTGGAAAGAAGTCTAAAACTGGAAAGAAGTCTAAAACTGGAAGTAGCTATGTTTGAAAAAGAAAACACATTTTACAGCTCTTTGTTTCAAGAATTTACACTTTTCTTCATTTTACCTTTAAGCCAAAATTTCTCAATCTTACACTCAGTTTCAAGGTACAATATTTGGAAAGGTTAGTAAAATTCCATTAAGTCATTTTGAGTTATTTAAGGGTGAACTTTAAGAAATTGTTCAGACAGCTTTAAAACACTGGAAGCTGAAAGGTAGTTTTGTTTTTAAAGTTCACACTTGGCACATATTTAGTGTGAAGAATTGTTGCCAGAATTTCTCAGGGCAAGTGGAGACACTTTAAGAGAAAGATTGAAAATTTCTGTACCTTTTGCCTAGATCCTAAGTTAAAGGAGACTGACTGTATCCCATGTGGAACTGAGAGCAAAGGATGCTTTATTTCTGGCCTACTAATGTCTTTACATCTTTCTATTTCTTTTCATATATTCACTCTTATATTCATTGAATCTCCCTGGTTCGTTCTGCTGACAGTCTGAAATTTGATAATGGAAGCAAAAATTTCCAAATGAAAGGAAGCTATTTTTTAAAGACAAACTTATTTATCTCTTGATATGTTTTAAATTCCCAGGGTTTCATTTATTTTTACTTCTTATTTACTCATAATCTATGCATTCAGGGAGCCTTATCAAATATAATTTGAGTGAAAGAATTGACTTAACTAAGAAGACAAGAGACTAGACTTCCCTGGTGGTCCAGTGGTTAAAATACCTCTGTGGGGTCAAAAATATCTCTTGGAAAGTGACAAGTCATTGATCAAAGTCACAGTATATAGGATCAACAAAATAGCAATGAAAATTATATATACTAAGAAAAAACACATTAAAACTAAAATCAAAACCATTATTATCTACAGTTTCTCCAAAGAAAATGAAATATTTTAGTGTAATTTTATCAAAATATGTACAGGATCTGTATCCTGAAAATTATAAAATGCTATGAAAAAGACCTAATAAAGACCTAAATCAAGTAATATTATTTTCATGGATTGAAAAATGTGCTAAAGATTTTAATTTTCCCAAATAGATCTACATATTTAATGCAATGCTTATAAAAATTCTACCTTCTTCTTCTTCTTCTTTTTTTTTGGTGTAATTAGATAAGCTCATTTGAAAATGTATACTGAAAAGCAAAAAACTAAAATAGTTAAGACTGCCCAGGTTGGGGTGGGGTGGGGTGGAGGGAGAGATAAAAGTGAAATGAATTGTTCTACTCAATATTAAGGCTTAAAATTAAGCAGTGTGGTAATAAGGGAAAGATAGGTACTTAGACCTGTTGAAAAGAATAAAAGAAACATATATAGACCCGCAAACATATATCCAAATGTCTTTTTACTAAAGTGCAAACACAATCGAATGGAGAAATGATAGGCTTTTCAATGACTGAAGCTGGAGGAATTGAATATAGGTAAAAAACTGAACTTCAGTTTAAATCCCACAACTCTTAACAAGTATTGATTAAAAATGAATCAGTTGTAAATATCAAAGGCAAAACAATATTTCCTTTAGAAAAACACATAGGATAAAATATTCAGGGTCTGAGGCTAGGCAAAGTATCTTTAAATTTGACAACAAAAGCACAATCAGTAAAACAAACTGATAAATTAGACTTCATCAAAATTAAAATTGTGCTCTGTGATAAGCCCTGATATAATGATGAAAAGATAAGCTGAAGACTGAGAGAAAATGTTTGCAAACCACACAACTGAAAAAGAATTAGTATCTATATGAAGCATTCTCAAAAAGCAAACAGTTCAATTATAAAATGGGCCAATATCATAAATAGATATTTCATGGAAGAGGCTGTACAAAATGATCAATAAGCACATGGAAAGAAGTTCAACATCATTAACCATGGGAATAAAATTAAAAGCACAGTAAGGTACCAGTGCACATCTATAAAAATGGATACAAACTTTTAAAATACAGAAAACTAAATACAAAGATGCAGAGAAATTTCATCATTCACCTATTGTTCAAGAGAGGATAAAATGGTGCAGCCACTCCAAAATGAAATTTGATGATGATAACAGCATAAGACATCAATAAGACAATAAAATCTTGAAGAAATAAATGCACCTCTATCATCATTAATGTATTACTCAGAATATAAGAGTAACACCTAGTCACCCATCAATAGATGAATGGGAAAGAAGATGTATGTATATGTATGTATATATACTCACACAATAGAATAATATTCAACCCTATGAAGGAGAGAAATCTTGTCAGTTAATGCAACATGGATGAAACCTGAGGGAAATTTGCTAAGTGAAATAGAGAAAGATACTACATGGTATCCCTTAAATGTAGAATCTTAAAAAGTTAAATGTGTGGAGACAGGGATGAAGATGATAGTTATCTGGAGTTAGGTGTGGGAGGATATTGGGGAGATGCAGGTCTAAGAATACAAACTTCTGCCTAAAAGATGAATAAATTCCAGGAATCGAATGTACTGTATGGTGACTGTACTTAACAATACTGCACTATGTACTTGAAAGTTGATAGTATATTACATTTTAAATGTTCTCATCAAAATAAAAAGTAATTATTTGAGGTAATAGAAGTTTTTACTTAAGCCACTGATATAGTCACTTTTCAATATTTGTGTATTAAATCATCACATTGTAAGCTTAACAAATACTATGTTAATTATATCTTAATATATCTGGAAAAATAAAGTAGTAAAGTATTTGGTAGTTTCTTATATTAATAATCACATCATTACTACACTATGGAGCAATTACACTTAGTCATTTATGCCAGAAGAATGAAAATTGTCCACTCAAAATTTTGCACATGACATTCATGATAGTAAAAAATCAGAAACAGCCCAGATGTCCTTCGGTGGGTAAATGGTTGAGTAAACTGGGTTATTTTCATACCATAAAACAACACTCAACAGTAGCAAGGGATGAACCATGATACAGGCAACAACTTGGATAAAACGTAAAGAAATCATATTGTGTGAAGAAAAATCTATCCCTAAATATTCCATGCTGTGTGTTTTCACTTATACAACATTCCAGAACTGATAAAATTATACAGATGGAGAAGAGATTAGTGGTAGCCAAAAACTATGTTGAGATGGGGTCACAGAGGTGGGAGGGGGGTGGGTGTGGTTATTTAAGGCAAATAGGAAGGCTCCTTGTGGTGAGGGAACCCTTCTGTATGCTGACCGTGGCAGTAATTAAATGGACTTATGCAATGATAAGATGCCACAGACTAATACTCATAAACACACGTAAATTAGTACACATAAAATTGACGAAATCTGAATATACTGAAGGTTTATGCTAATGTTTGTGCTAATCATCTATAGTTTTGTCCGACATTAACATCCCTGATAGCTCAGTTGGTGAAGAATCCAACTGCATTGCAAGAAACCGCAGCTCAATTTCAGAGTCGGGAAGATCCCCTGAAGAAGGGATAGGCTACCCACTCCAGTATTCTTGGCCTTCCCTTGTGGCTCAGCTGGTAAAGAATCCACCTGCAATGCGGGAGACATGGGCTTGATCCCTGGGTTTGATCCCTTGGTTGGGAAGGTTCCCTGGAGAAAGAAAAGGCTACACACTCCAATATCCTGGGATGGAGAATTTCATGGAATCCATGGGGCTGCAAAGAGTCAGGCATGACTGAGTGACTTTCACTTCATAACATTAGAGAAAACAGAGTGAAAGTGTACATGGAATCCCTATATACGATGTTTTACTGAAAAATGTAAGTCTAAAATGTTGTCAAATTAAAATTTAAAATGAAAAATAGAGTGTAGTACCTACTATCTATGTTTAAAATCTGTTAGACTTTGTCCTGCTTTATTTTTTATTCCAAGAAGAAACTTGCCTGTTACTCTAGGTATCTCCTGACTTCTGATATTTTCATTCCAGTCCCCTATGATGAAAAAGACATTTTTTTTTTTTTTTTTTTGGGTGTTAGTTCAGAAGGTCTTGTAGGTCATCATAGAACCATTCAGCTTCAGCTTCTTAAGCATTATTAATTGAGGCATAGACTTGGATTACTGTGGCATTGGATGGTTGCCTTGGAAAGAACAGAGATCATTCTGTCATTTTTGACATTGCATCCAAGTATTGCTCTTTGGACTTTTTTTTTTTTTTTTTTTTTACTACGAGGGCCACTCCATTTCTTCTCAAGGATTCTTGCCCTCAGTAGTAGATATAGCAGTCATCCGAATTAAATTCACCCATTCCAGTCCATTTTAATTCACTGATTCCTAAAGTGTCAATGTTCACATTTGCCATCTCCTGTTTGACCACTTCCAATTTATTTTAATTCATAGACCCAACATTCCAGATTCCTATGCAATATTGTTCTTTACAGCATCTGACTTTACTTCCATCACCAGTCATAGCCACACCTGGGTGTTGTTTTGCTTTGGCTCTATCTCTTTATTCTTTCTGGAGTTATTTCTCCACTGATCTCCAGTAGTGTATTGGGCACCTACTGACCTCAGGAGTTCATCTTTCAGTGTCATTTCTTTTTAACTTTTCATATTATTCATGTGGTTCTCAAAGCAAGAATACCAAAGTAATTTTTCATTACTTTCTCCATCAGTTTGGTTAGTTTTCTGTGATTGTGGTTTTCATTCTGTCTGCTCTCTGATAAATAATGATAAGAAACTTATGGAATATCCCTGATGGGAGAGACTGACTGTGGGGGAAACTGGGTCTTGTTTTGATAGGCAAGGCCATGCTCAGTAAATCTGTAATCCAATTTTCTGTTGATGGGTGGAGCTGTGTTCCCTCCCTGTTATTTGGCCAAACTGTCAACCTACTGGAGACTCCTGAACACTCACAGGTAAGTCTGGTTCAGTCTCTCACTGTCCTTCAAATTCAAATAACTTGAGGGTTCTCAGTCCCATTATGGGATCATCAGGTTGGGGAATCTGTTGTGCATCCTAGAGATTTCTTAACAGTGCAAGCATTTCTTTGGTATACTTGTCCTCCTGTTTGTGGCCATCTGCTCAGTGCTTTATAGTGGGGTTAATGGCAACCTCCTCAAAGAGGGTTTATGTCACATGTTGCAAGACCCAGGTCTGTTGCAAACAGAGCCCCTGTCCCCATGGCAGGCCAGTGACCTGTGCCTCTGTAGGCAAACACTCAAAGGCAGGTCTTGCTCACTCTCTGGGGGGCCTCTGGGTCTTGCACACAAGGTTTTGTTTGAGCCTTCCAAGCATCTCTGGCGAGCATGGGGTTGGCCCCTTCTACCGACTTGTTGGGGTTTCTCCTTTGCCCTTGAATGTGGGGTATTCTTTTTGGTGGGATCCAACATTCTCCTGTCAATGTTTGTTCAGCAGCAAGTTGCACTTTTGGAGTTCTCACAGGAGATGAGTGAACATCCCTATACTCCACCATCTTGCTTTCAGATTGATTATATTCTTTTCAGCTGAAGATTTAGAAGCTCTATACAGTCAGCAAAAACAAGGCTGGGTGCTGCCTGTGGCTTAGATCATGAAGTACTTATTGCAAAATTCAAACTTAAATTGGAGAAAGTATGGAAAACCATTAGACCATTCAGGAATGACCTAAATCAAATCCCTTACAATTATACAATGGAAGTGATGAATAGATTCAAGGCATTAGATCTGATAGAGTGCCAGAAAAAACTATAGAAAGAGGTTCATGACATGTACAGGAAGCAGTGGTCAAGACCATCCAAAAGCAAAAGAAATGCAAAAAAGAAAAATTGTTCTCAGAGGACACCTTATAAATAGCTGAGAAAAGAAGAGATGCTAAAGAAAAAGGAAAAAAGGAAAGATATACCCACTTGAATGTGGAATTTCTAAGAATAGTAAGGAGAGATAAGAAAGCCTTCTTCAATGATCAATGCAAAGAACTAGAGGAAAACAATAGAATGGGAAAGACTGGAGACCTCTTCAAGAAAATTAGAGATACCAATGGCACAGTTCATGCAAAGATGAGCACAATAAAGGACAGACACAGGATGGACCTAACAGAATCAGAAGATACTAAGAACAGGTGACTAGAATACACAGAAGAACTATACAACAAAGATCTGTATGACCCAGATAGCCATGATGGTGTGGTCACTCACCTAAAGCCTGACATCCTGGAATGTGAAGTCAAGTGGGCCTTAGGAAAAATCACTACAAACAAAGCTAATGAGAGTGATGGAATTCCAGCTGAGCTATTTCAAATCCTAAAAGGTGATGCTGATACAGTGCCACACTTAATATGGCAGCAAATTTGAAAAACTCAGCAGTGGCCACAGGACTGGAAAAGTTCAGTTTTCATTCCAATCCCAAAGAAAGACAACGACAAAGAATATTCAAACTATTGCACAGTTGAACTCATCTTACATGCTAGGAAAGTAATTCCCCAAGCCATATTTCAACAGTACATAAACCAGGAACTTCCAGATGTTTCAGCTTGACTTAGAAAAGGCAGATGAACTAGAGATCAAATTACTAACTTCTCCTGACTCATAGAAAAAGCAAATGAGCTCCAAAAACGCATCTTCTTTTGTATTACTGACTATGTCAAAACCTTTGACTGCGTGAATCACAAAAAGCTGTGTAAAATTCTTCAAGAGATGGGAATACCTGCCTCCTGAGAAATCTTTATTCAGCTCAAGAAGCAACAATTAGAATTGGACATGCAATAATAGACTGGTTCCAAATTGGGAAAGAAGTACGTGTAGGCTATATATTGTCACCTTGCTTATTTAAATTATATGCAGAGTAAATCATGCAAAATGGTGGACTGGGTGAAGCACAAGCTGGAATCAAGATTGCCAAGAGAAATATCAGTAACCTCAGATATGCAGATGATACCACACTTATGGCAGAAAGTAAAGAGTAACTAAAAGCCTCTTGATCAAGGTGAAAGAGGAGAGTGAAAAAGCTGGTTTAAAGCTCAAATTTAATTGTCACTTCATGGCAAATAGATGGGGAAACAATTGTAACAGTGACAGACTTTATTTTTTTCATCTCCAAAATCACTGAAGACGGTGACTGCAGCCATGAAATTTAAAGATGCTTGCTCTTTGGAAGAAAAAGTTATGAAAAATCTAGACAGCATATTAAAAAACAGAAATATTACTTTGCCAACAAAGGTCCATCTAGTCAAAGTTATTATAAAGCAGAAACATTGCCAACAAAAGTTCATATAGTCAGACCTATGGCTTTTCCATTAGTTGTGTATGGATGTGAGAGTTGAACCATAAAGAAAGCTGAGCACTGAAGAATTGACATGTTTGAACTGTGGTGTTGGAGAAGACTTTTGAGAGTCCCGTGGATTGCAAGGAGATCAAAGCAGTCAATCTTAAAGGAAATCAGTTTGAAATATTCATTGGAAGGACTTATGCTGAAACTGAAACTCCAATACTTTGGCCACCTGATGGAAAGAACCAACTCTTTGGGAAAGACCCTGATTCTGGGGAAGATTGAAGGCAGGAGGAGAAGGGGATGACAAAGGATGAGATGGTTGGATGGCATCACCAACTGGATGGACATGAGTTTGAGTAAGCCCAAGGTGTTGGTGATGGAGAGAAGCCTGCCATGCTGCAGTCCATGGAGTTGCAAAGAGTTGGATATAACTAAGAGAGTGAACTGAACTGAATTGAGCTACCTATGTTTAACGGTGTAAGAAATGTGAATCTTCTTTGGTTTCAGTGTTTAGAAATACAGAAGTACAAAAAAAAAAAAAAAAAAAAGGATTAGTGACTAGTCTAAGAGAAAAAGATTTCCATTGTCTCATTTCCAGTGGTCTTAAGATATGAATATATCTGAGTAGTAGAAAGAGTAAATACACAAAGATATCACATTGATATTTATGAAATAAATATCTAGAATGTTGAAGACATAACTTCTGTTACTGGGTGTTCACAATATAACCTACATTTATATTAGATACCTGGAATGCATTCTGTATACCTATATTGTGCGTATCATAGAAGGCTGGCATCATATGACAGAGGAGAGAAAGCTAGGGTTTGTATTTCAGTTGTTAAAGACTGGAATTTTCAAAATGCTCATACTGGAAGTAAATATTTAAACAAGTTAAATTACAGAATCCAGAGATGAGGTCAATTGGAATCACTTGAAATTTTGGTATAGAGGCAAAATGTGTTAGTATAAGCCTGAATTCTACATCCTAGCATGTGATTTACCTGCTTTGTCCAAAATACGTGATGCAAACTTCCAGTACAGTATTGTTCACTACTTTTGGAAAAATGTACTGGATACATGTCATGAAAAAAACTATGGTAAGTTTCTACTGAAGATCTTCTTAGATTTATGTGAATCTAGGTCCACACTACAGTTTAAGAATGAATTTGGCAATAAGGAGTTCATGATCTGAGCCACAGTCAGCACCTGGTCTTGTTTTTGCTGACTGTATAGAGCTTCTCCATCATTGGCTGTAAAGAATATAATCAATCTGATTTTGGTGCTGACCATCTGGTGATGTCCATGTGTAGAGTCTTCTCTTGTGTTATTGGAAGAAGGTTTTTTATATGACCAGTGCATTCTCTTGGCAAAACTCTCTTAACCTTTGCCGTGCTTCATTCCGTAATCCAAGGCCAATTTGCCTGTTACTCCAAGTGTTTCTTGACTTCCTACTTTTGCATTGCAGTCCCCTATAATGAAAGGGACATCTTTTTTGGATGTTAGTTCTAAAAGGTCTTGTAGGTCTTCATAGAACCAATCAATTTCAGCTTCTTCAGCATTACTGGTTGGTGCATAGACTTGGATTACTATGATATTGAATGGTTTGCCTTGAAAATGAAGAGAGATCATTCTGTCGTTTTTGAGATTGCATCCAAGTACTGCATTTCAGACTCTTTTGTTAACTATGATGATTACTCCATTTCTTCTAAGGGATTCCTGCCCACAGTAGTAGATATAATTGTCATCTGAGTTAAATTCACTGATTCCAGTCCATATTAGTTCACTGATTCCTAGCATGTCGACATTCACTCTTGCCATCTCCTGTTTGACCACTTCCAATTTGCCTTGATTCATGGACCTAACATTCCAGGTTCCTATGCAATATTGCTCTTTACAGCACCAGAACTTGTTTCTATCACCAGTCCCATCCACAACTGGGTGTTGTTTTTGTTTTGGCTCCATCCCTTCATTCTTTCTGGAGTAATTTTTCCACTGAGCCGATTAGCATATTGGGCACCTAGTGACCTCGGGAGTTCCTCTTTCAGCATCCTCTCAATTTGCCTTCTCATACTGTTCATGGGGTTCTCAAGGCAAGAATACTGAAGTGGTTTGCCATTCCCTTCTCCAGTGGACCACATTCTGTCAGACCTCTCCACCATGATCCGACCGCCTTGGGTGGCCCTACACGGCATGGCTTAGATTCACTGAGTTAGACATGACTGTGGTCCTGTGATAAGATTGGCTACTTTTCTGTGATTATGGTTTTAGTGTGTCTGCCCTCTGATACCCTCTGGCAACACGATACCTTCGTCTTACTTGGGTTTCTCTTAATTTAGACGTGGGGTATCTCTTCACGGCTGCTCCAGCAAAGCACAGCTGCTGACCCTTACCTTGGATGAAAATTCAGACTTAAACTGAAGAAAGTAGGGATAACCACTATACCATTCAGGCATGACCTAAATCAAATCCCTTATGACTATACAGTGGAAGTGAGAAATAGATTGAAGGGACTAGATCTGATAGACAGAGAGCCTGATGAACTGTGGACGGAGGTTCGTGACATTGTACAGGCGACAAGGATCAAGACTATCCCCATGGAAAAGAAATGCAAAAAGGCAAAATGGTTGTCTGAGGAGGCCTTACAAATAGCTGTGAAACGAAGAGAAGGGAAAAGCAAAGGAGAAAAGGAAAGATATTCCTATTTGAAAGCAGAGTTCCAAAGAATAGCCAGGAGAGATAAGAAAGCCTTCCTCAGCGATCAATGCAAAGACATAGAAGAAAACAATAGAATGGGAAAGACTAGAGATCTCTTCAAGAAAATTAGAGATACTAAAGGAATATTTCATGCAAAAATGGGCTCAATAAAGGACAGAAATGGTATGGACCTAACAGAAGCAGAAGATATTAAGAAGAGGTAGAAAGAATATAAAGAAGAACTGTACAAAAAAATCTCCATGATCCATGCACAATGGTGTGATCAATCACCTAGAGCCAAACATCCTGGAATGTGAAGTCAAATGGGCCTTAGAAAGCATCACTATGAACAAAGCTAGTGGATGTGATGGAATTCCAGTTGAGCTATTTCAAATCCTGAGAGATGATGCTGTGGAAGTGCTGCACACAATATACCAACAAATTTGGAAAACTCAGCAGTGGCCACAGGACTGGAAAAGTTCAGTTTTCATCCCAATCCCTAAGAAAGGCAATGCCAAAGAATGATCAAACTACCGCACAATTGCAGTCATCTCACACGCTAGTAAAGTAATGCTCAAAATTCTCCAAGTCAGGTTTCAGCAATACGTGAACTGAGAACTTCCAGATGTTCAAGCTGAGTTTAGAAAAGGCAGAGGAACCAGCGATCAAATTGCCAATATCTGCTGGATCATCGAAAAAAACAAGAGAGTTCCAGAGGAAAAACAAACAAACAAACAAACATCTATTTCTGCTTTATTGACCACACCAAAGCCTTCGACTGTGTGGATCACAATAAACTGTGGAAAATTCTGAAAGAGATGGGAATACCAGACCACCTGACCTCCCTCTTGAGAAACCTGTATTCAGGTCAGGAAGCAACAGTTAGAACTAGACATGGAACAACAGACTGGTTCCAAATAGGAAAAGGAGTACCTCAAGTACCTGTATATTGTCACCCTGCTTATTTAAGTTATATGCAGGGTACAGAATGAGAAACCCTGGGCTGGAAGAAGCAGAAGCTGGAATCAAGATTGCCGGGAGAAATATCAATAAGCTCAGATATGCAGATGACACCACCCTTATGGCAGAAAGTGAAGAGGAACTAAAAAGCCTCTTGATAAAAGTGAAAGAGAAGAGTGAAAAAGTTGGCTTAAAGCTTAGCATTCAGAAAACTAAGATCATGGCATCTTATCCCATCATCTCATGGGAAATAGATGGAGAGACAGTGGAAAGAGTGTCAGACTTTATTTTGGGGGGCTCCAAAATCACTGCAGATTGTGACTGCAGCCATGAAATTAAAAGACACTTACTCCTTGGAAGGAAAGCTATGACCAACCTAGATAGCATATTAAAAAGCAGAGACATTACTTTGCCAATAAAGATCCATCTGGTCAAGGCTATGGTTTTCAAGTGGCCATGTATGGATGTGAGAGTTGGACTGTGAAGAAAGCTGAGCACCGAAAAATCAATGCTTTTGATTTATGGTGTTGGAAAAGACTTTTTAGAGTCCCTTGGACTTCAAGGAGGTCCACCCAGTCCATCCTAAAGGAGATCAGTCCTGGGTGTTCATTGTAAGGACTGATGCTGAAGGTGAAATTCTAATACTTTGGCCACCTCATGCAGAGAGTTGACTCGTTGGAAAAGACCCTGATGCTGGGAGGGACTGGGGACAGGAGGAGAAGGGGATGACAGAGGATGGGATGGTTGGATGGCATCACCAACTCGATGGGCATGAGTTTGAGTAAACTCTGGGAGTTTGTGATGGACAGGAAGGCCTGGTGTTCTGCCATTCATGGGATCACAAAGAGTTGGACACGACTGAGTGACTGAACTGAACTGAGGTCCACACTTAGTGACCTTTCATAGAAGGAAGTTTCTAGTAGACAGCCATCATCAAAGACTGGAAATATATCTTCTTGCTTTTTTCATTTATAATCTGAAGTATATATACTCCAGTGTTTATCATCAAATAGATCAGTCTGATGAGATACATTAATTTCATTATACTATTTAACAAGTGCAAACAGAAAAAAAAATATTGTTTAGTTACATGGCAATTTCTGTATGTAAATTTGAAGATTGCAGTAAACACTGGTTTGGTTTCAGTCAAACTCTTTCAGCCACAATACTTATTTATTGAACAATTATAGATTGAGTTCATTTTAGGTTAATCTCAAGAAAGGTCTTATATTCTTTCATAGTTTTTGACAGATAGAAATTGCAATTTCTTCTTGTACAAGCTAATAAAATATGCCAGGAACTCTGCTAAGTAATGGGGATGCTCAGTCAGAAAAGCATAACTTCCTGAAACTCATAATTTAGAGGTGCAATAAAAACATAAATCAATCTCAGTGACTACTGCAAACTGCTCTATTACTCTGAGAAGAGGAAAAACCAAAGAGGACTTGGAGATAATGAACTTTTCACTCAAATGCCAGATTTCAAAATCCATTTTCCCCAAACTTCTTCTCCATATTCTTATACAGAGAAACATGCCAATTAATGCTCCATACTTCAAGACCAGGTTGTATTGTTTTTGGGGTAGTGAAAAGAGATGTTTCTCTCATTGATATTTGCCATCTCATAAATGAAACCATCTTCCTTCTGCATTGCTTATGGCTATACATGGACTCATTCTTGGTCTTTTTTTGCCAGACCCCAAATCATTCAACCCTGTTAAATCTACCATCAAAACATTCTGGATACAATAGCTCATTCAATCCATTAGCACCAAAAGGCAACAAAACTTTTTTTTTTTTTTTAATTAATTGGAGGCTAATTAGTTTACAATATTGTAGTGGTTTTGCATATATTGGCATGAATCAGCCATGGATTTACATGTGTTCCCCATCCCGATCCCCCCTCCCACCTCCCTCCCCATCCCATCCCTCTGGGTCTTCCCAGTGCACCAGCACTGAGCACTTGTCTCATGCATCCAACCTGGGCTGGCAACAAAACTTTTTATTGGATTATTTCAATACCTTCCTAATTCATCCCTGTGTCCCCTCTTTTACAATTCTGCAATCTCGTCTTCATATAATAGCCAGTGATAATACTACATGACAGGGTAATTATACCACTTCCTTGGTCCTCAATAATCTAGTAGTTTCTTCTAAAACATAGAACAAATGCTCAAGAGTTACTAGACTTTACTTAATGCCACCCTCCCTCTCCTTTCCTGCATTTCCTTGCTGGCTTCCTTGTTTCTTCTCAAATACAGCAGTGGCTGTCCTTTTCAGGGAATGTACACATGCTAACAAAGAAATGCTCAAAATTCTCCAAATGAGGCTTCAACAGTATGTGAACCAAGAACTTCCAGATGTACAATCTGCATTTAGAAAAGGCAGAGGAACCAGAAAACAAATTGCCAACATCTGTTGGATCATAGAAAAAGCAAGAGAATTTCAGAAAAAAAAAGCTATTTCTGCTTCATTTACTATGCTAAAATCTTTGTGTGGATCACAACAAACTGTGGAAAATTCTTAAAGGATGGGAATACCAGACCACTTTCCCTGCCTCCTGAGAAATCTGTATGAAGGTCAAGAAGAAACAGTTAGAACCAGATATGGAACAACAGGCTGGTTCCAAATTGGGAAAAGAATACGTCAAGGCTGTATTTTCGTCATCCTGCTTATTTAAATTTTATACAAAGTACATCATGCAAAAAGCCAGGCTGGATCAGGCATAAGCAGGAATCAAGATTGCTGGGAGAAATATTAATAATCTCAGATATGCATATAGCACCACCTTTATGGCAAGAGTCTCTCTCCTTTTTTTTTTTTTTTAATTGAAGGATAATTGTTTTACAGAAAATTACAGAATGTTCTATCAAACATCAACAAGATTAATCCATAGGTACATCCATGTCCCCTCTCTCGCAAACCTCCCTCCCATCTGCCTCTCCATCCCACCCTTCTAGATTGTCACAGAGCTCCTGTTTGAGTTGCCTGAGTCATATAGCAAATTCCCATTGGCTATCTATTTTCCATGTTACTCTTTCCATACATCTCACCCTCTCCCTCCTGCCCTCCCTCTATGTCCATAGGTCTGTTCTCTATGTCTGTTCCTCCATTGCTGCCATGCAAATAAATTAATCAGTACCATCTTCCTAGATTCCATATACATACACCACTATACAATATTCATATTTCTCTTTCTGACTTACTTCACTCTGTAAAATGGACTCTAGTTTCATCCATCTCATTAGAACTGACTCAAATGTGTTCCTTTTTATAGCTAAGTAGTATTCTTTGTACATACCTACCAAAGCTTCTTTATCCATTCAATTGTTGATGGACATCTAGGTTGTTTCCATGTTCTAGCTATTATAAATAATGCTGCAATGAATATTGGAGTACATGTGTCTTTTTCAATTTTGGTTTCCTCAGTGTATATGCCTAGTAGTGGGATTGCTGGGTCATATGGACATTTTATTCTTAGTTTCTTTAAAGCATCTCCATACCGTCATATGTAGTGGCTGTATCAATTTACATTCCCACAAGTAATGCAAGAGGGTTTCCTTTTCTCCACACCCTCTTCAGCATTTATTATTTCTATACTTTTTGATGATGGCCATTCTGACTGGTGTGAGGTGATATCTCATTGTAGTTTTGATTTGTTTTTCTCTAATAATGAGCAAGGTTGAATATTTTTTCATGTGCTTGTTAGCTAACTGTATGTCTTCTTTGAAGAAATGTCTGTTTAGGATTTTTTCCCAGTTTTTGATTGAGCTGTTTGTTTTTCTGGTATTGAGTTGTATGTGTTGTTTGTAGGTAGATAGATAAGTAAGCTCAGTCACTCAGTTATGTCTGACTCTTTGTGAACACATGGACTGTAGCCCACCATGCTCCTCTGTCCATGGGATTTCCCAGGCAAGAATACCAGAATGGGTTGCCATTTCCTTCTCCAGAGGATCTTCCTGATCCAGAGATTGAACCTGGGTCTCCTGCAGATTGAGTTGTATGTGTTGCTTGTATATTTTGGAAATCAATCCTTTATCAGTTGCCTTATTTGTAGTTTCCTTTGATGTGCAAAAGCTTTAAAGCTTAATTAGCCCCCACTTGCTCATTTTTATTTCCATTACTGTAGGAGGTGGGTCACAGAAGATTTTGCTTTGATTTATATTATTAACTGTTCTATGAGTTCCTCAAGAGTTTTACAGTTTCTTGTCTTACATTTAGGTCTTCAATCCATTTGGAGTTTATCTTTGCCTATAGTGTTAGAACATGTTCTAATTTCATTCTTTTCATGTGGCTGTTCAGGTATCCCAGCACCACTTATTGAAGCAGCTATGTTTTCCCATTGTATATTAAAGAGCCTCTTGGTGAACGTGGAAGAGGAGAGTGAAAACAGCAACTTAAAACTCAACATTCAATAAACGAGGATCATGGCATCTGGTCCCATCACTTCATGATATATGGATGAGAAAACATTGTAAACAGTGACAGACTATTTTCTAGGGCTCAAAAATCACTGCAGATGGTGACTGAAGCCATGAAATTAAAAGATGTTTGTTTCTTGGAAGAAAAGCTATGAGCAACCTAGACAGCATATTAAAAAGCAGAGACATTACTTTGCCAACAGGTCCATCTAATCAAAGCTATGGTTTTTCCAGTAGTCATGTACGGTTGTAAGTGTTTGACCATAAGGAAAGTTGAGCATTAAAAAAAAATAAATAAATAAAATAAATTTTTAAAAAATGATTATTTTGAACAGTAGTGTTGGAGAACTCTTGAGAGTCCCTTGGACTGCAAGGAGATCAAACCAGTTAATCCTAAAGAAGTCAATCCAGAATATACATTGGAAGGACTGATGCTGAAGCTGAAGTGTCGATAACTTGGTCACCTGATGTGAAGAGCTGACTCATTAGAAAAGACCCTGATGCTGGGAAAGACTGAAGGCAGGAGGAGAGGGGACAACAAAGGATGTGATGGTTGGATGGCATCACCGATTCAATGGACATGAGTTTGAGGAAGTTCTGGGAGATGTTGAAGGACAGGGAGGCCTGGAGTGCTGCAGTCCATTAGGTCACAAAGGGTCGGACATGACTGAGCAACTGAAAAACAACAACATATATTTTTCCTTCCGCTTGGGTTATTCTTCTAGAAATATTTGCATATAGTCCCTCACTTCATTTAAGAAGTCCCTTACTTTATTTTTGTTCAGATGACACATCTCCTCAAAGAGTCTTCTGAGATCCTTCTTAAATAGAAATTTCTGGTTCTATGACTGCATTAGGACTGGCAGATAAAAGATGTCTAGTTTAATTTGAAATACAATAAATAACACATTTTTGTGAAAGCATGCCTAGATTTTTTCTTAATGGATTTGCATGGCATGGGTTCTGTTTATAGTTAAAAAAAATAATAATAATAATAATTTCTTCTGAAATTCAAATAAATGAGTGTCCTGTATCATTATTGACTAAATCTATCATTTCTATCAAACTATTTTTCCTCATAAAATTTCACTCTACAGGACATTGTGTTATACACTTGTTTGTTTGCTTCATATCTGCTTCTGTCACTAGACTATAGGAGCCATGAGAGGATGCAATGAGTTTTCTGTGTTCAAAACTAAATGATTAGAGCCTAGAGCAGGAGCTTTGCATAGGAGATGTTCAGTGAATGTTTGTTTGTTAATAGAGAAATAATTATGTTCTATTTGTTTAAATATTATATGAGGAGGGCATGACTACCCACTTGGGTGTTCTTGCCTGGAGACTCCCCATGGGCAGAGGAGCCTGATGGGCTATAGTCCATGGGTTCCCAAAGAGTCAGACACAAATGAATGACTAAGAACAGCACAGGGCAGCACATACATATATAGAACTAAATACATGTGAATGTTCCTTATTCTCAATAAAAGAACATCTAGAAGATCAAAACAGAAAGTACAGACTGTGGGTGCACAGTCATATCCAACTCTTTGTGACCCCTTGAACTGTAGCCCAAGTGGCTCCTCTGTCCATGGAATTTTTCAAGTAAGAATATGGGAGCAGTTCGTCATTTCTTACTCCAGGTGATCTTTCCAAACCAGGGATTGAAATAGAACCCAAGTCTCTTGTGACTCCTACATTGGCAGGTAGATTATTTACCACTGCACCACCTGGGAAGGGAGTTTCACAAGTAATTTACAGAGCCTCTGGTAATTGAAACATGAGAATATTTAATTAGAAAACACATTAAATATCAAGCCGGTTAGGGCAAGTTAGAAAACACTTTTAAGTTTTGTTCTACATAAAATGATCTGCTCTAGCAGATGAATATATTGAAGCAGTGTCAGCCATGGCTGAAGATGATTAAGAAAGCTAATGCTAAGAAATCTGGTTTCATTAAGAAGTAACCCTTTCATAGCAATACAAGCTTATCTCAAGAAACAAGAGAAAAATTAAATAAACAACCTAACTTTACACCTAAAGCAACTAGAAAAAGAAGAAATGAAGAACCCCAGGGCTAGTAGAGGGAAAGGAATCATAAAAATTAGGGCAGAGATAAATGAAGAAGAAACAAAGGAGACTATAGCAAAAATGAAAAAAACTGAAAGCTGGTTCTTTGAGAAGATAAATAAAATAGACAAACCATTAGCCAGACTCATCAAGAAAAAAAGGGAGAAGAATCAAATCAACAAAATTAGAAATGAAAATGGAGAAATCACAACAGACAACACAGAAACACAAATAATCATAAGAGACTACTATCACTTCTATATGACAATAAAATGGACAACTTGGAAGAAATGGACGAATTCTTAGAAAACTATAACCTTCAAAACTAAACCAGGAAGAAATATAAAATCTTAACTGATCCATCACAAGCATGGAAATGGAAACTGTAATAAAAAAAATCTTCCAAGAAACAAAAGCCCAGTACCAGATGGCTTCACAGCCAAATTATATCAAAAATTTAGAGAAGAGCTACCACCTATCCCCCTCAATTTCTTCCAGAAAATTGCAGAGGAAGGTAAACTGCCAAACTCATTCTATAAGGCCACCATCATCCTTATACCAAAACCAGATAAAGACACCACCAAAAAAAAAAAAAAAAAAAAAAAGGAAAGAAAGAAAGAAAGAAAAGAAAATCACTGATGGACATAGATGTAAAAATCCTAAACAAAATCCTAGCAAACAGAATCCAACAACATAGTAAAAAGATCATACATCATGACCAAGTGGACTTTATCCCAGGGATAGAAGGATTCTTCAATACTTTCAAATCAATCAATGTTATACACTACATTAACAAATTGAAAGATAAAAACCATATTATTTTCTCAATAGATGCAGAGAAAACTTTTGACAAAATTCAATATCCATTTATGATAAAAACCCTCAAGAAAGCAGGCATAGAAGTAACATAGCTCAACATAATAAAAGTCATGTATGATAAAACCACTACAAACATTATCCTCAATGGTGAAAAATTGGAAGCATTTCCCCTAAAATCAGGAACAAGATAAGGGTGCCCACTGTTACCACTACTATTGAACATAGTTTTGGAAGTTTTAGCCACAGCAATCAGAGAAAAAAATAAATAAATAAAAGGAATCCAGATTGGAAAAGAAGAAGTAAAGCTCTCGCTGTTTGCAGAAGACACGATCCTCTACACAGAAAACCCTAAAGACTCTACCAGAATATTATGAAAGCTAATCAATGAATATAGTGAAGGTGCAGGATATAAAATTAACACACAGAAATCCCTTGCATTCCTATACACTAACAATGAGAAAACATAAATAAAATTTAAGGAAATAATTCCATTCACCTTTGCAGTGAAAAGAATAAAATATTCAGGAATGAATCTACCTAAAGAAATAAAAGTCCTATATATAGAAAACTATAAAACACTTATGAAAAAAATTAAAGATCATACAAATAGATGGAGAAATATACCATGTTCATGGATCCAAAGAATCAATATAGTAGAAAGTGAGTATACTACCCAAAGCAATCTATAGATTCAATGCAATACCTATCAAGCTAACAAAGGTATTTTTCAGAGAATTAGAACAAATAATTTCACAATTTGTATGGAAATTAAAAAACAAAACAAAACAAAAACAAACAAACAAAAAACCTCAAATAGCCAAAGCAATCTTGAGAAAGAAGAATGGAATTGGAGAAATCAACCTACCTGACTTCAGACTATACTGCAAGGCTACAGTCATTAAGACAGTATGGTACTGGCATAAAAACAGAAATATAGATCAATGTATCAAAATAGAAAGCCCAGAGATAAATCCATTCACTTATGGACACCTTATCTTTGACAAAGGAGGCAAAAATATATAATGGAGAAAAGACAATCTCTTTAACAAGTGGTGCTGGGGAAAATGGTCAACCACTTGAAAAAGAATGAAACTAGAACACTTTCTAACACCATACACAGAAATAAACTCAAAATGGATTAAAAATATAAATGTAAGACCAGAAACTATAAAACTCCTAGAGGAAATGTAGGCAAAACACTCTCTGACATAAATCACAGCAGGATCCTCTATGACCCACCTCCCAGAGTAAAGGAAATAAAAGCAAAAATAAACAAATGGGACCTAATTAAAAGCTTTGGCATAATGAAGTAAACTATAAAGAAAGTGAAAAGACAGCCTTCAGAATGGGAGAAAATAATAGCAAATGAAGCAAATGAAAAAGAATTAATCTCAAAAATATACAAGCAGTTCATGCAGCTCAATTCCAGAAAAAAAAAAAATAAATAAAGACCCACTCAAAAAATGGGCCAAAGTACTAAACAGACATTTCTCCAAAGAAGACATACAGATGGTTAACAAACACATGAAAAGATGCTCAACGTCACTCATTATCAGAGAAATGCAAATTAATGTAAATTAAAACCACAATGAGGTACCATCTAACGCTGGTCAGAATGGCTGCTATTAAAAAAGTCTACAAACAATAAATGCTGGAGAGGATGTGGAGAAAAGGGAACCCTCTTACACTGTTGGGGGGAATGCAAACTAGTACAGTCACTATGGAGAACAGTGTGGAGATTCCTTAAAAACCTGGAAATAGAACTGCCATACGACCCAGCAATCCCACTCCTGGGCATTCACATCAAGGAAACAAGAATTGAAAGAGACAAGTGTACCCCAATGTTCATCACAGCACTGTTTACAATAGCCAGGATGTGGAAGCAACCAAGATGTCCATCGGCAGTCAAATGGTAAGAAAGCTGTGGTACTTACACACAATGAAATATTACTCGCCTATTAAAAAGAATGCATTTGAATCAGTTCTAATGAGGTGGGTGAAACTGGAGCCTATTATACAGAGTAATGTAAGTCAGAAAGAAAAACACCAATACATTAACACCAATATATTAACACATATATATGGGGTTTAGAAAGATGGTAATGATGACCCTATGTGCGAGACATCAAAAGAGACACAGATGTAAAGAACAGACTTCTGTACTCTGTGGGAGAAGGCGAGGGTAGGATTATTTGAGAGAATAGCATTGAAACATGTATATTACCATATGTGAAATAGATCGCCAGTCCAGGCTGGATGCATGAGACAGGGCACTCAGGGCTGGTGCACTGGAATGACCCTGAGGAATGGGATGGGGAGGAAAGTGGGAAGGGGAGTTCAGGATGGTGGACACAAGTACACCCATGGCTGATTCATGTGCATATATGGCAAAAACCACTACAATATTATAAAGTAATTAGTCTCCAATTAAAGTAAATAAATTAATTTTCTAAATTTTATTTATTTATTTTTAAATAACCTTTTCTACAATTTTACAAAACATTTACCATTTTGATTGTTTTTTTCCAAAGTTCCCTCCATATTTCTATGAGGACATAATCCCAACAGTCTAGTTTTTGTAATCATTATATTTTCAAAGGACAAGCCCTTGCTTGGGTAACTCTCTTTGTAAAGATAATTTGCATATGGGGCTAACGCAAGTTGTGCTTCCAGGTGGCACTAATGATGAAGAACCTGCCTGCCAGGGCAGGAGAGGTAAGAGATGCAGGTTTGACCACTGGGTCAGGAAGATTCCCTGGAGGAGAGCTTGGTAACCCACTCCAGTATTCTTGTCTGGAGAATCCTATGGACAGAGGAGCCTAGAGGGTTACAGTCCATTGGGTTGCAAAGAGTTGAATACAATTGCATACATGTTAATACAGGCTAATTCAGGGCCTCACATGTGTTGGCCACATTCAAGTAAAGTGACCAGTGGAAATGAAATAGTGCTGGGACCTGAAGGATGGGAGAAGGTAGAAAACACAAGAAGCACTTTGAGTTGAATCTATAATTATTTTAATAATTGAAACTACAAACCTAAATTATAACTTTACACCAATGCCATTAGTAAACCAGGTGCAAAGAGCTCTCCAAGAGTTGATTAACAATCCCTCAGGTTTTCATAGCATTTTACTACAAAAATAAAGATCTAAGGAATTAATTTTGAAACGGACATCAAATAATGTTTGAATTTCAAGGTGATTTAAAAACAATCCTCACGATAATAATCATATTGTTTGAGTTTTTCCCCCTCTTTCTTTCATTAACATGCCTGATATAACTTCATGTACAGATATTCTAACACGCTTTGTGGGCAGGAATTTTGCAAGTACAACTTTACAGACATTGAAAATAAATAAATTAGGGAACAAGGACAAAGCTTTAAAGGGCATCCTCAGTCAATGTCATTTCTTTTAAAGAGGGTTCCAAATTGCAACAACAGACATTTGAACATATTTTTTCTTAAAGGTTTGTGGATTCTAAGACATTTTTCTGAAGACTCAAAGCTTCAAGTAATTGCTAATTATAAAATAAAAGCATTAGCACTACACTTACTAAATGGTAGACTCTTTGGATTTATTCTCTTAGAATGCTTAATATTTAATTTATAAACCTTTGTAAAAGTTGAAATAACAAATACGTTGAAGTGCTTACTTGTTCTTCCAGTCATGGTATGGAATAGGTTATTGCGCAGGTCACTACTCTCATTCGCTTCCTGATGTTTCAGTAAATAAAAAAATTCAAATCATTGATTTTCATTCTAATTCCTGGCGTTTTTGCAGACACTATTTACAAGTTATTTGATGATACAGTAAATTATTTTAAACATATTTTTGTTATATTCATCAAAGTAATTTTTTTCAATGAACAAAGCTTGATTTTCACAAGTTAAATGGAAAAAAAAAATGAACTCAGAGATTAAAATTGAAAATACATTAGAGAAATGATATAAAGTATAAGTAGTATAAGAAAGATAGGGATGATTGATACAAGGAAAAAACAGATAAAATAGATACTTAAATTATTCACACAAATTTTATTATCATGAAACATGGTTTTGTAAATCTTTCATTAGAAAACAGTGAAATTCAGTTAAAATCAACACCAAGTTAATACAAAGTTTAGTTACTTGAAATATTATTATTATTATAACTGTGTACGTAAATGAACACTTGCTTACTAAAACACTAACCTCATAAATCTAGGACAGTGGAATACTTTTAACATTGATGATTGACACATTCTATATTCAGCTTACATTGTGAATTGATATTGCAGTTTTCATCATTAGTTTTCAGTGTTAGCAGAATTAGTGTAAAAAACAGACTACAAAATATTGTATTTCCTCATTAAGTATATTGGAAGTATAAAACATTGTGTTTTGCTACCAGTTTTTTAAGAATTTTTTTTTAAAATTTGGCCCCATTGCCTGTTGATTTACAATTAACATAGCAACAGAAAAACATATTTAAATGATTTGCATTTTAGTCAATCTACAGTAGTTTTATTCATAAAGTCATTTACAGAACCAGAAGTCACTAACAATGTTATAAAGCTTCATAACAGACATTGTTTCATGTATATTATTCTCCAATACCATATCTTAAAGATTAATAGTCCACTTTATTCTACAGTATTTAAGTAGCCGTGAAATTTAGGAGCTATGCACTTAGGATGCACTTGGATGTACTTAGGAGCGATGTACTTAGGAGAAGCACTATTGCTGCTGGATGCCGATGGCTACGGACCAGTATTTAGATGCTGATTTCATTAAAACATTAAATGACCAGAGATGTGTGAGTTTTATCTGAATTTTCCTTTTCTTTCATACTAGTCTATCTATTCATAAACTAAGAGTTTAATTTGTTGAGACTTTGTACTGTTTTTAAATATCAGATACAGCTTATGGTTACACTCAGTTCTCATTGCTGAGAATTTTGTCTTTTTTTATTTTTTTTTTCTTTTTTGCCTGTTTTTCATATGAACATGAGAGAGTATCTGTTTAGAAAAGATATTTCAACATTTTGCTGGGAATATACTATATTTGTAAATTAACTTACGGAAAAGTAACATTGTTAAGCTATTGACTCTCTGATAGAAGAATGGTTTGGATTTTCATTTGTGTGCTTCTATTACTGTGTCCTTCAGGAAATTTCTAGTTGGCGTCAGTTGATAACTTCTCCATTTTTTCCATTTATCTTTCATTATGTCTGTTTCTATTGTAGACTTTTTTATACCTATATATTTCAGAGACTCTATTAGTCTATTTTATTATCTAAACCTTACAGTATGTTTAACCTTCAAATCTTACTCATAGAAATAATTCCTATTATATCTTTAATGGTAAGCTGAATCTGATTTACAAGTGTGTTATTCCTGAAAATCCTATATAATTTTGTTTGAGTGCTTTTTCCTCTATGGTGAGCTTTCTTTCTTTTCTGCATAGAATTATCACTTCTATAGGGATAATTTTAAATTATAATTTCTATGTCATGGGAGTATGGTAAATCTATATGAGTTATTTCTTTACTTACAAATTGTCAGATGATTTGTTTTTTTTCATTCAGATCTCAGGGAGAGATATAAAAATTTCCTCCTCTTCTACTATATATATGAGAATAATTGTTTCTCTGACCTTAATAAGGTTGCAACATTTCAAGGCATTTAGTTATTGCAAAGGTCAAATTTTCATTGTTAAACTGATATATAAATTCTTGTCCTTGTTTGTACATCAAAACATAGAATATTTGATATTAATTAGTAAAGCCAGTGGATAATAGATATTATACAATTATATATGTAATGATATAACCATTTATATAATTAATTCAATTACTTCATTAATTAGAAATAATTCACATTGATACACCATTACCAACCTCTCATCAGCTCACATATTCACAGTTACAGCTACAATTTTCATCCTTTTTTTTTTTAATCTATTATCTATTAGGCAAACTCTAAGTCTTGGAAATATTTTCAGGAGTCCATAGATGTTTCTACACAAGGAAGTATTCTCAACTACCATATGCTTTCTTTCCTTCCAATTTTGCTCTCATTACTTTAGTGTATATCTGCCTTCAGTACCTTTTCCAGCCAGTGAAGGCACAGGAGATACTTGCCGCAACAAGCCCGTACAACAAACCCATATGTGGCGACTGGTGACCATGACTGGCAACCCCAGGCCTGGTCTCTAACTGACACGAGCAGAATGGAGTCACTATTGTTGCTGGATGCAGATGGCTACGGGCCATTTAAGGCAAAACTTCATCATGTTGCCCTTGTGTACATGTGTTCACATATGTGTGACTCTTCTTTTTGCAAAATAAGTATTCCTTTGTATCTGTCTCCCACAATGAGGTTGAAAACTCAAACATCCCAGTGCTACACAATTATTCTAGTCTCACAGACATGTTTAGTGTTATACTGTAGCTCCCCTACTGCCATTAAACTTGGGTTTAGAAGAGTCCATACAAGGGCTATGCTCCTCTCCAGTTATCAGATTTTACCTGTAGTTTTTCATGTCTGTAACAATTTAGACATTATTATACTGAATTGGACATTTTCTGTATAGTGGAAAGTGTTTCTTTGCTCTGGGTGTGTTGGTTTGGGCAGTTCACTGGACCATGCCTGACTCTCAGAACTGAGCCTCTCTTAAGCTAGATCTGGTATACACACAGTTTCAGAGCACATGCATTCATTTTGTAGTAAAATATTAACCTAGATATTTATATTTTTCATTTAAATTAAAATATATTTATTTTTTCTGCTGGTTATGCTTTATCATAAATTGGAGTTTAGTTATTTAGTGGAAGAAAAGTATATTATATTTAAAAAAAGATGATTTCAATAGAAGTTAATTCTCAGGATATGCAGAAAGAATTTTATTTTTTCCTATTCATATCACATCATAAAAATGAAATATCTTTGAATTATATATTTCCTCAAATTCATTTGGCATAAATTTATTAAAAATTATAAAAAATGCCTATGTGATACATTGTTTCCTATTGTATTAGCATCAATCAATTGTCAAATCTCTAGTGCAATATTACATTAACATAAATCAATTGTTAAATTTCTTGTAATCTGTTTAAACACATAGTATGAAAAGAACATTTTAATGATTTGCATGTTATATTTATAATAGCCAACATGTAGACACAGCCTAAATGTGCATTGATAGATGAATGGATAAAGAAAATGTAGTACATATATACAATGGAATATTTTTCAGTCACAAAAAAGAATGAGATAATGATATTTACAGGAGCATAGATTGACCTAGAGATTATCATACAAAGTGAAGCAAGTCAGAAAGAGAAAGACAAAAGCCATATGATATGGACTCAGTTCAGTTCAGTTGCTCAGTCATTTCTGACTATTTGCGGCCCCATGAACCACAGCACGCCAGGCCTCCCTGTCCATCACCAACTCCCAGAGTCCACCCAACCCATGTCCATTGAGTCGGTGATGCCATCCAACCATCTCATCCTCTGTCGTCCCTTTCTCCGCCTGCCCTCAATCTTTCCCAGCATCAGGATCTTTTCCAATGAGTCAGCTCTTTGCCTCAGGTGGCCAAAGTATTGGAGTTTCAGCTTCATAATCAGCCCTACCAAGGAACACCCAGGACTGATCTCCTTTAGGTTGGACTGGTTAGATCTCCTTTCAGCCCAAGGGACTCTCAAGAGTCTTCTCCAACACCACAGTTCAAAGGCATCAATTCTTCGGCATTCAGCTTTCTTTATAGTCCAATTCTCACATCCATACATGACTACTGGAAAAACCATAGCCTTACTAGAGTGACCTTTGTTGAAAAAGTAATATCTCTGCTTTTTAATATGCTCTCTAGGTTGGTCATAACTTTCATTCCAAAGAGGAAGCGTCTTTTAATTTCATGCCTGCAATCAGCAACTGCAGTGATTTTGGAGCCCAGAAAAAAATAAAATCAGCCACTGTTTTCACTGTTTTCCCATCTATCTGCCATGAAGTGATGGGGCTGGATGCCATGATCTTAGTTTTCTGAATGTTGAGCTTTAAGCCAACTTTTTCTACTCTCCTCTTTCACCTTCATTAAGTGGCTCTTCAGTTCCTCTTCACTTTTTGCCATAAGGGTGGTGTCATCTGCATATCTGAGGTGATTGATATTTCTCCTGGCAATCTTGATTCCAGCGTGTGCTTCTTCTAGCCCAGCGTTTCTCATGATGTACTCTGCATATAAATTAAATTAGAAAGAAAGAAAGTGAAGTTAGTCATGTCTGACTCTTTGCGACCCCATGTACTATACCCTACCAGGTATCTCAGTCCATGGAATTTTCCAAGCAAGAATACTGAAGTGGGTCGCCATTTACTTCTCCAATGGATCTTCCCAACCCAGGGATCTTCCCAACCCAGGGATCGCAAATGTTGGCAATTTGATCTCTGGTTCCTCTGCCTTTTCTAAAACCAGCTTGAACATCTGGAGGCTCATGGTTCACGTATTGCTGAAGTGCGTCAGCTGTGACAGATGGCACAGAAGCACGGTTGAGAAGACCTATCCCACGTCCAAGGTAAGGGGAAGCGGCTGCGCTTTGCTGGAGCAGCCATGAAGAGATACCTCACGTCCAAGGTAAGAGAAACCCAAGTAAGACGGTAGGCACTGAGAGAGGGCATCAGAGGGCAGACAGACAGAAACCACAGTCACAGAAAACTAGCCAATCTGATCACACAGACCACAGCTTGTCTAATTCAATGAAACTAAGCCATGCTGTGTGGGGCTACCCAAGACAGACGGGTCATGGTGACGAGGTCTGACAGAATGTGGTCCACTGGAGAAGGGAATGTCAAACCACTTCAGTATTCTTGACTTGAGAACTTCATGAACAGCATGAAAAGGTAAAAAATAGAACACTGACAGATGAACTCCCCCGGTTGGTAAGTGCCTAATATGCTACTGGTGATCAGTGGAGACATAACTCCAGAAAGAATGAAGGGATGGAACCAAAGCAAAAACCACACCCACTTGTGGATTGGACTGATGATAGAAGCAAGGTTAGATGCTATAAAGAGCAATATTGCATAGGAACCTGGAATGTTAGGTCCATGAATCAAGGCAAATTGGAAGTGGTCAAACGGGAGATGGCAAGAGTGAACATCGACATTCTAGGAATCAGCAGACTAAGATGGACTGGAATGGGTGAATTTAACTTAGATGATACGTATAGGTGGAATCTAAAATATGGCACAAGTAAGCATATCTATGAAACAGAAACAGACGGATGTAGAGAACAGACCTGTGGTTGCTGAAGTGGAAGGTGGTGGGGTTAAGCATTATTGGGAGTTTGGGATTAGCACATGCAGACTAGTATTTATAGGGTCAATAAACAAGGTCCTATAAACAAGAAACTATATTTAAGATCCTGAGATAAACTATAATGAAAAAGAATATAAAGAATATATGTGTAAAACTGAGTCACTTCATTGTACAGTTAAATTAATACAGCATTGTAAATTAAGTACATTTCAATGTTTTTTAAAGAAGCAAATAATAATGTACATGTTAGAAATATAAATTAATTAAATGTAAAATTGTATCAATGTCTAACTGGTTATGTATTTCCTACTGTATATGACATATATTTTTATATAAGATTTGATCTAAAAATAGAATTTAACTGATTTTGATCATATATATTAAAATAGTTCAAGTAAGAATGTATTAAGAATACAATCAATTGTTTTTATAAAATACAAAATAACTGATTACACAAAACATAACTGTTCAAACTATAATAACTTATACAACACTTCTATAATTTAATATTAAGTTCAAATAATTCAGAAAAATTAACACAATTTCAACTTTATGATCCAAAATTTTTAATATTCCCATTACTATGTTTGCTAAGGGAAAATTAAAATGGAAGTATTAAATTGCTGAATATTAAAGCAAAATATAAATGGGGAATAAGAATTAATTAATAATATTGGTTATTCTGAATAAGTACATATTATAGTGGAAAAGACAGAAATGGAATCTAAATAATTTTAGTTTACAAATAGTTTATACCAACTTGCATTATTTTCTTGTGTCATTGATTTTCTTTAGCATCACAGTTCAAAAGCATCAGTTCTTTGGCATTCAGCCTTCTCTCACATGTGTTTCAACTCCCACATCCACAGGTAACTATTAGAAAAACCATAGCTTTGAATATATGGACCTTTGTTGGCAATGTGATGTCTCTGTTTTTTACTGTGCTGTCTAGGGTCCTCAGAGCTTTTCTTCCAAGGAGCAATCTTCTTTTAATTTCATGGTTGCAGTCACCGTCCACAGTGATTTTGAAGCTCAAGGAAATAAAGTCTGTCACTGTTTCATTGTTTCCCCATCTATTTACCATGAAGTGATGAGTCTGGTTGCCATGATTTTAGTTTTTTGAATTTTAAGCCATGTTTTTCATTCTTCTCATTCACCTTCACCAAGAGGCTCTTTAGTTCCCAGTTTGTGCTTCATTCAGCCGTATATTTTGTGTGATGCGCTCTGCATATAAGTTAAATAAATGGGGTGACTGTATACATCCTTGAAGAACTCTTTTCCCAATTTTGAACCAGTCCCTTTTACCATGTCCAGTTCAAATTGTTACTTCTTGACCAACATGCAGGTTTCTCAGGAAGCAGATATTCCCTCTCTTTAAGAGTTTTCCACAGTTTATTGTGATACACATAGTCAATGGCTTTAAGATAATTAATGAAGCAGAAGTTTATGTTGTTCTGGAATTCCCTTGCTTTTTCTATGATCCAGAGGATGTTGGCAATTTGATCTCTGATTCCTCTTTCTTTTATAAATCCAGCTTATAACTCTGGATGTTCTTGATTCATGTACTGCTGAAGCCTAGCTTGAAGGATTTTGAGCATTACATTGCTAGCATGTAAGATGAGTGCAATTGTGCAGCAGTTTGCACATTCTTTGGCATTGCCCTTCTTTGGGATTTCAATGAAAACTGATTTTTTTCCAGTTCTGTGACCACTGCTGAGTTTTCCAAAATTGCTGGCATATAGAGCACTGCACTTTCACAGCATCATCTTTCAAGACTTGAAAGAGCTCAGCTGGAATTCCATCAACTTCACCAGGTTTGTTCATAGTAATGCTTCCTTAAGGGCCACTTGACTGCGTACTCCAGGATGTCTTGCTATAGGTGAGTGAGCACTCCATACTGGCTGTCCAGGTCATTAAGCCTTTTTTTAAGTACAGTTTTTGTGTGTATTCCTGCCACCTCTTTTTACTATTGTCTCCTATTAAGAGTCCTTTATTTTCTGTCCCTTATTGTGCCCATCTTTGCATGAAATATTCCCTTAATATCTCTAATTTCCTTGAAGAGATCTCTAGTCCTTCCCATTCTATTGTTTTTCACTATTTCTTTGTGTTGTTCACTTAAGAAGACTTTCTTATCTCTTCTTGCTAGTCTTTGGAACTTTGAATTCAGATGGGTATATCTTTTCTTTTCTCCTTTGCTTTTTCCTCTCTTCTTTTCTCAGCTATTTGTAAGGCCTCTTCAGACAACAATTTTGCCCTGTTGCATTTCTTTTTCTTAGGGATGGTTTTGATCATCACCTCCTGTTTGATGTTAGGAACATCCATCCATAGTTCTTTTTTTTTTTTTTTTTGTTCCATCCATAGTTCTTATGGCACTCTACCAGATATAGTCCCTTGAATCTATATGTCACTTCTATATAATCATAAGTGATTTGATATAGGTCATACCTGATGGCCTAGTGTTTTCCCCTACTTTCTCCAATTTAAATCTGAATTTTGTAATAAGGAGTTCATGATCTGAGCTACAGTCAGCTCCAAGTCTTGTGTTTGCTGAATTTATAGTGTATCTCCATTTTTGGCTACAAATAATAAAATCAATCTGGAGATGTCTATGTGCAGAGTCATCTGTTGTATTGTGTTTGTGTATTGAAGTTTTTTGCTACAACTAGGATGTTCTCATGGCAAAACTCTGTTAGCCGTTGCCCTGTCTCATTTTGTACTCAAAGACCAAACTTGCCTTTTACTCTAGATATCTCTCGACTATCAGTTTTCTCATTCCAGTCCTCTATGATGAAAAGGACTTTTTTTTTTTTTTTTTTCCTTTTTTGGTGTTCATTTTAAAAGGTATTGTAGGTCTTCATGCTGCTGCTGCTGCTAAGTCACTTCAGTTGTGTTCAGTCTGTGCGACCCCATAGATGACAGCCCACCAGGTTCCCCTGTCCCTGGGATTCTCCAAGCAAGAACACTAGAGTGGGGTGTCATTTCCTTCTCCAATGCATGAAAGTGAAAAGTGAAAGTGAAGTCTCTCAGTCGTGTCCAACTCTAGCGACCCCATGGACTGCAGCCCACCAGGCTCCTCCGTCCATGGGATTTTCCAGGCAAGAGGACTGGAGTGGGGTGCCATTGCCTTCTCCAGTAGGTCTTCATAGCACTGTTCAAATTCTTCTTCTCTAGCACTAGTGTTTGGGGCATAGATTGGATTACTGTGATGCTGAACGTTTTGCCTTGGAAACTAACCAAAATTATTCTGTTGTTTTTGAGATTGTACTCAAGTACTGCATTTCAGAGCTTTTTGTTGACTCTGAGAACTACTTCACTTTGTCTAAGGGTCTAAGGGGCTCTTGCTCACAGTAAAAGATATAAAGGTCATCAAAATTAAATTCGACCATACCCTTCCATTTTAGTTCACTGATTCCTAAAATGTCAATGTTCACACTTGCCATCTACTGTTTGACCACTTCCAATTTACCTTGATTCATGGACCTACATTCCAGGTTCCTATGCAATATTGTTCTTTACAGCATCAAAATTTACTCTCACCACCATACACATCCAGTGGTGTTACTTAAACGCATGCTATTTCATTTTATAATTACAACACTAAAATACCTTTTTTTTTTTTTGCTTTTAGTTACAATTTGGGGCCATCTGTTGTTTGACAGGTGATGTTTTGCAACTATTTTTTAATATAATAATCCATCAAAACTTGGTTTATTTCATCATAAGAATTGCTTAATAACTTAACTTATTCTCAAATAACTTGAATCCTAAAAGTCAATTTATTTAATTTTTATGTAGTAGGAATGCAATAATGGCCCCTTCACACTTTTATCTCTAAGTTGAGTTGAACCATGCACTTGGGGGAAATCCACCTTTTATTGGTAAGGGCCTTAAATGATGGGCAGCCTGCATGGCCTCAATAAAATTTAAGCTTTATGAACCCTGAAAAAGTACTGGAAAGCTCCCAAACACTTCTTTTGATTACTCTTGGGAGCACTTAAGTTTACAGCAAACAAAAAATTAAAAAAAAAAAAAAAATCTAAGTTTAAAGGAAAGATGCTTACAATGAAGGCTTTGAACAAATGGTTCTAAAGAATTTTGGAGAAAGAAAAAGCATTTTTGGGAAACAAGTTTGGCTTATAGAAAGCAATAAACTGTAGCTGATATAAGAGAAAAATGGAGGAAAGATGCTAAGGACAGGTCTAAGAATGTGTATACTTTGGTAAGACAAAGAACTTGAAATACTGAGTCACAAATTCTAACTAAAATCAAGGGTTTTTTGTTTGTTTGTTTGTTTTTGTTATAATTGCATTTTTTTTTGCATTTAAGATTTCTAAACTTTAAATGGCACCTTTGTCGTTACTTTGCTGTGTTTGTTTTCACATACAAGCCAATAGTTTTTAAAAATACATGCAAATTTACTATCATTTTTTCCTATATATACATGCATATTTGTAAATTCAATTCTTAGTGCACCTTGACATCACCTTCTAACAGAGACTTTTTTCACTTGTGTGTGGAATCTAAAAAAAGAGGGAAAAAATGATACAAATGAACTTATTTACAAAATGGAAATAGACTCACTGACATAGAAAACAAACCTATGGTTACCAACGAAATGATAATTTAGGAGTTTAGGATTAAAATATACACAGAGTTAAAAAAAATGCAAGGAAAATTTCCTCCTTGATTCATTTTGGAAGTCATCAAAACTGATAGTAGATAATCCAGTGTTCTTATAGTCATTGGAATTAGGATTTTAACAGTTGAGAATGTTTAAAGGATATTGTTAATATCCAACACTGATATATTTGCAAAAAAGTAATCTCCAAAAAAGTTATCAATAAAATGAAACTTAAAACTTGACCAATTGTGTGCTATGTGTTAGTTGCTCAGTCGTATCCAACTCTTTGCAATCCCATGGACTGTAGCCTGTCAGGCTCCTCTGTCCATGGGAGTCTCTAGGAAAGAATACTGGAGTGGGTTGCCGTTCCCTTTTCCAGAGGATCTTCCTGACCCAGGGATCAAACCCAAGTCTCCCATATTGCAGGAAGTTACTTTACTTTCTGAGCCACTCAGGAAGCCAATTAATTTATGGTATTTGTTTTTAATCATCTGCCTTCCAAATTTATCAAAATTCCTAAATATAGAATATATAAAATATGAAAATGTGTATTAGTTTAGCAAATGCTTCTTTTTGAATATTTGCTTTGCTGATATATAAATAGCTTTATATATTTAATATGGCCTAACAATTAAATTAACAATTAAATGATTTCATATTAATTCTGCTTACAAGGATACACTGGGAACTCAACAGTTATTTACTAAAAAGAGTATACTTAGTAGTGAAAGATAAAGGTTAGAAGCTGGTTTATCACTCAAAGTACATTTGTCTCAATGATGAAAAAAAAAAAGACATATATTTTTCCTTTTAGTAGAGGTTATTATTCTTGTGCTGTCAGATAAAACACAGAATGATCAGTTAAAATTTAATTAATTTATTATTTTTATTTTTTCCTTAAAAAGGCCATACTTTTATTACTTTAGTTTTAAAAAAGTATTGATATATAGCTGCTTTACAATCTTATGTTAGTTTCAGGTTACTCAAAGTAATCAGTTATACATATACATATAGACACACTTTTAGATTATTTTCCCATGTAGGTCATTACAGAGTAGTGAGTAGAGTTCCTTGTGCTATACAGTAGGTTCTTATTAGCTATCTCTTATATATATATATATACATATGTGTATATATATATATATATATAAATACTCATGTGTTTATATCAATCCCAATCTCCCAATTTACCCTGTCCTTCCTCTCCCATAGCTGTTAATTTGTTTTCTACATCTGTGAGTCTGTTTCTGGTTTGTAAATAAATTCATTTGTACCATTATTTTCAATTCCACATATAAGCATCATCATATGATATTTGTCTTTCTCTGTCCGACTTAATTTCACTCAGTATGACAACCTCTAGGGCCAATCCGTGTTGCTGCGAATGACATCATTTCATTCTTTTTGTGACTTGAGTAATAGTTTGTTGTATATATTTACCACATTTCCTTTATTTATTTGTTGATGGATATTTATATTGCTTCCATGCCCTGGTTATTGTGAATAGTGCTGCAATGAGCATTAGATACATGTATCTTTTCAAACTATGACTTTCTCCAGATATATATGCAAGAGTGGGATTGATGGGTCACAGGGTAGCTCTATTTTTAATATTTTAAGGAAACTCTATACTGTTTTCCATAGTGGCTATAATAATTTACATTCCCACCAGCAGTGTAGGTTTCTCTTTTCTCAGTCTCCCTCCAGCATTTATTGTTTGTGGATTTTTGATGATAACCATTCTGGTTGGCTTGAGATGATATCTTCATTGCAGTTTTGATTTGCATTTCTTTAATAATTAGTGACATTGAGCATATTTTCAAGTGATTTTTGTCCACCATGTGTATATCTTCTTCAGAGAAATATCTATTTAGATCTTCCACCATTTTTATTTATTTATTTATTTTTAATATTGAGCTGTGAGCTTTTTTTTTATATTTTGGAGATTAATCCCTTGTCAGTTGCTTCATTTCCAAAGTTTTCATCCTTTCTGAAGGATTGTCTTTTCTTATTGTTTATGGTTTCATTTGCTGTGTAAAGCTTTTAAATTACCAGAAAACTACTAGAACTTATCAATGAATTTGGTAAAGTTGCAGGATACAAAATTAATACATAGAAATCTCTTGCATTCCTGTAAAGTAAAATAAATTAATTAGTTAAATTTTAAAAAAGAAAAAAAGAAAGAGAAATTAAGGAAACAATCCTATTTACTGTGGCATTAAAAATAATAAAATACTTAGGAATAAACATACATAAAGAGGCAAAAGTACTGTACTCAAAATACTATAAGACTGTGATGAGAGAAATCAAAGATGACACAAACAGATGAAAAGATAGACCATGTTCTTGAACTGAAAGAATCAATATGTTCAAAATAACTATACTACCCAAACAATCTACACATTCAGTGCACAATCTCTATCAAATTAACAATGGTATTTTTCACAGACTTAGAATAAAACACTTTGCAATTTGTGTGGAAACATAACAGATACCAAATAACCAAAGCAATCTTGAGATACAAAATTGAAACTAGAGGAAACAGGGTCCCCGACTTCAGACTATATTGCAAAGCTGCAATAATCAAAATAACATTTTACTGGCACAAAAACAAAAATTTAGATCAATAGAGCAGAATAGAAAGCCCAGATATAAACCCAGGCACCTATGGCCACTCAATCTATGGCAAAGGAGGCAATAATACACAATGTAGAAAAGATAGTCTCTCTCATAAGTAGTGTGCTGGGAAAACTGGGTAGCTACATGTAAAACAGTAAAATTAGAACACTCCCTAACACTATACACATAAATAAACTCAAAATGGGTTAAAGATCTAAAGGAAAGGCCAGATACCATAAAACTCTTAGAGGAAAGCATAGGCAGACATTCTCTGACATAAATTGCAGCAAGATCCTTTTGGATCCACCTCCTGCTATTGTTCAGTAGCTAAATCATGTCTGACTCTTTGTGACCCCATGGACTGCAGCACAACAGATTTCCCTGTCCTTCGCTATCTCTGAGTTTGCTCAAACTCTAGGAGGATGCACATCTTACAGTAATGAAAATAAAAACAAAAACTAAAAAGATGGGTCCTAAGTTTTAATTTTAAAAGCAATAAGTACTTGCTTTTAGTGTACATATGTTCCAAATAGTATGTGATCATATTTATACTGTATTTTGTTTTCTAAATCTGATAACCTGTATTAATCAATCCCATCTTTGTTATGGAAGTAAAAGGGTTAGTAATTCAATCATGTCAGACTCTTTGTATCCCCATGGACTGTAGCCCACCAGACTCCTCTGTCCATGGAATTATTCCAGCAAGAATGCTGTAATGGGCTCCCATTTCCTCCTCCAGAGGATCTTCCTGACTCAACAATCAAACCAGTATCTCCTGTGGCTCTGGCATTGGCAGGTGAATTCTTTACCACTGAACCACGTGGGAAACCATCCATAAACACACACATTTAATAATATTACTTATTTCTTCAACATTTATTATTGTGACTGACAGATATTGCATATTTATATTTGATATTCTATTGAATGTGTAAGCCATAGAGGGTATAACAAGGGCTTTTCTATTGTGCTGCTGCATTGAAATGAAACAACTGGATGGTTAAACTCTAATCTAAATAGGTCCACTGGTGCTGTTACCCATTTTGGAATCAAAATACATGTTATGCAGTGGTAACTCTTACATGTCAGGTTATTTCTTAAAGCAAAATATGATCAACCATCAAGGTTTTATATAGAAAATATCCTGTATAAATTATTCTCATATGTTGAAAACTGTTCCACCTCTTGTTGAGGAGAATATGAGCTGCCAGCCCTGCCCCTCTGTACCAATCATATCTCCTCCTCTTGTGCTCACAGAAGTACAGGAAGTTTTTCTAGAAGTTTCCATAAAGATCTATATGGGATATCTTGCTTTCATACTAGAAAAGGCCGGGCATTATCTGATAGGATTCCTTATGAGTTAGCCATTTCCCCAAGTATATGTGTTGCACATACATAAAAGTATCTCACTTGCTAACTTTGTGCATACTCCTGAGAAAATCCTTATCCAGACTGATTTATCTTTTCCCATTCCAACCTCAACTAAATCAAAATTTCTTCCTCAAAGCCTAAAGTTCCAAGGTGTCACTTTTCTACCTTTTCTAAGCATACCTTTTTCATAGCATTTGCTTAACTATAGTCTGCTGATTTGTCATTTTGCTGACTCCCCAAACTAATGAACACTATGATGGCAAGAATATCAACATTATTTGAAACGATATTTGACATGTAGTAGGTTTTCAAGAAATAGTTGGTAATTAATGATAATTTCATGTTTACAGCAGGATAGATGCATCCCAAAGAACTTTTAAAATTATGAACAAAATTTTCTAGTGAAAGTTTCACTTAAGAAAAAACAAAACAAAACTGTAAATCAGTATCCTACAGAGCAATGTAGTGACTTAGAGAATGTAAAAAATCATATTTGGAGCAGTCCTTAGCCTTATTAATTTAATACTATTTCTTAATTATAAGTAATCAGTTTCCAAAAGCATAGAGGTTTTTTTTTCTCTCTCTTTGTAATATATCAAAAGCATCATCCTTTCCAAAAGCATAGAGGTGTTTTTTGTTTGTTTGTTTGTTTGTTTTTTCTCTTTGTAATATATCGAGTTCTACACCTGTAATTTTCATTAATTTTTTAATTAATTTAGCAGTTTAATAGGAGTTTAAATAATTATGTTAATTAAAATTTGGTTCAACAGGAGAAAAACAGAGCACAGTAGCCCAAAATATCTAAGAGGTTCATATTATGCAAGTGCTTATTAACAAAGAACCCACAATTGTGAGATCACAGAGTGACATCAAGGTCACCACAACACAAAACTTTCAGTAAAAAGCTGAAAACTTATAAATACATCCCCACTAAAATCCCCTCTTCTCTTAACCCTCACCTCCATAATTAAGCAATCTCATCTCAGTGGCAAAAGTAACCTAATATCGATGTTGTTCTCCAGAAATTATTGGTTTTAACTGTGGTACATTAAATTACCTTCGTCATCCCTGCTCAACAAGTTATATAGTTTGCATAGCTTCTTGGTCAATTTAATTATGAAAAATCTAGTCCTGTACAGTTGGGTTGAAATCTCTTATTCTGTGTTTCCATGCCTCCCCCTGGCATCAGCTATTTGGAGACTTCTCTGGGGAAATGAGAGAAAGATGAGATAAATCTTGAGTCACTTACTAACTGCAGTAGTGATAGAATCTCATACCTGATATTACTCTATTTTTCTTGGATCCACTTATAAATAATGTCATCTACCAAAATGTGTCGCTACTTAGAAGGTCTAGCACTGTTTTCTAGGAGATTGGTGTTCAGTTCTTCCCTATCCCTGTTTAGAGCCTTCTCAGAAAAACTCAGTTGCATCCCTTTAATCCCAGACATGGCTCGTTACCTCAACCCCTCTTCTAGAAGGAGTAATCCCACATGTGGAAAATATGTGGGCATTTTTCTTGTTCCTGTCTTATTAGACAATCACTGTGGCCCCTGACATGGACACAGGGGAATATTCAGGTAATCTCCTGGACGTTTCAAGTGTTTGAGGGCACAGGATTGCCTAGCCCCTTTTCCAGGCACACTACTACAGTGCCTTCTTTTTTCATTGAGTGTTAACCACTCTCAAAATTCTTCTCACTTCAAGAAACTCTATTGAAGATGACAGTACACTTCTTCATGTTTAGGTTCTCAACTTCAAAGAACTTGTCAATTTCTTCAAAAACTTTGTTATGAGGGTTGGCTTCATTTGAAGGGCAGCACCAAGGCAGACTGGCAGAATATATACTTAATGGCAATCTAAGAGGGTAACAAAGCATCCTTCATTCCAATAGGCATTCTACCTGTGTGTTTCTTGAATCTCTCTATCCCAACTTTGATAAAAAGGTTTTTTTTTTTTTCACTTCAAACATCAGAGTTCCAAAAACATTGTTTCATCCATTTTGTTGAGTCCTAGTCTTTTCTTAAAGCCAAGGCAGAAAGATAAGAACTGAAGATATTAGAATATGCAGTCCTATTGAGTGGTAAGCTTAAAAAATCCATTTAGTCTTCACATTGTCTGCTTCCTATAAAAGATAGGAAGCTATTACTTCTTTTTACCCTGTGAGCATGACCTCATTTTCATATCCACAGTATTCCCTCCCAAGAATCAGTCATGTACCTATTTCTGTCTATCTTCTCAAATTTTGAAACCCTAGTTTATTTATAGACATAATTATCTAGCATGCAATACATATCAGTGTCAAGATCAAATAGAGTTACAAAGTTTTACAAGTGGTGTCAGACAATTGATCAAAATCCTGTGTAAATCTGTTGACATATTTGAAAAGGAAAACTATAAAAAATAGTGTTAATTTTATACTTGTTTATAAAAAAATATAAAAATTAATAATAGTTAAACATTGATTGTGTGTATGACAACAAACTGTGGAGAAATCTGAAAGAGATAGAAGAACCAGACCACCTTACATGTCTCCTGAGAAACCTGTATGTGTCAAGAATAATACTTTTATGAAATAGTTAATAGCATAAAAGTATTCAGCTATACCATTAAAAGGGAAAGATTTGTTGTTAAATAGCACTCAAGTGTTAAAATCATAAGATGAGGAAGAGGTTCTTTGAATAATTATTTATAAATGGGTCGGTTCCCTTCAGGCTCAATGTTTAGATATGAATAAAACTGAATTGTACATGGTATTACTCAATGAAGCACCTTAGATTTTATATGTTCATAATGGACTGCTAATGAGACAGGAATTGCTACTATATCATCTAATGCAATTTGCTCAGTCTTGGTACCATTGCCATACAGGGCCAGATGATTACATGTTTTAAAGTTACATCTAGTCAAGACTATGTTTTTTGTTTGTTTGTTTGTTTTTTTGTTTGTTTGTTTGTTTGTTTCCAGTAGTCATGTATGGATGTGAGATTTGAACTATAAACAAAGCTGAGTGTCAAAGAATTGATGCTTTTGAACTGTTGGTGTTGGAGAAGACTCTTGAGAATCCCTTGGACTACAAAGAGTCACAACCAGTCAATCATAAAGGAAATCAATCCAGAATATTCATTGGAAGGACTGATGCTGAAGCTGAAAATCCAATCCTTTGGCCACCTGATGCATAGAACTGACTTTTTGGAAAAGCCCTTGATGCTGGGAAAGATTGAAGGTGGGAGGAGAAGGGAATGACAGAGGATGAGATGGTTGGATGGCATCACTGACTCGATGGACATGAGTTTGAGCAAGACCCGGGAGTTGGTGATGGACAGGGAAACTTGTCGTGCTGCAGTCCATGGAGTCATAAAGAGTCAGACATGACTGAGCACCTGAACTGAATTGAACTGGTTACATGCTGGAGGGGGATATCTCAGTGAATCGTGGGATATTCAGCAGCTCCCTGACTTCCATCTACTACAAACTAGTAGCAACTTTCCCAGTTGTGATAACAAAAATGCCCTCAATCTGTAGCAAATAGCCCCTGGAGGGAAAGATCAATCCCAGTTGAGATCCAGTGACCTGATATACTTAAGAAGGCTCAAGTTACAGAAGCAAAGAAATTGGTTTTCCAAAGTGGGCCTATCTGAATAGGCAATGGACAATACAAGCCAGCAATGATGCATTTTAGAAATAACATAATTTTGAGTTTCAGAACCAAGGATATGCATGCTCATTTTTTATGCATATACTTGTAACTCTTCTTAGTAATTTAAGCAGTTATTATAAATTTAGAAAACAAGAAATCATGGATGCACTATATTTTATTTGCATCTGGTCATTCAGAAGACATGTTCTTTCTTAAGCTAGAATGAGTATATCTAGGAAAATATGGGCCTTGATGGACAGCAAAGATTTGTGGATTTAATATTATCCCTTCCCTATCTCTGGTATGAGTCATTCTGCTAGCACACAATTGTCCTTATTGGCTACACATTATTTCCCTGACATAAAAACAGTGTTATAATTTAAATCACAAGTTAAAAAAAAAAAAAATGATACCTTTGCCTGACTTATGTTTTTCTGGGCATGCTGAATAAAAATTTAGATTTTATATGACTGTTTGGCAGTCTATATTCCTGTAAAAAAGTTCTAATTTATAGTTTTTCTTATTTTACTGAGAATAATTGTGTCATGGGAGCAATATTTTGATAGTGTGTTTATAATAATATCTGATTATGTTAAATAAAATCTTGAATGTCTGTAATTCCACACATAGTGAATCTCAAAGGAGACAGTGAGGATGATGTAAATTTATAAAGATATAAAACATTAAGATGAAGACATGTCTCATTACACAACTTATCAAATTCAGTAGATCTTAACACTGGCAGCATATTAGAACCACCTGGGAGACTTAACAAGTACTGAGATACAGATCTTTCTGTGAACTAATTAGATCAGAGTCTCTGAAGAACTGGTTTGGACATCTAAATGGCAACCCATCAATGACTTCAGATATGCAGATGACACCACCCTTATGGCAGAAAGTAAAGAGGAACTAAAGAGCCTCTTAATGAAAGTGAAAGAGGAGAGTGAAGAAGTTGGCTTAAAGCTTAACATTCAGAAAACTAAGATCATGGCATCTGGTCCCATCACTTCATGGGAAATAGATGGGGAGACAGTGGAAACAGTATCAGACTTTAAATTTTTGGGCTCCAAAATCACTGCAGATGGTGACTGCAGCCATGAAATTAAAAGATGCTTACTCCTTGGAAGGAAAGTTATGACCAACCTAGAGAGCACATTAAAAAGCAGAGACATTACTTTGACAACAAAGGCCTATCTGGTGAAGGCTATGGTTTTTGCAGTGGTCATGTATGGATGTGAGATTTGGACTGTGAGGACAGCTGAGTGTGGAAAAATTGATGCTTTTGAACTATGGTGTTGGAGAAGACTCTTGAGAGTCCCTTGGACTGCAAGGAGATCTAACCAGTCCATCCTGAAGGAGATCAGTCCTGGGTGTTCATTGGAAGGACTGACGTTGAAGCTGAAACTCCAGTACTTTGGCCACCTCATGCAAAGAGTTGACTCATTGGAAAAGACCCTGATGCTGGGAGGGATTGGAGGCAGGAGGAGAAGGGGACAACAGAGGATGAGATGGTTGGATGGCATCACCAACCTGATGGACATGGATTTGAGTAAACTCTGGGAGTTGGGGATGGATGGGGAGGCCTGACATGCTGTGATTCATGGGGTCGCAAAGAGTTGGACACGACTGAGCGGCTGAACTGACTGACTGACTGACTGATGGCAACCCATTCCAGTACTCTTGCCTAGAAAACTCCATTGATGGAGGAGCCTGGTGCAGGCTACTGTCCATGGGGTCGCAAAGAGTTGGGCATGACTGAACGACTTCTCTTTCATGAGCGATTGTCATGGCAGTAAGTTTTAGGCATTAATTATCCTCATTCTTACAGTCAGTCCAGGAATCCCCTGCATCTTGCATTGTTACATAGGTCAAAACTACTATATGCTAATATTGATTTTTACTCTTATTCATTTTCATTATAGGGTAAATTTTTCCAGTGATTAAATCACATATCATGTCACAAGAAATTGGACACAGAAGCGGGTTAAAAAAAGAAAAAAACAAAACAAAAAAAAAGGAAACAAAAAAGAAAAAATAACTACCAAACCATCACTAGATTTATAAAAATGAAAAATAATGACTCTCACTAATATTTTAGCTTTAAAAAGTATTATTTTTAATAAAGACATATCATTTATGTAATATATAATGAACTTATTGCTTCTATTTGTAAATGAATTAATTTGTCAGTATAATAAAGTTTCTCAGTTTTAATTTCCATTTTAATAACTATTGATGGGTATAATTACATTAAATTAAAAGCTGTTTGGGGCCCTAAATAAGTAAAGGTAGAAGAATTCAGGGAATAAAATACTTGGAAACCATAAGCTAGGGCAGTATGTCCAAGTCTAATCAAAGCATCACAAACTGTGAACTATTATTAACTCCACATTTCCTCTCAATCTTTGTGATTTTTGAGTGTTTACTTTACACATAGAGCTAATATATTTCCTCCTTTCACTCTGATGATTGGTGAAATTCCTTCCTTTGTTGCTACTGTTGTTCATCAAATGGTGACTATCCTTCCTATGTAAAAATAACAACCTTTTAAGAAAGTGACCTGCTGTAGCATGACAATTTGTTAAAATATAATATTTCTTTATCAGTTCAGTTCTGTCACTCAGTCGTGTCCGACTTTTTGCAACCCCATGAATCACAGCACACTAGGTCTTCCTGTCCATCACCAATTCCGGGAGTTTACTGAAACTCATGCCCATCAGGTCGGTGATGCCATCCAGCCATTTCATCCTCTGTTGTCCCCTTCTCCTCCTGCCCCCAATCCCTCCCAGGATCAGGGTCTTTTCCAATGACTCAAGTCTTTGCATGAGGTGGCCAAAGTATTGGAGCTTCAGCTTCAGCCTCAGTCCTTCCAATGAACACCCAGGACTGATCTCCTTCAGGATGGACTGGTTGGATCTCCTTGCAGTCCAAGGGACTCTCAACAGTCTTCTCCAACACCACAGTTCAAAAGCATCAATTTTTTGGTGCTCAGTTTTCCTCACAGTCCAAATCTCACATCCATACATGACCACTGCAAAAACCATAGCCTTGACCAGATGGACCTTTGTTGGCAAAGTGATGTCTCTGCTTTTTAATGTGCTCTCTAGGTTGGTCATAACTTTCCTTCCAAGCAGTAAGCGTCTTTTAATTTCATGGCTGCAGTCACCATATGCAATGATTTTAGAGCCCCCCAAAATAAAATCTGACACAGTTTCCACTGTCTCCCCATCTATTTCCCATGAAGTGATGGGACCAGATGCCATGATCTTAGTTTTCTGAATGTTGTTGAGCTTTAGGCCAATTTTTTCGCTCTCCTCTTTCACTTTCATCAATAGATTTTTTAGTTCATCTTCACTTTCTATATAGTTCTTTATAGTTTTATGTAAATAGACTATGGATAAATGTAATAAACTTGTGTGTGTGCCCAGTCAGAGTCATCTCTGACTCTTTGGGACCCCAAGCCTGCCAGACTCCTCTGTCCATGAGATTTTTCAAGGGATGTTTTACTGGAGCAGGTTGCATTTCCTCCTTCAGGGGTCTTTCCAACACAGGGATTGAACCCACATCTCCTGCATTTCCTGCATTGGTAAGCAGATTCTTTACCACTGAGTCATTTGGGAAGTCCATAATAAACCTGTTTTTGTATAATTTATGTATACTATAACATAAATATTAAAAGTTCATAAAATTGATAAAAATGAGGTGAAAAATTGCACAATTTTTGTGCCATAGATATGGAACCCAAGTCTAATTAAGAATGAAAACAGGAATTAGTCTTTTATCTTAGAATTTATAATTTGAGCTTATAATTTATCAATTTAATGCCACACATTTTGAACACTAGTCCTCTAATTTGGTATAACCAGTCTGATGTTTTTCTTGAGTATTATTGTACTGAATATTAATTGAAGTAATATCATAATTGAAATAATGTTATAGAACACAGAAAATGTTTTTGTGAAAGAAAACAGTCTGAAAGTAATTATAGCTATCCACTTGAATTATATATTTTATTCAATCATATCACTTCAGTTCTGAGTTAATATTTAATTGAAAACTATTCATTATGGACAATTAATAGTTCTTTTTTTGTTTGTTCTATTTAGTTCTTCTTTAGCCATCTACTTAATTGCTTTTGGTTCACTTTAGAAATAATGCTGTTTTAACTATGAATGTTATTGAAACAGATTATTTGCCATAATTTGCAATTTTAGGAGCATCTTTGATGCTCCTTCCTAGAATTGTATGTCTTCTTGGGGCCTTAGGATACATTTTTAATTTTTAAATGTGATTGTTCTATACTGTTTTATAATACTGTGTAGTATAAATTTAATTCAAAGATGACTGGATTCTGAGTTTTAAAATTCTAATATAATAGCTGCACAGCTGGGAGCAAACCAAATTTTGAGGCACCAACATAATAGGAAATTGAGTTGGATATCATTGTTAAACTCAGTCCCACTGGAACAAATAGTGAAGAAATCCCATTCACATCGCAAGGTCTTGGAACAATACAAATAATACATAATGAGGTTGGTGCCTAACATTGAAATAAAAAGCATTCAGTAAATTTATATTGAACAACCTATGTGTTTTTTGCTGTACACTAAACTTTGCCACTGCTGCTAAGTCACTTCAAAGGATTCTTAAATAAATAAAATGCTCTTTTTAACCTTAACTTACTTTCTGTGTTATTATATGTTATCTAATCCTAGAAATACAATGATAGTTCTTCCTAGTTTTCAAGGAATTTTAAAATCTTGAATAAGACAGTGACTTTAGTGTTTTATCTGATGTAGATATTGTAGCTCATACAAAGGGAGAATCAATGTATTTGCTTCTCTCTTGATCCTTCCTTTTGCTGAGAAAAATAATCATCATCAATTGATATTTGCCAACAAATGGTATGTCCAAACTTTTTTGCTTATTTTTAACAATTTTTAAAGGTCAAAAAGTCAAGAAACTGCACAACTGTTAGATCATTTCTAAACTAGTTATTTTAATTAAAGAGGCTGTGGAATAATGGGAAAAGGGAAAACTACTATTTAGTTACCTTGCAGGTTTTTCACAGGCAGCAAGAGAACTAGCAAAGAGAGTTGCTTAAGAACTGAGGAGGACATAAGTTTTGTTCTAGTTTTGCATAATTTGAGTTTTCTGGGCAGGAGGGGAACTCTACAACAAACTGCCTGAGTACACAGAGAGGAGGAAAGTTCTAAAAGATGGATACTGATATGAGAAAAAAGGAATAAATATAGGACAGACAGAAATTTCAGAGGTGCTCTTTATAAGGCAACAGAATTCCTCATAATTTATCCCATGTTTCCTATTCCCTTTCATTGATATTAATACATCACATATTTCCATGCTTCATTTATTTAAATTAAAATGAAGTCTACCTATCTTATTCTCCTATCGCTCATCTCCTTTCTCTGTTCTCTTTCCTCTTCCCAAATCCTTCATATCCATAACTCAGAACTCTACCTTATATGTCAAAGTTCAGTTCGAGTCACTATTTCCTGTATGAAATTTCCCCCAAATCTCCAAATGAGTTTCCCATCCCCCTGAGTTTCCTAATCTTAGTCAGAATTGATGTTCTGCCCCCTTATTGCTTTTTAGTGGGTATGTTTCTCCCACTCTACCTCCTCCATTTTATATAGGTTAGGAATTATGATTTTTTCATTTCATCTCAAGTGTCTTTCAGAGTCTGGAATGGTAGTGAACAAATTAATGAGTTATAGCAATAATCAGGTGAAAATCCCTAAATAGAAACATCTTATGGCTCTTCATGGTGGGCGAGGATCACTGGTGAAACCAAGAAGAAATCTGTGGGGCTCCTGAGCATGAGGAGCCCTGTTTATTGACTTTCCCTTAGTTCTAAAAGGTAGGGTTAAACACGTGCTAGTCAGGGAAGAGACAGGATGAAGAGACAAGGGAGGATCAGTCAAAAGATAATTTGACTTGCAGACTTGGAGCAGGGTTCTGGTTCCACCTAAGCAGTATACAAAACAGTATCTTTGAGTTCTTTTGAAGAACTAAAGCCCCCAACAAGTGGAAGATGCTAACTACTTGATGAAGCATTTTTCAGAGAGAAGGTCGCAGTTTGATAACCTTGAGATATACAGAAACTCATTAAGAAATTATCTAAGGACAGATTAAAGGAATGCAGACCCTGCACACACCCTGATCTTATCCAGCAACTCTGTCCTTGAACCGTTGCTCTAAAACTCCTCACTAAATCTACTCCCTCCCCCCAGATTAGGACACACAGTTTTGAGGGTATTGGACCTCTGTATTCCCCTTTGCCAGATGAAGCAATAAAGTTATTGTTTTCTACTTCACCCAAAACTCTCTCTCTGGGATTCAATTCAGCACCAGTGCACAGAGGTCAAGTGTTGACATCACTGGGAAAGAAGATGGCAGGGGTTAAATGGAGATAAACAGCAGCCATGCATGCCAGATGGGGTGACTTGTGGATCTAACACAGTGGATGGTTGGATCACAACTCAGGAAATAGAAAATAGACAGATTGTCTATTGTGGTGGTGGATTTGATCAACATTCTGTTTAAGAAGTGGGGAGGTTGAGGAAACACTTTTTCCTTAGGGAGGCTTGCAAAAGGCAGAATTTCCAAAACTGATTTTTACCAGTGTGACTGAACATTATGTAAAAAGATGCATCTGGTCAACAAAGTTGGGAAACTGGTGTGTAAACAAAGTTAAGAAAGCCTTTCACTGTGGATTTTGTCCCAACTATTCTATGCATTGTGAATCTCTAAAACGGTGTGATGACAGGCACAATTTTTCAGGCATTTTAAGTACAGAATCTCCCCCAAACCTACTAACATCACACAATTGAGATTATTTGAGATTTGAGTGTGCATGATAAGTCACTTCTGTTATGTCCAACTCTTTGTGACCCTATGGATTGTAGACAACCAGGCTCCTCTGTCCACAGGATTCTCCAGGCAAGAATACTGGAGTGGGTTGCCATTCACTTCTCCAGGGGATCTTCTTGACCCAGCGGTTGAACCTGCATCTCTTGTGTCTCCTACATTGGCAGATGTGTTCTTTACTACTAGTGCAACCTGGGAAGCCCCCTTCAGTACTACTGTGGTTGAATGACAGCAGGTTAGATTCAAATGAATCTGCAATCAGAACTTAGAACTGTTATTTCAAATCAATGTGTCAAGTGAGTGCATTCTTTCCCTCCTTTTGCTCTTCTCACAACAAAGGTTTGAAACAAGGAACCAGAGCTACAGCTCACTTACAGCTCAAAATTTTACTAAGCAGACAGCAGATAATACACTTCAAGAGATGAGGGCAGTGCAACCTTGGAAGAGTCCTACCAACTCATCTTGGCTTCCCCTTTTCATAATTTTTGTCTCCTCCCCTGGAGCCTACCTTATGCAAATTAGGGCTTGTACTCATCATCAGCCAGGAAGAGGACATGTGCATTTTTTTTTTTATCCCACTGGAGGTTCCCACTCTGGTCCTTAAATTTTTACTTTGCTCTCTTGTATAGATTTTACCCTCTGTCTTCCTTTTAGCTGCTGCTTTTTTCACGACATTTTTGAACCCTTTTCTCTATTCTACCTACCTAAAAATGCAACCTTAAATTCACTGTGTTTATCCAAAATATGGGCACAAAATATGCATATTTCAGAATACAATGATATTTAAGGAGGAAGAATATTTTACCCTTGGTAACACATAGTTAAAGGACTATATGCTATAAGAAATGAACTTTCTACCCAAGAGAGAGGAGGGGGTCAACTAATACAAGCTGTGGGCATGAAATAGGACCCTCTCAAGAGAAGGCTTAACAACTTCTAGATCATTACTCTCTAGTATCTTCTATGAATTCTCAGTAGCCTCCAGTATAGCCATATCTTCCCAATAACAAGGCTTTAGTAGACCTTTCCCCACATCACCTTAGTCTATGGGTCCCTTATTACATGCCTTACACTCACTTCCCATAATTTATTATTCATAACTTCATTGTTTACCCCAGGAATAACTTTTCTTATTATTGTCTTTCTCTTCATATACTTAAGCTATCAACACTGCAGGCTAAAATATTGGCAAGGATGTAGATAAAAATAGCACATAACTTTTTAAAAATCACTTTTCTTAGAGACAAAGGAGGAATTGACCTTCAAGTCCTTCCTAAACAATAACAATATATATTGATGATTTTGTCGGGTGCGTGTGTAATTTCCTTGATTCTGTCTCACTGCAGCAAATATTTGAAATGGTGGAGCAGTGTTACAGCTCAGTTACAATTCAAAGTTTTATTAAGCAAGAAAAGGATAGTACATTCTTGAGGTGTGAGGGCAGGCCGACCCCAAAAGAGAGAGGCTCAGTCTTGGCTCATCTTTTTTATATGTTTTGTCTCCTCCCCCTGAGCCTGCCCTATGCAAATTTGGCTAGCCAGCAGGACGGTTTGTTTCACCAGTCCTCAGATTTTCTTTTGTTCCATTTTCATGTGTTTTTTCCTTTCTTTGTCTTTTAGCCACTGTCATTTTGGGCTCCTTTTTCCTATTCTAACTACCTAACATTCCTCACTAAAAAGATGGGAGGCCCGATTCTTTAGGAATAAGGGCGTCGAGGTCTCTCTGGCTATTTCCTGCTGAGCTGAGATGGAGAGAGACATTGGGCTTCCACCTCTTTCTAGTCTCAAGCCTCAGAGGCCTTATAGCAGTATCCATCTAAGGGTGAGTGATATTTTACATGCTTGGGTGTAGTTTTGTATAACCCTGTTGAACTAGTACTACATGTTGTAGCTTGTTGACATGGGCAGAGACAAAATGGGTTAGACAATTGATAATACATTCAACAATATTAAGCAGCATCAATATGGTGATAACAGGGATTAGTTGGGGCTTTAGCCAACTCCAAATCCCCCCTCATCAGGAGAATGATCCCCCAAAGAGAGACTGTAGCCACTCTAAGAAGTCTCCAGTTCATTCTTTGAGATCCTGTAGGATTTGAATGTTTTTCTTGAGGACTGTGAGACTTTCTTTAATTTAGCTAGAGGTATTTACCCAGAAACAACATTTCTCATTCAAGATGGCTCAAGTCCCTCCTTGTTCAGGGATCAGGAGATCTATCTCCTGTCTATTTTGGGGTACAACTTCTGCCAAGTTGTGTTGGCTCTTTTTAGAGCTATCCTGAGAAATCCTATCCCCAGAATCTTAATTTTGGGAGTATTCACTAGAATGGCACTCATTTGTAGCCAGGAATAGGTATCTGAGATCTCCCAGGGGCTCAAAAGTGTGTTGAGTGTCCTCTTTTGTTTTCTTCCACTACTTGACTTCTGAGTAGTGAATCCAAGAGTGGTGCCCTGGTACCTTGACTGCTGTGAGAATATAAAGTATTAGAGGGTAGGGGTCCTTCCAGGTGGACTGGAGTTGAGTCTTTGGGGACCCATCTTTCCAAATTTGAATTAGGACTTGAGTCCATGAAGGATATAGTGGTGGCTCTTTGGAATCTTTTGGGTCCTGGTTTACACTGACAAGTGTATATCTCATTGGAATTGCCCAATGACCATGGTATAAGACCAGAGGATCTGAGCCACTGCATCTAGGAGGAGGTCCTTGACAAACAAAAGGTTTCCCATATAGTGTCTCATAAGGACTAAGACCAGTCTGTTCCTTAGGGCCAATATGGAGGAGAGATACTGGAAAAGCCTCCTTCCATCCAAGGGACGTTTCCTGGGTTATCTTTTTATCACTGATTTTAAGAATCTGTTGGCTATTTCTACTTTTCCTGAAGACTGAGGACTCCAGGCATAATAGAGGTAAGTAGTAATGACCAATGCTTTAGAAATCTTGGGTACCCAATGGTAACCTTCGAAGAAAATGATGACCCATTGTCACTTTGTAATGACCTGGGCAGACCAAATCATGGAATGATTTAATGGAACTTTTTTTTTTTTTTTTTTTTTTTGGCCACCTCCTCAGCTTTCTCAGTCTGGGTGGGAAAGCTTTCAATCCATCCTGTGAATGTATCTATCATGACTGGTAGATATTTATACCTTTGAGAAACTGGCATCTGGGTGAAGTCCATCTGCCAATCCTCTCCTGGGTAGGTCCCATAGTGTTGGATGTGCTGGGCCATTTGGGGTCTTTGAGCTCCTTGGGGATTGTTTAATTGGCAAGTGGGACAAGGGAGACCACTTGCCTTATAGTTGTTTAGAGGCCTGTTCCTCTGAAGGACCTTTCTAGTAATTTTTGGAGGGCCTTCTTCCCTAAATGAGTGGTGGCATGTAAGGAGTTAACCAACTTCCACTGGAGGTTCCCAGGCAGAAAAAGGAGTCCCTCTTTTTGGAACCATCCCATATGATCTTCTTGAATATTCTCATCCTTATCTTTAAAGTCTCACCTTCAGTATATGAAGAAGTTTCTGGCAAATTAGCCTGTGGAACTTAGGTGGCAAACCCAGTTAACCACGATGGTGTGACCACTCACGTAGAACCAGACATCTTGGAGCATAAAGTCAAGTGGGCCTTAGGAAGGAACACTATGAGCAAAGAGATTGGAGGTGAAGGAATTGCAGCTGAGCTATTTCAAATCCTAAAAGGTGATGCTTTGAAAGTGTTGAGCTGAATATGCCAGGAAGTTTGGAAAACTCAGCAATGGTCAGAGTACTGAAAAAGATTAGTTTTTATTCCAATTCCAAAGCAATGCAATCCCAAAGAATGTTCAAACTAATGCACAATTGCACTCATTTAACACACTAGTCAAAATCACTGCAGACGGTGATTGCAGCCATTAAATTAAAAGACACTTGCTCCTTGGAAGGAGAGTTATGATCAACCTAGACAGCATATTAAAAAGCAGAGACATTACTTTGCCAGCAAAGGTCCGTCTAGTCCAAGCTATGTTTTTTCCAGTGGTCTTGTATGGATGTGAGAGTTGGACTATAAAGAAAGCTGAGCACCGAAGAATTGATGCTTTTGTACTGTGGTGTTGAAGGAGACTCTTGAGAGTCCCTTGGACTACAAGGAGATCCAACCAGTCCATCCTAAAGGAGATCAGTCTTGGGTGTTCATTAGAAGGACTGATGTTGAAGTTGAAACTCCAATACTTTGGCCACCTGATGTGAAGAGTTGACTCATTGGAAAATAGTCTGATTCAGGGAACGATTGAGGGCAGGAGGAGAAGGGGATGACAGGATGAGATGGTTGGATAGCATCACCACCTCAATGGATATGGGTTTGGGTGGACTGTGGGAATTGGTGATGGACAGGTAGACCTGGCATGCTGTGGTTCATGGGGTCACAAAGAGTTGGACACGACTGAGCAAATGAACTGAACACGCACTAGCAAAGAAAGTCCTAAAATTCTCCAAGCTAGGCTTCAACAGTTTGTGAACCAAGAACTTACAAATGTTCGAGCTGTATTTAGAAAAGGCAGAGGAAATAGAGATCAAATAGCCATCATCCATTGGATGATAGAAAAAACAAGAAAATTTCAGAAAAAAAAAATCTACTTCTGCTTCATTGAGTATGCTAAAGTCTTTGTATATATCACAACAAACTGGAAAATTCTTAGAGATGGGAATACCAGATGACCTTACCTTCCTCCTGAGACATCTGTATGCAGGTCAAGAAGCAACAGTTAGAACTGGACATGGAACAATGAACTCATTCAAAATTGGGAAAGGAGTATGTCAAGGCTATATATTGTCAACCTACTTATTTAATTTATATGCAGAGTACACCATGTGAAATGCCAAGCTGGATGAAGTACAAGCTGGATTTAAGGTTGCCAGAAGAAATATCAATGACCTCATATATACAGATAATACCATCCTTATGGCAGAATCTGAAGAGGGATTAAAGAGCCACATTAAAGTGAAAGAGGAGAGTGAAAAAGCTGGCTTAAAACTCAGCATTCAAAAAATGAAGATCATGGCATTTAGTCCCATTAATTCATGGCAACTAGATGGGGAAACAATGGAAACAATGGTGCCACACTTAATTTTCTTGGGCTCCAAAATCACTGCAGATGGTGACTGCAGCCATGAAATTAAAAGGCACTTGCTCCTTGGAAGAAAACTTATGACCAAACTAGATAGCATATTAAAAAGCAGATGCATTACTTTGCCACCAAATGTCCATCTAGTCAAAGCTGTGGTTTTTCTAGTAGTCATATATGGATATGATTGTTATACCACAAAAAAAGCTGAGCACTAAAGAACTGATGCTTTTGAACTTTGGTGTTGGAGGAGACTCTTGAGAATCTCTTGAACTGAAAGGAGATAAAACAGTCAATCGTGAAGAAAATCAACCCTAAATATTCATTGGAAGGACTGATGCTGAAGCTGAAGCCCAAAACTTAGATCACCTGATGTGAAGAACTGACTCATTAGAAAAGACTCTGATGCTGGAAAAGATTGAAGGAAAGAGGAGAAGGGGATGACAGAGGATGAGATGGTCAGATGGCATTACTGACTTGATGGACATGTGTTTGAATGAGCTCTAGGTATTGGTGTTGAACAGGGAAGCCTGGCATGCACAGTCCATGTGGTCAGAAAAAGCCTGAAATGTCTGAGCGACTGAACTGAACTGATCCTCACAGATTGGGTTATTTTACTGTAAACTAGATCTACTACTACCCTACATCCCACTCCTGGAAAAAAAATCTAAATTCACAGATATACTTTCAATATACCAAGTTCACAAAAAAACTTATATATCGTGTGGCTGAGTGTATGACATTTTCTCAATGTCTACATGAATATGCATACAACTCTAACAGAATGAATCTAGGTTTTGCTTATGAAGATATAGTATAACTAAAATGTACTTCAGTGAAGAAACCATTTCTGCAACAGTTCTATGACGGACGTAAATTTTCTTTAATCTAATTGAAAGACACCTGTGTGCTGGCAAAAAACAACAACAACAATAATAGCAACAGCAACAGGTTAACACTTGACTATAGGCTCATGTTTCTGCAACATATAATTTTGTTCTAAGACAATCTCTAGCCATGAAGTGGAGAAATCCCAGAGTGCTGAGAACTCCTCTGATACTAATTTTATGAAGGAAAACAAACAAACAAACAAAAAACTGTAAGAAGAAGCTTGCTAAAGGTAAACTTATCTCTATCTGTTTGCAAATGTTTTGTGAATTAAATACATAAAATATTTTATATCATGAAATGCATTTAGTATGGTTTACCATAAAAATCAAAGATGTGGTGGGGAGAGAGAGAGAGAGAAAGAGAGAGTGACTTATTTCCGGTCATGTTTATTGTTGAATAGTGAGCACGAAATTGGAAAGTTACAGAAACTGTACTGCGCTCAATTGTACTTAACTGATCCACTCTGTTTAACTGATACTCTTACAGACCCAAAATGATTTTTTTGTTTGTTTTGTTTTTTATGAATGAGAAAGGGTCCTTAACTCAAAGCATGTTGAAATTAAAGAGGACTTAAGGAAGACCAACTCCCTTTTAAGAGTGTTAATAGTGTCAGTAGGCAGGCCAGAAATCCCCAAGTGGCAGGAGGAAATAAACTGAGAGTGGTAGACACTTGTTTTTCCCCCTCTTCTAATCCTGTGTTGTCATGGCAACACCTGGTTCCACCTGAACTTAACTTTATCTCAAACCTGGAGCTGAATATTTTTCCTTTTTAAGGAAACATTTTCTTGAGTTATGTCAATGAACTATGCATTTGTTTGGAAACATGCCTTCCTTCAAGATTCATGTCAATTGTTTTATGGCCCAGGATGACTCACCTTCTGCCATTGCTATCTCAAATGCATGTTGTGGGTGAGAGACCTGGTGCAACTCTCTCTCAGTTTTGAGGTGTTTCCTTTCTCTAATTAGCAGCTTTCTAATAGGTGTATAACTCCTTGCTAAAAACTAACAATGGAGCACTCTCTCTCTCACCTTCTGATGTCTATGTCTGAAGCTTTCACTGTCTCTTTTATACTTTAATAAAACTTTGCTACACAAAAAGCTCTAAGTGATCAAGCCTGTCACTGGCCCTGGATCGAACTCCTCTCCTCCACAAGTCATGAATCTTTGTTCATGACTTTGGGTCTTAGCAACAACCTTTCAGCTTTGGGTCTCATACAGGATTCTTTAGGACAGGTCTAAAGAGGTCTACTTCTTCAGAGGTCTACTTCTTTTGTTCTCCTAGTAAACACATTTTCTGCTTTACTTGATTAACTTTGTCTTCTCTTCGCTGGTAGCTCAGACGGTAAAGTGTCTGCTTACTATGTGGGAGACCTGGGTTCAATCCCTGGATTGGGAAGATCTCCTGGAGAAAGAAATGGCTACACACTCCAGTATTCTTCCCTAGAAAATCTCATGGACAGAGGAACCTGGTAGGCTACAGTCCATGGGGGTCACAAAGAGTTGGACACGACTGAGCAGCTTCACTTTCTTTCTTTCTTTTTTCTTTTATTAACTCTACAGTGTGTCTGTGTGAGTGATAGATTGAAAGTTCGAAAAGTGCAAAGCAAGTGTTGTGTCCTTTTTCTGTGGTTCCATGGTGACCTCACACAGCTTATAGCAGAAACCCTGTCAAGGGATTATACCGACCTGCTGATGTTAAAGGCACCCAATGTCTCCTCCAGGGGAGTGACTAGAGATCGATAAAGCTTTTGGACCAAACTCTCCTTTCTTGGTCAAACTTTCCACTCTTTTTGACCATTGCGTAACTGCCTGGGGAGTTAGAATCACTAACCCAATCTGTTGAATCATAAACTTTCAAGGTACTTAGAATCCATGCTGTTACTACGTACTTTTACTGAGACCCCAAGTCTGGAGGTGCCTAGCTTTTCTAGGAGCTAAAAGTTACAAAAGAACATTCAGGAGCGAGTGGAGCTCTAGCTCTAGGAACGTCTCTCAGGCTAGAGGTTGCTCTCTTGGCTGTCTGCCTCAGGGATCAACGACCTGAAAGTGATTCTTTGTCATGGCTGCCCCTCTGAACTATGTGGATAAAATCACTGCTGGTGACCAGGAGATTTCTGAGGATGTAGATTAGTAATTTCAGGATCTAGTCAGATTGGAAGTGCAACAGGTTTCTTCCTCTGGTAACCCTATATTTTAGCAAGCCACAGGAATCTCTCTGGCGGTTTTTTGTTGTTGTTGTTGTTTGTTTGTTTGTTTGTTTTTTGTTTTGTCTCAGCTCCTTGGATATTGTTTCTGTGAAACCTATGGGAATGAACTGGAAGAATTGGCCCTAACAGCTCAAGGACAAAAATAATTTTTTCCTTGCTGGTGGGACCTTCTTCACCTCTTTTGCTATCATGTATGCTGATGTGGTGACACTCAGAAATGACATCTTTGTTGCTGTTCATCCCTTTATGACTTACCATTTCTACTGTGGTCAGGCCTGTGCTCAGAATGTACAGAGGCACATGGAAGACAGATGCTTCCCCAGTAGTCTTAGTGTGGGAGGCATTCCAGAAAGCTACACTCCTTCACTCCGGGTGACATCAGAGGAGGAGCAAAAATCAAGCCAAGGTTGTAATGGTGAGGAGTTAGACATCACTCTGGGATGCCATCAGGTCTACCCCTGGTGCATCTCTACCCCACCTCAGTGGGTGGTAGAACAGGGAGGAACGAATAGGTGCCTTTGTTGATAAGGTACAGACTAAGTCTGACCAAGGAAGGAAAGAGTCAGCTGAAAACCTGTCTTCACCCCCATTTAGAGCAGGGAGGGCCGCCTCTGGTAGAAAATGGCACTGGCTCACACTTTTTTTTTGTTTCTTAAAGTTGAAAGTTAGCAATTCTAGCACCACCTCTTCAAAATGTATTTTGGAGGGAAAAAAATGTATTTTGAGAAACTTTAATAAATTCAATCCCTAGAGTTTAACCTTATTTAGAGAGATATATAATGTATCCTGTGACAGCCACTAACTCCTGACTCAAAAACTCAAGTTTTGGGGAAAAACTTTTCCTTGTGGATATGAATGACTTGGTAATGAATCATTAGAAAAGGGGGAGGGCAAGATGGCCACCTTCCCTACTGGAAATCAGACAGTCCCCACAACAGAGTCAGACTGGAACTATAATATGGCTAAAGGAAGACAGGATCAGAGTCACTCTGTTAGGATTCAAGTGGGTGCATGACAAGACTTTAAAATATGCCAAGTTGACAAACATAAAATAGGGGGAAAAGGAAGCTCCTGGTAAATTCCTAGATAGACTGTGAGAAGCCCTTCACAGATTAACTGAGATTGATCCTGAATGTGCAGAAGGAGGGATCATATTAAAATATAGATTTCTCACTCAGTCACTTTCAGATATTTGCCATAAGCTACTGAAACAGGTATTTGTACCAAATCAGTCTTAGATAACCTGTTGTAAATGACTCAGCCAGTTTATTAAAGCAGAGGGAGGAGAAGAGGCAGAAAAAGACCAGGAAAGACTGAAGCTCCAGTCATGGATTTCAGATTCGCTCTGAAATGGCTGGAGAAAAAATGCCCAGAGTGACCCAGGTGAAAAGGGGCAGACTTGCTATTACCATGGAAAGTGGGGACACCTCAAGCAGGATTGTTCTCAGGCATCTAAGCTGCCCCCAGCTCCATATCCAGTCTGCAAAGGACCACACTGGAGAAGAGGCTGCCTCAGAGGTGTAAGCCCTAGACTCTCAAGACAATCTGTAAGTCAGACTCTCAAGACAATCAGGATTAAAGAGGCCTGGGGGTCCCCACAGAAGCTCTGTACTTACCATACCTGAGGAACACTGGATATTGACAATTTTTGGGACCAATCAGTTGATTTGCTTTTAGACACCAGAGAAATTTGCTGTATGCTTCCTGAAGCTCCTGGCCCACTTTCACCCCGATCCACTTCCATGATGGAACTGCCTGGATGAAACAAACGCTACTATTTCAGTTGTGCTCTAAGTTGCAACTGGGACTCTACTGTTTTCACATGAGTTTCTGATTGTGCCAGAGTCTCCCTCACCCCTTTTGGGAGGGATATACTGAACAAGGTCTGTGCTTGTTTTCATGAATATGCAGCCCACGCTTTGTCTCCATTAAATGAACAAAACGTAAATCCTAGAATGTGGGCTGATGGAAAAACTGTGGGTCAAGCACAGAATGCTATTCCTATCATTATCAGGCTCAAAGACCCACATCTATTTCCACTTCAAAAGCAATATCCACTGAAACCTAAGGTTAAGAAAGGGTTTAAACTCACCACCGATAATTTAAAGGAGCTGGAGCTATTAATTCCCTGTAACAGTCCATACAATACTCCTACTTTGGGTGTGAAAAAGCCAAATAATAGAGACTAGTTCAAGATTTATGAATAATAACTGAGACTGTGGCTCTTTTACACCTCATGGTGCCTAATCCTTATGCTTTATTGTCTGAAATTCCTGAGTGAGCTAAATATGTTTCAGTCATTGATTTGAAAGATGCTTTCTTTTCTAGAAGGGATGAGGGCCATAGGTCCCAAGAGAATTAAGCTTATACTAAATTATCACCTACCTATGACTTTAAGGCAATGAAAGGAATTTTTGGCATTACAGGCTACTGCCACATTTGGATTCAGGATTATGGGGAACTTGTCCAACCTTTATATAAACTTATAACTAAAACTTAACAAGCCCAAACCATCAAGCTGGTTTGGCCTCCAGAGAATCAAAGACTTCAAACTGGTCCCCTGCAAGCTCCCACTATGAGCTTTTCTACAGGATCAGGGTTTAATCTGTTACTGAAAAAAGGGCACAGCCTTGGGAGTTATGACATTTAGTGACTCAAGTTGGGCCACATTGCTTAAGGGTAATTGCTACTATTATTTTGCTAGTGCCTGAAGTTCTTAAGTTTACTAATGGGCACAATCTCATTGTAATAACTTCTCATGATATGAGTGGAATCATAGACTATAAGGTTAATATTTGGATGGCAGACAGTCATCTTCTTAAATATCAATCATCATTGTTAGAAGTACCAAAAACAAAACTTAAAGTTTGTGGAAACTTAAATCCTGCCACTTTCCTTCTTGAGAAGAAAAGTGAAACACCAGATCACACTCATTCCAAATTTCTAACCTTAAACTTAAACTTTATAGCTCAAAAAGTTTTACTGGATACTCCATTAGACAATTCTGACATGGAAATATTTACGATGTTGGTTCTTTTATTTGGGATGGGAAGCTGAAAGCATATTATGCTGTGGTGATGGTTGGACAGGTTTCAAAACAAAGTCTCTCCACCCTGGGAACCAATGTTCAACTAGCAGAGCTCGTACCTCTGACTTGAGCTCTAGAGTTAAGCAAAGGCCAATGAGTAAATATGTACACTGATTCTAAATATGCTTATTTGCCTTCATATGCTCATGCTGCAATATGGAAAGACAGTTTAAAATTGCAACAGAAAAACCTAGTAAACATTTCAAAGATGCTGAAAAACTTGATGGCTATGTATTTCCCTAAAAATAGTAGTTGTTATACATTACAAGGGGCATAATAAGGGTGTGAGTAAAGTAGCCCAGGGTAATCAGCTGGTTGGCTGCCAAGCCAGAAAAGAGACACTTTACAAACCCCTTAACTACAGATGCCTTTGATCTGGACATGTTCTGTTGAACAGTAAAAACTGTGATATACTGAGGAAGAATTAGAAAGATATGAAAAAGAGGAACAAAGATTACTGATAAAGGATGGTTAGAGTCTGAGGACAGATGATTAATAATTCCTGAAAATGTTCAATGAAAAATTCCTAAAGGCTTACACCAGAGTTTCCCTAAGGCCTTGGAATTAACTAACTATTTAACTCAACTATCAGCTTTTCAACAGACATTATAGGAACTCTGGGAAGTGACATCTGACCCAGCCTCTGAGTCAAACTGTTCAAGCTAGGAACTGAGGCCCTGATAAAGACATTGGGATCTGGGGGCAATTTCTTGAGCCCCTCTGGGGAGGCTCTTATCAGGTTATTCTTTCTTCCACAGCTGTCAAGGTGCCAGGAATAGATTTGTGGGTGCATCCTGACCTGGGGATTCCCTGATGGCTCAGCTGGTATTTAATGCTCCGGCAATACTGGAGACCTGGGTTCTATCTCTGGGTTGGGAAGATCCCTGGAGGAGGGAAAGGTTACCCACTCCAGTTTTCTGGCCTGGAGAATTCCATGGACTGTATAGTCCATGGGGATGCAATGAGTCAGACACAGCTGAGTGACTTTAGCTTTCACTTCCTGACCCAGAGTAAGTGACGTCATTTTTATGTCTTTTCTGTATGCTTTTAGTTTTCACTTTCTAGATGGGCCTACTAATCTGTATGGGCCTGCTTTTGCTGATTCCAAAACTCCTGAATCTGCTGTTTGACCCTTAAGAAAGTGCCATTCTGTCCTGGGCTCATTCCTACTCCACATTCCACAAAAGGTCAAAATGCTTGGTCTGTGGAGTGCCTACCCACCCCACTTCAACACCCCACATCAGTGGAAGATTTTCCGTGGTGGGTGTTTCCACTTCAGGGAACGGGCTTCTCCAAGTCTGTGACTACTATCACCAACAACAATCACGTGTGATGTCTCCTCTTAGTCTGATAACATCTAACAATCCTAAAATTGTTTGGTGTAACACTTTGTACCTTAACTCTGGACATAATGTGATGTTTAACTTTGCTGATTTTTCTGTTTTACTGTTTGCTCCCCACATCTGTAACTGTGTAGATGAATTTGTTTTTAGCCACATGAAAGCTTTTAAGTTACAAATCATTGTTCAAACTCCAACCAGTGCCACAGTCTCCTCCAACTACGACTTGTGGCCCATGGATCAGAGACCCTCAATTTTAGGGTTAGGAGAGTAGGTCCATCTGTTATTCCTCTCCTGGAAGTCCTCAAGTGGCCTCAACAATTTAAGGAAGTCACCCCTTACCAGCTCAGAAGTAATTATGAAATGAAAATGCAACCCGTTTCTCTTGGCAACATAACTCCTAAAAGAAAATAAAAGGGGGGAATGAGATTGTTAATAGCCTCCATAGGGAGGCCAGAATTCTCCAAGTGGCAGGAGAAAATAAACTGCAAGTGACAGGAATTTTTTTTTTTTTTTTTTAATTCTTTTCTCTTCTAGTACTATGTTGCCATAGCAACACTCAGTTCCACATGAACTTAACTTTTTCTCAAACCTGGAGCTAACCAAAGTGTTTTTCTTATGGAAATGTTTTCTTAAGGTATGTTAATAAGCTACATATTGCTTGGAAATCTACCTTTCTTTAAAATTCATGACAATTATTTTATAGCCCAGGATGACACTCCTTCTGCCAATTTTATTTCAAAATGCATTTTGTGAGTGAGGGACCTGGTGCAACTCTCTCAGTTTTGAGGTGTTTATTTTCTATAATTAACAAATCACTAATAAGTATGTAACTCCTTACTAAAACGTAGAAGGGGAAACTCTTTCTGTCCCCTTTTGATGTCTATGTCTGAAGCTTAAACCATCTTTTTTACACTTTAATAAAATTTTGCTACACAAAAAACTTAGTAATCAAGCCTTGTCACTGGCCTCATGTTGAGTTCCTCTCCTCTGGAGGCCAAGAATCTTGGTGTCATTGTGGTTCAGCTGGTAAAAGCCACCATTTACTTCCAAATTAGGAAATTATTCTATGGCATCCAGGAGTGACATGAGCACTTTCATTAGGTTAAGTGAGAAAAACAAACATAGGTAGAAAGATAAATGGTAGAAAGGTAGATAAATAGATATATATGATAGGCAAGTAGGTAAGTAAGCAAATAGATATATCAGAAGAGTGTGTAATTTCCATGGTTCTATCTGTAATCAGCGTTACAGCTCGGTTACAGGTCAGAGTTTTATTCAGTAAACAAAAGATAGTATACCCTCTAGGCATGAGGATGAACCAAACCCAAGGAGAGGTCATAACCTGTCTAGGCTCCATGTTTTTATACACTTTGTCTATTCCCCTCAAGCCTGCTTTGTGCAAGTTAGGGCAAGCCAGGAAGAGGGAGTCGTTGTTTCACCTGAGGTTCTCACTTTGGTCCGTAGATTTTTCCTATGTTCCCTTTTCGTGGGCTTTTCCCTTTCTTTGTCTTTTAGCCACCACCATTTTGGATTCTACTTCTTATTCTAACTACTTAAAAATCCCTGCTCAATAGATGGGAGATCTGATTCTTTGGGAATAGGGAAATCGTGGCCTCTCTGGTTACTTCCTGCTGAGCTTGGATGATGAAGGGTATTGGGCCTCCACTTCTTGCTAGTCTCAAGTCTCAGAAGCCCTTATACCAGTGTCCATCTAAGGGTGAATGATAGATAATTTCCATGGGCGAGTGTCGTTTATATACCTTTGCTGAAATAGTACTGAATGCTATAGCTTGTTGACTTGGGCAGAGATAAACTGTTAAACAATTGATAACATATGGAGAAATCATAATTAGTATCAGTATGATGATAACAGGGGCTAGTAGGAGTATTTGCCAACTCCAAATCACCCCTAATCAGGAGAAGGATCTCCCAAAGAGAGATTGTGGCCACACTGAGGACTCCCAAGCTCGTTCGTTGAGATGCTGTAGAATCTGAATGTTTTTCTAAAGGACTGTGAAACTTTCTTCAACTTGATTGGTGGTATCTACCCAGAAACAACATGTCACATTCAAGATGGTTCAAGTCACTTCTTGTGGTCAGGAGACCTATGTCCTATCTATTTTGTAGTAGAAGCCATGCCAAATGGGTTGTCTCTTTCTGTTTTTCCTGAAGACTGAGGCCTCCAGGCACAATGGAGGTAACAAGCAATATCTAATTCTTTAGAGACCACTTGGTTGACTTTAGAAGTAAATGATGTTCTGTTATCAATCTGTAATGGCCTGGGCAGAACAAATCTCAGAAATGATTACATGGAGCAGATTTTTTTTTTTTTTTTTAACCATCTCCTTGCCCTTCTTGGTCCACAAGGGAAAGTCTTCAATCCATCCTGTCAAGGTATCTATCATGACTAGTAGATATCCATCTGCCAGTCCACTCCTGGGTAGATCCCATGCTGATGGATGTGTTGGGTCAGCTGGGGTCTTCTAGCTCCTTGGGGGTTCTTTGATTGGCAAATGCAACAAGAGAGACCACTTGCCTTATAGTCATTTAGATGCCGGTTCCTCTAGAGAAAGTTTGCAGTAATCTTTGGAGGATCTTGTCACCTAAATGAATGGTGGCATGTTAACAAACTTCCATGGGAGATTCCCAGGCAGAAAAAAAGGAGTCTCTCATTTTGGAATTATCCCATTTGTTCTTCTTGAAAACCCTCACTCTTAGCTTGAAGAGTCTCACCTTCAGTATATGAAGGAATTTCTGGCATATTATTTTGTGGAACTAAGGCGACAATTCCTATTAGGCCACTGTTCTGAAATGCTGCTCTCCTAGTTGCCTGATCAGCTGCCTGGTTTCCTTGTGCCATTTCCATACTCCCCTTACAGTGTCCTTTACAGTATGGGGCTTAAAACTCAGCAGGCAGACAGACTGCCTCCAGGAAACTTAGGATTTGATTACCGTACTTGACTGGGGAATCTCAGGTGGTCAAGTGGCCTCTTTCTTTCCAAATAGCAGCATGTGCATGTAGCACCACAAAGGCATACTTGGACTCAGTGCAAATGGCTACTCTTTTTCGTTTTCCTCTCTGTAAAACTCAAGTCAGAGCTTTGAGCTCAGCCAATTGGGCCGAAATACCTGGTGGTGAAAGTTTAGCCTCTAAGCTATCGAAATTGGAAACCACAGCATATCTGGCCCTTCTTTTCCATCCAAGACAAACCTGCTCCCAACAGTGTACCAGGTTTCCTCAGGACTATTCAGAGGATCTTCTGACAACCCCTCTCAGGGCTTTGTCCAATGCTTCAGATTTTCTAGGCAAGAGTGAAAGGTAAGAGTGCCCTCGGGGTAGGCAGGAGGGTAGCTGGGTTGAGAATCTCACAAAGGGACATAGTCAGGCCTGGATTTTCCACCAGCACTACTTGACATTTGAGAATCCTTTGATTGGGATCTCCATAAATGGCGTCTCTCATTCAGGAGTTGTTTCACTTGGTGGCTGGTAAAAAATAGTTATTTTGCCTTCAAGAGAGTGTTTTAAAGCATCTTCTATCAGAAGTGCAATAGCTATAAGCTTTCAAAGACAGGGAGGACAACCTCGGTCAGCTGTCTTAAGCCTCCTGGATAATTACGCTACTGGCTGGAACTGAGGTCCCAAGTTTTAAGCTAACACTTCCAAGGCTATTCCTTCTTTTTCATGGACAGATAGATGGGAAGATTTTCCTGGGTTTAGCAACCTGAAGGCAGGTGCTTGAGTTAAGGTTTGTTTACTGTAGCCTCTGCCTCCTTTTCAGGAGGTCCCCGTTTCAGTGGGATTGAATTATTCTGTCACTTTAAACTTTCATATAAGGTCTGGGCAATTAGGCCATAGTCGGGTATCCAGATTCTACAATACCTGGTTAGCCCCGGGAAAGCTAGCAATTGTTTATGAGTCGTGGGGGAAGGCAACTGGAGGAGTCTTTGCACTCATTCAGAGGACAGTCTCCTGGACCCAAGTGTCATATCAGATCCCAGATAAATGAACTTTTTCTGGACCATCTGTACCTTAGCATGGAAGATTTATATCCCTTCCCTGCCAAAATGTTTAGAACCTGAATTACATGTTGTTGGGCATTTTCCTCATCTGGGGAACAGATTAGTAGGTCAGATATATGTATTGCAGAGTTTCCCCATTAGATCCCAGATCTTGGAGACCCTAACTAAGAGCCTGTCCAGACAAATGTGGGCTATTTCTGAATCCCTGAGGTAATACTCCCCAGGTCAATTGTTTTCTCCTGGAGCCTCCCGTAGTTTTTGGTCCCTCCCTATTGGAGAGGGCATAATGGGTTCCTCAGTTGTAAGCAGGGACTGTAGTCTCTAGGGACTGAAAAAGTTCCCATCCCAAGGGTGGTCCCCAGCTTAGTGAGTTTATTTCTTCTGAGTAAGGGGTTAGGGTACTCAGGGACCACCAGAAATTGGTGGGTAAATATCCATCCCAGCAACAAAAAAAGTGCTTGGGTGAATCTTTTTGTGATTGTTTCTTCCTGTAGCGCCCCAAATGGTACAGGTTTGGGTGGGGGAGAGGTTAGGAGGTCAGGACAAAGTAGTTAGCCTTTGTGTCAACCAAGAAATTCTTGGACCAGCCTGCCACATCCAGCTGCACCCTTGACTCCAGCCTCGTGATGGTTATATGTGACAGATGTACTGGCTAAAGAGGGCCACTTCAGTCCTGTTAAAGGGAAGGCTTGGCAGTTGACCTTAAGGCTTTAAGGTCCTGAGGTCAGAGTGCAGTCCACTGTCCCAATTGATGGCATTTCTATCAAGCCATTTTAGGAGGCTTACCACGATTTGGACACTCTTTGACTCAATGTCCTGCCTGTCTACAGATTAGGCACTTTTCTCGTGCCTTTTCCTTCAAGGACTTGGGGGTTGTCATAGGACTTCCCTGGAGGGCAGCCAACATGTGGACAGGGCTTGTCTCTCCTTCTCTCCCTTTCCTGGGCCTTGACCTCCCTCTCTTGTTCTCTGTTATGTAAGGTTTTGGTTGCTGTCTGGACCATCACATTTAAAGAAGCAGCAGGGTTCTGCTTTTATAATGGTTGTAACTTTATCCTTATGTCTGATGTACATTGGAACAGAAATTTGTCATATAAAATCCCCTGTCCCTCATAAGAGAATAAGTCCAGATTGGTAAACTTTGGGAAGGTCTCATTTAGCCTTTCAAAAAAAGCAATGGGGTTTTCGTTAGGCTCTTGAACTATTATTGAGACCAAGTGCAGCATCACAACTAATAGGCTTCCTACTATTTCCATGAGTTAACTTCCTTAGAGTTGCATCTTCCTGAATCTTATCCTACCCAGGATGGTTGCAACCTGAAAGACGGGAGTCCCCAGCTCAGGGTGTAGACTCCCATCAGGTTGAGGAGCATCAACCACCTGGAGACTGAATCCCCAGACAGGTTGAGGCACGTCAGTGTCCCAAGAATTGGGTCCCTGGGAAGGTTGAGGCATGTCGACCTCCTGGCAACACTGGACTGGCAGATCCCCAAGCAAGCTGAGTCATGATTGCTCCCAGGGACCAGATCCCTAGCCAGGCTGAATCATGTTAACTTCCTGGGTCCCCAGAACTGGTGGATCCCCTAGTAAGCAGACATAACAACCTGCTTTGGACCAGATACCTCAGCAGGGTGAGGCAGGTAGACCTCTTGGCCATCTGGGTTAAAGTTGAGCATCTCCAAGGTTTCCAGCATGACTAGTGCTCCATAGGTTTAAGGGGTTGTAATCTTAAATCAGTGCTGGTTAATCCACTTTGGATGGAAATAGGTACTATAATGTAAAGTAATCCAAGCCTCTGCCCTGAGACTGGGAACCTGTCAAAACAGCTGCAAACCTAATACACTTACTGCTCTGAGGAAATGTAAGTCACTGATTCCTCCCTTAGTTTTCCTTAAGAGAAATATTTCATCGTCATATACCCACAGTGAGTAATAATAAAAGTAATGAGCATATCCGCAGATCAAATCCTCACTCCACTTTTATCAAACATCTGGTCTGTTGCCTCTTATCATTTTGTCCTTAAGCCACTTTACCTCAACTCCTACAACCAGGACCCTGCTCCCTCTGTAGGCAACATCACTCCACCCAGCCTGTTATAGATTGGCTTTGGGCCCAAAGACCTGTGGGGCTAACTCCCAAAGGGGAAAGCCCAACTGCCCTTGAAGGGATGCCACCAACAGATGGACTTCTAGAAGACATTTGTGCCTGTCACCCGCCCTAGCAGGTCCACTGAGAGGTGCTGTGTTTGCACATGTTGTAGGAAACATGGAAGATGAAGGCCTGAATCTCTAGAGGGATTGGATATTATACAGTATGTCCCTCCCAAGGGCAAGCTATTTTCTGCTGGTCCCACCAGAAGGTTTTAGAGGCAACATTTTGGGCCTAGATAGGGCTCAGGAAAAGAGCATCAAACAGGAGGGAAGGGCACAACTTTTGAAAGAATGATATAGCCCAAGGGCATAGTTAAACTGATTAAAATCAAATGGGTCCAAGATGGCAGGCAAGAAGACTTCAACTAAACCTTGATCTTCAACCTGCAAATTAAATGACACACCTAGAGACACCATCACATTTCCCAGACACTGTCAAAAGACCAAGGAGTGGTCTTTTCCAATTCCTGGAAAACTCTACCCCTGCCCCAAATAGTTGGAATAACCTTCCATCTCATTAGCATAGGAAGTTACCTATGTGAGCTGTGACCATGTCACAGCTCATGGCCGCACTTGCCCTCTGCGATGCCCGACACTTTCTGTGGAGTATGATTCTCTCTGAATTTGAACAAATAAACCCATTTCTTACCCATCTCTTTGTCTCTCACTGAATTCTCTCACTGATTCTCTCACTGAATTCTCACAGAATTTGAATAAATAAATCCATTTCTTACCCATCTCTTTGCCTCTCACTGAATTCTCTCTGTGATGACACATCAAGAATCTGAGCTTCATTATGTCCTGAGGGTGTGAGTCGCTGCTGGACATGACTGAGTGACTAAGGACAGCACAGCACCAAGTCCTGGTCATGTGGGTTCGAGTCCCAGTCTTTGGTAAACAGTGTCAAACATAACTTTCAGAAGTGGAAAGATGATGACCTCACCAATACTTTTAAATAGCAGCACAAATGGAGGGAGGAGCTGAAGGATGGGAGAAAAAACAGTGGGGAAAATGTGCCAAGGTACCCACTTCACAGCCTTCCAGAAAAACTGCTAAATGCCTGACCTGTGCCCAGAGTTTTCTTCAGCTTTGTTAGGTAGTTAGAATAGGAAACCGGAGTCCAAAACGGCATTGGCTAAAAGACAAGGAAGGGAAAAGCCTGTGAAAACAGAACAAAGAAAGATCAAAAGAAGGTCCGAGGACTGGAGTGAAGACCTCAGAACAAACAGCACTCCTGGCTAAGCACAATTTGCTTAGGGCAGGCCCAAGAGGAGGGGGGAAAAAAAAAAAAAAAAAATATATATATATATATATATATATATATATATATAAAAGGAGGAACCGAAGCACTTTCTCTCTCTCTGTTGCTCTCTCTCTTCTCTCTCTCTCTCTCTCTGCCTCATGTGCATGTGCTGTTTCTCTTTCTCTCTCTCCTCCATGTGTGTATGCTCTTTCTCTTTCTCTCACTCTCTCTCCCTCTCCTGCACTCTGGTACACGCCCCCACTCTCTTTTCTTTGCATCTTTAGGTCACCATGCCCTCACGCCTCGAGGATGAATTTTCCTGCTATCTTCTAAATGAAATAGAGCTGTAACACTGATTCCTCTAGGAGCTGTAACACGGTTTGTCCAAGACCCAAGAGCTGTGACATGCCAAGGGCTTCAATGTCCGTCACTCCAAATCTTTGTTGTGACGAGACAGAACTGAGGAGCATACACTCGTCTGACATCTATGGTGCCATGACTCGGGTTTAACCTGGCTGAAACAACCTCGGTGCAGCCCCCGCAAGGAGGAGGCCATGCACAGCAGGAGCCCAACTCAGTGAAAGCTCCTGCGGTAAAAGTGGAAGGCGAAGAAAACCCAGAGCAAGGGAACTGACAAGAGGCCCATCGTGCTGGAGACCAGGACAGTGAAAAACAAACACAGTAGAAAGCTCACACGGCTCAGCCTCAGATTCCAGAAGACCTCCGGTTAAGGTAGGAGGTCCATGCTCCTATGGCTGGAGGGACATCCCTAACAAAATCTTAATTCCTTTACAATCTCTTGTTTCCTTGAACCCCCCTCAAACAGGCGGGTGGCAGTGGGCGAAATTGAGGGACTCTGGAGAGGCTACTCTTTGGTATGTCCCAAAGGGACTAACTGCTGGGCCCCAGTAGCTGTTACCCAAGCCCATGGGGGTTCTTCTGTCCTTACTCTTCTCTGTGCCAAGAATCAGGCCAAGGAAAACCGTGAGCACAGGTCAGGAATTTAGCAGATTTTCTGGCAGGCTATGAAGGGGATTCCTTGACATGTTTTTCCCACTGCTTTTTCCTCCTGTCCTTCAGCTATCTCCCGGGACTCAAGCCCAGCCAAAACCCAGGATGCCTGGCTTCAAGACCTAATGAAGCTCAGGCCCTGACGTTTCATTGGAAAAATTCCTTGAGAGACAAAGCAATAAGTAAGAGGTGGCTTTGTTAGGATTTAGAGAGAAGTCACTTTTCAGGGTGTGGGCCATTGCCTAGGGCAATGGAATGCTGCCTGACTAGGTTTTGAGAGTGGGGTGAATTAATATGCTAATGAGTGGGAGGATCATCCCAACCATTGGGCAACCACCCAGTCCTCCCTCTTTTGACAGTGACTTAGAGCTGTATTGCCATCTCTGGGTGTGTCTGTTGGCTTATAGATTGGGGATTAAGGTTTACTTGAATTTGCCTTGCCATTTTGCACCCAATTGATTTTAATTGGTTTACTCTATGCCCTTGTGCTATGTCATTCTTTCAAAGGTTGTGCTCTGCCTCCTTCCTTCCTGTTTCATTCTCCTTCCCTGAGCTCCATTTGGGCCCACAATGTTGCCTCTACAATCTTCTGGAGTGAAAACCAGAAAATAGCTGGCCTTGGGAGGGAAATGCTGTATAATATCAAACCTCTTAATCCTACCCAGCACTGGTCATGCTGGAGATCTTGGGGACACCCAACTCCAGTCCGGGGGTCCCAGGAGGTCAACCTGCCTTGACCTGCCTAAGGATCTGGTCCTTGAAAGATTGTCACGCCTCAACCTGCTCGGAGATCCGCCAGTCCCAGGGTTCCCAGGAGGTTGTCACACTTCGACCTGTCCAGGGACCCAATTCTCGGGAGGCTGTCAAGCCTCAGCCTGCCTGGGGATCTGCACCCTGACCCAGAGATGCCTGGCTCTCAGATTGCAACAGTACTGGGTAAGATAAGCTTCAGAAAGGCTCGCCCATGGAAATAGAAGGAAGCCTATTACTTGTGGGACTGTGCCCAGTCTCAACAATAACTCAGGAGCCCAAAAAGAACTCTATTGCCTTCCTGGATAGGCTAAAAGAGGCCCTCCCTCCAAAAGTTTACCAATCTGGACTTAGACTCTTACAAGGGACAGGTGATTTTAAAGGACAAATTCCTGTCCCAATGTGCATCAGATATCAGAATTTAGTTACAGCAACTACAGCCGCAGGACCCTGCTTCCTCTTTAGAGGAGATGATCCAGACAGCCACCAATACCTTTTATAACAGAGAACAGGAGAAGGAGGCCAAGGCCCAGGAAAGGGAGAGAAGGAAAGAGACAAGACATGCCCAGATGCTGGCCGCTCTCCAGGGAAGCCCTATGGCACACCCCGAGTCCTTGAAGGACAAGGCACGAGGCAAATGCCTAATTTATAGACAGGTGGGGCATTGTGCCAAAGAGTGTCCAAACCGTGACAAGTCTACAAATGCCATCAACTGGGACATTGGGCGGCACTCTGCCCTGGGGACCCAGGAGCCTCAAGGTCAAGCACCAAGCCTTCTCCCACGATGGTTCAACAGGACTGAAGCGGCTGGCTCCAGCCAGCCCACCTGTCACAGATAACTATCACAGGGCTAGAGACAAGAGGGCAACTGGATGTGGCAGGTAGGTCAGAATTTCTTGGTTGACACAGGGTCTACCTACTCTGTCTTGATCTCCTACTCTGGAGCCTTCTCCTCCCAAACCTGTACCATTTTGGGTTCTACAGGAAAAGCAACTACAAGAAGATTTACCCAAGTCCTTCATTGTTGCTGGGATGGACAGATATTTTCCCACCAGTTTCTGGTGGTCCCTGGGTGTCTTGCTCCCTTATTGGGAAGAGATATACTTACTAAACTGGAGACCACCCTTGGGATGGGAAGTTTTTCAGTCCCTAAGAACCTACAGCTTCTGGTTACTACTGAAGAACCCATTACACTTTCTCCAATAGAGAGGGACCAAAAACTATGGGAGGGCAAAATTAACCCCCAGGTGTGGGACCAGGGAATTCCTGGACGAGCCCACCAAGCTGAACCGGTCATCATTGTCCTCTGAGATCCCACTCGCTTTCCTAACTGGAAAAAAATATTCTCTCAAAAGAGAGGCTTGGGAGGGACTACAGCCTTTAATAAATAAATTCCTTGCTTGTGGGCTATTGGTCCCCACCAGTTCACCATGTAACACCCCAATCCTCTCAGTAAAGAAAAAGAAAGGATGGAACCAGGTGAATGGTTCAAGATCTCTGGATCATAAATGAAGCTGTAGTCCCCCTCCATCACACAGTACCCAATCCCTATGTAATCTTGGGAGAAATCCCACCCAGTGCCAAGTGATTTATAGTCTTGGATCTCAAACATGCATTTTTTTGTATACCACTGGCTAAAGAATCCCAATATCTTTTTGCCTTTGAGTGGGAGGCCCCAGGAGAAAAACACCAACAGATGACTTGGATAGTATTACCTCAGGGGTTCAGAGATAGCCCCAACTTGTTTGGACAGGCCCTTAGCCAGGATCTCCTAGATCTGGACCCGGGACCTAATGGGAAAATATTATAATTGTGGATAACCTACAAATTTGCTCTCCAGATGAGGAAAATTCCCGACAACATGGAATTCAGGTTCTAAACTTTTTGACAGAAAGGGGATATAAAGTATCCCATGCTAAGGCACAGATAGTCGAGACAAAGGTCACTTACCTGGGAGTTCAGATTACACACAGGTCTAGGAGGCTGCCCTCTGATTGGGTACAAGTAACCCTCCAGTTGCCCTCTCCCATGACTCAAAAACAATTGTGAGCTTTCCTGGGGCTAACTGGGTATTGTAGAATCTGGATACCCAACTATGGTCTAATTGCCCAGCCCTTATATGAAAGCTTAAAGGGACTAGATGATTCAATCCCACTGATGTGGGGAACTCCTCAAAAGAATGCAGAGGCTACATTAAAACAAGCCTTAACTCAAGCCTTGAGGTTGCCAGACCCAGAAAAAGCATTCCAACTTTATGTCCATGAAAGAGAGGGAATAGCCTTGGGAGTGTTAACTCAAAGGTTGGAATCTGAGCCCCAGCCTATAGCTTACTTATCCAAGAGATTCGATCCAACCACCTGAGGCTGGCCCCCGTGCCTTTGAAATCTTGAAGCTACTGCAATCATGATAAAAAATGCTTTAAAACTCTCCTTTGGGGGCAAACTAGCTATTTTTACCAGCCACCAAGTAAAACAACTCCTAAATGAGAAAGGCCATTTATGGATGTCTGATCAAAGAATTCTCGGATATCAAGTAATGCTGATGAAATCCCAGGCCTCACTATATCCCTTTGTGAGGTTCTTAACCCAGCCACCCTCCTGCCTACCCCCGGGGGCTTGCTCCCCTTTCACTCTTGTCTAGAAACCTTGGACCACTAGACAAAACCCCAAGAGGGATTGTCAGAAGATCCTCTGACCAATCCTGAGGAAATTTGGTACACTGATGGAAGCAGCTTTTTTGATGGAAAAAGAAGAGCCGGGTATGCAGTAGTCTCCAATTTTGAGACCATAGAGGCTAAGCCTCTGTCACCAAGTACTTCAGCCCAATTAGCAGAGCTCATAGCCCTGACTCGAACTTTAGAGCTGGGAAAAGGAAAAAGAATAGCCATTTACACTGACTCCAAGTATGCCTTTCTGGTGTTACATGCACATGCTGCTATTTGGAAAGAAAGGGGTCACTTGACCACCCAGGTGTCCCCAGTCAAATATGATGATCAAATTCTTAGACTCTTGGATGCAGTGCATCTGTCCACTGAGGTTTCAGTCACCCACTGTAAAGGACACCAAAAAGAGAGCATGGAAGTGGCACGAGGGAACCAAGCAGCTGATCAGGCAGCTAGGAGAGCAGCATTACAGAACCATGACCTAATAGGGGTTGCCACCTTAGTTCCATAGACTAATTTGCCAGAAACTCCTTCATATACTGAATGTGAGGCTTTTAAAGCAAAGAGTGAGGGCTTTCAAGAAGATCATACAGTGTGGTTGCAAAAGGAGGAACTCCTTTTTCTGCCTGGGAACCTCCAATGGAAGTTGGTTAACTCCTTACATACCAGCACTCATTTAGGGGAAAAGGCCATCCAAAGATTACTAAAAAGGTCATTCAGAGGAGTAGGCCTCCAAACAACTATAAGGCAAATGGTCTCCTCTTGTCCCACTTGCCAAATAAACAACCCTCAAGGAGCTCGAAGACCCCAGCTGGCCTAGCCCATCCAACAACTTGGGACCTATCCAGAAGAGGACTGGCAGATGGACTTCACCCAGATGCCAGTTTCTTAAGGGTATAAATACCTATTAGTCATGGTAGATACATTCACAAGATGGATTGAAGACTTTCCCACCCGGACTGAGAAAGCTGAGAAGGTGGGGGAAAAAAGAAACTGCTCCATGAAATCATTCAAAGATTTGGTCTTCCCAGGCCATTACAAAGTTACAATGGGACATCATTTACTTCTAAGGTCACCCAAGGAGTCTCTAAAGCATTGGGCATTACTTATTATCTCAATTGTGCCTGGAGACCTCAGTCTTCAGGAAAAGTAGAAAGAGCCACCAATTCTTAAAATCAGCGAAAAAAATGTAACCCAAGAGACCTCCCTGAGATGGAAGGAGACTTTACCAATAGCTCTCTTCCACACCCATATTGCCCCTAAAGAATAGGTTTAAATAAGGTCTAAATAAGGTCAAAATAGGTTTAAATAAGGTCTTATACCTTATGAGATGCTATATGGGAGACCTTTTGTTTATGTCAATGACCTCTTCCCAGATCCAGAGGTTTAGACCCTCCAGTCTTATACAATGGCCATTGGACAATTCCAACAGGATATATGCTTGTGGGGTATGAACCAGGACCCTAAAGATTCTAAGGAGTCACCACTATATACTCCAGGGGCTCAAGTCCTAATTAAGGTCTGGAAAGATGGGTCCCCAAAGGCTCAACTCCAGCCCACATGGAAGGACCTCTACCCTGTAATACTTTCTACCCCCACAGCAGTCAAGGTGCCAGGACATGACTCCTGGATTAACTACTAATGAGTCAAGCCATAGAAGAAAACAGAAGAGGACACTCAATACACCTGTGAGCCCCTGGGAGATCTCAGATACCTATTCAGAACAAATGAGTGTCATTCTAATGAACACCCCCAAAAGCTGTTTTCTGGGGATGAGATTTCTTGGGATAGCTCTAAAGAGCCAACACAGCTTGGTAGAGATTGTACTCCAAAACAGGCAGGAGATAAATCTTCTGATCCCTGAACAAGGAGGGACTTGAGCCATTCTGGTGATGGGAATTTAGAATTGGCTAATGTTCCTACTACTCCTTGTTACACCATACTGATACTGTTTATGATTGTTCCATACATTATCAATTGTCTAACCTGTTTCATGTCTGCTCACGTCAACAAGCTACAGCATGCGATGACAGTTCAACAAAGATACAAAACTACAACCAACAATGGAAAATGTTACTCATCCTTAGATAGACACCACTATGAGGACTCTTGAGGCCTCAGACTGACAAGAGGGGGAGGCCCAATACCCCTTGCCATCCCAATTCACCAGGAAGTAGCCAAAAAGGCATTGATGCCCCTATTCCCAAAGAATTGGGCCTCCCATCTCTTGAGGGGGGAATGTTAGGAAGTTAGAATAGGAAACCGGAGTCCAAAATGGTGGCTAAAAGACAAGGAAAGGAAAAGCCTGCGAAAATAGACCAAAGAAAGGTCAAAGGAATGTCTGAGGACTGGAGTGAAGACCTCAGAAAAAACAGCACTCCTGGCTAAGCAGAATTTGCATAGGGCAGGCCCAGGGGGAGGAAAAAACATAGAAGGAGGAGCCGAAGCGCTTTCTCTCTCTCCCATGTGCATGCGCTGTTTCTCTCTCTGTCTCTTTCTGTCTCTCTCTGTCTCTCTCTCTCTCTCTCCCCTGTGTGTATGCACTCTTTCTCTTTCTCTCTCTCTCTGCCCCACGTGCATGTGCTCTCTCTCTCTCTCTCTCTCTCTCTCTCTCTCTCTCTCTCCCGCGTACATGGGTTCTTTCTCTCTCTTTCTCTCCCTGCTGTGTGTGTGCCCTCTCTCTCTCTCTCACCCTTTCCCAGGTGCTGGCGCGCTCCCCCACTCTCTTCTCTTCGCGTCTTTGGGTCGGCATGCCCTCATGCCTCAAGAATGGATTTTCCTGCTATCTTATAACTAAAATAGAGCCGTAACACTGATTTGTCTAAGACCTATAACACGGTTTGTCCAAGACCCGAGAGCTGGGATGCGCTGAGGGCTTTAATGTCCGTTAATCCAAATCTTCGTTGTGATGAGACAGATCCGAGGAGCATGCACTCGCCTGACAGCTTGATCCTTGGCACAAAAGAGATTAAGGACAAAAGAACCCTCACCTTCTTTACCAATAGCTACTAGGGTGTAGTGGATAGTGGAGCTTTCGGGATATATTGGGAAGTAATCCCTGCCGGAGGCCCTCAGTTGCACCCACTGCCACTCACCTCTTCACAGGGCATTTGAGGAGACAAGAAATGAGAGGTTGTATAAGAATTAAGATTTTGTTAGTCATTTGTCCTTCCAGCCACAGGACCGAGGACTTTTAACCTTCTCCGGAGGTCTTCTGAAATCAGAGACTGTGTTGCATGAGCTTTCTCCAGAGTTCGGTTTTGCTGCCCTGGTTTCCAGCATGCTGGGCTTCTCCTGACTTCTACTGCTCTGAGTTTCCTTTGTGTTCAGCTTACACAGGGTGCACTTTCGCTGAGTTGGGCTTCTCCTGTGCTTAGCTTCCATCTTGCTGGGGCACAGCTGAGGTTGCTTCAGCCATGTTACATTCAGGTCGCAGCCCCAGATATTTTTGGTGGAGTGTGCAATTTCCTCAGTTCTGTCTTGCTGCAGTGAAAGTTTGAAACAGCTGAGCAGTGTTACAGCTCAGAGCTTTATTTGGCAAACAAAGAATAGCACACGCTTGAGGCATGAGGATGTGCCAACCCCAAAGCAGGAACCTCAACCCGTCTTGGCTCCCTCTTTTTATATGTTTTGTTTCCTCCCCCTGAACCTGCCCTATGCAAGTCAGGGCTAGCCAGGTAGGGAGCATGTTTCTTTCACCCGAGGTTCTCACTCTAGTCAGCAACAACTTTTCACAAGCTCATGTAGTGATCTTCTATGACATAAAACATCATAGGTTTGTCAAGGTAGTTTGTAACTTCCCTGTTTCTCTTGTGCCACAGTAAAAATTTGAAGCAACGGATGGACCAGTGTTAGAGCTCCATTTCACAGCTCATTTTTATTTGGCAAACAAAGGAGAATACATTCTCAAAGCATGAGCATGAGTTGACCCAAAAGAGGCGAAGAGAAGAGAAGCCCCGGCTCAGTTTTTGCTCCTCTTTTTATGATTTTTTCTCCTCCCCTGAGGCTGTCTTGTGTAAATTGTACTAGGTAGGGGGGCTGTTTCTTTTACCTGTGGCCCTAACTCTGGCCCTCGAACCTTCTTTTGTTCTATTTTTGCAGGCTTTTCCCTTCTTTGTCTTTTGGCCACCGACATTCTGGACTCGTTTTTCCTATTCTATCTACATAACAGGTTGCATCCCCACACTTCAAGGGTATAAAATTTGCACCTTATTTCTCAAAAATCATTCTCTTTTTTTTTTCTATTTTGTAATATCATCATCTCTAATACTGCCAAGGTTAGTAGTGACTGGATCTGCCAGTATTACTTGACTGCTAAATCTTCATTTCACTTTATTACATTGACTTCTTCCAGTATGGGTTTTTTTTTTTTTTTTTGGACTCATGCCCATCCTGCTTCTCTTGTATTTTAATTCTTGTATTTAATTCTTTTACATAAACAATATTTACTTCTATTTGTGTAATATGTTCATTCTTTAAATGTTATCACATCTGATATTTTCAGTTGTCACATATTAGCTATTTTCAAATATTTAATTCTGTTTGCTCAAAAAATATGTGTTCAGTATAAAAAGATCCTTTAATTTGGGTTTGATATTTATTTTAAATTCTAAACCTGGCACTAATCTGTCAATCTAAGTTTTCCAAACTATTAGCCTCTGAATTAGAGACAATTTATAAAGAGGCTCAAGGATAAGAAGAATAGATGAATTTTCATCCTCTTATAATCCATATTCATTTTCTGACTTGAGTATTCTTTTTTCTTTGATTAACTTGAAACTGGTGTTACCTTTAATCACTACTCATTATCTTATATCCATCACCTAGTATATTACTGAAATTCTTATAAAGTATCATGATTAGTTTCAGGTTTTTTGTTCATATTTCAAAGCATGATATCCACTATTGCTCAAGGAAATATTTAAACTAAGAGTATTACACAATGAATAGATAAATGAATCACAATTTTTTTCATTATAATTCATTTGCACTTACTTAGAAATAGAAAAACACATATATGCAGGTCAAAGACGTATTTTGACATTGACTTATACAATTTAAGCATGAAAGTTAAAATTGTCAGAAAATAAGTAAAGTCAAAAATTACTGTGCAATTTATCTATTATTTTATTCATCATTTGAGTGGTTATATAAAGTATGGATATTGGAGAACAGCACTTAGATAAATAAAATAAGAAATTTAAATAAAATCTCCCTTTATATATTTCCAAGAATGAGTTAAAAAAAAAAAGAAAAGAAAACAAACCTTAAAATCACATAAGTATGAGTTTTCTAGTTCCAAAGAATAGCGGGGCGAGAGAAGAAAACCTTCCTAAGTGAACAATGCAAATAAATAGAGGAAAGCAATAGAATGGGAAGGACTAGCGATCTCTTCAAGAAAATTAGAGATACCAACAGGACATTTCATGTAAAGATGGGCACAATAAAGGCTGGAAATGGTATGGACCTAACAGAAGCAGAGATATTAAGAAGAGGTGGCAAGAATACACAGAACTATACAGGAAAATATCTTTATGACCCAGGTAACTATGATAGTGGGATCACTCACCTAGAGTCAGACATCTTGGAATGTGAAGTCAAGTGGACCTTAGCAATCATCACTTTGAACAAAGATAATAGAGGTGATGGAATTCCAGCTGAGCTGGAATTCACCTGAACAATGTACGTGTTCAAAATTGGGGAAGGAGTACATTAAGGCTATATATTTTCACCCTGCTTATTTAACGTATATGCAGTGTACATCAAGAGAAATGCCAAGCTGGATGAAGCAGAAGCCAGATTCAAGATTCCGAGGAGAAATACCAGTAACCTCAGATATGCAGATAACACCACCTTTAAGGCAGAAAGTGAAAAGGAACTACAGAGCTTTGATGAAGATGAAAGAGAAGAGTGAAAAACTGGCTTAAAATACAACATCCACAAAACTAAGATCATGGCACCTAGTCCCATCACTTCATGGCAAAAAGATGGGAAAACAATGGAAACAGAGTCAGACTTTATTTTCTTGGGCTCCAAAATCACTGCAGATGGTGACTATAGCCATGACATTTAAAGACGCTTGATTCTTGGAAGAAAATCTATGACCAACCTATACAGCAAATTAATAAAACAAAGACATTATTTTGCCAAAAACTTCTGTCCAGTCAAAGCTATGGCTTTTCCAGTAGTAATGTATTCATGTGAAAGTTGGACCACAAAGAAGACTGAGCACCGACACATTAATGGTTTTGAGCTGTGGTGTTAGAGAACACACTTGAGAGTCCCTTGGACTGCAAGGAGATCAAAGCAGTTTATCCTAAAGGAAATCAATCCTGAATATGCATTGGAAGGACTAATGCTGAAGCTGAACCTCCAGTACTTTGGCCACTTGATGTGAACAGCTGACTCATTAGAAAAGAACCTGAAGCTGGGGAAGATTAAAGGCAGGAGGAGAAGGGCATGACAAAGGATAAGATGGTTGGATGACATCACTGACTCAATGAACATGAGTTTAAGGAAGCTCTGGAAGTTGGTGAGGTACAAGGAAGCCTTTTGTGCTGCAGTTCATGAGTTGTAAAGAGTTGGACACGACTGAGGGTCTGCACAAGAAGAAAAATTAAGTTTTCTAAACACAATAGCATCATGTTAGGAATTAACCCTGAAGTTAGCATTTAAATATACATAATGCAGATGGTGACTGCAGCCATGCAATTAAAAGATGCTTACTCCTTGGAAGGAAAGTTATGACCAAACTAGACAGCATATTAAAAAGCAGAGACATTACTTTGCCAACAAAGGTCCATCTGATCAAGGCTATGTTTTTCCCAGTGGTCATGTATGGATGTGAGATTTGGAGTGTGACGAAAGCTGAGCACCAAAGAATTGATGCTTTTGAACTGTGGTGTTGGAGAAGACTCTTGAGAGTTCCTTGAACTGCAAGGAGATCCAAACAGTCCATCCTAAAGGAGATAAGTCCTGGGTGTTCATTGGAGGGACTGATGCTGAAGCTGAAACTCTAGTACTTTGGCCACCTCATGCAAAGATTTGACTCATTGGAAAAGACCCTGATGCTGGGAGGGATTGGGGGCAGGAGGAGAAGGGGACGACAGAGGATGAGATGGCTGGATGGCATCACCAGCTCGATGGGCATGAGTTTGAGTCAACTCTGGGAGTTGGTGATGGACAGGGAGTCCTGGCATGCTGTTATTCATGGGGTCGCAAAGAGTCAGACACAGCTGAGTGACTGAACTGAACTGAACTGAACTGAATGCAATAAAGTGACTGGAAGTGCTTGGATGTTGATAATCATTTATGATGTGAGATTAAAATAACAAGGAATTAAAACTTTTATTGGAAAATAATTGCTTTACAACACTGTATTGGTTCCTGCTATAAATTAACATCATAAACCACAGGTATACATGCGACTCCTCCCTCTTGAACTCCAATCTCACCTCCCTCTCCATTTCTCCCCTCTAGGTTGTCACAGAGTCTTGGGTTGAGCTCCCCATGTCACACAGAAAATTCTCACCTGCTATCTATTTTACATATGGTAATGTACATGTTTCCATGCTATTCTCTCAATTTATCCCACATTTTTCTTCCCCCACTGTCTGTTCTCTATGTCTGCATCTCCATTGCTGCCTTGCAAATAGGTTCATCAGTACCATCTCTCTAGATTCCATATGCATGTATTTATATACAATATTTGTCATTCTGTTTCTGACTTAAGCAACTCTGTATAATAAGATCTAGGTTCATCCATCACATTAGGACTGAATCAAGTGTACTCTTTTTATAACTGAGTAATATTTCATTGTATATATGTACTACAACTTTTGTATCCATTCATCTGTTGATGGACAATATAAGTTGCTTCCATGTCCTAGCTATTGTAAAAACTCTTACAATAAACATTGGAGTACATGTTTCTCTTTCAATTATGGTTTTCTTAGGTTTCACAGCAAAGAAATCAATAAACAAGATTAAACGACAATCCTCAGAATGGGAGAGTGTAACAATAAATTAAATACTGACAAAGGATTATTCTCCAAAATATAAAGCAGCTGAAGCAACTCAATACTAGAGAAACAAACAGTTCTCAGTCAAAAAAAATGGGTGGAAGACCTAAATAGACATTTCTTCAAAGAAGACATACAATACAGATGGCCAACAAACACTTGAAAAGATGCTCAACATTGTTCACTCTTTGAGAAAGGCAAATCAAAACTACAATGTGATATCAACTCATACTGGTCAGAATGGCCATCATTAAAAAAAAAAAAAATTACAAACAATAAATGCTAAAGAGAATGTGGAAAAAGGGAAACACTCTTGCACTGTTGGTGGGCATGTGAACTGATACAGCCACTATTGAGAACAATATGGTGATTCCTTAAAAACCTAGTACTAGAACTACCACATAAACCAACAATCCCACTACTGGGCATATACATTAATAAGGCATTTTTATCTTGTGATACTTGAGCAGATTTATTTAAAATATAAAAAATCCATTTCACTTTTCTTCTCCCCTTTGTTTGTGAAACAGGTTAAAATAACCCTGCATTAATGTTGTAGACAAGGACATCTGAGGAGTGACCCTCAGGATCAGAAGAAGTGGCCTTTTGGGATCTGAAAATTCCATTGAGGCCAATATGTGTCCTACTTCCAAAAGAAAGTTTAGGAAAAATAATAAGAAAATAAGCATTTCAACAGCAATCTAGTACTTTGTTATGTGTACTTTTTCCACTCAAAATGCTGGAAGTTTTCATTTAATAAAGGAGTTTAGAGATACAGTGAAGCTTTCATGTTTTACCAGGAAATGGCAGTTTTTTATTGATCACATTGCATACCAAGGTATTTTCTTAAGTAAAGTTTAATAAAATACCATAAATAAATCAAGTGGATTAAAAACACACCTGATATGCTAAGTTGAAACTATGCCATCAAGTAAGAAATATGAGAAAGAAAAGCCTCTCCAGAATGGCATCTTACATGTTTGTTAATTAAAAAACATCAGAGTAAAGGGATGCAATTTCTTTAAGCAACTGACTCTAGTAATGAATGACAGACTCCATTATTTAGACTAGAAATCAGAAATGGAAGCCAGGGAGAAAACAAATGAAGCAACAAATACCTAAATTTGCAGCAGTGTAGCATATCTATGGAGTAGTTGCTACAGGACACATTATATAATAAACACATTTTCATATAACTAATGGAATGACAAAGTGAACAATTGAATTGGACACATATGAGTAATAACCTCAAAATACCAAAGAGCATTTTGCTGTAATGAGTAATACATGCTCAGCCTTTGGGCGGGCATAAAAGAATTAAGAAGATAGATGGTGATCCTGCTGCATTGCCCTAAAGAACAAATACATCTAGCAGTCACAATGCCCTGACACAATGTTCATGCTGCTAAGGACTTGCTGATATGGTAATTCATGAAAGGATGGAGGTTTGATTGGAATGTTACTCTGTGTATTTTAATATTTAATCTAAATTGATAGCCAAATGCCACCATCTAAATGTAGCCTGTGTGGCAAGGATTGAAGAAAATGTGGTTGTTTTAAACTGCAGAAGCAGCACATATTATGCAATCTCTCATAGAGGAAGAAACAGCCAAATTATTTGCTTCTCAGGGAAAACTAAATGCCAAATAATGTTTATTTCACAAAACATCTTGGTGATGTGTAGAATAGAATTGAAGTTACTAATTAATTTTTTATTAGTGATATCCAGTTATCTTGCTATGGGGTAGACAACAGGATGCAGAAGTTTAAAAAAAATATTGTTCTAGCACTAATCAACAAACTCTTAATACATAATACACTTAACATACTATGATTTACACAAATTACACCCTAGTTTTGTTCCTGGCAGATTTATCTTGGCATCTCATGGAAATGAATATTGGAACATCTGTATTCTTACTAAGCAAACCTCCTTTTAGAATTCGTTCCATACTAGTACCATATGAAGAAAGAGTTTTCACATTTCTTTCATTTATTAGATATTACATGAGAAGATTTGCACAATTTCTGAGAAACAGGATGAAATGAAACCACTTGCAACACTTTTATTTTCTTTGTGATAATGTGCAATATGAATGCACTATTCATTTTATCATTTACACATTTATTGTTTACAAAGGAGCATGTACTCTTTATATTCAGAAAAAATCACAAAGTATAACCTAAAAAAATATGCAACTACTAACACTGATGTATCATCTACTATGGGGCAGGAAATCATCCACTACTTTAAATGTAGTAATTTATGTAACCAAGACCTGGTGTAAGTACCACCATTTCCTTAATTTTAAAGATGTGGGAAACTTGAGGCATGAAGAAGTTGAAGAAAGTTAGTATTAGTCGCTCAGTTGTGCCTGACTCTTTGCAACCCTATAGACTGTAGCCTGCATGCTCCTCTGTCCTTGAAATTATCCAGGCAAGACTACTGGAGTACATTGCTATTCCCTTTTCCAGGGGATTTTCCCAACCAAGGAATTGAACCCTGGTCTCCAGCATTGCAGTCAGACTCTTTACCATCTGAGCAAGAGGCAGAAACTGTCAGTTGAGTCTATATTCTTAGCCACTGTATATTTGGTTCTGAAAAGGAATAACTGAATGATAGAATGGAATTCACATTTTGAATGAAAAGGAATTGAAATACCTTACTATCTCTACAGATATACAAGCTTGTGTTCAAAAACATATCTCTTAATAAAAACCATAATATCCAATACTTTGTTGCACATTGCATTCCAATTACTTGATCAAATCCAGATATATTTTAAAATAGAAAGATACACATCAAGAATTGAAACTGAGCAGGACTCTGGGGAGCTTGTGAGAACAAGCTTGTTCAGTTCCCTGAGTTCCAAAGGGAAGGCTTAAGCAAGTGCTAATTGGGTAAGGGAGGGAATACAAAGATGAGGGAGGAGCAGTCAAAAAACAATAGTGAAGACTTAAAGTAGAGTCCTCCTTCCTCCTCAAGGGATATATACATAATAATACATTTGAGCTCGACTGTAAAACTAAAATTCCCACCAAAAAAAAAAAAAAAATGTTACAGAGAGAGGGTAACAGTGTAATAACTTTGTGAACAAGAGACTGCCTGATGCCAGAAAATTAAAGGAATACAGGCTCTGTGGCCTTCCTAATTCTTATCAGCAACTCTGTCCCTGGACTATAAAACTCCTCACAAATTTCTTGGGGTTGAGACACAGTTTTGAGGGCATTTGCCTGCTGTGGTCCTCTTTGCTTAGGAAAGCAATGAAGCTATTATTTTCTACTTTACCCTTCCAAAAATGGATGCTTACATATATATTTCTAAATATTTATTGAAAGATTTGATCAAAGATCTTCTTGTACTAACTTAAGTAGAAACTTTATAGTTTAGTATTTGCACTTAATTTGACATATTTAAAATAAAGTTGATATTTGGTCATTCAGTTCAGTTCAGTTGCTCAGTGATGTCTCATTGTTTGCGATCCCGTGAAGGACAGCACGCCGGGCATCCCTGACCATCACCAATTCCCAGAGTCCACACAAACATGTTCATTGAGTTGGTGATGCCATCCAACCATCTCATCCTCTGTCATACCCTTCTCCTCTTGGCCTCAATCTTTCCCAACCTCAGGGTCTTTTCCAATGAGTCAACTCTTCGCATGAGGTGGCCAAAGTATTAGAGTTTCAGTTTCAACATCAGTCCTTCCAATGAACACCCAGGACTGATCTCCTTTAGGATGGACTGTTTGGATCTCCTTGCAGCCCAGGGGACTCTCAAGAGTCTTCTCCAACAGTTCAGTTGCTCAGTCGTGTCCGACTCTTTGAGACTCCATGAATAACAGCACACCAGGCTTCCCTGTCCATCACCAACTCCTGGAGTTTACCCAAACTCATGTAAATCGAGTCAGTGATGCCGTCCAGCCATCTCGTCCTCTCTCATCCCCTTCTACTCCTTCCCCCAATCCATTCCACCATCAGGGTCTTTTCCAATGAGTCAGCTCTTCCCATCAGGTGGCCAAACTAGTGGAGTTTCAGCTTCAACATTAGTCTTTCCAATGAACACCCAGGACTGTTCTCCTTTAAGGTGGACTGGTTGATTCTCCTTGCAGTCCAAGGGATTCTCAAGAGTCTTCTCCAACATCACAGTTCAAAAGCATCAATTCTTCAGTGCTCAGCTTTCTTCACTGTCCATCTCTCACATTCATATATGACCACTGGAAAAACCATAGCCTTAACTAGACGGACCTTTGTTGGCAAAGTATTGTCTCTGCTTTGTAAAATGCTGCCTAGGTTGGTCATAACTTTCCTTCCAAAGAGTAATTAAGTTGTTCCAGTTCTTTGTGACCACATGGACTGTAACCCGCCAGACTCCTGTGTTCATGGGATTTCCCAGGCAAGAATACTGGAGCAGACTGCCATTTTCTTCTTCAAGAGATCTTCCCAATCCAGGGATCAAACTCGTGTCTCTTGTGTGGCAGGTGGATTCTTTACCGCTGAGCCACCAGGTTCAGCTCAGTTCAGTTCAGTCGCTCAGTCGTGTCTGACTCTTCGCGACCCCGTGAACCGCAGTACGCCAGGCCTCCCTGTCCATCACCAACTCCCAGAGTTGACTCAAGCTCATGCCCATTGAGTCGGTGATGCCATCCAGCCATCTAATCCTCTGTTGTCCCCTTCTGCTCATGCCCCCAATCCCTCCCAGCATCAGGGTCTTTTCCAATGAGTCAACTCTTTGCATGAGGTGGCCAAAGTACTGGAGTTTCAGCTTCAGCATCAGTCCTTCCAATGAACACCCAGGACTGATCTTCAGGATGGACTGTTTGGATCTCCTTGCATTCCAAGGGATTCTCAAGAGTCTTCCCCAACACCACAGTTCAATATGATCAATTCTTCAGTGTTCAGCTTTCTTCACAGTCCAGCTCTCACATCCATACATGACCACTGAAAAAACCACAGCCTTGACCAGACGGATCTTTGTTGGCAAATTAATGTCTCTGCTTTTTAATGTACTGTCTAGGTTGGTCATAACTTTCCTTCCAAGGAGAAAGCGTCTTTTAATTTCATGGCTGCAATCACCATCTGCAGTGATTTTGGAGCCCCCCAAAATGAAGTCTGACACTGTTTCCACTGTGAACCCTAACAATAAAATGAAGTAGGATAAGGCAGTTTAAGATGGAGGAGTATGAGAACCCTGGACTCACTTTCTCCCAGGGACATACAAAGATTGCAACTACTTACAGAGCCACTGTACATGAAAGTGGCCTGAGGGCAATCAGTAAAAAACTTCCCACAACTTCATATTTAAACAAAGGACTACAACAAGATGAGTAGGAGAGGCAGAGCCATGGTCCAGTCAGAATCCACTCCCCTGGGTGGATGACACAAGTGGCAGGGAATCACAAATGCAGTGCTCCTTCCTTGCAGGAGGATCTTCAAGGTCAGCAAGTGTTTCTGATCCACGTGTCTGTCAGTCTTCTGCATCTACACCAGGGACCTAGGTGTCTATCAGTATTCTGCCTCTGCACTGTGACTCACAGTGTGTAAGATTTTGCATGTTTCCTTTAAGAGCAGTCTCTGTTTCCTATATTTCTCCTGCTCTTCTGAATATCAGCCCTTCAGTTCTTCAAAACCTTAATTTCTGAGGGTTTGTCTTTGTGCAGGGTCCCCAGCTGTGGAGCCTGAATTGGGCTCAGGCAGGAGGCAGTTGCAGTTCCTGTGGGGTCTGAAATGCTTAAAGGAATCACTTTGTGGATACTGTTCTATTGTGCCAATACTGGTGCTAGCAAGTGCTGTTTTGGAATTTATTCCACTGGGGCCTGACCATTCATCAGTGGGTTGCAGCAGATAGGCATCACTGGATTACAGAGTCAGCCAAGCTGGGGCCATCCCTCCCAACTGGTATGGCCACAGTAGTCAGCCTTGCCACACAGAAGGACACACAGAGACTACATAGATGGTACTCCTGGAGCATCTAGCTGTGCTAGCCAGAAGAAGCCCATTGCTGGGATCCATAGGTTGTCTTCTATAAAGAGCTAGTTCTTCAATACTGAGAAATGAAACAGATCTACTTAATATTAATACATAGATATGCACACAGAAAATTAAGCAAAATGAGATGACAGAAATATATAACAAATGTACAAGATAAAAATCTTTGCAGTTGTTTAGAAAACAACTAAAAAATGGTTACAAACAATCTGTCTGTTAGAATTAAGGTGATGATTATAAAAATACTGATCTTAGAAGAAAGATGGATGAACACACTCAGAACATGATCAAATAAGAAAATATAAAATGAATGAATCAAAGCTGAAGAATTAATAACTGAAATGTAAAAGCACACTAGAGGGAATCAAGAGTTGATTAGATAATACCAAAGAACATATCAGAAATCTGGAAGACAGAGAAGTGGAAGTTAAATAAGCTGAACAGAAAAAGAGGGGAACTAAATTAAAGATAGAATAGCTTAAGTGGCCTCTGAGACAACATCAAGTATCCTGACATTCACATTACAGTGATACTATGAGAAGAGAGAAAAAGGGGCAGATAGATTATTTGAAGATATAATAGCTGAAAATTTCCCTAAAATAAGGGGAAGAAATATATCCAGGTTCAGAAAATGCAGAGAATGCCAAAGAAGATAAACCCAAATTGAGCTACATCAAGACATAGTAAAACTAAAATGTAAAACATTAGTGATAAAGAGAGAATCTTAAAAGCAGAAAGAGGAAAGAAACCAGTTATACAAAAGGGAACTCCAGTAAAAATAAATAAGCTGATTCTTCAGCAGAAACTTTGAAACCAGAGGAAGTGGCATGGTGTATTTGAAGTGCTGAAAGGAAAAATAACAAAAACAAAAAACTGCAACCAAAAATACTTTGTACAGTTAATCTATCATTCAGGACTCATGCTGAAGCTGAAGCTCCAATATTTTGGCTGCCTGATATGAAGAGATGACTCACTGGAAAAGACTCTGATTCTGGGAAAGGTTGGGAGCAGGAGGAGAAGGGGGCCACAGAGGATTACATGTTGGATGGCATCATCATCAACGTAATGGACAAGAGATTGAGGAAACTCTTGGAGATGGTTAAGGACAGGGAAGCCTGCCCCATGGCTACTGTGCTACAGTCCATGAGATCACAAAGCCTCAGACACAACTGACTGACTAAAAAACAACAAAAACATATGAATATATAATTATACATCTATGTCTACATATAGGTCTTCCCTGGTGGTTCAGTCAGTAAAGAATTCACCTGTAATGTGGGAGACTTGGGCTCAATCCCTGGATTGGGGAGATCCCCTGGAGGAGGGCATGGCAATTCAGTTCAGTATTCTTGATTGGAGAATTCCCAAGGACAGAGGATCATGGAGGACTGCAGTCCATGGTGTTGCAAAGAGCTGGACACAACTAAGCACATGTCTATATATAGTTATATATGAACTTCATGGAAACCAAAACCTATCATAGATATACATACAAAAAGAAGAAAGAATCCAACCATAATATTAGAAACAGTTATAACTTCATAAGGTGAAAGAGAAAGAGTAGAAGAAAGACACAAAGAAGTACTACAAACAATTATGAAACAATTAACAAAATGACAAGTAGCCAGCTACCAACACATATTTTAAATATAGATTAACTAAATATTCCATGCAGATGACAAAAAGTGGTTGAACAGATATACAAATAAGATCCCGTTTATATATTGCTTACAAGAGATTCATTTCATATCTAATAACACACACAACTTGAAAGGGGTGGAGTGGGAAAAAGATATTCCATGCAAATAGAAATGAAACAAAAGCACAGGAGCAATACTTATATCATACAAAATAGATTTTAATACAAAGAATGTAACACGAGACAAAGAAGGACATTGCATAATTATAAAGGGATCAATCCAGTAAGAAGATGCAACACTTGTAAATATATATACCCCCAATTAGAACCATCTAAATACATAAAGAAAATATTAGCAGATATAAAGGGAGAAATTGACAGCAATGCCATAATAGTATATATTGCATCATGATGATATAGAAGGTATCACCATGGGGCTTCCCTGGTAGCTCAGCTGGTAAAGAATTTGCCTGCAATGCAGGAGACCCTGGTTCGAGAAGATCCTCTGGAGAAGAGATAGGCTACCCATTCCAGTATTAATGGGCTTCCCTGATGGCTCAGTTCGTAAATTCCCTGGAGGAGGGCATGGAAACCCACTTCAGTATTCTTGCCTTGAGAATCCCCATGGACTGAGGAGTCTGGCAAGATACAGTCCATGGGGTCACAAAGAGTTGGACACAACTAAGTGACCAAGCACAACACAACGTAGGTATTACAGCATCAAGAAAATATTGTTCAAACAGGAAATTTTTAAAAAAGGAAAAAAAAAAAAAAAGTCAAGTATATTAGTTCAGATTAACTTATATAGAAAACATTCCATAATAAAATAGCAGATTATACACCATTTTCAAGTGCACATGGACCTTTCCACAGGGTAGATCACATGTTGTGCAACAAAATAAGCCTTGCTAAATTTAAGAAAACTGAAATTATGTCAAGAATATTTTCCAATGAGAGTGATATGAGATTAAAAATTAATATGGGCAGTCCCAAGATGGTGGAAGGATAGGATGGGGAGACTGCTTTCTCCCCAACAAATTCAACAAAAGATCATTTGAATGTTGAGCAACTTCCTCAAAACAACTTCTGAACACTGGCAGAAGACACCAGGCACCCAGAAGGGCAGCCCAATCTCTTCAAAAGGAGGTAGGAAAAATACAAAAGACAAAAACAGAGACACAAGATTTAGGGAAGGAGGCCCAACTTGGGGAGGGAGTCATGAAGGAGGAGAAGTTTCCACACAATAGGAAACACTCTCACAGGCATATCTGTGGGGAGCTTTGGAATTTCAGAGGACAAAATAAACAAGAAAGTTCACACACACACACACACACACACACACACACACACACACTGAATACTCGCCTAACAGTAACTACCAGCAGATAAGTGGCTCAGATGCTCACTTCTGACACCTGTGAGTGGGGCCTGGGCAAGGAGGCATGGGCTGTATCATTAGTCCTTATGGTAAAGACTAGGCTTGAATGCCATGAGGACAATCTGAGGGAGCTAATGTGACATAGCAACCTAAACTGTGGGGCCAGAGACAAAAAAAAAAAAAAAAAAAAAAAAAAGGACCTTTCCTGAGAAAGAGTCTAACACTACAAGGTGACCCCTGGTGCACCCACAGAATGAAGTAGTGTGCCCTAGTGAATAGTGAAGGCCAGCAAGACAGCTGCCATTCAGTACCCTCCTTTCCTGGAGGCAGAGAGGCAGACAAGGAACAACCAGAGCCAGAAGGCCAGGGGCTGCTGCAATCTTGGCCCCAGTGTCTGCATCTTCCACCAAACTTTGAGCAGACTGCCAGTTGCTAATCACATCTTCCTGGGTTTGTGGATAGTTCACAACTTTCAGGAGTGTCACAGCCTAAGATCAGCTCCCCTGAGATCAGACACATGGCACACCAGGGACTGTGCCTCATGGTGCACCTTGCAGACTGAGTGTCCAGGACAAGGGAGATGCATAAGATGCACGGCCCATTTGAGACAGTACGCTCACCAAGAACCCAGTCATCTGAGTGGCTTGGACCTGGGAAGGGCACAAAACACCCAGCCCATCTGGGTCTTTGCCCTTGTGGAACACACGAGAACCTGAGTGGCTTAAACCTGAGAAGTGCAAAAAAATGCAGGAGTCACTTGGGACAGTGCCCTTGCAGAACATGCTGGAGCCCGAGCAGCACGGGCTCCACCTTGGACGATGGCAACCCCAATGTGGTCCAGCCACTGGAAGCACTCCCCACATATACCAGCAGTCTTTGTTAGCAGTGACCCTCTCTTTCCACAGAATAATTGAACAAGTGAGCTTAACGAAGTGGCCACCTTCACCCCCTTGTGTCAGGGTGGAAATTAGACAATGAAGAGACTTGCAAACAGAGGAAGTCAAAATAAACAAAGAAGGGAAAACCGCTCAGGGAGTGACAGGTGCAACATATTAAAACCCTGTAGTTAATGCTGAGACTGTTCATTTGAGGGGCAAATATAGACCTTAAGAACAAGTACAAGCCATAAAAAGGGGCTATCTGACAATGAACTGACCCCATTCTGCCCACAATAGCTCCAGAGAAATTCCTAGATATATTTTTACTGTTATCAGTTTTTAATTTCTTAAAATTATTTCTTTATTACTCTTTTAGCTTTAATTTTATAGCCTACTATTACTTTTCAAAAAAAAAAAAAAACCACCTCATATATATATTTAAATTTTGGAGATTGATTTTGTTTTGTATTTTTTATATTGTATTTTTGAGAGTCTAACCTCTATTCCAGGTTTTTAACCTTTGCTCTTTGAAATTTGGTATCAATTTTGTATCTTTCAGAATCTAATCTTTAGTCTTCATTTTTCATTTAGGGATTTGATTACTGGTTTGATTGCTCTCTCCCCTTTTGATGCTCCCCTTTCTCCTTTAATCACCTCTATCTCCTTCCCTCTTCTCTTCTGTATATAACTGTGAATCTGTCTGGGTATTCCTGGCTGTGGAGAGTTGTTTCACTATTAACCTATGATATTAACTTCAGTGCTGTATGGATGGAGAAGTCTTGAGGTTAGTGTAAGAGAAGGGCCAAAACCCAGAGGCAGAATATTTAACTCCAGAACTATAGAACATGAGAGAACTTCTGATTATAGGGACTATTAATAGACAAGAACTCACACAAATGTCTCTGTACCTATACTGAAACCATCTCCACCCAAGATTCAGAAAATTTCAGTGCAAGACACACCATGATAACTCTTAGGCAAAAATGGAACACAATCTTGAACACTAAAAGATGGGCTTCCAAAGCCATGCTAAATCCATAGACACCCCAAAACTCACTACTGGACGCTTAATTGCACTCCAGAGAAAAAAGATCCAGCTTCACCCACCAGAACACAGACACAAGTTCCTCCAATCAGGGAAACTTGATAAGCCACTGGTCCCACCCCATCCACAAGGAGCAGACTCCACAGTTAAGAGAAAACATGAACTTCCAGCCTGCAGAAAGTGCACCCCAGACACAGTAATCTAAACAAAATGAAAAGGCACAGAGACATGCAGCCGGTGAAGAAATATGATATTAAAAAAAAAAAAAAAAAATGAAAAAAACAAAACCTACCAAAACAAAATTTAAAAAAAAAAAAAGAAAGAAAGATAAAAGAGGAGGAGATAGGGTGTCTACCTGAAAAAAAATTTATAATAATGATAGTAATGATAATAAAACATTGAGAACAAACTGGAGTTACAGATAAATAGACTAAAGACAAGGATTGAGAAGATGCAAGAAATGTTTAACAAGGACCTAGATGAAATGATAAAGAATCAAACAAGAATGAACAATGCAATGACTGAGATGAAAGGCACTCTGGAGAGAATCATCAGTAGAGTAATCGAGGCAGAAGAGAGGACAAGTGAGGTGGAAGACAGAATGGTGGAAATAAATGAAACAGAGAGGGGGGAAAAAAAAAAAAGAATTAAAAGAAATGAGGACAGCCTCAGAGACCTCTGGGACAATGTTAAATGCCCCAACATTTGAATCATAGGTGACCCAGAAAAAGAAGACAAAAAGAAAGGGCATGAGAAAATACTTGAGAAGATAATAGTAGATGACTTCCCTAAAATGGGGAAGGAAATAGTCACCCAAGTACAAGAAGCCCAGAGAGTCCCAAATAGGATAAACCCAAGGTGAAACACACAAGACACATATTAATCAAACTAACAAATATTAAACACAAAGAACAAATAATAAAAGCAGCAAGGAAAAAGCAACAAATAACACACAGGGGATCTCCATAAAGATAACAGTTAATCTATAATAGAAACTCTTCAGGCCAGAAGGGAATGGCAGGACATACTTAAAGTGATGAAAGACATAAACCTACAACCAAAATTACTTTATCCAGTAAGGATTATATTCAGATATGAAGGAGAAATCAAAAGCTTTATAGACAAGCAAAAACTGAGAGAATTCAGAACCACCAAACCAGTTCTTCAATAAATGCTAAAGGATCTCCAGACACAAAAAACAGAAAAGGTTTATAAAAATGAACACAAACAATAAAGTAAATGGTAATGGGATCACACATCAATATATAATAGGCTAAATATAATATAACCTTAAATATAAATAAAAAATATAATATATATAATATATAATATTATACATATTTATATTATATAATTATATATATATTATATATATTTTTATATTATGTATTATATATATATTATTTATTATATTATATAATTTATATAATATTATATATTTATATAATTTATATAAATAAATTATATAAATAATTATATAAAAATATAAACAATATATAATAAAACCTTAAATATAAATAGGTTAAGTGTGCCAACCAAAAGACAAAGACTAGCCAAATGGATACAAAAACAAGATCTTTATATATGTTGTCTAAAAGAGACCCACCTCAAATCTAGGGACACATACTGACTGAAAGTGGGGGGCTGGTAAAAAATAGTTCATGCAGATGCAGACCAAAAGAAAGCAGGAGTAGCAATACTCATATCAGATAAAACAGACTTTGAAATAATGACCATGATAAGAGACACATAAAGACACTACATAATGATAAAGAGCTCAATCTAAGAAGAAGATATAATAATTATAAATGTATATGCACTCAAGCTAGGAGCACTCAATACATAAGACAAAAGCTAACAAGTATAAATGGGGAAACTAACAGTAATACAATAATAGTGGTGGACATTAATACCCCACTCACACCTATGGATATTTCAACCAAACAAAAAATTAGCAAGGAAACACAGGCTTTAAATGAAACAATGGACCAGCTAGACCTAATTGATATCTATAGAGCATTTCACCCCAAAATAATGGATTTCACCAGTTTTTCAAGTACACATGGAACATTCTTCAGGACAGATCATATTCTGGGCCATAAATCTAGCTTTGGCAAACTTTTAAAAAATTGAAATCATTCATACATCTTTTCTGATTATAATGCAGTAAGATTATATATCAACTACAGAAAAAAAAACACACACTATAAAAAGCACAAACATGGAGGCTAAATAACAAGTTGCCAAATAACCAACAAATCACAGACAAAATTGAAAAAGAAATCAAAATATGCATACAAACAAATGAAAATGTAAACACGACAACCCAAAGCCTATGGGATTCAGTGAAAGCTTTGGTATGAGCGAGGTTCATAGCAATATTAGCCTACCTAAAGATATGACAGAAACATCAAATAAACAGCCTAACTTTACACCTAAAGCAACCAAAAAGAAGAAGAAGAAGAAGAAGAAAAGAAGAACCCCAAAGTTAGTAGAAGGAAAGAAATCATAAAAACCAGAACAGAAATAAATATAAAAGAAAGAAAGGAGATGATAGCAAAGATCAGAAAAAAACTAAAAGCTGGTTCTTTGAGAAGTTAAATAAAATAGAGAAACTGTTAGCCGTACTCATCAAGAAAAAAAGGGAGAAGACGGAAATCAATAAAAATAGAAGTGAAAATGGAGAAATCACAACAGACAACACAGAAAGGCAAAAGATCATAAGAGACTACGATAAGAAATTATATGCCAATAAAATGTACAACTTGGAAGAAACTGATAAATTCCAAGAAAATTATAACATTCCAAATTGAACCAAGAAGAAATAGAAAATCTTTCCAGACCCATCACAACCACATAAATTGAAACTTTAATCAGATCTTCCAAGAAAAAAAAAAAAGCCCAGGATCAGATGGCTTCACAGATGAATTCAACCAAAAATTTAGAGAAGAGCTAACACCTATCTTACTCAAACTCTTCCAGAAAATTGCAGAAGAAAGTAAACTCCTAAACTCATTCTATGAGGCAACCATCAACCTAATACTGAAACCAGACAATAATGCCACAAAAAAAAAAAAAAAAAAAAAAAAAAAGAGAAGAAAACTACAGGCCAATATCACTGATGAACATAGACACAAAAATATTCAACAAAATTCTAGCAAACAGAATCCAATAATGTATTAAAAACATCATACATTATGACCAAGTGTGCTTTTTTCCAGTGATTCAAAGATTCTTCAATATTTGCAAGTCAATCAATGTGACCATATCAACAAATTGAAAGATAAAAATCATTTGATAGATGCAGAGAAAGCCTTTGACAAAATTCAACACCCATTTATGATAAGAACTCTCCAGAAAGCAGGCATAGAAGGAACAAATCTCAACATAATAAAAGCAAGATATGACAAACTCACAGCAAATATTATCACAAATGAAAGCATTCTCTCTAAAAACAGGAACAAGAAAAGGGTGCCCATTCTCACCACTACTAGTCAACAGTTTTGGAAGTTCTAGCCACAGCAAACAGAGAAGAAAAAGAAATAAAAAAATTCAGGTTGCAAAAGAAGAATAAAACTCACTGTTTGCAGATGACATGATCCTCTACATAGAAAACCCTAAAGATAACACCAGAAAATTACAAGAGATAATCAGTGAATACAATAACATTGCAGGATATAAAATTAATACACAGAAATCTTCTGAGAAAGGCTCTTCTGATAGCATTTCTATGCTGAGCTCTTTCCAAGCTAGAGAGGCTCTCTCTAAATTATGTAAAGCCATGCCTTAATAAATAATCATTTTCAGAGATGTCCAAACTGTTTGGAAACCAATGTTTCTCATAACTCAGTGAAAACAATTCGGCAAGAATACAAATATGTTATTAAAATGCACATTGCTAGGCTTTACCATAGCCCTCTGAAGTCACAGGACCAAATGAATATGCAAATAAAACAAGCAAGCCAAGTGATTCTGATATGAGTGGTCCATGGACCAAATTTTGAGAACAGTACCCTCAACCTGTTATTTCTCAGTCTATTTAACTCGCTACTTCTCATTTAATGATGTTTATAGACACTGCAAATGCCACAGTAAATATTAGATATTCCTGGATGCTTGATATTAAGCCTATGAGTGATTTTACCACTCCCACACTCTTGATGGAAGTCAGCAGCATATTATAGCATATTCTTAGTATGACCAATGAGAAGTGGCAAAGAATCTTGAAATTCTGGAAAATCTATGAGCCGACACCAATCAAGTCTATTGTTATCACAAAATTCAGAGATTACAATCCTTTATGTCCCTTTACTATGTATGAAAGAACTGATTTCTGATATCCCTCTCTGGACTCTGCTCTGGTGGCCAGTGGTGGGGTAACTGATGAAAACTCAGAAATTCACTGAAAACACACACTAAACTCTTATGGACCAGTGGGTAGAGCAGTTTGATGTCCTCACTGTGATGAATATCTATTTCATATAAAGTAAATTAGCAGTCTCCTAAATTATATGTGTTTGAGATTTTATTATTATTCTTATTTTGTTTTTAAGAGGCCTCAAAAAATAGAAACTCACGTTATGTGCTGAAGAAAAAGGAATAAATAAAATTCTGAGATCTACTGAATGCCTTTCCATTGTGAGGTTTCTGAAGAAATCACCAAACTCCTGTCATATTATACATTTGTGAGAAATATAGTACATGATGTTGGAAATTAATTAAGCAATCAAAAAAGAAAAAAAGGAAAAAGAGAGGGAAAAAAGCATGTACAATGGTGTATTTTTAATTTTTTTAACTTGTATTTTGCAACTGACTTTTATTTAATTCTCAAACAACTCTAACAGTTGGGCATATACATCAAAAAGGAAACTTCACATTCATGAAATATAAAAACTTAGAAACATTGAAATGTAGCAAGATAAATTCTTCCAATGTTCTCAGAATCTTCTTCATCAAAGTTATGCATGAAATATGGTGGTGATGTTGTTTACTAGCTAAGTTGTGTCTAACTGGTTTGTGACACCATGAACTGTAGCCCTGCAGGCTCCTCTGTCCATGGAATTCTCCAGGCAAGAGTGCTAGATTTGTAGCCATTTTCTTCACCAGGGGATCTTCCTGACCCAGGGATTGAACGCTTGTCTCCTGCTTTGAAGGTTGATAGTTGACCAATAAGCCACCTGGGGAACCACTGCCTAAATTATACTTATTAACTAAATTTCAGAAACTCATATTAAGTATGTATATATGTGTGTTTCTATCTGTTAGGCAGTAAGAACTGGAAAAATGAGTCCAAAATGCCAGTGGCAAAAGTAAAGAAACAGTAAAACCTGAAAAAGGAAGCAAAGGAAAAATCCAAGGACCAGAGTGAGAAAGTCAGGAGAAACAAACATGCCCCCTTCCTAGCTAGCCCTAATTTGCAAAGGGCAGGTTCAGGAGGAGGAGACAAAACATATAAAAAGAGGGAGCCAAGACGGGTTGATGTCTCTGCTTTGGGGTTGGCACATCCTCATGCCTCAAGCGTGTGCTATCGTTTGTTTGCCAAATAAAAGTCTGAGCTGTAACACTGCTCCACCGTTTCAAATCTTTGGTTCAGCAAGACAGAACTGAGGAAATTACACACTCTCCCAACATATCTGGGGCTGTAACCTGGATGTAACATGACTGAAGCACCTCGGCTGGGCCCCAGCGAGGTGGAGGCAAAGCATAGGAGAAGCCCAACTCAGCGAAAGTGTACTCTGTGTAAGCTGAACACAAAGGAAACCCAGAGCAGTAGAAGTCAGGAGAAGCCCAGCATGCTGGAAACCAGGGCAGCAAAACCGAACTCAGGAGAAAGCTCATGCAACACAGTCTCTGATTTCAGAAGACCTCTGGGTAGGTAAGAAGTGCTCAGTCCTGTGGCTGGAAAGACATATGACTAACAAAATCTTATTTCTATACAACCTCTCATTTCTTGTCTCCTCAAACCTCCTGTGAACAGGTGAGTGACAGTGGGTGCAACTGAGGGCCTCGGGCAGGGATTACTTCCCTATGTATTCCGAAAGCTCCACTATCCTCTGCACCATAGCAGCTATTGATAAAGAAGGTGAGGGTTCTTTTGTCCTTAATCTCCTTTGTGCCAACGAACAAGCCGAAGAAAACTGTGGCACAGGTCAGGCATTTAGCAGTTTTTCTAGAAGTTTACGAAGGGGGTTCCTTGGCATATTTTTCCCATTGCTTTTTCTCCCATCCTTCGACTCCTCCCTCCATCTGTGACACTGTTTGAAAGTTTTGGTGAGGTCATCATCTTTCCACTTCTGAAAGCTGTGTTTGAAACTGTTTACCAAAGACTGGGACTCGAACCCACATGACCAGGACTCTGTGATGTGCTGTGCTTGGTCACTCAGTCATGTCCAGCAGCGACTCACACCCGCAGGACCTAGTGAAGCTCAGATTCTTGATGCCTCACAGAGAGACTTTGTGAGAGACAAAGAGATGGGTAAGAAATGGATTTATTTATTCAAATTCAGAGAAAAGCATACTCCACAGACAGTGTGGGGCATCGCAGAGGGCAAGTGCGGCCATGAGCTGTGACGGTTAGTTTTCATGGGCTGGGTAACTTCATATGCTAATGAGATGGAAGGCTATTCCAACTATTGGGGGCAGGGGTAGAGTTTTCCATGAATTGGAAAAGACTATTCCTTGGTCTTTGGATAGTGTCTTGGAACTGTGATGGTGTCTCTAGGTGTGTCATTTAACTTGTAGGTTGAAGATCAAGGTTTACTTGAAGTCTGCTTGCCTACCATCTTGATCAATTTGAATCAGTTTATGCTATGTCCTTGGGCTATGCCATCCTTTCAAAGGTTGTGCCCTGCCCCCTTCCCTCCTGTTTCATGGTCTTTTCCTGAGCCCTGTCTAGGCCCACAATGTTGCCTCTACAATCTTCTGGTGGGACAACCAGAAAATAGCTGACCCTTGGGAAGGAAATACTGTATAATATCCAATCCCTCTAGAGGCCTTCATCTTCCATGTTCCCTAAACATGGTGACAGGCACAAATACCTGCCAGAAGTCCATCTGTTGGTCGAATCCCTCCAACTGGCAATTGATCTTCCTGCTTTGAAATTTAGCCCCACAGGCCATTTGGACCCAAAGCCTTACCACCTAAAGCTGCAAACAAATCCCCAGATCAAATCCCCACTCCACTTTTATCAAACATCTGGTTTGTTGCCTCTTATCATTTTGTCCTAAGCCACTTTGCCTCAACTCCTACAATCACTGACCCTGCCCTCCCTGTAGGCAACATTACTCCGCCCAGCCCATTATAGATAATCCACTCATTAATCAATACTTTTATTACTACCTAATGTGGGTCTATGACAATGAAATGTTTCTCTTAAGGAAGACTAGGGGAGGAACCAGTGACTTACATTCCCTCAGAGCAATAAGTGCATTAGGTTTGCAGCTATTTTGACAGGTTCCCAGTCTCGGGGCACAGACTTGGATTGCTTTACATCATAGTACATAATCCCATGCAAGGTGTTCAAATCACCAATGAGTTGAGATTACAATCCCTTAAACCTATGGAGCACTAGTCATGCTAGAGAACTTCAGTTCAATTCAGTTCAGTCACTCAGTCGTTTCTGACTCTTTGCGACCCCATGAATCGCAGTACGCCAGGCCTCCCTGTCCATCACCAACTCCCAGGGTTGACTCAAACTCATGCCCATCGAGTCGGTGATGCCATCCAGCCATCTAATCCACTGGTGTCCCCTTCTCCTCCTGCCCTCAATCCCTCCAACCATCAGGGACTTTTCAAATAAGTCAGCTCTCTTCATGAGGTGGCCAAAGTACTGGAGTTTCAACTTCAGCATCAGTCCTTCCAATGAACACCCAGGAATGATCTCCTTTAGGATGGACTGTTGGGATCTCCTTGCAGTCCAAGGGACTCTCAAGAGTCTTCTCCAGCACCACAGTTCAAAAGCATCAATACTTCAGTGTTCAGCTTTCTTTACAGTCCAACTCTCACATCCATACATGACCACTGGAAAAATCAAAGCCTTGACCAGACGGGCCTTTATTGGCAAAGTAATGTCTCTACTTTTTAATATGTTATCTAGGTTGGTCATAACTTTCCTTCCAAAGAGTAAGCATCTTTTAATTTCATGACTGCAATCACCATCTACAGTGATTTTGGAGCCCAAAAAAATAGTCTGACATGGTTTCCACTGTCTCCCCATCTATTTCCCATGAGGTGATGGGACCAGCTGACATGATCTTAGTTTTCTGAATGTTAAGCTTTAAGCCAACTTTTTCACTCTCCTCTTTCACTTTCATCAAGAGGCTTTTTTGTTCCTCTTCACTTTCTGCCATAAGGGTTTTGTCATCTGCATATCTGAGGTTACTGATATTTCTCCCGTCAGTCTTGATTCTAGCTTCTGCTTCTTCCAGCCCAGTGTTTCTCATTATGTACTCTGCATATAAGTTAAATAAGCAGGGTGACAATATACAGCCTTGACATATACCTTTTCCTATTTGGAACCAGTCTGTTGCTCCATTTCCAGTTCTAACTGTTTCTTTCTGACCTGCATATAGGTTTCTCAAGAGGCAGGTCAGGTGATCTTTCAGAATTTTCCACAGTTTATTGTGATCCACACAGTCGAAGGCTTTTGCATAGTCAATAAAGCAGAAATAGATGTTTTTCTGGAACTCTCTTGCTTTTTCGATGATCCAGCGGATGTTGACAGTTTGATCTCTGGTTCCTCTGCCTTTTTGAAAACCAGCTTGAACATCTGGAAGCTCATGGTTCACATATTGCTGAAGCCTGGCTTGAAAAATTTTGAGCATTACTTTACTAGCTTGTGATGAGTGCAATTGTGCGGTAGTTTGAGCATTCTTTGGCATTGCCTTTCTTTGGGATTGGAATGAAAACTGATCTTCTCCTGTCCTGTGGCCACTGCTGAGTTTTCCAAATTTGCTGGCATATTGAGTGCAGCACTATCACAGCATCATCTTTCAGGATTTGAAATAGCTCAACTGGAATTCCATCACATCCACTAGCTTTGTTCGTAGTGACACTTTCTAAGGCCCACTTGACTTCACATCCCAGGATGTCTGGCTCTAGGTGAGTGATCACACCATTGTGATTATCTGGATCATGAAGATCTTTTTTGTACAGTTCTTCTGCGTATTCTTGCCACCTCTTCTTAATATATTCTGCTCTGTTAGGTCCATACCATTTCTGTCCTTTATCCAACCCATCTTTGCCTGAAATGTTCCCTTGGTATTCCTAATTTTCTTGAAGAGATCTCTAGTCTTTCCCATTCTATTGTTTTCCTCTATTTCTTTGCATTGATCGCTGAGGAAGGCTTTCTTATCTTCCCTGGCTATTCTTTGGAACTCTGCATTCAAATGGGAATATATTTCCTTTTCGCCTTTGCTTTTCCCCTCTCTTCTTTTCACAGTTATTTGTAAGGCCTCCTCAGACAGCCATTTTGCCTTTTTACATTTCTTTTCCAAGGGGATGGTCTTGATCCCTGTCTTCTGTACAATGTCACGAACTTCTGTCCATAGTTCATCAGGCACTCTGTCGATCAGATCTAGTCCCTTAAATCTATTTCTCACTTACACCATATAGTCATAAGGGATTTGATATAAGTCATACCTGAATGGCCTAGTGGTTATCCCTACTTTCTTCAGTTTTAGTCTGAATTTGGCAATAAGGAGTTCATGATCTGAGTCACAGTCAGCTCCCGGTCTTGTTTTTGCTGACTGTATAGAGCTTCTCCATCTTTGACTGCAAAGAATATAATCAATCTGATTTCGGTGTCAACCATCTGGTGTTGTCCATGTGTAGAGTCTTCTCTCGTGTTGTTGGAAGAGGGTGTTTGCTATGACCAGTGCATTCTCTTGGCAAAACTCTATTAGCCTTTGTCCTGCTTCATTCCATACTCCAAGTCCAAATTTGCCTGTTACTCCAGGTGTTTCTTGACTTCCTATTTTTGCATTCCAGTCCCCTATAATGAGAAGGACATCTCTTTGGGGTGCTAGTTCTAAAAGGCCTTGTAGGTCTTCATAGAACCATTCAACTTCAGCTTCTTCAGCATTTCTGGTCGAGGCATGGACTTGGATTACTGTGATATTGAATGGTTTGCCTTGGAAATGAACACATAGCATATCATTCTGTTGTTTTTGAGATTGCATCCAAGCACTGCATTTTGGACTCTTTTGTTGACCATGATGGCTACTCCATTTCTTCTAGGGGATTCCTGCCCACAGTAGTAGATATTATGGTCGTCTGAGTTAAATTCACCAATTCCAGTCCATTTTAGTTCTCTGATTTCTAGAATGTCAGTGTTCACTCTTGCCATCTCCTGTTTGACCACTTCCAACTTGCCTTGATCCATGGACCTAACATTCCAGGTTCCTATGCAATATTGCTCTTTACAGCATCAGTCCTTGCTTCTATATCCAGTCACATCCACAACTGGGTATTGTTTTTGCTTTGGCTCCATCCTTCTTTCTGCAGTTATTTCCCCACTGATCTCCATTAACATATTGGGCACCTACCGACCTGGGGAGTTGCTGTTTCAGTATCCTCTCAATTTGCCTTCTCATACTGTTCATGGGGTTCTCAAGCAAGAATACTGAAGTGGTTTGCTATTCCCTTCTCCAGTGGACCACATTCTGTCAGACCTCTCCACCATGACCTGACTGCCTTGGGTGGCCCCGCAGGGCATGGCTTAGTTTTATTGAGTTAGACATGACTGTGGTCCTGTGATCAGATTGGCTACTTTGTGATTATGGTTTTAGTGTGTCTGCCCTCTGATGCCCTCTTGCAACACCTACCATCTTACTTGGGTTTCTCTTACCTGGACATGAGGTATCTCTTCATGGCTGCTCCAGCAAAGGGAAGCCACTGCTCCTTATTTGGATGAGGGGTATCTTCTCACGGCCGCCCCTCCTGACCTTGAACATGGAGTAGCTCCTCTCACCCCTCCTGTGCCCCGCAGCAGCCTCTCCTTGGAGGTGGGGTAGCTCCTCTCAGCTGCTGCCCCTGACCTCAGAGGTGGGGTAGCTCCTTTTGACCTTGGGGATGCCCAAATCCAACCCAGGTGCCCAGGAGGTCGACCTGCCTCAACCTGCCCAGGGATCTGGTCCCCAGGAGGTTATCATGCCGCAGCCTGCTTCCTTGGGGATCCACAAGTTTGGGGGACCCAGGAGGTTAACATGCTTCAGCCTGCCTAGGGATCTGGTCCCTGGGAGCTACCATGCCTCAGCTTGATTGGTGATCTACCAGTCCAGGGTTGCCAGGAGTTTGACCTGCCTCAGTCTCCCCAGGGACCAAATTCTTGGGAGACACACGTGCCTCAACCTCTCTGGGAATTCAATCTCTAGGTTGTTGATGCTCCTTAACCTGGTGGGAGTTTGCACCCTAACCTAGAGAAGCCCAGCTTTCATGTTGCAACAGTCCTGGGTGGGATAAGTTTCAGGAAGATGTACCTCTAAAGAAGTTTACCCATGGAAATAGTAGGAAGCCTCTTAGTTGTGTTGCTGTGCTCAGTCTCAATAATAGCTCAGAAGCCTAATGAAAACCCCATTCCTTTTTTGGAAAGGCTAAAAGAGACCCTCCCAAAGTTTATCAATCTGGACTTACTTTCTTATAAGGAACAGGTGATTTTATAGGACAAATTTCTGTCCCAATATACACCAGACATGAGGATAAAGTTACAACCGTTACAGCAGCAGAACCCTGCTGCCTCTTTAAATGTAATGGTCCAGAGGGCCACCAATACTTTATGCAACAGAGAACAAGAGAGGGAGGTCAAGGACCAGGAAAGGAAGAGAAGGACAGCCAAGGCCTGCCTAGATGCTGGCTGCCCTGCAGGGAAATCCTTTGACAAATCCCAAGTCCTTAAAGGAAAAGCAACGCGAAGAGTGCCTAATGTGAGGACAAGCAGGACATTGGGCCAAAGAGTGTCCAAATCATGGTAAGCCTATTAAATGGCTGGATACAAATGTCAGCAATTGGGACACTGGGCTGCTTTAGGGTCCCTGAGACCCTAAAGCCTCAAGGTCTACTGCCAAGTCTTCCTTTTATCAGGACTGAAGTGACCCACTTCATCCAGTCCATCTGTCACAGATAACCATCACGGAGTTGGAGTCAAGGGTGCAACTGAATGTGGCAGACTGGTCCAAGAATTTCTTGGTTGATGCAAAATCTACCTACTCTGTCCTGATCTCCTACTCTGGAGTCTTCTCCCCCCCAAACAGTACCATTTTGGGCACTACAGGATAAATAATTATAAAAAAAAGATTCATCGAAGCACTTTTCTGTTGCTGGATTGGACAGATATTTACCCACCAATTTCTGGTGGTCCCTGAGTGCCCTATCCCCTTACTGGGCAAAGATATGCTCACTTAGCTGGGAACCACCCTTGTGATGGAAACCTTTTTAGTCCCTAGAAACTACAGTCCCTGCTTACAACTTAGGGACCCATTATGCCCTCTCCAATAGGGAGGGACCAAAAACTATCTGAGGCTCCAGGAGAAAAACAAATACCCTGGAGAGTACCCTCAGGGGTTCAAAAATAGCCTGCACTTGTCTGGACAGGCTCTTAGATGGGATCTCCTAGATATGGAACTGGGGTCTACCTAATGGGGAAATACTGAAATATATATATATATATATATGACCTACTAATCTGTTCCCCAGATGAGGAAAATGTCCAACAACATGTGACTCAGGTTCTAAACATTTTGGCAAAGAACGGATATAAAGTTTTCATTGCTAAGGCACAGATTGTCCAGACAAAGTTCATTTACCTGGGAGCTGAGATTACACTCGGGTCCAGGAGGCTGTCCTATGAATGTCCTCCAGTTGCCTTCCCCCACGACTCATAAACAGGTGCTAGCTTTCCTGGGGCTAACCGGGTATTGTTGAATCTGGATACCCGACTATGGCCTAATTGCCCAGACCTTATATGAAAGCTTAAAGGGACGGGGTGATTAAATTCCACTGATTTGGGGATCTCCTCAAAAGGAAGCAGAGGTTACAGTAAACAAACCTTAACTCAAGCACCTGCCTTCATGTTGCCAAACCCAGGGAAAGCTTTTCATTTATATGTCTATGAAAAAGAAGGAATAGCCTTGGGTGTGTTAACTAAAAGTTGGGACCTGAGTCCCAGCCAGTAGTGTAATTATCCTGAAGGCTCAAGACAGCTGATCATAGATGTCCTCCCTGTCTTCGAAAGTTTGCAGCTATTGCACTCCTGATAGAAAATGCTTTAAAACTCTCTCTTGAGAGAAAACTGTTCTTACCAGCCACCAAGTGAAACAGCTCCTGAATGGGAGATACCATTTATGGATGTCCCAATTAAAGGATTCTCAGATATCAAGTGGTGCCAAATGAAAATCCAGGTCTGACTATATCCCCTTGTGAGATTCTTACCCAAGCTACCCTCCTGCCTACCCCGAGGGCTCTCTCACCTTTCACTCTTGCCTAGAAAGTTTGAAGCATTGGACTAAATCCTGAGAGGGATTGTCAGATCCTCTGGCCAGTCCTGAGGAAATCTGGTACACTGTTGGAGGCAGTTTTGTCTTAGATGGAAAAAGAAAAAAGATGCTGTTGTTTCCAATTTTGAGACCATAGAGATTAAACCTTTACCATCAGGTACTAAGTCCAACTAGCTGAGCTTAAAGCTTTGACTTGAACTTTAGAGAGAGGAAAAGGAAAAAGAGTAGCCATTTACACTGAGTCCAAGTATGCCTTTGTGGTGCTACATGCACATGCTGCTATTTGTAAAGAAAGAGGCCACTTGACCACCTGAGATTCCCCAGTCAAGTACAGTAATCAAATCCTAAGGTTCCTGGAGGCAGTCTGTCTGCCCTCTGAGTTTTAAGCCCCATACTGTAAAGGACACCATAAAGGGAGTATGGAAAGGGCACAAGGGAACCAGGCAGCTGATCAGGCAACTAGGAGAGCAGCATTTCAGAACAATGACCTAACAGGACTTGCTGCCTTAGTTCCATGGAATAATGTGCCAGAAATTCCTTCATATACTGAAGGTGAGACTCTTCAAGCTAAGAATGAGGGCTTTCAAGAAGAAAATATGGGATATTTCCAAAATGAGAGACTCCTTTTTTCTGCCTGGGAAACTCCAGTGGAAGTTTGTTAACGTGCCACCACTCATTTAGGTTACAAGTTCCTCCAAATATTACTGCAAAGGTTCTTTAGAGGAACAGGCATCTAAATGACTATAAGGGAAGAGGTTTCTCTTGTTGCACTTGCAAATTAAAGAACCCCCAAGGAGCTTGAAGATCCCAGTTTGTCCAGCGCATCCAACAGCATGGGATCTACCCAGGAGCGGGTTGGCAGATGAACCTCACCCAGATGACAGTTTCTCAAAGATATAAATATCTACTAGTCATGATAGATACCTTGACAGGATGGGTTGATGGTTTTCCCTTCTGGACCGAGAAGGGCAAGGAGATGGTTAAAAAAAAAAAAAAAAAAAAATGCTCCATGTAATCATTCTGAGATTTGTCCTTCCTGGGCCATTACAGATTAATAATGGAGCATCATTTACTTCTAAAGTCGCCCAAGTGGTCTGTAAATAATTAGACATTGCGTGTTATTTCCATTGTGCCTGGAGGCATCAGTCTTCAGGAAAAGTAGAAAGAGACAACATGGTTTGGCATGGTTTCTACTACAAAATAGACAGGACACAGGTCTTCTGACCACTGAACAAGAAGTGACTTTAACCATCTTGAATGCGACATGTTATTTCTGAGTAAATATCACCAATAAAGTTGAAAAAAGTCTCATAGTCCTCAAAAAAATGCGTTCAAATCCTACATGTCAAAGATCGAGCTGGGGAGTCCTCAGGGTGGACACAATGTCTCTTTAGGAGATCATTGTCCTGGTGATGGGGGATTTGGAGTTTGCTAATGCCCCTAGTAACCCCTGTTATCATCATACTGTTACTGATTATGACTTCTCCATATATTATCAATTGTTTAACACAGTTTGTCTCTGCCCAAGTCAACAAGCTATAGCATGCAGTACTAGTTTAGCAAGAATATATAAAACTATACTCAAACATGGAAAATAGTTATCATTCACCCTTGGGTGGGCACTGGTATAAGGACTCTGAGGCTTGAGACTAGCAAAAAGGGGAGACCCAATGCCCCTCCAAGCTCAGCAGGAAGTAACCAGAGAGACCACACTTTCCCTATTCCCAAAGAATCAGACCCCCATCTATTGAGTGGGGATTGTTAGATAATTAGAATAGGAAAAAGAGTCCAAAACGGTGGTGGCTAAAGAGAAAGAAATGGCAACCCACTCCAGTGTTCTTGCCTGGAGAACCCCAGGGACCAGGGAGCCTGGTGGGCTGCCATCTATGGGGTCAAACAGATTTGGACACGACTGAAGCAACATAGCAGCAGCAGTAGCAAAAGAGACAGAAAGGGGAAAAGCCCACAAAAAGGGGACATAGGAAAAATCTTTGGACCAGAGTGAGAACCTCAGGTGAAACGATCACTCCCTCTTCCTGGTTTGCCCTAATTTGCACAGAGCAGGCTTTGGGAAAATAGACAAAGTGTATAAAAACAGGGAGCCAAGGTGGGTTCAGGCCTCTCCTTTGGGGATAGACAGCCCTCATGCCTTTAAAGTGTACTATCAGTGTTTGCTGAGTGAAGCTCTGATCTGTAACCCACAGACAAACCCGTGGAAATTACATACTCTCCTAACATATCTATCGACCTACCTACCTACTTCCCTATCATATTATCTATTTATCTACCTTTCCATTATTTATCTACCTTTCCATTATTTATCTTTCTAACTATGTTTGCTTTTGAGCATTATTTTGAGCCTTACTTTGTGTGAGAGGTGACTGCAACTTTGAGGTAGTTTGAGCATTCTTTAGCATTGTCTTTCTTTAGGATTGGAATGAAAAGTGATGATTTCCTGTCCTGTTGCCATTGCTGAGTTTTCCAAATTTGCTGACATATTAAGTGCAACACTTTCACAGCAACATCGTTCAAGATTTGAAATAACTCAACTGGAATTCCATCATCTCCACTAGGTTTGTATATAGTGATGCTTCCTAAGGCCCGCTTGACTTTGCATTCCAGGATGTCTGGATGGTGAGTGATCACACCACCATGATTATCTGGATCTTGAAGATCTTTTTTGTATAGTCCTTCTGTTATTCTTGTCATCTCTTCTTAATGTCTTCTGCTTCTGTTAGGTCCATGCCATTTCTGTCCTTTATTGTGCCCAACTTTGCATGATATTTTTCCTTCATATTTCTAATTTTCTTGAAGAATTCGCTGGTCTTTCCCATTCTATTGTTTCCCTCTCTTTCTTTGCATTGATCACTGAGGAAGGCTTTATCTCTCTTTGCTCTTCTTTGCAACTCTGCATTCAAATGGGAATATCTTTCCTTTTCTCCTTTGCTTTTCACTTCCCTTCTTTTCTCAGGTATTTGTAAGGCCTCCTCCGACAACCTTTTTGCCTTTTTGCTTTTCTTTCCCTTGGGGATGATTTGATCCCTGCCCCTCGTACAATGTCACACACCTCCATCCACAGTTCTTCAATACTCTATCAGATCTAATTCCTGTCAGACGCCGGTGAGAGAAACATTGCACGTGACAAGGTCTGGTTCCAAGAAGCTGGCATGCAAAGGTGTCCGGACCTCCAGGGGTTTCGTGGGACTGCCCCACCATCCACTCCCAGGCCTTCATCCTTTCATCTTCTGATGCTTGGCATTCTTCTATGTTCCCGAAAAACTAGTCTGACTCTTACCTAAAATCCCTCCTTGAAACATTTGTATGGCAGTAACACAGTTCCTGGGGGCACATGGGTCCCAATAAACAGGCCAGAGGTTAGGAAAATATTACACAGAGTATCCTGCCTCTTCTGGCTCTTTTGGAATTATGATTGCCAGTTTAGAATCTGGAATGCTCATGATTGCACAAAAACCCTTCTAGCATAAAACCAAATCTGCTAGTAACAGGCCTATCTATCCCATAAGCAAAAGTAGATAAAGAGTCCATTACGAGATTGAAAAGATTCCTTAGGGTGTGATCAGGAGGGAATTCAAGAGACCTCTGACCCTTAGGATTACATACCAGAGCTAGCTGTCAAACCTCCCCGTCCCCTGTCCGTACTGTGCCTGGGGGCATACTAGAAGCAGACACAGAGATAAGAGTAAATAACAAAAGGAGGGATTTAGGAAGGGATTTAGGTGGATACCAAAATAAACATAATGTAAATTTTAACTTTGCTGATGTAGGGGGGAGAAGTCAAAAGTCAAACATCATGCTACCTATGAAGCCACAAAGTCCGCCTGGGGCTAAGCTTCCCAAGATAAGGTTTGTAGATGGCTTTTCACAGTTGCCTAGCTGCTGCCATTGAATTGTTTAAAAGTTATGTGTAGGTATTGACGGTTCTGGAAAATTATTTATGATGTAACCCGTGATTATGCACCTGGTACAATCTTATCATTCCCCCCTCCCTAAACCTCTTTAAAGGATTGTTGGTTTTAGGGTATATAAGCACTGAGGTAAAAGAATAAAGTTTTCTGGATCCTGCACTCAACTAAGACTTGACTTGCTTCCTTTTCTTTGCTGACACCGCTCATCTGAAGGGAATCCCTGGACTCCACCGGGTCTGGACCCCGGCAAATTCCTTGAATCTATTTGTCACTTCCACTGTCTAACTGTAAGGGATTTAATTTAGGTCATACTTGAATGGTGTAGTGGTTTTCCCTATTTTCTTCAATTTAAATCTGAATTTAGCTATAAGGAGTTCATGATCAAAGCCACAGTCAGCCGCTAGTCTTGTTTTTGCTGACTGTATAGAGTTCTTCATCTTAATGTTCAAAATTCTCCAATGAACCATGAAATTCCAGATGTTCAAGCTGGATTTAGAAAAGGCAAAGGAACTAGAGGTCAAATTGCCAACATCTGTTGGATCATCAAAAAAGCCAGAGTTCTAGAAGTACATCTATTTCTGCTTTATTGACTATGCCAAAGCATCTAACTGTGTGGATCCCAACGAACTGTGGAAGATTCTGAAAGAGATGGGAATAACAGACCACCTGACCTGCCTCCTGAGAAATCTGTATGTAGGTCAAGAAGCAACAGTTAGAACTGGGCATGGAACAACAGACTGGTTCCAAATTGGGAGAAGGAGTGCATCAAGGCTGTATATTGTCACTCTGCTTATGTAACATATGCAGTGTACATCATGATAAATGCTGGACTGGATAAAATATAAGCTGGAATCAACATTGTTGGGAGAAATAATAATAACCTGAAATATGCAGATCACAGCACATTTGTGCCTGAAAGTGAAGAACTAAAGAGCCTCTTGATGAAAGTTAAAAAGGAGAGTGAAAAAGTTGTCTTAAAACTCGACATTTAGAAAACTAAGATAATGGCACCTGGTCCCATCACTTCATGGAAAATAGATGGGGAAACAATGGAAACAGTCAGAGACTTTATTTACTTATTTATTTATTTGGGGGGGGGGGGCTCCAAAATCACCGCAGATGGTGACTGCATCCATGAAATTGAGAGACAATTGCTCCTTGGAAGAAAACTTATGACAAACCTAGGCAGCATATTAAAAAGTGGAAACTACTTTGCCATCAATGGTCTGTCTAGACAAAGCTGTGGTTGTTCCAGTAGTGATGTATGGATGTGAGATTTGGACTATAATGAAGCTGAGTGCTGAAGAATTGCTGCTTTTGATCTATGGTCTTGGAGAAGCTTCTTGAGAGTCCCTTGGACAGCAAGCAGGTTAAACCAGTCCATCCTAAAGAATATCAGTCCTGAATATTCATAGGAAGGACTGATGCTGATGAAGAAGGAATTCATAGGGCCTGGACTCCATCTCAGGCCTGTCCGTGCTGATCGTGCTCGGCTGCCTCTCCAGTGGACTCTGAACTCTCTGCTTAGTGCCTGTGGGAACGACAATGGAAGGATAAGACCCCCTCCGGACAGGGGAACCTTGAAGATCATATCCAGGTTACTCATCGCCTAAGAGAAAACAGACACTAATCACCCCTGCCTCCGGACACTATCTATCAGAATGTAAGCACAGGCTTATCGGTTATTAACTGTTTGGAATGTAACTGCGGGCTGATTGATTATTGACTGTTTGAACACATAACACGGGAATGATGGGGTTATTGTAGTTGTATTTACCCTGCCTTTGTTTATGTAAGTCTCAAGGGAATTGAGGTGGTGGGTTTGGACACGTACACATGGGGTATAAAAGATTTTCACAAATGCTGGACGGGGTCCTTGGCTAAGAGGTGACTCTGCCTTGGGCCCGCCGGTGTAATAAACTGCACTCCACTATCTGCATTGTCCTTCTGAGTGAGTCTGTTTCCCGGAAAGCGTGGCTATAACACTGAAGCTGAAACTCTAATACTTTCGGCACCTGATGTGAAGTACTGACTCATTGAAAAGACCCTGATACTGGGAAAGATTGAAGGCAGGAGGAGAAGGGGATGGCAGAGTATGAGATAGTTGGATCGCATCACCAACTCGATGGACATGAGTTTGAGTAAATTCTGGGAGTTGGTAATGGACAGGGAGATCTGGCATGCTGCCATCCATGGGAAAAAAGAGTTGGACATAATTGAGTGACTGAACTGAACTGAACTGATGGTTGCTTTTCTCACTTAACCTCATGAAAGTGCTCATGTCACTCCTGGATGCCATAGAATAATTTCCTAATTTGGAAGTAAAGATGGCTGCTACAAGCTGAACCATAAATGACACCAGTGTTCTTGGCCTCCAGTGGAGAGGAATTCAATATGGAACCAGTGACAAGACTCGTTCATTCATTTTTTTCTGTAGCAAAGTTTTATTAAAGTATAAAAGAGATGGTTAAACTGAAGAAGGAATTCATAGGGCCTGGACTCCACCTCAGGCCTGTCTGTGCTGATCATGCTAGGCTGCCTCTCCAATGGACTCTGAACTCTGTGCTGAGTGCATGTGGGAATGATAATGGAAGAATAAGACCCCCTCTGGGCAGGGGAATCTTGAAGATCACATCCAGGTTACTCATTGCCTAAGAGAAAACAGACACTAATCACCTCAGCCATCGGAATGTAACCACAGGTTTATTGATTATTAATTGTTTGAATGATGGGGTTATTGTGCCTTCCTTTGTAAGCCTGAAGGGATTTGGGCTGGTGGGTTTGGACATGTACACATGGGGTATAAAAGATTTTCACAAATGCTGGTTGGGGTCCTTGGCTAAGAGGAGACTCTCCCTTGGGCGCGCCGGTGTAATAAACTGCACTCCACTATCTGCATTGTCCTTCTGAGTGAGTTTGTTTCCCGGAAAGCATGGCTATAATAAAACTTCAGACATAGACATCAGAGGAGGACAGAAGGAGTACCCCCTTGCTAGGTTTTAGCAAGAGGTTATGTACCTGTTAGCAATTTGCTAATTATAGAAATGAAACACCTCAAAACTGAGAGAGTTGCAGCAGACCCCTCACCCACAGCATGCATTTTGAAACAGCAATGACATACCGTGAGTTATCCTGGGCCATAAAACAATTGACATGAATTTTGAAGAAAGGCAGATTTCCAAGCAAATACATAGCTCATTAACACAGCTTAAGATAACATTTACATGATTAAAACATACTGTTTGTCAAGTAGATTTTGAGTTTTAGGCAGAACTGACTTGCACAAAGATTTAGTCTAGGGTAAATATATAGTTCATTAACATAGCTTAAGAAAAACATTTCCAGAAGAAAAATGCATTGGTTAGCTCAAGGTTTGAGAAAACTTAAGTTCATGTGGGACCAGGTATCATCATGGCAACACAGAATTTTAAAGGAAATCTCCTTTTAATTTTATATAGAGAAGGGAAAAAAATCTGACCCTTGTAGTTTGTTTTGTCCTGCCCCTTAAGAGAGAGATTAAAAAAAAAAAAAAAAAAAAAAAGTCTGACACTTGCAGCCTATTTCCTGTTTGGAGATCCCCAGCCTACCTACCTATTACCCTCTCATTTGGAAGGCAAGTGGGTAAAAAGAGCAGGTTAAGGACACACAACTGGAGGAATATATATGTCTCCTCTGCACATAGAGATAGGAAGAGGCAGTGCTCACTTGTAGATCAGCATGCTTCAAAATCCTAAAGACAATCATGTGACTTATTAAGGAAGTATTTACCCTAAGCTATAATATGGCTTTTATGGTGCTAGTCATACAAAGCTATAAACAGTGTGACAAGTCTGAGTTTATTATGAACACCATCAAATACCAATCTTTTAAGAAAGGAAATGAGTGAATCCTTTAGAGAAGCATGAAATGTATTTGCTTCATGTCAAAAAGTGTATTTCAACCATAACCGACTTTTCAAAAAACATACCTTGAGGAGTCATTTTTCTGGTTCACATCTACAACTAGAGACCGCATGAAATGATATTCCTTGGTCTAATCTCTTTTTTTCATATCTCCTGTCTTCTTGGACATTGGACATTAAATATCAATGTCCAAAACAGTTCAGAAAACGTATTAGTCCTTTAACCTTCAGATTGCATGAGGAGAGATTTCTGGATCCAAATGGTGATAAAATAAAAGTCTGTTCTTCAGGTTTTCCTGTACCTAAGCAATCTATACCATTCATAGAACTAGGAAACACATAAAAGGAAAATCTATATGGGAAAAAGTGTTTCTTGAGTTTTTCTCAAAAACATTTTGGAAAGCAGAAGTTAGGTTACAATTTAGGCTATTGAAGATCATAAATAAACTCCAGATTCCAGAACAGAGGGAATGCTGGGAAGACAGTGGTCCCACAAAGCAGTTTTGCTTGAAGCAACCAATCATATCCACTATGGTATTTATCTTTGTCAATGGCATTCAAAATCCCAAGCATGAAGCATTCTGCAGAGAAGACTACCAGGAATATTCAGACCTGTGGTTGGAGTTATGCAGAGAGTCAGAACACAAATATCAGAAGAATTCTCAAGACTGGAATTGGCCTCACTGAAATTAATGAAAGAAGAGGACAAGGGTTCTGCATAACTGGAAAAATGTGAATAAATTAGCTTCATCTTTTTATCAAGCATGTTCTGTCTTCCCAGCCTAGCTCTTTACTAGAAAATGGAAACTATTTTATGGGCTTGTATCTTCCTCTGAAGGAACTGGTTGATATGATAGAGTGAAGCGTTTATGAGCCAATCAAGTCCCATAGCAATTATTAACAATTTGCTCACAGCAGTCTGGCTTTATCTTTTATCTTTTCAAGGGATTTCTTCATTTTCTCAGGGCAATTGACCGAAACTGCCATTTTCATGGTTGAGTCTATATCTACATGATCCAAAACAATTGCTCATTCTAAATTGTACACTAGACAGGCACAAGTGATCACCACTTCTCTTGTTGGCTTTAAAAAAACTCTTTGAATTTCTTTGGTCTTTACTCAATAGCTTTTTAGAGGTTTTAGGCTTAAATTGTTTTGGATGCCAGATTGCTGGGAGGAATTTTATTATGAATAAACAAATGCTGGTTAAAGTTTGCTAGAAAAAAATTACAGCTGTGTCTAGTTACATGTTTAGATTAACATTGAAGAAATCACTGCAATGTATTTCATTCTCAATTTCATCACTAGAATCAGCCTCAGCAGCCAGTCTGTATTTGTATAGCCAATAACTGTACTCTTATTATTATTATTATTATTTAATATAGCCTATGTTGTTGTAAATGAAGAGCTAACAGTAGGCTAGTTGCGGGACAGAAGAAAAGGGCACGTTTTAAACTGTTTGTTCTTGATATTCCTGGATGGTGTTGAACTGAAAGAATAACAAGAATTGCTATTTTTCTTGCTATATGCCCCAAAGAAAGCAGGATATGAATCCCAGAAAGTAATTTCAAGACCTTACTTCTTCTCTTCTTTCTCAGGCTTTGCTCTAGTATCCTAGGAGGTAAACATTGCAGACATGGGGATTTAAGTGCTCAGTTTACATGCACAAGATCATGCAGAATATTCCCTAGATATATGACTGTGACCAAGAACATGAAGTTAGTTTGTAGATAATAAGGTGATTTGCTTCCTGGGGACTATATGGAGAAGTGATATTTAAAATGGTCACCTATTTTAAATCTGAGATATTCATTATGATATTTAAAAAAATTTGTTATATTTCTCAGAATTTAATTCAATTAAAACAAAATCAAAATAGCAAAATATCTTCACTTATTAACAATCAAAGGTAAAAATTGCACACTACCAATGCACTTGCATCAACCTTATTTCAAGTCAATCAGTATTTGATGTCACTGAGCTTGGAAAAATTTAAGCAGAAGTCCCTGCAAACTTTTATCTTTGGAAAAGTATTTTTAGTTTAGAAAATGTGTACCATACAGAAATATACATATTCAGATGTGAGAAATGTCCATTAGTCTTTCTTTTGGTGTGGGGAAGAAAAATAATGTATGATTACTAATACTAAATTGTTGCTTTCTCCTCAATTTTTATTCTGTCTAGGATCATTTACATTGCCTTGCTGAAATTCTCTCTTTCATAAAGTGGTGAGGCAGAATGTGTGTGTCCCTTAATTACCAGATCCATATTACACAACAGCTATAAGGCATTTCTAGCAGACATGCTTCTTTGTGTGAATCCAACATCAGAGAAATCTGTGACCAAAGGGTGAAGCAGGTAGCTTCTAAGGTTCATTTCTGCCATAACACTTGGATGTGTGTGTGTGTGTTTGCTCAGTTGTGTTGTTCTCCAGGGAAACACAGCCCACTCCAGTATCCTTGCCTGGAAAAGTCCATGGACAGAGGAGCCTGGCAGGCTACAGTACAGGGCATCTCAAGAATCTCTAAACTGGTACTTGAATGTTATTACCAAGTGCCTGCAATAAGAGAAGAGGAAACAGGAAAGATTCATCCCAGAGGCTTGCCAGCAGCATACACCAACAATTACATTACTTTTTATCTCTGTAGGTTCATGTGTAATGCTGTTATGGTATGTATTTTTACCTGGAATTGTGTCTTTTTGAATACATATAATTTTTTCAACAAAATTGAAATGCCTCAAATAATACCTGATTCAATTAGATTTTATATTTAATTCAACATCTTAGGCATAATAAAGCTCAGTAGTCTTTTTTATTTCACCTAATTAATAAATGATCTGAAAGCTAGTAACTTAATTAACAAATGAGACTCTTATGCTTAAGGCATGAGCATGCTTGAATTTAGTGGTTACCAAGTCTCTCCTACGCAGAAACAAAGGTTTGTCCCTTTCCTTACACAGATCCCTGTAGCCATTCATCAACAGGTTTTTGATACACTAGCTCTATTTTCCACAGAGAGTTGAACAAGTTTTCCTCACTTTTTTGTTAAACTGCCTAAATTTCCAAGTCTCTCCAAAGAGTTCCCAAGGCTAGGCTGTCGTTGTGTCTCATGCCCAAGGAACTAAACGTATTCACAGAAGATTGAAATACACAGAGGACCCTATTTCTTCATACCTCTTGTCCTCATCTAATAATGCTGACAAAATTATTTCTCCCATGTATTTATAGACACTTCAATAGCTACAACTTATTTCTAAAACCTAATTAGGTTTCTAAACATCAATAAAGATATCCTTTAAAGCCCAGTCTGAAGTCAATATAGCCAAACAATTCTAGGATATTCTAAAAGACCCTTTCATTGAATTAAATCTTCATGAAGCACATGAAAGCTCTGTGACCTGGCTTCTAAAAACTGAAAACTGTAATCACAAAGAACAGCCACTCATTAATTCAGTCGCTCACTCAACAAGTATTTATTGAGGGTTTGCTGTGGACATACTGTGAAAGGAATATTTATATGTTCTATAAACATTTCGGGCTTTCCCAGGAGCTTAGCGATAAAGAATCCACCAGTGATGAAGAAGATGCAGGAGACCCTGGTTCAATCCTTGGGTTGGGAAATCCCCTGGAGGAGGACATGGTGACCCACTCCAGGATTCTTGTCTGGAGAATCCCGCGGACAGAGGAACCTCGTGGGCTTCAGTCCATAGTGTCGCAAAAAGTCAGACACGACTGAAGTGACTGAAGACGCATAGACGCTATAAACATTTCACTAACAGTTTGTCAGAGAATGCATCTGTTAAAGCATTTTTAAAGAGTAGTGAATTATTTGAAAAAGAAAATCAAGGTGCTGATGAAAAGACCTAACATGGCTTAGAGATTTATTTCTCTCTATATGTATGTATATGATAACCCAGTGTGATCAACGTTAAAATAATTTAAATACTGTGAGTTTTGACTAAATCTCAGCAGGTCTGAAAACATAACTACTCCCATAAACAGATTTTCCTTACCTCTACATTTCCCTTAAAACAAATAAGTAAGAAAAAATAACTTCTGGCAAAATCAAGGAAGAAATAAGCATACTAGAACATTTCAATGAAATATTCTGAATTTTATTTTACTATTTACTAACAAGTACAGCACACTCTTTTATAATAAATTTAATTTAAGATCATTTAGGTATTGAGTCTAACCTCTCTACAGTATGATATCAGAACTCAGCAATCTCGTTTTTCATGTAAATATTTGTTTTTTTTTGCTAGTGGTTTGGTGTGTATAGGCAAATGTGGGTGTATATCATGATATTGATTTTTTCTCCACATCTATTTAATCTTGCTTGCACATATATCTTTCTTAGTGCTTCTCTTTAATCTCTCTCCATTACTATCAATATTTTTTAAAAATTAAAAAAAAAAATAGTTTTGAGTGTTGGTTCTATGCTGAGCATTACGGTAGAAATTAGGGAAAACTTGATACAAAATAGAGAAGATCCTTATCTTGTAGAGGTAGTGTTTTCCTGATGAAAGGAAGCAAACTACATCATAATCAACTAGACATATTTTAAAATTATTGGGCCCTCTCTTGGAACTATTCACTCAAGAGTCATAAGTAGTGGAACCTTGGAATCTGCTTTGAAAAAGTAATGCAAAGTAATCATGCCAGTAATGTAACCACTGTTTTAGCAAAATGTTTCTGTTCTTTAAGGATTATAGTTTCTATAACATGGCCTTCAATAAACTTTAATTCAATCTAACATTTATTCACTATGATAAAAATAATTATATTATTAATAATTATTCTAGTTAACCTTACTATGTATCAGAGGGTACTCTAAGATATTTATGTTTCTTAGCTCATTTTATCCTAATAACAACCCTATGATGTAAGGTACTATTTTTAATTCCATTTTAGACACAGAAATGAAGCTTAGAAAGTAAAATGATTTGTCCAAATTTTTCAACTTATAAGCAGAAGAGTACATTTTCAATTCAGAGCAGTCATGCATTTTATTTTTACATAACTTGCAAATCCTCAGATGTATGTTCACTATATATTTTCTTTGCAATATCAAGTATTATTAGATTAATTAAAATATGGAGAAAAACCTAATGACTATTTTTTTTAAAAGAAAATTAAGCACTGTCCATTCTGTGTGTAATCCAAGTTTGTTGGATGCCAAAGCTTTTCTATTGGCAGAACTCACTTTGATATTTCTTTTAGTTCACATCTTCATACAGTGAATTCTCTCAGAGCCTGTTTGTCTGAAAAATCACATGGCATCATTTCTGAGATAGCATTTTTTGAGTATAGAACTCTAATTTGACAGTTTTATTTATTTATTTTTTTTCATTTAGTGTTCTTTAGATGTTGCTTCATTTCTCTTGAGTATATTCACTTTGTTTAGGAAATCTGGTGTGATTCTTTTCTTTTACAAGCCACGGAATAATGGATGATAAAAAATCTGCCTGCCATGCAGGAAACCCAGGTTTGATCTTTGGGTTGAGAAGATCTTCTGGAGAAAAAACTGGCAACCCATTCCGTCATTCTTGCCTGGAAAAATACATGGAAAGAAGAACCTGGTGGGCTATAGTCCATAAGTTGCGAAGAGTTATACACCACTGAGCGACTAACACATCCACTGCCTCATCTATCTGGGTACCTCAAAATATTTTTATAGACTAGTCTATAAAATGACAAAACTTTCCATTAAAAGATAAATTATATACATTAAAGATATATATATAACAGTAGAGGCATTCTGTATATGAAAAATGAAAGCGAAAGTGAAAGTTGCTCAGTCATGTCCAACATTTTGCAACCCCATGGACAGTAGCCAGCCAGGCTCCTCTATCCATGGAATTTTCCAGACAAGAAAACTGAAGTGGGTAGCTATTCACTTCTCCAGGGGATCTTCTCAACCCAAGGATTGAACCCTGGTCTCCTGCATTGCAGTCAGGCTCTTTAATACAGTATTGTAAACTTTCTAAAAGATACTAGCAGTGCAAAAGGATATTTCAGAACATTTTTATCAATTTGAGGTCTGGAAAACTCCAATACATTCCCCTAGAGCACTTGGTGCAATGCAATTGCACCTGGGGACATTCTTAACTTCAAATCCCAATATTTTGAAAAGTGGATTCCTGTTATCTTCATGATGAAAAGCTTTCCATATAATTATTATGCACATAAAATGTGATGATCAATGTAACATACTTATACAGATTCTTAAAATTCTAAATGTAATATTTATTCTTTATTTAATGGTGTTTGGAACCATCTTCTGATAGTTTAAAATGTGGATATATATCATGAAGATATATGAAAAAAAAATATTTTTTTTAAATAAAAGCAAATGTCTTTTTACCTAAATATGCTATTGAAGTTAGTACAGTTTGTAGAAACAATGACTGATATATCAGCAAAATAATATTATGGGCAGCAATAGATAATTGAATCCATAAACATGTCACAGAAAAAGCTAAATAACAAATTGAAAAAAGCAAATTGCCTGTGTAGCATTTGCTTCAGCAATTCAAATGGGGTCAAACACAATTCTGTTACTTTAGAAGATATAATAAAAGGATACTTTTAGAATGTGTCCAGCTCAGTGGGTAGCAAGAAAACAGTGAAATGCTCTTACAATTGATATAGGAGAACATTTTGGAAGTGTATTAAAGGTTTCCAAATAAATGCAACACTGATTTTAAAGATATGCTAAGCCATAGACTAGAGAAATCTATGTTACTTGTTAACAATATAAATAGTTGAATGTGATATGTAACTATTTACAAAAATTAAAATTATCCTATAAAATTTATCCTATAAAATATCCTATAAATTATCCTATAAAATTAGGATTGCATTAACAGTAAAGATAGTTTAATATAGTATATATACTTTATATATATACTGTTTAATATATATATATAGTCTTTTATATATAACAGAAGTGATTGCTGCTATAATACAAACTATAATATAGCCCCAAAATAGACCCTTGTGTGTAGTAAATAACTGTATAATATTATGTAGAATAAAATAAATGACAAATGTGTAAAGGTAACATCATAGTCTAAGGGATGGAAAAATCAAATCTTGTAAAGGGAAAATTTTATGACATTGTTTTACACATTTTGTAGGTGTCTTAGCAACTGCCCTCATAACTAATTATAAGGAATTAGGACAGAGGTATGCTTAGATACCAGGAGATTATCTAAGAAGATAACAGAAGAAACCAAAAGACTGAATTTGAATTGATTTTCTTTTCTTTTCATTTTTTTTTTTTTTTTTTTTTTTTTTACTTCACTGATATTAAGAACCAACAGTTAGAACTGGACATGGAACAACAGACTGGTTCCAAATAGGAAAAGGAGTATGTCAAGGTTGTATATTGTCACCCTGCTTATTTAGCTTATATGCAGAGTACATCATGAGAAACGCTGGGCTGGAAGAAGCACAAGTTGGAATCAATATTGCCTGGAGAAATATCAATAACCTCAGATATGCAGATGACACCACCCTTATGATAGAAAGTGAAGAGGAACTAAAAAGCCTCTTGATGGAAGTGAAAAAGGAGAGTGAAAAATTTGACTTAAAGCTTAACATTCAGAAAACTAAGATCATGACATCTGGTCCCATCACCTCATGGGAAATAGATGGGGAGACAGTGAACATTGTCAGACTTTATTTTTTTGGGCTCCAAAATCACTGTGGATGGTGACTGCAGCCATGAACTTAAAAGATGCTTACTCCTTGGAAGGAAAGTTATGACCAACCTAGATAGCATATTAAAAAGCAGAGACATTACTTTGCTAACAAAGGTCCATCTGGCCAAGGCTATGGTTTTTCCAGTGGTCATGTATGGATGTGAGAGTTGGACTGTGAAGAAAGCTGAGCACCGAAAAATTGATGCTTTTGAACTGTGGTGTTGGAGAAGACTCTTGAGAGTCCCTTGGACTGCAAGGAGATCCAACCAGTCCATCCTAAAGGAGATCAGTCCTGGGTGTTCATTGGAAGGACTGATGTTGAAGCTGAAACTCCAGTACTTTGGCCGCCTCATGTGAAGAGTTGACTCATTGGAAAAGACCCTGATGCTTGGAGAGATTGGGGGCAGGAGGAGAAGGGGGAGACAGGATGAGATGGCTAGATGGCATTACTGACTCGATGGGCATGAGTTTGAGTAAACTCCAGGAGTTGGTGATGGACAGGGAGGCCTGGCGTGCTGCGATTCATGGGATCGCAAAGAGTCGGACACGACTGAGTGACTGAACTGAACTGAACTGATATTAAGGAAACTTATCTCACATTTGGAAATCAAAAGATAATACAGAATATTATTTCAATAGCATACTGAGGACATGCTTAAGGTGCATCTGAGGAACTGTTTAATGATACAGGAGAAGGGATGGTGTTTCATGTTGCAATTTGTTATTTGGTGAGGTAGTATGATGCTAAATGTTAAGTTGTAGACTGCAGTCCAATAGACAAGACAACCACAGAGGTTACACATGCCATCTCATAAGGCAGGAACCAGTTTTGTATGTCACCTAGAGTCATATTCTTTTGTTCTTTTCTTTTGTAAATGACTTTATGAAATATGATTTCAGGGTCAAAAAGAATTTCTTGTCCATGTTCAGAAAATAAATTTTTTCTGTTTGTAGGTCATGTCTCTCTCTTAGATATTTTATCATTGTAGTTATTGTAGGCAGATGGAACCAATACACCATTAATGTATCTGTGATCCAATAATCTTAACTTAAAAAGAAACTAGTAAGTGGCTGGATTTGATTTATGGAGCATAATTTGCCAACATTTGTATTATGTAACCTCTTTTTCTGAAGCCCTTTTGATGTTCATTGTTATTGGCTTGTCCAGTCTGACACATGTTCATTCTGAATTTATATACTATATTTTGAACTTTGGAAAACAATATTTTGACAGCAGTATAAAGTAAAATAATAAGGCCAAAGGAAGCCAGAAGAAACTTAATTTTTCCTTTTATATTAACCAAGGTAATCTGACTATAGTGTCACAGTGAATAATAAATAAATTGGGACATTTCAAGAAGGACCATTTTTGCCCAACAATCAAGACAGTATTGGTGTGGCAATGTTAAATAAAATAAATTACTGTGATACAATACAATATCGATGTATGTTTTCTTTTCTTTTCACACAAATTTTACATTTCTGTAAAATTTACAGTAATTTAATGCATGACAATTTATTCAAATAATTTAATCAAATATTAACCTAAAAACTTCATAGACTTGAGTATTATAAAGTGTATTCAGACCTCTTTTTTAGCAATGTAATAGAAAATCATTGTGCATCTCTTAGAAAGGAAGAATAGCAAGCTTCTCATTCAAGTTCCAATAGAATATTTAAAATATTTTGATTAAGGTTATTAAGATTAAGCAAACATTAATCTACTAGGAAGTACATTTTGATGGATGGTTACAGAACCCAGGGACAGCCAACTAGTATGTGGGAGACAAGGAGAAATATTAGGGTAATGAAGTAACAGGCTATCAATATGCAGGTGCAGGAAATAGGGGCCAACAGCATATAAAAGCTTCAGCTTAGAAAAGTTAAGAGTTGTTAATGGGTCAGGAAATACATAAAGTATAAATTTAGGGTCACTAGCAGACAGGCTTTGAAAAAATGTGTTCAAATCAAAAGTCTCAGAGTAATCATATATACAGTGTTGCATTTAATACCTACTCCAGTAAAAATAAGTGAGATGATTGTATATGGAGAAACATTACAGGCGTCAAATGAATTGTGTTAGATTTTCATACAATATTAGTTTGAATCTCAAGCTTTGCAGTGAAATTTTGAATATCACAGTATTTAATTGTGACTTTAACATTTAAATTAGAATCATGTTTATTATATATTTCTTCACTTTGAAATTATATCATGGAGTTTATTTGTTTACTAAAGAGGGAAATAGATTAGTTTTGAGAGTTGTAAACTAAAAATGATTGAGTTTGAAGTTATATAAATGCTAAATTTTCCATGGTGGAAGAATGAGTATATTCTGTTAAGGTGATAAACTATGTTTGTCCAAAGACTGTGACTGATAACTACTGATTATAAATACATCATCTTGTTGCAACTAACACTTGAGAAGTTTAAAAGAAAAAAAATATAGATTTTCTAGACTTTAGAATAAAAAATAAGAAGCTTTCCATTGACAAGGTATACAAAAGTAGAAATAATTGAGATATATACAAAGATTCAGTTCTGTTCAGTTCAGTTCAGTTCAGTTACTCAGTCGTGTCTGAGTTTTTGCAACCCCATGAACCGCAGCATGCCAGGTCTCCCTGTCCATCACCAACTCCCAGAGTACACCCAAACCCATGTCCATCGAGTTGGTAATACCATCCAACCATTCATCCTCTGTCACCCCATTCTCCTCCTGCCCTCAGACTTTCCCAGAATCAGAGGCTTTTCAGTGAGTCAGCTCTTCACATCAGGTGGCCAAAGTTTCAGAGTTTCAGCTTCAACACTTCAACATCAGTCCTGCCAATAAACACCCAGGACTGATCTCCTTTAGGATAAATTGGTTAGATCTCCTTGCAGTCCAAGGGACTCTCAAGAGTTTTCTCCAACATCACAGTTCAAAAGCGTCAATTCTTTGACGCTCAGCTTTCTTTATAGTCTAACTCTCACATCCATACATGACCACTGGAAAAACCATAGCCTTGACTAGATGGAATTTTGTTGACAAAGCAATGTCTCTGCTTTTTAATATGCTGTCTAGGTTGGTCATAACTTTCCTTCCAAGGATCAAGTGTCTTTTAATTTCATGGCTGCAATCACCATTTGCAGTGATTTTGGAGCCCAGAAAAATAAAGTCAGCCACTGTTTCCACTGTTTCCCCATCTATTTGCCATGAAGTGATGTGACCATATAACATGATATTAGTTTTCTGAATGTTGAGTTTTAAGCCAACTTTTTCACTCTCCTTTTTCACTTCCATCAAGAATTTCTTTAGTTCTTCTTCACTATCTGCCATAAGGGTGGTGTCATCTGCATATCTGAGGTTATTGATATTTCTCCCAGCAATCCTGATTCCAGCTTGTGCTTCCTCCAGCCCAGTGTCTCTCATGATGTACTCTGCATATGTTAAATAAGCAGGGTGACAATATACAGCCTTGACATACTCCTTTTCCTATTTGGAACCAGTCTGTTGTTCTATGTCCAGTTCTAACTGTTGCTTCCTGTCCTGCATACAGGTTTCTCAAGAGGCAGGTTAGGTGGTCTGGTATTTCCATCTCTTTCAGAGTTTTCCACAGTTTATTGTGATCCACACAGTCAAAGGGCTTTGGTGTAGTCAAGGTAACAGAAACAGATGTTTTTCTGGAACTCTCTTGCTTTTTTGATTATCCAGCAGATGTTGGCAATTTGATCTCTGATTCCTCTGCCTTTTCTAAAACCAGTTTGAACATCTGAAATTTCATGGTTCACATATTCCTTAAGCCTGGCTTGGAGTATTTTTAGCATTACTTTACCAGCCTGTGAGATGAGTACAATTGTGCAGTAGTTTGAGCATTCTTTGGCATTGCCTTTCTTTGGGACTGGGATGAAAACAGATGTTTTCTAGTCCTGTGGCCACTGTTGAGTTTTCCAAATTTAGTGACATAGTGAATGCAGCACTTTCACAGCATCATCTTTTAGGATTTGAAATAGATCAACTAGAATTCCATCATCTCCTCTTGGTTTGTTCATAGTGATGATTCGTAAGGCCCAGTTGACTTCACATTCCAGAATGTGTGGCTCTAGGTGAATGATTACACCATCATGATTATCTGGGTCATGAAGATCTTTTCTATACAGTTCTTTTGTGTATTCTCGCCACCTCTTCTTAATGTCTTCTGCTTCTGTCAGGTCCAAACCATTTTTGTCCTTTATCCAGCCCACCGGATGAAATGTTTCCTTGGTATCTCTAGTCATCTTGAAGAGATCTCTATTATTTCCCATTCTATTGTTTTCCTCTATTTCTTCGCATTGATCGCTGAGGAAGGCTTTCTTATCTCTCCTGGCTATTCTTTGCAACTCTGCATTTAAATGGGTGTATTTTTCCTTTTCTTCTTTGCTTTCCACAGCTATTTGTGAGGCCTCCTCAGATAACCATTTTGCTTTTTTGCATTTCTTTTTCTTGGGGATGGTATTGATCCTGTCTCCTGTACAATGTCATGAACCTCCATCCATAGTTGATCAGGCACTCTGTTTATCAGATTTAGTCCCTTAAATCTATTTTTCTTAGACTGTATAATCATAAGGGATTTGATTTAGGTCATACCTGAATGGTCTACTGGTTTTCCCACGTTCTTCAATTTAAGTCTGAATTTGGCAATAAGGAGTTCAAGATATGAGCCACAGTCAGCTCCCAGTCTTGCTTTTGCTGACTATATAGAGCTTCTCCATCTTTAGGTGCAAAAATATAATCAATCTGATTTCGGGGCTGACCATCTGGTGATGTCCATGTGTAGAGTCTTCTCTTGTGTTGTTGGAAGAGGGTGTTTGCTATGACCACTGTGTTTTCTTGACAAAACCATATTATCCTTTGCCCTGCTTCATTCTGTACTCCAAGGCCAAATTTGCCTGTTACTCCAGGTTTCTTGATTCCCTACTTTTTCATGCTGATCCCCTATAATGAAAAGGACATCCTTTTTTTTTGGTGCTAGTTCTAAAAGGTCTTGTAGGTCTTCATAAAACCATTCAACTTCAGCTTCTTCAGTGTTACTGGTCAGGACATAGACTTGGATTACCGTGATATTGAATGGTTTGCCTTGGATAGGAACAGAGATCGTTCTGTCATTTTTGAGATTGCATCTAAGTACTGCATTTTGGACTCTTTTGTTGACTATGATGGGTACTCCATTTCTTCTAAGGGATTTCTGCCCACAGTAGTAGATGTAATGGTCATCTGAGTTAAATTCACCCATTCCAGTCCATTTTAGTTCTCTGATTCTAGAATGTCGATGTTCACCCTTGCCATCTCCTGTTTGATCACTTCCAATTTGCCTTGAATAATGGACCTAACATTCCATGTTCCTATGAAATATTGCTTTTTACAGTACCAGACCTTGCTTCTATTACCAGTCACATTCACAACGGAGTATCATTTTTGCTTTGTCTCCATCTCTTCATTCTTTCTGGAGTTATTTCTCCACTTATCTCCAATAGCATATTGGGTATCTACCAACCTGGGGAGTTCATCTTTCAGTGTCCTATCTTTTTGCCTTTTCATGCTGTTCTCGGGGTTCTCAAGGCAAGAATAATGAAGTGGTTTGCCATTCCTTTCTCCAGTGGACTGCATTCTGTCATACCTCTCCACCATGACTGGTCTGTCTTGGGGGGTCTTGCATGGCATGGCTTAGTTTCATTGAGTTAGAGAAGGCTGTGGTCCATGTGATAAGATTGGATAGTTGTCTGTGATTGTGGTTTCAGTCTGTCTGTCTTCTGATGCCCTCTCACAACACCTACCATCTTACCTAGGTTTCCCTCACCTTGGACGTGGGGTAGCTCCTCTTGGCCGCCGCTCCTGACCTTGGGTGTGGGGTATCTCCTCTCAGCCGCTACTGCGCTGTGTAGTCATCACTTCAAGGAAGCATACCTGAAGCAAAACCCCAAGAACTGTTGTTAAATTTCATCTTTCAATTTCATGTATAAAATCATATTATTGCTAATATTCAAGCTAGAACTTTGCCAAACCATAAATCATCTTCAAAAGATAGGAAGTCTAGCTTTTTCATAGAATTTTCAAATCATAATTAATTTCTGTGACAGTTTCAAACACTATGATAGGAAAAATAATGCCCCCAGAGATATCCAGTTTTAATTCTTGGAAGCTGAGAGTTTATTAACTCACATGGAAAAGAACTGCAGATGTGACTAAAGTTAAAAGACCCTGATGTGTGAAGATTGTCCTGGATACCTCAGGTGGGCTGAGGTCAGAGGAAGATGCAAAATTATAAGTTTTGAAGACGATAAAGAGGGATGCATAGCCAAGGAAGCTGGTGTCCTCCATAAGTTCAGAAATGCAGAGGCACTGATTTCCCCCTTAAGTCTTCAGACACCCTTAGAGCTGTCCTGGTTTGTTATGACACCAATAGAAAACTAACACAAGCACCTGAAGGCATTTAAATTCAATTTCATATTTGCTTATTGACTGCTATTTGCATATACTCTTCATTTCGCCAGCTGACACCACCAGTCAGAGCTTCTTATTATTTAATTACAGGCTATTAGCTTTCTCTACCCTTGTTTACTTTAAATATGAATCCAGTGGTTTTACTAACTTACTTAAGTTATTATGATCTTATTCTATGTTTTAAAAGTTGCAGTCATCTCAGAGAGAATGGAAGGTACACAGTGCCCAGCATGCCTAGCTAGTGCCAGCGTGACTAGTACGTGCCTCTTTGAGCACAGAGTCAGAGTTTCATCAGGAATGCTGAACCAGCATTGGTGACAGGCACAAGGATATGCTTTAGAGATTACACCTTGCACAATCGAGGAGTTGTAAAGAATTTTATGGAAGGTTGCTGCTTCTAAAATTGCTGTAAGCCAGCAAAGCTGCTACCACCTAGGGCTTTTGGCCTCCTGAATCTATAGCAATTGATAAGATGCCAGATAAGAAATTCAGACAAGATTTTATTAGAACCCCTGCTGCAGCAGGGGTGAGAGAGAACAAGTAACTGTATTGCTCACCTGCTCCCTGAGGTGGGAGGGACAATCTGGTTCCTCATATGGTGTGAGGGTAGGTGTGTCCAGGAATGAGGCTGAAGTGTTGGCTTAGGTGGCTTGCCCTTTGGTGGTACTGAGTGTAGGGCAGATGTGCAATATCCCGTTTTTGCTCCCAAAATATTGCTTTTGCTCTGTTTTTTTTTTTTGGAAGTGGCAGTTGGGATTTTGGTATTTTTGTACATTGTTATCCATAATTTGTGCCACTTGTGCATGTTTTTTAGTCAGTCCCTTATAGTTTCTTTGCATTTTGTTGCCCAAGGAGATATTTGTTAAGATGCAAACACTGCAGCATAGGGTCCCAGCCTCCAGATCCCAGCCCATCTCAGCTTCAGTTGAGAAGAAAATCTGGAGATCATCCAGGGAGAAAAGGGATGCAGTGGAACTGGTGAAGACACCAACTGACATTTATTTCTCACTGCCTCCAACGTTGGTAGGAACAGGTGATTTGCAGAAAAAGCTGTTGACCTTGATCACACAGCTGAACATGCAATCTGTTAGACTTTAGAGAAGGTGATGGGAATGAGCTTGCCCAATCAGGCAGGCTGGCACATCAGAAACAGCATCTGTGAACTTCTCCTGGCATCCTGTGAGCACAGGTCACATTTTTGACCTTCATTGGATAATAACCATACTCCTCTTCTGCCTTCCAAACTTCACAGAAATTTCTCTTGAGGTCAGTAACTCTAACCTAGAACTATTAAGTCAAGGACGTTTGGGAGAATATGGTTCCATTAAAGCGAAAGACTCTAATACACCAAGAGTTTCATGTATCGCAATAGTTCCTATAAAGTCCTTCTATGTGAGCTTATTCCACATCAGAAGAAATCTCCAGGCCCCTTTACCATTTGTGCAGCATCTGCCTTCCAGAAGGAAAAGAGTCCTTTTGTCCTCCATTCTAACATCTTGCAGGAATGGCAGTGCTGGTGGTCAGGAGGCAGGGAGAAATATATGTGTGGAAATTATTATATCCAGTCACATGCTGTGGTCTGAACTCCACATTTCAAATAAACTGGCCATAAAATTTGAGAGTGAATTGCTAGATGGTTGAAGTTTTCAAAATGTAATTACATTTACATTGTGGAAACCAATAGTCTAATTCAAAACCAGTTTAGGAAGAAACATGTCTCCAATGTATTAACATGAGAAACTGTACGTAAACCCAATTTACTCTACTGAAAAGCAATGATCAATAGTTGTTTCTAAAATGTAACTTTACGAAAACAAAATCAATTCCAAAACTAATCTGATTTCCTTCTTTGTAAAGAACACCACTGACAAAACAAAGAAACAAACAAAAAACACCATAGACAAAACAATAAAATCTTCCCTGGGCCAAATGTTAGAGAAAAGAAAAATATTCCAGAGTTTCTAATGAGCTCATAAGAAACCCTAAACATGGGACCTGGAATTCAAAAAATAACATGTATAACAACATTTATTCATTCTGTAATTTGGGAAAAATGAAAAGTTGTTTACTTTTGGTTTTGTTTTGCATTGTTTACACTAAGATCTTTCTGAGTGTTTTTTGTCTTTATTTGCCTTCTGGTTATCTAAACCTTTGAGGTGCTGCTCATGGTAATAGGTGAGTAGTAAAAAAAAGCACAGAGTTCTTAGAGGACACAAAATAGGTGAGAAATAAGGAAGACGAAGTTAGCCTGAGAGAAAAATCTAGCAGTATCAATACTCTTCTTGCTATGTGAGAATTTAGAGAAAAACAAAATACTGTTTTTAGGAAGTTTGCTGTATGATGTACTGTATTATCTCCTTCCTCCTTGCCTCTAGATACTTCATCAGAGATATAAAATTAAAGATTTATTTTATTTTTGTATTTATGTGCATATGTATGTATTTAATTACTCTTGTTCCAATTGCTGGTGTACAGCAAAGTGATTCAGATATACACATGGCATCAATTTATCACTTCATTTTCTATGCATTTCTTGAGTAGCTTTCTTTTAGATATTGAGTAAGCATTGTTTCCTTTTCAAAAAGAAAAAAAAAAAAAAAGACAAGAAAAGAAACACAGACACTCACACAAACCACAGGTGGACAGAATGATTTTTACAACTTAAATGGATTAAGTGCCTTAAAGAAGATACATCAGTTAAGGAGTAACAATCTTTTTTAAATTATATTGTGCTATTAGAAATATAATTGGAGTATTAAAATACTTCTAAATAGAAAGAAGTTTAGGCATGTATGATTCGAAGTGAATAAAATAAATTTGGATCACACCATTTTTAAGTGACATGAGGCTAGCCACAGTTGGCATGTTCTCTCCTAATTTGCTTTTAAGATATTTATATAAGTTTGCACAAAGGTACATGAAATATGTGTGTGTGTGTGCACGTGTGTGTGTGTGTGTGTGCATATGTGCAAGCAGAGAAAACTCTTGATATGTGGATGTTCCAGATATAGATACATGTTGGCAGGCCCTGAATGGGTTCTCTCCAGAAAAGTTTTTAGTATCTATTAAACATTTACTTCTAATTTCCTCTGGTTGGAAAAGAGAAGGCTTTGAAATTAGATATAATTTGATTTACAAATCTTTTCAGCCATGTAACTGGAAATTTGATCTTCAAAAAATAGTAAATCTCCCATTTTTTGGTGGACAATAATAGCAAATCACAGAAAATATTTCCTCTCATCTAAATTTTCAATAAATTTATTTGTTGAAAAATAAATTTATTTTCTGTTTTGTATGTTATTGTAGGTATATCATTCTTAATTATAATTTTAATATGTATCCTGAGCTGTTCATTAATAAAATAACATAAATACAACTCTTAGTCAAATACAAGCACTCAAAAAAATTTCTCTCTGACATTTGCAGTACAATATTGTAGAGAAAAGGGAAGCAAAAATTTTTTTAAAAAGTCAATATTTTTGCCTTTCTTCTTTATTCATACCTGTTTATGGATATTTAAATAGTTCATTATAATAGCATTGCCATTTTAGTGAAAAGATTATACCTAAAATATTATGAGAATTTTTCTGTTTTTTTTTTCATTTATTTTTATTAGTTGGGGGCTAATTACTTAACAATATTGTAGTGGTTTTTGCCATACATTGACATGAATCAGCCATGGATTTACATGTATTCCCCATCCTGATCCCCCTCCCACCTCCCTCTCCATTCCATCTCTCTCGTGTAGACTTCAGAGTAGTTTTAAAAACTATTTATTGGATTAATGCAAAATAAATTTTATCATATATCTCTGTGTTCCAAATTTCAATTGTTTTAAATCTTACTACCATTTGCTTATTTAGGGTATCTGCTGACTATTCTATTTCGTAAAAGGAAATATTGACACAGTGAAATTACTGAGTCAAAGCATAAAGGCATGCCAAAGCCGCAAAATGTTTTTCTAAAAAATGTGCAACTTTTTGTGAGACTATACTTAGTTGAAAATTTACAAAGTATATATACATTTATAATTGCTTCCCAAAATTATTATTTATTTTAAAATAAATTAAAATTTATTTAGTAAATTTGGTAAAATGATCAGTTTACACTTCTAAAAGTTTAGAGTACATCATTTTACATTATTGAAATAATTATACAATATTATAAAAATGTGTTACCTTTGCAATGAAACAGTTTAATTTGCTTTTATTTGATAGCTAGCCATTAGTCTTTTCTTCTATGCTCACCTAAAATTATAGAGCTCTTAGTTTGGATTTTTTTAAATAACAGCTATTCACACCTGTTGTTTAAAAGCTTAATCTTATTTTGTCAAACTTTGAAAGTGTTCCTTATGATTGAACTTTATTTATATATATGTATATATACTTAATATAAATGTATTGCCTGTGATAATAAATTATGTTGCATTTCACTTACCATTTATATTTTTTAGACTACATTCTCATTGTGTCAATTTCCATCTTACCACCATAAAAAGACAATTTATTATTACTTCCAATTTTATTTGAATACTTTAAAGTCATCTCAAGTCATGGAGTTTACTGTGATATAATTTAGGAAAGAAAAATGAAGATGTATAATCAATTGAGATAGAGGTACACATATGATTTTAAAATTGGCAAAATAAAGTGCAGAAGAATGAGGTAGGTAAATATGCTGGATCCTGACTGCTTGAATCAAATTTGATAACATAAGCTTTGCAGTCACAAAACAAGTAGATAAAGACAAGTAGATAAAGAGTGTACATCATTAGAAGTGAAATGGATAACTTTTCTTTGTCAATTTAAACAAATTCATTCATAGAATAGATGCATATTTAGCACTATTGAGATTTGCAGATAGAATGCTAGGAAATATTACTGAACATAATATTATTATATAGAATATGCTGCATGCAATTTCTTACTTAACTGCTTAGTGACACATGTATACAAAAAATACATATATGACAATGTAGAAAATGAGTAGTTCTACATACTTTATATCATCATAGTAATTTTCCGTTTTCATTGAACTCAAGGCTAACTCTGTGCTTGAAGGTAGGCAGAAGTCTCTAATATCAAGAGCCCTGGAATCAAATGATTTTATTTTGTTTTGAGTGGTTTTATATTTGTTAGTGGGGACTTCCCTGCTGACTTAGATGGTAAAACGTCTGCCTACAATGTGGGAGACCCAGGTTCAATCCCTGGCTTGGGAAGATCTCCTGGAGAAGGCAATGACAGCCCACTCCAGAACTCTTATCTGGAAAATCCAATGGGCAGAGGAGCCTGGTAGGCTACAGTCCACAGGGTCTCAAAGAGTCAGACACAACTGAGCGACTTCACTTTCACTTCTCTTTCATATTTGTTACTCTGCGCAATTATTTTATTTTCCAAAATATCGTTAATATTTGGTATTACTGCACTGATTTTAAGCTACTGTTTCTTAGATTTCTTTCCCCCTTCCTCCTCTTTCTCTCTCTCTCTTTTCTTTCTTTTTTTTTTTTTTTTTTTTTGGAGAAAGATCGCAAGGGGCCCGTGAGGCCCAAGGTAGGGCAGCAGAGGAGGGCGGTGCCCTGAGGCCTGGAGGCGCGGCGAGGGGCGTCCCCTCCTGGGGCCGAGGACACCGCCCGCGAACCGGTGGAGCCACAGAGCGATGCCCACCCGCCGCGGGAGCGACGAACCCTTGTGTGCCGGGCTGCCTTGCAGTAGGTCCATCGAGGGAGCTGCTCTGCTACCTAGCAAACCCGAGCCAGAAGCAGGTCGTCTGCGAATGGTTAGCACCAGGTTCTCCACGAAGGTGCGGTGCGTGACGGGCGAGGGACATAGTTAATAAGATCTACATCCTTCATGGTTTTAGGGAATAACACAAACGGACGGTAAAGCACAGAATAAAATGAGGCATTAGGAGGTTCGATCCATTCCAATGACAGCTTTGGCATCTGTTGGGGATCTACAGGATCTAGGGATTAAATCCACCTCTCTTACATCTCCTGCATTGACAGGTGAGTTTCTTTACCACTGGCAGCACCTGGGAAGCCATAGAAAAATATATTTGTAGGTAGGGGCTGTCAGAAACAGCCTCCTTGTATGCCAATTCTGGTCAACACTACGAACGATTTGTTTATGCTTATGAACATCATTGCACATTATTAATACAATTCAGCATAGTACAATCAAAAGCAGACCAAAAGAGTAAAACTGTTAGCTGCTCAGTCGTGTCCAACTCTCAGCAATCCCATGAACTGTAGCCCGCCAGGCTCTTCTGTCCATAGGATTCTCCAGGTAAGAATACTGGAGTGGGGTGCCTTCCCTTCTCTAGGGGAATCTTCCCAACCCAGGTCTCCTGCATTGCAGGCAGATTCTTTATGGTTTGATCCTCCAGGGAAGCTCCCATAGAGTATGTGCTATTTTTTAAAACACTTAACATGAAATCTGTATATTATTGGGGGAGTTTCTCTCACTATAAAATTTAAATCAATTCAAACCAGAATGGAAATGTCTATATATGTGTTTTTATATTTTAACAGATAATATTCTGCAGCTTTATTTCTGAATTTTTCATTAAAAAAGTGTGATGGAAATGAATAGAATTTGGTATATGTGTGTGTGTGTTTCTACTTATGACTTTTAGATAACAATTTACACTTTCCTGAAATGAAGATGAAAATGTACCTCATATTCATGGCTGAAATTATTATAATAAATCCAAGTTTTTATTTACTTAATTTTGTATCTTTTACACTTATTGTTACACTGATATATAATAAACTATTAAAAAGCATGATTAGACAAGAGAAAAGATATTCCATTAGAGACCACATAACAATTCAAAAACTAAAAAAATAATTACAAATGAAAATTAAAAGTCAACATCTGGAAAAATTACTCATGTTACTTAAACTTTCCAATGAATTGAGAGAAACATGCTTCTCTCAAACATGTGAAATGATCCTTTATTCCTTATCTGGACTTTGAAAATATAAACTCAGTAAGAAGTACATTAAGGTTTTCATAAACATGTGCAAACAAAATTCAAGTTCAACAAAGAATGCAGAAGGTGTTTACTGATATCTATATGATCAAATCTTGTAAATGTAAATAATGAATAGTGGAGGAGGCTTCTGTTGTCATAGGTAAGAACAAGATAATTGAAAAAAAATTCTTAATTTTAAATGCTCTAAAGTATAAATACTCCTTTGTACTTAGAGCAAGATTTTTATTTAAAAGCTATTCCTCTTTTATTCTTTGCTCTATTAATTGATTTGATATGATGTTTAGGTCAGGAATTTAATACTCCTTGTGAAGAATTACCACAATGTTGTAAATAAGGAATATATGCAATTTTACTTTAGCCAGTAAATTCAACCAAATAGAGCATAAATAAACTAAGGATGAAACATACTCACATTTTGTGTACTCGGATCTGGATTATTTTGAGGCATCAATGTGTGTTTGTTGAAAATGGACATTGCTTATGTTGTCAGATAAATGAATGTCAGGTAAAGAATCTGCCTTCAGTACAGGAGACCAGGGTTCAATCCCTAGGTTGGGAAGATCCCCTGGAGAAGGTCTTGGCAAACCACTGCAGTAATTTTGCCTGAAGAATTCCATGGACAGAGAAGCCTGTGGACTATGGCGATCATGGGGTCGCCAAGAGTCAGACACGACTGAGCGACTAATACTTATGTTGTCTAGAAGCAAAGATGACTCTAGTCACACAATTTCTGATATAAACTTTTGTCCTGCCTTCAGTATGATGTAGTCATTTCTTTAGGATTTATTTTCTAGAATAATAAAGCTTGGATAAAATCAGAGGCATTGTCTTTCTGAAGCAGAAATAATCTCTCTGAATAGTGTTTATTCCAACTAGATACACAAAGGTGTTTATGTATAAGACATGATGGGAAAGATGTTTTCATATTTTAATTTTTGTGGAGAGTTATGAAATCTTTGAGCTTCCCTGGTGGCTCAGCTGATAATGCCTGCAATGCTAGAGACCTGGGTTTGCTCCCTGGTTTGGGAAGATCCCCTGGAGAAGGGGATGTCAATGCATTCCATTGTTCTTGCCTGGAGAATTCTATGGATGGAGGAGGTTGGCAGGCTACAGTCCAGGGGTGACACAGAGCTGAATGTGACTGAGAGGCTTTCATTTCACTAGAAAATCTAACTTCTCTACTCCTCTAATATGAAATCCATTTTTTTTTTATCTCAGAATAGCTACACAGAGAATGAATACAATCATGCCAAACCTCCAATGCTTTCACTCCTCTTCTTGTAATTATTCCTGTTTAAGTCAGTCCTTTTCCTTTGTATTGCTTTAAAAATGTTTCCAATTACTATAATTTATCAGGTTGTCAGAAAGTTTTGTTCATTTTTTTTTTTTTTTTTCAGATGGCTCTAGTAGCACTTAGTTGTATTTAACTTCATTTTAAATAATTTTGTTATATAGTATTGTGATAACTGTCATATCAGTATGCATTAAAAAAGTATCAAAATTGATGAATTTTTAATGTAACCATTTTAATATTGAAGGTGGAAGGAAAAAGCAACATTTTGGGCATATTATGCTTTATTATTTCAAGAAAGGTGAAAACACAAATGAAATGCAAAAAAAAAAAAAAGAAAGAAATCCGTGCAGTGTAGAGAAGGTGCTGTGACTGATTAGCTGTGTCAAAAGTAGTTTGTGGAATTTCATGCTGAAAATTTCTCTCTGGACAATGCTCCTTGGTCAGGTAAGTTGAAGTTGATAGTGATCAAAGTGAGAAATGACTTGAGAACAATCAACATTTTACCATGATAGCTAACATGCCTAAAGTATCCAAATCAAACACTGAAAATCATTTGCACCAGTTTGGTTATGTTAATCACTATTATTTTTGGGCTAAACTTAAGTGAAAAAAAAAAAAATTCTTGATGACATTTCCACATGTGATTGTCTACTTAAATGTAATTAAACATTTCATTTTTAAAATAAACTTTGAAAGGCAATGAAAAGTGGATACAGTACAACAATGAAGATGGAAGAGATTGTGGGGCAAGTGAAATGAACCAACACCAACCATAACAAAACCTGGTTTTCATCCAAAGAAGGTGATGATGTGTATATGGTGGGATTAGAAAAGTGTCCTCTTTTATGAAACTTTTCTAGGAAACCAAACATTAATTCCAAGAAGGACTGCTCCCAATTAGACCAGCTGAAAGCTGGGAAGTTTTAGGAATTAATCTAAAGAAAATGCATAATATTCCATCAGGATAATTCAAGATCACAGGCAAAAATTGTTACAGCATGACTGGAAATTTCTGATTCATTCACCTTATTCACCAGATATTGCACCTTCAGATATCCATTTATTTTGCCCTACAAAATTCTCTTCATAGAAAAAATTTTGTTTCCCTGGAAGACTATAAAAGACACCTAGAAGAGTTGTCTGCTCAAAAATATAAAAGTTTTGGGAAGATAAAATTATGAAATTGCCTGAAAAATGGCAGAAGGTAGTGGAACAAAATGATGAATAACGTCATTCAGTGAAGTTCTTGGTGAAAATGCAAAATGTGTCTTTTAGTTTTACTTAAAAAACTGAAGAAAATCTTTAGTCAGCCAGATAGTAGTATCATTTACTACCTCTAGCTCCCCTAGGTTGTATCTATCTGAAGGAAATACCTGTATCTCTTGGTCTGCCTGGTATCTTGTGTACCTGCTGATGAGTTCAGTCTGTGTTGACTGGATGGATAAAAGTAGATTTGAGGACATACCTATTCTGCTAAGTTATAGCAACCAAAGATACAACTGTGACAGCTAAAGATTTATGTTGAAATTGTGATTATACAGTATTTATTAATACAGTCAGTGGATAACTGAATTTGGTAAGCCTCTTCCAACATATGAATTATTTTCAAACTTAGGCACAAATACACACACACACACACACACACACACACACACACACACACACACACACATGACCTTGACAGTTCTGTTATTCCAACTCTGGTAAGTAATGATGCTTGGAAGTTGGCTAGTTAAAATAATACTAAAAATAAAATAATGAATGGTAAATTGGAATACTATGCATAACGCAAAGTACAAAAACTCCCTTAAAGCATCTAGAGAATACGTAATATCTTTGAGATCAGAAGGCTCAAAAATAACATATAAAAGTCAAAACAATTTAGTGCAAACTCAAAATGCAAGTTCCCAGACTTTCAAAGTTGTAGAAGCTGCTTCATCTTCAAAGGAAAGCTAAAATCCTAAAGAAACCTATTTGATAGGAAATGAACATGACAGTGTATCTTATCCATTGTTTATATGAGCTTTCCTCTTTGGCAGGAAGTATGAAAAGGAAGCTGATCCCATCAAAGAATTTTAAATCTTGTTCAGGTGTTAAGAAATACCCAGTTTAATCTAAATCAAACTTTTATCTCACATCCACATCTCAAATTTTCATACTCACCCCTCTGCTTTGTCCTGACCCAGGCTCCTTAGCTTGTGCTCATAATGACTATTATAAGACCTGTCCTTTTGTCTTGTTCTTCCAATTCTAGCTCTCTGTCATTTAAGCTGCTTCTGGTTCCCCCAGAGACATGATGGAGAGAGAGAAAAGGAAAAGAACAAGATCTCATTTGACAGATGATGCTGTAGGCTGGAGGGGTTCTCACTGTGTAACACATGCCAATGCTGCCTCTTCCTCTTACAAGGTGATTATGAGTGCCTTAGAGACTTTCCAGGTGGGGTGATTAATTACACTATTCCCTCAAGTGGACAAACTAGTGTGATATCCCTTAAGTCCTTCAATGATACGAATCCGCCAAACCTTCTCTTCTAGGGATGCCTCGCTGCATCAGGCAGCCCTTCTGCTGTGTCCTTTTCAGATGATTTGGTGTGACTTCCCTCTGTGGTGTCCATTGAGGTCACTCTAAAACCAAAGAAATTCTAGAAGAAAGGTTCAGCCTTTCTCTGACTTCTCCTTTAACCCATTATCCCTGTGAGCTCCAGCCAGCTTCCTATCTTTAACATTTCCTACTGAGAATCACTCACAAATATCTTCCCAGCTCCATAAGGCAGATGGGATTCTGAAATCTCTCTCAGTGACTTGGGCAAATAGCAGCTTATGATGATGTATGGAACTCCCAGCTCTGGCAGCATCCAGGCAGAGCCAAGAAACCAGTCCTCTGGACAGAGAAATCCAATCTTTTTGAGTTATTCTCTTGAAGTCTTCTCCCCTCACTTGTCTTGAGATTGAAGAGAAACAAAACTATTTACCTTTTGGGGAAAGGAAGTTATTTGTTAGGCAATTGACAGTGCTGGAGAATGTTTGAACCTGTACTTCTTAACTTCCTATGCTATTTTTTTTTTCTTCTAACCAAAAACTGGGTAATGGGTTAAGAATTAGATAATTATTCTCTGGATGCTATGGATCACTAATAATTTTCATAAAAATGAATGGGCCCTTGTCAATTCACTGTCTTTAGCTCTATGAAGTGGAAGTTGCTCAGTCATGTCCGAGTCTTTGCAACACCATGGACTCAATAGTCCATGGGATTCTCCAGGCCAGAACAATGGAGTGGGTAACCTTTCCCTTCTCCAGGGGATCTTCCCAACTCGGAGATTGAACCAGTTATCCCTCATTGCAGGCGGATTCATCATCAACTGAGTCACAAGGAAAGCCCAAGAATACAGGAGTGGGCAGTTGATCCCTTCTCCAGGGGATCGTCCCAACTCAGGAATTGAACTGGGGTCTCCTGAATTGAAAGTGGATTCTTTATCTACTGAGCTATCAGGGAACCTTCAGCTTTGGGACCTCAGAAATCCATCTGCAATAACAGAACTCCTATATGTCATCTTGTTTCAATTTAATAATATATAAGCAGTCACAATTCAAACCCACTCCTCTGCATTTTATAGCAAATTTTACTTGCTATAAAATTATTTTAAAATGTTTTCATTTTAAATTATTTTGAATTCTTCTGTAGCTTATTATCATATTATAAAATATTATGTTTATGTTTCTCTTAATCAAATTAAATAACATCTATTGCCCCTCACTATGAAAAAAAGCTAAGACTTAAACACATCCCATGTCATCTCTATTCATTAGTTTTTAATTGGTTATTTTGCAACTGATTTACACCTTTATTTCTTGCTCCAGTAATTTAGCCAGTATTTCTTGATTCTCTGATGTATAAGATACAGACAGTGATTTTTTTCTATTTACTTTACCTTCCTCCTACTAATTTCCATATTGACAACTATGGTTTTATTTTATATCATAAAATCTCTTTTTATATCACATTTTTCTTTTGAAATTATAAATAAGTTATGTTTATATTTTCTACAGGGGAAAAAACAAGAAACATTCAATTTTTATGGGTGCAGCAGTACTGGCTATGGAAAATCCAATAAATATGCTGAGAGTAATTTTCTTCCCTACAGACCCAAAGCCAGATTCTCTGTAACATCTGGATAAGAAATTTTCTAGAGTCAAAGTCAAATGGATTCTAATGTTTCCCACTCTGTGATGGAGGCACTTACAGTTCACTGAGGGTCCCTTCACTTTTCAGATCATTTACAGTCAGGGATATGGAACCGTATCCTACCTGTGAACAGAAGTGGTGTCTTCCATGGGCTAACACTGCTGTTTGATCTTCTAGCACATTTTTCTCCTGTTGAAGTGATCTGCACCCCATGTGTTCCAGATGATGTGATAAAGAGATGCCAGCAACCTGAATTCCTGAGTCACCAAATGAAAGGCTGCCACCCTCTGGACCTGGAGCCCAGGGCAGGCTCTGACAGTGAAAGTGAAAGTTGCTCAGTCATGTCTGACTCTTTGCAACCCCACGAACTGTAACTTGCCAGGCTCCTCTCCATGGAATTTTCCAGGTCAGAACACCGGAGTGGGTAGCTGTTCCCTTCTCCAGGGGTTCTTCCTGACCCAGGAATCGAACCAGGGTCTCCTGCCTTGCAGGTGAATTCTTTACCAGCTGAGCTACCAGGGAAGCCCAGGACAGACTCTGATGATATGCAAACCTCTGAGACATCAGGTGTGTGTCAGGACTGCAGCAGAGGTTAGCCAACCCTGAAAAGTTAGATACTACAGCATTTGTTCAAAAGCACAAAACATTTTAATTTGCTTTCTACTCAGATTATGGTGTTCTTTTACAACTCTTGATTTTTGAGATGAATAAGCTATAATATAAGATTTCAATATACCCTCAAAATTCACCAGTGTTTCTATCAATTTTTTTGCTTGTTTTTAGTATTTATAATTGCTTTCTTTCTAATGGTATTCTTCCAAGAGACTTCCAATCTTCTGTTACAACCTGTATGGTTATTCTTAGCCTACTACAGGTCTGTCATACTTTTCTGATCAATTAGAACAAAGATATCATAGCAGCTTAGGTGGTGCTAGTGGTAAAGAACCCTCCTGCAATACAGGAGGTATAAGAGATGTGGGTTCAGTCCCTGGGTTGGGATGATCCCCTGGAGGAGGGCATGGCAACTCACTAGAGTATTCTTTCCTCGAGAATCCCATGGACAGAGGAGCCTGGAGAGCTACAGTTCATAGGATTGCAAAGTCAGACATGACTAAAGTGAGTTAGCCCAGTCCAGCCCGTACATAATAGCAGCTATAGTTTCTTCTCTCATATTTTTCTTTTAATGGGTGTTATTTCTATATGAAAAATATCTGCACTTGTATTGGTAATGAACAAGAATATTTGTATTGACAGCTTAGAATAATACATAATTCTAGGATAAAGATTTTCCCATACTTGAAGTCATTTTCTGATGTCCTCTAACATACATTTATTCTAGTAAAATAAATGCATACTATTACAATTTATTTCTATATGACCTGTTTTTTTTTTTTTATTTATAGAAGATAAGGGCGTTTTTAAATCTTCTTGAAGTATCATTGAAGTATCCAAATAAAGTTGCTAGTTTTGTGGTTTTTTGGTGTGTTTTTCTTTTTCTTTTTTTTCTTTTTCTTCACACTCTGTAGGACTTCAAGAGTACTTTTATGGTGAAGATCCTTGTCTTCTTTATATAAACTATTTTTTTCTGTAAAATGGCTCTACCATTTGATTAACTTATTTCTTGCAATAATATTTTAAATTTCTAAGAATGTTTACATCCTTCTACTTAAACCATCATTTTTCCTTTTCTAATATTTATTCATTGATTTATTTTCAGCTACACTGGATCTAGATTACTATACTCAGGATCTTTATTATGGCACAAGGCCTCTCTACTTGAGGTTCACAAGGCGTAGCTGTCCCATAGCATGTGGGATCTTCATTCCCCAACCGGTATTTGAACCTGAGTCCCACCTTGGAAAGCAGATTCTCAACTGCTGGACAATGAGGGATTATTTTTCTTACTAATATTTTCCTGACTTTTTGGAGGTATTATCTTTTTGAATCTAATTGGATTCTAAAACATTGCCAATAAATAATGTTTGTTTTTATCTTAAAAGTACTTTGTAAATGGCAAATGAGAGACTATGTTGATTACTGTGGCTAATCATTGGATTTTCATTGCTGCTACATATTTATATTTTTTTTCCCCTCAATGGATCTCTGACTGAAAACAAGGCTGACAAGGATGTTGGTGAGATTGATGAAAACTTGGCCCTTCTTTTGGGTGTGCTAATAGGGAGATGGCATTTGGGATGTTAATGAAAATATGGCATTCCTATAGGATGTCTTTGTGTTGAAGTGATCACTTTTTATAAAACCCAGTTGTATCTTGGCAGCTCTTTTAAATTGCCCTCAAGTTTTTAACAGGATTACATGCAAATATTCAGCTGCCCTTCGCTCTATATTCAGATGTTGAGGAGAATGGGCAGAGAAAGGGACAGGTTATTCTGAAGCATAGCTTTCAGTTCAATCATGCAGCTGTTTTATAGATGACAGACATCTCCATTTTATATCCCTATTTACAGCTGCATTTTAATTTTTCCAATTTATGTACCTGAAAGCAGAGTAAAGCCTGAGGTCTCAGAGAGCTTGGCCCCACCTCCACTGAGGAAATAGTGATATTGTCCCCGCTTTCATTGCAACACCTTCTGTTACAAACCTTCTCACTTTCTCTTCTTTCAATCAAGAAGCTCTCATAGGTCTCCTTATTTCACGAATTTATGAATTTCGCTCACCTGATGTAATGTCTCGTTCATGTCTGTGCTAAGATAAAAGTATTCTTTCTTAATTCTATGCTGTCCAGTCAGTGGATTCTTGGGATGGAGAAGAAGAAGGCATGTGAGCTTTACTAGCTCTTATGGTGCCCATTTTCCATGCCCTACATATACTAGAGATGGCAGAAAAGGATGAGCTTCCAGTTGCTCAAAGCCCCTTTTAGACCCAGACACTTACACTTCTGAGTAACATTCCAGAGAAATTCCTTATCTAAAGGCATACTAATTTATTTTCTGATCACAACTTCTCATTGTTTAATTTTCTTATTATATGAAATATATGATTTACCTTTTATAGAATTTACTGCTTTCATTTGTGATTCCTTGTGAATTCCTGCATGCCTCTCCATTCATCCTCATCTAATTTCAATTTTAGGGTTATTTCAATTGAACCATTTTCTTGTCACTTTTGAAATCTCTCCTGCCCTCTGTCTCTGACCTCATTTCATTTCCTCATGTTGACCTGGGAAAACAGCACTACTCAGTCAAATCAATGTTTGCTCTCACAGGGTCTACTGAATGACACTCAACACACTCACATGCTCACATTGAAATAAAGGTATTTTCGTGAATTTTTGCCCTCCATGGTAGCCCCAATCACTCAATAGTAAAAGCCATGGTTTCATTATTTCTACTTAATTGTCTCTTCTACACAGTAATAATGTCTACATCTTATCTTCTAGTGTCTTTAAATATTCCAAGGTAAAATGTTGACCTTAACTCTCAGCAGGTGATTTCCTCACTTAAGTGGTGAAAAATAGAATTTCCTCATTTTCGTACAACTAAACATCATAAACTGTCTCCATGGTATCTTTTATTTTTTTATAATTAGAATAAAAGTGTGTACATGGATAGGTTAAATTACACTAAGAAATATTTTTTGAATCTTTGTTGCTTAAAACAAAAAAGAGGCTAAGATTCCATTTCCTTTGCATCTTTTTTCTGAGCCAGGACTATTTATTGCTGCTACAGACTCTGAGTCCTTTCACTCAGCTTAAAGCAGCTGCCTTTTAGGAAGCAAGTAGCATTTAATATTTTGACTAACTAAAAATTCTTTGTTTTTTGTTGTTGTTGTTGTTGTTTGTTTGTTTGAGATATTTACCATTGCATTTCTTGCTTGTTGGTTTTAAGAAGTTCATTTTTCAAAATAAAATTTATGGCCTTATTTCTCTTCCACCTTAGCCCATCTCCTCCTATAATCAATGGGAAACAGTAAAAGACTCCCTGTAGAAGGAAATGACAACCCACTCCATATTCTTGCCTGGGAAATCCCATGGACAGAGGAACCTAGTGGGCTACAGTCAATGGGGTCACAACGAGTCAGACACAAGTGAACACACACAAAATTAAAATATACTAAGGTTGTCTTCCAACTATGTCCCTACAGCTACATAAGGCAGAGTTGCTCTCATGCTATTGTCAGCATTAATTTTACTGTGTATTTTATGTGGCACAAAGGTGCTCTTTCAGGTTTCCCTACTGCTAGTTAGAAATTTTTTCTTCAATGACTACCACCAACTTCCAACACAAGGCCACAAACATTAATGCTTTATTATGAACAGAGCCCACCTCTAGATCATCTATTAGTTATCTGAATACATGCTGCAGGAATAAGCTCCCAAGCTGCAATTTATCAATCAATAACATAGAAATACCTTGCTGACTCATCCAGCAGTCATCAGACTACTAGAGTGATGGTCTGTTTGGAAGACTTTGCTCACAGTTTGTGGTTTGGGGGTCTGCAGACTTCCAGGGTGCTCTCCTCTATCCCATCAGTATTCTTTATTCCAGGCTTTCGTGAGAAAATATGAGGGTAAAATTTTAATGTGTGGACTTTACAACTTGCCCACACAGATTAAACTAGCATTTTGTTGACTTACAAATCAGTCATATGACCAGAAGTAACTTGTAGGCAAGCAGGAAGCAATATCTGTGTCTTGGTATCTGCTTCTTAGGAGTCTTTCTCTAACATGAACACATATTACACAAGACAGCTAACCTTTCCACTAACACGAAATACCAGTGCTATGATATGTAATAGAATTTGGTCACACTAATTTTGGTAGTTAAATATTTGGTAAAATAGTAATACTAATGGAGGGAGCCCCCAAATTAGCAGACATTTCAAGTTTCTAGCACCAAGGCAGCATTTAATGAAAATCCTTGCTAAGCCTACAAAAGCAGCTAATAGAGCTTCAGAACCTGGGAGCAATGTGTCCAGAAGCCATTGCTTGGGCTGGGTTTCTGGACTGCCTGGCAGTCCATTGAATGCCTGCAGGAATCCAGAAAGTAGAACAGAATCCTGCATGACTGTCCTGAGGCCAGCTCCCCTTCACTGTAGCTGGGTCATCTGACCAAAGTGCCATCACCCAAAGGTTCTGGTTCCTTTCTACCTCATTATTACTACACAAAATGCCTACCTTAAACTGGGAGGATAAGTGAATATCAAAGCTAATAATTTCCAGAGTAAAGAAAAAAAAAAGAGAGAGAGAGAGAGAGATTTCTTACATTTTTTTGTAAGCTGCAACGAAGGAAAGTGATAAGTAAAAGATTAAATGTGTACCATTCTTTGAAATATTTTTACAGATGAAAGAAGTTTTATTATTATGATTTTAGCTACAGTGAATATTCCAATTCTTCCTTGTTCAGTTACACAGCTGGGCTGCATTTAAAAATTAAAGGTTATTTTTCTTTTTTAGATATTATAATACTTCCACACAGACAAATATATAGAAAATAAAGAAAAATAGAGATAAGAAATATAAACTCTTCTAGAGTTCTTCTGACCTGCCTCTTGAGAAACCTGTTATACAGGACAGGAAGCAACAGGAAGCAACCACTAATAATTTGATTTCTGATTTTTCATTGATAACACCTCCATTTTTATATGATATTGAAGTTGTAGTACAATGTATATTTATGATGGAAATGGGGAATGAAGACAATCCTTTTGTTATTTCAAATGTGCTATTTATCACAATCATTTCCAATATTTTTAACTGCAATACATTTGTCATATGATTTTTAGTTCACATATCTGTAATAATAAATTTTTAACTGAAGTCAAGGGACATATGAAACTTTTAGCAATAATCTAAAATCACCCTAAATTTGATGAAAAAGTACTGTAACTAATTGGTGAATTCCTTCTGAAAACTATCTTTTTCTGTTTTGTTGAGTAGAATATTTTCTTCTTTCTTTGGTATATGAGTCTGTGTTCTCATGCATTACCTAAATTTGCTACTTTGGAAACAAGTGAATTTCTCACAGTAGGAAGCTGAGTTTTCCTGGAATAAAGGATCTTTTCTATAACATAAGTTCTGTGGAAACACATAAGTTCTACAAGCTTGAATCATTTAATGAATAAAACATGAAGCTGGTAAAGAAAAGTGCATTGTCCTTTAGCAAGGGACTTCAAAACTCTTGTTTAGAATATACTCTCATTTTTTTTCTAACCTTTTAAAAAGAGTTGGTTCTGCAAATTTCTCTCCTCCATATTCCCTTTCATGTTTCAGCCACTGGTTTATTTAATTGCATTTCATTGTCATTCAACAAATCACAAATGTAGTCAGTGCTGTGTTTTCAAGCTATAAAGAAAGTAAGATCTTTTTTATAGCTAGTAAGTCTTGTATTGGTTATGGTAAAGTACACTTTCTTAGGGGACTGCCTGAGCATAGTTTTGTGACCTATGCAATATATTCAGTTGCAAATCTTTCCTATCTTGCTTGTTACTATTCACACTTACATTTTCAAAAGATAAAAATAAAAAAAAAAGTAAAAATCACCTTTTTGGAATATCATGACAACAAGAGTCTATAATTCCATTAAACTCTAAGAGGATATAAACGATTCTGACTTTAATGTGTGTTCCTGCACAGAATCTCAGTGGGCTCATCAGCTGATGGTTTTACTTGGCTCCATTAACCATTGGTTAAATTAGTCATAACTTTCTTAACATTATTGACTAATTGCTTTGTGATTCTGTGGTAACTCTAGAGTGTACTAAAACTTCAAACTTATGCAATGCACTTTTCCTTCACAGTGTGACATCATGCTACTTAAATCATGATTGATGACTTTCTTTCAAGATAACATAGACATTCCTGACAGAATCATTGAACAAGAACTAGAAAATTTAGTGAAACATGCAAATGCATATTTCTTTTATACATGCAAATAATTGTTTTAAATGTTACTAACGTTCTCAAAGGCATTCTTTTGAAAGCATCCTATGATTACCTAAGTAAAACATCGATTAATGAGGAATAAATTTTCTTGTATTATTACTGAATTTAATTACTCCCTTTTGAAATGTGTCTTTCATTTGGAACTCTTTGGGGGATGAATAACAATCAGAAATTAAACTCTAGTTGGTATGAGAAGAGATATTGTACCCATTCATCTCATTCATGTGTCATTTACTCATTTGTTCTACAAATAACTTTCAAAGGCATACAATGCTATAGATACCACTTGGTCCCTTCAGATGTATTTATCTTAAAGAATATGGCATAAATATAACTATATATCTTAACTATTTGGGAAAATGTTTATTTCCTAGTGTGTATTTGCTAGATAAACTAGAATGTTAAATATAAGTGGAAATGGAAAATAACTAAATCTAATAAATAAATAGAGCTTCTTAAAGTTTTTAATCTATTCTGTTTCTTAATGATTTTTCAGCCATATCAATTTATTTGTTCTTTTACTTGTACATAATGATTTGATACATGTATATAATGTAAAATTATTACCATAATAAGGCTAGTTAACATACCCATCACCTCACATAGTTTCTTCTTCTTTTTTTCTTTTGTAGTGATAATTTTTAGGATCTACTCTCTTAGTATCTTTCTGGTACATAATGCAGTATTGTAAACTATAGTCACCTTGTTATACATTAGATTCCCAGAACTAATTCATTTCATAACTGCAAGTTGGCACCTTCTGACTAACATTTCCCCACTTCCCCCACCCCTCAGCAGCTGGAAACAACCAACTTATGGTTTCTATGAGTTTGACTTCATAAAATTCTACATACAAGTGAGATCATACAGCAACGACAGATAATTAGTATTTATGACACAGAAGAAAAAATGATAAGCAATGAATAAAAGAGTTCCTTGGTCTCACAGAATAGTGGGGACATTGACACATAAGTCAACTGACACATAAGTCAATTCCTATTTAGATATTTACTGATGGTTTGAAGAGGAATAGGACTTCCCTGGTGGCTGAGATGGTAAAGAATTTGCCTGCAATTCAGGAGATCCAGGTTTGATCCCTGGGCCAGGAAGACTCCCTGGAGAAGGGAATGGCAACCCAGTGCAGTACCCTTGCTTGGAGAATTCCATGGACAGAGGAGCCAACACGGTGCAGTCCATAAGGTTGCAAAAAGTCAGGCATGACTAAGAGAGTAACACTTTGAAGAAAAATAAAGAGAGGGTAAAAATAAGAGTGACTAGAGTGGGGTTTTGGAATGCGGGTCTTTTTTGAAAGTTAGTCAGGGAAGGCCTCACTCTTAAGGCTACATTTAAACAGAAAGCTGTTTAAATCTTATGAGGAAGAAAATTTTGTGGAAATGACCTGTGACCTGGGCTTCCTGGTGTTTTGTTTTGTTGTTTAGTCCCTAAGTCATGTCCAACTATTTGTCACCTCATGGACTGTAGTCTGACAAGTTCCTCTGTCCATGGGATTTTCCAGGCAGGAATACTGGATTGAGTTGCTATTTCTTCATCCAGGGGATCTTCATGACCTAGGGATTGAATCTGAGTCTCCTGCATTGATAGGTGGATTCTTTAGTGCCAAGCCACCAAAGAAACCTTGTTTGTTATCTGGATACTATTTGAACAGAGTGATCAAATGAGTGAGGAGAAATGAGTTAAAGATGAGGTAAGAGGGACTATTGAAAGCCAAATGGGGAGAAGCAGAGAGTATAGCTGCACTAAAACAACATTTTGCTTTTTTTTTTTTTTTAATTTATTGCTTGATTGAGGATAATTGCTTTACAGAATTTTGTTGTTTTCTGTCAAGCCTCAACATGCCATAGGTATACTTATTTCCTCTTCTTTTTGAACATCTCTCCCATCACCCTTCCAATCCCACCCCTCTAACCCCATCCCTCTAGGTTGACACGGAGACCCTGTCTGCATTTCTTGAGCCATACATCAAATTTGCGTGGCTATCTGTTTTACATATGGTAATGTATATCTCCATGTTCTTCTTTCCATACATCTCACCCTCTCCTCCCCTCTCCCATTTTTCATAAGTCTATTCTCTATGCCTGTTTCTCCATTACTGCCCTGTAAATAGGTTCTTCAGTACCATTCTTCTAGATTCCATACATGTGTTAGAATACTATATTTATCTTTCTCATTCTGACTCACTTCACTCTGAATAATAGGTTCTAGGCTCATCCACCTCATCAGAACTGATTCAAATGTGTTCCTATTTATGACTGAGTAATACTTCATTGTGTATATGTACTACAAATTCTTTATCCATTCATCTGTCAGTGGACATCTAGGTTTTTTCCATGTTCTAGCTATTGTAAATAGTGCTACAATAAACAATGGGATACATGTGTCTTTTTCAGTTTTGCTTTCTTCAGGGTATATGCCTATGAGTGAGATTGCTAGGTCATATGATGGTTTTATTTCTAGTTCTGTAAGGAATCTCCATACTGTCTTCCAGAGTGGCTGTATCAATTTATATTCCCACCGACAGTGCAAGAGTATTCTCTTTTCTTCACATCCTCTGCAGCATTTATTTGTAGACTTTTTGATGATGGTCATTCTGACCGGTGTGAGATGATATCTCTTTGTACTTTTGATTTGCATTTCTCTAATAATGTTGAACATCTTTTCATGTGTTTGTTAGCCATCTGTATGTCTTCTTGGAGAAATGTTTGTTTAGGTCTTTTTCCCACTTTTTGATTGGCTTGTTTGTTTTTCTGGCATTGAGTTGTATGAGCTGCTTGTCTATTTTGGAAATGAATCCTTTGTCAGTTGTTTCATCTGCTATTATTTTGAGGGTTGTCTTTTCACCTTGTTTATCCCATTTTGCGGGTTGTTTTCTCACCTTGTTTATAGTTTCCTTTGCTGTGCAAAAGTTTTTAAATTTAATCAGGTCCCAGTTGTTTACTTTTTCTTTTTCTTTTTTTTTTTTTTAATTTCTGTTACTCTACGAGGGGGGCATAGAGGATATTGCTTTTATTTATATCATTGAGTGTTCTGCCTCTATTTTCCTGTAAGAATTTTATAGTTTCTGGTTTTACATTTAGATCCTTTATCCATTTTGAGTTTCTCTTGTGTATGGTGTTAAGAAGTGCTCTAATTTCTTCCTTTCTTTGTTTTTTTTTTTTTTGTTGTTGTTGTTGTTGTTGTTATTGTTTTTTACATGTAGTTGTCCAGTTTTCTCAGCACCATTTATTTAAGAGGGTGTCTTTGCTCCCTTGTATATTCTTGCCTCCTTTGTCAACAATAAGTTACCCATAGGTGCATGGGTTTATTTCTGGGCTTTCTATCTTGTTCCATTGGTCTGCATTTCTGTTTTTGTGCCAGTGCCATACCATCTTGATGACTGTAGCTTTGTAGTATAATCTGAAGTCAGGAAGGTTGATTCCTCCTGCTCCATTTTTCTTTCACAAGACTGCTTTCACTATTCAGAATCTTTTGTGTTTCCATATGAATTGTGAAAATTTTTGTTCTAGTTCTGTGAAAGCTGTGATTGGTACTTTGATAGAGACCATATTGAAACTGTAGATTGCATTTGGTAGTATAGTCATTTCCATAATATTGATTCTTCCTACCCAGGAACACGGAATATCTCTCCATCTGTTTAAATAGTCTTTTATTACTTTAATTAGTGTCTTATAATTTTCTGTGTATGGGTCTTTTGTCTCCTTAGGTGATCTTATTCTTAGATATTTAATTATTTTTCTTTCAATGGTGATTGGGATTGATTCCTTAAGTTCTCTTTCTGATTTTTCATTGTTAGTACATATAGAAATGCAAGTGACTTCTATGTATTGATTTTGTACCCTGCAACTTTGCTAAATTCACTGATCAGCTCCAGTAATTTTCTGACACTATCTTTAGGGTTTTCTATGTACAGTATCATGTCATCTTACAAACAGTGATAGCTTTACTTATTCTTTTCTGATCTGGATTCCTTTTCTTTCTTTTTCTTCTCTGATTGTTGTAGCTAGAACTTCCAAAACTATGCTGAGTAACACTGGTGAAAGTTGACACCCTTGTCTTGTTCCTCATCTTAGCAGGAATGCTTTCAGTTTTTCAGCATTGAGAATGTCTGCTGTAGTCTTATCATATATGGCCTTTGCTACATTGAGGTAGGTTCATTCTATGATCATTTTTTGAAGAGTTTTAATCATAAATGGGTGCTGAATTTTGTTAAAGGCTTTTTCTAAAAATTTTGAGATTATCATATGATTTTTATCTTTAAATTTGTTAATATGGTGTATCACATTAATTGATTTGCATATGTGGAAGAATCCTTGCATCTCTGGAATAAACCCAATCTGATCATGTTTTGTGAGCTTTTTGATGTGTTGTTGAATTACGTTTGCTAAAATTTTTGCTGAGGATTTTTGCATCTATGTTTATCGTAATATTGGCCTCTAGTTTTCGTTGTCTGTGACTGGTTTTGATATCAGGGTGATGGTCACCTCTTGGAATGAGTTTGGGAGTCTCCCTTCCTCTGAAATTTTTTGAAAGAGTTTTAGAAGGCAAAACATTAGCTCTTTGAATGTTTGATAGAATTCTCCTTTGAAGCTATATGGTCCTTCGCTTTTGTCTTTTGGGAGGTTGTGGATCACAGCTTCAATTTAGGTGCTTGCAATTGGGTTGTCCATAATTTCTGTTTATTGGTTCAGTCTTAGAAAATCAAACTTTTCTAAGAATCTGTCCATTGCTTCCAGTTTATCCATTTTATTGCCATATAGTTGTTCAAAATAATCTCTTATAATCCTTTGTATTTCTCCATTTTCTGTTATAACCACTCCCTCTTATTGATTTGATTCTTCTCTCTCTCTCTCTCTCTCTTTTTTTTTCCTTGATGAGTCTGATGAAAGGCTTGCCAGTTTTGTTTATCTTCTCAAAGAACAAGCTTTTAGTTTTATTATTTTTACTATTGTTTCTTTTGTTTCTTTTTCAGTTATTTCTGCTTAGATCTTTATGATTTCTTTCCTTCTGCTATTCCCCCCCCCCCCTTTTCTTTACAGTTGTTTTAGGTGTAAGTTTGGTTGCCTACTTGATGTTTTTCTTGTTTCCTGAGGTAGGATTGCATTGCTATAAACTTCCCTCTTAGAACTGCCTTTGCTGCATCCCATAGGTTTTAAGTTGTCATATTTTCATTGTCATTTGTTTCTAGAAATTTTTTGATTTCCTTTTAATTTTTTCAGCAGCCAATTGGTTATTTAGAAATATGTTGTTTAATCTCTATGTGTTTGTGTATCTTACAATATTTTTTTTCTTGTAATTGATAAAATGTTTCATAATGTTGTGGTCAGAGAAGATGCTTGGTATGATTTCAGTTTTCTTTAATTTACTGATATATGATTTGTGACCCAAGATGTGGTCTATCCTGGAGAATGCTTCATGTGCACTTGAGATGGTGTATTCTTCTGTATTTGGATGGAATGTCCTGAAGATATCAATGAGATCCATCTCATCTAATGCAGCATTTAAGACTTGCGTTTCCTTGTTAATTTTTTGTTTTGATGATCTGTATATTGGTGTGAGTGGGGTGTTAACATCCCCCACTATTACTGTGCTACTGTCAATTTCTCCTTTTATGTTGGTTAATATTTATCCTATATATTGATGTGCTTCTATGTTGGGTGCCTAGATATTTACAACTGTTACATCTTCCTCTTGGATTGATCCCTTGATCATTATGTAGCGTCCTTCCTTATCTCTTGCAATCTTCTTTATTTTAAGATCTATTTTATCTGATATGAGGACTGCTACTCCAGATTTATTTTGCTTGCCATTTGCACGGAATATATTTTTCTGTCTTCTCACTTTCAGTCTATATGTGTCTTTAGGGCTGAAGTCAGTTTCTTGTAGACTGTATATATATGGGTCTTATTTTTGTATCCATTCAGCCAGCCTGTGTCTTTTATTGGAGCATTTAAACCATTTAAAGTAATTAAAAATACACATGTTCCTATTGTTTTTTTCTTAATTGTTTGGCATTGATTTTGTAGTTCTTTTTACTTCTCTTATATTTATTGACTGTATAAGTTCTTTTAACATTTTATGTAAAGCTGGTTTGGTGGTACTGAATTCTCTTAAATTTTGCTTCTATGAAAAGCTTTTTTTCCTTCATCAATTTTGAATGACATCCTTGCCAGGTACAGTGATCTTGTTTGTGGATTTTTTCCCTTTCAGTACTTTAAATATATCCTACCATTCCCTTCTGGCCTGTAGAGTTTCTGCTGAAATGTCAGCTGATAAGTGTTTGGGGTTTCCATTTTATGTTACTTGTTGCTTCTTCCCTGCTGCCTTTAATACACTTTCTTTGTGTTTAGTCTCTGCTACTTTGATTAGTATGTGCCTTGACGTGTTTCTCCTTAAGTTTAGACTGTATGGAACACTTTGGTCCTCTTAGACGTGATTGACTATTTCCTTTTCCATGTCGGGAAAATTTTCAAATATAACCTCTTCAAATAGTTCTTCATACTCTTTCTTCGTCTCTTCTTCTTCCTTCTCCTCCCTATAATTTGAATGTTGGTGTGTTTAACATTGTCCCTGAGGTCTCTGAGACTATCCTCAGTTCTTTTGATTTCACTTTATTCTGCTCTTCAGAAATAATTTCCACCATTTTATCTTCCAGCTCACTGATTTGTTCTTCTGCTTCATACATTCAACTATTGATGCCTTCTAGAGTATTTTTTACTTAAGTAATTATTTTGTTTGCCTCTATATGTTTATTCATTAATTCTTCTAGGTCTTTGTTAATTTATTCTTGCATTATCTGCATTCTGTTGCCAACGTTTTTGGTCATGTTTACTATCATTATTCTGAATTCTTTTTCAAGCAATTTGCCTGTTTCCTCTTCATTTATTTGGACTTTCGTGTTTCTAGTTTGCTCCTTCAGTTGTGTAGTATTTCTCTGCCTTTTTTTTTTTTTTTTTTAACTTATTGTGTTTGAGGTCTCCTTTTCCCAGTCTTCAAGGTTGAATTCTTTCTCCTTTGTTTTCTTCCCTCCTAGGGTTGGCCCATTGGTTTGTGTAAGCTTCATATAGGGTGAGATTTGTGCTGAGTTTTTGTTTGTTTGTTTCTCCTCTGGTAGGCAAGGCTGAATGAGGTGGTAATCCTGTCTGATGGGTTAGTATTTTTGTTTTATTTGTTGTTTAGATGAGGTGTCCTGCACAGGGTGCTACTGGTGGTTGGGTGATGCCAGGTGTTGTATTCAGGTGGTTTCCTTTGTGTGACTTCTCACTATTTGATAACCCTTAGTGTTAATTCTCTGGTAGTCTAGGGTCCTGGAGTCAATGCTCCCACTCCAAAGACTCAGGGCTTGATCTCTGGTAAGGAATGAAAATTCCACAAGTTTTTTATTTTTTTATTTTTTAATGATATTAAGTGAGATTAAAACAAATATCACAAATTAAATAAAATGAATAAAATAAAACAAATATACATTATCAATAAAGGAGAAACCAAAGATGAACCCAAGAGTAATGACAATTACAAAATCAGGCAAATAACAATTAAAATAATGGAATATACACATATACATATACACCCATGAGCAAGTCAAAACAGTGTAACAAAAATAAAGTACAATAGATTCACCTGGTGAACAAAGGACATAAAAAATTATATTTACAAGTTAAGAACTAAAACAACTAAAGCACAAACTAGAAAACAAAACTAAACCAAAGTGCCAAGTAGGAAATAAAGTAATGAAAACACAACTAACAAATATGTTGAGATGAAAGAAAAGAAAGAATAAACATTCAAAGTTAAACAGAGGTAGATGAAGAAGATTTATATATATTAAAGTTTAACTGCAAGGGGAAAAGAACAGTACAAAAGGCAAACAAAGGAATAAATGCAGAAAAATTATAATAGGTTAGAAAAAAAAACAACTTAAAATTATAAAAAAGAGAAAAAAGGAAGAAAAAAGAAAGAAAGAAAGAAAGAAAACCCCACAGAACTACAAAAGCCCAATGTATAGACAGAAGTTTATAACAAAAATAAAATAATTTGACTGAATATAAAAATAGGAAAAGGAGTACGTCAAGGCTGTATATTGTCACCCTGCTTATTTAACTTATATGCAAAGTGCATCATGAGAAACGCTGGGCTGGAGGAAGCACAAACTGGAATCAAGATTGACGGGAGAAATAGCAATAACTTCAGATATGCAGATGACACCACCCTTATGGCAAAAAGTGAGGAGAAACTAAATAGCCTCTTGATAAAGTGAAAGAGGAGAGTGAAAAAGTTGGTTTAAAGCTCAACGTTCAGAAAACTAAGATCATGGCATCTGGCCCCATCACTTCATGGCAGATAGATGGGGAAACCATGGAAACAGTGGCTGACTTTATTTTTCTGGGCTCCAAAATCACTGCAGATGCTGATTGCAACAATGAAATTAAAAGATGTTTTCTTCTTGGAAGGAAAGTTATGACCAACCTGGATAGCATATTTAAAAGCAGAGATATTACTTTGCCAACAAAGTTCCATCTAGTCAAGGCTATGGTTTTTCCAGTGGTCATGTATGGATGTGAGAGTTGGACTGTGAAGAAAGCTGAGTGCCAAAGAATGGATGCTTTTGAGCTGTGGTGTTGGAGGAGCCTCTTGAGAGTCCCTTGGACTGCAAGGAGATCCAACCAGTCCATCTTAAAGGAGATCAGTCCTTGATGTTCATTGGAAGGACTGATGTTGAAGCTGAAACTTCAATACTTTGGCCACCTGATGTGAGGAGCTGACTCATTTGAAAAGACCCTGATGCTGAGAAAGTTTGAGGGCAGGAGGAGAAGGGGGTGACAGAGGATGAGATGGTTGGATGGCATCACCGACTCAATGGACATGGGTTTGGGTGGACTCTGGGAGTTGGTGATGGACAGGGAGGCCTGGCATGCTGTGGTTCATAGGGTTGCCAAGAGTCGGACATGACTGAGTGACTGAACTGAACTGATATATATGGCATATACATATACACCCATAAGCAAAATGAAAGCAGTCTAACAAAGTACAAGAGATTGACCCAGTGAACAAAGGAAACCAAAAATTATATATCCCAGAACAAAACTAACTAAAGCACAACCAGGAAAACAAATATGAAGCAAGGTACCAAGTGGGGAATAAAGCAATGAAAATAAGATTAACAAATATTTTAAGAGGAAAGGAAAGAAAGGGAAGAAAGAATATATATACAAAGTTGAATAAAGATAGATGAACAGGGTTTATATACATTAAATATTAAGTGCAAGGGGAAAGGAACAGTAGGAAGAGCAAACAAAGGAATTAGAAAAATAATAATTGGTTTAAATAATTGAAAATTAAAATTAAAAGAGAGAAGAAAAATGGAAAGTGCCACAGAACTGCAGAAGTCCAACATAAAAACAGAGGTTTATAGCAACTATAAAAAATATGACTGAGAAAAAAAGGAAGTTCAAAAGTGTCAATAAAATTGACAACTATGATTGGGTGATGGGAGGGAGAAAAAGAAAGAAAAAAAAATCCAAAAAATCTACAGAACAAGTCAAAACATCAGAATACACATGGTTTTCTTGAGTCACTGCTGTCAGAGTCCTTTGCCTTTTTGGGAGTCACAGTGTATCTCACCTCACTTGGGTGCCCTCCAACACTGTGCTGGTCTCTGGACCTGCTGTGGGGGCAGCTCAGATTCTAATCTGGTCCTACTCCTATGTGTTCTTGCCTCCAATGTCCACAGCTATCAGAACTAGTGCATTTAATTTTGTGGGAGTGCTCAGTGACCATTTATGTATTCTGCAGGCATAGAATCTGCCTAGTTGATCATGTGGATTTAATCCACAGTTTGTACAGCTGTGGGAAGGCTTTGGGTCTTCTTCCTTAGCTACACTGCCCCTGGGTTTCAGCTGTGGTTTTATTTCCACCTCTGCATGTGGATCGTCCACTGGGGTTTGCTCCAGAGGCTCCCCTAGAGGAACTGGGTCTGCCCTGTGAGGTCCAGGTGTGGAGGTGGTGCAACTGCTTGAGTTGCAGGGGTTCTGGCAGACCAGGTATTCAGGGGAATTGGTGGCTATGGCAGCAGGAAATACAGTGCTCTAGAAGAGTATGGAAAACAGTATTGGCCCATATACTCCAGTATTATTTCCTGGAGACCCCCTCTCTGACAGAGAAGCCTGGCAGGCCACAGTCTACAGGGGCACAAAGAGTTGGACCCTACCGAAGTGACCCTGTGCTCACAGGTGCAAGACGTTTTTAATTGCCTGTGGCAGCTCTACCCCAGTGAGAGTTGAGCATGAAGGTCATGCAGCTTCTTGGCTTGCAGGGACCCTGGTGGCCCCAAACACATATGGACATGAGCTGTCTCTGCCACAAGAGTTATGGCCCTTTCAGAGTCTTGTAGCTGGCTATCAGAAGGCCTCTTTGGCCGGTCTTTCTACATCTTTCTGAACAGCTCCACCTGTTCAGGCACTTAAAAGACTCCTTTGCCTGGGGTCCTACTCTGCAGATCTGCAGATCAGGCGCTTAAAGGGGGACCCTGGGGGGTGGGTGGGGGGTTCCTTCTCTGTAGCTCTGTTCATCAGGCATTTGATGGGCCAGTCTTTCTATTGTTCAGCTGCCAATGCTTGAGTGTGGGGAGAAAGAGGCTATGGTGATGGCTCCACTCCCTGCGCATGACTCAGCAGTATCGCCTTGCTTCTGTGGCTGTCCTGCTTTCTTCCACAGGCATTTCCTACCACAATCTCCTCCCTCACATCCCCGTGGTCCATCTCTCCACAGTCAACAGCAGCCCTTTCCTGGGATTGCTCCACAATCCCTAAACCCCAGCTCCCAGTTGCTCTGCCTTCCATGGGACCTGTGTCCCTGTCCAGGGTATGTATGGCTGCAACAAGGACTGTCTGATTCTCATTCCATTTAGGCTGCCACAGATCAGCTCTTTCACTCTCAGCCTTAAATGTTTCTTCTCTGACTCAGACAATTGCCCTGATGTGAGATCAGCACCCCCAACAGCCAAGGGCAGGTCCACTTGCATTTTTCCCCCTAGTTCCTTCATCCTACCAAGTTTTGCATGGTTCTATATATTCTATTCCACTGATCAGGTACTCCTGTCCAGTCTCAGCTGGAGTTCTGCATGCAATTCTGTGTCTAAGGTATATTCCTGATATATCCATGGAGAGAGATGTACTCCACATCTACCTACTCCTTCGCCATCTTGTTTTCTTTTGGGTCTTTTCAAAATAAGTGATGTGCAAGATTCCCAAAGAACTTTTAAACTTTTAATTTTAAAATAAATTTAGATATACAGCAGAGTTTTAAAGGTAGAATTTAGTGTTTCCATTCCTCTTTTGCCACTTTCCTAAAATGTTAATTCTTAAATAACCATGGTACTTGTGTCAAAGTTTTTTAGAAAAGAAATATTGTTGGTACAATGCCATCAATTAAACTACAGACTTTATTCAGAATTCTCCAGTGCACCATGCTGCATTTGTTTGGTAAATCTTCTGTGATAATTTGTCCATTCTTCACTTTATTTCATGACCTTGATATGTTTGAAAAATATTAGTCTGGTGATTTGTAAAATGCCACTCAGTTGACATTTTTCTGATGTTTCCTCATGATCAAACTGAAGTTGTGACTTTGGGGAGGCACACTGGGAGGTGGCATGACCTTCTCATAGCACAGTTTCCATCAACATGAGTTATTGCTGGTAAATGTTCATCTTGATTTCTAGTTGAAAAGTGATGCGACCTGACTTGTGTTTAAAAGTGCTCTGCTGGCTGCTGGTTTGAGAACAGACTGTAGAGGAACAGGAGTATAGCAGGGAGATCAGTTAGGAAGCTTTATTAGATTGTTTTGATTTATTACAAATAGCCCAAGTGAAAGATGTAATTTCCACAGGAATGTTTAGTAATGGACATGTTAAGAAGTGGCAGCATAGATTCACGAAGGAACTCTTCATGAACCCTAGAAGGAATACAGGAAAGATTTTCTTATGTAAACAAAGAACAAGAACATCTGGGATTTTATGCTGAGCAGCCTGAATAATGAAATCATTTACTAGAAATGTTCGCGAAAGGAATAGATGAGGGTACAAGTAGGAATTTGCTTTTAGTCACTTGAATTTTGAGGCACCTACTCAGTGCCCAGATGGGCTTATTTTATAGAGTATGTTACATGACACTGGAGTTTGTATTTGGACTGGAAATATGCATTCAGGAGTCGTTTGTGTATAAGTCATATAGAAAGTCATGAAACTATATGAGTTTACCTAGATAGTGAGTGAAGGTATGAAGCCTAAAGACAGACTCAGAACCATTTCATATGCTTAGCCCTTTTTATTATCCTTTATTAGCAAGTATAGTTTTATGGTATGTCATTAAGACACCAGTAGTAATCAGTTTATTTATTAAATAACTATTTGTTGACTGCCCAGGACACAATTGTGAACCAATTAGGGAGGTTTTCTATTCTCATCACGCTTGTACTCTACATGCAGAGAACACAGAAAACAGACAGCCAATAATGACAAATGTATTTAGAGGTTAAATCACTTGGTGTACTGGCAAGGATGAAAATAAAAAATGAGAGGAAAGAAACTTACTATTTTGTCCATGAAGGCCTGAGGGATGGTATCAAGCTGAGACTTCAGTGTCAAAGAAGTGACTGAGAGGAAATATAAGTGAGATGAGTGAGTATAAAGATCTTTACAAGCACAAAATGTAGGGCCCAAGAAAATTAACGTCTAGGCATTTATTCTGTGGAAATGTTCAATCTAAGGAACTTCAAAGAAGAAATTGCATCCTACTGAAGGTGATAAATCTAAAAATACTTTAATGTTGTTAACATGAAACTAGATAAACAATTAAGAATCACACTGTAGTGGGAGGTATGATATAATATGATATTTAATTGCTAAGTTGTGTCTAACTCTTTGGTACCCATGTACTTGTAGCCCACCAGGCACCTTTACCCGTGGATTCCCCAGGCAAGAATAGTGGGTTGCTATTTCCTTCTACAGGGGATCTTCGCAACCCAGGGATTGAACCCAGGTCTCCTGGATTGTTGCCAGACTTTTCACCATCTGATATACTAGGGAAGTCCCAGTGGAAAGTATGGTAACCATTGAACAAAACAAAATATATCTATATGTACTCATATATTAACATATTTTTATGCTTTAAAATATTCTTTAGGTGTGAAAAATGTTATTTGATAGTATGTGGTCATAATCTCATTACTTTTGTTTTAAGAATAAATCTCTGGAGTAGCTTTATGGCCTGTCCTCATGTCTTTCTTAGATGGAGTTTGCACTATGTCAACAATGCTTACGGTGAGTTGTTTGCAGCTGGTTAGCAGTTGCTGGGCTGGCTTGGAGAACAACCTAGATGTCCAAGAAAGCAATGTTGATCTTGGTACTTATATTGAAAATAGGAACAGGAAGGATAAGCAACAGAGGAGTAATCTGAAAAAGCTTAGAAAGTTGAAATTCACAATATGTATAAAGGAGAGACTCAAAATGAATGAGGACATGGAATATAGAAAAGATATTCTCTTTGGTTATTGCAAGAAAATGATATCCTAAATTCAAAGTTTTGAGGTGGAAAATATCATGGAATATTGCTAAAAATTCAAGGTGTTCAGAAGTGTTTTCCAAAGTGGAATGAGAGTGATTTTCTTCACAAGCCCCTAGCAGAATTCTCAATGTGTATATTTCTTTTTTTTAAAGTTATTTAATTTTTAATATTTTTATTAGAACATAATTAATTTAAAATATGTGTTACTTTCACACATATAAAGCAAAGTCATTCGGTTATACATGCATATATCTATTTTTCAGATCCTTTTCCTATATGGGTTATTATAAAATATTGAGTAGAGTCCCCTGTGCTGTACAGTATGTTCCTATAGGTTACCTATAACATGTATAATACTGCATATCTGATAATCCCAAATTCCTAATTTATCTCTTCCCTCATTACCCTTTGGTAACCATAGATCTGTTTTCTATCTGTGAGTCTATTTTTGTTTTGTAAATGAGTTCATTTGTATAATTATTTCTAGATTCCATATATGCACATTTTCCTGTGATATCTGTATTTTTCTGTCTGGTTTACTTCACTTAGTATGAAAATATCTAAGCATATGTTTTTGTGTTACAGGTAATTCCCATCTTTCAGGAAACAAAGAGTATCCTGTGATTGGAAACTCTGTAGAGTTAGGGAAGTGAGCCCTTGACAAGCCACTCTGCTCGTCACAAGCCAGTCAAGAAAGCTCTGCCAACTGCAGGTGCCTAAGCGAGTTTTCTGTTTCCTCAAGATGCTCTGCTGACTGACACACACTTCAGCCCCTCAGCCTGCATGCTGGGCCAGGGTCAGAAGTGCACCTGAGAAAGGTGAGCTGATGCTCTTAGCAAGGTGTGCTTCTGTGCCTGAGACTCACCCTTTTATTTCCAGTGCAGTGGAGCTGAATATCTGAGATCTCTGTTTTATTTTTTTCATAGCTTCAGCTGTTTTAAATGTTAAAGAGAATGTGGGGATTGACATGTAGATAATGAATAGTTTAAATAGTTGATTTTTGTAGGGTGACTATGTTTCTGATTTTAATTATACTTTCTAATATCCTTGTAGTTCATGGTACTTTGCTTAAATTGTATTTCTTTTTGCCTATGAAGAATATTGAATGACTGGCAGTGACCCCTAAGAATAAATGAGTATTTATTTGGCAATATTGCAAATTAAGAGGGACTCAAACTTGCATAATGAACTAGGAATTCTTGTTAAAAATGCAACCATATAACAATTCTAATACATATTAATATGGTATATATTACAGTTAATACTATATCATATCATTGATGTTTATTAAGCATTCTTGAATGATTGAACAGTGTCTATATTTAATTTCTTCTGGCAAAGGCAAAAAACTAATGCCTTCCATCAAACCAAGTGAACATCACATAGTCAGAACTTTGGCTGAAGACTGAAATGTCACAAAGAGACAGATAAATGTGTGTATATATATATATATATATATATATATGTATATATATATGTATATATATATGTATATATGAACACTGTTCTCAAACACATTCTCAAATGAGAAGTATAGAATTCTAATACTTAAACCAAATCCCAATAAAAATCCTATATTCATGGAAGGCAATCTATAAGACTTGGCCCAATGGCAACTTTTTTACATAGGTGTGTATGGACAACTTCACCACATTTAGCTTTCATTTGAAAGAAACTAGAATTTTTCACATTTTTTGCAAGGAAATTCGAGTCTCACCTTTGAAGCCTAGGATATGTGAAGCAGAAAGTTATTTTTAGGCATTTTGATTTATGGACACTTTTTTCTAATACACAGTTTACTGAGTTAATTTATATTTGATCTGAAATGGAACTTTACCCAATATTTCAAGTGAAAATAAAATAATAATCCACTAATTTTCCCAATTTAATAATTTACAGAAAATGCATCTTCTACTAAAGCAATCAAAAATTCATCTTCTATAGAGATATTATAATATCACTGAAGACTATATATTAAGTAATTTAGCTTTCATCCTTTGGTGATATTCTCTGATTGAATTTACATTGTGTTGTATGTGTATAATTTAACCAATTATAGCTCAAATATCAGTTAGCTTTGTTCAGTAGGACATATGATTTATTTCAATACACATTTAGCTACTGCATTTGCAATTGCTTATGTTTATTAAATACTGACCATATTTGTGAAAATAAAACAAACAGAAAAGCTATGCAATCATTTCTATTAATAGGGTGCATTACAAAATTGCAAAATAAATTCCAACCATTAAAACAAACAAGAACTTTTCAAATATGATAGAACATAGACTTCATAATTACTGAAATCCGTATTCTTCCTTACACAAAGCAAGCACATCCATAACTTTAAAAATACTCATTAATATTTTGGTAATTCATAACAGAAGAACAATAATTCCCCAGATTAGCAATAGATGCATCATCTGAAAATTTGTTATAAATACAAATTCTAGTCCCAACCCATACAGAAGGCTCTTGAAAGTCCCTTGGACTGCAAGCAGATTAAACCAGTTAAGCCTAAAGGATATCAACCCTGCCTATTCATTGGAAGAACTGATGCTGATACTGAAGCTCCAGTACTTTGGCCACCTCATGGGAAGAACTGACTCATTAGAAAAGACCCTGATGCTGGGAAAGATTGAAGCGAGGAGGAGAAGGGGGAGACAGAGGATAAGATGGTTGGATGGCATCACTGACTCAATGGACATGAGTTTGAGCAAACACCTGGGACATAGTGAAAGACAGGGACGCTTGGCGTGCTGCAGTTCACGACATCACAAAGCATCAGACATGACTGAGCTACTGAACAATGAAAAACACAGCCCCAGTCAAGACTCACTGAATCAGAAACTTCAGGAATAAACAGAGTAATCTGATGTACTCTAAATGTAGAAGAAAAATGTGCCACCACAGTGGACCAAAGGAAATTTAGGCAACAAAACCAAATGCACTTATAAATCACTATCACTAGTAGTCTTTCTTCTGAAATAATCCTTGTTGTATAGTAGTAGGTAGTTCAAGATCTGACTCAGAATCAGTGTTACCTTATACCCTTTACCATATCTGGCTGACCGGACATGTGTACTTCCATCAGCCAGCACTAGATCTTTGAAGGTAGCCTTCAGGCTAACAGAATTTCTCTGTTTCACCTTGGCTGGGCATTTTTGGAAAGTGAGAGCACCCATGTTACCTTGAGCAGATTTAATGAATAATTAGGGTGTGTAAATGCTCCTGCTCTCTTGCTTTTCCTAAAGACATTCTGAAAGATGATTCACACTGTCTTCAGATTTCCCTGATGAGATCCAGCCAGTGATTCTTCCCCAAACTTTTCTTGGGAACACCTCCCCTCCACCCCAGCCTGTTCCTGCATTATTCATTCTCTCTCTCCTACTCCCACTTCTCTCTTCTCCACGAGTTTTTCTAGGAATAATTCCTATTCTCTATCACATGAACCCTTATCTCAACATCAACTTATGGAGAACCCAACCTAAAGCAGATGGAATCCCTCTTTCTCTGAAGACAAAACAGAACAAACAAACAAACAAAAAACCAGCTTTATAATAAAGATTATCTAATCTTTTGTCATGATATGCTGTTTGCATGAGTGTTTTTTTGTTTTTATGACACTTTGCTTTAAATAGACTTTATTTTTTTAAAACAATGTAAGATATACTGCAGATGGTGATTGCAGTCATGAAATTAAAATACATTTACTCCTTGGAAGGAAAGTTATGACCAACCTAGACGACATATTAAAAAGCAGAGGCATTACTGTGCCAACAAAAGTCTGTCTAGTCAAGGCTATGGTTTTTCCAGTGGTCATGTATGGATGTGAGAGTTGGACTGTGAAGAAAGCTGTGTGCCAAAGAATTGATACTTTTGAACTGTGGTGTTGGAGAAGACTCTTGAGAGTCCCTTGGACTGCAAGGAGATCCAACCAGTCCATCCTAAAGGGGATCAGTCCTGGGTGTTCACTGTAAAGAGTGATGTTGAAGCTGAAACTCCAATGCTTTGGCCACCTCATGTGAGGAGTTGATTCATTGGAAAAGACCCTGATGCTGGGATGGATTGGGGGAAGGAGGAGATGGGGACGACAGAGGATAAGATGGCTGGATGGCATCACCGACTCAATGGGCATGGGTTTGGGTAAACCCCGGGAGTTGGTGATGGACAGGGAGGCCTGGCGTGCTGCAACTTGGGGATCACAAAGAGTTGGACACGACTGAGCGACTGAACTGAACTGAAGATATACAGAAATGTTGACAGAAATGGTACAGAGAATTCCCATATGCCCTGTACCCTGTTTCCCCTATTGTTAATATTATGTTGGTATCATGAACTTGTGACATTTAACAAAATGTTATTTATGCATTATTAATATTAACTGAACTGAATATTAACTAAAAAGAACTGTGTTTTTGGCTAAATTTTACTTATCCTTCAATTCTTAGCTCATGCCTAATATGGGTTCTTATTTGTCTTGAATTCATTCACTTAAATTTCACCCACTTAACATTCATCCATCACCCTCCCTCATTTCTTTTACTAAACTCTTTTTATACATACCAAATATTGTTCTAATAGGAATAATACAGTGAATCAAGCATAGTGGGTCTAAACTACCTTATTTTAAGCTATCCATTCTAAAAAATTGAATAAATGTATACAAATATAAATGTATACAAATAGAAATATTTATAATTGTATAAATGTGTACAATGTATGACAAATATAAAATAAATGTATACAAAAAGTAATAAATATAACTGAGCTTTTATGAAAAAGCTCAGTTTTTTATAACTGAGCTATAAAAATAGCTCAGTTGCTAAATAATCTGTCTGCAATGCAGGATACCCCAGCTTGATTCCTGGGTTATGAAGATCCCTGGAGAAAAGAAAGGCTACCCACTCCAGTATCTTTGCCTGGAGAACTCCATGGAAAGAGGAGTGTGGCAGGCTAAAATCCATGGAGATCACAAAGAGTCGGACATGACTGGGCGGTTTTACTCTACTTTAGAGAAAAAGATCCTTTGGGAGAAGAAGATCTGTATAAAGTCTTCTGTGCAGTGCCATTGGAGTTGGCACCTGAGTGTTTAGTGTGAGGCAGCCATGGGAATATCTGCAGAATGGAGGTTCCAGACAGAGGGAATGGAAATTCCAAGGGGTCTAAAGTGTATCCAATGTATTTGGAAAGAGTCAAAAACAAAAACAAAAGCAAACAACAACGACAACAAAACAGTGTGTCTAGAAGGCAAGGGGGAAGAGTACTAGGTAAGGAGGGAGACGTAAGTGGGGGCTAGTCTGATGAGGTTGTCAGAAAGAGAAAGTATTATTGAATTGATTCCAAGCCAGTGAGAGATCAATGAAAAGTGAAAGCGCTGCTTGCTCAGTCATGTCTGACTCTGTGCTACCCCAGGGACTGTAGCCTGTCAGGCTTCTCTGTCCATGGAATTCTTCAGGCAAGAACACTGGAATGGGCATCCATTCCCTTCTCCAGGGGATCGTCCCAACACAGGGATTGAACCTGGGTCTCCTGCATTGCAGGTTAATTCTTTACCGGTCTGAGACACCAGAGAGATATTAATAATTAGATAATGATGTAAAGGGCATCATATGAGGTGTGCTCCTGCTTAGTTGCTCAGCTGTGTCCTCCTTTTTGTGACCTTTTGTACTGTAGGGGATTTTACAGACAAGAATACTGGAGCGAGTTGCCATTTACTCCTCCAGGGGATATTCTCAGCCCAGAATGGGCTATGCATCTCCTGTGTCTCCTGCACTGCAAGCAGATTCTTTGCTGACTGAGCCATCAGGGAAGTTCAATGATCATATGAGAAGATCAGCTTTTAAAAATGTAATTCTGAAGAATAGATTGGGGCATATAGGAGTAGAGTGAGAGGAGGGAGGCTATATGGAGGTCTCATGCTTATCTTTTCAAATACGTGTAGTTCTTGGTTCTCATTTGTAGGCTTAATTCTGTATTTCTTCTTAGAATAAGAATCATTTATATGCAGGTGCCAAATCTAATAATTATTGTCCTCAACATATCTAGTATATTTGATACTTGTTGTCAAAAGAAGTAAATGATTTCTAAAACCTAAGAGCTAGTTAAAACCAATGACAATTGTTTTTATTTTTAGAGGCAGACAGCTCAGCAAATCAAAATATTTTTCTAACTCATATTCACCAAATCTACTGTATCAATAAATCTTATATTTAATTTCATCTTAGTCATTTTTCTTCAGTGAGTTAGAACAGAATTATTTAAGTGTGTTCTACTTGCTTTTATTTCTCAGCTGTTTGAAAACCTTGATACATTTTTATTGCTATCTCTGCTAATTCATCACATGATTTTAATAGGAAAATCTCAGAAGCATATGAATATGTAGGGGATACATATATATGTATATGTATATATATATATTTGATAGGGGATAGCAGCAATTGCCTTACATGGGGTTCTGTATATATACTCTACATTTTCATCTGAGAATCTTGATTGTGCTCTTTTTTTTCACAATAACTCTACATTGTTGATGTTAAATTAAATGATTAATAATTTATCACCTTGAGTTTTGTACATTTATTATATATTTATATGTATAGCGACTTACATTTAATTTATATTTATAATCTTAACTTTTCACTTCATTTAAAACTTAGAAAACAAGCTAATATTAACTTGACTTTTTTTTCTAAGTGGCAACCTAATAAATAATATAAAATTTTATTGTATTATATTCTAAAAACATTTAAAACAAAAATTTTGTTTTTTTTAAAAAGTTCAAAATTATTTTTTAAAACAAATGAATATTCATAATTCTTTCTCTTTTTTTTTCACTTGGATTTTCACACAAATTTATGTAACTGACTTGAGATATATTTAAAATAATGGGATCCTGGGACTCAATAATTGCTCATGATCTTTATCCCTTCTGAGGTAGCTTACTTCCATTATTCATGAGCCAGGGGAATGATCTTTGAATAAAGTATACACTCCTGTGGTCAGAAGAATATGTAAGTGAGAAGATAGCCATTCCTTGTCCTTTACCTCAAATGATATTCCCAAAAGGGCATTTTATATTACTTGCTGCAATATGACTTTGAGTACTAACTCCCTTTGAATTTTAAAAACATTTGGTTGAAATGCATTATATATACTTTGGTGTTGATTATGGACAGTCATCATAATAGGAATATTTCCCCTGGGATAATATCAGAGCAACAGAAGTTTTCTACTGTTTCTCATGATTCTTATATAGGAACAAAATTATAAATAAAAACATTTATTAAATTTGATAGTGAGGATTGTCTTTCTAGATAATCTGACTCATTTTTTTTTATTTTTTAATGAAAGGAAAAATTAATTGTCAGTAATTTTCTTGTGGTTACCTAAGTAAAATAGGCAAAAATTTAATTTTAAATTAATTTTAGCACACTTTTGCAGTTATACAATTATTAATTTATTTCTAAGCTAAATTCACAAGTTTGATTTTGTTGTAAATTTCTATTTTATAATTTATTTAGATATTTCAATACAGTAAGTTGCTTAAAATCCTTTATCATTAATGGCATCCCATACACTATAAATGCATGCATTAATTAAAAAATAAATTCACTGATTAAAGCAAATAGGCTAATTTTTTGTCTCTGACTATATGTCAAAAATGTTTAAGGATTGAATGGCTTTGCATATCATTTTCCTAAGTTAAAAGTATCTGTTAAAAAGCAATTCTGCTCTCAGGAAAAAACAAACTAGAGATACTTAAGGAAGATAATTTATCTAATGGAAATATGTCTATATGGTTGAGTTAGCTGATACAAAGTAAGATCAAATTTGTGTTATTTATCTAATTTTTAAATTACTTTCAACCTGCTGACAAGCTATGACCAAACATTGCTTAAGAACTGTTCAAGAAACTTAATCATTGACTCAGATGGCAAAGAACCTGACTGCATGTGGGAGAGCAGGGTTCAATCCATGTGTTGGGAAGATCCCCTGGAGAAGGGTTTGACAAACCACTCCAGTATTCTTGCCTGGAGAATCCCCATGGACAGAGGAGCCTGGTGGACTACAGTTCTGCCAATGAGGTTGCAAAGAATTGGACACAGCTGAGCAATAAACTAAGGACTCACACGCAGTCTCAAAACTATATATATCTTAGCTGGAAAATAAAAATGGCCTGAAAATTCATTCTCAAAATATATTTAATAAAGTATTAAATATAAATAGTAGAAAATAAAAGTATAAATAAGTATTTCATCATGATGTATTTGTTTATATGTTGATGTAGAACATTATTTATGAAATAATTTAAATACCAGTGAAAGTGTTAGTGGCTCAGTTGTGTCTGACTCTTTGCGACCCCATAGACTGTAGCACATCAGTCTCCTCTGTCCATGGGATTCTCCAGACAAGAAGAGTGGGTTGCTATTTCCTTCTCCACGGGATCTTCCTGATCGAGAAGTTGAACCTGGGTCTCCTACAATGCAGGCAGGATCTTTACCATCTGAGCCACCAGGAAAGTCCCCATTTAAATTAAATATATATATATATATATATATATATAAAATATATAATAAAATTGTATGCATAGCTATATGTTTTAGAAATGATACAGTCAAGTCAAGAAATCTCCAGAGCTTGTCATGAATAGAAACTAAGAAAAGTGTATGATGGAAAATGAGAGATAAAAAAATAAAGCCTTATTTTGATAGTTTACCGATAAATATTGAATTGACTTTCTTTTATATATTTGACTATATTTCATGATATGATCTAGAGGAAAGTAGAAGTTGAGAGGTGACTGTTTTCAAATAAACTGATTTTAAACCTTATTGGATTAATGAATGTTACTGAACCAATCACCAACAAAGAATAACTTGGCAGTGGTTTAGTTTCAACAAAAGATCTGCTTCCAGCACACAAAATGATGCAGCGACAGAGTCTCTGGTTTGCAGATTACATTTATCCACATAGAGATTCAGGGAACCCCACTCTTATCTTGTGGTTCTACGTTGTTGTCACATTTCTGTAGGTCCTTTCCATCTTATTCCATAGCCAGGAGAAGGAAAGAGAGAATTATAAGAAAGTCCAACACCTTCTAAATATCTGGTCCCACAAATGTAAATTGCAAAGGCACCTCTGCGCAACATACCAGGATGCCAGGAAATTCCACATATCTCTACATCTGAAAGAGTGTGGTAAGGACATAGAAAATGGAAACAAAGAAGCAACAGAGTCAGTGCCTGAAACCCCAGTGGGAAGCAGGGCCTCAGCCCCAGAGAACCTGATAGCAGCACCTCGCAGTGGCTACATGACTCTGACCTCCCAGCCTCGGAATTGCCTACAGGCAAAGGTAGCAGACCATGGGTTCTGTTCCTCCAGACATGTGAACACAACTCCAGCCCCCATTTGCAGTGGCAGAGAACCTGCAAACCTGATGACAGTAGATAGAGCAGAGGTACAAGTCACAGGAAAACAAACAAGCAAACAAAAAACAGGTTAATGGGCTAAGAAACAAATTTAACAAACAGAAGGAGTTTTTACCAATGAGATTGAGTTTGACCTCAATCTCAAAGAGTTTCAATCTCTGCAAAAGGACACAACAAATTCTGGCACTGAAGAACTCAATAAACAAGATGAAGAATACATTAGAAAGCATTGGAAACACAGAAGACCATATGGGAAAGAGAATTACTGAGCAGGTAGACAGAAGACTAGACGTGCCACAAATAGAAGAGGAAAGAGGATCAAAATATTTATTTTTTTTAAATGAGGAAATTATACAAGAGCTATATCTTTTAAGAACAACTTTAGGGCAATGGTGTCCCAGGAGGAGGAGAGTAGGAAAAGGAAGCAGAAAGTGTATTTCAAAAAGTTAGTAGCTGAGAAGTTCCCAATAATGAGAATGAACTAGATATAAAAGTCCATGAAGCTAAGAGAACACCTAGTTACTTCAATGTAAAAAGAACATTTCTAAGACACATTATATTAAAACTGTCAAAAGTTAATGACAAAGGAAGAATTTTAAAGGTAGCCAGGTGAAAACGGATACCAAACTGCACATTAACGCCTATTTAGACAATCACCATATTTATCAGCAGAAATTCTACAGGCCATTAGATAATTGAACGTCATTCTCAAAATACTGAAAAATAAAAGCTGTCACCCAAGAATATTCTACCCAAAAAAGTTATCCCTTATGTATAAAGGAGAAATAAAGGCTTCTCCAGATAAACAAAAGTTGAGGGTGTTCATCACCACTAGATCGGCCTCACACGAAATGCTGAAAGCAACTCTAGTACTTGAAGTGAAAACACAAAAGTACAGGACATTTTGAGTAAAGTGATGAACAGACAAAGATAGAAAATTGGAAATCTATATCAGAATAAGTTTTTCAACATTTTATTACAGCATAACAGTTAAAAGAGAAAAAAAAAAAAGCAGAAAAAAATAACTACTTCAATTTGGTTATTAACTCACAACATAAAAAGGGATAATTTCAGACAACAAAAGCAAAGATGGGCAGGGGAAAAGAATGAAACATTTAAAGGTAAATGAAGATAAGATGCTATCAGCAGAAAAAAAAAACCAAAACACTGAGATATTGAGATACCTTGAGAAACCACAATATAACCATAAAACATAATTCTAAATTACAGAGATGAAAGCACACACACACACACTAAGAAACTGAGAACAACACCACAGAAAGCCACCAAATAAAAATGTCAGAGAGAAGCATGAGTAAAAAAGAAAAAATGGAAGTATGGAGCACCCAGAAAATAAATATAAAAGGACAGCACTAAATCTTCATCTATCCATAAATATAAATGGATTGATCATTAATCAAAAGATACAGAGTGGTTAAATTGATCTAAAAACAATACCCAAGTATATGCTGACTCCAGGAGTGTCATCTGAGCTCTCAGGGCAAACATAGCCTTAGTGTGGAATGACTGAAGATGATACTCCAAGAAAATGAAAACCAAACAAAAGCACAGCAACCACACTCAGGTCGAACAAAATAGACTTCAAGTCAGAAAAGATGAATGGTATATAATGATGAAGAGAAAAATTCATTAAAAGATAACAGTCATTAATATGTAGCTACCTAATATAGAAGTATATACATATATACCAAATATGAATAGACTTAAAGGGAAAATTGTCACAATCCACTAATACTAGCAACATTAGCACCCTACTTATATCAGCAGAATAATTATACTGAGAGAAAATCAATAAGAGAACCATGACTTTAAATGAAATATTAGACCAGTGGATTTGGATAGGTTTATATAGAACATTCCATCCAAATACAGCATAGTGCACATTTTTTCTCAAATGCTCATGGAACGTTCTCAAGGATAGACTGTATGGTAGGATATATAACAAGTCTCAGTAAATTTAAGAGGATTGAAATAATTTTAAGCATAGTTTCTGATGACAATGGAATGAAACTAAAAATCAATTAAAAGAAGAAGGCCAAAAATATCACAAGTATATGGAGATTGAACAACATGTTAATGAACAAAAACAGAGTCAAGGAAGAAATAAAAGGAGAAATCAAAATCTACCTGAAAACAAATCAAAGTTTGACACACCAAACTCTTTGGGATGTAAAAAGAAAAAGCAACATAAGGGGAATATTTATAGCAATACTGTCCTATCTCAATAAACCATAAAAAAGAAAAATATCAAGTAAGACTAAACTTACCCCTAAATGAACTAGAAAAACAACAAAATAGAACAATGAGGAGCAGTCCCAAGATGTTGGAGGAATAGGATGGGAGACCACTTTCTCTTTCACAAATTCATCAAAAGATTATTTGAATGTGGAACAACTTCTACAAAACAACTTCTAAATGCTGGTGGAGGACACCAGACAGCCAGAAAGGCAGCCCAAATTCTTCAAAGGAAGTAGGATAGAATATAAAAGATGAAAACAGAGACAAAGGATTTGGGACAGAGACCCATCATGGGGAAGAAATCATGAAGGAGAAGTTTCCACACAATAGGGGACTCTCTCACAGGTAAGACCTGTAGGGAGATTTGGAATCTTAGAGGCAACATAACCAGAAACAAACAAACAGCAATAACAACAAAAACACACAAAATATGCACTTAACCTCAACTACCAGTGGAGAAGTTGCTCAGAAACTCATGTCCACCGGCAGTGAGTGGGGGCTTGTTGTGGAGGCATGAGATGTATCATCCATCCTTAGGGTAAGTATTGGGATTAAATGCCCTAAGGATAATCTGAAGGGCTTAATGTGACATAGCAGCCCAAGCCATGGGATTGCCAGGGATAGAAAAAAAGCATCATTCCCATGAAAAATCTCTAAGGAGGTATGGTGACCCTTGGCACACTCATAGAACAAAGTATTGCACCCTGGCAAATACCAAAGGAGAGCATGCGGGCTGCTATCTACCACCCTCCCTCCCAGAGGCAGAAAGGGAGGTATGTAACAGCTAGAGGCAGAAGGCAAGGGGCTGCTGCAATCTCTGCCCCAGAAGCCGAGTTTTCCACTGAACTGTAAGCAGGTTGCCTGTTGTAAACCAAGACTTCCTGGGATCCTGGAAGGTTCACGTCAGCCAGGATCAAGAGTGTCATAGCCTGAGATCAGTACCCCAAAGGAGACACACAGCATACCAGGGACTGTAGGAAGCTGAGCGGTCAGGACCAGGGAGGTTCCTAACGTGTATGGCCCAACTAGGACAATGCACTCACAAAGAACTTGGTCACCTGAGCGGCTTGGACCTGAGAAGTGCACAAAACACACAGCCCATCTGTGACCTGATGGAGCACCCAAGAACCTGATTGTCTTAGACCTGGGAAGTGCATTAAAGGCACGGCCCACTTCGGACAGTGCCCTCACAAAGCACGCAGGAGCTTGAATAGTGTGGACCCAGGAAGTACAAGATGACTCGGGCTCTGGCAAGCCCAGTGAGTTCCATCCAAGGGGAGCACGCCTCGCACATGCCAGCAGAATGTGTTTGCACTGTCCCTCTTTATCCACAGCACAACTGAGAAAGTGAAGCCTGAGTAATTGGCTATGTTTGCCCCCGAGTGTCTGGGGGAAATGAGACACTGAAGAGACTTGTAAACAGAGGAAGCCAAAATAAGCAAAGAAGGGAGACCCACCTAGTGGTTCTGAAGTGACAGGTGCAACAGATTAAAATCCTGCAGTTAATGCTGAGAATATTCATTTGAGGGACAAATATAGAAATTAAGGACAAGTACAAACCAGGACAAGGGACTATCTGAAACTGAACTGACCCAACACTGCCCACAGCAGCCTCAGATAAATTCCTAGATATATTTTTACTATTATCACTTTTTTTTTAATTTTTAAAATTTTAGATATTTATTTCTCCTCTAGGTTTCATTTTTATAGCCTATTATTACTGTTCAACAACAACAACAAAAGAAAGCAACTACATTTTATAAACAAATTTGTTTATATAATGTAGAGTTTTTTTAGAATTTTATATATATATATATATATAGGATTGATTTTGTTTCATTTTTTATGTTGCATATTTGAGAGTCTAATTTCTAATCTAGGTCTTTAATTTTCCCCTTTTGATATCTATTATCAATTTTTTACCTTTAAAAACCTAATCTTTAGTATTCATTTTCACTTAGGGATTTGTCTACTGGCTTGATTTCTCTCTCCCTTTTGACTCTCTCATTTCTCTTCCTGGTCATCTCTATCTCCCTCCTCCCTCTTTCTTCTCTATACAACTCTGTGAATCACTCTCTGTGTTCTTGGCTGTGGAGAGTTGCTTCAGAATTAACCTAGGGCCTTTGGTTTCTGTTCTGTGTAGATGGAGAAATTTTGAGATTAATGTAAGAGGGAGACTGAAACTCTGAGACAGGAAGCTCAATTCCAGAATGTTAGACAATCATAGTACACCTAACCACAGGGAACAAAAATAGGCAAGAGCCAACCCAAAAGTCTCCATACCTGCACTGAATCCAAACTCAATGGCCCAAGATCCAGCAAGTTTCAGTGAAATGCACCCACATTGATTCTCCAGCAAAATAGGAACACAACCCTGAACATTAAAACATGGACTGACCAAAGCCATACCAAACTCAAAGGCACCTCAATATTCATTATAGTACGCTTCATTGCACTCCAGAGAGAGGAGATCCAGATCCACTCATGAGAACATAGGCACAAATTCCCCCAACCAGGAAAACTTGACAAGCCACTGGTCCAATCCCACCCACAGGGAGCAGACTTCACAAAAAAGAGGAACTGTGACCCCCTCAACCTGTAGAAAGGGGACTCCAAACTCAACAATCTAAACAAAATGAAAGCACAGAGAAATATACAACAGGTGAAGAAATATGATAAAAACCTATCAGTCTAAAACAACACCATCACCACCAACAACAAAAAGAAGTGAAAATATTCTGGAAAATAATTCAGAATAATGATAGTAGAGATGAGCCAAAATCTAGAAAAAGAATGGATTTACAGATAAATAGACTGGTGACACAGATTGAGAAGATGCAAGATATGCTTAACAAGGACCTAGAAGAAATAAGGAGGAGTCAATCAATAATATACAATGCAATGACTAAGATTAAAAACACTCTGGAGGGAACCAACTGCAGCATAACTGAGGCAGAAGAAAGGGTAAGTGAGGTAGAATGTAAAATGGTGGAAATAAATGAAGCATGATGAAGAAAAAAAAAAAAGAGCTAAAAGAAATGAGAAAAACTACAGTGACCTCTGGGACAATGTCAAATGCCCCATCGTTTGAATTATAGGTGTCCCAGAAGAAGAAGCCAAAAGGAAGGGACATGAGATAAAACTTGAGGAGATAATAGTTGAAAATTTCCCTAAAAGCAGAAGGGAATAGCTACCCAATTTCAGGAAACCCAGAGTTCCAAATAGGATAAACCCAAGGTGAAACACACCAAGACACATAGTAATTAGACTAATAAAAATTAGACACAAACAGCAACTATTAAAAGCACCAAGGGAAAAGAAACAAATAGCATACAAGAGGATTTTCATAAGGATAATGGCTGATCTTTCAATAGAAACTCTTCAGGCCAGAGAGAATGGAAGGACATATTTAAAGCATTGAAAGTGGGGGAAAAAAAACAAAACTACAGCTAAGTTTACTCTATCCAGGAAGGACCTTACTCAGATTGGAAAGAGAAATCAAAAGCTTTACAGGAAAGCAAAAGCTAAGAGAATTCAGCACCACCACGCCAGTTCTTCAACAAATTAAAAAGGATTTTCTCTAGATAGGAAACACAGAAAAGGTTTATAAAAACAAACCCCAAACAAAAAGTAAATAGTAACAGGATCATACTTATCAATACTTACATGAAGTGTAAATGGGTTAAATGCTCCAAACAAAAGACAAAAACAGGACAAGTGGATACAAAAACAAAACCCCTATACATGCTGTCTACAAGAGACACTCAAACCTAGGGACATATACAGACTGAAAGTGAAAGGGTGCAAAAGGATATTTCATGCCAAAGGAGATCAAAAGAAAGCAGGACAAGCAATGCTTATATCAGACAAAATAGACTTTGAAATAAAGACTGTGATAAGAGACAGAGAATGACACAGAATTATGATCATGGGATCAATCCAAGAGGAAGATATTATAATTATAAATACATATGCCCCCAATATAGGAGCCCCTTAATACATAAGGCAAATGAACAAGTATGAAAGGAGAAATTAACTGTAACACAATAATAGTGTTGAACTTTAATACCCAGCTCACAACTATGGATGGATCATCCAAACAGAATTAAACAGGAAACACGAGCTTTAAATGGCACACTAGACCAGTTAGACCTAATTGATATCTAGAGGGCATTTCATCCAAAAACAATGGATTCCACCTTTTTCTTAAGTGCACACAGAGCATTCTTCAGAATAGATTACATCCTGGGCCACAAATCTAGCTTGGATAAATTTTAAAAATGGAAATCATGTCAAGCATCTTTTATGTTGACAACATAGCTTGATTAAATATCTACTATTGCAAAAAGATCCAACCAGTTCTTCTTAAAGGAGATCAGTCCTGGGTATTCATTGGAAGGATTGATGCTGAAGCTGAAACTCCAATACTTTGGCCACCTCATGTGAAGAGTTGATTCACTGGAAAAGACCCTGATGCTGGCAGGGATGGGGGCAGGAAAAGAAGGGGATGACAGAGGATGAGATGGCTGGATGGCATCACCAACTTGATGGACATGAGTTTGAGTAAACTCTGGGAGTTGGTGATGGACAGGGAGGCCTGGTATGCTGTGATTCATGGGGTTGCAAAGATTCAGACATGACTGAGTGACTGAACTGAAACTGAGCTAAATAGGAGAAAAAAAAAAAGCTATATAAAACACAAACAAATGGTGGCTAAACAGCTTGCTTCTGAATAACTAATATGCAAGAAGTACGAGAAATCAAAAAGGAAATCTAAATATACATAGAAACAAATGACAATGAAAACATGACAACCCAAAATCTATGAGATTCAGAAAATCAATGCTAAGAGGTAATTGTTCATAGCAACACAAGTCTACTTCAAGAAGCAAGAGAAAAATCAAGCAAGTAACCTGGCTTTCCAGTTAAAACAGCTAGAGAAAAAAGAATGATAACAACAACAAAAGTGAAGTTAGTAGAAGGAAAGCAATCATAAAACTCAACATAAATAAATAAATTAAAAAAAAGGAGACTACAGCAAATATCAACAACACTAAAAGCTGGCTCTTTGCGAAGATAAAATAGATAAACCATAGCCAAACTCATAAAGAAAAAAATGATGAAATCAATAAAGTTAGAATTGAAAATGGAGAAATCAGAACAGATAACACAGAAATAAAAAGAGAGATGGGATAGGGAGGGAAGTGGGAGGGGGTTCAGGGTGGGGAGCACATGTAAATCCATGGCTGATTCATGTCAATATATGGCAAAAATCACTACAATATTGTAAAGTAATTAGCTTCCAACTAATAAAAATAAATGGAACAAACAAACAAACAAACAAAATAGTTAACAGGGGCCTAGGTTCCAAATCAGAACAATAACAAAAAAAGTCACAAGAGAGTACTATGAGCAACTGTATTCCAATAAGAAGGACAACTTGGAAGAAATGGACATATTCTTAGAAAAGTAGAACCTTTGAAAACTGAACCAGGAAAAACAAAAAATGAACAAAGCAACCACAAGCTTGGAAATAGAAACTGTAATCAAAAATCTTACAACAAACAAAAGTCCAAGACCAGATGGCTTCACAGGTGATTTCTACCAAAAATGTAGAGAGAGCTAATACCTATCCTACTCAACCTCTTCCAGAAAATTGCAGAGGATGTTAAACTTCCAAACTCATTCTACGAGGCCACCAACACTCTGATTTGAAAACCAGACAAAGAAGTCACAAAAGAAGAAAACCACAGGTCAGCATCACGAATGAATATAGATGATAAAATCCTCAACAAAATTCTACCAAATAGAATCCAACATCATGTTAAAAATATCATGCATCATGACCAAGAGGGCTTTATTTCAGAAATGCAAGGATTCTTCAACAGGGTACTCAGGGATGGTCCACTGGGATGACCTAGAGGGATGGGATGGAGAGGGAGGTGGGAGGGGGATTCAGGATGGGGAACACATGTACACCCATGGCTTATTCATGTCAATGTACGGTAAAAAACCACTACAATATTGTAAAGTAATTAGCCTCCAATTAAATTAGATAAATTTAAAAAAATCCCAAATCACTCAATGCTATACAACATATTAACAAATTAAATGATAAAAATCATAAAATTATCTCTGTAAATACATAGAAAAAATCTGACATAATTCAAGGCCAATTTATGATTAAAACAACAAGCAACCAAAAAAAAAAAAAAAATCCTCTCCAGAAGGTAAGCATAGAAGGAACATCAGTTCAGTGACTTAGTCATGTCTGACTCTTTGCAACTTCAAGGACTGCAGCACGTCAGGCTTTCCTGTCCATCACTAACTCCCAGAGCTTACTCAAACTCATGTCCATCAAGTTGGTAATGCCATCCAACAGTCTCATCCTCTGTCCTCTCCTTCTCCTCCCAGTTTCAATCTTACTTAGCATCAGGGTCTTTTCCAATGAGTCAGTTCTTCAAATCAGGTGGCCAAAGTTCTGGAGTTTCAGCTTCAGCATCAGTCCTTCCAATGAATATTCAGGACTGATTTCCTTTGGGATGAACTGGTTGGGTCTCCTTGCAGCCCAAAAGAATCTAAAGAGTCTTCTCCAACACCAGAGTTCAAAACCATCAATTCTTCAGCACTCAGTTTTCTTTATAGTTCAACTCGCACATCCATAAATGACTACTGGAAAATCCATTGCTTTGTATTGACGGACCTTTTTGGCAAAGTAATGTCTTTGATTTTTAGCATGCTGTCTAGGTTGGACATAGCTCTTCTTCCAAGCATCTTTTAATTTCATGACTGACGTCACCATCTGCAGTGATTTTGGAGCTCCCCCGCCCCTTCCTGCACCAAAATAAAGTCTCTCACTGTTTCCATTGATTCCCCATCTGCTGCTGCTACTGCTGCTAAGTCACTTCAGACGTGTCTGACTCTGTGCAACCCCATAGACTGCAGCCAACCAGGCTCCCCCATCCCTGGGATTCTCCAGGCAAGAACAATGGAATGGGTTACCATTTCCTTCTCTAATGCATGAAAGTGAAAAGTGAAAGTGAAGTCGCTCAGTCGTGTACGACTCTTCATGACCCCATGGACTGCAGCCTACCAGGCTCCTCCGTCCATGGGATTTCCCAGGCAAGATTACCAGAGAGAGTTGCCATTGCCTTCTCCAGTTCCCCCATCGAGTTACCATGAAATGATGGGACTGGGTGCCATGACCTTAATTTTCTTAATGTTGAGTTTTAAGCCAACTTTTTAATTCTCCTGTTTCACTTTCATCAAGAGACTCCTTAGTTCTTCTTTACTTTCTGCCATAAGGGTTGTGTCATCTGCATATCTGAGGTTATTTATATTTCTCCCAGCAAGCTCGATTCCAGTATGTGCTACAACCAGCCTGTAATTTTGCATAATGTACTCTGCATATAAGTTAAATAAGCAGGGTGACTACATACAGCCTTGCTGGGGCCAGTCTGTTATTCCGTGTCCAGTTCTAACTATTGCTTCTTGAACTGGATACAGATTTCTCAGGAGGCAGGTCAGATGGTCTGGTTTTCTCATCTCTTGAAGAATTTTCCAGTTTGTTGTGGACCACACAGTCAAAAGTTTTGGTGTAGTAAATAAAGCAGAAGTAGATGTTTTTCTGGAACTCTCTTGCTTTTTCAGTGACCCAACGGATGTTGGTAATTTAATCTCTGGTTCCTCTGACTTTTATAAATCCCGGTTGAACTTTATTCATCACTCATGTACTGCTGAAGCCTGGCTTGGAAAATTGTTGAGCATTATTTTGCTAGTGTGTGAGATAAGTGCAACTGTGTAGTAGTTTGAACATTCTTTGGCATTGCCTTTCTTTGCAACTGGAATGAAAACTGACCTTTTCCAGAACTGTGGCCACTGTTGAATTTTCCAAGTTTGCTGGTAAATTGAATGCAGCACTTTAACAGCATCATCTTTTAGGATTTGAAATAGCTCAACTGAAATCACACAATATATCCTTTCTATGAAGAGGACCATATCTTCCACAAATACTGAGAGTTTTACTTCTTCTATTCCAATCTGGATTCCTTTTAATTCTTTTTCTTCTCTGATTCTTATGGCTTTTATTATCTTGAAGTATGTTCTTTCTTTGCCTGCTTTCTGGATAATTTTTATCATAAATCTTTGCTGAATTTTACCAGAGGCTTTCTCCTCATCCATTGAAATAATCACATGGTTTTTATTTTTCAGTTTGTTAACACAGTATATTATAGTGATTGATTTTCAAATCCTGAAGAATCCTTGCATCCCTAGAATAAAGAAACAAAAGAGCTGCATATAGAAAACTACAAAGCAGTAATAAAATAGAAATCAAAGATGACACAAAGAAATGGAGAAATATACCATGTCTGTGGATTGGAAGAATCAATATAGTGAAAATGTGTATACTACCCTAAGCAATCTATGAATTTGATGCAATCTCTATCAAGCTACCAATGCTATTTTTTTACAGAACTAGAGCAGATAATTTCACAATTTGTATGGAAAGAAAAAATATTTTAAATAGCCAAAACAATCTTGAGAAAGAATAATGGAACTCAGGGAATCAATCTTCCTGACTTTAGACTATACTACAAAGCTACAGTCACCAAGGCAGTATGGTACTGGCACAAAGACAGAAATACAGATCAGTGGAACAAAATAGAACATTCGGAGATAAATCCACACACCTGTGAACACTGTAATTTTGACAAAGGAGGCAAAAATATGCAATGAAGAAAAGACAGTGTCTTTAAAAACTGGTACTGGGAAAACTGGTCAGTAATGTGTAAAAGAATGACACTAGAACACTTTCTAACACCATAGAGAAAAATAAACTCAAATGTATTAAAAATCTAAATGTAAGACTAGAAACTATAAAACTCTTAGATGAAAACATAGACAAAACACTTTCTGACATAAATCACAACAAGATCCTCTATGACCCACCTCTAAGAGTAATGAAAATAAAGGCAACAATAAACACATGGGATCTATTTAAACTTAAAATATTTTGCACATCATAGGAAACTATATGCAAGGTGAAAAGATAGTTTTCAGAGTGGGAGAAAATAACAAACATAACAACTAGAAATAATTTAATCTCCAAAATATACAAGCATCTCATGTATTTCAATACCAAAAAATGAAAAACCCAATTAAAAAGTGGCCAAAAGGACTAAATAGACTTTTCTCCAAAGAAGACATACAGATGAATAAGACACATGAAAAGAATCTCAACGTCACTCATTATTAGAGACATGCAAATCAAAACCACAATGAGGTATCATCTCATGCAGGTCAGAATGACAGTCATTGAAAAGTCTATAACAATAAATGCTGGGGAGGGTGTGTATAAAAGGGAATCCTCTTACACTGTTGGTGGTAATGAAAACTGATACAGCCACTATGGAGAACAATGTGGAGATTCCTTTAAAAAAACTGGAAATAGAACTCTGCATGACCCAGCAATTCTATTGCTGGACATACACCCCCAAGGAAACCATAATTTAAAGAGACACATGTACCTCAGTATTCATCTCTGCACTATTTTCAGTAGCTAGGATATGGAAGCAATCTAGATATCCATCAACAGATGAATAGAAAAGGGAGTTGTGGTATAAATTATACAAATGGAATATTAGGTATTAAAAAGAACCCATTTGAATCAGTTCTAATGAGGGGGATGAAACTGGAGTGCATTATATAGAGTGAAGTAATTAAAAAAGAGAAACACAAATATTGTATATTAATGCACATATAACGAATTTAGAAAGATAGTAATGATGATCCTGTATGCAAGGTAGCAAAAGAGACATGGTTGTAAATAATAGACTTTTTCACTGGGAGAAGGGAAATGGGGATGAGTTGGAAGAATAACATTGAAACATGTATATTGGTCGTTCCTGGTGACTCAGACGGTAAAGAATCTGCCTGCAATGTGGGAGACCTGTGTTTGATTCCTGGTTTGGGAAGATCCCCTGGAGAAGGGAATGACTACCCAGTTTGGTATTCTTGCCTGGAGAATTCTACAGACTTACTACCATATGTAAAATAGATAACAAGTGCAAGTTTTGATTCATGAATTAAGACCAGTGCTCTGGGACAACCCAGAGGGATGGGGTGGGAAGTGAGGTGGGTGGGGGATTCAGAATGGGGGGACACATGTGTATCCATGGATGGTTCATGTCATTCTATGGCAAAAATCATCACAATATTGTAAAGTAATTATCTTCCAATTAAAATAAGTCAATAAAAGAAAGAACAAGAAAAGCCTAAAATCAGTAGAAGGAAGAAAATATTTAAGATCAGAGTGTAAATAAATGAAATAGACACTAAAAAGACAATGATATTAATAAAACTATGTTTTTTTTATTTGAAAATAAGAAAAATGACAAATCTTCAGCTAGGCCTAGGAAGACAAAATGGGAGAAGGCTCTGATAAATAAAATCGAAAACCAAAGAGGAGAAGTAGCAATGGATATGCCATAGATGCAAAAGAATGTAAGAGAATATTATGAACAGATGGACAACATTTAACTGGACAGTTTAAAAAAATGGATTATTTCTAAGAATCATACAGCTTTCCAAGGCCAAATCGTGAAGAAATGGAAAATAAGTTGGACATCCATAAAAATATTAAAAGAAGGGTAATAAAAACTTCCACAAAACCAAAAGCTCAAGAACCTTCACAGGAGAATTCTATCAACCATTCAAGGATTAATCTATACTTCTCAAACTCTTCCAAAAAAAATTAAGAGGAAGAAATGCTTCCTAACTCATTCTGCAAGACCAACATTACCCTGATAACAAAATCAAAGACAATACACAAAAAGAATATTACAGGACAATATAATGAATATTATATTCATTTATATTCATTCACTTATATTCTCATATATATAAGCAAAATGCATGTATTAAAAGGATCAAGATGAGAATATATTGTTAAGTTAAGTTGAGTCACTCAGTCATGTCCAACTCTTTGCGACCCCGTGAATGGCAGCACGCCAGGCCTCCCTGTCCATCACCAACTCCCGGAGTTTACTCACACTCATGTCCATTGAATCAGTGATGCCATCCAGCCATCTCATCCTCTGTCGTCCCCTCCTGCCCCCAATCCTTCCCAGCATCAGGGTCTTTTCCAATGAGTCAACTCTTCGCATCAGGTGGCCAAAGTATTGGAGTTTCAGCCTCAACATCAGTCCTTCCAATGAGCACCCAGGACTGATCTTTAGGATGGACTGGTTGGATCTCCTTGCAGTCGAAGGGACTCTCAAAAGTCTTCTCCAACACCACAGTTCAAAAGCATCAATATTTTGGCACTCAGTTTTCTTCACAGTCCAACACTCACATCCATACATGACCACTGGAAAATCCATAGCCTTGACTAGACGGATCTTTGTTGACAAAGTAATGTCTCTGCTTGTTAATATGCTGTCTAGGTTGGTCATAGCTTTCCTTCCAAAGAGTAAGCATCTTTTAATTTCATGGCTGCAATTGCCATCTGCATTAGCAAGCTGCATATATTAAATATTAGCAAACTGCATATATTAAAAGGATTGAACTGAGAACATTGAAAAGATTGTATGCCATGATCAATTGGGGTTTATTTCAGAGATGCCAAAATAGTTCAACTTTCATAAATCAACCAATGTGGTTCACCATATCAACAAAATAAAAACCACATGATCTTCTCAATAGATTCAGGGGAAAAAAAAAAAAAAAAAAAGACAACATTCAATGCCCATTGATGTTTTTAAAACTACCTCTCAGAAAAACAGGCACAGAAGAATGTATCTCAAGTAACATGGGCCACTTATGGCAAAATCACAGCTAAAATCAGATTCAGTGGTGGAAAATTGAAACCTTATCTTTAAAACCAGGATAAAGGCAAGGAGGCCCATTCTCACCTCTCAGCATAATACTAGAAGTCCTAGTCAGAGCAATTAAGCAAAAAACCAAAAAAAAAAAAAAAGTCCAAATGGAAATGAAAGTAGTAAATCGGTAAGTTTTCAGAAACTTAAGGAGCAGTTGGATTTTTCTTAACAGCACTGAGGAACATCTATTGGATTGACATTTTGAAAATGTGAATAGATTAAAGGAAGATGTAGGGAGCACTGTTAGGATCAAGTTAGGAGGACTTTATAGTAATCTTGTTACAGTAACCAAATGAGTGAAATTGAGGATGGATGTGTACAGATTCAGAAATCATTCAGGAGGTCAGATTAAAAGGGAGAGAGAAAAAATCTAATTAACTACTTCTTGTCATCTGTAATAATTCTAGAAAAGAAATATTTTGTTGTTTCTGCTTTTCATCTGTCTTTTTAAGAACTGAAGAAAAGGAAGGATATTTGAACAATAACACAGAAATTAATTCTAGGTGCATCCTGGTTTAACATCAGCTTAAGTTCTTAGGTTAGAACCTCAGTGAATTTCAATACACTTTAAAAATGCCCCAGATACTCTCTGAGCTTTTTCCCTCACAACACTGTGGAGAGACACAATGAAATGATGTCTGTGCATGATATATATACATACATACATATATATATGTATGACATATATATATATATATATATATATATATGCCAAGCCAAAAATTATACATGGTGGCTTTTCTCATGACAGTAGATAATTTTTTTAATAACAAAAATGTAAATTATATTCTAAAAGATTTCAAGGCAGACAGATTCCACAAACTATTAATCCAATTCTAATCTTCTTCATAAATAGAATATTCTTCATTGTATAGGCTCTGATGGCTTTTTTATTTTTTCTTCTAACATATGTTGATTTTCTCCAGTGTTTCACTAAAACGTGATTGCAGCTGATTAACTTTTTTGGGATAAATGAATGTTATAAAAATTGTTGATGACCAAGAGAAGATAAATTTGGATGTAAAGTTTTCACATTCATCTTTGCAACATATATGACTAAGTATATTAAATATCACCCTAGCAGAAATGTGGATACACTAAACGTATATATCCAGCTTGATAGTAGGTATATGTCTGTTTATATAGATGCATGTTTGCACATGCATTTAAAATTGGGTTTAAAAAGACTAAATTTAAGTTGATTATGATTGGAGCAATTTATGTAATGAACTGAACATGGGACAACAGACTGGTTCCAAATAGGAAAAGAAGTACATCAAGGCTGTATATTGTCACCCTGCTTATTTAACTTTTATGCAGAGTACATCATGAGAAACGCTGGACTGGAGGAAGCACAAGCTGGAATCAAGACTGCTTGGAGAAATATCAATAAGCTCAGATATGCAGATGACACCACCCTTATGGCAGAAAGTGAAGAAGAACTAAAGAGCCTCTTGATGAAAGTGAAAGAAGAGAGTGAAAAAGTTGACTTAAATCTCAACATTCAGAAAACTAAGATCATGGCATCTGGTCCCATCACTTTATGGCAAATAGATGGAGAAACAGTGGAAACAATGGCTGCCTTTATTTTTCTAGGCTCCAAAATCAATGCAGATGGTGATTGCCGTCATGAAATTAAAAGACACTTACTCCTTGGAAGGAAAGTTATGACCAACCTAAACAGCATATTAAAAAGCAGAGACATTACTTTGCCAACAAAGGTCCGTCCAGTCAAGGTTATGGTTTTTCCGGGAGTCGTGTATGGATGTGAGAGTTGGACTGTGAAGAAAGTTGAGCACCAAAAAATTGATGCTTTTGAACTGTGGTGTTGGAGAAGACTCTTGAGTGTCCCTTGGACTGCAAGGAGATCCAACCAGTCCATCCTAAAGGAAATTAGTCCTGAGCATTCATTGGAAGGACTGATGCTGAAGCTGAAATTCCAATACTTTCATCACCTGATGTGAAGAACTGACTCATTGGAAACGACCCTGATGCTGGGAAAGACTGAAGGCAGAAGGATAAGGGGATGACAGAGGATGAGATGGTTGTATGGTATCAAGCTCCAGGAGTAGGTTCTGGACAGGGAAGCCTGGGGTGCTGCTGTCTATGGGGGTCACAAACAGTCCAACACAACCAAATGACTGAACCGAACTGAACTGATGTTTAAAATGAATCAGTTAAAAAACAGTAACAAGACCCCAGGAACAAAACTAAAACTCAATATTATCAGTTCAAAACAAAATTCTGGATGAAGCAATACAGTGTGAAAATTTATATTAAATATCCAAAGCTAGAAGCAATTTAGTAAGTTGCTTTTACTATGCTTTGATAATATACATTTAATTTGACGTTTCAGAATATCAATTTGACTGACTGAAGAAGCCAATTAAGTAAAATCTGTGTTTTAAGAAATTCGATGTAATCTTGAGCTTCCCTTATAGCTCAGTTGGTAAAGAATCTGCCTGCAATGCAGGAGACCCGGGTTCGATTCCATGTCAGGAAGATCCCCTGGAAAAGGAAATGGCAACCCACTCCAGTATTCTTGCCTGGAGAATCCCATGGGCAGAGGAGCCTGGCAGGCTACAGTTCATGGGGTCTCAAGAGTCGGACATGACTTAGCGACTTAACTACTAATTACTAAACAAAACAACAAGTTCAATCCAAATAATGCAAATAAAAATAATGAGAGTTAAATAGTGCCAAAGATCCAGCCTATTAAACACTTTCAGTTTTTGCATGCATCTGTTCCTCTTGAAAACTAATGATATCCATCACTAGATTTTCCTTAGAACAACTAAAATATATGACACTTAGAAGTCCTTTTTGATTAATCAATATACCGTTATCTCTACTCTTGTATTATTGATGATACACATAATAGATTTTATTTTTATCCTCAGGCATGGGAAATTTTTCAAATAACAACAAAAAAAAATTCAAGTAACAGTCAAATAAGTATAACCATATAAAATTGTCTAAATATCCTAAATTAAGTTCAACTTTTTATTTAAAATAGTAGAATACTTTCCATCTGCTAGTCAACATTCACTTATTTGTTAGCAAACTTGTTTTAATATTTGATATAATAAACATAATACTTAAAATAAAGTGTTATAGCATTTCTGACATCCTGGTGTATCAAGTATTCAATTTTCACTGCCTTTCAGCTAAATTACTTTCTGATTGTTTGTTTGTTTTTGACAAATGTGTTGTCCCTATCATTCCTTACTCAAGGCTTCCAAAACTGTGGACAACTCAGAAGTCCTTTTATGCTATTGGACCCAGGGTATAGTTGACTCTAGCAGGCAAGGATAACAGATCCAAGCCTGAGATTCTTGCTCTGAAGGTTGTGGAATCAGAAATGCTGCTCCATGTCTTCTGCTGGCTGATTCTGAAAGAGATTGTGAGGGAATCTGCTGTCGGGTCATACTGTTCATGGGGTTCTCAAGTCAAGAATACTGAAGTAGTTTTCCACTCCCTTCTCCAGTGGACCACATTTTGTCAGAACTCTCCACCATGCCCCATCCATCTTGGGTGACCCTACACAGCATGGCTCATAGATTCATTGAGTTAAACAAAGCTGTGGTCCATGTGATCAGATTAGTTAGTTTTCTGTGACTGTGGTTTTCAGTCTATCTGCCCTCTGATGGAGAAGCATAAGAGTCTCACAGAAGATTCCTGATGGGAGAGACTGACTGAGGGGGGAACTGGGTCTTGTTCTGATGGGCGGGGCCATGCTCAGTAATTCTTTAGTCCAATTTTCTGTTCATGGGTGGAGCTGTGTTCCTTCCATGTTATTTACCTGGGCCAAACTATGGTGGAGGTAATGAAGATAATGGCGACCTCCTTCAAGACTTTCCATGCACGCACTGCTATATTCAATGCCCACAACCCTGCAACAGCCACTGCTGACCCACGCCTCCACCAGAGACTCCTGAGCACTCACCGGCAAATATGGGTCAGTCTCTTGTGGGGTCACTGCTCCTTTCTCCTGGGTCCTGGTGCAACAAGGTTCTATTTGTGCCCTCCAAGAGTCTGTTACCCCAGTCCTGTGTAAGTTCTGGCGGTTCTATGGTGGGATTAATGGTGACCTCCTCCAAGAGGGCCTATGCCATACCCAGGTCTGCTGCACCCAGAGCTCCTGGTCCTTCAGTAGTCTACTGCTGACCTGTACCTCCACAGAAGACACCCAAACACAGTTATCTCTCTGTGTCTGTGGGGTCTCTGGGTCCTGGTGCACACAAGGCTTGTTTGAGCTCTCTGAGCATCTCTGGCAGATATGGAATTTGATTCTAAAGGTGATTTTGCCCCTCCTACTGTATTATGGATCTTCTCTGCCCTTGAACATAGGGTATCTCCTCACAGCCGCTTCAGGACCATGCAATCATTACTCCAGCATCGTGCAGCTGCTGCCATCATCAAAAAGCTAGGTAGGTGCCAAATATGCTACTGGAATTCAGTGGAGAAATAACTCCAGAAAGAATGAAGAGATAGGGCCAAAGCAACATCAACATACAGTTGTGGATGTGACTGGTGATGGAAGCAAAATCTGATGCTATAGAAAGTGATATTGCATAGGAACCTGGAATGTTATGTCCATGAAACAAGGAAAATTGGAAGTGGTCAAACAGGAGATGGGAAGAGTGAATATTGATATTTTAGGAATAGGCAAACTAAAATGAACTGGAATGGGTGAATTTAACTCAGATGACCACTATATCTACTACTGTGGGCAATAATCCTTAGAAGAAATGGAGTAGCCATTATAGTCAACAAAAGAGTCTGAAATGCAGTACTTGGATGCAATATCAAAAATGACAGAATGATATCTGTTCATTTCCAAGGCAAACCATTCAATATCACGGTAATCCAAGTCTATGCCCCTACCAGTAATGCTGAAGAAGCTGAAGTTGAACGTTTCTATGAATGCCTACAAGACCTTCTGGAATTAACACCCCAAAAAAGATGTCTTTTCATTATAGTGGAGTGAGTGAAATAAGTCGCTCAGTTGTGTCCAACTCTTTGAGATACCATGGACTGTAGCCTACAAGGCTCCTCCATCCATGGGACATTCCAGGCAAGATTACTGGAGTGGGTTGCCATTTCCTTCTTCAGTAGATCTTCCTGATCCAAGGATTGAACCCAGGTATCCTACATTGTAGGCAGATGCCTTACTGTCTGAGCCACCAGGGAAGTCATTATAGCAGACTGGAATGCAAAAATAAGACGTCAAGAAATACCTGGAGTAACAGGAAAATTTGGCCTTGAAGTACAGAATGAAGCAGGGCAAAAGCTAATAGAATTTTGCCAAAAGAACGCTCTGGTCATAGCAAAATTCCACTTCCAATAACACAAGAGAAGACTCTAGACATGGACATCACCAGATGGTCAATACCAAAATCAGTTTGATTATATTCTTTGCAGCCAAAGATAGAGAATCTCTATAGAGTCAACAAAAACAAGACTGGAAGCTGACTGTGGCTCAGATCATGAACTCCTTATTGCCAAATTCAGAATTAAATTGAAGGAAGTAGGAAAGATGACTATACCATTCAGGTTTGACCTAAATCGTATCCCTTACAGTGGAAGTGAAAAATAGATTTAAGGGACTAGATTTGATAAACAGAGTGCATGAAAAACTATGGATGGAAGTTTGCGACATTGTACATGAGGCAGGGATCAAGACCATCTCTAAGAAAAAGAAATGCAAAAAGGAAAAATGTTTGTCTGAAGAGGCCTTACAAATAGCTATGAAAAGAAGAGTGAAAGGCAAAAGAGAAAAGGAAAGATACACCCATTTGAATGCAAAGTTTGAAAGAATAGCAAGAAGAGATGAGAAAGTCTTCCCCAGTGATCAATATAAATAGAGGAAAACAATATAATGGGAAAGACTAGAGATCTCTTCAAGAAAATTAGAGATACCAAGGGAACATTTCATCCAAAGATGGGCTCAATAAAGGACAGAAATGGTATGGACCTAGCAGAAGCAGAAGTAGAAGATATTAAGAAGAAGTGGCAAGAATACACAGAACTATACAAAAAAGATTTTCACAACCAAGATAATTATGATTGTGTGATCACTCACCTAGAGCCAGACATCCTGGAATGAAAAGTCAAGTGGACCTTAGGAAACATCACTACAGACAACACTAGTGGAGGTAATGGGATTTCAGTTGAGCTCTTTCAAATCCTAAAAGACAATGCTGTGAAAGTGCTGTACTCAATATGCCAACAAATTTGGAAAACTCAGCAGTGGCCACAGGACTGCAAAAGTTTATTTTCATTTTAATCCCAAAGAAAACCAATTCCAAGGAATGCTCAAACTGCTGCACAATTACACTCATCTCACACACTAACAAAGAAATGCTCAAAATTCTCTAAGATAAGCTTCAGCAGTACGTGAAACATGGACTTCCAGATGATCAAACTGGATTTAGAAAAAGCAGAGAAATCAGAAATCAAATTGCCAACATCCATTAGATAATCAATAAAGCAAGAAAGTTCCAGACCACCTGACCTGTCTCTTGAGAAACCTATATGCAGGTCAGAAAGCAACAGTTAGAACTGGACATGGAACAATAGACTGGTTCCAAATAGAAAAAGGAGTATGTCAAGGCTATATATTGTCACCCTGCTTATTTAACTTATATGCAGCGTATATCATGAGAAATGCTTGGCTGGATGAAGCACAAGCTGGAATCAAGAATGCCAAGAGAAATATCAGTAACCTCAGATATGCAGATGATACCATCCTTATGGCAGAAAGCAAAGAAGAACTAAAGAGCCTTTTGATGAAAGTGAAACAGGAGAGTGAAAAATTTTGCTTAAAACTCAACATTTTGAAAATTAAGATCATGGCTTCTGGTCTCAGCACTTCATGGCAAATAGATGGGTAAGCAATGCAAACAATGAGAGACTTTATTTATTTATTTATTATTATTATTTTTTTTTTTTTTTTGGGCTCCCAAATCACTGCAGATGGTGACTGCAGTCATGAAATTAGAAGACACTTGCTCCTTGGAAGAAAAGTTGTGACCAATCTTGACAGCATATTAAAAAGCAGAGATTTTACTTTGCCAACAAGCGTCCTTCTAGTAAAAGCTATAGTTTTTCCAGTAGTCTTATATGATGTGAGAGTTGGACTATAAAGAAAGCTGAGCCCTGAAGAATTGATCTTTTTGGACTCTGGTGTTGGAGAAGACTCTTGAGAGTCCCTTGAACTGCAATGAGATCCAACCAGTCCATCCTAAAGGACATCAGTCCTGAATATTCACTGGAAGGACTGGTGCTGAAGCTGAAACTCGAATACTTTGGCTACCTGATGAGAAGTGACTTTTTGAAGAGACCATGATGCTGGGAGAAATGGAGGCAGAAGGAGAAGGGGATGGCAGAAGTTGATATGGTTGGATGACATCACTGACTCAATGGACATGAGTTTGAGTAAACTCTGAGAGTTGGTGATGGACTGGGAGGCCTGGCATGCTGCAGTCAATGGGGTCGCAAAAATTCAGACATGATTGAGCAACTGAACTGAACTGCTGTTGTGTCATAAACTTCAAGTATCTTGTTGCTACTGGTTAAGTGGTCAGCTCAGTATCCATCAGCACTAGATGGCATAAGAGACAGGTGAGGGCATGATAATCCAGAATGATGTAAAAGAGCAAGATGAAGCACAAAACATACAGAAATGTTGGATAACCACCTTTGTCTTGAATATCTGTTAATTAGGGAAGTAATGGACATTATTTATGGAAGGTATGATATGAATCACAGCAGATGGTGACTGCAGCCATGAAATTAAAAGATTCTTGCTCCTTAGATGAAAACTTATAACCAACCTAGACAGCATATTAAAAAGCAGAGACATTACTTTGCCAACCAAGGTCTGTCTAGTCAAAGCTATTTTTTTTTTCCAGTAGTCATGTACAGATGTGGGAGTTGGACTATAAAGAAAGCTGAGCACCAAAGAATTGATGCTTTTGAATTGTGGTATTTGAGAAGACTCTTGAGAGTCCCTTGGACAGCAAGGGGATCCAACCAGTCCATCCTAAAGGAAATTAGTCCTGAATATTCATTGGAAGAATTGATGCTGAAGCTAACACTCCAATACTTTGACCACTTTTTTCCAATGGCCACATTGAAAAAGACCCACAAGCTGGGAAAGTTTGAAGGCAAGGAGAGAAGGGGATGACAGAGGATGAGATAGTTGGATGCAATCACCAATTCGATGGACATAAGTTTGAGTAAGCTCTGGGAGTTGATGATGAACAGGGAAGCCTGGAGTGCTGCAGTTCATGGGGTTGTAAAGAGTTGGACACGACTGAGTGACTGAACTGAACTGGACTGAATTCATGATATGAATATCATGTCTCCAATGCAGTGAATCCACACACCTTACCTGGAGGTGACACTGGAGAAGAGACAGCTTGATTTTCATTGTGCAAGGGGTAGCTTGATTATATTAAGTTCAAATTATCTCTGTCAAAAAATGTTGACTGTGAAATGTGATTCAACTATACTGGATAATTGTGCAAGCTACTGAAATTGGAGTCTTTCCTCATAAGACCTATCATCTCATAAAAACACATGAATGGTGGCAAACACATACCATCTACATTATTGAGTCATTCTTGCTATAGTAGTTGAGGTGAGGATCCATGAGCTACTTATTATGCTTTCCCTATATTAATTATTTAAACTATAGACATGAAAACTTGGGAGTTGTGGGGACAGCAATCCATTATTTTGTGTGGGTAGAAGCAAGAAAAGCAAGGTGCTTAGTAGTTCTTTAATACATTTTTGAATATATGATTACTCTCCTCTCTTATTAACACTGATCATTTTCTGTCTCGACATCAACTGATGTAATAAATTTGGAACATGACTATCTGATGCAAAGAACTGACTCATTTGAAAAGACCCTGATACTGGGAAAGATTGAACGCATGAGGAGAAACGGACAACAGAGGATGAAATGGTTGGATGGCATCACCGACTCAATGGACATGAGTTTGAGTAAACTCCAGTAGTTGCTGATGGACAGGGAGGCCTGGTGTGCTGTGGTCCATGGGGTCACAAAGAGTCAGACACGACTCAGAGACTGAACTGAATTGATGTTTAAAGTCTCAGTTATGCTTTAGGTTTGATTCTGTTTTTATAGAATTTTCTTTCTTTCCAGTGTGGTGTCCTGGGAGACAACACAAGCAGGAAGAATTGTGCTGAAACATTTATACAAGCCTCCAATAATTCTTCAGGGAATGCCACCACTTGCTGACTTGTTGCCTAAGTCAGACCAAGTCATTCCCTATCTTTTAAACACATATTTAGTCAATCAGAGAGCCCATTAAGTTGTCCCTACATTTGTCCACTTCCCTCTACTCCACCTGGAAATAATTTTGATCTGTTTATTCTTTCTTTTCACTTGGATTAATGAAGCATTCCATAACAATTTATTTTTTAATTAATTGATTGGCTGCACTGGTCTTAGTTGTTGCACCTGGGATCTTCAGTATTCATTGCTGCATGACGGATCTTTTAGTCATGGCATGTAGGATCTGATTTCCTGACCAGGGGTCAAACCTGGGCCCTCTACACTGAGAATGTGGAGTCTTAGCCACTAAACCACCAAAGGAGGTCCCTGTAATAATTTCTAAGTCTTGATCTTCTTGCGCTATAAACTACTGATCATATCAGTCAAAGTAATCTTTGAGAATGTAATTCTCACTAACAAACTCCTTTGCACAAATGTTTTCAATAATTTTCCATTGCCTTTAGTATAAATTCTAAAATGGTTTGATTACTACTTAACTCTCCAGTCATATTTCATATGTCTGTCCTTTTAGTTTTCAGCATTTTTTTTATTTACTTATTTTTCCTTTTATTTTTTTTCCATTTATTTTTATTAGTTGGAGGCTAATTACTTTACAATATTATAGTGGTTTTTGTCATACATTGACATGAATCTGCCATGGATTTACATGTATTCCCCATCTCAATCCCCCCTCCCACCATCTTCTCTACCCGATCCCTCTGGGTCTTCCCAGTGCACCAGGCCCGAGGACTTGTCTCATGCATCCAACCTGGGCTGGTGATCTGTTTCACCCTAGATAATATATATGTTTCGATGCTGTTCTCTCCAAACATCCCACCCTTGCCTTCTCCCACAGAGTCCAAAAGTCTGTTCTGTACATCTGTGTCTCTTTTTCTGTTTTGCATATAAGGTTATTGCTCCCATCTTTCTAAAATCCATGTATATGTGTTGGTATACTGTATTGGCCTTTATCTTTCTGGCTTACTTCACTTTGTATAATGGGCTCCAGATTCATCCATCTCATTAGAACTGATTCAAATGAATTCTTTTCAATGGCTGAGTAATATTCCATGGTGTATATATACCACAGCTTCCTTATCCATTCGACTGCTGATGGACATCTAGGTTGCTTCCATGTCCTGGCTATTATAAACAGTGCTGTGATGAACATTGGGGTGCACATGTCTCTTTCAGATCTGGTTTCCTCAGTGTGTATGCCCAGAAGTGGGATTGCTGGGTCATATGGCAGTTCTATTTCCAGTTTTGTAAGGAATCTCCACACTGTCCTCCATAGTGGCTGTACTAGTTTGCATTGCCACCAGCAGTGTAAGAGGGTCCCCTTTTCTCCACACCCTCTCCAGCATTTATTGCTTGTAGACATTTGGATAGCAGCCATCCTGACTGGCATGTAATGGTACCTCATTGTGGTTTTGATTTTCATTTTAGATGGACAAACTTGGAAGGACAACCTTGGAGTATTGATGTTTGTAACAGAAAATGACTGTTGTGAGAAACTGTCTTAGCATCATATTTAGTAGCATCTCTGTCCTCTATTTGTTAGGTACCAATAACATCAGCCTAGCTACAATCAAATATATCCAGACATTACCAAATGCCCCCTGAGCTCACTGTCATCCTGACTGAGAACTCTTCTACATACATGTTGTTTTATATAACAATGCTTGCTCAGCCTCACATCTTTTAAAAATATTGTCTTCTTCCTAAAATGCTTCTTCTATATAGCTACTGGTTTTCCTACTGAGTTAATGTCAGTTCCTCCCAATGCAGTACACTTGTTTAGCTTTACTCTCTGACATCTTTTTTATTTCATTTTTTCCAAATTCTCTCTTTAATTCCCAAGTCATTTTATCAATTTATCCAGTGTATTCTCTCTCTGTGCATCATCTGGCCTGTGCTTCTGCTCTTTCCAGTTGTCTGATAATTGTCCATCCTTTGTCTCAATGTATCTTCACCACCTGTGTCACTTCCTTCAGAAAAACTTCATTAGCACCACAAATAGCATTGGTTTGATTTTTGTTGTCACTAACATGGACATCAATAATTGTGTTCCTTTTACTGAGAACACTTGTCTATATTTTCCTTTTTGTATATACTTGTAAAACGATCTAGCTAATGCATTCCTCACCCAGGAATCATTTTACTCAGTGAGAGCAATAACCATGACGTGTGTGTGTGTGTGTGTGTGTGTGTGTGTGTTTGGTACTACTATATCGCCAGCACTTACCACAGAGTCTGGCACATAACAGACTATACATTTGGTGAATGAGAATAAATGTGGAACACTGCTCACACTTATGACCAGATGATTACCTTTGTCATGCTGTTTCTACTATGGGCTATAAGCTACCTTTAAGATGGGACCTTGTCCTTGTTTAGAACTACTATACATACAGCATGGACTTCCCTGTAGCTCAATTGGTAAATAATCTGATAGCAATGCAGGAGGCCGGGATTCAACCCCTGAGTCAGGGAGATCCTCTGGAGAAGGAAATAGCAATCCACTCCAGTTTTCTTCACTGGAAATTCCCATGGACCGAGAAGCCTTGTGGGCTACAGTCTGCGGGGTCGCAACGAGTCAGACATGACTGAGCAACTAACACACACACATACATACAGTACAGAACGCATATTCACAAAAATATTATTTTCAAGGAATGAGTGTTTTCTATAAATAACTTCACATATAAATTGTAACATTTATAAAGTTTATTTTTTAAAAAATGGATCTAAGACATCTGCTGGCCCATTTTTCTGTATTTTTCATCTTGTAGATGAAGAGTTAAATTAATGGTAGGTTAATACTTAAATCTGGTCTTCTGACACTTAGTTAAATATTCTTTTCTTAGTTGCTTAATTCACCTGTCAGATATCATTGAAAACTACAGAATATTCTGTGACATTTGTGTTAGCAGCTCTAATACACCTACAAATACTCTTAATTGATAGTGTACAATACTTGTCATCTTATCTATATATCACTAATTTGTTTTCTTTTTCAGTCTTTGTGTACCTTTCTAAAGAATTTCGTCAATAACTCCTTTTGCAATAAGTTGATATCACAGTAGTATCAAAGAATAAACATAGAGTTTAATAAAAATAACACTTTTAGTTGCTGTCATGTTTAATAAATTTCTTTACACAGTATAAATATAGACTCAGATCTATAAACACCACAGAAAATTAAAGTTTTTAATTTTTTAAAATGATGTTATTGATGCTGGATCATTTATTACCCCAATACCATTTAAACTTGTGAAATATGAAACAGTATTATCAATCTCAGTATTTTGGACAATCATACTACTAACTGATTTCCTAAAAACGTGGGGAGCCCTATATCAGCTTTAACTTAGCCAATCTTAATCACTCCAGATGACCAAAGTCCTATCTACCAGGAGAAAGGCTCATTAATGAACAAAAAACATTAACATGACTCAGAGCCTGAAGAGAACGTATGTAATAGGAAAATTTAATTAGTCCAGCTCCACTGTATTGAGCATTGAACGGTAGAAATTACAAAACATGCTCACAATTACTTGACAAACTGATGTCAGCATGCCTTTTCTAGAAAATAACTCTAGGTTGGCAGGGTGAATCATTCTTTACATTGCTAGCCATGAAAATGGTGTTGTGTAGATCTGGTGAGGTGAAGTATATCTGAGAAAGGATGGTCTTCTAGCCCTCGCAGGACTAGGATAAAAATTTATCTCATGTTAACATTTTGTTCTTACGGGGTTGATGTTTGCTTCAACAAAAGCCTTGTATCCATCACATCCTGGGGGCCTTTGATAATATACACATCTTTTTGCAAGTTATAGAGGAATATTAAATATAGAAGAAAGAATAGCAGTCTGTCAAAAAGAAGGATTTCTCAAAGTAGAGATCAGCAGTGCATTCCCTTAATTGATTGATTTCACTACTTACCCTTAAAAAAAGTGACTTAGAAAATACATGCTTCATTCTAAAATAATAGTATACATAACAAGGAACTTTTGAAAATAAGTCATATTAAGTACATCTCTAGTAACATAAAAATAGTAAGTGACTAATTTCCTCAAGTGCTCTTCTTTAAGGTTAAATATTTACATTTAACCAAAAATGTCTTTTCCCATGGTTTATTGGAATAAGTTATATACATGTATATATATAAATTTTAACTTCTTCTTTCCTTACCATGGACATTACAAATCACTGTGCCCCCTACTTCTAAAATAGGTTTCAGCACCAGACAACTTTTACTGCCTCCATTTCTATTCCATGTTCACTCTATCTTCTCTTGTCTAGATACAGTAATTTAGGTGTTTTTTCTCTTCTAATAGATTCCCATTGTACTTGAAATCCAAATTTGTGTTTTACATACATATACACACACACACACACACACACACACACTAACATATGTATGTAAGCTGATTCTTGCTTATTGCTTTTGACACATTCTTCGTCCCTCTCATCCATTTGAGTTTTTGCATGTTTCCTGTGTTTGTTTGTTTGCTTGTTTTTGTTCTTACCGTATTTGCTTTTGTGATTTTTCTGTCAGGGATGCTCTGTTCCTAAATTTGCTTGACTTTTTTTTTTTTTTTTTTTTCCTTAACCGTAAGGTGGTCAGTCCACATGTGACCTCTGCTAGGATAGCTGACATTACTGCTCAAACTGCCAACCACAAACCATATCCTCAATCCAATTAAGCTCAACTATTTATTTTCTAAATATTTAAATAAGAATATAACTTACATTTTTACAAGCTTTTTGATTTGTTTGTTTGCTTTTTTATGTGCTTTCTCCTCACAACAAAATCACATATTCTAAAACTTCTTTGACCACCTGATGCAAAAAGCCAACTCTGGGAAATACCTTGATACTGGGAAAGATTGAAGGCAGGAGACGAAGAGGACAACAGAGAATCTGATAGCTGGATGTCATCACCCATTCAATGGATATGAGTTTAAGCAAACTCTGGGAAATAGCAAAGGACAGGGAAGTCTGGTGTGCTGCAGTTCATAGGGTCACAAAGAGTCAAACACAACTTAGAGACTTAATGACAAAATACATAGGAAACTTAACTATGAAATTCATCTTGGCTTAGATTTGAAAATTAATAAATGCTTACTGAATGCATGATTGAGTTAAAAAGATCCATGTTTCAAATGATAAGTCTTTTATATACTAAATTGCCAAAAGACTTATAGCTAGAACACATCTTGGAGTTATCTAATCTGGTTCATTTTATAAATGAAGAAACTGAGGCCAGCATATATTATCTAACTTCCTGACATTCACACCGTCACTAGTAGGATTAACACTAGAATGTGTACTTCCCATGATAGGCAGAAAGACTGAGGAAATGGAAGAAGTGATTGATACATGACAGAGAGAAAACCACATAATCTGTTTCTCCATTATGCACATTTTTTTGTTCTTTCAAATTTATTTTTACAAAGTACATCATAACAAATTCAATATTCCAAATGGATGAAAAGTTATATGAAGTCTTCATGTTTTAGCTTAGTAAAGAACTTGGAGGTTGTCACTACCCTTCATACAACCAAAGCTAGCAAACTGACATCTCTGACTTGGATGGGACAGAGAACTGATATTGCATAGTGGGCCATCACTACAAAATTTGGAAAGACAGGCGAGTACATAGTCATAATCTACATTTCTGAATATGGGCCAGAAATCACTGAAGTCATTAGTTTCTAGGGACTTAAGTGATACTCTTGACAATATGCAGGAGACAGTATATACTAACAAGAAAGTATAAAATGTGTGGAGGCTGTAATCGTAGGGGTCCCTGCAGATTCATGGATTTGAGATTTTACATTCAGGGCCACCACAGGTACTAATAAGCCTTCAACAGAGGAGGTGGGGGAGGGGATGGTCATTGTGAAATATCCTTGGAGAATTTTGCAATAGCAGATGCATACTCTAGGAAAGTCTTTACCAAACCCTTAACCTCTTAGGTGAAAGCCACTTACAAGATTCTAATCTCTTCCAACTTCCAGTTTCACCTAAGTGGGAACAAGTTGAGAGATATTTCTGAAGGATACAACTCAGGAACACAAGTCTACTTAAAAAAAAAAAAAAAGAGATAATCAGAAAATGATAGATAATTTTCTCTCCTCATACCATACCACCACATCTATAAATCTGTTTGTATTAACAGTGAGTTACAGCTGAAAGATCTGTGAGACAGATTTGTTCTAAGGAGGAGTTCTTAGGGAATCACAAAGGAAATTTTGAGACAAAAATAAGGAGATTAAAATGATTTGAATCCTCTAGCACCTGTAAGGGCTTTACTGAGAGCTCAGCTGGTAAAGAATCCATCTGTACTACAACAAATATTACGTGAAGTTGCTCAGTTGTGTCAGACTCTTTGGGACCCCATGGACTGTAGCCCACTAGGCTCCTCCATGTGTCCATAGGATTTTCCAGACAAGAGTATTAGAACGGGTTGCCATTTCCTTCTCCAGGGGATCTTTCTGAACCAAGGACTGAGACTGCATCTCTGGCATTATAGGCACATTTTACCCTCTGAGTCAACAGGGAAGCCCAGAAGTGAAGTCACTCAGTCAGCAAATATTAAACAGTTCAAATTCTGGACAAGTTAACAAAAAGACTTATACTAAAGATGTATTTACCTCAACTACCATCTGTTACATCATGTTTGACTTTCAAAAACAAAACAGAAAAATATAAGGTATGCTGAAAGACAAGTAAAAACCACAGTCTGAAGAGATAAAGTAAGCATCAAAACCAGATTTGGACAACATATTAGAGAAACTTTAAATTGATAATGATTAATATGATAAGAGCTCTAATAGAAAAAATTAAATGACATGCAAGGACAGATGAATACAAGTAAGCACAGAGGAGACTCTCAAAGCAATCAGAAGATTAGAACTGAGAAAACTGCTAGCATGCATGAGGAATGACTTAGATAGGTTCATCTATAGATGGGACACAGAAAATGAAAGAATCAGTGAGCTCGCACATGTGTCAGTAGAAACTTTACAAACCAAAAAGCAAAGTGAAACAAGGGTGAAAAAGAACAAGAACAGAATAGCCAAGAATTTTGGGGTGATTTCAAAAGGCTTAGTATATACACAATTGAAATATCAGAGGGATAGAGGAAAATAAAAGCACATAGAAGATGCATTTGAATTATTAATGACCACTTTTACCCAGAATTAATGACAGACACCAAATCTTAGCATGATGAGTTTCAAAGAACATCATGCAAGATAAAAATTAAAAATCTATACCTAGGTATATAGTATTTAAACTGCAGAAAATAAAAGGCCAAAAACAAGTCTTGAAAGAAACCAAAAGTGTGTAAAAAAAAAATGGATAAGAATTGCAAAGGACTCTCATCTGAAACCATGCCAATAAGAACAGAATGGGGAAAAAAAGAAAAAAAATTGAAGCATTCAAATAAGATTAAGAAAAAAAAAACAAACCAAAAAACACTAACCTAGAATTCTATATCTGGTGAAATTACAATAGTAATCAGATGAAGGAAAAAATGACATTGTATTTTCTTAATTTTCTCAAAAAATATTTTTAAATAATGGCAAAATATACAAAATATAAAGTTTCTTATCTTAACATTTTAAGTGTACAGTCAAGCAGTAAGTATATTCACATTTTTGTACAACAAATTTTCACTCTTTTTATCTTGCAAAACTAAAACTCTATCCCCATTAAGCAATGATTTCCCAATCTGATTGCCCTTACAACCAGGCATCCACTACTTTACTTTCTGTCTCTATGAATTTGAAATAATCTAGGTAGTTCCCTAAATAAATGGAATCGTACAGTATTTGTCTTTTTGTGAGTGACTTACTTCACTTAGTATCCTATTGTTAAGATTGTAGAATATGTCTGAATTAATTTCATGTTTAAGGTTGAATTATATTGCATCATATGTATATATCACATTCTATTCATCCATTTATCTGTCAGTCAACACCAGATTCTGGTGTTCTGCTTCTGATTTTTGGCTATTGCAAATAATGCTGTTACAGAAATAGGTGTGCAGTTTATTTAAAATAATAATAGTAACAAGATATTGGGAAGTTATATGGATAAGTAAAATGAATGAAAACAATTTCATATCACATAGGACACAGGAGTTGAGAATATCTTGTTATAAGGTAACTTTGGTATGTGAGAAGTGGTATAGTATTATCTGAAAGAGGACTTAGATTGGCTGCAATTATATATTGAAAACTTTAGGAAAACCTTATTTAAAAATAACAGGAGATGAAAAGTAGTCATATGAATATTCTATTAAAATGATAATGCAGAAAAAAAAAAAAGAACAAATGCAGCTACCAGAAAAAGGCATGCATGCTCAGTCATGTGCAGCTCTTTGTGATGCTATGGAGCCTGCTAGGCTCCTCTGTCCTGGGGATTCTCCAGGCAAGAATATTGGAGTGGGTTGCCATTGCCTCCCCCAGGAAAACTTTCAAACCCAGGGATAAAACCCACCTCTCCTGTAGCTCCTGCATTGACAAATGGATTCTGATTCTTTACAAGTCACCTGGAAAAACTGCAACTAATAGAAGACATTTCTGCAAAAACATAATTGATACTGATCCAGCCTACTGTAATAATCGCTTTAGATAAGAATGATCTGAATACACCCATTAAAAGACAGAAATTGTCAGAGTAGATGATATAGAAGCAAACATATAAACAAAATCCAACTATGCTTTGTCTAAAAGAAATTATCCTTAAATAAAGCTGAGTAAGTTTAAAATAAATAGATTTGGAATGATATAACATGTAAGCCTAAATAAAAAGCTGAAATAGCTTTTATAACTTCTGAAAAAAACAGATCTCAAAACAAGGAACTGATCAGGGATCAACAAGAACATTGTTTGGAAAAAAAAAAAAAACAAAGAAAGAAAGAAAAATAGTAAAATATATAATGTCAAATATAATGAAGTTTACAGGAGATAACGATCCTTTATAGGTGTGTTCAATTCAGTTCAGTTCACTCAGTCGTTTCCAACTCTTTGTGACCCCATGAATGCCAGGCCTCCCTGTCCATCATCAACTCTCTCAGTTCACCCAAAGTCAAATGCATTGTGTAAGTGACGCCATCCAACCATCTCATTCTCTGTCATCCCCTTCTCTTTGCCAGCATCAGGGTCATTTTTCAAATGAGTCAGCTCTTCACATGAGGTGGCCAAAGTATTGGAGTTTCAGCTTCAACATCAGTCCTTCCAATGAACACCCAGGACTGATCTCCTTTAGGATGGACTGGTTGGATCTCCTTGCAGTCCAAGGGACTCTCAAGAGTCTTCTCCAGCATCACAGTTCAAAAGTATAAATTCTTCTGTACTCAGCTTTCTTTATAGTCCAACTCTCACATCCATAGATGACCACTGGAAAAAACCATAGCCTTGACTAGAGGGACCTTCATTGGCAAAGTAATATCTCTACATTTTAATATGCTCTCTAGGTTGGTCATAACTTTCCTTCCAAAGAGTTAGTGTCTTTTAATTTCCTGCCTGCAATCACCATCCGAAGTGATTTTGGAGCCCAGAAAAATAAAGGCAGCCACTGTTTCCACTGTCTCCCCATCAATTTGCCATGAAGTGATGGGACCAGATGCCATGATCTTAGTTTTCTGAATATTGAGCTTTAAGCCAACTTTTTACACTCTCCTCATTCACTTTCATCAAGAGGCTCTTTAGTTCTTCACTTTCTGCCATGAGGGTGGTGTCATCTGCATATCTGAGGTTATTGGAATTTATCCCAGCAGTCTTGATTCCAGCTTGTGATTCCTCCAGCCCAAACTTTCTCATGATATACTCTTCATAGAAGTTAAATAAGCAGGGTGACAATATACGGCCTTGATGTACTCCTTTTCCTATTTGGAACTAGTCTGTTGTCACATGTCCAGTTCTTACTGTTGCTTCCTCACCTCTATACAGGTTTCTCAAGAGGCAGGTCAGGTGGTCTGGTATTCCCATCTCTTTCAGAATTTTCCACAGTTTATTGTGATCCACAGGGTCAAAGGCTTTGGCACAGTCAATAAAGCAGAAGTAGATATTTTTCTGGAACTATCTTGCTTTTTCAATGATTCAGCAGATATTGACAATTTGATCTTTGGTTCCTCTGCCTTTTCTAAAACCAGTATGAACATCAGGAAGTTCACAGTTCATGTATTGCTGAAGCCTGGCTTGGAAAATTTTGAGCATTACTTTACTAGTGTGTGAGATGAGTGCAATTGTGTGGTAGTCTGAGCACTCTTTGGGATTGCGTTTCTTTGGGATTGGAATGAAAACTGACCTTCTCCAGTCCTGTGGCCACTGCTGAGTTTTCCAAATTGCTGACATATTGAGTGCAATATTGTCACAGCATCATCTTTTAGGGTTTGAAATATCTCAACTGGAATTCCATCACCTCCACTACCTTTATTCGTGGTGATGCTTCCTAAGGCTCACCTGACTTCAAATTCCAGGATGTCTGGCTCTAGGTGAGTGGTCACACCTTCATGATCATCTGGGTTGTTAAGGTCTTTTTTGTACAGTTCTTCTGTGTTTTCTTGCCACCTATTCTTAATATCTTCTGCTTCTGTCAGGTTCCTACCATTTCTACCCCTTATCGAGCCCATCTTTCCATGAAAAGTTCCCTTGGTATCTCTAAATTTCTTGAAGAGATCTTTAGTCTTTCCCATTCTATTGTTTTCCTCTATTTCTTTTCACTGATCGCCGAAGAAGGCTTTCTTATCTCTAACTCTGTATTCAAATGGGTATATCATTCCTTTTCTCCTTTGCTATTTGCTTCCCTTCTTTTTACAGCTATTTGTAAGGCATCCTCAGACCTACAAAGACCTAAAAAGGTCTGTAATTACCTTACAGGCATTGAAAGATGAACTCCCCTGGTCAATAGGTGCCCAATATGCTACTGGATATCAGTGGAGAAATAACTCCAGAAAGAATGAAGGGGTGGAGCCAAAGAAAAAACAACACCCAGTTGTGGATGGGACTGGTGATGGAAGCAAGATTTGATGCTGTAAAGAGCAACACTGCATAGGAAACTGGAATGTTAGGTCCATGAATCAAGGCAAATTTAAAGTGGTCAAGCAGGAGATGGCAAGAGTGAACATCGACCTTCTAGGAATCAGCGAACTAAGATGGTCTGGAATGGGTGAATTTAACTCAGATGACCATTATATCTACTGCTGTGGGCAGGAATCCCTTAGAAGAAATGGAGTAGCCATAATAGTCAACAAAAGAGTCCAAAATGCAGTACTTAGATGCAATATCAAAAATGACAGAATGATCTCTGTTCGTTTCCAGGGCAAAACATTTAATATCATGGTAATCCAAGTCTATGCCCTGACCAGTAAAACTGAAGAAGCTGAAGTTGAACAGTTCTATGAAGACCTGCAATACTTTCTAGAACTAACACGCAAAAACGACGTCCTTTTCATTATAGGGGACTGGGACGCAAAAGTAGGAAGTCAAGAAACACCTGGAATAAAAGGCAAATTTGGCCTTGAAGTACAAAATGAAGCAGGGCAAATGTTAACAGAGTTCTGCCAAGAGAACACACTGGTCATAGCAAACACCCTCTTCTTACAACACAAGAGAAGACTCTACACATGGACATCACCAGATGGTCAACACCAAATCAGATTTATTATATCCTTTGCAGCCAAAGATGGAGAAGCTGTGTACAGTCAGCAAAAACAAGACCAGAAGCGGGCTGTGGCTCAAATCATGAACTCCTTACTGCCAAATTCAGACTTAGATTGAAGAAAGTGGGGAAAACCACTAGACCATTCAGGTATGACCTAAATCAAATCCCTTATGAGTGTGTACCTACATCAAAATACATTATGCAAAAACTTGTATAACTACAAGGAGAAAAGAAAAAATCACTACTTTACATGGAGACTTCAGCACCCTCCTTTTGTAAGTAATAGATCAAGTGGTCAAAAAAAAGTGAGAATGTAATTGCCCTGAATAGCACTATTGGTCAACTGACATAATTGGCATTTATGAACTAGCACATCCGTAACAGCAGAATATACATTCTTCCTATGCTCATATGGAACAGTCACCAATCTAGATCATATTCTGGAATGTATAACATATCTCAACAAATTTATACCATTAGAAATTACCAAAGTGCATTATCAGACCACAAATTAAATAGAAATAAAAAACATAAAGATACTTGATAAATTTCTAATACTTGGAAACTATACATCACAACTTAAAAATAATGCATCAGTCAAATAGAAAGTCTCTAGATACATTTTTAAAAAAATATTTTGAACTAAATGATAATGAAAATTCAACATATCAAAATTTATGGAATTTAGTGAAAGCCATGCTTAGACAAAGAGTTATAGCATTAAATGCATATTGTAAAGAGAAAAAAAAAGTAAGGTCTGGAATGAATCATCTAAGACTTCCCCTTAGAAAACCATAAGAAATTAAGACAAAAATGATCCAAGGAAAAGAAATAGTAAATATTAGATCATAAATAAATGAAATTGAAAAAAAAAGTAAAAAAAAAAAATAACAAAAGCAAGAACTGTTTGTTTGTTTGTTTTTTTTTTTTTTTTTGTAAAAATCAATAAACTTGATTTACTTTCAGTAAGCTTAGAGTAAAAGAAGAAAATACAAACTATCACTGTCATAAAAATATAAATAAGAAAGTGACATTTTTAGTGATTTCAGTGGCAATAAAATGATAATAAAGGAATACTGAAAACAACAGTAGGCTCACAACTTTGATAAGTGAAACAAACCAATGACTTGTAAGAGAGAAATTATCAAAACTCATTAAGGAAAAATAGATAATCCAAATAGGTCTATATCTATTAAGGAAATTAAACCAATAATTGGTAGCTACTTTTTTTTTTAGTTATTTTAATAGAAAAGCCTATATGATTTTCCTGGTGAGTTCTACCACATATTTAAGAAAGGAGTGATGATAATTCTACATGATCACTTCCAGAAAATTAATGCAGAGCAAGCACTTTCACATTGAACCCATAAGGTCAGACTCATGCATTTATACAGCCACTAGATAAAGACATCACAACGAAAGGAAAAGCAAATCTCCCATGTTCATAAATGCAAAAATCTTTAAAAATATCAAATAAATATTTTAAAAATTCATTAAGAAGTATACTGTCTGACCAAAGCAGATTTATTCCAGATAGGTTGTTTCAACATTTCAAAGCCAATCAGTGCAATCCACAACACCGACAGACCAACATAGAAAAATCTTGCTAAGATCCAACATGCATGGAAAATAAAAACCCTCAGCAAACTAGGAATAGAGGGAAGTCTTCTCAACTTGATAAAGGGTCTCTAAGAAAAGCCTACAGCTAACACCATATTTAATGGTGAGAAACTGGATGTCTTCCTCTAACATCAGGAACAAGGCAAAAATGTCCCCTCTCACCACTGTTTTTCATACAGGAAGTTTACTGTAATAAGAAAGGGAAATAAAGGTACACAAATTGAGAAGTAGAAATAGCGCTGTCTTTGTGCACAGATGACATGATTTATATATATACATGTATATACATATGTGTATATATATAGATATATATTGCAAAGAATTTTAAAAAAATGATGAGAGCAAAGTTTTAGGATTTAGGTTAGTACAGTTGAGTCTTTGAACAACACAAGGATTAGGATCACTGATCCACTGTGCAATAAAATATTTTGTGTATAATTTATAGTTGGTCCCGTGTATCTGCAAACTTGATATCTTTCATTCCTCCATATCTATAGTTTCTCCATATCAGAGAATTCAAACTTCAGACTGGGTAGTAGTATGATATTTGCTCCTGAAAAACAAAAACAAAAGTACACATATAAGCAAGTGCACACAGTTCAAACCCTTGTTGTTCAAGTGCTCAACAGTATACAAAAGTTAATGTCTTTTCTATATGTTAGCAATAGGCAACTGGGATTGAAATATAAAAAGTCATATTTGATAATAACAGCACCAAGAGTTCGACATGACATAGCAACTGAACAACAATAACACCAAGAAAATGAAAAATTGGATATTAATCTACTCAACATGTATAGGATCTATATGCAGGAAACTAGAAAATTCTTATACAAAACAAACACACAAACAAAAAGCCCAAAGGAGACCTAAACAAATGAAAAATTTATGGATCCTACATAGATAAATCCTCCATTCATAGATTGGAAGATTCAATGTTGACAAGATGTCAGTACTTCCCAACTTGATCAGATTCTATGCAATTCCCATCAAAAATCCAGCATGACATTTTGTAAACGTTGACAAAATGGCTCTAATGTTTATATGAAAATACATTCTTAAGAATTTATTTTCAATTAGAGGATAATTGCTTTACAGTGTTGTGGTGGTTTCTGCCACGCAGCAGGCTGAATCAGCTGTGTGTTGGTCTCTCAGTCGTATCCGAATATTTGTGACGCGTGGACTGCAGCCCACTAGGCTCCTCTGCCCATAGAATTCTTCAGGCAAGAGTACTGGAGTGGATTGCCATTCTCTTCTCCTAGGGGATCTTCCCCACCCAGGGATTGAACCAGGTCTCCTGCACTGTGGGCCCACTCTTTACCATCTGAACCACCTGGGAAGCTTGAATCAGTCATAAGTATACGTATTTCCCCTACTCTTGAACCTCCGTCCCACCCCTCCTTTCCACCTTTCAGGTTGTCACAGAGCACTGGACTGAGATCCCTGTGTTATAGTGTACCTGGCTACTAACTCTTTATATTCAAAGATAACCTTGAATAATCAACTGAATATTAAATACAAATAGCAAAGTAGAAGAATTCACACTGGTTGATTAAAAGGCTTTTAAGAAAGCTATAGTAATTACAATCTCGCGGCATTTGTGGAAAAAATAAAAGCAGATCAAAGAGAAAGTTACTATACAAATTTACCATACAAATGCGGCAGACCCAATTTCTCTATTAACAACATTTAAATATGTCTGGTTCTATCTATTTAATCATTATGCCTGCAATTTTATGTAATAAGTTCATATATATATATATATCTGTTTGTTGCTTAGTTTTCCACACAAAGAACTCAAAACTGCAAAATGATATAACTATGAAAATATAAAATTTTGTCTGTATTCCCTTCCCTTTAAAGAAAGCACTTGTCATCTGCTTCTCAGGTTATATATAGATCTATCTCATTTTTAAATTTCTTCTTATGCATTGTTTTACAAAAGTCAAGTGATTTCTGTCTTCTGTCGCTCCCTACATGAAGCAAGGCATAGCCCTTGCAGGTATATCTTGAATATAATGAATAATATGAAGCCATCAGATCAAAGAAGCTTAGTTCTAATCACTAACTTAAGAGCCACATAATCAAACAAAGGCAGATGACAGGAAAGTGCAAATTACTTTTTGTATGGAAAACAAAATAAATAAAGGTGAAATTTCTGCCCTTCCCTCTCATTTCTGGAAAAATAATCTTTACAATGGACCAGAATGAAGAGGGTTTTCTGGAAGCCCCAGAGATTTAAATTAAACAGTCTGTTGCAGCAAACCCCAGCTTTTTCTTGCTTGGTTTGTTTCTTGTCATGGATTGCAATCTTTCAATCACAGTTCAGCTCTGCCAGCCTAGCAGTCCTTGCTAATTAGTGAACTAAAAGACAGAAGAATTTTTAGTAAATACGTCAGAAATTAAAGACCTTAACTAAGCCAAGAAGGAAGCATGATCTGAATCTTAATTACTGCTGTCTATGATCTTCACTTTCTCAGAGAAAGATTAAATGTCTTGACATTACTTTGGATTAAAAAGAACCCCAAATAAAAAAGACGAAAAGCTAATGAAAATATTGAGTTTCTAACAATCAACAAAAAAGTGACTTGGTACATATTCTAAATATTCCATCTCTGACATCATTCCTTAAATAAATTACAAGTGCTAAATCAGAAAATAATTATTTATTCAGCAATTTCAACATCAGGGAGTTTTTGACAATCACTACCAAAAGGGCTCAGAAAAGGTGTTTTAACAAAGAGAATTGTTGATTCAGTGTAGCTGTTTTTAATCTGTAACATCTGGCTTGCCTCTCAATACAGTCTTTTTAAACATCAAAAAGATTTTCTTTTTCTTGTCTTGATTATTACGTCAACTCTTAATTAGCAATACATTTTTCTTCCTTTCAGTCGTTACTAAAAGATGTGGGAAGATCAAGGGAAAGCAGCAGACGCCTTGTCTATTGTATCAACGGCCTTCTAGTTCCCCTGAGCGCTCTGTTTGTCTGTCCTCACAGGCACAACGGGACCACAGAACATCAGAGACAACTTTCATCTAATTCATACTGTGCCTTTTCTATCCTGCCTTATTCTGTTAAGTATTCTGAGTGTATGTAGTAAAAGCAACTAAAATGTATTGAAATGCTTTACTTCCAAGATACACTGAAATAAATCAGTAGAGTGTTACTTACATCCTGTAATTTTTATTTGCACTAATTTGTATGGCACATAATTGGCCTAATTATCCTAATGCTTTGTAACAGAAAGAAAAATACATCTTTCTTCTTGCAAAGATGAATCAGCTTTGCTGTCTAAAAAATTCAAAGTAAAGCAAAGACTTGACAGACATCTAGCTAGTAGGATCATCAAGAAAATGGATTATTTAATACACAAATTCCTCAAATGCCAGTCTAGTTTGTTGAAGCACATTAACAGATTATTTTAGCTTTACAAAGTTAAAAATTGTATAACATAAAATATTTAAAAAATATTATTTTGGGAACTAAAAATTCACCACATATCAAAGAATTGAGGTTTGAAAATTCAAATTTCTACATATATGTGGAATCTGAATGATTTATCTCATTTTATGTAGACATGAAGCTTAAATTCAATTACACAATTTCTAAGACTTAAGTTAGAGCAAATAAATTGATAAATAATGAAAAGCCCAGGTGCAGAATTACACAAACAAAATAAATGTCACAGAAAGACATATTTAAAAATTTTTCTAAGGAGAATAATGTAGAAAAATTAAAACATGAGTATTAGTTATTCCTATATTTTACTCTTGTTTTACATTTGGATGTAAAGTTTATCCAATAAAGATTAATAAAATTGAACAAACTTTAAATTAAAATGCAGGATGTATAATATGTATTTGTCAATTTAAACACAGAATTAAATAAAATTATTTGTTAATGAGAATAAAAATCAAGTAAAAAATTAAAATGCACATATCTGTCTTGGAGGACTTTCATCTCCCCACTTAGCTGATTTTTACACCACACTTGCTCTTACATTCTAGTTTCTATTAATAAGTTTTAAAAAATTAATAAATTTTAAAATCTATTTGTAGATTTTAAAAATCTATCTATATAATAACTTTAAAATAAAATGTATATGAATATATTCCCCTTTGTGCTACTTTTGATTTTTTTACTGACATTCTTTGTACATCTTAAAAATGTAACATGCTTGATTTTTTTTCTGCTCAGAATGAATTGTGCCATTTAATTTCACAGCAGCTTCAGTTAATATGCTTGCAAATAAATGATACATATTTTACCAAAACCTTAAATCCCATACTTTACCCTTCTTTTTACATTGGAGACAATGAGGAAAGCTCTCCTTTGGAAAATGATTAACATTAAATAATTTGCAATATAATTTTTTTATGGTTGATCCCAAAAGGTTTCAAAGAAGAAATAACACTGTAACACTGTCTTTGTTTCTAATAGATTAAACCACAGTATTGGCATGAGAAATAAAGTGATTTCAATTCCCTGTGCTATGCTCCAACCACATAATCTTATATAAATAATTTATGCTAGAACGTACCACACCATTCTGTGCATCGCTAATCAGTGCCTACATCATCTTCCCAGTATGGATCAGAACACTGAAAACCTAAGTGTTTGCAGTGGTTTTTCCTTCATTTTTTTCCCAATGATTTTCATGCAATGTTCCTTTTTCTATGGTTAAGATTCATTGTATTAATATACCTTTGTAATAAAAATTGACTGGCTGAAATGAGTGAAAGTCACTCAGTCGTGTCCGACTCTTTGTGACTCCATAAACTATACGGTCCATGGAAATACCCACACCAGAATACTGGAGTGGGTAGCTGTTCCCTTCTCCAGGAATCTTTCCGACCCAGGGATTGAATTCAGGTCTCCCACATTGCAGGCAGATTCTTTACCAGCTGTGCCACAAGGGAAGCCCAAGAATACTGAAGTGGGTAGCCTACCCCTTCTCCCGCGGGATCTTCTTGATCCAGGAATCCATCTGGATCGTCTACATTGCAGGCAGACTCTTTACCAATTGAGTTATCAGGAAAGTCCCTGGCTGAGAGTTGGCTCCATTTACACACTGTCCTTCAATGGTCAACTTCATTTATGGGTTCAGTACCATACGTATTTTCAGACATCCACACGAGATCCTGTGACGGATCCCAGGATGGGGGTGGGATGTTGGTTGTGTGTGCAACATATCTGTAAGCTAAAACTCAAGACTGCCAGTTTCATGACCCTGCAACTGCTGGGTCAGAAATGACTTCATTACTTGGATCACTGCAAGTAGCTTAGATTCCTGTTTGTCAGTTCTTGCAAAGATTAATGTTTTAGTGCATTTCTATTTATACCTTTTTACACTTGGTGCATAATTATAACTAATATACATGATGCTCTTGTGTATCTGTCAAGTCCTTTGTTCCATATGCTGCATATTAAATACTTTATCATGTTATATAAAATAACCTTTCATATTGAGGGAAGTAGTTCTGAAATTCTTTGGTTTCAAGATATGTTTACATCCTAAAAAATTAGAATGTCAAAGAGCTTTTGTATTATATATATATAGATACTTAATGTATTAAAATTTTAAAGAAAATTATAAAGAAAGTTATCCATCTTACATATTGAATGCATCTTTTACTCATGCACATTATAACATCATGCACTGCCATTTGGAAATTATATATCCATTTAGTTATGCAAATAGTCTGGAAATAGCATTTGTAGTAGGAAAATTAAGAGCTTTGATTATTAAGTGAATTTTGGTAAGTTATTAGTATGCTGAAAAATTATGTCTTAGGGTTATATTAGGTTTATTTTAATGAAAATGGACTTCCATAGTGGCTCAGAGGGTAAATAATCCTCTTGCAATGCAGGAAACCTGGGTTCCATTCCTGCTGTGGGAAGATTCACTGGAGAAGGAACCGGCAACCCAGTTCAGTGTTCTTACATAGAAAATTCCGTCAACAAAGAGACCTGGCAGGCTACAGTCCAAGGTATCGCAAAGAGTCTGACATGACTGAGCAACTAACCTTTTTACTTTCAGCAAAAACTGTAGAGTATGTGTGATTTGTCTTTACGTACTTCCTACTGGTATTTAACTCATGGGAAATAGATGGGGAGACAGTGGAAACAGTGTCAGACTTTATTTTGGGGGACTCCAAAATCACTGCAGATGGTGACTGCAGCCATGAAATTAAAATACACTTACTCCTTGGAAGGAAACTTATGACCAACCTAGATAGCATATTAAAAAGCAGAGACATTACTTGGCCAACAAAGGTCCATCTAGTCAAGGCTATGGTTTTTCTAGTGGGCATGTATGGATGTGAGAGTTGGACTGTAAAGAAAGCTGTGTGCCAAAAAATTGATGCTTTTGGACTATGGTGTTGGAGAAGACTCTTGAGAGTTCCTTAGACTGCAAGGAGATCCAACCAGTTCATCCTAAAGGCGATAAGTCCTGGGTGATCATTGGAAGGACTGATGCTGAAGCTGAAACTCCAATAATTTGGCCACCTCATGCGAAGAGTTGACTCATTGGAAAAGACCCTGATGCTGGGAGGGATTGGGGGCAGGAGGAGAAGGGGACGATAGAGGATGAGATGGCTGGATGGCATCACCGACTCGATGGGCATGAGTTTGAATAAACTCCGGGAGTTGGTGATGGACAGGGAGGCCTGGTGTGCTGCGATTCATGGGGTTGCAAAGAGTCGGACACGACTAAATGACTGAACTGAACTGAACTGAACTGGTAGTTAAGTATTATGGATCATATTTTTATTCTTTATGTTCTTAAAAAAAAGAGAAAAATATTCCTTAAAATAAAGTAAGATACAAGAAATTATTTATATGACCTTATGTAACCTAGAACCAGATATCCTGGAATGTGAAGTCAAGTGGGACTTAGGAAGCATCACTATGAACAAAACTAGTGGAGGTGATGGAACTCCAGTTGAGCTCTTTCATATCCTGTAAGATGATGCTGCATTGCACTCAATATGCCAGGAAATTTGGAAAACTAAGTAGTGTCCACAGAACTGAAAAAGGTTAGTTTTCATTCCAAACCCAAAGAAAGGCAATGACAAAGAATGCTTAAACTACCACACGATTGCACTCATCTCACACAGTAGTAAAGTAATGGTTAAAATTCTCCAAGACAGGCTTCAGCAATACATGAATGGTGAACTTCCAGATGTTCAAGCTGGTTTTAGAAAAGGCAGAGGAACCAAAGATCCAATTGCCAACAATTGCTGGATCATCGGAAAAAAGAAAAAAAAAAAAAAAAGAGTTCCAGAAAAACATTTATTTCTGCTTTAGTGACTATGCCAAAATCTTGAACTGTGTGGATCACAATAAACTGTGGAAAATTCTGAAAGAGATGGGAATACCAGATCACCTGACCTGCCTCTTGAGAAACCTGTATGAAGGGCAGGAAGCAACAGTGTGAACTGGACATGGAACAACAGACTGGTTCCAAATAGGAAAAGGAGAATGTCAAGACTGTATAGTGCCACCCTGCTTATTTAACTTCTATGCAGAGTATATCATGAGAAACGCTGGGCTGGAGGAAGCACAAGCTGGAATCAAGATTGCCGGGAGAAATATCAATAAGCTGAGATACGCAGATGGCACCACCCTTATGGAAGAAAATGAAGAAGAATTAAAGAGCCTCTTGATGAAAGTGAGAGAGGAGAGTGAGAAATTGGCTTAAAGCTCGACATTTTGGAAACTAAGATCATGGCATCCTGTTCCATCACTTCATGGTAAATTGATGAGGAAACAGTGGAAACAGTGGCTACCTTTATTTTTCTGGGCTCCAAAATCAATGCAGATGATGATTGCAGCCAAGAAATTAAGACACTTGCTTCTTGGAAGGAAAGTTTTGACCAACGTAGAGAGCATATTAAAAAGCAGAGACATTACTTTGTCAACAAAGATCTGTCTCATCAAGGATATGATTTTTCCAGTGGTCATTTATGGATGTGAGAGTTGGACTATAAAGAAAGCTGAGTGCTAAAGAATTGATGCTTTTGAACTGTGGTGTTGGAGAAGACTCCTGAGAGTCCCTTGGACTGCAAGGAGATCCAACCAGTCCATCCTAAAGGAGACCAGTCCTGGGTGTTTATTGAAGGGGCTGATGTTGAAGCTGAAACTCCAATAATTTGGCTACCTGATGTGAAGAGCTGACTCATTTGAAAAGACCCTGATGCTGGGAACGATTGAGGGCTGGAGGAAAAGGGGATGACAGAGGATGAGATGGTTGCATGGCATCACCGACTCGATGCACATGGGTTTGAGTGGACTCCAGGACTAGGTTATGGACAGGGAGGCTTGGCATACTGGGTTTCATGGAGTTGCAAAGAGTCAGACATGACTGAGTGACTGAACTGAACTGAACTGATGTCACAATAGGAGCACCAAACATAAAAGAAGAAAGGATCTTTTAGACTGAAAAAAAAAATAAGATTATGCATAGTTGAGATTTCTGCAATGATCCTGGTTATACCATAGACTTGGTTGATATTTCTGGAGAAATAGGCTTATTGTTTTCACAGCAGTGTCCTTTGTGCGCTGATGATGCCATTACACAGAGGATTTTTAAATAAATATAATCATAGAAACCTAGACCTGAATACAATCTCAGTGATTATCAAGGCCTAAGTTATTATATTGTTCATGAGAAACCTAAGAACTGAAAATTAATTTGACTTACTGAAGGTAATAGCTAGTTAGTGATATAGCTGAGATCAGAATATAGACAAAGGTTTCTGTTAATGTGCTACATTATTTTCCCCTCAAATAAGAGTTATGGTTCTCCTGTACTCTTGCCTGAAATATCCAATGGATGGAGGAGCCTGGTGGGCTGCAGTCCATGGGGTCGCTAAGAGTCGGATACAACTGAGCAACTTCACTCTCATTTTTCACTTTCATGCATTGGAGAAGGGAATGGCAACCCACTCCAGTGTTCTTGCTTGGAGAATCCCAGGGACGTGGGAACCTGACACGACTAAAGTGACTTAGCAGCAGCAAGAGTTATGGTTAGTTTCAGTTAATCTTGAAAATAGGATGAAAAGTATGTGGTCATATATTTTATAAATTAATCACCTTAAAAATAGAGTCACATAAAAATTAGAAAAATAAATATCTATTTATACTTATAACTATAGCTATGGTTCTGTTAGTCAAGGAGAATAAAATCTGTTTTTATTTATAAATAATGTGTGATGGTATAAAATATCAAACACACAAGTGAAGTTATGCAAATACCTTCCTGTAAATGTTAATATAAATCTGAAATTGCATTTTCTTCAGGAATCTAATTTCATTTGTTTTTGCTGTTCAGTTGTTCAGTCATGTCTGACAAAGAGACCCCGTGGACTGCAGCATGCCAGACTTCCGGGTCCTTCACTAACTTCTGGAGTTTGCTCAGATTCATGTCCATTGAGTCAGTGATGATATCTAACCATCTCATCCTCTCCTGCCCCCTTTTCCTTTTACGTTCAATCTTTTCCCACATCAGGGTCTTTTCTAATAAGTCAGCTTTCCACATAAGGGAGCCAAAGTATTGGAACTTCAGCCTTGACATTTTTTTCCAATGAGTATTTGGCTTTGATTTCCTTTAGGATTGATTGGTTTGATCTCCTGGCAGTCTAAGGGTCTCTCAAGAGTCCTCTCCAGCACCACAGTTCAAAAGTATTGATTCTTTGGTGTTCAGTCTTCTTTATTGTCCCACCTTCATATCCATACATGGTTACTGAAAAAAAAAAAATAGTTTTGACTATAAAGACTTTTGTTGGCGAGGTGATGTCTTCACTTTTTAATACACTGTCTAGGTTTGTCATAACTTTCTTTCCAAGGAGCAAGAGTCTTTTCTTTTCATGGCTCTAGTCACTGTTCATGGTGATTTTGAAGGGCAAGAAAATAAAATGTCATTGCTTCCCCTTTTTTCCTCTTTTATTTGCCACGAAGTGATAGGACTGGATGCCATAATCTTGTTTTATTAGTGTTGAGTTTGAAGCCAATTTCATTTACCAGAACTTAAAATTCCTAACATCTGAGCTTGGATTTTGATTATCTGGATGTGATTTTTCTTGTTCACCATTATATAGAAATATGCAAAAAATGAAGAAAAATAATACAAACGTGGAGTGATAATTAAATGTTCACTGTTTTCTTGTAGAAATTAGCTCAATAGAATTAATAAAAGCCATATGTGAAAAAAGCTGTTTATGAATAAACCAGCAATAGACCTATGAAAAGTCTTCTCTGGTGGCTCAGATGGTAAACAATCTGCCTGCAATCTGGGAGACCCGAGTTCATTCCCTGGATTGGGAAGATCCCCTGGAGAAGGGCATGGCAACCCACTCCAGTATTCTTGCCTGGAGAATTCCCATGGATAGAGGAGCCTGACAGGCTACAGTCCATGGGGTTGTGAAGAGTCAGACACAACTGAGTGACTAAGTACACACACAGAACTATGAAAGAGAACAATTCTTTGTTTCCACTGAATGCTAACCCATAAGAGGACTGGGACTGAGCCCTTATGTGGAGTGGCCAATCTCTTGCTCCTTCTTGCTCCATCTCCCAAATTATATCTGTTTTGCATTCATTTAAAAGAAATGAGAATGAATAATGACCATGGAATCTTAAAAGATACGGCCAACTACAAGTAAGGGCAGAAAGAGTAAGATAACTGTTAACAGTGTATTCTATATACTTTATTTTCAATATTTCAATTCAAATACATAAACTGCATGCCATTTCATATCCTACACAGAAATAAGATTTCAATATCCTCATATATTATAAACAAAGCAGACTGAGTAAGGGAGGTTTAGCAATAGACTTGAAGAATTGATACTTCTCTGTGAGTAGGAGGAGGGATATTAAAAGATAACACATCAATATTTCTCACTTTCTCCATATAATAAGAAGCACAGTTGTCTGTTATGAATGAGAGAGTGGAGATTAGGTATGGCACCTATGAAGATTCATTAAAGTTTAAAATAATCATCATGGGGAAACCACTTCGTAGGTTAATACTGAAGGTTCTGCAGGTATTTGAAACCTTGCTTTACCTTTAGAAAAGAAGCAATCTATCAATTTAATTGCATTTCTACATCACATAGAAACAGGGGAAACCAATGGCAGCATTTAGTATGGTTTGAGAGTAAGAATTTTGCTGTACTTCTGAAATGAGGAGTGGTAAAGAATGTGATTTCAAGATACTGGTGTAGGGCAGATTCATTTCAGAAGTTAGAGTAGAAAGTAGGCTGAGTAAAAAGGGAGGGAAATATAATGGAAGAATATAGCATAAAACAAATGTTAAAAATTACAATAAATCTAGAAAGGTAACTTAAAAGAAAATTGTTTGGAGATGGAAGTATAAAATTGATTTTGTAAATCTAGATTTAAATTCAAATTTCAAAAATGTGTAAAATGTGACTGTAGGAAATCAGACGTGGGAGATAAGGACAAGATTTCAGATAGGTCATCTTCATGATGACCCAGGAGGTGAGCTGAATAATGAAGATGCTCAAGGGCAAAGTCCAATTTCTACAGAGGATGTCGATGTATAATCAGGTTAGTGTTAAATTACAGATTTAAGAAAAGTCAAAAAACATGTATTTCAAAGAAACCTGAACTTTGAAAATGAGCAGTGGACTGATGATGAGAAAGGGACAATGGGATATCATAAGGATGCTGCTCCCAGTTCCACTCTGAGACTGATCAGAGGTCAACAAGTGTTCAGTGCCCAGTGAAGAAAGCTTCAGGAAGTGACAGTTCAAAGGTTTCCTTTTTCACTTTGTTTTATTCAGAGCAGTGACCTTCTTATCTAATTCTTTTCTCTAATTTTTATAGTTGTTTCAAATGTTTTGTCTCTCAAAATGTCCAAGAATTCTGGTTACTTTCTTTGTTTTAATAAATAAAAACCCTGGGCAGTTTAGAAAGCTTAAAGTTTGACTAGTTAATATTTGAAGGCTCATGCTACAGAAATAAGAAATTATGTCAAATATAAATTATGTGGATAAATATTAGTTTGTAACATAATTTGTGCTAATGAAAATTTGACCATAGCTTAAATAAGTAGTAATACAAGACTATATATTGCTTTATACCTATTTTGTATGAGCTAAAGTATAAAGCATGACTTTATGATTTTATACAAAGTGTTTTAGCATATTGTGAAATACTTAAATGCTGTGTGAAAAATAGAAGTCTACTAGCAATGTACTAAAAGTAAAATATATTGTTTCTGTATATGATATATTCAAGGAACAAAATGATTGCACCAAAGCTACAAAAGTAGTTTTCACTGGATGGTGTAATTATGAAAGTTATTCTTTTTTTTTTTTTTCCCCTATGGGCTCTGACACTTTCCAAAGCACAGGTGGGTCAAATTAAAAACAGCAAAATGATAAAAATCAACCTAACTTAATCAATAATCACATTAAATGCAATTGGTCTTCAATTCAGTCACTGACTCTTTGCAACCCCATGAACTGCAGAACGCCAGGCCTCCCTGTGCAACACCCACTCCCTCAATTCCCCCAAACCCATGTCCATTGAGTAGGTGATGCCATCCAACCATCTCATCCTCTGTCATCACCTTCTCCTCCTGCCCTCAATCATTCCCAGCATCAGGGTCTTTTCAAATGAGTCAGCTCTTCGCATTAGGTGGCCAAAGTATTGAAGTTTCAGCTTCAACATCAGTCCCTCAAATAAACACCCAGAACTGATCTCCTTTAGGATGGACTGGTTGGATCTCCTTGCAGTCCAAGGGACTCTCAAGAGTCTTCTCCAACACCACAGTTCAAAAGCATCAATTCTTTGGCACTCAGCTTTCTTTATAGTCCAACTCTCACATCCATACATGACCACTGGAAAAATCATAGCCTTGATGAGAAAGACCTTTGTTGGCAAAGTAACAAAAGTTGTCTCTACTTTTTAATATGCTCTCTAGGTTAGTCATAGCTTTCTTTCTAAGAAGCAAATGTCTTTTCATTTCATGGCTGCAATCATCATCTGCATTGATTTTGGAGCCCAGAAAAATAAAGGTAGCCACTGTTTCCTCATCAATTTGCCACGAAGTGATGGTGCCATGATCTTAGTTTTCTGAATGTTGAGCTTTAAGTCAATTTTTTCACTCTCCTCTTTCACTTTCATCAAGAGGCTCTTTAGTTCTTCTTCACTTTCTGCCATAAGGGTGGTGTCATCTGCATTTCTGAGCTTATTGATATTTCTCCCGGCAGTCTTGATTCCAGCTTATGCTTCCTTCAGCCGTTTCTCATGATGTACTTTGCATATAAGTTAAATAAGCAGGGTGAAAATATACAGCCTTGACATACTCCCTTTCCTATTTGGAACCAGCCTGTTGTCACATGTTCAGTTCTCACTGTTGCTTCCTGACCTGCATACAGGTTTCTCAAGAGGCAGGTCAGGTGGTCTGGTATGCCCATCTCTTTCAGAATTTTCCACAGTTTATTGTGATCCACACTGTCCAAGATTTTGGCATGTTTAATAAAGCAGAAATAGGTGTTCTTCTGGAACTCTCTTGCTTTTTCAATGATCCAGAGTTTGTTGGCAATTTGATCTCTGGTTCCTCTACCTTTTCTAAAACCAGCTTGAACATCTGGAAGTTCACCGTTCATGTATTGCTGAAGCCTGTCTTGGAGAATTTTAAACATCTCTTTATTAGTGTGTGAGATGAGTGCATTTGTGTGGTAATTTGAGCATTCTTTGGCATTGCAATTGGTATAAACAACCCATTAACAGTAGATGGTATCATATTGCTTAAAAAAGCAAAAATCAACTGCCTGTTGTTTATATGTGTTTTAAATAAAAAGACTAAAGCAAGTTAAAGAGTGGGGAAAATACAGCATTTTAACAGTAAACAAAGGAAAACTAAAATGCTCATGTAAATATTAATACAGATCTTAACTGCTACTTGGTAAATAGAGGTGAAAATGTTACCTACTCCAAAAAAATTATTTCATGATGATTAAGGGAGCAATTTTTAAAGAAAGAACAACAATCCTAAAATTAGAACTTAAATATAGAACTTCAAGTGATATGAAGCATCACCTGAGACATAAGTAGGAGAAATAGACACTTTCAAAAAATTTTGTGAGATTATTGTTAATACATTTCCCTCAGTAATTAGTCTCCCACATTAAAGCAGATATTTTACCATCTGAACCACCAGGGAAGCCCCAATAATTAGTAGAACAGGTAATCATGAGATTAATAAGTATGATACAGACGACTTTGAAAATAATATTGACCAACTTGACTTAACTGGTATATATAGAACATCACACACAAATACAGAGTAATAATGTAATGTACTGGAAAAACTCAGTTTTCATTCCAATCCCAAAGAAAGGAAATGCCAAAGAATGTTCAAACTACCACACAATTCTACTCATTTCACTTTAACAAAGTAATGCTCAAGATCCTCGAGGCTAGGTTGCAATAATACACGAACGGAGAACTTCCAGATGTTCAAACTGGATTTAGAAGAAAGAGAGACCAAAGATGAAATTGTCAACATCCGTTGGATTATAGAAAAAGCTAGATAATTCCAGAAAGATATCTACTTTTGCTTCATTGACTACACTAAAATCTTATTGTGTGGATATCAGCAAACTGCAGAAAATTCTGAAAGAGATGGAATACCAGACCACCTTGCCTGCCTCTTGTGAATCCTATGTACAGGTCAAGAAGCAACAGTTAGAAGTGGTCATGAAACAGTAGACTGGCTCACCATTGGGAAAGGAGTATGTCATGGTTATATATTGTCACCCTGCTTATTTAACTTAATGGCAGAGTACATCATGCAAAATGCTGGGCTGGATGAAACACAAGCTGGAATCAAGATTGCTGGGAGAAATATCAATAACCTCAGATGTTTGGAAGACCCCATCCTTATGGCAGAGAGCAAAGAGGAACTAAAGAGCCTCTTGATGAAAGTAAAAGAGAAGAATGAAAAAGCTGACTTAAAACTCAGCATACAAAAACCTAAGAACATGGCTTCCAGTTCCATCACTTCATGGCAAGTAGATGGGTAAATAATGGAAACAGTGAGAGACTTTATTTTCTTGGGCTTCAAAATTCCTGCAGATGGTGACTTCAGCCATAAAATTAGAAGACACTCCTTGGAAGAAAAGTTATGATGAATCTAGAGAGCATATTTAAAAGCAGAGACATTTTTTTGCTGACAAAGTTCTGTATAGTGTGTATAATTTTTCCAATAGTCATGTACAGATGTGACAGTTGGATCATAAAGAAGGCTGAGAATTGAAGAAATTATTCTTTTGAACTGTGGCTTAAGAGAAGTCTTTTGACAGTCTTTTGGCTGAAAAGAGATCAAATCAGTCAATCCTAAAGGAAATCAGTCCTGAATATTCATTGGAAGGACTGATACTGAAGCTGAAGCTCCAGTACTTTGGCCACCTGAGGCAAAGAACTGACTCATTAGAAAAGACCCTGATGCTGAAAAAGATTGAAGGCAATAGGAGAAAGGGACATAGAAGACGAAATGGTTGGATGGCATCACCAACTCAACGGGCATGAGTTTGAATCAACTCCAGGAAATGGTGAAGGATAGGAAAGCCTGGCATGCTGCAATCTAAGGAGTCACAAAGAGTAAGACACAGCTGAGTGACTGAAAAACAACAAAAGAACATCACACACAAATTCAGAATACTAATGTAAAGGATATCCCTTACAAGTGCATGACTTTCAAGAATTTGCTTACCTTGATGAAATATATTTGGCCATAAAACAAGTCTCAATAAATTTAAAAGAAGTCAAATTATATAAATACTCTTTTTGATCAAAATAAAGTAAAATCAATTTCAGAAATCTCTAATAAAAATCACACAATTTTAAAAACAAAATAGCATTATTCTAAGTAACCTAGAGAAAAAAAATCAATTCAAAAGATAATTAATAAAATATGTTGAATTTAATAAAAATGGAAATGTAGTGTATCAAAATTTGTGGGATACTGCAGTTTCCCACTTGGCACTAGTGGTGGAGAACCTGCCTGCCAGTGCAGGAGACATAAGTGACATGGGTTCAATCCCTGCATCAGAAAGGTCCCCTGAGAAGGACATGGCAACCACTACAGTATTCTTGCCTGGAGAATCCCAGTAACGATGGAGAGTGGCGGGCTACAGTCCACATGGTCACAAATAGTTGGACACAACAAAAAAAACTCAGAGCACATGCACATTAAAGCAGTGCTTGTGGGGAAATAAGGCTCAGACGGTAAAGTGTCTGCCTGTAATGCAAGAGACCTGGGTTCAATCCCTGGAATGGGGAGATCCTCTGGAGAAGGGAATGGCAACCCACTCCAGTACTCTTGCTTGGAAAATTCCTTGGATGGAGAAGCCTGGTAGACTACAGTCCAGGGGTCGCAAAGAGTCAGACATGACAGAACGACTTCATGTCACTGTGGGGAAATGTATAGCATTTAGTGCCTCTATGAGGAAATAAAAGAAAGTAAATGTCACTCATTTGCGTCAGACTCTTTGCTACCACAGGGACTGCATCATCCTTGAAATTCTCCAGGTCAGAATACTGGAGTGGTTAGCTACTTCCTTCTGCAGGTGATCTTCCCAACCAAGGGATTGAATGCAGGTCTCTTGTATTGCAGGCAGATTCTTTGCCAGCTGAACCACCAGGAAAACCCAAAAATTACTGCAGTGGGTAGCTTATCCCTTCACCGGGGGAATTTCTCAACCCAGAAGTTGAACCAGGGTCTCCTGCACTGAGGGTGGATTTTTTTTACAAGTTGAACTACCAAGAAACCCATGAGGAAATAAGAGAGGTGCCAAAACAATGATGTAAGAAACTTCAACCTAAGGAAACTAGAAAAAATAAGAGAAAATAAAGTCAGAATAAAGAGAATGAAAGGATAATTAGGATCAGGATAGAAATCTTTGGAAGTAAAAACAGAAAATAATTGAGAAAATTCAAAGAAAATCAAGAGGTTCTTTGAGAAGATACATAAAATCTATGCCCTTCTAGAGAAGCAGACTAGGGTACGTGACAGAGAGCAAGATAATATGTATTACAGATTTTGGAAATAAGACAGGTGAAACTATTATAGATTCTCTAAGGAATTAGAGCTAATAAAATTGTTGTTGTTCAGTCAGTCAGTCAGTCATGTCTGACTCTGCGATCCCATGGACTGCAGCACACTAGGCATCCCTGTCCTTCACTCTCTTTCAGAAATTTTTCAAACTCATGTCCACTGAGTTGGTGATGCCATCCCACCATCTCATCCTCTGTCATCCCCATTTCCTCCTGTCTTCAATCCTCACCAGTATCATGGTATTTTCAAATGAGTTAGCTCTTTGTATCAGATGGACAAAGTATTGGAACTTCAGCTTCAGCATCAGTCCTTCCAATGAGTATTCAGGATTGATTTCCTTTAGGATTGACTGGTTTGATCTCCTTTCAGTCCAGGGACTCTCAAGAGGCTTCTCCAACACCACAGTTTGAAAGCATCAATTCTTTGACCTTCAGCCTTCTTTATGGCCCCACTCTCACACCCATACATGACTATTGGAATAACCATAGCTTTGACTATATGGACCTTTGTCGGCAAAGTAATGCCGCTACTTTTTAATATGCTGCTACTTTAATATGCTATCTAGGTTTGCTTTAATTTTCTTCCAAGAAACGTCCTTTAATTTCATGGCTGCAGTCACCTGCAACCATTTGCAGTGATTTTGAAGCTAAAGAAAATAAAGTCTATCATTGTTTTCCTGTATATTTGCCATGAAGTGATGGGAATGGATGTCATGATCTTCATTTTTTTAAATGCTGAGTTTTAAGCCAACTTTTTCACTTCCCACTTTCAACTTTATCAAGAGGCTCTTCAGTTCCTCTTTGCTTTCTGCTGTAAGAGTGGTGTCATCTGCTTATCTGAGGTCACTGATATTTTTCTGGACAAACTTAATTTTGACTTGATTCCCCTGCCTTTTCTAAATTCAACTTGAACATCTGGACATTGTTGATTCATATACTGTTGAAGCCCAGCTTTGAGAATTTGAGCATCATTTTGATAGCATGTGAAATGAGTGCAATTGTACCATATTTTGAATATCCTTTGACATTGCCCTTCTTTGCAATTTGAAAGAAAACTGAACTTTTCCTGGGGCCACTGCTGAGTTTTCCAAATTTGCTGATATATTGAGTGCAGCACTTTCACAGCATCATCTTTAGGATTTGAAATAACTGGAATTCCATCACCTCCACTAGTTTTGTTCACAGTGATGATTTGTAAGGCCCACCTGATTTTGCACTCCAACATGTCTGGGGCTAGGTCAGCCATCACACCATTGTGGTTATCTGAGTTATTAAGATCTTTTTTTTGTGTGTAGGTCTTCTGTGTATTTTTGTCACCTCTTCTTAATATCTTCTGCTTCTATTAAGTCCCTACTCTTTCTGTCCCTTATTGTGCCCGTCATTGCATGAAATGTAACCTTGGTATCTGTAATTTTCTTGAAGAGATCTCTAGTCTTTCCCATTCTATTGTTTTCCTCTATTTCTTTACACTATTCATCTAGGAAGGGTTTCTTATCTTTCCTGCTATCCTTTGGAACTCTGTATTCAGATGTGCATATCTTTCCTTTTCTCCTTTGCCTTTTCCTTCTCTTCTTTTCTCTGCTATTTGTAAAGCCTCCTCAAACAACCTTTTTGCCCTTTTGTGCTTCTTTTTCTTGGAGATGGTTTTGATAATTCTTCTTGTACGATGTTACAAACCTCTGTCCATATTTCTTCAGGCACTCTGTCAGATGTAATCCCTTAAGTCTATTTGTTACTTCCACTGTATAGTAATAAGGGATGTAATTTTGGTCATACCTGAATGGTCTAGTGGTTTTCCCTACTTTCTTAAATTTAAGTCTGAATTTGGCAATATGGTATTCATGATCTAAGCTACAGTCAGCTCCTGGTCTTGTTTTGGTTGACTGTATGGAGCTTCTTCATCTTTAGCTACAAAGAATATAATCACTCTAATTTCAGTGCTGACGATCTGGTGATATCCATGTGCAGAGCTGTCTCTTGTGTTGTTGGAAGATGGTGTTTGCTATGATCAGTGTGTTCTCTTCACAAAACTGTGTTAGTCTTTGCCCTGCTTTATTTTGTACTCCAAGGCCATATTTGCCTATTACTCCAGGTATCTCTTGACTTCTTACCCTTGTATTCCAGTCTCCTAAGATGAAAATATATCTTTTGTTGATGTTAGTTATAGAAGATCTTGTAGGTCTTCACAGAACTTAAGATCTAATAAAATAATACATTAAAAGAATAATAAAATGATATTTGAAAAAATTGCTAAGACATTTGACAAAATAAATCGAGAAATACCTTGAAAGGTACAAAGACAACAAAGTTTACTTAAAAAGATAGAGATAATCTGAATAGCCACACATCTGATAAAGTAATTTGTACTTTAAAACTTTTTCAGAAAGAAAATTCTATGGCCAGATGACATTATTAAAAATTCAACCGAATATTCACAGAAGAATTATTGCAAATTATACACAAATTTTCATTAAGGTAAAGATGAATACTTACCAATTCATTTTAAGTGTTTAGCTATACAACAACAAAAATATATATATAACTTTATGACCACCCCTATATATAAGGATAAAACATTTTAGAAAAGAGCAAACCTATCTCTGATAATGAGTTTCACTTAAGAATTTAAGAGAATTGCCTTGACCTGATAAAAACCTTTCACTTAATACCCATCTTACCTGGTAAGACAGCATATACTTCTTGAACTTTGAAAAACAGTGAAGGATGCCCATTCCACTGACATCCAACATTGTACAAGGGAAATTTGTATATGGTATACAATACAATCGACAAGATGAATGTCAGACAAAAGTCATGTAGATTAAAATAATAGATTGTGAAAATCAATTTCTCTTTGCAGATGTGATCTTCTATGTATGTATATAGAAAAACTGCATGCATCTAAGAAATAGCAACAGGAACTAAGTTAATTTTAAAAGGTTGGAGGTTAGAAGATGAATGTAAAGAAGCAATCTGAAAATGAAATTGTAATAACACCATTTATAATGGCAGAAACTATATAAAACATTGTACAAAAATATGACCAGACACAAAAGATCTGTCCAGTACAAACTAAAAGTTAGTATTAAGAAAAGTTAAAAAGCTGAACCACAAGTGTAAAGATGAACCATGTTCATGAGTCGGAAGATATATGTTGTATGTCAATTTTCCTAAAATAGAGCTATATCATCAATGTTCTCAATCTATATTCCAACAAGGAATTTTCTAGGAATTGACAAAAAGATTCTAACAAACAAATGGAAATGCAAAGAACAAAGTTGGAGGGCTTCCCTGGGTGGTCAGATGGTAAATGATCCACCTGCAATGTAGGAAACCCTGGTTAGATCTCTGGGTTGGAAAGACCCCCTGGAGATAGGAATGCCTATACATTCTGGTTTCTTGCCTGGGGAATTCCATGGACAGAGGAATCTTGTGGACTCTAGTATAAGGGGTCACAGAGAGTCGGACACGACTGAGCAACAAACACACTCTTCTGGAGGGTTAACAATACTTATTTCATACAAATAAAATAAATGTACTATAATCAAGACTATAGGATATTGGCAGAAATATATAATAGGTAAATATATCAGTGGGATTAAATATAAAGTCTAGAAAAGACTTCGTACATAATCATACAATCAATTTTGACAAATGTGCAAAGATTTTACAGTGCACAAAAAAACAGTCTTTTAAAAAACTGGTGTCCAGCAAATATATATTCATATAGGAAAAAAAGTAAATAAATAAAAAACAACAAAACCCCCCAAAACCTTTTGATTTTTATATTACATCATATACAAAACTGAACCTAAAATGGATTGTAGAAATACATGTAAAAACTAAATCCATGAAATTTGATAATTAAATGTAAGAGAAAGTTTTGTTTTTAATTTTTGTTGAAATATAATTAACATAACATTTTATTAGTTTTAGGTGTACAATATGATTCAGTATTTCTATGTATTTTGAATAATTACCACAATAAATCTAGTTAAAAATCTATAATTGTTGTTACAAAAATGTTTTCTTGTGATGAGAACTTTTAAGATCTGCTTTCATAGCAGTTTTCAAATATGTGGTACAGTATTATTAGTAATAATAATATTATTAGATGTAGTATTATTAACTGCATTCACAAAGCTATACATTACACCATCCATGATTTATTTGTTTTATAACTAGAAGCTTTTCCTTTTGTCCATCTGCTTCCATTTGACCATCCTTCACCCCACACCTTTCGCAATCCCCAATTTGTCCTCTATATCTTCTAATTTATTTTTTGTGATTGCTTGTGTGTTTGTTTGAAGACTCCACATTAACTGATATAATATGGTATTTTTCTCTGACATCTAATTTAACATACTATCCCCAAGGTCCATCCATGTTGTTACAAATAGCATGACATCCTTCTTGTCATGGCTGAACAATCTTCATAGAAGAAAATATTGTAACTTACATTAGGCAAATATTTTGTAGAAACAATTCAAAAGCAAGATCCATTAAAAGACACATTGATAAGCTTGATTAGGTCCCATTTGTTTATTTTTGCTTTTATTTTCAATATTCTGGGAGGTGGGTCATAGAGGATCCTGTTGTGACTCATGTCGGAGAGTGTTTTGCCTATGTTCTCCTCTAGGAGTTTTATAGTTTCTGGTCTTACATTTAGATCTTTAATCCATTTTGAGTTTATTTTTGTGTATGATGTTAGAAAGTGTTCTAGTTTCATTCTTTTACAAGTGGTTGACCAGTTTTCCCAGCACCACTTGTTAAAGATGCACTGGGAAGACCCAGAGGGATCGGGTGGAGAGGGAGGTGGGAGGGGGGATCGGGATGGGGAACACATGTAAATCCATGGCTGATTCATGTCAATGTATGACAAAAACCACTACAATATTGTAAAGTAATTAGCCTCCAACTAATAAAAATAAATGGAAAAAAAAGACACATTGATAAATTTCATCAAAGGCGAGATCTTCAAAAGATATTGGTGAGATAATGACAATATAGTTCATACATTGAGATACATGATTTGCAAATCACATATCTAATAAAGAACTTTTGATAGAATATGTAAAACAACTCTCAAAATTCAATAACAGGAAACCATTTCTAAAAATGAGCAGTTTTAAAAATGAAAATTCATCAAAAAAACCATACTGAAGGTGAATTAGAACATGAAGAGAAGTTCAACAGCTTTAGAGACTAATTATTATACTTTGAACCATAATGAAATCCTAATACACACCTATTATATTATTTATAATAAAATAATTTACCAAATGTGAGAATGTCAAGCAGTTGGCACCCTCAGACACTCAAAGAAATGTAAAGTGCTAAAGACATTTATCTTTACGCTTTATTTTTGAGAGTCAAACTGAAAATAGCAAAATTGTCCATCCAGATATGAGTGGGTAAACAATTCTAGTAGAGTGATACATATGGAACACTGTTCAGTTATAAAACAGTTTGAAACTTGCATGCAAATGAGAAGGATAAATCTCAGAGTAATTGAACTAAATAAAGTTAAAAAGACAAAACAATAGAGCATATATATATATGACTTTCATTAACAAAAAATTCCATAAATTGTAGACTAATCTATAATTAGCTTGGGAATGGCATATGATGTTTCATTATTATTATTCCAAAACAATAAAATTTAAATTTATATTTTATCTTTAAACTTACTGAATTTTTAAGCATCAACATGAGAAAATCCAAATATTTAATTTAACTAAATTGAGCTTACTAACTCATTTAAGTAACTTGGAACCAGATAGCCACATCCAAAACTAAAACTAAAAATGCATTTTTACAAAAATATTAATAGTAACCACATAATTTTAACATTTTAACAATTAATTAATTACTTGTTCTTTTGTATCTATTTATTGTTAAGTATACAAAGGAAAAGTTTACCAGGTATATAGAAAAGTTAAGACTTCGTGAATCTTGTTTCCAGTGAGCATGTAACCTATTTATGAAAATAAGTCATTTACACCTGAAATAGACATTTAAACTGACTAACACACAAATATTTGCAAAATGAATTTCATAGGAAAGAGAAACATATTTTTGGTTGAAGTAATCAGGGTAGGAACCCAACTTAGATCATCTGCAAAATTTGAATAGGCTAATGGGAAAGTGGAAATAAGACATCATCATTTTTGGTGGGAAACAACATAATATTTCATAAATATGAGCTAAGTCATAACCTACATAACATATTTTTATTGCTCAATAAAATATAAATATAATGGGTATCTGGCAAACTATAAAAATGAACCTAATAAAACATACAGATAAATATTGTCTAGTAAAATGGTTGAAACTAAGACTAATTTTCAAACATACAATTACCTAATAGAATGTTTTGTATTAAAAATTTTCATCCAAAAAGAATTTCTTTAATGTATTCTACAAGCTGAGTACCTTAGAGGCACCTAGAATATTTTTCTCAGACTTAAGAACATAATCAACTAAAGATTCAATTATAAGACACTTCATCGAAGTTTGAAGTATGCTAAGGTTTATTCAAGGTGCTAGAGGATCAGAGTAATTTTTCTTCTATTTCCTAAAAATGTTTTTATAGAAGTTCCAATTATGGTGTGCTCAAAAATAAATGTATCCAAGTGAATGGGCTGAGATACAGGATTGTGGTTTTCATTGAGACTGCCGCAGGAAGGTGGGGCAAGGGGCGGGCTGCGGGAAGAAAGAAAAGACTTGGGATGACAAAGATAGAGGATTCAGCCGTAGTCCAGTTGAGTTTCAGGTGCTATGAAACCTCAAGGTAAGTACGTTCACTAGGACACATGGTACACTGGTATGGAGTTAAAGGGAGAGTCATAATGTCAAGTCATCAACACAGATATTAAGTGAAATCAGGAGTCAGTATGAGTTAGTTCAATAAGATGTGCTATTTTAAGAACAGAAGAACACATAGATAAGTTGGGAGTTTAATATAGAGACATTACTATATATAAAATAGATAACAAAGACCTACTGTATAGCATAAGAATCTATACTCAATGTGTTACAATAACGTTTAATAAACTGAATCATACTTCTGTACAACAGATACTAGCATAATATTTTAAATTAACTATACTAAAAAAAAAAAAATAGAAGAGTACATAATATAACCCTGAGAAGAGAAATACAAGAATGGAACACAAGTGGAGATGACAACGGAGATTGATGAGGATGATTGGAAAGGGGGAATCCATATCTTCCAAAACATTGTACAAAAGCACATTATTTATACATAAAAGTATACTGCATATACTTTCCAAAGTTAAAAAATGCTAATTTTTTTAACTGTACATATTTATTTATATAAAAACTAACTTCTTAGTTATATATTTATGGTATATGAATATCTCCAGGAATATTGAACCTTCTTCAAAAATATTCATTACTTAAAATAAGATTTATAATCATATTAGCAAATATGATCATGATTCTTCATGACCCTAAATATAATACATCATTTTTCAAAGGGAAAATAAAGCATTTTTTCAAAATAAAATGATATTCAACTCATAGTTTTTTGTTTTGGATTTTTGAGAAAGTCACAATTCATTCAGTTTTTTTGTGAGATATAATTAATATTAAATTTGCTTTTTTTTGTAGTTCTTGATGACAAATTACAATTAGGATTTCATTGCTGTAAATTTTATTCAGAAACATCTTCCATTTATTTAAATAAGAACCTGTCCTTTAAAAGAATACCAAATTAACTCAAACATTCCACATACTCATTTGGTCTAGCAGGGATTTTCAGAAGAATGCTCACATGATAGCTATCAGTTGCTTCCTGTTGGCAGATACCTTATTTTAGACACAGACTTGTGATATCTCCTGTGATATATTCTGTGGTTCTATTGTCAATTAAAAAAAAAAAAAAAAAAGACTCTACATTTAAATTAAATTTACAGAAATAATGATTCAAAGTTTAAGTACCTATGGCAAGTTTTAGGAAAAGCAAATAAACACACCCAAGTTATAAATCATTCAGTGAGATGATTTATTATGGAAAAAAATAAGCTGACTTTAACTATAGTTCCCCTGCTGGGTGCTGCTCTATAGAACAGTTATAATAAGTCAAGCAATGAATGAATAGAAAATAGAATTCTTCTAACTTCCTAAGGATAAGCCCCTGAGACTTCTCTTTCAACTCTGTGTACTTATGCATGCAAGTCTCTTTTATTAGTAAAGATATTTTATGCTGTACTGACTGCAGCATATTTACTTATTCCTGAAAACAAATCTGAGATCAGATGGATATTTGTGGTCTAGTTTTACTTGAAGTTTGCATATTATGGATTTGTAGACACATTGTTAGGTTTTCAGTACATTCTGCTAAAAGAAAATTTTATTACCTGGCCATCTTAGAAGAGCCCATGGAGAGCATGTTTTGTGTCCATAGGAACACCATTTGCGATTTTATCAGCAACTGATATATCACTTAAAATATTTTATTTTAAAAATCCATTTTTAATCTTGAGACTTATTGAAATAGTTTTTCTTTTGAATCTTTGTTGTTAAATCCCTCTTATGAAATAAATTTGCTCAAGAGGCATTCATGGATAGGGCTGTACAATTTTTTCCCAATCAGTATAGTTTTTGTCACCTTCACTTGCATTAATCCAAAGTTTGCAAGTTTTAGGGAAAAAAGTTGCTAGAACTAAGCAAGTAAAGGAAGTGGTAGAGGAGAGAGAAGATAGGAAATAAGGTGAAAGAAGAGCAGAGGTGGGGAGAAGGGTATGCAGTGACAGATGAAGGCAATAATCTGAAAGAAGTATAAGGAAAAGCAGCACCATATCTTCAAAATACAGTTATCTTGGGCTTCCCAGGTAGCACTAGTAGTAAAGAATCTGCCAGCCAATGCAGGAGATGAAAGAGATGTGGGTTTGATGCCCAGATCTGGAAGATCCCCTGAAGGAAGTCATGGCAACCCACTCCAGTATTCTTGCCTGGAGAACCACATGGACAGAGGGGCCTGGTGGGCTACAGTCCATGGAGTCACAAAGAGTCAGACACGATTAAAGTGACTTAGCATGCATGCATAGTCGTCTTGGTATTAAATCTTCCAGATAGCTTTGTGGGCATTTACCACCTAATAAACTGGAATGGATATCAAAAGTTTCAGAAAAACAACAACAAACAAGCAAAAAACAAAAACAGAGACTAACTGAAAGGAAACAAAAATTTTAAAGTTCATATTTCTGAATTCTCCCCATAGGTTTAACAACTACCTATTAGCTCCATTTTTATAAGTTAAAAGTGCCATGAAATACCTTTTTATGCAGTGTCTTGGATTCACAAAGTTAAAGCAACTTTGTTGCTTACATATATATTTTTTAATAGGTAAACAAGAGTGATTATTTCCTAAGGAAAACCATTATCAAATAATTTGGTTGAAATTTTCAATCAAAAAATGATTTTGTGCTAACTAGAGTGAAAACTATCACAGACTTCAAGCATGAGGTCTTTCTGCTCATTCCCCAGGTGATGAACAAAGGACCTAGCAGGTCAAAGTACTTTCTGAGAACAGTGCTTCCTCAGAGGGAAGAGGTCAGGAAAGGATACCTAACTCAACCTATGTGTATGTCAAAGTTTTCAGCAGAGTCAATAGAAAGAGCTTTGGGAAGCTCACTGTCTGTGAGTCTCTTCCAATACTTGTTCTTGAATATGAGGTTAGGAAGTGGGGAGAAAGCTTAATGCTAGGAGGGTAAGTTCAGGAGAGAAGATGATGTGACAAGAGTGGAAACACCCCATTATTCTTGATTTCACTGTGAGTCAGTTTCAACAAAGAGCAGAATGTAGCAGGAGGGGGAAAGAGGTGTGTCCTGGGCTAAGCTATAGTGTCAGCTTCACCGAAATACATTTGACTAGCTGTATAGGCAATTATATGTTAATTAATTGACAACTAGCAGCATACATAATTAGAAAAAAAACTTCAATATTTCCATGAAATTCACTTTGTAAGCAACACAAATCAAAGTTTTGTGTTTTTAAAGATGTTTATAAGCAATACAATGAAATGAAAAGAAATGCTCATAAAGTAAGGTGCTATTTCACACAGCAAGACTTAACTTTTGACCCACTGTCAGAATGTGCAGCAGATGAAGTGAAAAATGCTAAGACTAAGAATCAGGACACCATGGCTTCCATCTTGCTGTTGTCACTAGCTATCTGACCTAGAGCATCTCAGTGTCTTTGAATTTGAATTTTCTCCTCTGTAAAATGAGGAGAATGAGGTTGATCTCTAAAATGATCTCTAAAATGAGGTTGATCTCTAAAACCCTGCGCAGTGCTGAAAATCTATATACCTTGAATTCTCTTTTCTAACAGCATAGATAGATTTATGTCGATCTCTCCATTTGTGCATTTCCAGTCTTTTGTGAGTAGGGCTATGCTCCATTATTTTGACTGACGATGTTTATAGGTATACACTCTGTGACAGAAGGACTCAAAGTGATTCATTAAAAAATCAAAATCCCCACCACCGCCAATTAGCAAAGGCCCTAATCAATGAAGTGCCCTGTAGATACTGTGATGCTACTATTTCCTTAGGATGTGTTTCCAAGGATGTCTATTTGACCAAGAAAGAATGCATACACAGAGAAACAATCACTTAGAATTTCAATAACCTATGGACTAAATATGTTCTTTTGAGAGCAAAATTACAGCTTACATTGCTTCCTTGTATACTTATACACATAGAAAAGATGAAAAAAGATTAGTGAGTTCTAGAGATTACAAATAAGCATTCATGAAATTAAGTGTACTCCTGTGAACTAAAGTAATATGCATAAATATACCCAGGTTGCAATGACTCAGTCGAGAGAGAATAGAAATGCTTATCTATATAAAATAGTATATATCTGTATATGTAACTGTATATGTATAATTATATGCAATCATATGCAACACAAATGTATATGATGGAGAACAGAAACACTATAATTGTCTATTGAACTGACTATGTGATTCCAAGTTTTGGTTTAAGTTTTATCTCAAAATCAGTGGTATGCCTGTGCCATGGCATCTTTTGGAAATATTGGTATGTTTAAGTTAAATTTTAATAAATGTGTCCAATTTGCACTGCATTTAACAACTTGAAAACAAAATGATAATTGATACATGGTATTTAAATAATGCCTTTGAAATATGATACAAATAGTGTAGTTTTGCCCTCATTAACCCATTTATCTAAGGCACATTGTTTAGAAGGTTGTGAATTTGAAACCAATGCAAACTTTACTCTGCTGTGTAGTTACAAGCTTCATTACTGATGTCTTCAAAAGCTCTTTTCCAAAAGGCTTTCTTTTGTCTAGAAAGAATGTGGATAAACTAGCAATAAATATCCATGTATGCATCAAGAATGGTATACTAACAATGGGTCAGTACTGGCATAGAATTCAAGTTTACATACACAAGACTGCATTCAACATATGATCCAACCCATTGTCTATGGACCAACAAAAGCAAACTGTACTTCCATTTTCTCCATTTATTTTTTCACCTCACTCTTAAGTACTGTATTGTATAATTTAAGAGTTTTACCACTCTGAAATAAAAATTGACTTGAAAAATCCTTTGTGTGCATACTTAGTCACATACTCACGTCTGACGTTGCAACCTTTTAGACTGTAACTTGCCAGGCTCCTCTATTCATTTGATTTTTCAGGAAAGAATATTGGAATGGGTTGCCATTTCATTCTCCCAGGAATCTTCCTGAACCAGGGATCCAACCTGAATCTGTTAGGTCTCCTGTGTTGCACGCAGATTCTTTACCTGCTGAAGCCATTTGAAAAATACTTATCCAATCTATTTATTACAGATGAATATCCTAAGTTTTAAAGAGTTTAAGTGACTTTCTAGAATCACACAATTTACTAGTATCACAGTTGAAACTCTGGTCTCATGAATTCAAATGTAGCAATTATCTTTTAACCTTTTATTAAATTAGCTAAAATAAAGAACAATTATTATAACATGATTTTCTTGTTGGTGTAAAAATTGTGAGTTTATTCAGTAAGTTAGAGCTATAATTTTTATGGAAAGTAGGTTCTTGCTCAGAAGTTGAAATTAATCAAGTAAGAAAGGAGAACTTAGGGGTTTTAACAATTGGAAGCAGATCCAATAATCTAGAAATTTGTCTGCCTAAATGTCCTAGAGACTATTCTCAGGCCTTTTCAAGTAGGGAGTAACACAGTCACCAATCAACTTTACAAAGACAAGTGGCAATTAGCAGAGGCTTTTCCCTTCACAGAACCATGTGTATTTACAACCAATGAATGGAAACATAAGGGTTGATCCTATTAAGGACATAGGTAAATGGGCAATAGGGCTTTTAAATGCCCAGCAAGGTAGGTTTATGCAAAGTTCCCAATTTGAAAGGAGAGGAAGGTTTTAAATGGCATAGTTATATGAGCAGAACAACTGCATGATATTTGACAAAGGAGCACTGGTTAAGAACTCTTTTGTGTTGGTCTTTGGCCAGTTTTGCACAATTTTGAGTCTGCCCCAAATGCCTCTCAGGGTTTGTAACCAGATACTTTGACATACACAGAATGAACCTACTTAAAATGTATTTAATTAGAACACTTATATTAAAATCCCCACCCTTTTTTTGGTAGGTCAATATAAAACCAAATATAATTTAAAACTTGTTTTATAAGTATATAATCAGGACTAAGTGATGACATAGATTTTACATTTTTAACACTTTATTTTGAAATAATCTTATACAAAATTCACAAGAGGTAAAGTGAGTGTTTAACAGCACCAAGATAAATGAGCCTAAAGAATTTATCTTCACACTAACAATATTATCCATATGACCGTTATACCCTTAGTATGGTGGCTTGAATGTGCCAGCTTTTGCCTCTGTGATGCTCATTTTGTTTTTCAGCCCAATCCATTTATAAAAAGCCAGCTATCAGCATGACAGGCTGTATGACATTTGGATTGTTTCCATGTTCAGCCTCTGAGTTGATTCATGTTTTCATCCTAATGAGATAGAAGACTATAAGTAAAAATTGAAAGAGAAGACCTATTTCCCTAAACACTCTTTGCAAGATCCTGGAACATGTACCCAGTTAAGTTGATGCTTAACTAAGAGAATATATTAATAGGAGTGAAAAATCTCCCCTGACTTTCCCCCAAAGCCAACTGCATTGGGAGGTGGCAGCTTTCAGAAGTGTCAGGAGTGGGTTACGGGGTGCTGTTATCTGGTGGGAGATTGTGGGCAGCCATGGAAGATGCTGTACCCAGACTATACTACACTTGAGGCTGAGCTAATTTCACTGATGACAGACCAGAATCCTTCATGAGGAATTCCTTGGCATCCTTGGAAATACTTTGAGAGTGTTACATTGATAATGTAGATTAGCAAATTAGGGCAACAACCTAAAAAATGTAGATTACTGATAAAATGACACTATTTCATCCTTTGGCTATTAAAGACTATGGAAAGTGGATTTGTTAATACTTTAATTTTCAAAGGAACGCTTTACATCTTCCTGTATCAGTCACTTGAGTCATATAAAACTTCATTATTCTTAACCCTATGTGACAGTATGTCCTGCAACATCACCCCTTACCCTACAACCCTGGAGAACTCCTCTGTTGTTGGACAGCTCAGGGGAGCACGACAGTGCAAAGGCTCGTGTGGGATCCAGAGCAACCGTCTGAAATGTAGCACCTTGGTTACTCTGGGCCTTTTAGGATTAGGGAGCTACTCTCCCAGTCTTCGAATGTCCCACTAGATGAAACATGCATTCTTCCAGTGGCTCACTAGAGAACCATGTTATCCAGTCAAAGTCAATTGCTGAGAGGAAAATGGAAACTTCTAATTTATGAGCAAAGTGCAGCATTTTTGAATGACCTTCCTGGGACTGATGAATGGTGGAAATATTTACTAAATTCAATCATTAAACTTTTAAATTACTTGAAGGGGCAATGCTAATTCCATTAAAAACTAAAGGTTGGGAGAAAATTATAATTCCTAAGACTATTAATACATTCTTTTAATTGGAACATTATACTCAAAGAATTCTTACTAACTTCCATCCAACTCTTCCCTCAAATTATCATATATCTTAATATCCCACCCATTCAGACAATGCCTACAGGAATCTGCATGCTTTTAGCCAGTAGAATTCTACAGTTTTTCTATGTATTTATACAGCCTTAAGACACAAAATTAAGTTTACCAAGATTTACTTGTATTTATGCCCTAGTGTGATTTTGCCAGTTGAATTTGTTAAAAATTTAAATGAATCATTAAAACTAATGAATTACAAGGAGGAAAAAAATGAGTTTTATGTAAAAATGTCCCAAATGTGATGAAAGTGAGTTACTAAAAAAAAATAATGAATAAGTGTATAAATGTATTTTTTTAATGAAAGAAAGTAAAGGAATTCCACATTCAATGTTTTATAAGTATTAGTTCATTTTTAGACATTGCAATTCAAGTTGTAGATTTTATTTATTGAAGTTACATCTGTTTGGAAGAAAGATAATGACAAAATTCTCCTTAAGCAAATAAGTCATACGCTTATTTACAACTATAACCTACAGCTAGGGTCAGTTAATAAAAAAAACATATATATATACATTTCCATTTATTTTTATTAGTTGGAGGCTAATTACTTTACAATATTGTAGTGGTTTTTGCCATACATTGACATGAATCAGCCATGGTTCTAAAAAAAATTCATATGTTATGTTTTCCTGTTCAGTAGCAAGTTAAATTTTGAAACAGTTGTAAAAGTTAGGTAAACTTTTAAATAATTATTATGTTAAGGCTTCTGCAATCCTGTTGCTGCTTATTTGCTTGTTTTGCATCCAACATTATAGATATAAAGCAGGAAGACATGTCCATCTATATATGCCAATATATATTGAGCAATATCTCTTTACATTAAGAATATTAATTTTCTCATTTTTCCCAATGAAAAGTCCTGAAGATCAACTGCAAAGTACCTAGAATGTTTACACTTATTGTTTAAATTATTAATTGCACAGATGATAGATTCCCAGTGTGATACCATATTTGCTTAACTTTTCAGAACGTTAACATGATTTTGAAGAGAGACAATAGAGGGATGTATCATTGTGTATGAACAGATTTAAGCACAGAGAAATAATGTTAACTGAAAGTCACTGAGAAACCTGGTCAGCAATGCAGGAAGTGAAAAACATAACAAAATAATAGAGCACATGCTGTTTTAAGATTCAGTATTCTATTTTGAGGTTCAGGAGTAAATGAATAATTGTTATGATAATGAGTTGGAAATATTTTTAGCTTCATATAATGAAGTTGAAACCAAATTTGGATGTATGTAGTTTTTAATATAAACTCATTGCAAGAATGTTTCTAGTTATGGTTGTGACATCCTTGTCCACCTCCTGCTTTATTGGAAAGCTTGCACATAGAGTTGTTCTACAATAAAGAAGAAATAGGGTATGCTCTTTTTATTTTGTCTTTTATGTACCAAAGCATGGTAGAAATTTCATCTTGAAAGCTCTGGAATAAAAACCCTATAAACTATACTATAACATTGTGGATAGTGAAATAACAAAGTACTTTAAGGTTGCTAAGCAGCACTTGGAGGGCGAATCTTTTCAACATTTTCATTATGGATTTTTAACTCCCTGGAATGTTTGGTTTGGATTCTAAAGCACAAATCACACAGCAGCATATCTTATCTCTTTTGATTAAAGCCAGAGAAACCACACTGTCATGTTTTGGTTGACCAATTCAAAAGTTGTAATTCAGTTTGAACGTGACTTTTGCAGGGACTCTGGGACAGAGAAGACAATGATGATGAGGAGGCTCCTAGAAAGGTTAAAGGCCAGCACAACACTGAGGATGAAACAGGCTTTGCAAGTAGCTTCTCACATGAGAAGTAAAACAGTATCTCCAGAAGCATTCTACATTAGATTTTCTTCCCCCGGGCAGATAAATAACTTGAGTTTGTTCTCAAAGAACATTTTATAATGCTGTTTTCCAATTATTATATGCATGTCAGAGAACAGACGAAATTAAGAAATTGTATTCTATAAATTTAATATTTGACTTTTTCTTCTATTTTACAAAGAATTTTATTTTCCAAACAATATAATATTATAAATACTAGAACAAAGTCACAAAACTGCTTATACATATTATATATATATATATATGTGTGTGTGTGTGTGTATTTTATATATATATATATATATAAATATAGTTCCTGACAAAGAACTCCTAAAACACTTGAAAAATGAAGTGTTAGGAGAATCTTCCTTTCTAACATTTATTTAGTCCTTCACCTCAGTCTTGACACAGAGATCTTGAAACCTTTGTAATTCCTAGGTGATAGGAATATGGTTTGTCATATTGGGTAGCTCTTGGGGGGCTCCTAAATGGGGGCTGGTCACCAGAAAAGCCAGCCACTAATAGAAACTTAAGACTTTCATCTACTTCCCCCATTCTGCAGAGAGAGGAGAGGGGCTGAAATTGGAGCTAATAATTGATCATTCCTAGGTGACGAAGCCTCCAAAAAACCCCAATAGTATCAGATTTGAGGAGTTTCAGATTGGTGAATATACCTACATAACGGGAGGCTTGTGCATCCCAAAGCCACAGGAACACAAGCTGTTTCATTCAAAACCCTTGCAAACCCTGTCCTATGCATCTCTTCATAGAGTTCTTTATCAGTATCCTTTATCTTAACATTTACAGCATTCAGTTAAATCTCTCAGTGGTGTCTGACTCTGTGACCCCATGGACTACAGCATGCCAGGTTTCCCTGTTCATCACTAATTCCCAGTGATTTCTCAAAGTCATGTTCATCAAATCAGCAATGCCATCCAACCATCTCATTCTCTGTCGTCCCCTTCTCCTCCTGACTTCAATGTTTCCCATCTTTAGGGACTTTTCTAATGAGTCAGTTCTTCTCATCATATGGCCAAAGTATTGGAGCTTCAGCTTTAGCATCAGTCCCTTCAATGAGTATTCAAGATCAATTTCCTTTAGGATTGACTGGTTTGATCTCCTTGCAGTCCAAGGAACTCTCAAGCATCCTCTCTAACACCAGAGAGGTATCAAAAGAATCAATTTTTCAGCACTCAGCTTTTTTAATTGCCCCACTCTTATATCCATACATGACTACTGAAAAACACAGAGCTTTGACTAGATGGACTTTTGTTGGCAAAGTCATGTCTCTGCTTTTTATTATGCTCTCTAGGTTTGCCATAGATTTTCTTCCTAGGAGCAAGCATCTTTTCATTTCATGGCTGCAGTCTCTACCCACAGCGATTTTGAAGCCCAAGAAAATAAAATCTGTCACTGTTTCCATTGTTTCCCCATCTATTTGCTATGAGGTGATGGGCCTGGATGCCATGATCTTAGTTTTCTGAATGTTGAGTTTTAAGTCCTCTTGTTCACTCTCTTTAACTTTCATCAAGAGGCTCTTTTTTAACCAGTAAAGATAAGCGAATGGTTTCCTGAATTCTGTGAGCTATTGTGACAAATTATTGAACCCAGGGAGGGAATTGTGAGAACTCTGATTTATAGTCAACAGGTCAGAAATACAGATGACAACCTGAAACTTCCAATTGCTAAGAAGTAATATTTCTTATTATTTAAAAATGTATAAGAGTGGTTTTTGTGAAATTGCCCTTAAATTTCTAATATTATATTGTTTGGCCAAAGACTTTTGAAAAAAGTCTTTGTCAAATAGAAGTGAAATAGATCAAATGTTAAGTGGATTAAATTGAGGGCAGTCTTGTGGGACTGAGCCCTTAACTCAAGGATATAATGCTGACTTCATGAGGATGTGTCAAAATTGTATTGAAGTACAGGACATTTGGGCTTCTCTGGTAGCTCAGCTGGTAAAGAATCTGTCTTTGATGCAGGAGATACCAGTTTGATTCCTGGGTATGGAAGTTCCCCTAAAGAAGAGATAGGCAACCCATTCCTGTACTCTTGGGCTTTCCTGGTGGCTCAGATGGCAAAAAATCACCTGCAATGCAGGAGAACTGGGTTTGATCCCTAGTTGGGAAGACATCCTAGAGGAGGGCATGGCAATCCACTCCAGTATTCTTGCCTGGAGAAACCCGATGGACAGAGGAGACAGAGTCAAATATGACTGAGCAAGTAAGCACAGCACACAGGAAACCCATCCCATATCCCAGAGAACTGCTTTGTGTGGGACAAACCTCCATACACTTGGTTATCAGTGACAAAGTCTCTTCATTTGGCCAAACCTTAGGAACACTCCCGAACTTTCTCCTTGGCCTATCTGTGCACTTATTTCCTTGTGAAATATGGTTTTAACAAGATCCCTTCCAAGTCAGTTGAACTAGAACCGTCAACTCTCAATACCTGACCAGCTTTTATATCTGATCAAGATCATTCTCCATCATACTCCAGGCCTGGCTTCAGCAAGAATTGTTAAGTCAGTGTAGACAGCCTTCCTCTTACTCCTGATGTTTCCTCTTAATAAGTTTCCACTCAATGCTGCCCACACTGCTCCTTGGTTGTAAATTCACACTTGCTAGTGCTATTTTTGGAACTGAGCCTAACTTTGCCCCACTTTAATATCCCTCTGCAGTGGTCCCTATTTACCATGACAGGCCTAAATAAAGTTTGCCTTATGACCTTTAAGAAGTGTCATTGAATTACTTTTTTCTTTAACATAGAAATGTTAGCAAGAAAAGCATTCTTTGCTAGTAGTAAAAGGGAACCACACAGGGGTCTTTACCTTTTCTCTTGCACAATTATATAGAGGATTCAAGTTTCAAAATTAAAATGATTTAAATATTTTAACTCATTTTTGTTATGTGAGTTTAAAGACTATACCAACATGACAAATAGTTCACAAAGAATTCTCTATTAAATGTACTATTTTGTCTACTTCTGTAAAACCTAAGTACTCACAAAAGAATTTAAAATATTTAGAAAATAACATTGCAAAAATAGTTTGTGTAATCCATTATAGTGGACATGAAAAAGCAACAAAATCCTAGGCTTTTTGTAGGGGACGTACCTTATAATGTCATGAAGCAACTGACATAGAATCAATTTCTTCTGCTCAGTAGGGAAGACTTCTTTTTAGTTAACCTCTAAGCTATTTTTTTGCCACAACTCTTAAATTCAGATCCCTCCTAGCACTGCCCCAGAGCTGGGTAAAGAGAAGATTCAGAGCAAAGAGTCAGCACACAAAGGACAGTCCATTCCTGCACATCCAGAAGTCAGTGAAATTTTCATGAAAGCCCCTGAAGAGCAAGCCTAACACTTCTGCATTGCATAGATCTCTGCAGAACGATATTAAGAAAAGCACTATCTAGAGATTTGACACATGCTTAAGGAAGAGTCCATTTTAATCTTTGTTAAAAGTAGCTGAATTTTAAAATAGCTATCTCATCTGAGATGGAGAGAATTAATAACCACAATGTATAAAGAACTGCAACAAATGACCAGAAACAAGTCAACCCATAAACAAATATCAAGTTGTATGAACTAAATAGAGACAAAAATCAAACATGTTAAAAGAAACCAATCTTACTGTTAGATAAACAGACATTAGCAGCAGGGAGGCGACAGAGGCAGGAAAAAGAAAGAAAGAAACAAACAACAAGAAAACAAACAAACAATAGCAACAAAAGAGGGAAATAATCAAGTCATATTCAATCTACAGTCAGGTGGTAGACAACTTATCCTGAAGAAAGGGAGCACAGTGACAAGCGAGAACTTCCCTGGCTGTGCATGCCCAGGTTAGGCAGGCACATGAACTCTATTAAACCCAAACTCATTAAACTAATGTTATAATAAAATGTGCATGTGGTTTTGTGCTCCCTGGGCCAGGCTTTTCTTAGAAAACCAAGGGTAAGGGCATGTGCAATAATGGACTTGTTACAGAACTGGAGACAATCAATCCAATAGTGATTCTTTATCACTCAATCATGATTGCACCTATCCCCTCAAAGAAAAACTCTGTTAAGCCTACACAGAAGAGATGGTTTTGCCTCACAGAAACAACCCACTCTACCTCTGAGAGTGTATTTTTGCTTTAATAAATGTTGCTTTGCACTTAAGTCTGAAGTGGAAGTTTGCAATTTTTTCTTGTTATGCTAATGACCAAGATTGCTGGTCTCAGTCTCCATTGACCTTCTCAGTTGGAGCTGTCTGACCCAATGCACATCAACCTAGTAACAAGGAATTGAGAGAAACACATTGAGATACAAATTTATATTCCATAAATATAAAATTAATTTAAAAGGTGATCAACGTATTGGAAAGGTTTTGGAGAAATGAATGATCCCTCACCCTGTTGGAAAAGGGTAAATCGGTACATAGCAAATCCTTATAGGGGTACTTATTGAATCACCCTTTGTAAAGAAGAAAACTGGAAGAAAAAAAATTTGTCTGATGGGATGTAGATATACTGAGAGGTATCCTAATAAAATAAATTATAATCCAGCAATTAAAATAAGTAGGTTAAGTCCCTTTGTATCAATATGTTTATAAAGATAGATGAAACAACTGAATTATGTAATAATAACAAACTATTCTATATAATTATAGATTTATTAAGCATATATTTGGAAAAAGAGTGGTGAAAATGGGCCAAGGAAAGCAATAGAGGACATTACTACTTTTTTCCTATGTATTAAAAAATTCTGAAGCTAATATAATATGTATTTATATTTACTATTTGTGGCTATTTTCAGATTTAATGAATTATATCTTTATATTTTTCTCTTTTTTTGATATTTTATTTATTTATTTTTTTTCAGTGGGTTTTGTCATACATTGATATGAATCAGCCATAGAGTTACACGTATTCCCCATCCCGATCCCCCCTCCCACCTCCCTCTCCACCCGATTCCTCTGGGCCTTCCTAGTGCACCAGGCCCGAGCACTTGACTCATGCATCCCACCTGGGCTGGTGGTCTGTTTCACCATAGATAATATACATGCTGTTCTTTCGAAACATCCCACCCTCACCTTCTCCCACAGAGTTCAAAAGTCTGTTCTGTACTTCTGTGTCTCTTTTTCTGTTTTGCATATAGGGCCATCGTTACCATCTTTATAAATTCCATATATATGTGTTAGTATGCTGTAATGTTCTTTATCTTTCTGGCTCACCTCACTCTGTATAATGGGCTCCAGTTTCATCCATATCATTAGAACTGATTCAAATGAATTCTTTTTAACAGCTGAGTAATATTCCATGGTGTATATGTACCACAGCTTCCTTATCCATTCATCTGCTGATGGGCATCTAGGTTGCTTCCATGTCCTGGCTATTATAAACAGTGCTGCGATGAACATTGGGGTGCACGTATCTCTTTCAGATCTGGATTCCTCAGTGTGTATGCCCAGAAGTGGTATTGCTGGGTCATATGGCAGTATATTTTTCTTTATTTGAAAAAATGAAATATTAAAATCTTTATATTTATATGTTATATATTACAATTTATTAAAGAATGATAAAATATGACAAAAATAAAGTGAAAGATAAGACATTTTCAGTTATGCAGATTCACAAAAGATTTGTGGAAGAAGGGAAATTTAGTGCACACAGGAAAAACAGACACTGTATTATAGAAAAATGACATCACTCCCCAAAACTATTAGACAAACAATATATATTTTGAATTAGAAAGCTAAGATCCTAGAACATTTCATAGCCATTTATGATCAGAAGTACTTTAGTATGCTCTAGCTGTCAAATACTAAAAATATCATTCCTTTAACCATAACTACACATTAACTTTGGATATAGTTATAAAATTACAAGTCATTTTTACTTCACTCTGTATAACGGGCTCCAGTTTCATCCATCTCATTAGAACTGATTCAAATGAATTCTTTTTAATGGCTGAGTAATATTCCATGGTGTATATGTACCACAGCTTCCTTATCCATTCGTCTGCTGATGGGCATCTAGGTTGCTTCCATGTCCTGGCTATTATAAAGATAAAGAACATTACAGCATACTAACACATATATATGGAATTGAGAAAGAGGGTAATGATAACCCTATATGCAAAACAGAAAAAGAGACACAGATGTACAGAACAGACTTTTGGAGTCTGTGGGAGAAGGTGAGGGTGGGATGTTTCGAGAGAATAGCATCGAAACATGTATATTATCTATGGTGAAACAGATCACCAGCCCAGGTTGGATGCATGAGACAAGTGCTTGGGCCTGGTGCACTGGGAAGACCCAGAGGGATCGTATAGAGAGGGAGGTGGGAGGGGGGGTTGGGATGGGGAATACATGTAAATCCCTGGCTGATTCATGTCAATGTATGACAAAACCCACTACAATATTGTAAAGTAATTAGCCTCCAACTAATAAAAATAAATGGAAAAAAAATAAGGGGAAAAAAAGTCAGTTTTAACAAATTTTTCTTTGATTTTAAACATTAATGTTAAAAATGACTGCAAGAAGAATATATATACACATATATAATGTATAATGAAATAAGAAGTATGTGTATTGATATTTAAGGTCTTCCCAGGTGGCTCAGTCATAAAGAATTAGCCTGCTAATGCAGGAGATGCAGGAGATCCAGGTTTGATCCCTGGGTTGAGAAGATCCCCTGGAGAAGGAAATGGCAACCCATTCCACTATTCTTGTTTGGAAAATCCCATGGACAGAGGAGCCTGGCGGGCTACAGTCCATGGGGTCACAAAAGAGTTGGACGCAGCTGAGTAACTGAGCATGCATGCATGATAATATTAAATCAATCAATCAATTTGCGTTACTCAATTTCTCTAGTAGAATTTTGTTTGTTTTAAATTTCAATCCAATGAAAAATTTAAAACTGTGTAAAAAGCAGTGTATATGCTATTGGGGTATTTAGTGACACAACTTGCTGTGTAATGCCAGTTTCAAGATGTTATATCTGTTGTTCAGTTGCCAAGTTGGGTCCAACTGTTTGAGACCCCATGGACTGATGCCAGGTTTGCCTGTCCTCCGCTATCTCCCAGAGTTTGCTCAAATTCATATCCATTGAATTGGTGATTCTATAAAACCATCTCATCCCCTGTCACCCTCTTGTTTTGCCTTCAATCTTTCCCAGCATCAGGGCCTTTTCCAATGAGTAGCTCTTCACATCAGGGGGCCAATCATGATTTGATACCCATGATATTATATGTTTACCCACAATTTCTAAGGTTCAGTATTGTAGAATAAGACAAGAATTGATTTGTTATATTTTTGTCTTGATACAAAAAAAAAAAGTTTTTATATTTCCCTTCTTGCTAACAGATACTGCAAGTAAGTTAATGAAATTAATTTATTTATGATACATAACTTTGAAGAGTAAAGAAATCATTGACTAGTCTCATTCTTTCCATTTTTTTGAAGTCACCTATTATCTTTATAAATTGTGAAAAGGAATAGCATCACAGCGTTAAAATGGTTTACTTTATTACACTGATGCTCAGCTCACAGCACAGCAATTCTATAGATAAGGAAATGTAGAAAGAGAAGAGTTATAGAAAATCAAAGCTGTAGTTAAGGACACAGAAAGAAAATATTTCAAGAAATGTATTAGACAAGGAAGTCTTCAAAAATACGGTGAGATGCCATCAATATCAAGGATGATTTATAGAACATGTGTGAAATCACATCTTTAAACCCTTTTTATTTATGTCAGTTCATCTTTTTCCACATCAAGTTCCTTTGAACACATTTCCTAAGGTGGTTTTATTATTTTTCTCATTTGGTAAGGATCAACTGCAGTATTTTAGGAAATTGGAAAATGTCCTTTTGTATTTGTTCAAAAGATATAAGAATGAATTTCAACATCCATATTTTTTCTGGAAAGAAAATAATAGAAAGTCACTTTTATACATTTTGAAATTGAGAAGTTTTTATTGAAATGAAACAAAAAATCTATATTTCATTCAACATATACAATCACTACAAATGGAATAGTTGCATTCATCTTTCTCTTTTCATCTCATTTTCGTTCTTTGATCATTTTGAAATTTAGTATCATTTATTCATTAACACAACTCAGTGACTGACACACACTATCATTTTAGGATTTTAAGGGTTTTCCTGATGGCTCAGATGGTAGAAAATCTTCCTACAATGAAGGAGATCTGGGTTTATCCCTAGGTCAGGAAGATCCCTGGAGAACGGAATGGCTACCCACTCCAGTATTCTGGCCTGAAGAATTCCACAGACAGAGGAATCTGGTGGTCTTCAGTCTATGGGTTCACAAAGAGTTGGACACTGAGCGGCTAACACACACACACACACACACACACACACACACATTCATTAACAAAATAGAATGTTATAAAAACACACATGAAATTTTAATAATTTTTTGGTAACTTATTTGCATGGGAGTGGTATTATTATTACTTGGCTTCCCAGGTGGCTCAGCTGGTAAAGAATCCGGCTGCAATGCAGGAGACCTGGGTTAAATCCCTGGGTTGGGATGATCCCCTGGAGAAGGCAACAGCTGCCCACTCCAGTATTCTTGCCTGGAGAATTCCATGTATAGTCTATGGGGTTGTAAAAAGTCAGACACGTCTGAGTGACTTTTATTTTCACATTGTTATTAGTAAATTAGGAGTTGAGATAAGTTTGTTGTGTGGTGTAGGTTGCAGAGATCCATGAATTTGCATACTCCATGTCTGCCACACACATCTGAAAAAGCAAAAAACAAACATACCAAAACCCAAGCTATAGTGGTTAATTCCTCTACAAAATAATTTTTCATGCCATATACATTTTTAATGAAACTGATCATATTATTCTACCTATAACTGATTGCAAACTGGAAATTAATTTGCTAGGAACAATGATCACCATATAAAAGATCAGAGATCTTAGATTTAATCTGCTTAGTGAGAGCACTACAGATTAAATGGAGGCAAATGTGCCCAATTAAATCCTCTTATCTGGAAAGTGTAAATGATATGCAAAAATCTAGGTCTCTTCTCCTCACTTTGCTGCCTCAATGATACTAAGAAATTCATTCCACTTCTATAAAACCAAGGGTGTTCACAAGTTTCAGTATACAGTCCACAGTGTCTGGGATATAAAAGTGCTATATTATATTATTTTATACATTTGTATAGAACACATTCATCAAAGTGGATCTGTGATGATTTTTCCTTGCAAATTTTAAGAACCCTATTAAAGACTATGTGTCAGTAGATAATAAGAACCCCTCCTTATTAGTCAATTTTATAAATATGCATCTGCTATTTTGTGTTTTATAGAATATATATCTCCTTTCTTTATAATGAGTTGAAAATACTTTGATCACTTAAGGTAGAACAAAATAATCATGGAAAGATTTCCCTTTGCAAATCTCTTTTGCTTGCATGATACATCATATATTATTACTATAAACACAATATTGTGGCTGAGAGTTTTAATTTAAACTCAACAGATTTTAGTTTGAATCCCAGTTCTTCCATTTACTAGTGGTAAGATCAAGAACAATTTATAAAAACGTCTGAGAGTCTGTTTCTTCTCAGAAAAAACAAAACAAAACAAAACAACAACAACAACAAAAAAAAAAAAAAAACAAGAGAGAGAGAGATAATAATACCAAGTCCTAGAGGTAACGCATTTGAGGCATTTAATAGCTCAAGAAATACAACAAACACTCCCCAAATGGTTACAGTTACTATTGTTATTAAAAGAAAGTCTGAAAATAACTAGAAGATAAACATTATCAATATGGAAATTGAAAATGTGAATCAATACACAAGAAGAAAGACAGGTAGGGTAAAGGAATTAGCATTCAGAGAAAAAAATTAAATTGCCAAGGTCTAAATATTATCACAATTATTTGCTTTTGAAAATGATTATTCCCTCCAACTATCAAGGCCTCTCTGTTAAAAAAAAAAAAAAAAAAAAATCCACTCCTACTTGGGTTTGCAAGTCATTTATACATACTTACACCAGTGGTCTTCACAGTGCTTGATGTCTAGAAATACCACAATGAAATAATTACTGTCTCACATCAAGAAGTCATGATAAGAAATAGCCTATGTCACCATTTTTCCTTGAGGTTATAAACACATTCAAGAGAGGCAAACCTACTTACTACAACCAGCCATCTTCAAAACACTGTCATCAATTTCCCACCTCTTAACAATATCTTAAGGGGATTTTTTAGCTCTATTTTTTTTTTTTTAACATCAGTTCAGTTCAGTCACTCAGTCATGTCCAACTCCATGGACTGCAGCACCCAAGCTTCCCTCTCCTTCACTAACTCCTGGAGCTTGCTCCAACTCATGTCCACTGAGTCAGTGATGCCATCCAACCGTTTCATCCTTGGGTTTCCCCTTCTCCTCCTTTCTTCAATCTTTCTCAGCATTAGGGTCTTTTCCAATGAGTCAGTTCTTCACATCAGGTGGCCAAATTATTGGAGCTTCAAAGTACTGGAACATGTCTTATCTCTCAAGTTAATTAATTCTCCTGTAATATATTTCAGTCATATTTTATGATATTTGGTGTAAAGATGATGCATGTTTTAGCTCTGATTTATCCCTAGGTATTTAACATTTTAGATACTATCTTAAAATGACAATTTTTTATTAACACAATTTCCAGCGGTCTGTTGTAAGTAGAAAAAATAAAAATGATTTTTTATATCAATCTTTTATTCTGCAACCTTGATAAACACATCGATTGGTTCTAGGCACATTTTAGTAGATTACAGAATCTTTTCTATTATAGATTACCAAGTTCTCTGTTAAGACAGATTTTGTTCTTTTTAATTTCTTTTAATTCTTTATTTAGTTGATGTATAGTTGATTTATAATAATGTTTAAGTATATGGTGCACAGTTAGTAATTCATTTATATATTTTTGGATTATTTTCCATTGTAGGTTATTATAAAATACTGAGCATGTATTCTTGTTCTTTACAGCTAGTCCTTTTGTTTATCTATCTTATGTACAGTAGTTTGTTTCTGTTAATCTCATGCTTTTATTTATCCTTTCCCCCGTCCATTTCTCCTTTATGGCAAATTTGCCTTCTATGTCTGTGTCTATGTGAAAAAAATACCTGTTTGATAGGTGGTGTTAGAAAAACTGAACAGAGTCTTTAATCCATTTTGAGATAACTTTTGTATATGTTGTGAGAAAGTTGTCCAGTTTCCAAGACTTAATTGTAAGATGTGAAACCATACCACCTTAGAAGAAAACTAGAATTGGCATTGATTTTAGCGATTTTTTTTTTATCACTTCCTTCAGGCAAAATAATCAAAAGCAAAAATAAACAAATGCAACCTAATAAAAAACCTTATCACAGGTAAGGAAATCATCAACAAAGGAAAAAAACAAAAAGCAGTTTCCCTATTGTTTGTATAAGGTGTTTGCAAATAATACATCTGACTAAGTGTTAATATCCAAAATATATGAAAAACTCATAGAACTCACCATCAAAAATAAAACAACAGCAGCAACAACAACAACAAAAAACAAATCCTGACTAAAAATGGGCAAAGAACCTGAATAAACATTTCCCAAACAAGACACACAAATGGAAAATAAGCACATTAAAAGATGATCAATGTCCTTAAAGGTCAGAGAAATGCAAATCAAAACCGTAAAAAGACATCACCTTACACCCATCAGAATAGCCATTATCAAAGAGAAAACAAATAACATGCCGATAAGGATGTAGAGAAGGTGATCCCTCACACACGCTTGAAAACTGAAACTGAAGTCTCTCAGTCCTATCAGACTCTTTGAGACCCCATGGACTGTAGTCTACCAGGCTCCGTGGTTAATGGGATTTCCCATGCAAGAGTACTGGAGTGGGTTGCCATTTCCTTCTCCAGGGGATCTTCCCAACCCAGGGATCGAACTCAGGTCTCCCACATTGCAGGTAGACATTTTACCATCTGAGCCACCAGGGAAGCTCCACACACTCTTGGTGAGAATTTAAATTGGCACAATCACTTTGGAAAACTGTATGGAGGCTTCTCAAAAATTAAAAATAGAACCACCATATGGTCTACCAATTCCACTCCTGAATATTTGTCCTAAGAAAAAGAAAATACTACTTCAAAAAGACATATCCACCTCTATGTCCATTGCAGCATATTTGTAGTAACCAAGATATGGAAATCACATAAGTTCTCACTGATAGAGATTGGATACAGAAAAAGTACACTACTGCTCAGTGCTGGAGCGGTGAGCGGCCGGGAGGAGATACCTCATTTCCAAGGTCAGGAGCAGCGGCTCTGAAGATGCCCCATGGCCAAGGTCAGAAAAACCCCAGTAAGAAGGTAGACACTGGAACAGCTGTGAGACAACACCTCACATCCAAGGGCAAAGGAGAAGCCCCAGCAAGACGGTAGGAGGGGTAAATTCCCATTAGAATCAAACCCCATTCATTCCAGAGATGCTCAGAGGGCTGAAACAAACTTTGTGCACACCAGCACCCAGGAACCCCACAGAGACTGAGATAGAACTGTATTTGAGCATCTCCTGTGGAGGTAGAGGTGGGCAGTGGTCTGCCGCAGGGACACGGGCTCTGGGTGCAGCAGACCTGGGTATGGCATAAGCCCTCTTGGAGGAGGTCGGCATTAACCCTACTATAGAGCTACCAAAACTTACATAGGAAATCAAAATAGACTCTTGGAGGGGACAACAGAATCTTGTGCACCAGGACTAAGGAGAAAAGGACAGTGACGCCACAGGAGACTTACCTGTGGGTGGGTGTCTGGGAGTCTCTGGCAAAGGCATGGGTTGGTGGTGGCCTGCTGCAGGGTTGGGGGCACGGACTGTAGCAGTACATACCTGGGATCTTTTGAGGGAGGTCACCATTATCTTCATTACCTCCACCATAGTTTTGCCCAAGGTAAATAGCAGGGAGGGAATGCAGCTCAACCCATCAACAGAAAATTGGATTAAAGATTTACTGAGCATGGCCCCGCCCATCAGAACAAGATCCCACTCAGTCAGTCTATCCCATCAGGAAGCTTTCATAAGCCTCTTATCCTTCTCCATCAGAGGGCAGATAGACTGAAAAGCACCATCCCAGAGAACTAACCAATCTAATCACATGGACCACAGCCTTGTCTAAGCCAATGAAACTATGAGCCATGCCATGTAAGGCCACACAGAAGGATGGAAAACGGTGGAGAGTTCTGACAAAATGTGGTCCACTGGAGAAGGGAATGGCAAATCACTTCAGTATTCTTGCCTGGAGAACCCCATGAACAGTATGAAAAGGCAAAAATATAGGACACTGAAAGATGATATCCTCAGGTCAGTAGGTGCCCAATATTCTACTAGAGATCAGTGGAGAAATAACTCAAGAAAGAATGAAGAGACAGAGACAAAGCAAAAACAACACCCAGGTGTGGATGTGACAGGTAATGGAAGCAAGGTCTGAGGCTACAAAGAGCAATATTGCATAGGAACCTGGAATGTTAGGTCCATGCTGCTGCTGCCGCTGCTGCAGCTAAGTTGCTTCAGTCATGTCCAACTCTGTGCAACTCCACAGACGGTAGCTCACCAGGCTCCCCCGTCCTTGGGATTCTCCAGGCAAAAACACCAGAGTGGGTTGCCATTTCCTTCTCCAATGCATGAAAGTGAAAAGTGAAAGTGAGGCCGCTCAGTCATGTCTGACTCTTTGCAACCCCATGGACTGCAGTCCACCAGGTTCCTCCGGCCATGGGATTTTCCAGGCAAGTGTACTGGGTTAGGTTCATGAATCAAGGCAAATTAGAAGTGGTCAAATAGGAGACGGCAAGAGTGAACGTCGACATTTTAGGTATCAGTGAATTAGAATGGACTGGAATGGGTGAATTTAACTCAGATGACCATTATATCTACCACTTTGGGCAAGAATCCCTTAGAAGAAATGGAGTAGCTATCATAATCAACAAAAGAGTTCAAACTGCAGTAGTTGGATGCAGTCTCAAAAATGACAGAATGATCTCTGTTCGTTTCCAAGGAAAACCATTCAATATCATAGTGATCCAAGTCTATGTCCCGAACAGTAAAGCTGAAGAAGCCGAAGATGAACAGTTCTATGAAGACCTACAAGATCTTCTAGAATTAACACCCCAAAAAAGATGTCCTTTACAATATAGGGGACTGGAATGTAAAAGTAGGAAGTCAAAAAACACCTGGAGTAACACACAAATTTGGCCTCAGAGCACAAAATGAAGCAGGGCAAAGGCTAATAGAGTTCTACCAAGAGAATGCACTGGTCATAGTAAACACCCTCTTCCAACAACGCAAGAGAAGACTCTACACATGGATATCACCAGATGGTCAATACTGAAATCAGATTGATTATATTCTTTGCAGTCAAAGATGGAGAAGTTCTATACATTCAGCAAAAACAAGACTGGGAACTGACTATGGCTCAGATCATGAATTTCTTGTTGCCAAATTCAGACTTAAATTGAAGAAAGTAGGGTAAACCACTAGACCATTCAGGTATGACCTAAATCAAATCCCTAAAGATGGTACAATGGAAGTGAGAAGTAGACACAAGGACTAGATCTCATCGACAGAGCACCTGATGAACTATGGACAGAGATTCATGACACTGTACAGAAAACAGGGATCAAGACCATCCCCAAGAAAAAGAAATGCAAAAAAGCAAAATGGCTGTCTGAGAAGGCCTTACAAATAGCTGTGGAAGGAAGAGAAGCGAAAAGCAAAGGAGAAAAGCAAAGAGATACCATTTGAATGCAAAGTTCCAGAGAATAGCAAGGAGAGATAAGAAAGCTTTCCTCTGTGATCAGTGCAAAGAAATAGAGGAAAATGATAGAATGGGAAAGACTAGAGATCTCGTCAAGAAAATTAGAGATACCAAGAAAATATTTCATGCAAAGATGGTCTCAATAAAGGACAGAAATGGTATGGACTGAACAGAAGCAGAAGATATTAAGACGAGGTGTCAAGAATATACAGAAGAACTGCACAAAAAAGATGTTCACACCCCAGATAATCATGATGGTGTGATCACTCACCTAGAACCAGACATCCTGGAATGTGAAGTCAAATCAGCCTTAGAAAACATCACTATGAACAAAAGTAGTGGAAGTGATGGATTTCCATTTAAGTTATTTCAAATTCTGAAAGATGATGCTGTGAAAGTGCTGCACTCAATATGCCACCAAATTTGGAAAACTCAGCAGTGGCCACAGGACTGGAAAAGGTCAGTTTTCATTCCAATGCCTAAGAAAGGCAATGCCAAAGAATCCTCAAACGACCACACAATTGCATTCAACTCACAAGCTAGTAAAGTAATGCTCAAAATTCTCCAAGCCAAGCTTCAACAGTACGTGAACTATGAACTTCAAGCTGGTTTTAGAAAAGGCAGAGGAACCAGAGATTAAATTGCCAACATCTGCTGATTCATCCAGAAACCAAGAGAGTTCCAGAAAAAAATATATGTCTGCTTTATTAACCATGTCAAAGCCTTTGACTGTGTGGGTCACAACAAACTGTGGAAAATTCTGAAAGAGATAGGAGGACCAGACCGCCTGACCTGCCTCTTGAGAAATATGTATGCAGGTCAGGAAACAATAGTTAGAACTGGTCATGGAACAACAGACTGATTCCTATTAGGAAAAGTAGTATATTAAGGCTGTATATTGTCACTGTGCTTACTTAACTTATGTGCAGAGTACATCATGAGAAACTCTGAACTCAATGAAGAACAAGCTGGAATCAAGATCGCTGGGAGAAATATCAATAACCTCAGATATACAGATGACACCACCCTTATGGCAGAAAGCGAAGAACTAAAGAGCCTCTTGATGAAAGTGAAAGAGGAGAGTGAAAAAGTTGGCTTAAAGCTCAACATTCAGAAAACTAAGATCATGGCATCCTATCCCATCACTTCATTGCAAATAAATGGAGAAACAATGGAAAGAGTGGCTGACTTTATTTTTGGGGGCTCCAAAGTCACTGCAGATGGTGACTGCATCCATGAAATTAAAAAAAGAAATAAAACAAGCAAGCAAGCAAACAAACAAACAAACAAAAAAAACTGCTTAGTCCTTGGAAGAAAAGTTTTGACCAACCTAGACAGCATTTTAAGAAGCAGAGACATTACTTTACCAACAAAGGTCCGTCTCATCAAGGCTATGGTATTTCCAGTAGTGGTGTATGGATGTGAGAGTTAGACTATAAAGAAAGCTGAGCACCAAAGAATTAATGCTTATGAACTTTGGTGTTGGAGAAGACTCTTGAGAGTCCCTTGGACTGCAAGAAGATCCAACCATTCCATCGGAAAGGAAATCAGTCCTGAATATTCATTGGAAGTACTGATGTTTAAGGTGAAATTATAATACTTTGGTCACCTGATGCAAAGAGCTGACTCATTTGAAAAAGCCCTGATGCTGGGAAAGATTGAGGATGTGAGGAGAAAGGGATGACAGAGGATGAGATGGTTGGATGGCATCACTGACTCAATGGACATGAATTTGAGTAAACTCCAGGAGTTGATGATGGCCAGGGACGCCTGGCTTGCTGCAGTCCAGGGGGTCACAGTCGGACACGACTGATCGACTGAACTGAACTGAACTGAAAGTATATATATATATATATATATATCTGTATCTATCTATCTATCTTCTATATAATATTTATGTATATGTTATATATATATTTGAAAAAGTGAAAGTGTTTGCTTCTTAGTGGTGTCTGACTCTGCAACCCCATTGACTCTACTCCACTAAGCTCCACTAATCCTCCACTAATCCTCTGTTCATGGATTTCTCTAGGCAAGAATACTTGGTATAGATAATTGGATATAAAGCCTACACACACACACACACACACACACACACACACACACACACACACACACACATATACATACATGCACAAAGAGTGGAAGATTACTGAGCCCTTGTTATTGGTCAGTCACTCAGTTGTATCTGACCCTTTGAGATCCCATGGACTGTAACATGTCAGGATTTCCTGTGCTTCACTGTCTCCTGGAGTCTGCTCAAGCTCAAGTCCATTGAGTTAGTGATGTCATCCAACCGTCTCATCCTCTGTTGCCCCTTTCTCCCCCTGCCTTCAATCTTTCCCAGCATCAGGGTCTTTTCCAATGGATCGGTTCTTCACCTCAGGTGGCCCAAATCTTGGAACTTCAGCTTCATCATCAATTCTTCCAATGAATATTCAGGATTGACTTCCTTTATAATTGACTGGTTTGAGCTCCTTACAGTCCAAGGGACTCTCAAAAGTCCTCAAGCAACACAGATCGAAAGCACCAATTCTTCAGCACTCAGCCTTCTTTATGTTCCGATTCTCACTTTAAAGCAAATAAAATCTTGCCACTTTTGACAACATGAATGGATCTAAAGTATTATGCTACACTAGATGCATCAGACAGGGAAGAAAAGTACTGCATAATTTCACTTATATGGGATTATCTAAAACAAAACCAAAAAACAAATGAACAAACACAGCAAAACAGAAGCAGACTCATAGATGCAGAGATTAGACATGGGACTATCTGAGGAGAGGGGGAGTGAGATGAGAAAAATAGGTTGAGAGAAATTAGTAGGTACAGACCTCCAGTTGCAAAATAAATGAGTCATGGATATGAAATAATAGTGTGGAGAATACAGTCAATAATTAAGTCATATCTTTGCACAGTGACAGGTTGTAGGGAGACATTGTGTTGATCATTGCAAAATGTATAGAAATATGGAATCAGTATGCTTTGCACCAGGAATTAACATTGTTTTATAAGTCAGTTAAACTTCAAAAACAAGCAAACAAGCAACAAATTCATAGAAAAGGAAACTAGATTTTTAGTTACAAGAGTAGGATATGGGGTGAGAGGAAATATCAAAATTCTAGTTATAAAATAAAGTCCTAGGAATTTAATGTGTAACATGATTAATATAATTAATAGTACTCCATGTTAAATAAGAAAGTTGTAAAGAAAGTGAATTTTAAAAGTTCCCCTTACAAGTGATTATTTTTCAATTTACTGATTTTATATCTTTATGGGATGACAGATGCTAATTAAAATTATTTTAGTAATCATTTCATGATATATATAAACCAAATCATCATGCTGTAGCCTTAAATTTACATCTCAATAAAATTCAAAGGAAAAAAGGGATAGCAAAGAATAAATGCTATTTTTCATTAAATATTTGTTAGAGTTCACCAGCTAAGCTGAGCTATAATATTAAGTCTCTCTCTCTCTCTCTCTCACACACACACACATAAATATTGTATAGGATAAATGACCTGGACAGCCAAAACGATCTTGAAAGAAGAGAAGTCACTGGCAACAATTTATACCTTGAAAAACTAAAACACAAAAGCAAGGAAAACCAATGGGAAGGAAAACAAAGAAAACACTAAAGGTCAGAGCAGGAATCAATAAAAACAAAACCAAAAACAATTGAGAAAAATTTATGAAATCTGGTTCTCTAATAATAACCAAAGGGAAAAAAAAATAAAAATTAAAGATCGTTGCTTTCCACATGGATATCTAGCTTTCCCAACACGGTTGAAAAGACCATCTTATCCCCACGTTGTCACCCTTGTCAAAATTCATTTGACCATGTATGAGAGGATCTGGTTCTGGGCTTTGCAGTAAGTTCTAAAATCAGGAGGTGAGTCTTCCAACTTTGATCTTCTTTTTCAAAATTGTTTTGGTTCTGCAGGATCCCTTAATATACTAAAGCAATTTTAGGATGATATTTTTTATCTTTGTAAAATTATCATTAACTACTCAGAAATACACCATAAACAAAAACATTACTTTAATGTACTTTTTGACATTGAAACAGAAACCACACTGCAAAGAAATCATTATTATACAAAAAAGAAAGATGTTTAAACTTAGATTTATGGCACAACAGATGGCAGATTGAAGAGTAGAAGTCATTTTAGTTGATAAATTCTAGAAAAAAAAATATCTTTCCATCTTGTCTTGACATGCTTTGTGGATACGACAATTTGAAGGTCTGTTACAAAGATAAATAAGGATGACTTCATAAAACTTCTTATGTTGACTTAAACCACTTTAAAATGTATGCCATTTGTTTTGATAGTTTGATCATATTTTATTTGGTGCATTTGAGGAAACAAATATACAGAATTCAGCATACCATAGCAGTTACCAAACTTTCTAGTGTCATACATTTCCCACTACTCCTGAATTTCTCTGTCATTGAGTTAATATAATTACTATACTGGATGTTGTTTATTTTCTGCAAGTTATTCTTCATTTCCTGTTTTGCAGTGCAGTTGAAAATATGCTGATATATGAACAAAATTCTCAGTGTAAAATGTATATATCCCAGCTTATTTTTAAGAGTGAATAATAATATTTCTTTAATAGTATGATTTCAGCCTGTGTAGTCAATTATACTGAATATATAAGAGGGTTTTTACTATCAAAATCAAGAGAATGATTAAGCCAACTAGAGATTAGAAACAGAAAAATGTAAAGTTCAACATGAATATGAGGTTTAATTCTGTTCCTGCAGTTATTGCTTATGTGTGTGCATGCATTAGTCACTCAGGTGTGTCCAATTATTTGTAACACCATGGACTGCCACCCATCAGGCTCCTCTGTCCATGGACTTCTCCAGGTAAGTGTACTGGAGTGGGTGATCAATTTCTCATCCATACTAGTTGCATACATGTTTGCAATTTTAATAGTAATCATTTTAATAATTTTCCTGAGAAAATTTAGATTCTCTAACTTGAAAACTTTGACACATTTGCATTGTTCTACAATGCAAAATGTTGAAGACATATGAAAGAATAATTTTGAAGATATATAAAAATCATAATGTTGAAGATATACACAAGAGTAGTTTTGCTAAACTCAAAAGTCACCCAGATATGCCCTCAAACCACTTTAAGACAAATGAATTATCATAAGTATTTAATAGTTTTTCTTTTCTCATTAAAAAGAAATTGTATACACCAGAATAAAATATGAGATTGTTGGACTTGTTACATTTAATGTCCCCTTCTTGTTGCCTTTGTATTTTTCTGTGACACTGACTTTTTGTATCTTTTATGGGGCAAATATACTCTAACAAGCACAAGTTTTTGCCTGATTATAGGGGAGGACAATTAGATAAAGTTGAAATATTTTTCCACTTTTAAATTAATATGTTCTATTTTAATACAAAATGGGCTAACTAGTTGCCATGAAAATGTGCATAAACAATGATTTTTTTTTTCTTTTTAATTTCAAGGTCAGTTTTTGTGATGCAGGCATTTCAAAATATCTGTTTTTGAGGTTAACACAAACAACCAGAAGATAAGTTAATGAATATAATTCTGGAAGAAAATATCAGTTTATACGGGAATTGTAAGGCTTTTCTCAGTTCTACATAGGAAAGGACATAATCAAAAGAAGAAATATTTCATTTCAGCATGACTAGAATGACTCGAAGACAAAAGAGATCTTTTTGAGATCAAACCACATCTAAGTGAATACACACCTTCACAAATACAGTTAGACAGGATCATCTCTAATTGGCTTAAAGATGCAAGATTTAAGTTTAATCACACTTAATTTTGGTTTTTGCCTAACCATTCCTCCCATACATTCCTCATCAAACTCAACAACCCAGCAAAACATAAACATCAATAGATAGATGAGAGACAGATGATAGACTACCTGTGTATGTCCATACTTAGTACATATATAGTAGAAACAGATATAACAGTAGTATATACATATACAAGTTGCACATATGTGAGTTATTTGGTTAGAGTCAACAACACAGGAACCTGGGAAGGAGGTTTAAAGTAACAAATACCATTTCCATTTTACTCTGCTTGATCACTTATGAGCTGAGTGTGTGTCCGAGGGTGAGGCATGTGTGTGTTCTCTAGATTTTGGGGGGAGTAGGGGGCATACACTGGAAGATCTCTTAACTCAGGCCTCCAGGAATTGCAGGAGTGAAATCAAGCAGATTCTGACTCATTCTACACTAGAAAGAAAATTTGCATTTCGAAACATACTAAAGTGGTTTTTCCAGTGGTCATGTATGGATGTGAGAGTTGGACTGTGAAGAAAGCTGAGCACTGAAAAATCGATGCTTTTGAACTGTGGTGTTGGGGAAGACTCTTGAAAGTCACTTGGACTGCAAGGAGATCCAACCAGTCCATCCTGAAGGAGATAAGTCCTGGGTGTTCATTGGAAGGACTGATGCTGAAGCTGAAACTCCAATACTTTGGCCACCTCATGCAGAGGGTTGACTCGTTGGAAAAGACCCTGATGCTGGGAGGGGTTGGGGGCAGGAGGAGAAGGGGACGACAGAGGATGAGGTGGCTAGATGGCATCACTGACTGGGTGGAAATGAGTTTGTGTAAACTCCAGGAGTTGGTGATGGACAGGGAGGCCTGGCATGCTGCGATTCATGGGGTTGCAAAAAGTCTGATATGACTGGGCGACTGAACTGAAATGAAAGTTGACTTAGTTGAGAATCCGAACCTCTTGCATGCCAGACCTGCATAGCATCTTCCCAGAGAGGAAAGCAGAGAATAAATTATAGCACAACATGAGAAAAATGTTATCAAATGAACGTTGATTGGAATTTACAGAAATTCTTCTTGTACACCCAAAACTCTCATCTACAAACTTGTGCTGAATACTGTGACACTGATAAACAATAAGAGTATACTGGTATCAGGTGTTTTAAACTAAGAGAACTGCTAAAGAAAACCTACCTTTTCTCCAACTGGCCCATTCTTCCATTACCCTACCCATGGTTTGATTCATTTATGTGGACTGGATGAAACAGATTCTAGCAGGGTCCTAGCAAAAGCCAACACTGCTGCCCTTTTCTCCTGTGCTGGGATCCCTGAATTTCCACTTTAGAAAAATGTTTCAAGAGTGAAATTTGCAGCTCCAAGTTGGGGACAATTTACATGAGGAACAGCACACATTTTTCTTGTAGCAAACCAAATTTTACAGCATATTACATGCACCTCTGGCCTTATTTGTTGGCATCACTGGTACCAGATACTAGTACAATATCAGTATTCCATCCAATTTGATCAAATTTCTCCTGGTGATATGCTTAGGAATATAGAAAGAAAGAAATTGAAGTTGCTCAGTCATGTCTGACTCTTTGCAACCCCATGGACAGTAGGCTGCACCAGGCTTCTCCATCCATGGGATTTTCCAGCAAAAGTACCAGAGTGGGTTGCTATTTCCTTCTCCAGGGGATCTTTCCGACCCAGGGATGGAACCCAGCCTTAGGTTTCCCACCTTGTAGGCAGACGCTTTACCTGCTGAGCTGAATATAGAGTCAATATACAGTATGTTAAACTTGCACTCAGCTTTTCGTAAAAATTAATGTACAAATTATTTTTAAGGAAAACAAAGAAAAAAAAATCTTGATGTTTTGAAGAGGTTAAGTGTGTGTGTGTGTGTCTGTGTAATTTTGTGTATGTGCATGTGAGTGTGTACATAGTGACAAGACACTTCATTTTCCAAGTTATTTTTTAGCTCTTCTAAGGAAAGAAAGAAAATGAAATATTTTATAGTCCTTCAGAGTTGCATTTTCATAATCTTATATAAACAGCATGTTTGAATCCCTGTGTGTCTTCAGGTAATCTTAAAAACTTGGCCAAAAAAAAAATGGAGCTGTAATTTTGAAGTTTCTCCTCAAGATTGTTGAATATTTGTAAATTGAAATCCTCCATTTTTCAGGATATATACAATTCATTTGAAGACAACAATAAGTAATACTATATATAATATATTTCATATCTATGTTTTAAAGAGAAGAATACAATTCATTACTCTGAGGTTATGAAGGGGATGGTTTAAATCTCCAAGTATTTTGCTAATGTTATAAACGTCTTAAAGTAAGAGTTTTGTCTATGTTTATTTTTGCGGGTTTCCATTAATTTTATTTATTGCCTCTCCAAATATAATTTACATGCCTATGTCCCTGTCTCTCTGTTTTTAATATTCCATGGTTCTAAGCTAGTCTTTAGATATAAATTCTGAATATTCTCATCAATTGAATCTTGAAATATTCCAGAAGTAATGAATAAGTCACTTTGTATTAAGATTGAGGAAACCTCTTCAGATCGATCAATTTGCTACTAAAATGAGTTCTGTGATAAAAGTAAATCATTATTAAAGTGATAACTATGGTTAAGAAGCATACTTGAGAAAATAGAGAACTATTCCATTTTTTGCTTTCAAGGTTTGAATCAAAGCTAAACACTTTCTGAAAGGCTAAACATTCCACCAGAACTGCAAGAAGTGTCTTCTGCAGTTAGTATCACACTCAAATGACAACTTTTTTATATAGAACTTTAAATTTTCATCCTAAAAATAATGATATTAGCTCAGTCAATGTATTTCTGCTAGTTCCTTTAATCATTCTGAACTCTCTGTAAAAACTTGCGTAGAGTTTTCAAGAATTTAATACGTGTGTTTGTAGTACAGTCTCATACTAATTGATTCAGACAATTACTATGACTTATATGTAGAAAAATGCAAATGAAGAAAAACTTCAATTTCTAATTAAGCAATCCACATTGAGACAGTCTGCCAGATATGAATTAGTCCTAAGGGCATTTACAAAAAGATAATGGTTTTGGAATATTTGTGTCCATATCCTCATAGTCAGGGATTTATTTAGCAAAATTCTGGCAAAATTCCTCTGCTGTTAGCATGAGACTTGCTTGCTCTCTTTATTTGTTTTTGGACATTATTAACAGCTAAGTGGGTATATGTATCCATACTTTAGCCCTGAGGAGTTATTCTAATTAAAGAATTTTAGAAGAGATAATCAAAGGCAGTGATTCATAACTAGTGTGAAAGGAAATTTCTAGCAGGTAGAGACTTTCTAAACATTTCTAAGCATTTCATCATGAGGATTAGGCCCCCTAAAAGGGGATTAATTATATATGTATATATATATATATATATACATATATATATTCTTTTCCATTTTCCTCCAGATCCTAAAAAAGGACTTATAAGTCCTGGAAGATTTGGTGGTATCCTGCATCCAATAATTGAGAAGAAATTAGAAAGATATATATATATGGCTTTCTAATTTCTTCTGCATCCAACAACTGAGAAGAAATTAGAAAGTCATATATATATATATGACTCTCTCTCTCTCTCTCTCTGTATATATGAGAGATATATCCTATGTTTCCTCTATATATATCTGGTATATCTTATGTCTATATGCATATATATTTTATATTCTATGCATACATGCATATAGACATAGGATACATGTATCCAAAAGTCTTATCAATAGTCTGACATTGATATTTTCAATTTAATCATTTAGAAGTCTTTTCTTCTTACCTTCTGAATTATTCCAGGCCACCTCACTGCTGGGCAGGTTTTAAAGGAGAATTGATCTTTAGAAAAATAGAATGCATGTCAATCCAACATGGAATGAATTGGTATGACAGGGAGCATTAAGAGCAGCATTGATGAACTGGGCAAAAGAGACAAGGACGGTAAATTACAAAATGAATATATTTGAAAATTGAATTAAAGTTTTGTCTGTTTAAAAACTTTGCTCCAAGTTATCTTTACAAATGAATAATGACAGCCATTATCGAGTGATTGTTTGAAACACAGATTGAAAAGCATTTTAATACCAACAAATAAGTTAATCAAATATAATTTACCTTGCATAAATGAAATTTAAAGCATCCAATATTTACTGAATGCTGGTAGACTGATTGAAAGCATTAAAAGCACTGTATTATCCCTCCTTTAATTCAAATAACAAATAATTTTACTTGATATACAATCTTACAATTATAGAAAGTTTTAAGAGTATATGATGAAAGATATGTGTTAATATTTAATATTTACATGAAGTTAAACTATTTTAAGTATAATAGATCAAATTTAGATAAAACATACTTTTGTAAAACATCAGTTCAGTTCAGTTCAGTTCAGTCACTCAGTCGTGTCCGACTCTTTGTGACCCCATGAATCGCAGCCTGCCAGGCCTCCCTGTCCATCACCAACTCCTGGAGTTTACTCAAACTCATGTCCATTGATTCGGTGATGCCATCCAGCCACCTCATCCTCTGTCGTCTCCTTCTCCTCCTGCCTCCAATTCCTCCCAGCATCAGGGTCTTTTCCACTGAATCAACTCTTCGTATGAGGTGGCCAAAGTACTGGAGTTTCAGCTTCAGAATCAGTCCTTCCAATGAACATTCAGGACTGATCTCCTTTAGGATGGACTGGTTGGATATCCTTGCAGTCACATAGTGACTACCAACTGAAAGTCAATTTAAATTGCTAATTGTTTTGAGATATACATTTTTTAATTTTGAAAATTATTTATTGTATAATATTGAGAAGTGAGTAATATGTTAGAAACAACCATATGTACTATTATTTGTATTAGTGAGTAAAATATTAAAAGGTAAAAGTGACCTAACTAAAAGTATTGATAGCTGGATATTAATTTTTTAATTAATTAACTAATTATAATTGGAGGCTAATCTCTTTACAATATTGTGGTGGTTTTTGCCATACTTTGACATGAATAAGCCACAGGTATACATGTGTCCCCCCATCCTGAATCCCCCTCTCAACTCCCTACCCACCCAATCCCTCTAGGTTGTCTCAGAGCACCAGGTTTGAGTGCCCTGCATCATGCACTGAAATTGCACTGGTCATCTATTTTACATATGGTAATATACATGTTTCAATATCATTCTCTCAAGTCGTCCCACCCTCACCTTCTACAATATAGTCCAAAAAGTCTGTTCTTTACATCTGTGTCTCTTTTGCTGTCTTGCATATAGGGTCATCATTAACATCTATCTAAACACTATATATATATAGTACTTGTGTGCTTCCCTTTCTGGCTTATTTCACTGTATAATATGCTCCAGTTTCATCCACCATATTAGAACTGAATCAAATGTGTTCTTTTTTATAAATAATATTCCATTGTGTATATATACCACAACTCCCTTATCTATTCATCTGCTGATGGTCATTTAGGTTGCTTCTAGCTTGGAGAAGGAAATGGCAACCCACTCCAGTATTCTTGCCTGGAGAATCCCATGGATGGAGGAGCCTGGTAGGCTACAGTTGATGGGGTCACAAAGAGTCGGAAACAACGGAGCAACTTCACTCACTCACTTATATCCTAGCTATTTAAACAGTAATGAACAGCTGCCATGAACATTGGTATGCATGTGTCTCTTTCAGTTATGGTTTCCACAATGTGTGTGACAAGCAGGGGGATTGCTGGGTTGTATGGCAGTTCTATTTTCAGTTTTTTAGGCAATCTCGATACTGTTCTCCATATGGCTGTACTAGTCTGCATTCCCACCAACAGTGTAAGAGGGTTCCCTTTTCTCCACACCCTCTCCAGCATTTATTGTTAGTAGACTTTTTGATGGCAGCCAATTCTCAATGGCATGAGATGGTATCTCATTGTGGTTTTGATTTGCAGTTCACTAACAACAAGTGTTGTTGAGCATCTTTTCATGTGTTTAGCCATCTGTATGTCTTCTTTGGAGAAACATATGTTTAGTTCTTTGGCCTATTTTTTTTTTTTTTAATTGGGTCATTTATTTTTGTGGAATTGAGATGCATCAACTGCTTGTATATTTTGGATATCAATTCTAAGTTGAATTATGTCCCATTTGTTTATCTTAGTTTTTATTTCTACTAAAATGGGAGGTGGGTCATAGAGGATCTTGCTCTGATTTATGTCAGAGTGTTCAGCCTGTACTTCCCTCTACGAGTTTTATAGTTTCTGGTCTTACATTTAGATCTTTAATCTATTTTGAGTTTATTTTTGTGCACAGTGTTTGAAAGTGTTCTAGTTTCATTCTTTTACAAGTGGTTGACCAGTTTTCCCAGCACGGCTTGCTAAAGAGATTGTCTTTTGTCCATTGTATATCTTTGACTCCTTTGTTAAAGATAAGCTACCCAAGGTGTGTTGATTTATCTCTGGGCTTTCTATTTTGTTCCATTGATCTATATTTCTGTCTTTGTGCCAGTACCATTCTGTCTTGATGACTCTAACTTTGTAGTGTAGTCTGAAATAAGGCAGGTTGATTCCTACAGTTCCATTCTTCTTTCTCAAGACTGTTTTGACTATTCAAGTTTTTTTGTGTGTGTGTGTGTTTCAATACAAATTGTGATTTTGTTGTTGTTGTTGTTCTAGTTCTGTGAAAAATATCATTGATAGCTTTATAGGGATTGCATTGACTCTATAGATTGCTTTGGGTTATACACTCATTTTCACTACATTGATTCTTCCAATCAATGCGCATGGTATATTTCTCCATCTATTTGTGCTATCTTTGATTTCTTTCAACAGTGTTTTATAGTTTCCTATATATAGGTTTTTTGTTTCTTTAGGTAAATGTACACCTATCTATTTTATTGCAATAGTGATTGTAATTGTTTCCTTAATTTCTCTCTCTGTTTTCTCATTGTGTATAGGAATAGAAGGAATGTCTGTGTATTAATTTTATATCCTGCAACTTTGTCACATTCATTGAAGAGCTCTAGTAATTTTCTGGTGATGTCTTTAGGGTTTTCTATGTAGAGGACCATGTAATCTGCAAACAGTGAGAGTTTTATTCTTTTTTTCCAACCTTGTTTCCTGTTATTTCTTTTTCTTCTCTGATTGCTGTGGCTAGGACTTTCAAAACTATGTTAAATAGTAGTGGTGAGAGTGGACACCCTTGTCTTATTCCTGGTTTTAGGGGAAATGCTTTTAATTTTCTGCCATTGATGATAAGATTTGCTGTGGGTTTGTTATGTTGAGGTATGTTCCTTCTCTGCCTGCTTTCTAGAGAGTTTTTGTCATAAATAGGTGCTGAATTTTGTCAAAGGTTATCCCTCCATCTATTCAGATAATCATACTTTTTTCTTTTAATTTGTTAATATGGTGTATGACGTTGATTGATTTGCAAATGTTGGAGAATCGTTGCATCCCTGGGATAAAGCCCATTGGGTCTTAATGTTTTATCTTTTTAATATATTGTTGAATTATGTTTGCTAGAATTTTGTTGAGGATATCTACATCTATTTTCATCAGTGATATTGGTCTGTAGTTGTATATTTTTGTGACACTTTTGTCTGCTTTTGGTATTAGGGTGACGGTGGCCTCATAGAATAAGTTTGGGAGTTTACCTTCCTCTGCAATTTTTTTTTTTTTTTTTAATTTTATTTTATTAGTTGGAGGCCAATTACTTCACAACATTTCAGTGGGTTTTGTCATACATTGACACGAATCAGCCATTGAGTTACACGTATTCCCCATCCCGATCCCCCCTCCCACCTCCCTCTCCACCCGACTCCTCTGGGTCCTCCCAGTGCACCAGGCCCGAGCCCTCGTCTCATGCATCCCACCTGGGCTAGTGATCTGATTCACCATAGATAATATACATGCTGTTCTTTTGAAACATCCCACCCTCACCTTCTCCCACAGAGTTCAAAAGTCTGTTCTGTACTTCTGTGTCTCTTTTTCTGTTTTGCATATAGGGTTATCGTTACCATCTTTCTAAATTCCGTATATATGTGTTAGTATGCTGTAATGTTCTTTATCTTTCTGGCTTACTTCACTCTGTATAATGGGCTCCAGTTTCGTCCATCTCATTAGAACTGATTCAAATGAATTCTTTTTAACGGCTGAGTAATATTCCATGGTGTATATGTACCACAGCTTCCTTATCCATTCATCTGCGGATGGGCATCTAGGCTGCTTCCATGTCCTGGCTATTATAAACAGTGCTGCGATGAACATTGGGGTGCACGTGTCTCTTTCAGATCTGGATTTCTCAGTGTGTATGCCCAGAAGTGGTATTGCTGGGTCATATGGTAGTTCTAATTCCAGTTTTTTAAGAAATCTCCACACTGTTTTCCATAGTGGCTGTACTAGTTTGCATTCCCACCAACAGTGTAAGAGGGTTTCCTTTTCTCCACACCCTCTCCAGCATTTATTGCTTGTAGACTTTTGGATAGCAGCCATCCTGACTGGCGTGTAATGGTATCTCATTGTGGTTTTGATTTGCATTTCTCTAATAATGAGTGATGTTGAGCATCTTTTCGTGTGTTTGTTAGCCATCTGTATGTCTTCTTTGGAGAAATGTCTGTTTAGTTCTTTGGCCCATTTTTTGATTGGGTCATTTATTTTTCTGGAATTGAGCTTCAGGAGTTGCTTGTATATTTTTGAGATTAATCCTTTGTCTGTTTCTTCATTTGCTATTATTTTCTCCCAATCTGAGGGCTGTCTTTTCACCTTACTTATAGTTTCCTTTGTAGTGCAAAAGCTTTTAAGTTTCATTAGGTCCCATTTGTTTAGTTTTGCTTTTATTTCCAACATTCTGGGAGGTGGGTCATAGAGGATCCTGATGAGATTTATGTCAGAGAGTGTTTTGCCTATGTTCTCCTCTAGGAGTTTTATAGTTTCTGGTCTTACATTTAGATCTTTAATCCATTTTGAGTTTATTTTTGTGTATGGTGTTAGAAAGTGTTCTAGTTTCATTCTTTTACAAGTGGTTGACCAGTTTTCCCAGCACCACTTGTTAAAGAGGTTGTCTTTTTTCCATTGTATATCCTTGCCTCCTTTGCCAAAGATAAGGTGTCCATAGGTTCATGGTTTTATCTCTGGGCTTTCTATTCTGTTCCATTGATCTATATTTCTGTCTTTGTGCCAGTATCATACTGTCTTGATGACTGTGGCTTTGTAGTAGAGTCTGAAGTCAGGGAGGGTGATTCCTCCAGTTCCATTCTTCTTTCTCAAGATTACTTTGGCTATTCGTGGTTTTTTGTATTTCCATACAAATTGTGAAATTATTTGTTCTAGTTCTGTGAAAAATACCGTTGGTAGCTTGATAGGGATTGCATTGAATCTATAGATTGCTTTGGGTAGAATAGCCATTTTGACAATATTGATTCTTCCAATCCATGAACAGGGTATGTTTCTCCATCTGTTTGTGTCCTCTTTGATTTCTTTCATCAGTGTTTTATAGTTTTCTATGTACAGGTCTTTTGTTTCTTTAGGTAGATATACTCCTAAGTATTTTATTCTTTTTGTTGCAATGGTGAATGGTATTGTTTCCTTAATTTCTCTTTCTGTTTTCTCATTGTTAGTGTATAGAAATGCAAGGGATTTCTGTGTATTAATTTTATATCCTGCAACTTTACTATATTCGTTGATTAGCTCTAGTAATTTTCTGGTAGAGTCTTTAGGGTTTGCTATGTAGAGGATCATGTCATCTGCAAACAGCGAGAGTTTCACTTCTTCTTTTCCTATCTGGATTCCTTTTACTTCTTTTTCTGCTCTGATTGCTGTGGCCAAAACTTCCAAGACTATGTTGAATAGTAGTGGTGAGAGTGGGCACCCCTGTCTTGTTCCTGATTTCAGGGGAAATGCTTTCAATTTTTCACCATTGAGGGTGATGCTTGCTGTGGGTTTGTCATATATAGCTTTTATTATGTTGAGGTATGTTCCCTCTATTCCTGCTTTCTGGAGAGTTTTAATCATAAATGGGTGTTGAATTTTGTCAAAGGCTTTCTCTGCATCTATTGAGATAATCATATGGTTTTTATCTTTCAATTTGTTAATGTGGTGTATTACATTGATTGACTTGCGGATATTAAAGAATCCTTGCATTCCTGGGATAAAGCCCACTTGGTCATGGTGTATGATTTTTTTAATATGTTGCTGGATTCTGTTTGCTAGAATTTTGTTAAGGATTTTTGCATCTATGTTCATCAGTGATATTGGCCTGTAGTTTTCTTTTTTTGTGGCATCTTTGTCTGGTTTTGGAATTAGGGTGATGGTGGCCTCATAGAATGAGTTTGGAAGCTTACCTTCTTCTGCAATTTTCTGGAAGAGTTTGAGTAAGATAGGTGTTAGCTCTTCTCTAAATTTTTGGTAGAATTCAGCTGTGAAGCCATCTGGTCCTGGGCTTTTGTTTCCTGGAAGATTTTTGATTACAGTTTCGATTTCCTTGCTTGTGATGGCTCTGTTAAGATCTTCTATTTCTTCCTGGTTCAGTTTTGGAAAGTTATACTTTTCTAAGAATTTGTCCATTTCATCCAAGTTGTCCATTTTATTGGCATAGAGCTGCTGGTAGTAGTCTCTTATGATCCTTTGTATTTCAGTGTTGTCTGTTGTGATCTCACCCTTTTCATTTCTTATTTTGTTAAATTGGTTCTTCTCTCTTTGTTTCTTAATGAGTCTTGCTAATGGTTTGTCAATTTTGTTTATTTTTTCAAAAAACCAGCTTTTAGCTTTGTTGATTTTTGCTATGGTCTCTTTAGTTTCTTTTGCATTTATTTCTGCCCTAATTTTTAAGATTTCTTTCCTTCTGCTGACCCTCGGGTTCTTCATTTCTTCCTTCTCTAACTGCTTTAGGTGTAAAGTTAGGTTATTTATTTGGCTTTTTTCTTGTTTCTTGATGTAAGCCTGTAATGCTATGAACCTTCCCCTTAGCACTGCTTTTACAGTGTCCCATAGGTTTCTTCCTCTGCAATTTTCTGGAAGAGTTTGAGTAGGATAGGTGTCAGCTCTTCTCTGAATTTTTGGTAGAATTCACCTGTGAAGCTTTCTGGTCCTGGGCTTTTTTTTTTTTTTTTTTCTTGGAGGATTTCTGATTATGACTTCAATTTCTATGGTTTTGCTGGGTCTGTTAAGATTTTCTGTTACTTCCAGGTTCAGATTTGGAAGTTTATACTTTTCTAAGAATTTGTTTGTTCCTTCCAAGTTGTCCATTTTATTGGTTCGTAGTAATTGCTTATGATCCTTTGTATTTCTGTGTTGTCTGTTGTGATTTCTCCATTTTCATTTCTAATTTTATTCATTTCATTTTTCTCCCTTTTTTTCTTGACAAGTCTAGCTAATGGTTTGTCTATTTTACTTATGTTCTCAAAGAACCAGATTTTAATTTTGTTGATTTTTGCTACAGTCTTTTTAGTTTATTTTTCATTTATTTCTGCTCTGATTTTTACTTCTTTCCTTCTACTAACTTTGGGGTTCTTCTTTCTTTCATTAGTTGCTTTAGGTATAAAGTTAGGTTGTTTATTTTATGTTTCTTATGTTACTTGAGGTAAATTTGTATTGCTCTGAAACTTCTTAGCACTCCTTTTTTGAATCCCATAGGTTTTGGGTTTCCATGTTTTCATTTTCAATTGTTTCTATGCATATTTTGATTTCTTCCATGATCTGTTGGTTATTCAGAAACGAGTTATTTAGCCTCCATATATTTGCATTTTTAATAGATTTTTTTTTTTTTTTTTCAATTCAGTTCAGTCATTCATCCTTTTGTGACTCTTTGCAACCCTATGGACTGCAGCACGCCAGGCTTCCCTGACCATCACCACCTCCAGGAGCCTACTCAAACTCATTTCAATTGAATCAGTGATGCCATCCAACCATTTCATCCTCTGTCATCCCCTTCTCCTCCTACCCTCAACCTTTCACAATATCAGGGTCTTTACTAGTGAGTCAAGTCTTTACATCAGGTGGCCAAAGCATTGGAGTTTCAGCATTAGTCCTTCCAACGAATATTCAGGACTGATTTCCTTTAGGATACACTGTTGTTGTTGTTGTTTCTGTTGTTGTTGTTGTTTTTGTTGTTGTTGTTGTTTGTTTTTTTCCCCTGTAGTTGACATCTAATCTTACTGCATTGTGATCAGAAAAGATGCTTGAAATGATTTCATTAAAAAAAAAAATTGTCAAGGCTAGATTTATAGCTCAGGATGTGCTCTCTCCTGGAGAATGCTCCATGTTCATTTGAGAAAAAGGTGAATTCCACTGTTTTGGGGTGAAATGCCCTATAAATATCAATTAGGTATAACTGGTCCATTGTATCATTTAGAGCTTGTGTTTTCTTGCTAATTTTCTGTTTGATTGATGTATCCATAGGTGTTAGTGTTGTATTAAAGTTCCCTGGTATTATTGTGTTACTGTTAATTTCCCTTTTCATATTTGTTAGCATTTGCCTTATGTATTGAGGTGCTCCTATGTTGGGTGCATATATATTTATAATTGCTATATCTTCTCCTTGTATTGATCCTTTGATCATTATGTAGTGTCCTTCTTTGACTCTTATCACAGCTTTTATTACAAAGTTTATTTTATCTGGTATGAGTATTGCTACTCCTGCTTTCTTTTTGTCCCTGTTTGCATGAAAAGTCTTTTCCAGCCTTTCACTTTCAGTCTGTGTGTGTCCCCAGATTTGAGGTGAGTTTCTTGTAGACAGCATATATAGGGGTCTTGATTTTTTATCCATCAGCCCATCTCTGTCTTTTGGCTGGAACATTTAATGCATTTAAATTTAAGGTAACTATTGATAAGTATGAACCTGTTATCATTTACTTTGCTGTTTGGGTTCATTTTTATAAACCTTTACTGTATTTCCTGTCTAAAGGAGATCCTTTATGATTTGTTGAAGAGTTGGTTTTGTGGTGCTGAATTATCTCAGCTTTTGCTTGCCTGTAAAGCTTTTGATTTCTCCTTCATATCTGAATGAGATCCTTGCTGGGTAGAGCCATTTTGGTTGTAGTTTTTTTGTTTTTGTTTGTTTGTTTGTTTGCTTCTCTTTCATCACTTTAAGTATGTCCTGCCATTCCCTTCTGGCCTGAAGAACATCTATTGAAAGATCATCTGTTATCTTTATGGGGATCCCCTTGTGTGTTTGTTGCTTTACCCTGACTGCTTTCAATATTTGCTCTTTGTGTTTGATCTTTGTTAGTTTACTTGATGCGTGTCTAGGGGTGTTTAACACTAGGTTTATTCTGTTTGGGACTCTCTGGGCTTCTTACACTTGGTTAGTTATTTCCTGCCACATACTAAGGAAGTTTTTGACTGTTATCACCTCAAGTATTTTCCTATGTCCTTTCTTTTCATTTTCTTCTTCTGGGACACCTATGATTCAAATATTGGGTTGTTTAACATTGTCCAGAGGTCTCTGAAATTGTCTACATTTCTTTAATTCTTTTTTCCTCTCTGCTTCATTTATTTCCGTCATTCTATCTTCTATCTCACTTATCCTCTCTTCTGCCTTGGTTATTCCACTGTTGGTTCCCTCCAGAGTGCTTTTGATCTCAATTATTGGATTATTTATTATTGGTTGGTTCTTCTTTATTTCTTCTAAGTCCTTGTTAAACATTTCTTGCATCTTCTCAATCCTTAACTCTAGTCTATTTATCTGTAACTCCAATTTCTTTTCAGGATTTTGGATCTTTTTTACTATCATTATTCTGAAATATTTTTCAGTTAGACTCCCTATCTCCTCCTTTTTTGCTTGGTTTGATGGGTTTGTAGCATGTTCCTTAACCTGCTGAATATGTCTATGCCTTTCATTTAGTTTAGGTTACAGTTTTGGGGGGTTCCCTTTCTGCACACTGGAAGTTTGAAGCTCCTCTTAATTGTGTAGTCTGCTTTCTGTGGTTGGGGTGGAACTAGTGGCTTGTTAAGGTTTCCTGTTTGAGGAAGCTTGTGTCTGTGTTCTAGTGTGTGGAGCTGGATCTCTTCTCTCTGGAGTGCAATGAAGCATCCAGTAATATGTTTTGAGGTGTTTATGAGTTTGACATAGCTTTGGACAGCCTGTCTTTGAATGTCCAGGGCTTTGTTACTGTTTTGCTATACAATTGGCATGAAGTGTCTTGCACTGAATCTCGCTGGCTTTTGAGTGGAACTTGGTTTCATTGTAGATGTGGATACATTTGGGTGAACTCTTATCTATACTGAAATACTGATTTTGGTCAACATCAAAATCAGATTTATTATATTCTTTGCAGCCAAAAATGGAGAAGTTCTATACAGTCAGGAAAAACAAGACAGGATCCTGACTGTGGCTCAGATCATAAACTCCTTATTGCCAAATTCAGAGTTAAAGAAAGTAGGGAAACCCACTAGACCATTCAGGTATGACCCAAGTCAAATCCCTTATGACTACACAGTGGAAGTGAAAAAATAGATTCAAGGGGTTAAATCTGGTAGACAGAGTGCCTGAACAACTACGGATGGAGGTTCATGACTTTGTACAGTAGCCAGTGATCAAGACCATCCCCAAGAAACACAAATGAAAAAGACAAAATGGTTGTCTGAGGAAGCCTTAAAAAAGACATGAAAGGAAGAGAAGGGAAAGGCAAAGGAGTAAAAGAAAGATATACCCATTTGAATGCAGAGTTCCAAAGAATAGCAAGGAGAGGTAAGAAAGTCTTCCTCAGTGATCAATGAAAAGAAATAGAGGAAAACAAAAGATTCAGAAAGACTAGAGATCTCTTCAAGAAAATTAGACATGCCAAGGTAATATTTCATGCAAATATAGGCACAAAAAAGGACAGGAGTGGTATAGACCTAACAGAAGCAAAATATACTAAGAAGAAGTGGTAAGAACACAGAGGAAAACAATACAAAACAAACAAACAAACAACAACAACAAAAAAAAACCTTTATGATCCAGATAATCACAATGGTGTGACCACTCACCTCAAGTCAGATATCCTGGAAAGTGAACTCAAGTGGGCCTTAGGAAGCATCACTATGAACAAAGCTAGTGGAGGTGATGGAATTACAGTTGAATTCTTTCAAATCTTAGAAGATGATGCTGTGAAAGTGCTGTACTCAATATGCCAGCAATTTGGAGAACTCAGCAGTGGCCACAAGACAGAAAAAGGTCAGTTTTCATGCCAATTCTAAAGAAAGTGAATGCCAAAGGATGCTCAAACTACTGCACAACTTCACTCATCTCACATGCTAGCAAAGTAATACTCACCAGTCTCCAAGACAGGCTTCAGCAGTATGTGAATCATGAACATCCAGATGTCAAGCTGCTTTTAGAAAAGACAGAGGAAACAGAGATCAAATTGCCAACATCCGTTGGATCATCGAAAAAGCAAGAGTATTCCAGAAAAACATCTACTTCTGCTTTAATAAATATGCCAAAGCCTTTTACTCTGTGGATCACAACAAACTGGAAAATTCTGAAAGAGATGGGAATGCCAGACCACCTGATCTACCTCCTGAGAAATCTGTATGCAGGTCAAGAAACTACAGCTAGAATTGGACATGGAAGAGCAGACTAGTTTCAAATTGGGAAAGGAGTACGTCAAGGCTATATATTGTCACTCTGCTTATTTACTTATATGTAGAGCACATCATGTGAAACACTGGACTGGATAAAGCACAATCTGTAATCAAAATTGCCGGGAGAAATATCAATAGCCTCAGATATGCCAATGACAGCACTCTTATGACAGAAAATGAAGAACTAGAGTCTCTTGATGAAATTGAAAGAGAAGAGTGAAAAAGTTGACTTAAAGCATTCAGAAAACCAAGATCATGGCATCTGGTCCCATCACTTCTTAGAAAATAGTTAGAGAAACAATAGAAACAGTGAGAGTCTTTAATTTTAGGGCTCTAAAATCACTGCAGATGGTGACTGCAGCCGTGAAATTAAAAGATGTTTCCTCCTTGGAAGAAAAGTTATGACCAACCTAGATGGCATAATAGATAGCAATGACATTACTTTGCCAACAGAAGTCCATCTAGTCAAAGCTATGATTTTTCCACTAACCATGTATGCATGTGAGAGTTGAACTATAAATATATTTGAGCACCAAAGAATTGATGCTTTTCAACTGTGATGTTGGAGAAGACTCTTGAGAGTCCCTTGAACATCAAGGATATCCAATTTGTCCAACCCAAAGGAAATCAGTCCTGAGTGTTCATTGGAAGGACTGATGTTGATGCTGAAACTCCAATACTTTGGCCACCTGATGCAAAGAGCTGACTCATTGGAAAAGGCCACGATGCTGGGAAAGATGGAAGGCAGAAGGAGAAGGGGACAAGAGAGGATGAGATGGTTTCATAGCATCTCTGACTCAGTGGAAAGAGTTTAAGTAAACTCTAGGGGTTGGTTATGGACAGGAAGCCCTGGCGTGACACAGTCCATGAGGTCGCACAGAATCTGACATGACTGAGTGATTGAACTAAACTGAACTTAACTTAACTTAACTTGTCTATTAATTTTCATTGGTGTCAGCAGTTCTCTGATGTTTTAAAGTTTTGGAGTTAGGCCTCCTGCCTCTGCAATTCATTCCTTCTCTTACTGTAGCCTCATGACTTCTCCATCCATACAGCACAAAAGATGAAACCCTTCTAGGTTATTGGTGAAATAGTTCTCCACAGCCAGGAACAGCCATTAGAGAGAGAGAGAGAGAGAGAAAGAAGATAAGAGGGAGTAGGTAGCTAGAGGTGACCAGGAGGAGAAAAGGGGGAGTCAAATGTGGAGAGAGCAATACAGCAAGTAATCATATCTCAAGTGCTCTCCACAGTCTGCAACACCCAGAGAGGTTCACAGAGTTATGTAGAGAAGAGGGAGGAAGGAGATAAAGGTAACCTGGAAGAGCAAAGGGAGAGTCCAAAAGGTAGAGAGCAATCAAACTGATAATCAAATCCCTAAGTAAAAATGGATCCTGAAGATTAGTTTCTTAGCAGTACAAAAATTGATATCAAATATCAAAATCAAAGATTAAAAACCTAGAATGGAACTTATACTCTCAAAAATGCAATATAAAAATGTAGAGCATAATTAGTCACAAAAATAAAGTAATATATACATATGGAATTTGTTTTAAAAATAGTGTTTTTTTTTGTTTTTTTTTTTAGAAAGGCTATAAAAATGAGAATTAAAGGAGTAATAAAGGACTAACTTAAAAAATTAAAAAGTGATAATAGCAAAAATATGTCTACGAATTTCTCTGGAGCTGTTGTGAGCAGTGTGGTGTCAGTTCGTGTCAGTTAGTCCCTTGTTCAGGCTTGTATTTGTTCTCAAGTTTTATAGGTGCCCCTCAAATGCACAGTCTCCAGTATTAAATGCAGAGTTTTAATCTATTGGATCTGTCACTTTCAGCGCAGTTCTCCCTTTTTGTTTACTTTGGCTTCCTCTGTTTGTAAGTCTGTTTAGTGTCTTATTTCCGCCCTGACACAAGGGGACAAAGGTGGCCACTTATTTAGGCTCACTTGTTCAGTTTTGTTGTGGGGAGGGAGGGACACTGCAAACAGACTCTGCTGGCATGTGTTGGAAGTGCTCACAGTGGACGGACCACACTGGTTTTGCCATAGTCCAAGGCAGTGTGTACTTTCCGCGTCTCTAGGTGCTCTGCAGGGACAGCATTCCAAGTGGGCCCTGCATTTCATGCAGCTCCCAGCACTAAGCTGCTCGTGTTCTCATGTGCTCTACGGAGGCAGAGACCCAGCTGGGCTGTGCGTTTTGTGTCCTTTCCAGGTACAAGCAGCTGAGACCAGGTGTTTTATGAGTGCACTGTCCCGGGTGGGCCATGAGTCTATTCCCCTGCCTGATCCCAGCTGCTGTTTCCTGGGTGTGCCATGAGGCCATGAGGGCACAGCCCCAGGTGTGGTGTGTGTCTCCTCTGGGGACCTGATCACAGACTGTGACCCTCTTGGCAGATGTCACCTGTCCAGGATCCCAGGAAGATGTGGTGAGCAGCTGGGATCCTGCTCACAGTTTGGTGGAGGATGTGGACTCAGGGGGCGAGATTGTAGGAACCCCTTGCCTTCCGGCTCTGGCTGTCGCACTCCTGCCTCTCTGCCTCTGGGGAGGGAAGGCCCTATAGGGCAGCCTGCTGGCTCTCCTCTTTTATTTTCCCAATCTTTTTTTCTGTGAGTGCATGCGTTAGAGACTTTCACATGAAAGGTCTTCTTTGTTTTGTTTTGTTTTGTTTTTTGTCTCTCTGGTGATCCCACTGTTGGGGTTGCTATCTCACATTAGCTCCCTCAGATTGTCCTCAGGGCATTCAAGCCCGGTCCTTTCGCTAAGGACTGAGGATGTAGCCCGCACCTCCCTGCCCAGCCCTCACTGTCTTGTGATGACACAAGCATCTGGGTCACTTCTCTGCTGGCAGTTGCAGTTAGATGTGTACTGTGTGTTTTGTTGTTGTTGTTGTTGTTCTCTTTTTCCTAGTCATGTTGCCCTCTGAGATTCCAAAACTCCCCACAGACATGCCCATGAGAGGATTTCCTGCTGTGTGGAAACTTGTCCTCCTCCAGGACTCCCTCCCCAGGGCAGGTCTCCATCCCTAAATCTTTGTCTCTGTGTTTGTCTTTTATATTTTGTCCTGTCTCCTTTTGAAGAGATTGGCCTTTCTGGGTGCCCGTGTTCTCCACCAGCATTTAGAAGTTATTTTGTGGAGGTTGCTCAACATTCAAATGATCTTTTGATGAATTTGTGAGGGAGAAAATGATCTCCCTGTCCTATTCCTCCACTGTCTTGGGAACCTCCAACCCCAGTTTTAAATTTGTTCACTTTCTTGCTTACATTTTTTGTATTGTTTGATGACCTACTTTCCATTTCATTTGTATTAGTAATCACCATTATGTAACTTAAAATTTAGGGAACTCTAAAAAATTAGAGATTTTTGTCATAGTAGCCAGTCTATTACTCATCACTTACCTGCTCTTTGAATTGATTCATCCACAGTACATATCCTTCCTATTTGTGTAACATAAGATATACAAAGAAACAAAGTACTCAGAATAAGATGTCTGTTATTCATTCTAACAGTGTGTGTGTGTGTGTAATCAATAAAGCTTTCTAGATATATATATCACTAGCCAATGAGATAATTTACTTATTATTTTCTGTTTGTCTTTTATTTATTTTTCTTGCATACTATCTGTAGGTAGAACTCCAGCTATGTTGATTAGAAGTAGCAAGTTTGGGCATTCTTGTCTAGTTCCTAATCTTAGAAAAATATTTATCATACTTTTACCACTCATTGTAAAATCAGTTGTGGGCTTTTCATTTATAGACTTTATTATATTGAAATAAGTTTATTCTATACATAGAAAATGTTATAAAGGTTCAGAATTAAAAGTAAATACATAAAAATCAATGACATTTCTATATACTAATGACAAACTCTCTGAAAAGGAAAGTAACAAAAAATAATTTCAATGACATACTGTAAAAAAGAATAAAACATTGGGGCTAAACCAAAGAGGTAAAAGACTTGTACACTTAAAATGACTTGACATTGATAGCTTTAATTAAAGTAGACACACATAAATGAAAAGACATTTCATATTCTTGGATTAGGTGGTATAACAGTGTCAAAATATTCCTAGAAATAATTCTACAGGTTCAATGCAGTCTCTATCAAAATCCCAGTGACATTTTTATGTATTAATGCATAGAAAAAAATCTTAAAAGACATATGAAATCACAAAAGACTCTGGATAATCAAAGCAAACTTGGAAAAGAAGTGATATCTTAGTTCTTGATTTCAAAATACAATGCAAAGTTATTAATTAAAACAATATGATATTGGCATAAAGTAGACATATAAACCATTGGAAAAGAATTGAGAGCCTAGAAAAAAGCCAATGCATACACACAGTAGGGCTTCAGTAGGGCTTCCCTGGTTGCTCAACTGGTAAAGATTCCTCCTGCAATGCATAAGACTCTGGTTTGATTCCTTAGTCAGGAAGATCACCTTGAGAAGGGATAGACTACCCTCTACAGTGATTTTGGGATTCCCTGGTGACCCAGATGGTAAAGAATCCACCTGCAGTTCAGGAGCCCTGGATTCGATCCCTGGGTTGGGAAGATCCCCTGAAGGGCATGCCAATCCACTCCAGTATTTTTGCCTGGAGAATCCCCATGGACAGAGGAACCTGGCAAGGTACAGTTCATGGAGTTTCAAAGAATCAGACACGACTGAGCGACTAAGCACGCCTCATACACACAATCATCTGGTCTTTGACAAGGTGGCAAGAATACACAAAGGGGAAAGGATAATTTTGTTAACAAATGGCATTCCACACACAGAAGAATAAACCACGTGCAAATATCAACTCAAAATACAAACTTTAAGAACTATGATTGAAAAGAAAAGAATTATGATTGAGAATGCTTAAAAAATGGGTAAAAATGAAAATTACACTATGATTAAAAATTGATACCATGCTTAACATGAATTTGTTAATAAAATGCATTATATGCAAAAGCTATCTAAGCCTATCACAGAATTTCTCTATTTAAGTGACTGATGGAATTGCTATCAGCAGAGCTGGTTTACTTGGAATTTCATTTCATTATTTTTTTCTTTTACATTCATCAGCATGTACATTATTTTGATTATTCTTCACAGCATTCTTTGAGTTTCCCTCTTCTTATTTTGTTGTAATATGCAATATATTATAATAACTACTCTGTACATAGACATGAACATTGTTTACTGAACTCTCTCCACAATGGCAAGAGTGTTATGTCTGCCTGCAATTCACTTTCACACTCTATGTGTTGTCATCATATCTATTCCTATATTCAAACTTTCCAAACATTCCCTGTAAAGGCCTGTCTTCCTTCATTTAATCTAGCAAGATCAACTTTTCACAAAAATGTATTCCAAAGGTAGTTGTCTCTATACATATATTTATAAATATAAAATTGAACAAGTAATTTTTAATTATTATTACAAAGGTATTAAGATGTTAGTACATGTAATGAAAACTGAAATGGAAGGGAATAAAATAAGTAGTTTCCAAAATAATTTGATGACGAAGACACTTTAACTCTCTATCCCAAGGCGCACAATTTGAAAATTGCTCATTTAAGTCTATGTAGACTGAATGTGTATTCTTTTAGCAATTACTTGGTCAGTTTGTAATACTTGTATTTAAAATTTGCCCTATATCTTCCTTTATGTGATTTTATATGTGCATGTGTGCATATGTGTGTGCATGTGTGTATACTAGGAGATAAAACAATTCTGCCAACAGAAGACTCTTCTTCACCAATAAGAGACAAAACACAGCTTACTGCTCTTTGGCATTAACAAACTCACAAGCATGAAAATTAGCATAAAAGTGGACATGAAGTTAACACAAAATATCATACATTCTAAAACATTCTAAAAATAAGTGAAAGTGGATGGCAATTTATTTGTCTTTATATAGTCAATATTTTCTCATTCCACAGGTTTTAAATGCATCAAAGTAAACTATTTCTTGATTTTTTTCATATTTCTGCCTGATTATTCCAACTCATTTCTGTATATTCTACTTTATTGAGCACTATTCTTCACTCAGTACACTGCTATATAAAGTGGACCCTTCATAAATATTGTTCAGTAACTCACTTACCCAATTAAATCCCACTAGGATTAAAATAACAAACTAAAAGTTTTCCTATTGCTGATAGCAATAATATTAATGAATAGCAATAATATATTATAATTATATAATAGTTATATTATTTGATTGATATATTAATTGGTATATTAGTAATAGTAAAATTATAGCATTATTTACTATAGATAACTCTCTAATAAAAATTACTCCAAAATCTTTGAGCATAATATAGATGAAAAGTAAACCATTCCCCATTCCACATTAAGAGTGAGATAATATAATTCTCATTATATTAGATTATTATATAAAGTGTCAATAAATTAACCAGAGATTAAATCAACAAATGAAGCTTCTATACCATATAGTCTAGGTAACAATTACACATTGCACTATCACTGGTAAGTCTTGTTGAGTGAATGAAATTATCCAACAAATTATATTTAAAGTGAATGTATTAGACATTATGTTGGGAAAAAAAACACTAAATAATATTCATTTTCATATGATAAATGATCTGCTCTTCATAATTTAATTACTGTAAACATGTACCAATTGTCAATACATTTAGTTTGCAGATAATATAAATTCAGGAAACATTGGACCAGGAAAAAAGCAGGGAGTGAAATTAAAAAGAACTATGTCCTTATCTACTATGTAGCTGCTAAAACAAGATACTACAAATGTTGGAGAATTGTCAGGTTGGTTTATTTCTCTCCCGTGGTTATTGTCTAGTTATAAGAAAAATTTGAAACAACAGACTAAAGGGTTTAAAACAACAGACAAGTTACAACTCAGTTACAGTTCAAACAGATCTTATATTAAACGGCCTTTCTCAAGACAAGACAGCAGGTCAAACCCAAAGGAGTTGTCATAACCGTCCCTCCTGGCTTTCCCACTTTTATACTTGCGTCTCCTCCTTTTGGCTGTGCTCTGTGCAAAACAGGGCTTGTGCCCACTACAAATCATGAAAGGAAAGGCAAATAGACATATATTCAAGGCTGAAAGACATTGCTAGTTGCATAGCAACAGGTTTGTTGTGATGTCTTCTCATAATTCAGTTTATTAATTCTTGTTGTTCAGTCACTCAACTGTGTCCAACTATTTCTGACCTCATGCAGCAAGCCGGCCTTCCCTATCCTTCACCATCACCTGAAGCTTGCTCAAACTCATAACCATAAAGTTGGTGATGCCTTCCAACCATCTCATCCTGTTATCCCCTTCTCTTCCTGCCTTCAAATTTTCCCAGCATCAGGGTCTTTTCTGATGAGTCAGTTCTTCTTATCGGGTGACCAAAGTATTGGAGCTTCAGCTTCAGCATCAGTCCTTAGAATTAATATTTAGGATTGACATTCATTAGGATTGACTGATTCCATCTCTTTGCAGTCCAAGGGACTCAAAAGTGTCTTCTCCAATACCACCATTCAAAAGCATCAAATCTTTGGTGCCCAGCTTTCTTTATGGTCCAACTTTCACATTCATGCATGACTACTGGAAAAACCATAGGTCTGACTATACAAACTTTTGTTTGCAATGTCTCTGCTTTTTAATAGGTGGTCTAGGTTTGTCATAACTTTTCTTCCAAGAAACAAGTGTCTTTTAAGTTCATGGCTGCAGTCACCATCTGCAGTGATTTTGGAGTGAAAAAAAAGTAGAGTTTGTCACTGCTTCCATCTATTTGCCATGAAGTGATGGGACCAGATCACAAATTTTCCAGTTTGTTGCAATCTACACAGTCAAAGGCTTTAGAATAGTAAATGATGCAGGAGTGTATGCTTCTCTGGAATTCTCGTGCTTTCTCTATGATCCAGTGGGAGCTGGCAAGATACCATGATCTTACCTTTTGAATATTGAGTTTTAAGTTGACTTTTTTTCACTCTCCTCTTTCATCTTCATCAAGAGGCTCTTTATCTCCTCTTTGCTTTCTACCATAAGGGTGGTGTCATCTGTATATCTGAGGTTATTGATATTTCTCCCAGAAAACTTGATTCCAGCTTGTGCTTCATGCAGCTCAAAACTTCACATGATTCATTCTGCATGGAAGTTAATTAAGCAGGGGGATAATATACAGCATTGACATACTCCTTTCCCAATTTGGAACCAGTCCATTGTTCCATGTCCAGTTCAAATTATTGCTTCTTGATCTGCATATAGGTTTCTCAGGAGGCAAGTAAGTATATCTATCTCTTTTAGAATCTTCCACAGTTTCTTGATATCCACACAGTCAAAGCCTTAGTATAGTCAGTGAGGCAGAAGTGGATGTTTTTCTGTTTTTTCTATGATCCAACAAATGTCAATTTGATCTCTGGTTCCTCTGCCTTTTCTAAATCCAGCTTGAACATCTGGAAGTTCCCTGTACATGTACTGTTGAAGCCCCACTTACAGAATTTTGAGCATTACTCTGCTAGCTTGTGAAATGAGTGCAACTGTGTGGTAGTTTGAACGTTCTTTGGGATTTCTCATCTTTGGGATAAGAATCAAAACTGACCTTCTCCAGTCCTATGGCCATTTGCTGAGTTTTCCAAATTTGTTGGCATTTTGAGTGCAGCACTTTCACAGCATCATCTTTAAGGATTTGAAATAGCTCAGCTGGAATTCCATCACTTCCACTAGCTTTGTTTGTAGTAATGCTTCCTAAGGCCCACTTGACTTCACACTCCAGGATGTCTGGCTCTAGGTGAGTGATCACACCATCGTGGTTATCTGGGTCATTAAGATCTTTTTTTGTATAATTATTCTTTGTATACTTGACACTTTTTCTTAATACCTTCTGCTTCTGTTAGGTTCACACCATTTCTATCCTTTATTGTGCCTATCTTTGCAAGAAATGTTCCCTTGGTATCTCTGATTTTCTTGAAAACACCTCTAGTGTTTCCCAATCTATCTTTTTCTTCTGTTTATTTGCTTGTTCACTTTGGCACGTTTTCTTATCTCTCCTTGCTATTCTTTGGAACTCTTCATTTGGATGAGTACATAATTCCTTTTCCCTTTGTTTCTCTTCTTTTCTCAGCTTTTTGTAAGACCTCTTCAGACAATCTTTTTGCCTTGTTGAGTTTCTTTTTCTTGGGGATGGTTTTGATCACTGCTTTCTGTACATTTTACAAACCTCTGTCCATAGTTCTTCAGACACTCTGTGTATCAGATCTAGTCTCTTGAATCTCTTTGTCACTTCCACTGTATAGCCCTAAGGCATTTGGTTTATGCCATACATTAATGGCCTAGGGGTTTCCCTACTTTCTTCAATTTAAGTCTGAATTTGTCAATAAAGAGTTCATGGTGAGAGCCAAAGCCATTTCTGGTCATGTTTTTGCAGACTGTGTAAACCTTCTCTATCTTTGCCACAAATAATATAATGAATCTGGTTTGGATATTGACCATCTGATGATGCCCATGTGTAGAGTCATTTTCTGTATTGTTGAAAGATGGTGTTTGCTCTAAGCAGTGTGTTCTCTTGTCAAAATTCTGCTAGACTTTGCCTTGCATCATTTTGTTCCAAGGCCAAATTTGTCTCTTACTCCAGGTATCTCTTGACTTCCTACGTTTGCATTCCTGTCTCCTATGATGAAAAGGGCTTTTTTTTTTTTTTCAGTGTTAGTTCTAGAAGGTCTTGTAGGTATTCATATAACCATTCAACTTCAATTTCTTCTGCATTAGTGGTTGGAGCATAGTCTTGGGTTACTGTGATACTGATACTGTGTCTTGGAAACAAACAGAGATCATTTTGTCATTTTTGAGATTGGACCCAAGTACTGCATTTTGGACAGTTTTGTTGCCTAAGAGGACTACCCCATTTCTTCTAAAGGATTCTTGCCCACAGTAGTAGATATAATGATCATCTGAATTAAATTCTCCTATTCTTGTCCACTTTAGTTCACTGTTTCCTAAAATGTAGATGTTCACTCTTGTCATTGCCCGTTTGATCACTTCCAATTTACCTTGATTCATGGACCTAACATGCCAGGTTGCTTTGCAATGTTCTTCTTTACAACATCAGACCTCACTTTCACTACCAGACACATCCACAGCTGGATGTTTTTTCTGCTTTGGCTCAACCTCTTCATTTCTTCTGGAGCTATTTCTCCACTCTTCTCTTGTAGCATGTTGGAGTGAGGTGTTCATCTTTCAGTGTCGTATATTTTAGTCTTTTCCTTCTGTTCACGGGGTTCTCAAAACAACAATGATGAAATGATTTGCCATTCCTTCTGCAGTGGACCATGTTTGTCAGAACGCTCCACAATGACCTGTCCATCTTGGGTCTGGCCCTACATGGTTTGGCTCCTGGTTTCACTGAGTTAGACAAAACTGTGATTCGTGTGATCAGTTTGGTTAGCTTCCTGTGACTGTGGTTTTCATTCTGTATGCCCTCTGAGAGATGAGGATAAGAGGCTTGTGGAAGCTTCCTGATGGGAGGGGCTGGCTTTGGAGAAAACTGGGTCTTGGTCTGGTGGGCAAGGCTATGCTCAGTAAATATTGAGTCCAGTTTTCTGCTGATGTGTAGGAATGTGTTCCCTCACTACAGTTTGGCCTGAGACCTAACTATGGTCTGGTAAAGTTACTGTGTCCTTGTGTAATGCAGTCAGGTCCAATCCAGGCTACCCCATGGCCTGTAACCCGCCAGGCTCCTCTGGCCATAGGATTCTCCAGGCAAGAATACTGGAATGGGTTGCCATGCACTCCTCCAGGACATCTTCCCAACCCAGGGATCAAACCCAGTTCTCCCACATTGCAGGCAGATTCTTTACCATCTGAGCCATTAGGGAAGCCTAGATGTACAAACATATAGAATATGTATGAGCACTTACTTGACTCAGCTGCCTAAGTTTACTTGAGAAAAACCCTGTGGTTAGTTAGGACTTGCTTAGGGCACATGTGCTGGAGTTGGAGAAGCCCCTGTGATTAGTTAGGATACCACTGTATGCCTAGGGTGCATGCGGAATAGCCGGAAAAGTTTCTTTGGTTATTTCTATAGCATATCTGTAAGCTCTCCTGGGTGTGTCTGGATGGGGTTTAGAGATCAGCTTGCGTCCTTTTCAGCCAGGTGACCCCTCATTACTCATGCCTAACTTCCTACCTAACAATTGTGATTATAAATAAACCATTCACAAAATTCAGGGTGCTTCCACATTTTGAGGAAAAAAGCAGATTTGAGGTCACTCACTTTACAGGGAGTGAATAAAATGGGAAAAAATTGAGGGAGCTTTTGCACACACCAATTACAGAAACTTAACTTTTCTTTTCATTAGAGTCACAGAGGTGACTGAAGTGATTGAAAAAATTGTCATGTGTTTTATTTATTTATTTTTCATTTATTTTTATTAGTTGAAGCCTAATTGCTTTACAATATTGTAGTGGTTTTTGTCATACATTGACATGAATCAGCCATGGATTTACATGCATTTCCCATCCCGATCTGCCCTCCCACCTCCCTCCCCATCCCATCCCTCTGGGTCTTCCCAGTGCACCAGCCCTGAGCACTTGTCTCATGCATCTAACCTGGGCTGGTGATCTGTTTCACCCTTGATAGTATACTTGTTTCAGTGCTCTTCTCTCAGAACATCCCACCCTCACCTTATCCCAAAGAGTCTAAAAGTCTGTTCTGTACATCTGTGTCTCTTTTTCTGTTTTGCATATAGGGTTATCATTACCATCTTTTAAAATTCTGTATATACATTAGTCTTAATCTTTCTGGCTTACTTCACTCTGTATAATGGGCTCCAGTTTCATCCAGCTCAGAACTGATTCAAATGAATTCTTTTTAATGGCTGAGTAATATTCCATGGTGTATATATACCACAGCTTCCTTATCCATTTGTCTGCTGATGGACATCTAGGTTGCTTCCATGTCCTGGCTATTATAAACAGTGCTGTGATGAACATTGGGGTGCACATGTCTCTTTCAGATCTGGTTTTCTCAGTGTGTATGCCCAGAAGTGGGATTGCTGGGTCATATGGCAGGTCTATTTCCAGTTTTTTAAGGAATCTCCACACTGTTCCCCATAACAGCTGTACTAGTTTGTATTCCCACCAACAGTGTAAGAGGGTTCCCTTTTCTCCACACCCTCTCTAGCATTTTAAAGGAAGACAAATGTTATTTATCTAGATGTGTAACAACAACAAATTAAACAAAGAAATTAGAAACTCCAGGACCTAAAATTGACCCCATGCCATACAGCTTTTATCAGATTTTTGTAATTTACATATACACTACCATTATAAGGATTGATATGAAGGTTGAAACTCTTTATGAATGTCATCAATGGCATATTTATGTATGAGATTACAGATGGTAATGGGATATTAGCAACAGTCAAGTCTGATGACTTGCATTTTTATAAGCATCCTACAGGTGCCTGGGTATTAATGACCCTAAGAAGAAAGGTGCTGTAACTATTCAGAATATGAGTCATTTTTTTTTTCTGAAGTTTTCATTGCATTTTAATTAAGAGATAAGATTATCCCCTGAAAGTATTCATATTTATGAATTAATCTGATTATGTCCATTGTCTTTCCAATATTTATTTGAAAATTATGATTTATACCTGCTTATCATTTTTATACTACCTCTTTTCCTTTGGGTTGTTTATTAGTTGCAACCTCATTAAGTTTTGTTTTTGTTTTGTTTTGTTTTGTTTTTTTGTACTATTAACTCTCAGAAATTGAAGAGTTTGATTTCCGATGCTGTTGAGGAGAAGATTCAGTTTGCATTGCAATTGATTTTTTCTGCAGATCTTCAATGAAAAGTTATAGAGAAGGTCATCAAACTGATTTTTTGAAAAAAATTCTCTTTGATGGAGTCAACATAAAATAGAAATAGTACAAACTGATATCAGAGAAATCTGTGAATATTTGACTTCTTCTGCAGTAAGTAGACTTCAAATACTAGTTGTGCAATAGGCTCTGTGCTAAATGGTATGAATACGAAAATTTTTTTTTTAAAAGTACAAACTGCAATCTATATTTTCAATGCAAACAAAATAAGTTGGAAAGAGACCTATAAAATAGATTACTACTATTCAACATGTTAAGTGTAGTGTTTATATATTAAAAAAAAAAAAAAAAAGCTAAGAAAAATACTGACAGAAACTAACTACACATAAGTATTATGGGAAAGGAGTGACAGGGAAATTATGTCAGATGAGCTGTGAAGACAAATAAGAATTTCCCAGTCAGAGAAAGAGTATCAAGGAAAAGAAATTCCATGAAGAGAATTGCACACACAAAGCCTCCCACAGTAGAGAAATATGAATTGATTTTTTGAAAGAGCCACAGGAGGAATTGAATATGTAGACCTCTAAGAGAGCTCATATCTTAATCTCTGAGAGATTTCCAAATGTGCAGAGAATTTGAACTAGGGTATTCATGATGACAGCTCCTAATATGGATTTTTTAAGGCACTGATATTTCACAGAATCAAACTTTGTATTTCTATTCATTTCTTCAGAACCACGGAGATTTCCTACTGAATTACAGTGTTTTGTAAACGTTTAAAGTTTTTTTGTTTGTTTCTTTGTTTTATTAATTCATTACTTATTGAGAGAGTGCCAATTGTTGAAGGCAAATGGTGGTCCAACTTTCTTTTATTTGTTTTTGCTTGAGTCAGAGATTCAGCATATCTAAGAGTATGTTGAATAATTTAAAAATACAGATTTAAAAAGTCACAGTCAATGAGAACTTTTATTAATTTTTAACTCACAAAATTAGTAAAATTTTTCAATTCTCAAACATGCAAGTACCAAAAGAAATGATGAGTCTGATGTTTAAAGTTAGCTTTGAACCTCAGTTGAATACCAGAGATTATAACTGAATTATTTAAGGTATTTCTCTCTGAGAGATTTCACGACTTCAAAGATATACAAACTGGTGTCCTTGATTGTTTCTGATCAGGAGAATGTGCATGTTCTACTAAATACAGATCTGAAAGAACTAAGATTATTTCTTGAATTGCAGATAAGCACATAAAAATTGAATATTCATGATATTTCTTTTCCATTGAAAGACTCACATGTGAATGATACAGTGCTAACATTCGTAACATGATTCAAACTGCAGTTATTGAAATACCAACATTTTAAAAGACAATTTGCCTTAAAATTTATTTGCATCGAGTTATCTAATAAGGGAAGAACAGAAGTAAAAAACTGATGATGCGTACATCATCACATCATATTAAAATTTATTTCTTGTTTCTATAGAAAATCATAAATACATTTAAAATAAAGCATGACAGCCATCTTAAGAAAATGGGTTTTCAACATAATCCTCCTTAATGGAAAAAAACAAAATCCAAAATTACACTTCTCTTTGACTAACATATCAAATGAATGAGAATAAAAGTATTATACAATTTACACAATTCAAAATTAAGCATGTTTCTTATTATTAAATTTTCATTTTAAAAACTTTAAACACGGTCATTATAAACATGGTATTGTCAACTTGGTGACTTCACAAAATGTTCTCTTTTGAAAGTAGCAATTATTACTATAGTATACAGTTTATTTAAGCATTTGCGATTAGCACAAAATAATCAGTGTAATTGTAGAATATGTTCAACCAAAACAAGAAAATATAAATGAGAAAATTTGTTTTTCAATCTAATTTTCATGGCACTGACTTAAGTACATTCTCAGAAACAAATTGCAATCATACAATTCTACTCTTTGATAAACAATTTGAAGACAAATCTATTAATGAAAAATATTAGCTTAATAAATGTTATATTGATGTATTGATATATAGTTTTTAGTAAATATTTGAATATATTCTTCTAAAATGCAGTTAACATAATTAAAACTTCCTTTTTGGTTGACAACTTCCATTTTTCAAACAAATCTAATATCTAATCATAAAAAGATAAATCAAATTTATTTTCACCAGTATAAAGAGTTATGCAATCTCTTTTAAAGAAATGACCTCACTTCAAGAATATAATTTTCTAGTCAAGGGTATAAATAATTAAACAAATTAAAAATTGTTATGTTTATGCTTAAACTTTTCCCAAAGAAATATAGTATGAGAAATCTGCCAGGAATTTTTCTAGATTATTTTATACTTAAATGAGATAAGATTAGGTTTAACTCCTAACCACCTAATAGGAGTTCTTCTACTATAAAAGTCAGGAAGTCTAACACTTTTAGGTATTAGACATAATACTAAGGATACATGGATTTTTAAATAGTAAAGAATACAAGAGAAAAATCAGTTTGCTTTCATTTCCTTTTAAGCATGAACCTGGCACTGAAATTTAAAAATCTTGCCCTAGGGAACAATTTTGGACTAAATATGAAATTTTACATTAACATTTTTTAAATTGCATATTTTTCATGAGAATGGGCTTATTTTTTATTGTTTTGTGGAAGACTCCCATAAGTCATTTATATTTGAAATGCTGATGTAGCATCATAATCACTTTCCAACCCCCAAGAAACGTCCTCAAAACTAAGTAAACAGTAAATTCATCTTGGTTAGTTATGCTTTTACAAGTTAAATGGCTGCTTTGATTTGACAAGTTAAGTACTTCAGAATTTATTATTGAGTCTTGGTTTTAATGGTGTAATTTCGTTGCTGTTCTTTCAGTGATCATATAAAAGATAAACTGTTTTGATGTTCTATATAAGATTAAAAAGTTAAAGTGTTGATCATATTATCAAGGAAGACATCTAGTAAACAAGCAAGATTTTTGAAGTAAACAGTTGCATCTTTTTAAAGTTTTTTCTTTATAAAAGCAATTTTATGTGATCAAAATAACTAAAAGTGTAACATATAAAATAATCTAAGGTCGATTAAATTCATATGATGAATTAAATAAATATATCTTAATAGGCATCATGAGTTGAAATCACATTTAATTAAACCTGAGCTTGAACATAAGCCTCGTGTAACAAACCTGACTCTCTGTTGGATCTATTCCTTTAGCTCTAGCTTTTGTGGGCTGCTGCCTGTGGTTCTTTGTGCTGGCTCTGAGCCTTTGTAGAAGAATATTGCCTATAGCCTGGGTTATCCATGATAGCCCATTCTCAAGTTTCTGATCTTTAAGGGTATAATACTTTCCATTCATATAGAGGCAAAATGTTTCAAAACAGAGAATGGCGCTGATTTTGTTGGAGTTTTATAGGAACATCATGACCTGACCTGTGTGGACAGCTGTAAGAAAAAGGGTCCCAGCACCAAGAAGCTTGCTACAACCAGCAGCACTCGCTCCCCTTTAATGTTGAGGTGGTCTTTGGGGCACTAGTCCTCCATCTTCTTGGTCTGCTGGCTTCCTGAATAAGGTCACTATTCCTTACCCTAGCTCTTTGTCTCTCAGTTTATGAGCTATGTATGGTCATGGACTTGGTAACAGCAGAATTCATTTTCTTAGGACTCCAGGGTTCAGTTTACCTTAATTCTCCAAAGTCATCAGGGGAGAAATAGGTTCTAGTAGGGGAAATACTCTACTCTTATGTAACTGTGTATATGTAACTATGTACATACCCTTAATTTTTACTGCATTTCATTAGCTAGAAACAAAGTGTGTCTTTCCATATACACTCAAGTGGGAGGTACCATACAAAAATCACAAACACAAGGAATTGAGGTTTACAGGGGCTACCTTAAAGCTTGTATACCACACTTAATAATTTGTGTAAGATTCTGAGAAACCTTTATAATGAAAATAATTTTATAAGAACATGTATGTTCAATTTATTATACTGAAATCTACTAGAACTTTCCTATTATGTTAGGGTTAATGAAACTCATTCACATAGCATCTTATGAAGTAGAAAAGCTGATTATTATATTTTATCCTCATTTCAGGACGAAAAATAAATTTAGGTTTAGAAAATGCAAATGACTAGCATGAAAGGATATAGCTTGTTACTGAAGAGGTCTTCTGGCTGTCAATAAAATAATGCAGCTCAGCCTTGGATACCCTGCATCATTGATCCTGCATTTGGGAAAATTTTAAGCAAACATATATTTCATGTTTTTCTTTTAAAGGTGACACATTTATTTTACTTATAATTGCTTAATAAACTGCAAATTTCTTGGAATTCCTTACTGAAACTTTAACTGTTTAGTTGTGTTTATAACATGTTGTTAAGTAAAATAATATAAATAACAAGAATACTTTCATTAGAAAAGATTTTTCACTTTAAAAGCTTTAGAAAATATTCTATATGACAATTGGATTACAGAGTATTTTGACAGGGACAAGTTCAGCTTCACTTTCCAAAATAATGAGAAAAGATAGGGATAGAAACAAAGACATCTCTAGTTCCCCATGCAAATTCCCAGATAGTTAATTATGTTATAACTCCTTGAATGAATCGACCTTGTTTGGGGGCTCTTTGCATAGCCAGGCTGTTTGTATAATCTGACTTTTGGGGGTACATTAAATTAGATCTTTATTATGGAAAAAGTCAGTTAAGCATTCAAAGCAAAAAAGCTAGCAAGAAACATAATTTTACAAGATAAGATCCTTTTGTATCCAAATTTGTTATACATATAAGCATTGTCATAGCCATCTCTGGTAATCTTTTTCTTCCCATGTATTTCATTAATCTTGGGTATGGGGGGCACTTTAAAAGCAACTGAATATACTAATTCAGGTTGATTTTTCTATTTAAATTGTTAAACTGGGATTCATTTGGTGCCTCAGTTTCAGTGTTTGTGAGGAAACTATCAATATATTGAAATCAGGCCAACTTTCCGAAGTTTCTAAACAAAGATGCTATGCATGGCTCCAACAGGAAGATTTCAAGCTTATGTGGTGTGTTCCATTCACATCTCCCTTCAAATCTCCCACAGAAGCTGCTTCTTTCAGGATAAGTCATGGTATCTAGATAGAAAGAGAAATAGTACATTTTTACTGAAGAATGACATAAAACATCAGGAAAATATGCAGCACTCATGTAGCCAGGACTCAGATAGACAAATATAACCTGAAAACACCCTTGAAAACGTTCTGCATCTGCCTTGTTTTGTTCAAACTTATGCTAGTTCCATTCATGTTCTTGCATATAATTCTAGAGTGTGTATCCTCATTGATAAATCAGTTCAGTTCAATTCAGTCACTAAGTCTTGTCCAACTCTTTGTGACCCCATGGACTGCAGCATGCTAGGCTTCCCTGTCCATCACCATCTCCCAGACTCATGTCCATCAAGTCTGTGACAAAGGAGAAAAGCATGGAGGGAAAGCAACAGAAATTTAAATAATGAATTCTTTTTATTTTTTCCATGGAAAAGGCTGAATCTCATTGCCACAAGAAGAAAACCAAAAAAGCACTTACCTATGGGACTCTAAGTATACAAAATTAGCACAATCAGGAACATTAAAAGTTGGGGTGGAATGACAAACTTTGGAATTAGAGCTTCTTTTTGAAACCCAGATCCTTTTTCTCCAACACATATTGTTGTTAGAATATTCACCCACCATAAAAGAATAGCAGATTTTTTTTTCTTAAATTTTGGAGTAGAGGGACTCTGATTTGAAGACTCAAGCCACATATGGAGTGCTTTCTTAAAATCAATAAATGCAAGAGTCTCTATTATAATTACCAGTATGATTTCCACCCATCATACTAGTCTTAGTTATCATGTGCAGGTATGGTAAGTCAGTTATGTCATGTCCAACTCTTTGTGACACTATGGAACCTGCCAGGCTCCTCTGTCCATGGAATTCTCCAAGCACGGACAAATAAAATTTGCATAAGTCCATGAAAACACATTTATATTATTGATAACAGCTTTACTTGCATTAGTCTCTAGGTGGCGGCTACCTAGACTTCCAGATGTTCAAGCAGGATTTAGAAAAGGCAGAGGAACCAGAAATCAAATTGCCAACATCCACTGGATCATAGAAAAAGCAAGAGAATGCCAGAAGAACATGCCACCCAACCAGCTCATCCACCGTTTTCCCCACTTCTCCTGCCTTCAATCTTTCCCAGCTCAGAGTCTTTTCTAATGAGCCAATTCTTTGCTTCAGGTGGCCAAAATATTGGGGCTTCAGCTTCAGCATCAGTCCTTCCAAAGAATGTTCAGGATTGATTTCCTTTATGATTGACTGCTTTGATCACTTTGCAGTTCAAGAGATTCCCAAGAGGCTTCTCCAACACCACTAGATTCTTGCCTGCTTTAAGTTTGCTTGCTTATTTGTGTTTAATTTAACTAATAATTTATTTAAGGGGAAAGGTGACATTTCCATTGTGCTTTGTGATCACATTTCCATAAAAGGAAGTTCATCATTTCTTAACCATGTTCCATTCAGACCTAGATACTCCAATAGTTATGTTTTTTAATAACAGATTTTTTATTGTAACAATATGTAAATATTGTCATTATGATACATTTAGTTTTTGATAAAAATTATTGAGTATTTCCATGAAAGTGCAAGATCTCAGTCTATTCCTTCTCTATTAAGATTCCCAGAATATCTTTATTCATCTTTCTCTTCCATGAAAGCATACAAATTATCCTATTTCAAAAATAATTCTTCAAGTGTTCTATGAGACTTAATTTCAGTATATAAAATAATTTTCAAAAAAATATGATCTAACCAATACTGACAAACATTTTGATGACTATGATATTATAGAAAGATATGTAAATGTAATATGTTAGGAGAAACTATTTTGATGAAGAAGTAACTCTAAAATTCATTGATTGTTCATTGGGATATTCATTGGAAGAACTGATGCTGAAACTGAAATTCCAATACTTTGGCCACCTGATGCGAAGAACTGACTCATTTGAAAAGACTCCCATGATGGAAAAGATAGAAGGCAGGAGGAGAAGGGGACGACAGAGGATTAAATGGTTGCAGGGCATCACTGACTCAATGGACATGAGTTTGAGTTTCAGCAGTTACTCTTTGCTCACACCAGTTATTTGCACATGGTAATATTAATAATTATGGATATACATTTCATTTGATTATTGTATGCATTTTATATATTTATTTTGTCCATTTCCCTTGCCCTTCCAGAACTGTTAACAATACAATTGATGACAAGTTAGGAAAAATGAATCCTAAATTTGAAATAAACAAAGTATGTGACTGAGTGGATACTTGAAGTCAGTACTGAATCTTCCATGCTTTTATGTGCCATACACTACTAACAAAATAATATCTTCTTCCTCTCAAAGAAGAGTGAGTCAACATGAAGCTTAACATTTTATTGTTCTGAATAGCATGACCACTCCGAACACAATACCATGGAATTTACCTGAAGAAGATACAGTAGAATTCAGGCATCTTTAATACTAAAATGAGAGGGGGTTAGCTCATTGCTGAAAACATTTTGGTGGAGGAATCCTTCATTTAACCTGTAGCAAAAACAACAGAATACAAAGGTTACAGTAAAAGAAACAAACCCAATGTAGAGTGAGATTTGTTTATCCCTATTGCCCTCCCATGTGAAATCAGGTCTGGATGAAGCACAAGTTGGAATCAAGAACGCTGGGAGAAACACCAATAACCTCAGATACACAGAAAGTGAAGAAGAACTAAAGAACCTCTTGATGAAAATGAAAGAGGAGAGTGAAAATTTTGGCTTAAAATTCAACATTCAAAAACTAAGATCATGTCATGTTGTCCCATCACTTCATGGCAAATCAATGGGGAAAAAATGGAAACAGTGGCAGACTTTATTTTCTCAGGCTCCAAAATCATTGCAAATGGTGACTGTACCCATGAAATTAAATGATACTAGCTCCTTGGGAGAAAAACTATGGCAAACCTAGACAACACATTAAAAAGCAGAGACATTTCTTTGCTGACAAAAATCCATCTAGTCAAAGAGATGGCTTTTCTAGTAGTCATGTATGGATGTGAGAGTTGGACCATAAAGAAAGCTGAGTACATAAGAATTGATGCTTTTGAACTGTAGTGTTGAAGAAGACTCTTGAGAGTCTTTGGACTGTAGAGAGATCAAATCAGTCAATCCTAAGGAAAATTAGTCCTGAATATTCATCGGAAGGTTTGATGTTGAACCTGAAACTCCAATACTTTGGCCACCTGATGTGAAGAACTGACCCATTGGAAAAGACCCTGATTCTGGGAAAGATTGAAGGTGAGAGGAGGAGGGGAAAACAGAGAATGAAATGGTTGGATGGCGTCAATGACTGGATGGGCACGAGTTTGAGCAAGCTCCAGGACTTGATGATTGGCAGGGAAGCCTGGCATTCTGCAGTCCATGGGGTCACAAAGAGTCGGACATGACTGAGTGACTGAACTAAATTTACTGAGTGTCATAAAGTGAAGAGGAACTAAAGAGTTTCTTGATAAGTGAGAAAGATAACAGTGGAGAAGCTGGCTTAAAATTCAATATTAAAAAACAAACAAACAAACAAAAAAAAAACCATGGAATCCTGTCCAATCACCTCATTGCAAATGGAAAGGGCAAAGTTGGAAGCAGCGACAGATTTCCTCTTCTTGGGCTCTAAAAATCACTGTGGATGGTAAGTGCAACTATGAAATTGGAGAATCATTGCTTCTTGGAAGGAAAACTATGACAAAACAAGCAGTGTATTATAAAGCAAAGATATCACTTTGAGGCAAAGCTCCACATAGTCAAGGCTATGGTCTGTCCAATAGTCATGTACAGATGTGAGAGTTGGACCATAAAGAAGTCAGAGAAGAAAAGAATTGGTGTTTTTGAACTGTGGTGCTGGAAAAGACTCTTGAGAGTCTCTTGGAGAACAAAGAGATCAAACGAGTCAATCATAAAGAAAATTAACCCTGAATATTCATTGAAAGGACTGATTCTGTAGCTCAAGCTCCAAAACTTTGACCACCTGATGTGAAGGGCTGACTCATTGGAAAAGACCCTGATTCTGGAAAAGATTGAGGGAAAAGAGGAGAAGGGGGCAACAGAGGATGAGACAGCTGGAATTCATGACTGATTCAGTGGACGTGAGTTTGAGCAATTTCAGGGAGATAGTGAAGGACAAGGAAGCCTGGCTTGCTGCAATTCATGTAGTCAAAGAATTCGACATGACTTGGTGACTGAACAACAATAACCTAAAACAACCACTTTGCCTTTTTGCATTTCTTTTTCTGTTATAATTTTGGTCATTGCCCCCTGTACAGTGTTATGAATCTCTGTCCATAGTTCTTCAGGCATTCTTTCTATCAGATCTAAACCCTTGAATCTATTCATCACATCCATTGTATAAGGGATTTGATTTAGGTCATACCTGAATTGTATAGTGGTTTTCCCTACTTTCTTAAATGTGCTACTGCTAAGTCACTTCAGTCGTGTCCGACTCTGTGCGACCCCAGAGACGGCAGCCCACCAGGCTCCCCCATCCCTGGGATTCTCCAGGCAAGAACCCTGGAGTGAGTTGCCATTTCCTTCTCCAATGCATGAAAGTGAAAATTGAAAGTGAAGTCACTTAGTCGTGTCCAACTCTTAGCGACCCCATGGACTGCAGCCTACCAGGCTCCTCCCCTCATGGGATTTTCCAGGCAAGAGTACTGGAGTGGCGTGCCATTGTCTTCTCCATCTTAAATGTGAGTCTCATGCAATAAGGAGTTCATGATCTGAGCCAAAATCAGCTTCATGTGTTGTTTTTGCTGACTGTATAGAGCTTCTCCATCTTGAGCTGCAAAGAATATAATCTCATTGTTAGTGTATAGGAATGCAAGGGATTTCTGTGTGTTAATTTTATATCCTGCAACTTTACTATATTCATTGATTAGCTCTAGTAATTTTCTGGTAGAGTCTTTAGGGTTTTCTATGTAGAGGATCGTGTCATCTGCAAACAGTGAGAGTTTCACTTCTTCTTTTCCTATCTGGATTCCTTTTATTTCTTTCTCTGCTCTGATTGCTGTGACCGACACTTCCAAAACTATGTTGAATAGTAGTGGTGAGAGTGGGCACCCTTGTCTTGTTCCTGATTTCAGGGGAAATGCTTTCAATTTTTCACCATTGAAGGTAATGCTAGCTGTGGGTTTGTCATATATAGTTTTTATTGTGTTGAGGTATGTTCCTTCTATTCCTGCTTTCTGGAGAGTTTTAATGATAAATGGATGTTGAATTTTGTCAAAGGCTTTTTCTACATCTATTGAGATAATCATATGGTTTTTATCTTTCAATTTGTTAATGTGTTGTATTACATTGATTGATTTGCAGATATTAAAGAATCTTTGTATTTCTGGAATAAAGCCCACTTGGTCATGATGTATGATTTTTTTAATATGCTGTTGGGTTCTGTTTGCTAGAATTTTGTTAAGGATTTTTGCATCTATGTTCATCAATGATATTGGACTGTACTTTTCTTTTTGGGGGGCATCTTTGGTTCTGGAATTAGGGTGATGGTGGCCTCAAAGAATCAGTTTGGAAGTTTGCCTTCTGCAATTTTCTGGAAGAGTTTGAGTAAGATAGGTGTTAGTGCTTCTCTAAATTTTTGGTAGAATTCAGCTGTGAAGCCATCTGGTCCTGGGCTTTTGTTTGCTGGAAGATTTCTGATTACAGTTTCGATTTCCTTGCTTGTGATGGCTCTGTTAAGATCTTCTATTTCTTCCTGGTTCAGTTTTGGAAAGTTATACTTTTCTAAGAATTTGTCCATTTCATCCAAGTTTTCCATTTTATTGGCATAGAGCTGCTGGTAGTAGTCTCTTATGATCCTTTGTATTTCAGTGTTCTCTGTTATGATCTCTTCATTTTCATTTCTAATTTTGTTGATTTGGTTCCTTTGTTTCCTAATGAGTCTTGCTAACGGCTTGTCAATTTTGTTTATTTTTTCAGAAAACCAGCTTTTAGCTTTGTTGATTTTTGCTATGGTCTCTTTAGTTTCTTTTGCATTTATTTCTGCCCTAATTTTTAAGTTTTCTTTCCTTCTGCTAACCCTGGAGTTCTTCATTTCTTCCCTCTCTAGTTGCTTTAGGTGTAGAGTTAGGTTATTTATTTGACTTTTTTCTTATTTCTTGAGGTAAGCCTCTAATGTTATGAACCTTCCCCTTAGCACTGCTTTTACAGTGTCTCATAGGTTTTGGGTTGTTGTGTTTTCATTTTCATTCATTTCTATGCATATTTTTATTTCTTTTTTGATTTCTTCTATGATTTCTTGGTTATTCAGAAGCTTGTTATTTAGCCTCCATATGTTTGAATTTTTAATATTTTTTTTTTTCCCTGTAATTGAGATCTAATCTTACTGCACTGTGGTCAGAAGAGATGACTGGGATGATTTCAATTTTTTTTTTTTTTTAATTTCCCAAGGTTAGATTTATGGCCCAGGATGTAATCTATTCTGGAGAAGGTTCCGTGTGCACTTGAGAAAAAGGTGATGTTGATTGTTTTGGGGTGAAATGTCCTATAGATATCAATTAGGTCTAGCTGGTCCATTGTATCATTTAAAGTTTGTGTTTCCTTGTTAATTTTCTGTTTAGTTGATCTATCCATAGCTGTGAGTGGGGTATTAAAGTCTCCCACTATTATTGTGTTACTGTTAATTTCCCCTTTCATACTCATTAGCATTTGCCTTACATATTGTGGTGCTCCTATGTTGGGTGCATTTAAAAAAAAAAAAGAAGAATATAATCAGTCTGATTTTGGTATATACCATCTGGTGATGTCCTTGTGTAGAATCATCTCATGTTTTTGGAAGAGAGTGTTTGCTATGAACAGTATGTTCTCTTGACAAAGCTCTGTTAGTCTTTACCCTGCTTCATTTAGTACTCCAGGCCAAATTTGCCTGTTACTCCAGATATCTCTTGACTTCCTACTTTTTTGTTCCAATCCCCCATGAAGAAAAGGACATCTTTTTTTTTTTTTTTTTTTTTTTTTTGATGTTAGTTCTAGAAAGTCTTTTAGGTCTTCATAAAACCAGTCAACTTCAATTTCTTCAGCATCAGTGGTTGGAACATAGACTTGGATTACTGTGATGTTGAACATTTTAGCTTGGAAACAAATTGACATCTTTTTGTCTTTTTAAAGATTGCACCCAAGTACTACACCTAAGGGGCTTCCCTAATGGCACTAGTGGTAAAGAACTTGCTTGCCAACACAAGAGATGCAAGAGATGTTTGCTAAATCCCTGGGTCAGAAAGATTCCCTGGAAGAGGGCGTGGCAACTCACTCTAGTATTCTTGCCTGGAGAATCCCATGGACAGAGGAGCCTGGGAGGCTACAGTTCAGGGGCTGCACAGAGTCAGACATGACTGAAGCAACTTAGCATGCATGCATGCTCTGCATTTCAGACTCTTGTTGACTATGAGAGCTATTCCACTTCTTCTAACAGGTTCTTGCCCACAGTAGAATATATAATGGTCATCTGAATTAAACTCCCCCATTCTCAACTAAATGTTGGTGCTTACTTTTGCCATCTTCTGCTTGACCATGTCCAATTTACCTTGATTCATGAACTTAACAATCCCTGTTCCTATGCAATATTGCTCTTTACAGCAGCAGATTTTACTTTAACCACCAGACACATTCACAACTGCATGTCATTTCCACTTTGGCCTAGCTGCCTTATTCTTTCTGGAGCCATTAGTAATTGACTTCCACTCTTCCCCAGTAGCATATTGGACACTTTTGAACTGGGGTTCTCATCATCCTGTGTCATATAGTTTTGCTTTTTCATACTGTTTATGGTATTCTCTTAGCAAGAATACCAGAGTGGTTTGTCATTCCCTCTACCTTTGACCCATTTTTGTCAGAACTCCTCACTATGACCTGTCCATCTTAGCTGGCCCTGCATGGTATGGCTCATGGCTTCATTGAGTTACACAAGACCCTTCACTATGACAAGGCTTTGATCCGTGAAGGGGACTATAGTGTGTGTGTGTGTGTGTGTGTGTGTGTGTGTGTATACTCACTGTATTAGAAATTAAAATTGATTTTGGAAAAAATAAAATAATTTTTAAATTATGATAAGCTCATTTCATGCTAACATATATAACATGCTTATGAAAAAATAACTGTACTTTTCAGTAACGTTTAGTTATATGGTTGGCATTATTTTACAATGTTGTAAATATCTTAAATATCTGACTTAGTAGATCATAGTTGGATTCTTCTCTCACTTTCTGCATTGAATCTTTTACCGTATTTTGTTTTAATTAAAGTTCATGAAAAAATCTTATCTGTTTTCAAAAACATGCAGTTGGAAAAAAAAAATATTTTCATGAGCTTTTTGCACAATCATGGATATTCTCCTTTGTTCATGCTCATGCTCAGTTCATGCTTATGCTCATTCACTGGTTTTTGTCCTACTCTTTGTGACCCTATGCACTGTATTCTGCCAGGCTCCTCTATCCATGGGATCTTCCTGCAAGGATACTAGAATGTGTTGCCATTTTTTTCTCTAGGGGATCTTCCCAACCAAGAGATTGAACTTGAGAATCTCTGTTCTCCTTTGTTACTATATCACAATGCAAACTATGGTAGTTTTTTTTAACGCTCAGTTGCAATATGAAATGTGACATATGATTACTTATGTTTCATTCTCTGTTACAATAAAAATTACTTGGTCTTTCTCACATTTTAACATCCTTTTTCCATGCTTTGATCACTTGGAAAATAAGATTCAGTGAGTTATTCGATGCAGTTTTCCAGATGTTCAGACATCCTTTATCAGTATCAAAAATTCATGTTCATTAATATCATCATCAAACTTATCAGAAAGTCTTTGAAGTGTTGAGAAGCTGTCAAGCTCATAGTTTTAGATACAAGTTTTGCAAAATTCTAATTTAGGTTCTGAATCTTGAGTGTTACCATTGGTAATGAATAATGTTATTCTTTCAAGTTTGAGAAGTGCCCAATGATAAAAGTGTGTAGTTCAAATAAAATGTTATTACACTATTGTGTACTTAAACTAAGCAAGTAATGAAATAGTTGCAGTATAAGCAACTATGAAACGTTTAATATTCTCATTGCATAATGCAATTTGTAAAGGTCATCTATGTGCTTCTCAGATGGTGCTAATGTAGGAGAGTTCAATCCTGGTTGGGAAGATTACCCTGGTGGAGGGCGTGGCAACCCTTTCCAGTATTCTTGCCTGGGAAATCCCATGGACAGAGGAGCGTGGGAGGATACAGTCCATAGGGTGGGAAAAAGTCAGACATGACTGAAGCACCTTAGCACAGCACAGCACAAAATTCATCAATATTAACATTTTTGAAGTATGAATGAAAATGAATGAAAATAAAATTGCCAGTAAATATATATAATACTTAACCCACTATTACACTAAAAATGTTAATTATTTCCCAATTAAATACATATATAAGTTTTCTTAAATTGCCCAAATTGAGGTGTACACACACACACACACACACATATACATATATATATATATATATATATATATATATATGCATGTAACTGTGTGGAACACAATAAACTGGAAAATTCTGAAAGAGGGGAATACCAGATCACCTGAACTGCCTCTTGAGAAACCTGTATGAAGGGCAGGAAGCAACAGTTAGAACTGGACATGGAACAACAGACTGTTTATAAATAGGAAAAGGAGTATGTCAAGGCTGTATATTGTCACCCTGCTTATTTAACTTATATGCAGAGTACATCATGAGAAATGTTGGGCTGGAAGAAGCACAAGCTGGAATCAAGATTGCCAGGAGAAATATCAGTAACCTCAGATATGTAGATGACACCACCCTTATGGCAGAAAGTGAAGAAGAACTAAAGAGCCTCTTGATGAAAATGAAAAAGGAGAGTGAAAAAGTTGGTTTAAAGCTCAACATTCAGAAGACTAAGATCATGACATCCAGTCCCATCACTTCATGGCAAATTGATGGGGAAACAGTGGCTACCTTTGTTTTTCTGGGCTCCAAAATCACTTCGGATGGTGATTGCAGTCATGAAATGAAAAGACACTTGCTTCTTGGAAGGAAAGTTATGACCAAACTAGATAGCATATTAAAAAGCAGAGACATTATTTTGCCAACAAAAACCTGTCTAGTCAAGGCTATGGATTTTCCAGTGGTCATGTTTGGATGTAAGAGTTAGACTAGAAAGAAAGCTGAGCACCAAATAATTGATGTTTTGAACTGTGGTGTTGGAGAAGACTCTTGAGAGTCCCTTGGACTGCAAGGAGATCCAACCAGTCCATCCTAAAGGAGAACAGTCCTGGCTGTTCATTCGAGGGACTAGTGTTGAAGCTGAAACTTCAATAGTTTGGCTACCTGATGTAAAGAGCTGACTCATTTGAAAAGGCCCTGATGCTGGGAAAGATTGAGAGCAGGAAGAGAAGGGGACAGCAGAGGATGAGATGGTTGGATGGCATCACTGACACAATGGACATGAGTTTGAGTAAACTCCAGGAGTTGGTGATTGACAGGGAGCCCTGGCATGCTTCGGTTCATGCGGTCACAAAGAGTCGGACATGACTGAGCAACTGAACTGAACTGAACTGATATATACAAATATGCTGTTGACATAGCTCATACATATATATGTATCTCAAGGAAAACACACATGTTGAGAATTTTGTGAAAATTCGGCTTTCAAATTTGTATGGGATTAAAAATGAGAAATCGTCCATAGGCAGTTCAAAATCTGTAAAAAAAAAAAAAAAAAAGAAGAAGAAGAAGACTGTTTTATTTGACCCATTAATTATATGAAATAAACTGTGTATTGAAACATGGTTCCCCAACCTCAGGCCCAGACTGGTAGCAGTACCTGTTAGGAACTGAGCCACACTGCAGGAGGTGAGTGGCAAGTAAGCTAGTGAAGTTTAATCTGCAGCTCCCCATTGCTCTTCACCTCTCACATTTCTACCTGAAACTTCCAATCCCAGTTGGTGGAAAAATCATCTCCCATGAATCCAGTCCCTGGTGCCAAAATGGTTGGGGACCACTGTATTAAAATATGACATTGCTATATATATTTAAATTAACATGACCAAAATATTATGTGGTCTTTAGAAATCTTGTTTTTTGATAGACAAACTTTCATTAAATATGTACAATAGTAAAGAAAATAAACCAGATTGTCAAATACCATTTTCTCAAAGAAACCCTCTAATGTATATAATAGTCACTTATAATCAGCTTTGTCATCTATTTAAGTTTATAATGACAAAAAAAGTGTTTCTTTGTTTATTTTAAATATTTTTCTCATGTAAATATAAGTTTCATGAGGAAAAGTATTTTTACTGTTTATTCCTTTATTCCTAGCAGATACACAGAACCTGGTATCTGGTAAAAAAAATTGGAATAATTGATATGTTAATGATTAGATAAAAATTAACATGATATAAATTTGGGAGTGATAAGCTTTTATTTTTTATAGCTTTCTGAGTTTTTTTTTTTTAACAAATTATTTTTCAGTACACTCTTTCATGCTGCAATTACTAAAACTGTATGTTTGATAAAGCACAATCTTTTGAACAGTCATTCCGTATCTTAGGCTTTTTTTTTTTTTTTCAAATTGGAAATTCTTTCATTACTCAGCGTAGGGGATGTTTGATTTCTAATGGAGCTCTTCTATATTCAAAGTAAGCACTTTAATTCTGTCTGTATTTATTCAATTCCTACCATGCTTGTGTTTTTGCTTTTGTTTTTTTGTTTGTTTTTAGTTTGTTTGTTTTGCTTCTCAAAGGAGGCAATTCTGTTTTTGCCATGAGGTAAGATTTTCTATAGCATTGGAATTGCCCTCCTGAGTATACTTTCTGGAATGTCAGGTTATTATTGATTTCTAAACCTTTGCTAGGGCATTTTGAAGACATAAAGCACTGTGAATTTTTACTGTAATTACCCTATGGTGTCTTTATTTTGCTTAGAAGAAAACCCCAGGTGGCACAATGGCCCATTGTTAGTTCTCTGAAACACTGCTGCATAACAAATGAACTTCACACAAACTGACAAAGAGTTCTTACTTTAATTATATGGTCAACAGGAACATTTTAAGCTTTATTTATTGCCTTGACAATATCATTTCTTGTTAATTACAGGATAATTTTGTAACTCATATAGATACAGCGTTGTCCAAATTATCTCTTTGATATTCAGGGCATACATAGATTTAAAGGGATGTTTAAAGTTTATGCCATGTGTTAACTGTCATTTTGCACTCAGATTTTACTATGTCACCTTCTTTAGAACACTGTTTCACACAACCCTTCCCCATAAAAATTCTGGAAATTCTAGTTGTCTGTATACTAAGCTGAATGTATTGAGGGATAGAATGATCAAAATACTATAAAGTGGTCTGCCTCTTTCCTCATAGAATTTCCAGAGTTGTATGCAGGGTCATCCTGTTAAAAAAAAAAAAAAAAAAAAAAAAAGAAGAGAAACAAAGAAAGAGGCCCCTGAGCTCTGGACTGAGTGGACAAAGAAGCATCTTTAAATTGTCATCTGTTTCTGGCATATGACTTAGGGCAGGTTTTCTCTGTTTCTATCATATTAACATTTTTGTCAAAATGATTGCTTTTTATAGGACCTGAATTATACATTACAGGCTATAAAGACTTACCCCAACCCACTAGATAGAGCAGTATTTCTTAACCCCCTGGATGGCAACCAAAATAGACTCTAGATATTGACAAAAGTTCCCTGACAAGCTCTTACGGCCCTCCAGGTGAGAACCTCAACTTACGCATTAAAACACACAACAACAGCAAAACAGACAAACAAACAAACAAAACCTTTCATAATCCAAGGGTTTTCAAACTGAGGACATCAATTAAAGGTAAAATCACCATAGTTTCTTGACCAACAGCATTTTTCAAAAGTCGGATCCAATTATAAGATTGAAGGTCTGGGTTTTGAAACTTTAATGTACATACAATTTATCTAGATTTTTGTTTAAAATAAAGATGCTTGGACTTCCATTTGTAAGAAATTGCAATTCAATAGTTTTTCAATAGAGTCTATCAAATAGAGCACTTGTTTTTAAATAATGAGATGTATAGAATCATAGTGTAAATGAGTTACTTCATAGAAAGTTTAAGAAATTGAATAAGAGTTATTAAAACTGAAGATAAAAATTAGTGCAGTCAATAAAGTGTGGGATTGGGTGGAGGTTCAGAGAAGAAGTGCCCTGCTTTCGTGGGTAGAAAGATTTGTTTTGTTTGTTTGTTGTTTTAACCTGTGCATGAAGAAGTCTCAATGAATATGTTTTACTTCTATTCCTCTGGAGTAAACGAGGTGATTTAGAAATACAAGTCATGCACAAACAATGAACAATGTTTTTGTGGGGAAAATGATGGCTGTTATCTTGAAAGGTAAGATTTTCTTGACTACATTTAAAGTAACAGAGAGTGAATTGTCTTTTACACAAAGCTTTAGTTAGAAGCTATATCTTGTCATTGCAAAAGATGTTGAAGTTGAAAAGATATAACTGAATGTAGCACTTGCCAAATTAGTTGCATTTCAGTGGGACATAAAAGTAAACCAGTGGAGGCTTTACATTGATTTTGTCTGACCATTCTCAGGAAGGAGCTCACTGACTAGATTTGGAGTATTCAGTGTTCCTTCCCAAACCTCTGCTGACACAATCTCGTCAGTTCTTCAGAAACAGTGATTACTACCCACAATCATCTCTGTGAGCTGAATACAGAGTTCTTTTAAAGGAAACATTACCCAAGATATTTCCTTCATGCTTCTTTTTTCATCAAGTAGTTATGCTGAAATTTCAACAAAGACGAGTAGGACTACACTGAAGTGACTTTCTTTGGAGATATTGGACTAACAGTGTAGCCTTTTCTTATTCTTCAGTTTGTTTTTCAATTCAATAGCTTTGTTAAAAGGCAAACATCATGAGGGTAGCGTTGCTTTTAACCTGTTTTGTTTGCTGCTGTGTTCCCAGCTGTTAAAAAGAGTTCCTAAGGCATAGAAGTTGCTAAAAAAAATAAAAAAAATTAAAAAAAAAAAAGCTAAAGGAACAAATAAACAAACTCATTGTGTTGAATTCAAAAGGAGAGAAGTTATTTAGGTATCTCTCAAGCTTTTCTGAGCAGACATAACTACAGATAAATACATTATGTGGTCATTTAAATCCCACCCTCCACTGGTGCCTGTCTCTTTGTTTGGAAGAAGGCAATGTTCTTATCTTACTGTAAAAAGAATTCAGATACAATACAGGGAGATCAAGAAAGTAAAGTGAGGATTTATTTTTGCAAGAATACACTGAGAGGAAGAGTGAGTTGACAGGTGAGGAGAAGCTGTCCTCCGGGTTTTTTGTTTTGTTTTGTTTTTGACAAGCCAGTTATGAGGGGTATATAAATGAAGGGGGGCTTCCTGGTAGTTCAATTGGTAAAGAATCTGCCTGCAACGCAACAGTCCCCAGTTTGATTCCTGAGTTGGGAAGATCCCCTAGAGGAGGGCATGGCAACCCACTTCAATATTCTTGTCTGGAGACTCCCCATGGACAGAGGAATCTTGCAGGCTACTCTCCATAGGGTCACAAAGAGTCAGACATGACTGAGTGACTAATCACAGCACATAAATAGAAGGATTGCATATTCACTGGAGAAGGAGGGATTTGGTGGTGGTACTCCTTGATTTTCACCCCATCTCCACCTTCCCAAGGGGAGGAGAGGCTCTTATCCTTATTTAGCTTTTATTGCAAGTGTCATGGTGTTGGTGCGTGTTGGAAATTTCTTATCTGTAAGGATAATTTTATTGTAATGAGAGCATAATGAGCAATGAGTTACTCTGTTTTTTCCCCTAATTTTTACTGGACTACATCTGCTTTACAATGTTGTGTAATTTTCTATTGTACAGTAAAGTGAATCAGTCATGCATATATAGGATTTTCTTCCCATTTAGGTCATCATGGAGCATTGAGTAAAGTTCCACTACTGGGTATATAGCCAGAGAAAACCATAATTCAACGAGATATATGCCCCCCAATGTTCATTGCAACACTATTTACAATAGCCAAGACAGAAGCTATCTAATTGTCCACCAACAGAGGAATGGATAAAGATGTGGTACATACACACACACACACACACACACACACACACACTGGAATATTACTCTGCCATAAAAGGAATGAAATTGGATCATTTATAGAAACGTGGGTGGACTTAGAGACTGTCATACAAGGTGACATGTTACATTCTGATGCAGGGGATTCCCCCCCTCCCACCTTTCTTTATCTACCTCTAAGACCATATCACCCAAAATGTGTGGTTTCCTGTCAGTCTGGAGGTTCCTGCTTTTCTTTGTCTGCTCATGGAAGCCTGTTGTTCACAAGATGAGTGATTTCCTGAAACCTGGCTCCTGCTTCCATTTCTCTGCTTTTTAAGCTACCTGCTTACTGTAACATCCTCACCTACACAAAGCCATTGATTTCTGCCCCCTGATGCATCACTATCCTTTCTTTTCTAGGGGACCATCTAGATAATATACATGTGGGCTGTTTTACATCCTTGTGGGAAAAAATAAAATAAAAGCTCACATAAGAGAAAGGAAAGACAAACCTTTCTCTTGTCCTCCCTTTATTTTCCGACTACATTCTCGCTTCTCTTTCTATTTACAAAAAGAAGTGTTTGAGCTTTCAGTTTTAATTCTTCCCTACCTAGGTTTTCTTGAACTTTCCCTAGTCAGGAATTCACCCTTACAAATTCACTGAAGGTGCCAGTGTAGATCAGCAAGTGTCCGTATGATGCTAAATCCAATATGCAATTCCAATTCTCATATTACTTGGTGAAGTAGCAGAAACATTTGTCAAAATTAATTTTTCATTAACCCTCTTCTCCTTGAAACATTCCTCACCTGGTCTCTAGTTCACAGAATTGTTAAGTCTTACCATGTTCTTCTCAACAATTTTTCTTGCTTTACTTATCTCCCAACAGGTTAAATTTGGAATGTTCTAGCCCTTACTCGCTGGACATCATTTCTTTCTCTACTTGCCTTCTCTACTTTGAAATCTTCATCTTTTTCTGGTTTCCAGCTTCACCTATACACTGATGCCATCGCATCTTTATCTACACCAAAGCGCTCCCCAGTGAATTCTCGGCTGTCTGTTGTGATGTCCACCAAGAACTGTGCCTGCTTCCAGATAAACTTTCAGATTCATAAGAATATCTTATACCTTAGCTGGCACCTACCCACATGGAAAGATGTGGGTCAGCTACCTCAGTTGTCCATCAGGAGTCTCAGGATCTTCAGAAAGATGTGCCCAGTTACCTCCCTTACTGGAGACACTTTATGTCTCCCTTTCTCTCACTACTCAATCAAATCTCATAGTCTATTAGGTTTATCTTCAAAATAAATCCAGAATTTAGTCAGTTTGTAATTTTTATCTCGCCTGAATGTTTGCAGTATCCCCTTCAGCCTATTATGACTATTGCAGCTATGATGATTCTCTTAAAGTATCATCAGATTTTCCCTCTCCTTCTCAGAAGTCTTCTGTAGCTCCCATACCACTCAGAGTATAATCAGAGCGGTTAAACTGACTTTTAGGATCATAGGGAAATTTACCAGCAAAGCTTCTTTAACCTTAACTCTTAACTGGGGATGGTTCCCCCAACACCTCTTTGTGTTCCTTTTGAATGATCTAATAATTTTTAATGAGTAAAGAGGAGGCTCAAGAGGGAGAGGATATGTTTTTGATTATGGCTGATTCACATTGTATAGCAGAAACTGTCACAACACTGTAAATATTTAAACAAACAAACAAAAATATAAAAGAGCAAAGGAGCAAAAGTGAAGTGAAGTGAAGTGAAATCGCTCAGTCATTTCCGACTCTGTGACCTCATGGACTGTAGCCTACCCAGCTCCTCCGTCAATGGGATTCTCCAGGCAAGAGTACTGGAGTGGGTTGCCATTTCCTTCTCCAGTAGAGGAGCAAAGATTATCTTAAATCTGGGGAAACAAAACATTTTAAAAGTCAACAATGTTTCAAGTTTAAAAATTCATAATAAATTGTGATCATTTTCTTCTGTTTGCAGAGTTTCATGTAATTAGCTGATGTTACACTTGATCTTTTGCTAGAAGTTTGATGAAACAATCCGTTTCTTATTAGGATTCTCTAATTTTTTACTCAGTTTAACAGTATGATTTTGTATTCACCAGAAATTTGTACTGTAGAGTGCTTATGGAACTTCTTTCCATGAATTTCTCTGAAGGTGAAGCACTTGCACAGAGAAGGTAATGGCACCCCACTCCAGTACTCTTGCCTGGAAAATCCCATGGATGGAGGAGTCTGGTAGGCTGCAGTCCATGGGGTCACTAAGAGTCGGACACGACTGAGAGACTTCACTTTCACTTTTCACCTTCATGCACTGGAGAAGGAAATGGCAGTCCACTTCAGTGTTCTTGCCTGGAGAAACCCAGGGATGGCGGAGCCTGGTGGGTCGCTCAGAGTCGGACACGACTGAAGTGACTTAGCAGCAGCAGCGGCAGCAGAAGCACTTGCAGGTAGACTTTGCAAAAGCATCTGAATAAAACAAGGTCTTTAAATTGTAAAAGACACACATGTAAATTATTAAAGATCTGACATTATAATGGAATTAGCAAGGAAATTTGGTTATTTTTGTGTCAAACCTTTTAGAGTAGTAACTCGAATTATGAATGGGGAAGGAAATGACCACTCACTTCAGTATTCTTGCCTGGATAATCCCATGGACAGAGGAACCTGGAAAGCTACAGTCCATGGGGTTGCAAGAGTTGGACACAACTAAGAGACTAAACCACCACCATGAATTATAACATATTAGGACATGTCTACATGTTAGGAATTTCATATACATTTCTAGAACACTTATGCTACTTTGATAATATTTTACATGCAATTTAACACAAAAAATAAGCCTAATTAGTTTAACATTTCACTTTTTTAGAGAGAGAAAAAAAGTCTTTTGAGGTGTTCCAGAAAGTGGTCTGGAAAATCCTAAAGTTATTTCTAGATCAACCAAGATTCATTTAGTATTTAATTTTGGAGAAATTTGTAGAACATATTTTTTAAAAATGCTTGGTCCAATATGATTATAAATAACTGTGAAACAAGATAGTCATCTATTTAATCAAAGTTACAAGGACTTTGCAGGCAAATATAGAAAGTTAAATATCAGTTAGCCCTTGAACAATACGGACCATGGGGGTGAAGATATGGCACACAGTAAAAAGTCCACATGTAACTGTTGGACCTCTATGCATGCAGTGCCTCTGTATCTCCAGTTTTTCATGTCCACAGATTCAACCAAATGCAAATTGTGTGGCACTGTAGTATTTATCACTAAAAATATCTGCATATAAGTTGAACCATACAGTCTTTATTTTCCCTGTAGACAGAAGTTATTTGCTTAGATTTAGTAAATTTAATTGCTTATTCTAGAATTCTTAACCATTAGAAGTGCTTCCCTGGTGGCCCAGTAATAAAGAATCTGATTGCTAATGCAGGAGATGCTACAAGGTGGTGGAGTAGAAGGACGGTCTGTGTGCTCACTTTCTCCTGTGAGAACTCCAAAATTGCAACTCGTTGCTGAACAACCATTGACAGGAGAATGTTGGATCCCACCCTAAATAGACACCCCATGTCCAAGGGCAAAGAAGAAACCTGAACAAGACATTAGGAGGGGCAAAATCACATTTATTTATTTATTATGTTAATCTTTATTTATTTGAATACAAATAATTATATTTGTGTTTTCAGATTCACATTTATTAAATTTCTGGCAGAGTTAAATATATTTTTGTGGCTTTAGGCTAATTATTATTTTATGAATATTCTTTTTATTTATTTATTTATTTATTGGGGGAGGCTAATTACTTTACAATATTGTATTGGTTTTGTCATACATTGACATGAATCTGCCATGGGTGTACATGTGTTCCCCATTCTGAATCCCCCTCCCTCCTCCCTCCCCATCCCAACCCTCTGGGTCATTCCAGGGCAACAGCCTCGAGCACCCTGTATCATTCATTGATCCTGGACTAGCAATTTGTTTCACATATGATAATTTACATGTTTCAATGTGATTCTCCCAAACCATCTCACCCTCACCCTCTCCCACAGAGTCTAAAAGACTGTTCTATACATCTGTGTCTCTTTTGCTGTCTCGCGTACAAGGTTATCATTACCATCTTTCTAAATGCACATCTTTCTAAATATGCATTAGTATACTGTATTGGTGTGTTTCTTTCTGACTTACTTCACTCTGTATAATAATCTCAAATTTCATCTACCTCATTAGAACTAATTCAAATGTACTTTTTAATGGCTAAGTAATATTCCATTGTGTATATATACCACAGCTTATTTATCCACTCATCTACCAATGGACATCTAGGTTGCTTCCATGTCCTGGCTATTATAAACAGTGCTGCGATGAACATTGGGGTATATGTGTCTCTTTCAATTCTGGTTTTCTTGGTATGTATGCCCAGGAATGGCATTGCTAGGTCATATAGCAGTTCTATTTCCAGTTTTATAAGGAATCTCTACACTGTTCTCCATAGTGGCTGTACTAGTTTGCATTCCCACCAACAGTGTAAGAGGGTTCCCTTTTCTCCACACCCTCTCCAGCATTTATTGCTTGTAGACTTTTGGATAGCAGCCATTCTGACTGGTGTGAAATGGTACCTCGTTGTGGTTTTGATTTGCCTTTCTCTGATAATGAGTGATGTTGAGCATCTTTTCATGTGTTTGTTAGCCATCTGTATGCCTTCTTTGGCTAAATGTCTGTTTAGTACTTTGGCCCATTTATTTTTATTGGATCATTTATCTTTCTGGAACTGAACTGAAGGGGTTCCTTGCATATTTTTGAGATTAATTATTTGTCAGTTGCTTTGTTTGCTGTTATTTTCTCCTATTCTGACGGCTGTCTTTTTACCTTGTTAATCATTTCTTTCATTGTGCAAAAGCTTTTAAGTTTAATTAGGTCTCATTTGTTTATCTTTGCTTTTATTTCCAGTATTCTGGGAGGTGGGTCAAAGAGGATCCTGCTGTAATTTTTGTTGGAGAGTGTTTTGCCTATGTTTTCCTAGGACTTTTATAGCTTCTGGCCTTAAGTTTAGATTTAATCCATTTTGACTTTATTTTTGTGTATGGTGTTAGAAAATGTTCTAGTTTCTTTTCTTTTCTTCAAGTCATTGTCCAGTTTTTCCAGCACCACTTGTTAAAGAGATTGTCTTTTCTCCATTATATATTCTTGCCTCCTTTGTTGGAGATAAGATGTCCATTTAGAAGCAACCCCCATATCCAACAGAGATGCTTGGAAAGCTCAAACAAAACCTTGTGTGCACCAGGACCCAGAGGCACCACAGAGACTGAGCCAGACCTTCCCTTGAGGGTTTGAGTGTCTTAAACTGTTTATTCATTTTGTATGAATAGTAAATCATGTTTAGTTAGCTTATATGCAGAGTATATCATGTGAAATGCCAGGCTGGATGAAGCTGGACTCAAGATTGCCAGGAGAAATATCAATAACCCTAGATGTTCTGATGATACCAATCTTATGGCAGAAAGTGAAAAGGAACTAAAGAGCTACTTGATGAAATTGAAACAGGAGAGTGAAAAAGCTGGTTTAAAACTCAACAGTCAGAAAACTAAGATCATGGCATCTGGTCCCATCACTTCATGACAAATAGATGGGGAAGCAATAGAAACAGTGACAGACTTCATTTCCTTGGGCTTCAAGATCACTGAAGATGGTGACTGTAGACATGAAATTAAGATGCTTGCTCCTTGGAAGAAAAACTATGACCAACCTAGACAGCATACTAAAAGGGAGAGACATGACTTTACAGACAAAGGTCCATCTAGTCAAAGCTATGGTTTTTCCATTAGTCATGTATGGATGTGAGAGTTGGACTATAAAGAAAGCTGAGAAGTGAAGAATTGATTCTTTTGAACTGTGGTGTTGGAGAACACTCTTGAGAGTCCTTTGGACAGCAAGATCAAACCAGTCAGGCCTAAAGGAAATCAGCCCTGACTATTGGAAGGATTGATGCTGAAGATGAAGCTCCGATAGTTTGGCCACCTGATGTGAAGAACTGACTCATTTGAGAAGACCTTCATGCTGGGAAAGATTGAAGACAGGAGGAGAAGGGAATGACAAAAGGTGAGATGGTTGGATGGCATCACTAACACAATGGACATGAGTTTGAGTAAACTCCAGGAGTTGGTGAGGGACAGGGAGGCCTGGCATGCTGCAGTCCTTGGGGTCACAAAAAGTCAGACATGACTGAGCGACTGAACTGAACTGAATGCAGGAGATGTAGGTTCAATCCTTGAGTTGAGAAGATCACCTAGAAGAGGAAATGACAACCCACTCCAGTATTCTTGCCTGGAAATTCCATGGATAGAGGAACCTAGTAAAATATGGGCCATGGGTTCACAAAAGCACTGGACATGATTTAGTGCCTAAGCAACAACAGCAGCAAACCATTAAAAATTTCAATTTCTAATAAAAACTAAGAAGTAAGCCAATGTGAACTGTTCATTGCATAAGGATTCTTTAGATTGGCATGTTTCATAAGTTTTAGCAGCATAAATTTTCTCATAGATTTTTTAATGTGGTATGAGAGGTGTTTATCAGTAAGCCAATACACCATTTGTTCCTCTTTATTAAGATGTCAAATGTAGATAAAAATAGGTTTATTAAATAATCAATATTTCAGTGTATTACTTGGAAATGGTCTAAACATTCAATAAAGTTTCATAATTTAATTTAATTATGTTAGGTAGTTAGAATAGTAAAAAGGAATCCAAAATGGCTGTGGCTAAAAGGCAAAGAAGGGAAAAGCCTGTGAAAATGGAAGAAAATCCGAGGACCGGAGTAGAATGAGAACTTCAGGTGAAAAATAATTCCTTCCTGCCTAGCCTAGTTTACATAGGGCAGGTTCAGGGGGAGAAGACCAAAGGTATAAAAAGAGGAAGCCAAGATGAATTGAGGCCTCTCCCTTTTGGGTTGGCCCACCCACACGCCTCCAGTGTGTACTATCCATTGCTTGCTGAATAGAAGTGAGCTGTAACTGATATGTAACACTGGTCCACAACTTCAATTTGATTGCTGTGGTGAGACAGAACCAATGAAATTACATACTTCACCAACAGTTCTAAGGGGTTTAAGGGGATAAGTTAATGAAGAGATTTGGGAAACTATTATTAAACATACCATAAAACAATCGCTGCTAAAAAAATCACCCCAAAACTCTTATCTCAGTTCCATCTATTTAATTGATTTCTTAACAATCAAACTTACACTACTTGTGAAATTTGCATAATATATTAAAGCAATTGGTCATTTTCTTAAGGATTTTTTTTTTTTTGACAAGCATTGCAGCAGAGAAAAACATGAGTCCATTTAACTAGCAAATTCAAGTAGAACAAAGATTGTTTAACTAAATTATATTTACTACTGATGCTCTGAAGATACAGCCATATTCATTAAACCAACAAACTTAAAGTTAGCTTTTATTTACCAAAGATTATCATAGATGACATGAACTTAAATAGGAAAAAATACATAGATTAACTTTTGTTATATCTCTGACAATTAGAAATAATTTATAATTGATTTTTATTCTCATTAAATAAAGCTCTTTTACAAGTTAATTTGGCAATGTTATGTGAAAGTAGAAAAAAATGTCTTATCTATAATGTACATACATGGACATACTTAAACACAGATGAGGGACAGATATCTCCCGTTTTTATTTTAAAACTTTAGTCATAAATTATATACAATGTACAACTCATGGCGAATCTGGGGGATCATATAGTTGAGGGCTTGAAGTTAGGGGTAGGCAGTGAGGAACAAAGGTTTAAGGATCTCACATTCTTCCTCTTTCATTGCTTCAAAATCAATCATAGGCTGGAATCAGGTAGTCCAATAATCAGGACTGGCAGTCCAGTAGCCTGGTAATTGAGTCGATTGTCTTTTGTGTATTGTATTGGAGTCTTCTTTCTGCAAAAAGAGAAAAACTACAAGGAGTAATCTTCATTGAGAGTGCTGTAAAGGTGAGCACCAGATACAGGGTGTAATTAGTATAGAATTAAAGGATAATAACTTCAGAATGTAGCTCACACAGAGTTGGGGGCAGAAAAGCAAACAGTTACAGATTGCAGACTGAGCAACTGAACTGAACTGAACAGACTAGGAACAATTAAAGTAAATCTATGATCAGGACTGTTCACTCTCCTTTATCTGCTTTGTTCTCAGGAAATAAAAGAAGAGTGCGTTCCTCTTTTTTCCTTTCCACTGCAACAATTTTGCTTCAATATCCCGATCTTTCATATCTATAAGCATTTTGAGGGAAATGGGTGAGGTCTTTGAATTGATAAAGATAGGTGGATTTTGACTTATTTCTGGAGTTGCCTTTCTGTTTTTGTAAAGAGTTCCAAGACAAAAACAGTTGCTTCTATTATTTGTTGAATACTGGCTTCTGCTGGTATATTTCTTGATTTTTTGTAGGAGAGTAGGAGGGCCTGGGGAATTAAGAGAAGGTGGAATATTTTTATTTTTAATTTTTAAAAGAATTTATATTGGATCTTTAAGGCAAGTTTTCTTTCTTTCTTTCTTTCTTTTTTTTTCCACTTAATAAAAGTTTAAGCAGTAAGGCTAACCTTTATATACTCTGTGTATGTGTGTGTGTTCTACTTTCAATCTGGTCCTCCTATCAGTATCAGTAAAACAGCTATTTAGGGTAAGAGTCTCAGATTTGTTTGTTTGTTTGTTTTCTCTTCAAATATAGTAAATTTAAAGAATCTACCACCAGTCCATTGATGAGTAGAAACTGATATCAATTTCAAATAGAAACTTAATCTGATATGCTTTCTTTATAGCTTAACCAAACACACAAGGGGCATTTTACAGGAATCTAACACTAACTTGTCCATCACTAACAAGCAGTGAAGGTTGAAATGATAAAGGCCCTTCCTTATGGACTATGATGCCGTATGATCAATACCCAGAGAGCTGGCACAACTGGACACAGTGCACTTATGACATTTTGTCTTGAAATCTCAGTCTATTTAAATGAGTAGACCCTGGTATGGGTCTTCTGAATGGTGGAGACTGGAGAAAATAGTCTCATTGGTCACAAAGCCAGTTCTTGAGACACAGAATAAGATGTAACAAAACACCTCATCCAGTTACACATAGGGGGCCCTAAGCCTGACTTTCTAAACAGACAGCAGTCTGTGAGGCTGGCTTGAATAGCAGGCTCATAATAAAAGGCCTCTGCCTACTGTTCCTCCTCATGGACATCATACCTTTCCTTACAACAAAGAGCACAAAAGAGAAGAAGAATATCAGTGATCATCTCTGGGAGAAAAGGATTAATCAAAAGTACTAGTTTACCTAAAAACAGAGTTCTACATCCAAAGGAACCAATTCCACAAATATTTTCTCCTGCTAATCTAAGCTTAGAAGAAGAGAAAAAGGACTCTGGTTGTTACGGCAGACAAGTAGTTAGGTATAAGCAGAAGCAGAAATCTATGGATTGTTTACAGTGGTGGAGGTGGAGAGTGGGGAGTGGAGGAAGTCAGCAACTTTGTCCACTGAGTGTTGATGGTCTCCTTCTTCAGGTAGGGAGGGTTGAAATCTCTGATATGACTTCATTTGAAGCTAGAGTTGTATTCTAGAGGATGGATATCTAGCTAGGCAGTTAAAAATACAAGGGCCAGAGAGAAGGATGAGAATTACAGTGTTACAGAACCGAGAAATGGGAGAAGCCATGTACATCCTGGGAACCACCCCCTTAACATCTCGAGTCCATTTTTTTTTCCCTTGATTATACCTGGGTAGCAAAGAAGCCTGTTTGTAGAGTTCTTTCACATTTACTTCTACTTATCCTATGACATTATATGTGCAGCATGTTTTATTTATGACCATGTAAATCCCTCTTTGACTTGCTAGGAGATAGTCTAGGGCTTGATGGTTGTCAAAGGCCACCCCTGCCAAGGAATCTAGGTATATTTGAACAATTTTGAGAGTATCTCCAGTTTTCTTTAGTGCTCTATCTAGGGAGGAGATTAGTTCCTTCAAGTTTTCCTCAAATTAGGCAAACTTTTTCCTGGGGGGCCGCTGTAGTTTCCATAATCCCTGTTAGCACCAGACCAAAGCCTTCCCTCTTTTTACCTTACATGGTAAATGTAACATGGTAACACTGGACTGGAGCTACAGATCCCAAGGGGAATTCCCATAATGAAATGTGTTGTCTAGATGTAAGACATCAATGGCTTAGGTCATTATGAGGTGGTTGTCCAAGGTCCCACATAGCCATAATAATCCAGGCACTGCTGCTAGGACAGTGTGATTGGTTTGGTTATACAGCTGTAGAAAAATTCTGGGAGGTAGGAGACAGCTGAGGAGGGATCTCAACCATATTTTGGATTTATTGTCTGGTTTGGAATGTCAAAATGTGGGGGGAGTCTATATTCAGAAAGAATTGTGGTCAGAGTGTGTTATATAATAGCTGGCACAAGATGTTTGGTTGACATTATTTTTTGATCTATCCAACATACATGCTTGTTGTTAAGGGTGCAAGATGGTGTGTAAATAGCAACTCACTATGTCACTCTAATTTATAGGCTTAAATGTATCTAGGGGCAGACTTATGTTTCTGTTAGAGAGAGCCTCAGGGTCTAAAAAGAAGTCTATGTTACATCAGTGGGTATTTTTGTAGCAAGGGGTGCATTTTAGGGTTTGATTGAAGATTAGGGATATTTTGGCAGTATTTATAGCCTTTGGCTTACTAGGCACATTGTGGTGACAGAGTGGAGGTGCCCTCTCCCACATAGCAATTAAAAAGAGAAAATCTTGTCTAGAGTAATAAAAGAGGATTTTTTAAAAGATGAGAAGACTTGGTTTTTGACTGGGTAAGCTTTGAGGGTGGTACATATGTTGTCCAGAATGGTGAGTTGGGGATGGCAAATCCAACAGAAAGAGAGATTTTCCAGTTTAGTAATAATCTGGGAGTTTTTGACTATTATGTTGTCATTCCATGTTAAATATTGGAACCAAAGAGATTGATAGAGAAGATGAGGACAAGTAAGAGTGGAGGTAGGGTCCCTGGCATCTTTCAGAAACAGAAAGGGGTTACAGCTTTTCTTGGACCATCTTTTAGGTTACAGCTTTTCTTGGTCCCTGATGATTGAGCAGGTATCATAGGCAAAGGGCCCAGCATAAGAAGTCAGGACACAGTAAGTGGCTCCATGGCCACTAGATATTGGACAAGCTTACTTGCCATGTTAATGGTCACCAGTGGTCCCTCCTGTCTGATGGTGATTGTCTTCTCAGAAGCCTTTGAAGCTCCCAAGTCATGTCAATCAATCACCACTGTGACTGGTGTAAGGAGATTTCCTCACTACTTTTGTAACTGGGGGCATTTTCTCTTCTACCTTTTTGCATAGTGGGCATGGCATTTTGGGTAAAGACTGGGACCTGTTTTCTGAGCATTTCTTGCTCCAGTGTTAGGGGCTCCCACAGTTAAAACAGTCTCCATTCTGTGTGAAAAGTCTTCTAGGTGTACTTTCGGGGTGACCAAGAGGTGAGTCAGATCTTGTCAAGACAGCTGCCAAAAGCTAAGCCTGCCATATTCCTCCTTGAAGTCATGTTCCCTCTTTTTCTCCTCAGACTGGTCTGGTGCTAGCAGGAATGATGGGAACCACAGCCGCAGCTGACCCCTGGGGAGAATTTGCCTACCATGAAGCAACCTTGAGGGATCTAATCTCCTGCCTAGACAGCACACTAAAGAAAACTGGAAACACTCTCAAAATTGTTAAAAAATACCTAGATTTCTCGGCAGGGTTACTCTTTGATGACCAAGCCCTAGACTGTCTCCTAGAAAGCCAAGGAGGGGTTTGTGCTGTCATCAGTAAAACATGCTGCACGTGTATTAATGTCACAGGAGAAGTAGAAGTAAATCCTAAAGAACTCTACAAACAGGCTTCTTTGTTACCCAGGTTTAATCAAGGGAAACAGGAATCGAATGAAGATGTTGAGAGGTGGTTCCCAGGACATACTTGGCTTCTCCCATTTCTCAGTTCTGTAATGACTGTAATTCTCATCCTTCTCTCTGGTCTTTGTATTTTTAACTGCCTAGCTAGATATCTATCCTCTAGAATACAACTCCAGCTTCAAATAAAGTCATGCCAGGGATTTCAAACCAACCCATCTGAAGACGGAGACTATCAACACCTGCTGGACAATGTTGCTGTTTCCTCTACTCCCCACTCTCCACTCCCACCACTGTAAACAACCCAGAGACTCCTCTCTGCTCATACCTAGCTGTCTGCCTGCTGTAAAATCACTTTTTCCTTCTATCAGAACTTGCAAGCAGAAATCTGGGAGGTCGATGTGGTGAGAACTCCGACCCTCAACTGGCCTTTGTCAGAGGCCTCAGGTCTTTGGCTGCAGAGTTTTAGGGCAGGGAGGAGTGGATCCATCAAGTATCCTCCTGACTAGACCAACCACCGAGGAGTGAACAACTCCCCCCCACCACCTTGAGTTATTTTGATGATCTAATGATAATTAAATGACCCACTTTAAAATCAGATTGATAGAAGGAAAAAAAAAGTAATGTGCATGTTTCTTTCATAGAAATGGGACACCTGATATGGCCAAAACAAGTCTGTTTTATACCATTCTTAGATTAAAAAACAATTACTTGTGAAGGTTTAGCAAAACACGGCTTGTGCTTAGAGTAGTAGACGAATGAAAAAGTTTGATGATGCAAGTTTGCCTTCTTAGCCTTGAATTCCCTAATTCTGGTGATCAGGAAGCTTTCAAGCCTCCTACTGTGAAAAGGGTATCTTTATGTGGGAGATTTATTCCACACTTGCAGGGGGAAAGAGATGATCAGTGTTTTATTAAGTATTATTTTTTTCCACTGCTGTTTCTCAGGTAAGTTTAATTCAAAATAATTAAATATGGCATTAAGGCATATTTAGGGAGAGCCTGACCTGAACCCCAACCCTCCTCTACCTTTTCACACTGCCCTTTGGCCACACTGGCTTCTTTGTTTTTCTGGAATACACATGAGAAGTTCTTCCAGATTTATGCATGGCTGGCTACTCTACCTCTCAAATCATAGCTCATTGTTTTCCCCACTCTACTAGCTGGTCTCTCCTTATCTCTCACTGATTTGCACTCCTCCTTAGCCTTTGTATATGTTTCTTGTTCCATATTTATTTATTTTGTTTTTCTGCATCATATTGTATCTACGTGAGGAAAGACCATTTCTTTCTGTTGCAGGATTCTTTGTGTGCCTGGGATCTATTAAGTGCTTGTTGAGTGGAGGTTTTGAAATTAAAAGCATATTATTGTGTTTAGCATACTTATATAATACATATAGCATGAATGAATAATATTGCCTGCCATGCCAGTAAACCAAGGATGTAGTGGACATCAAGCCATCATATTGCAGTTGTTCTGATGGTGAGCCCTGTGCCAGCTCAGGATAGAGACAAATGGTCTACCCAGCTGCCAGACACTCAACCACTGCAGACACATTCAACTGTGGATCCCGAGGGAATACAGGACAGAGAAAAGCAGAATTCTAGGCCAGACAGCTGAGGTGCATATCAAAGGAATGATTTCAGTGAACCCAGACTCTTGAATCTTCCCATACATAGAAAAGTGCTAAATTATTTAATTTGAGATATCTGGTTTCCTTTAATTAACAATAATCTGTTGATGTTCTGACTGCCTGTCCTTTGTTGCAAAAACTTACATATCCTGGCTCCCCTACCTTGCCTTGTCACAGCAGTCTCTCAGAGTTATCTGAGATGCAATGTGGTATCTTGGGCTTAAGTCCTCATCTTTGCCAGCTAAATGAAATATGTCTCAACTTATAGGCTGTGCATTTTTTTTTTTTCAGTCAACAATAGTAGAGGGAAAGATGGTAATAGTCTCAGTATAATTGTAGCTTTAAATGCCAGGTTAATTGAAAGCCTATTTGATATTATTATCACTTTGCTGATGTGCAATACCATAGTTAGTGTTTCTGTATACATGAACATGCATATAATTGCATTAATCATTATGATTAGGTGCTGCCTAACATTAGAACCAGTTTTCTCTCACGGTCATAGGTGATATGTCAGGGCGAAAAGACAAACTTTGATACAAAGGAAGATGATTTCTTAGTGAAAGTGAAAGTGTTAGCTTCTCAGTCATCTCAGACTCTGAAGTTTGATTCCATGAATTGTAGCCCACCAGTCTTCTATGTCCATGGAATTCTCCAGGCAAGAATCCTGGAATGGGCACCATTACCTTCTCTGGGGGAACCCAACCCAGGGATCAAACCCAGGTCTCCTGCATTGTAGGCAGATTCTTTACCACCTGAGCCACCTCATTAAAGTTATGATTTTCCTTCATTCCAATAATGATAGCAGATTCATGTTATGACCAAGCATGCATGTTTATGTCTGTTCATGTGTTTTATGTGTGTGCTACCTTGCTGTAAGTGCTTATTACAAATACGTAAACCAATTATTAATGTAAGCATTAGAATGGCAAAGGTAAAAGGAGAAAGAGCACTAACAAGGGAAGCAAATTCTAAATTTGGGAACATGAAAACTGATAATAAGATTACATGCAGTTGTCAAAAATAGAACAGAAACCAAGTATCCCTTGACTTCTGATGTTTGATAGCTTTATACCGAATTTAAGTTTTTCTTTTCAGGTGGACTTGGAATGTGTCTAAGTATATCAAATATGCCTTGTGGAAGGCGAATTTTTATCAAATGTCAGCCATGAAGTTCACATGACCATATGAACTATACAGGTAAATTTTCTGGGCAGGCAGAGTTCTCTGACTTCCAGTTTAAAACTAGATTTCCTTCTCATGCTAGATTGATGGAAGTGTATCTATGGACATCCATGGAAACCATGACTTATTGCATATTGGGTTCCATTATTCTCTGGATATAGATCTTAATGAACTATTGCTGCTAGAGAACATGATATATCTGACAATTCAACTAAGACCTAGACACACTGCATGTACTATATCCTGAGCATTTTTCTTATGATACATAAACCTGGCCTTAGGCCATATCTGTACAATAGAATTCTGCCTCACTGAACAATTCATTTGGTATGATTTGTTGTGATCTGTCTGCACAGCTCTTGAGTAGAGGATGTCTTAATGAGCCACAGCAAATTGGAAGGGCCAATTTCTAGCTTCTGTCACATACTATAGCCATGGCCTTAATTAAAGTTATAGATTGTTTCTAAGCATTATTCATTGTTAGTGACTCAAGCCATAGCTTGGCAAACTCTCATTAGTACCTTGATCAAATGGAGAACATACATATCAGACAGTTCTGCACTGAAGGTATTACTCTACCTACTGCAATATTGTATAATTTGATTGACAGTAATTGCTGCCATATGCTTCCAATTATCTAATTAGTGATTGCCACTACATATGCTACCAATTACATAAAGCTAGCATTGCTTTAGAGCTTCCATTCAAAACTGTCACTGAATCTCTGAATGTTGCACTGAGTCTGCCTTAAAAAATGCTTCTTGAATTGATGCATATGTGGACTATGAAGAGTTTTATTTGAGATAATAATAATAATATTTTAAGCTAGCATAACTTTTTAGTTAGCATAAAATTATTGAAAATAAAACTTGAAAAGCAAAAGAGATCATACACATATTAAAGATAAATTCTAAAGTAATCTCAATATCTGATTAACAATCCATAACACTAAGATTTCTGCCTCAGTTATTTTAATTATGGAAGAAGATTAAGGAGTTATTAGAACATCATGTTTTTCTTTTTTAATTTATTCATTTAATGAATACATATTAATTAAGGATCATTGCACACAAAGTATTAGATATAAAAACAATAGCAGATATAAAGATTAAAGACAACTTTGTAACATGCTGGACATCAATGCACAAATGTTATAAATCATGATGCAAAGTTTTAAAGATACAAGTACTAAACTCTACACTCATTAGAGATTAGATTTAGCTCTATGGAGAAAAATATGTTTAAACTGATAGTGTAAAATTTCAATTCATGCTTGAAAAATAAAATTCTATTTGCTAAAAATAGGAGAAGATGAAGGTTGCTTCACAAAAAGGGAATAAGAAGGGCAAAGGTGATTCATTTACAAATGATAAAAGTGACACTGAATCACATATTCTGCCTAGCATATCAGCCTATCCAAATAGCAACATTTTAGTCATCTGCAAATCTAATGCTATTCATTTGAAAGTTTTCTCCTCTTCATTTCTACTGTGTCTTGGGGAAATACCAGAAATATATAGTTGGCATTTCATAGTAAAAGCCAGTAAAATGTACAATATAAATAATAAAGATTGTTCGAAATCCTTAGGAATAGTGAACTATATTCATTTCTATAACTATTTGTTCATGTTTTCCTTTTTTTATTGGCATCCACTTATGTAATTCCAGTGTATCATAGCTATTCACTAAAATTCCATTATTTTCCTATTTCAATTCACATTTTATGCCACTTCCTGATTAATCTTTTAAAATAGTTTATGTGTTCATTTATACAACATTTATGTACTGATCATCTATTGTGCAGCAGCTCTTTGCTAAAACTGGGAGGATTGTGGCCCTGGTGGACTAAAATTCTACAACTTGAACTTGCCATTCTCTTACAACAAAGGCTAAAATGGACTATCCTTGACTAGAGCAGTATTTTCCATCATCAATTTCATTCTGAGTCATACTCCTGAAAATGTATATTTTTAAAAAGGGTAGTGGGTCTTTTGTTATGTGCACAACTGAAAAATGCACAACTTGGAAGTTGAGAGTTATGTTTTATTTAGTGTAAAGTTATTAGCCTCCAACTAATAAAAATAAATGAAAAAAATAAATAAATAAAATGGAAATTTTTAAAAAAAGTCTGCGCTCACTGACATCATTTTTTTTATATGCACCTCAGCTGTCTGGGATCAGTATCCTATGCTTTCTCATCCTGAGTTTCCTCAAGATGCACCATAGAGGATGCTTGATGACTGCTAGATGGAAGGCATCATTGGTTTCCTTCCTTCCTGTCTTCCTTTAGGACTCACAATCAGGGAAGCCGTAATGTAATGGTTTGATGGGCATTACATTCTCTGATTACTGATATGTTATGCAATATTTTAGTTTTCATAAGAAGGTTAGAGTTTTAATCTAATTAATAAGCTCAAACTAGGACCACAGAACTTTAAGACTTTCATACACAATAGGGCCTTCCATTTTATTTATGTATGAAATAAATTAGTTCAAAGTCACTTTTGATAGATAATTTAAAAAATTCCAGGGTATAAATTCCACCTGAAGGGAAAGCTAATAATGCTAAAAGTTTTGGTTAGATAGGAAGGATAGTATTAAAAAATAAGCATTTGGACCTGCAACAAGTGAGGATATTATGACTGGTAGCAGATATCAAATTGCAGTCTATGTTCCTACACCAGGACCAATTGCTTCACACTCTGCCAGCTCAAAAGTCAATTCAGAAAGAACTTTTTGACAGCATAATTATATTAAATACAACACAGGAGAAAAGTTAAAAGAAATAATTATTTGATTTCACTGAAGTACAATTTCAAGAAATCTGAAAAAGCATCAAAATTATTAGGGGAACCACTGACTGAAACCGCCCTCCCGGGCCAGACACAATAGTAACCACATGCATGAGTTTTCTTACAACAAGGTCCTGCTAAGGAACTTGAAAATAACAAGGTGCCAACCATCCAGAAGAATTTGAGAAACATCTAAAGAAGAGAGGAGAGACAGTTTATATGTCTTACCAATCTCCCATCATCCGTCTCACTGGAATTCATCTTGGTTGAGTGAAGTATGCATCACTGAAAAGGATGCTGAGTCAGAATGAATGATCAGAAACAACCAGGAAACTAATCCTATTACCATAAAGCCCAAGACTGTGAGCCATATGGCAGAGTATTTCTCCTGAGTTCCCTCATCCTGTTCTCTGCCTGGGCATCGCTTCCTAATAGTCTCTTGCTTTCTCAGCATATGAGTCACCTCGGAAAATTCATTTCTGAGTGTTAGGTAAGAGTTCATTCTTGGGCCCTGAAAAGGGTCCTCCTTCCTCCAACCGTGGCATGAAGCTGAAGGTATTGCTATGGACTGAATTGTGTGTCCTTATAATCTCAGTTATGCAGATGACACCACCCTAAAGGCAGAAAATGAAAAGGAACTAAAGAGACTCTTGATGAACGTGAAAGAGGAGAGTGAAAAAGCTGGCTTAAAACTCAACATTCAAAGACTAAAATCTTGGAATCCAGTCCCACTATTTCATGGCAAATAGATGGGGAGAAAATGGAAACAGAGACATACTTTATTTTCTTGGTCTTCAAAATCACTGCAGATGGTGACTGCAGCTGTGAAATAAAAAGACACTTGCTCCTTGGAAGAAAAGCTATGATGAACCTAGCCAGGCAGAAGTCTGTATAGTCAAAGTTATGGCTTTTCCAGTAATCATTCACAGATGTGAAAGTTGGACCATAAAGAAGGCTAAGTGCCAAAAATTTATGCTTTCAAACTATGGTGCTAGAGAAGATTCTTGAGAGTCCTGAAAGGTTGTTGCTGAATGATAAGACACGGGATTCTTGGCCTCCGGAGGAGACGAATTCAATCCGGGGCCAGAGAGGAGGCTGGATCGCTCAGAGCTTTTGTGTAATAAAGTTTTATTAAAGTATAAAGGAGATAGAGAAAGCTTCTGACATAGGCATCAGAAGGGGGCAAAAGAGTACCCCCCTCCTAGTCTTTAGCTGTATGTTATATAGTCACTCACAGTCTGTTAATGAAAAGAAAGGGATGTCATAAAATCTAGAATGGCACCAGATAATTCACCCCAGGCCATAAAACTATTGACTTGAATCTTGTAGAAGGGCAGAATACCAACAAATAGTTCTGTTTACATAGATTAGGGGAACAATACCTGAATAAGTAAGTTAGGCCGTTTGGCGGAACCAACTTGAATATAGAGTCTGGGGTTCATTAACATAGCTTAAGACAACATTTCCATATGAAAAAGAAATGAATTGGTTAACTCAAGGTTTGAGAGTAGTTAGCTTTAGGTGAGACCAGGTGTCATGGCAACACAGAATGTTAAGAGAAACCTCCTTTTAAATTTGTATAGAGAAGGAAAAACAGATCGCTAGTTTGTTCCTTCCTGCCGCTTAAGAGAGATAAAAATGTCTGGCACTTACAGCCTCTTTCTTTCATTTGGAGACCCCTGGCCTTCCTGCCTGTTACCCTCTCAGTCCTTTGAATAGCAAGGAGATCAAACCAGTCAATCCTAAAAGAAATAAACCCTAAATATTCATTGAAAGGGCTGATAGCTTCAGCATCAGTCCCTTGGCCACCTGGTGCATAGAGATGACTCTTCAGAAAAGACACTGTTTCTGGGAAACATTGAGGGCAGCAGGAGAATGGGGTGATAGAGGTTAAGATGGTTGGGTGGCACCACCAACTCAATGGCCTTGAGTTTGAGCAAACTCCCAGAGTTGGTAATAGACAGAAAAGCCTGGCATGCTGCAGTCCATGAGGTTGCAAAGAGTCAGACATGACTGAGTGACTAAAGAGCAACAACAAAATTCATAAGCTGAAGCCCAAGCCATTTCTACCCACATTTAGAGGTGATTCCCTGATCACTCAGATGATAGAGAACCCGACAGCCAGTGTAGAAGACATAAGAGATACAAATCTGATCTGTGGGTCAGGAAGATCCCCTGGAGAAAGAAATGGCAACCCTCTCCAGTATTCTTGCTTGGAAAATTCCATGGACAGAGGAGCCTGATGGGCTACAATCCATGGGCTTACAAAGATTCAGGCATTACTGAGTGATTAACACACACTTAGAGGTGATGAGATTTAGATGGGGCTTCCCAGGTGGGTCAGTAGTAAAGACTCTGCCTGCCTATGCAGGAGACACGGGTTTGATCATTGGTCTAGGACGATCCCTAGAGAAGGAAGCAGCAACTCACTCTAGCATTCTTGCCTGGGAAATGGACAGGAAGGCCTGGCAGGCTATAGTTCATAGGGCCACAAAGGAGTTGGATACAACTGAGTGACTAAAAAAACAGCAAAAACAGATTTAGATGATGTCTGGCATCTGGGACCTTCAACAGGCTATCAGGCCCATGTAGGAAGAAACACCAGACAGCATTCTCTCTCTCTCTCTCTCTCTCTCTCTCTCAGAGGTGAGGATTCAAGAAGTTAGCTATGTGTTGACCAGGGAGAAAATTCTCAAAAGAACCTGATCATGCTGGTACCCTCACTTCAGATTTCTGGCCTCTAGAACTGTGAGAAAATAAATTTCTGTTTTTGAAGTCACCCAGTCAATGGCACTTTTATGGCATCCTAATTAGATTAATACAATTTTTACAATCTGGGATATGGCAAAGACCTGGAGCAAATATGTCACATTCTGTTTAAGATAAAATATTTAAACTTGAAAATAAATAAAATAATAACTAGCACTATTCTTGCAGCTGCAAGAAAAAATTCAACCCATGTTTAGATGTAACGGGGAGAGAAGGATGTGACTAGTCATTAACAGAAGCATACATTTACTTAAAAGAAAGGAACCACACACAATTATGCTGTAAAGATGCTACACCTTTAAGAATAAATTGAAAAGGAAAACAAAAATCAGTTTTTGCCATAACAACAGTATCTAACATTTGCCAACTTAAGTTCATGAATGTATGGCAGGAAATAATCATAGTTACATACGCTTGAATTTCCAATGATTTTGCTTTCATGTCAAGGTGCCAGTCATGTATTATCAATTTTGATCAAATTGTAATTCATTAAAATTATAATTTTTATTTTGTTAGTGAAGTGTATTTTAAAAAAGACACAAGGTGCTATTTAAACTTTTTTCTTCAGCATTAATAGATGAGCAATTTATTTTTTAGCTATTTATTTTTTAGCAATTTTAGTAATACTGAAGCATAGCAGATGTTTATAAAATGTATCCAAACTTAAAACCTCAAACGTTGTAAGGGATTATTGTTTTAATTACTATAAAACTGTTTCTGAAATTTACATTGTCATTGGGGGTAAGCATTCTACATAATGGCATCTATGTTAGTCTGTTATTTTCTAAAATGAAGAGGAGGCAGTGCTGAAAAATGTGTGGAAACTACCTGAAATTAAAGCACACTAAAAATAAGTTAGGCACGAATGTGCTATATACTGATTATAACTTCATCTGATATTTCCTCCAGAAATGGAAAGAATCTAAAATATGCACAAACTTGTAGTCAGAATTATTCCTTGGAGAAGAGATGTGTCATTCCCAGTTGGCAAAGTGGTACAGATAAGTACAATAGTCATCAATCTTTTGTTCTGCTGAGAGAAAAATCTCTTGGAAATATGCTATGTTTGCAGAAACATAAATTAAGTACATTTAAAAAAAGAAACAACGATGTGTCTAATGTATTTGATATATTTCTTTTCCATGTGAAAACACAAAGAAAGTACTGTTCCTCACACTCTCTTTTTATGTAGAGTATCTTCTATTTGTTGCGAGCATGTGTATTACAGCCTACCCCCTTTTTGCATGGTCTCATGAAAAAGTGTACTGAATGTGTAGTTTTAAAATGAAAGAAGAATTATGTTCAGGAATTAGAATAAATTGAATCAAGACAAATTGTACTTATTAAAAAAATGTTCACTTCTAAAGTAAATGACTGCAACCAAACAAACAAGAGATGGGTATATGTATTATATTGCAATAGGTTCCACAATTTTAAAGATGGTCAAGTTCAATTCTGAGCTTGTTGAATCTGAAAACAAGGTTGGAAGAAATTTTAGCTAATAACACGTAAAATAGAAAGTCCATGATTCCTGTAGATCAAAGATACATAAAGCTAATTATCACATTTTGCTCTAACTCTGTTCATTTTCTTTTGTTTTAGCATTATATTATTACTATTAATTCGAATAATTCAAGAGCCTTGTACATAAAGAAGTTTGAAAATTTTTTTCACATTTTGTCAGTAGAGTTAACTTTCCAAAAATTATTTTGATTAAATCTAATTTAAGGTTGAAAGACATTTTTTAATCAAATTGAGGAGGTTTTATTAATGACATATTTCTTATTATGAATAATAAATATATCAAATTATTTATTAAAGGAAAGTTTTTGCCAATATTTATGTTATTTTCTTCATTACTTATTTCCATAAGCTCAAAAAGTATTAGGTAAATATTTGTGTAAAATTATAAAACATAATCTCATTAAATACACTCTAATTACCACTGAGTTTGAGAGATGGGGGTGTGTGTGTGTGTGTGTTTTACAGAAGAGTGGGAGGAAAAGGGAGAAAGACTTGTATAATCATACACTGCAAGACACAATTTTGAGATTCAAATTTTAACTCACTATACATTGTACATAGACAAAAGACTCAGTCTAAATGACTTAATATCAAAAAGGCAGTTTGCAAGTGGTTGTATTCAGTTTTCTAGAAATGATTTGCAGCAATTACTGCAAATTTGTCAAAGAAAATCATAGAAAAATCTCTCATTGAAAGTATTGTCTTGAACAAAAGACACTTAACTAATGTCCTCTCTCCCTGATGTAAGCAGGATATTGAACCATAGAGTTCATTTGCTAAGCATACCAAGATGCCAGGACAATGTAAGGAAGGGTTGTGGCTGGGTTTCACTTTTGACATTAAACTGTCTTTATAATAAAGAACGATCTCCATGTAGACCTTAATATACAATAGCTTTATTTAAAATAACTAAACCACGAGATACTCCAAAAGTCACAGAAAGATACCACAAAAAATGCAGGGAAATTACATGATGCAGAGGAACAATAGCAGTGTTTATAAAATAGCCCCACTCTAGGCTTTTCCCCTTTCTTTCTTTGCAAGTGTTTCTTGCTAGGTTTTATTCAATCAGAGTGAAATTTTCAATTTTGTTATAGTAAGTTATTACAAGTTGCTTAGGAAATGCCAAGCTAACAGTAATCATATGGAGTACTAGCTAACGATGCTTTAATGCATGTTTTACTCTTTACTTGAATAGACAGATTTCCTCTCCTACCCTACCGCTTTGTTTATTTATTTATTTTTCTTTTAAGTTACGTTTATCACTAGTTATTCATTTACATACATTAAAATTTGATTTCCGTGCCATTCATTTCTATGAGTTTGACATATAGACTTACAGGTTCATCACCACAGGCATGATACAGAATAGTTTCACCACATCAAAAATGTCCCTGTGCATCTCATTTTAACCAACCATCAATCATATTTCCTACCCCTGGCAGCCATTAATCTGCTTTCTGTCCCATAGTTTTGACATTTCTGAAATGCTAGACAAATAGAAGCAGGCAATCTGGAGTCTTTTGGCATTGGCTCCTTGCATTTAGCAAAATGTACATTGTTGCATGCATTAGCAGGTTTTTTTTTTTTTTTTTTTTTTTTTTCCTTTTTATTGCTAAAAACTATTACTATGTATAGATGGGTCATAGTTTTGTTAGGGGAAGCACACTGACTGAAGCTGCCCGCTCTGACCAGGCACCATGGTGACGATTTGCATAAGTTGTTTCAGGACAGGAGGTCCTGGTAAGGAACAGGGAACTAACAAACCTCCACCAACCAGAAGAGTTATAGAAAGGTCAAAAGGAGACACCACATTTCCGACCACCTCCCAGAATCCTTCTCTCTGGCAGCCATCTTGGCTGACCAGGGCCTGCACCACCAGGAAGGACTCTGAGTAGAATGATTGGCTAAAGACAACCCAGAAACTAATCCCATCACCATAAAAGTCCAGACTGCCAGTCACGTGACAGAGCTGTTCTCCTGGGTTCCCTTCCCTCCTGCTCTCCACCCGGGCGCCCTTTCCCAGTAAAATCTCTTGCTTTTTCAGCACATGCATCTCCTCAGAGAATTCATTTCTGAGTGGTAGACAAGAGCCCAGTTTTGGGCCCTAGAAGGGGTCACCTTCCTGCAACAGCTTGTTCATTCAGTGGCTAAAGGGCATCTATCTTGTTTCCAGATTATGTTAACCATGAATAGAGTTGCTATAAACATTTAAGCACAGTTTTCTTTTTTTTTTTTTTTTTCTATAAATCTGTTCATATTTTTTTCAAATGAATTTCTGGAATGAGATTATAGAGTCATGTGGTAGGTATTTGTCTAATTTTGTAAGAAAGTACAAAACCACTTTCCCAAATTGCTGTACAATTTTGCATTCTCACTCCCAAGGTAGGAGAATTCCAACTGCTTCATGTCCTTTTAGGTACTTGGTATGGTTAGTTTCACTCATTTTAAGTGGCATCTATTTGTGCTTATTTGGATTATTTTTATTTTCCTAAAAATATATGATGTTCAGCATTCTTATAACAGGGGAATTGGCCCCCTGTCCAGCTCGTTGTGTTCTGAATACATGAGAGGAATTTCCAGTGATTGCTTTGATTTATTTCTTATCAAAAAGAAAATATAATACATTTTCAAGAGAATTCAGTGTCTTAAAAACTACTAGATCCTTAAATTAATGTTGATAATTATTTAAAGAGATAATATAGTCAATAGGCAAAGCTATATTTTTGTAATTGTTTTTTTCTTTCTTTTATTGCGCTATGGTTAACAATTTTGTGTTAATTTCTGCTGTACAACAAAGTGATTCAATTATATATATATATATATATATATATATATATATATATATATACATATATGCATTCTTTTCAAATACTCTTCTCATTATGGTTTATCATAGGTTATTGTACATAGTTCTTTGTGCTATGAAGTAGGATCTTGTCATTGTTAAGACGATGTCATATTATGACAATATCATTGTTATGTTATACTTTTGGCATGCTGATTCTTAAGTTACAATGGATTAAATAATTAACTTCCTGACTAAGGTAAGAGCATGCATAGAGGTTTGAGTCTGCTAGGGAATTTGAAAGCCAAAAGAGAGAATATTATTTCCACCCTAACAATGAGAGCGTGTCAAACAAAATACAAAGTAAGAGTTTTCAAACTACGCTTCTGGAGAAGACTCTTGAGAGTCCCTTGGACAGCAAGGAGATCAAACCTGTCATTCCTGAAGAAAATCAACCCTGAATTTTAATTGGAAGGACTGATGTGATGAAGTGATGAGACTGGATGCCATGATCTTAATTTTTTGAATGCTGAATTTTAAGCCACTTTTTTAATTCTTCTTTTCCACTCTCATCAAGAGACTCTTTAGATCCTCTTCACTTTCTTCCATTATAGGGGTATAATCTGCATATCTGAAGTTGTTGACATTTCTCTGTAAATCTTGATTCCAGCTTGTGAGTCATCCACCCTAGCATTCCCCATGTTGTACTGTACATACAAATTAAATAAGCAGAGTGACAATATACAGCTTTCATGTACTCCTTTCCCAATTTGGAACCAGTCCATTGTTCCATGTCTAGTTCTAACTGTTGCTTCTGGTCCTGTACACAGGTTTGTCAGCAGCCAGATAAGGTGGTCTGGTATTTCCATCTCTTTAAGAATTGTCCACAGTTTGTTGTGATCCGCACAGTCAAAGCCTTTAACATAGTCAGCAAAGAAGTAGATGTTTTACTGGAATTCCTTTGCTTTTTCTATGACCCAAAAGATGTTGGCACTTTGATCTCTGATTCCTGTTTTTTATAAATCCAGCTTATACATATGAAAGTTCCAGGTTCACATATAATGAAGCTTAGCTTGATATGTTTCGAAAATTACTTTGCTAGCATGTGAAATGAGTGAAATTGTATGGTAGTCTGAACATTCTTTGGTATTGCCTTTCTTTAGAATTGGAATGAAAACTGACATTTTCCAGTCCTGTGGCCACTTCTGAGTTTTCCTAATTTGCTGGCATACTGAGTGAAGCACTTTAACAGCATCGTCTTTTAGGATTTTAAATAGCTCAACTGAAATTCCATCAATTCCACCAGGTTTGTTCATAGTAATGCTTGACTTGACTTCACAATCCAGGATTTATCTGGTTCTAGGTGAGTGACCACACCATCTTGGTTATCAGAGTCATTAACACCTTTTTTTTTGTATAGTTCATCTGTGTATTCTTGCCACATCTTCTTAATCTCTTCTGCTTTTGTTAGTTGCTTACCGTTTCTGTCCTTTATTGTGCCCATCTTTGCATAAAATATTCCCTGGATAAATCCAATTTTCTTGAAGAGATTTATAGTCTTTCCCATTTCATTTTTCCCTTTATTTCTTGCATTGTTCACTTAAAAAAGCTTTCTTATCTCTCCTTGCTATTCTCTGGAACCCTGTATTCAGTTTGGTACATTTTTTCTTTCTCCTTTGGCCTTTTGCTTGTCTTCTTTCTCAGTTACTTGTTAGGCTTACTCAGACGACCACTTTGGCTTCCTACATTTCTATTTCTTGGGACTCTGTCTACCAGATCTAATCCCTTGAATCTATTTATCAACACCCCTGCATAATCATGAGGGATTTGATTTAGGTCATACCTGAATGGTCTAGTGGCTTTCCATACTTTCCTGAAAAAAAAAAAAAAATAGAGACATGACCCAGAGGCTATCAGCTAATGTCTGCTTTTAATATTCTAGGACTTAGCTAGAATATGTATTGCAAAAAAATAACATAACATTAATCTATCTTCAGATTTTTAAAATATTCCAATATTTTCCTTCCATTCAAATTTCTCAGAAAGACAGCTCATGAATTTCTATTTTTTGATCCTTTTGGGTTAGACCATCTAGAATAAAGATTGGGATCAGGGAACTCTATGTTGCTTGACTTTTAAAAACAGTTTTCTTTTAAGTCATTGCATATTTATTTAGTGTGGATGTGTATATATGTGTGTGGTTTATGGTGATTTGTGAGAGGACACCTTTGTCTCCTTCTATGATTTTATGACAAGAGACACAATTGTCTCTAGTTTTGTAGTCTTACTTTTGTAGTTCTTCATCTAAAGTAAAACAAACAAACAGAAAGCAATTTCATACAGGAATATCTCAGAAATAAATTACGATTGTCCCAGACCATATCATGTGCCGTTATCAGAATTCTAGGAGAGGGTTGCTATGATTGATTCTCCTAGGGTACCCACATTGCTTTGGCAAAAATTAATTCTCAAAATGAAAGAGATATGAACAGAAGTGATAACAAAAATATAGAGGGACTGATGGACAGATTAACAGTGGGTATACACTATCAGTGATGCGTTCTCTTTAGAAAGCCATGCATTCCATGCTCTTCAATCTTGTTAAATTCCTTTTCCTTATATGCCTCAACCCCTCTCCTGGGTTGTGTTACTTGGCACCAGAAGAAGCTCTCTCCTCCAGGCTTCTTTATCAGCTGTCTTTGGAAAGAGTTTAATCAAGGCACTCACAAGGAATAGGAAAGCAGAAGAAAGAAAGAAGACTAAGGGTTCCTCTCTCTCTCTGCTTTACTCAAAGTTCCTGTCTCACCCCTAAGGTGACCTTGGATCTCCTGGACTTTGATACCACTGCCTGGTTCCTTAGGTTTTTCAGCCTGATGATGACAGTGACTTCTTGTTGCTACTAATCTCAAAGTTGCTTCACTATCTGGGCTGAATTAGCAACTCTTTTTAAAGGATGATCATTTCAATAATTACATTTCCATTTTCTCATTAGATTGTGACTAATGTTATATATATATTATATATAACATATATATTATTCCATAAGAATGGAATACATATATATATATATAATATATATATATTATTCCATAAGAATGTTATCCATTCTCTAAAGTCCAACTTAAATATTTTTTTTGTTAAAAAAATAGTCTCTCTTTGCACTTTGTTCATCTATTTGTTAAGATGAACACCTATGTTCATCTTAACATAATCTCATATTCATGCTAGTTTTGTATAAGCCTATTTTAACGACTCTTTGAAGAGAACTATACTTCACTTTTCTTTGTATCTCTCAGTATGCAAAAAGTATGTCGAAGTTGTACTGTCTTTCCAAGACTACATTCTTATATATAGTGTATAGCTAACAAATGTGTACTGTAGCAGTGTATCATACATATCCATCATATGCTGATGTCGTAAATGAAAAATAAATGATGCTAAGTTTGGAATTTCTTGAAGACAGAGACAATCATCAATTAGACTATGGCAATATCTAATTATATATTACTATATAACTCAGCCTATAATTTTGCTTTGGATACTTCCAGTTTATGCTTACTTTTGCTGCCTAACTGGTAACTCATTTCATTCTCAAAAGTGTCCCATTTGGGCAGTAAAAGTATATATTATCCCACTTATAACCCAGAGTGTTAAATCTAATAGAATGTAATTTTATGTACAATATTTATACATCGCAAAATGTATTTTAAAATCATAAGGCCTGGGATCATGTTCAAGAATGGACAATGAGAGAGAAAGAGAAGAATAATGATTCCTATTTGTTAATGATTTTTCAAAACTTCTTAAGCTATTTAATAAAATCCTGAGTAAATTTAACTGAGAGAGAAAAATTGCTGTTGTAAATAGTTCTGATAAAGAGTATCTTCTGTTCATAGTAGATGGGAATTGTGCATTTGACTGACCTGCATATGTAGATGGCTTGGACAAGATTTGGGGAAAACAATAAATTAGAGAAAATTGAGAGTTAGAGCACAGACCATAAAATTGTTCCCTTACTGGATGAGGCAGTATTTAAGAGTATCCCATGGATATTTAGACAGAGGTGAGGAAAAAATTAGAAAGTATAAGTGATCAATTCTAAGAATAACTGTCACTCAGGTAACCTTCCTAAGATGTTCAATAATATCTAACATTCTGATAAATTCAATGATATCATTTCTATCATTCAATGAAGATTGTATGCCTACACAGAAGATAAATATGATGCCAGATGCTCGGTGTAGAGTATTGAATAAAGCAAGAATGACACCTGTCCTAGAAATTACCTTTTCAGGCAGAAAATGTCACTGAACCAATAAACAAAGCAAAAGGAGTGATTATAGAATATGAAATGTACCTTCATATTTAATTTTAGTTGTTAACTTTCATTGATTAATCTTTGAATTGCCATTTGCACTTGAGGATTAAAAATAATTAAAAGGGATTCATTTCTCACACTGGTGATGCACATGTACAGATGAAATTTATTATAGATTTTTTTTTTATTATAACATCAAATTTATTGAAATAAGAAATGGAGAAAAGATCATTTAAAAATATCTGGCAGAAATGAAAATTCATATAAGGAATTCAAATCAATGGCAGTTTTTGGAAAAATAATGTAGTAGTATGATTTCCCAGGTTTCTGCATAAAATAAGGGCAAACAAAAATAAGAAGCATCTGCTCCAGGCACTCCCAGGATGTATGATGTCATGAAGAAGTAGAAGCCTATTTTAAGATAAAATTTGTTTAAAATAAGAAGTCCTTTGCCCAGAGTAAAAAGATAAATAGATGGATAAATAGATAGAGCTTTAAACAATGACAAGGAGATGCTTGTTTTGTAAAGAAAAGCTGAGGACAAAAGATAATGAATTTTGATACTAGTTATTAAGAAAGTTAACTTTACCTTTCTCTGCCTTCACTTTTTCTCCTGTCCAATCGAAACATCGATCTTACAACTTTTAGCTTTAACAGTAAATTTCAGAATATCTGTAGGGCAAATCCTCTGAATTGGATTTACTCAATGTTATTCAAAGACAAAGTCAAGGAGTTGGATCTCAAATCTCCTTTCTGTTACATTCAGATGATGAGGTTTATTCAGAACTTCAAAAACAAAATACCATGGAATTAGATCCTGTTCTCTAGAACTCTGTAGTTCTTATTGTCAGGTTAAAATTGGAAAGTATTAGTATTTGAGTACCAGATAAAAGTGAATTTCCATGGATCTTAACTCAATTTGTATAGTCAATTTCTCCACTCCGACTGCTCCATCCCAGAAATCTGTTGTTGTTGTTTAGTCACAAATCCACTTCAGTTCAGTCGCTGAGTTGTGTCTGACTCTCTGTAACCTCATGGACTGCACCAGGCCTCCCTGTCCATCACCAACTCCCAGAGTTTACTCAGATTCGTGTCCATTGGGTCAGTGATGTCATCCAGCCATCTCATCTTCTGTCATCCCCTTCTCCCGCCCTCAATCTTTCCCAGCATCAGGGTCTTTTCAAATGAGTCAGTTCTTCACATCAGCTGACCAGTGTATTGGAGTTTCAGCTTCAGCATCAGTCCTTCCAATGAATATTCAGGACTGATTTCCTTTAGGAATGTTTGGATCTCCTTGCCGTCCAATGGACTCTCAAGAGTCTTCTCCAACACCACAGTTCAAAAGCATCAATTCTTCAGCACTCAGCTTTCTTTACAGTCCAACACTTGCAGCCATACATGACTATTAGAAAAACCATAGCTTTGACCAAGTGGACCTTTGTTGGCAAAGTAATGTCTCTGATTTTTAATCTGCTGTCTAGATTGGTCAGAATTTTTAGTTTAGTCACTAAGTAATGTCCAATTCTTTTTGCAACTTTATGGGCTACATTCTGCCAGGCTCCTCTGTCCATGAGATTTCCCAGGCAAGAATACTGAAGTGGATTCCTATTTCCTTCTCCAGGGAGTCTTACTAATGCAGGGATCAAACCCACATCTCCTGCATTGGCAGGAAGATTCTTTACCACTGAGCCATCAAGGAATCCCCCCATACATCTATTCAGCCCATAAAATTGTTTCAAACCATTCCATCCCACAGGGCCCTTGCTTTATCAAAATATATATAACATTTACTATTTACATAATATGTAGAATATGTTCTTTTTCTACACATTTTTACACAGCATGTATAATATACTCTTAATCATGCCTCTGCCATTTTTACTCACCACTGTTCCATATATAATAAATTAATTTCAAGTAGGGTAGAATCCATCATTGATATTTTGGGGACTTAATTTTATCTATTAAGCAAGTACATTAATTTTGATTCAATTTTTAAAATATAAGTAGGAGTCCATTTATTGTTACAAGCTAATCAACTTCATTTCTTAGGTTTAACTTAAATCTCTTTAAAATTCTATCCATTTTCATTTTCTATTTATCTGCTTTATGAATTTAAATATATTTGCATTCAGATCTGTTTTAATGCAATATGAAATAGCAGATTACTCGTCACAACTGTTGACAATTTTGTAGCAATAAACAATTAAAGATAAGACTTCTCTGGTGGTATAGTGAATTAGAATTCACCTGCCAATGCAGTGGATATGGGTTCAATCCCTGGTTTGGGAAGATTTCTCATTCCACATACTATGGAGCAACTAAGACTGTGAGCTGCAACTATTGAAGTCTAGGAGCTCTAGGACCCTAAGGCCACTACTACTGAACTCACATGCTGCAACTACTGAAGCCCATGGACACCTGGAGCCTGCTCTCTGCAGCAAGAGGAGCCACCGCAGTGAGAAGCCCGTGCACCACAATGAAGATTAGTCCCTGCTCTTCGCAACTAGAGGAAAGTCACGCACAGCAACAAAGACCCAGTGTAGCCAAAAGTAAGTAAATAATTAGTTTTTTAAAATGAAGCAAATTTATGCTTTAATGATAGCTGTTAAGTGTTTAAATACCTTTTCTTACCATTTATCCCTCACATCTAGCATGATGGTATTTTTTTCCATTTTTTTCTTATGCAGAAGCATATTTTTTCCCTTTTATTTTCTTTTTCTCAAATGATAAATTGATTAGAAAGTACGCATGGACAGTTGCATAAAAACATTAGAGACAAACATAAGTATAATTTCCTTAACTTATGCAGACACTCATGAATTCTGAGTGATTATTTCCATTAAGTAGGGAAAGCAGAACAAAGAAAACACTCTGTAAATTATTTTAGTCTTATTTAACAACTAACATAGCAAACACTGTTTATCTCAGTTTATCTCTTATCATTCATGATTGATTTATGGTAACAATCTAGCAAAAAGTGTCAGTAATTCTTTTGACTTGAATCTCCTTTCCCAATAAGTTTCTTCTGGGAGCAGAAAGGTGCTGCCTTGGTTAGAAACAACCACAAAATCACAAAATACATTTAATCTGTATTTCACTTTATTAGTCCGCATCAGTTACCATTTCTATGAAAAGTTCTTCATCATAGAGAAAAGATTCTGTTGTTGCTAGATTTGCAATGTGATGTTTGATTTATTTATAAACATGTTTGTCATAATTGTGGACCATATTTCAATATGATTATGACTGTGTATTTAAAGTATATTTTGTTCATTTTGAGCTATCTGCAACTTTAAAATATTAATAAAAATTCAATAAAATTTTTTTCAATTTTTCTAGAGAATGGCTTATGTGGAGATATGACAACCAAACACATCTGTGAAATTTTGCCTAATGGAGAGAGAAGTCAAGTGTCTTCCTTCTTTTTAGCAGGGTCCTTTCCATCATCACATTATGGAATATTCTTGATGTTATTGAGCAAACTTCCATCTTCAAACTTATCCAAACTGATTTTTAATCTCTTCCATCCAGCTCTGGATATTTTAAAGAGAAAAGTCAGCCAGTGATACATTGGTGCCAACTCCCTTAGTATGGTCCACTCAGGAAGGAGCAGAAATGCACTGCATTGAAGGGCCATCATACCCAGAATATAGTTGCAAGCTATATGATTCTATAGTTTCACTGAGTTAGACAAGGCTGTGATCCATGTGACCAATTTTGTTAGTTTTCTGTGATTGTGGTTTTCATTCTGTCTGCCCTCTGATGGATAAGAGGAAGCCTCCTGATGGAAGGGACTGGCTGAGGGGAAAACTGGGTCTTGCTCTTGTGGGCAAGGCCATGCTCAGTGTATCTTCATTTCAAATTTCTGCTGATGAGTGGGGCTGTGATTCCTTCTCATAGTTTGGCCTAAGGCCAAATACGGTAAGGGTAATGGCAGTAATGGTGATAAAGTTCTTCAAAAGGACATATGCCAGCACACCTTGGCTCCCAGGACTGTTTTAGTTAGGGTCCTGACCTCACGGTAGGCTACTGTTGACCTACGCCTCCACGGGAGATTCCTGGACACTCAAAGGCAAGTCTGACTCAGTCTCCTATGGGGTCACTGCTCCTTTTTCCTGGGTCCTGTTGCACACAAGCTTTTTTTGTTCCCTCCAAGAGTCTGTTTCCTCAGTCCCATGTACTTTCTGTAATCAAATTCCACTGGTCTTAAAATCCCACTGGGTGTTCTCAGTTCCTTGCTGGGTCTCCAGGCTGGGCCCTAGAACTTTTGCAACATGGTGGAAGCTTCTTTGGTATAACTGTTCTCCAGTGTGTGGGCTGTCTACTTGGTGGCTCTATAATGGAGCTCATGGTGACCTCCTCAAAGAGGACTTATGCCACATGCCACACCTTCTAGCTGTGCAGCAGTGAGAGCTCCTCTTCCTGTGGCAGGTTCACTGCTGGCCCATGCCTCCAGAGGAGACACCCAAACACTCAAAAGCAGGTCTTCCTCAGTCTCTTGTGGAGGTCACTGCTCTTTCTCCAGGTCCTGGTGCACACAAGGCTTTGTTTGCACCCTCTGAGTGTCTCTGATGAGTCTGAGATTTTATTTTAAATGTGATTGCACCCTCCTACCATTTTGTTGGGTTTCTCATTTGCCCTTGAACATGGGGTATCATTGTTTGGTGGGATCTAAGATTATCTTGTCATGGTTGTTCAGCAACTAGTTGTAATTTTGGTCTTCTCACAGGAGAATATGAGCACACATCCTTCTACTCTACCATCTGAGATTAGACATTTTCTAATGGAAACAGTGACAGACTTTATTTTCTTGGGCTCCAAAATCACTGCAGATGATGATTAAAGCCATGGAAGTCAAAGACACTTGCTGCTTGAAAGAAAATCTATGACAAACTTAGACAGCATATTAAAAAACAAAGACCTTACTTTGCTTACAAAGGTCCATCTAGTCAAAGCTATGGCTTTTCCAATAGTCATGCATGGATGTGAGAGTTGGAGCATAAAAAAGGCTGAGTGCCAAGAACTGATATTTTTGAACTGTGGTATTGGGGAAGACTCTTGAGAGTCCCTTGGACAGCAAAGAGATCAAACCAGTCGATCCTAAAGGAAATCAGTCCTGAATATTCATTGGAAGGACTGATGCTGTAGCTGAAACCCAGTACTTTGGCCTCTTGTGCCAGAGCTTGTGGCAGAATGTCGTTATTTAACGTCTGTTGGAAAATAAAACCTGTGTACTCATTTGAAGCTGCTTGTAAGTGCCATCAACAATCCTCTGTACAAATGGGGAAGGGGACAGGAAGGGGACTTCGTTTCCTTGCCACATTTTGCTGATAAGTACACAGACTAGTGAAGGCCCAGTCCTTACATCACCGCCTTGCAAGACCTCAGAGGTCACAGCTGCTGGTGGCAGTGATGCTGCTTAGGGCTCCATTGCGAGGGACTGTGACAGGGGCAGACACCCAAGACCACCTGGATCCTCCTGCTTCTGATACCTGTGCCCTCAGCTATTTAGGAACCCAAGCATTCCACCGTGGTTGCACTCATTATATCCTGGGGGCCTGTTGGGGAGGGAAGGAGGCTTCTCCCACTAGCCTGTGAGTCTTCTGAGGGTAGAAAGTTTGTCCTGTTCTTTTTGTTTATGAACTGTCTGGCATGTAGTGGACCCTGAGAGTGAGTGAGTGAATGAATGAATGATGTACCATGAAGTATATTCAGGGTACTGAATTTTATCCTTGATGGACATATGTACTTCAGAGACTGAAAAAAAGGAAGAAAAAAAAAAAAAGACATGTATGATACTGGACAAATTATATAATGTTTTGAGGAAAGCTTTAGGTTTCACATGTGTAGAGGCAATAAAGATGAGAATCATTTTGCTTCAACATGAGAATTAGTCAAATAAACCTAAAGGATTTAGCATTGCTTCTGGCATACTGTCCTCGGCTAATAGTATGTGAGTGATTGTGGTAAGGTCATCAGGCCTGATGCACAGAGATGACTCTTTAGAAAAGACCCTGATACTGGGAAAGATTGAAGACAAGGGGAGAAAGGGATGACAGAGGATGAGATGATTGGCTGACTGACTCAATGGACACGAGTTTGAGCAAGCTCTGGGAGATAGTGAAGGACAGGGAAGCCTGGCATGCTGCAGTCCATGGGGTTGTAAAAAGTCAGACACAGCTGAGTGACTGAACAACAACAACAATATTTGATTCCAGGCTATCCTTGACCAAATTGCAAAATAAATTCCATATTAAAGTGTTGATGAACTTGAAGCAACATGTTTAGATATCTTTACTTACATTCAAAGTTCATTAGAATGACCAAAGTAATTCTTTTATCAAGATTGATCATCATCTTTGACAATGACGGATAAACAAAAGTTTTATTTGTTGCTTGGATGTACTATATGTTTATGGGAAATAATATTAGACATTTGTTAGTAAATTTATGAAAGGGGGGACGTATGGATGACTCTGAAATGAAATATGACTACCAGTTTACTGAATTTTTTTAAACTTTTTGTTTGTTTGTTTGTTTTTACTTCAACTCAGTAACAACACAGTGTAGGATTGTGTGAGGGAGGTTCAAGATGGAGAGGATATATGTGCATGTATAGCTGATTCATGTTCTACAGCAGAAACCAACACAACAGTATAAAGCAATTATCCTCTAATTAAAAAAAAGAAAAGAAAATAATGTATGTTAAGTAAGAAACATTCCATTTACTCATATTTTTATAGTAGGTGACACTACAGAAACCAAACAAATGCAACATAAATTTGCAAGTGAAATTAGTTATTGAAGAGTTTTTCTGCCAAAAAATGTTAAAATACTGACAATTTCACACCTTTCTTATTCCACTCTGAAAAATCAGAGCACTGGGATTTTCATCTCAAAAGACATATTAAAAATGTCAACATAATAATACTCTAAACATTTACATAAAATGTAATCATTCTGAATTATAGACCATGATTATGTGATTTAACTTTGATCCTAAATTCCAGACTTAAAAGAGCTTCTTTACCAAATACAGGGCTTCACTGATGTAGATATCTGTGAAGGATGGACATATCATTCCTGGAAGTAATGATTCATTTTAATGAGCCATGTTACTGTGGTTAATTATATGTGTATCAGTGTGGTACTCTGAAAACTTCCATGAATCTTGTTGCTAATTAGAGTTTACTTCCACAATGGGCTCTGTCAGTTTTTAAATGATTGCCCCTGTTCAAATTTTCTTCCTCACTGGTGAGTTTCCCTGTGGTGAAGTTGAAATAACCTTTCCTTAACCATCTTTATGCAAGTTAAGTTTTATAAAGTATTTAAAATGTCAGGCTCAAAAAATGCTCTTAGTAAGTAACACTGTATTATCTTTTTACTTTATGAATACATGCATATATTTAATTAAATTTGTCATTCACTGACTTTCTAGGTCCTGTTAATGGCTGTATTTTCCTATGAGTTTGTTTCAAAAAACTAATTAGGAAGTAAGGTATTTGTACTAGAGAGTAAAAAGTTCCCAAAGCCCTTGGAATTAGTTGATGAAACTAATAGCCACTGAGAAGATGATATAAACTTGTACCAAGAAAGAGAGTGACAACTGTTGTGTGCATATCATGTGTATCTTCATTGTAATACAGGCATCAATTTCTCAAGTTAATAATAAGAAATCTAAGCAAATCAGTAATAAAGAATTTTATGAAAGAATTTTATTTTTACATGATACTTCTATGTCTGAATTAAAAGTAATTCCACTTGTGAACAAAATACTCAGTGGAGAATCAAATGGTTGCTATTTTAAGACAGGAATCAGCATTATTAAGCAAATAGGAATTTTCTGTTAGGCTGTAAAGTGATCAATAATCATGGATAAACTAAAATTGAGCCAGATAGCTAGAATTTTTTTCAGCATTCACTTTGATTTCCTTTCTGTAGCCCTTTCTTATCCTGACTGCATAGATGTTGTGGGTGAAAGCATGCAAACGTGCCCCTCTGAGAGTTGTAATTCAGTGTAGTACATAATTGCAGTGTCCATCTGGCACAGTATCAAAAAAAAAAAAAAAAAAAAAAAAAGAGACATTTAGCAGTTTAGTTATAAAAATATTCAGGTGACAGGATGCCAGATGTTTTGCATGGTTGTCATCTTTGTTTCCTCTTATTTTATCAACTAACAGAAGCTTAGTATAATGATCTTCATGTTCATATGCTTTCTATACTTTCCTTTGACCTCCACAACATCAGAAAAAATAACACTATGAAGAAAACATTTAAAATATTAAACATTAAAACATTAAAATACAAACTTCCAGACACATGTGATTATCTTCTAGCTCAGTCGGTAAAGAACTTGCCTCCAATGCAGGAGACCAGGTTTCATTCCCTGGGTCAGGAAGATCCCCTGGAGAAGGAAATGGCAACCCACTCCAGTATTCTTGCCTGGAAAATCCCATGGATGGAGGAGTCTGGCAGGCTACAGTCCATGAGGTCTCAAAGAGTTGGACTCAACTGAGCAAATTCACTTTCCTTTCCAGTATTCTTGCTTGGAGATTTCCATGGACAGAGGACCCTGGCAGGCTACAACCCATGGAACAGCAAGAGTCAAACAGGACTTAGTGACTAAACCACCACACTAGGCAGAAATCCTTATAAGAAGAGAAATAATATAGCTTATATTATTACATAACTTCGTATGTATTCTTGTATATATTTAATCATCCTCATTAAGAAATATGTTATTCCTTAAATGGAAATGCAAAATGAATTAAATGTGGTAAACATTCTCTGTTGGATCCACATACCCCTGTGAATTCACCTGAGTCTGGATAATCCTGGTAGTGATGCACAGATAAAGTTTTGAATTTGGATCCTATACAATTTTTCTCCAATCCTTTTTCTTTATTTTTCATATTTGAACAGTATCAATAAATTTTATATAGCCATTATTAAGTCTATCACTAAGATCTATTCAAAACTAGAGTCTTAAGTAGTCGGAGTCATGATGTTTCCTTTGCACAAAGTACCATCTACATGGGGTTGACTAGAACAGAATTAGCTGCCTCAAAGAAAAGGACTAGCAAATGTTATAGTGATCATAATTTATGTTTCTTTGTATTTAGATCACTAGGAATATGTCTAGGAAACACCTTATGAGTTTTCAAAGTTAATAGTAATGAAATATTTTTGAATAAATTGTGTCACTTTGCTTCCAAAGTTCATTCTTCATTTTGACACAAAAGTCCATCTGGGTCATATAAGATTCCTGAATGCCTTATGGCCTTTCACTTTCTGTACTGAAAATGGTAGCTGCAGAACTCACTGAAATGTTAAACTTAAAAATGGTCCAGCAGTCAAAGAAAGTGACACCAATAAATTTACTCTGTTTCTCAAGAATCTTATCTTGAGAGAGACAATGGTTATCTGATACTGGTCCATTGAAGGACAGGTAGCCCTATCAATCTAGGCAGAAGAAAAAAATAGTAGTTCCATACCCATCCATCAAGGGCTAGAAGTGGGTAGTGATTTTGCTCTCACAGATAAATATTATAAATGGTGAGTTTGGTCTTTCCTTTCTCTAATTCCATTATTCATATATCTTAGGTACAGAACTGCTCTTCTCCTGGCAGATGGCTGTTCTGCTCACATTAAGTTAAAATAGAGAACAGTTTTGGGGCCTTGGAGAGATCAATATGTCTGCTTATTGTGCTTCTCTGATTGTTTAAAATAGCCATGAAAATTTGGAGAAAATACTAAGCTTTACTATGCATAATTTTTTTTCATCACAGAGAATATTTAATCAAAATAATACATTTATTTTTCACATAAATTATGCATCTAAATGTTTGTTAGTTGTAGAAAAATATTGCAGCAGTGCCCCTGTGATATAAATATATCCTTTATACCTTCATTAGATTGCAAGAATTAATGAGTCAGAGAAACATCAACCTAGAGCAAATTGTCACCTTTCCAGAGAATTTTCAACCTGGGTTACAAGAGTAACCACTGTGAACTGAAATGATTTATACACCTATGGAATATACTGGGCTAACATACATTTGATTATTATGAATCTGAAGATTAATGGCTTTTTCTAATCATTAAATTTGACCTAACAATAGAGGTTAATTCACCATAAATACCGATATAGTATAGTGCTTTTAAAATTTATCTTGGGAAAAAAACAATTTCTTCAATTAGAATGGAACAAAGCAGGCTCCAGAAATTTGTAGCATAAGACAAAAGTTAAAACCAAAGCCAAGGGAAGCAAACGCTTATCAGTTGATATTAGGGTCTGAAAAGTGTCTTAACATTAAAAATCAAGAAAAAATGCTTCAAGACACAGGATCATCCATCAGTACTCTATTTGGAGCTAAGATACAAGTTCCAAGACTGAAAACATAATTTTAGAACACTATGAATTTTCCCAAATAATAAATCCTACTCTAGAATAAATGTATTGGCTTGTTCCAAATCATACAGTTATTAATGACAGGATTGAAAGTAAAGCCTAGATCAACCAATTCAGATTCTAGTATACACTCTACTATAGCATACATCATTCCAAGAAAGAAATGACACTCAGAATGGGTCCATCCCAAGTCTGCTACATGTAAGGGAACCTGAGTGGTGATCAGTTTGAAGACAAGGAAAGTCTAGGGTAGAGGGCATGGAAAGGAAAAATAAGAACTTGACATGATAGTTATTAAAGTGACTCTTAAAACACAATACAATTTTTACTAAGACTGTCCTGAAGTATATCACTTACCATTTATTAGAGAATGAAATATATTGATGTATTATTCCACATTCTTTCCTCTTTTGCTCAGAGGTACTCTGTAATCCCCAGTATTCACAGCATCAACACAAATACCAAAACCCATATACTCATTTCCCACACATTATTGTGCAATTTATAAAGCAATATTTTCCTCTGTTTAATTGCACATTTATAGTTAAAGTTTTACTTTTTATCAGTTTTATATCTGTGGCACTGTGGGGGAAAGGAGGATATATTTTCTTATCAATATATGTAATATAGTGGCAAGTATTGTGCTTGTGTATATGTAGGTGTGTGTATATGTGTGCATACTAGAATGTGTTTCTTTCAGTTATCTTTTGTATTGCATACTTTTTGAGAAAAATAGTTTTAAATATTGGTATGACAGCTTTCATTGTGTTATATATAAATTATGGTAGAGGGTAGTCTTATTTAAGAATATAATTACAATTAAGTAAATAATTAAATAACTGATTTTTTTAAAAGTGACTAACACTTTCACTTTCAAAAAAATATTTACTCCAAACAAAACACACTTTTATGTAGGGAAAAAAAATTGAGGACTATAAATCATGTTGAAATTTGTTTGAAGATGCCAAAAACATATATCTCAAAATTGAATTTTGCATTTTTAAAACCAGGCATTATCTTAAAGTATAAGTAAAGTTATTCTATATAATAAAAGACTTGCCATAAAGAAATTGTGAGTTGTGTTGAAAGTCAGATTTACCTGGGGAAATTTTTTTTTTCTTAATTTTTCATCTTCAGAAGTCGAGTATAGACAGTAGGGATATAGACGACTATGTATTTTTTTCATGCATTATCTAAATTCTTGATTCAAAGGAAAAACCTAGTAAGAAGGAGCACTTCCAGAATTTGTAAACCTTTCTGTGGAATTTCAGTTTCATAAAACCAGAATATATTGTTCAGGCCTCATTTAAAAGCATGATACTCCTCTTTAATAATTGTGCATCATTTTACATACAATTTTGTTTGTAAACTTTAACAAATCAGGGCAATTAATTTTATAGAACTAAAGACTTTGAAGAATGACATAATTATTATTGAATTATAGCACTTTCTGAACAAATCTAATGCTCTAATTCAAATTTTTTATGATTCTGAACATCAAAGAATTGTAAAGGAAAGGAAAGAGGAAAGTAAAAGGGATAGATATTTAGAGGAAAATGTTGAAGTCAATAATTCTCTAAAGTCAAAGGAAATAACTCAGAGAAAGATATGTTTCAGGATAAAACGATAAAAATAGGAAGACATAGGAAGATATAAGCTCCCAGTTTGATTAAAATCTACATCCATCCATTTAGAGCAATTCTTAATTCACGAACAGGTTACATTTTAAAATATCAACTTCTATTATTAACAAAGTACAGAAAATGTAACTAAAATAAAAGAGCAAAACCTTAAGCAAAGAGTAGAAGAGGAGAGTGCAGATAAAAAGGGTTTAACCATCATCAAATTACCAAGATGATTGTCAATAACATTATTATTATTATTATTATTTTAAAGATATGTGCCTCCTTCTCATTACCACCACTTTGAAAAAAGGGTTTCCCTGGTGGCTCAGTTGTAAAGAATCCACTGAGCAGACAATGCGGGTTTGAGCCCTGGGTCAGAAAGTTCTCCTGGAGAAGGAAATGGCAACCCACTCCAGTATTCTTGTCTTGGAAGTTCCATGGACAGAGAAGCCTGGTGAACTACAGTCTTGGGGTTGCAAAAGATCCAGATGTGACTTGGTAACAAAATAACAATAGTAACTTTGATTAAAATATATTCTGAGAGATCTTCACAGCATTAGGCTATAACATTGTTCCTTGTTTTCCAAAAAGTGTGGATAAATTTCCCATGAAGAGCTCTGAATTAGGAGTTCTTGGGAGTCTATAAATATTTTAAATTTATCAGACATAAAACTGAGTAATTGGAATCATTCTAGAACTTGATTTCTCATCTAAATTTCGATTGTGGGGAAAAGTACTTATTACTAGGTCACTGGTTAGAGCGGCAACAACAACAAAATAAAGCCAAACAGAAAAAGGGAAATTATTTTAGAGTGAGAATATTATACATGCTTCAGAAACTGTGGTCTGTTCCTAGTACTGTGAAAGAATCTGCCTACACATCTTAACTTACCAAGTATAAGAAATGAAAATATTTGTTAGGATTTGTCAGCAATCAGAACAAAACACACAGACAAACACACACTTAATGGGAACAAAACTTTGTTTTCTGGGTATATTATTTTCAACACGCTAAAATGTTTTAATCAATATTTCCAAAAAGTATATAGTATAGAATTTTATGGTCTGTATATTTTCTTATTGTGGAATATCCAGTATAAACATTTACTTATTCTTCCAGATGTATAAAGAGATATACCCATACCCCTCCACACACAATGCATGCATATCTTATATACTCATATATCAATGCATAAATACATGCCATAACAGTAATTCCACTCTATGTGTTAGACAGAGGAGCTGGTTTGATATAAATTTGGATGTGAAGCTCAATTTTCAGTTGTGGAATGGCAAAAATAAACACCATTTAGGGAAAACTAATTGTTTAATTGTTAATTTCTGGAGTTATTTTCTTTATTTTTATTTCAGTTTTGTTGAGGTTTAATTGACCTCAATTACAGCATTAAGTAAGATTGAGATGTGTAGTGTAGTGATTTCACTTAATACATCATAAAACAATTATCACAGTAAGCTTGGTGAACATCTGTCATCTCATATAGATACACTGACCTGTATCTGTTTAGTTATATTTGTTCATTTATTTTGTTGTGTAGATCCACATGTGTGTAAAACCATACAATATTGATCTTTCTCTGACTTATTTCATTCAGCACACCAGGCCTCCCTGTCCATCACCAAATCCTGGAGTCCACCCAAACCCATGTCCATTGAGTCAGTGATGCCATCCAACCATCTCATCCTTTGTCGGCCCTCAATCCTTCCCAGCATCAGGGTCTTTTCCAATGAGTCAACTCTTTGCATCAGGTGGCCAAAGTATTGGAGTTTCAGCTTCAACATCAGTCCTTCCAGTGAACATCCAGAACTGATCTCCTTTAGGATGGACTGGTTGGATCTCCTTGCAGTCCAAGGGACTCTCAAGGGTCTTCTCCAACACCACAGCTCAAAAGCATCGATTCTTCAGTGCTCATCTTTCTTTATAGTCCAGCTCTCACATCCATACATGACTACTGGAAAAACCATAGCCTTGACCAGATGGACCTTTGTTGACAAAGTAATGTCTCTGCTTTTTAATATGCTGTCTAGGTTAATCATAACTTTCCTTCCAAGAAGTAAATGTCTTCTAATTTCATGGCTGCAGTCACCATCTGCAGTGATTTTGGAGCCTAAAAAAATAAAGTCAGCCACTTTTTCCACTGTTTCCCCATCTATTTGCCATGAAGTGATGGGACTGGATGCCATGATCTTAGTTTTCTGAATGTTGAGATTTAAGCCAACTTTTTCACTCGCCTCTTTCAGTTTCATCAAGAGGCTCTTTAGTTCTTCTTCACTTTCTCCCATAAGGGTTAGGGTTAGGGTTAGCATGGCAATAATTTATTTTTTTATAGATGAGTAATATTCCATTGTATAGATATATTTTCAAGTTAGGTGACTTAGTGTTTTTTGTTTTTCTGTGTTTTTTTTTTTTTTTTTTTTAGATAAATACCCAGGAGTGTAATTACAGTACCTGGTGGTGGTCATATTTTTAATTTTTGGAGGAGATTCAATACTGTTTTCCATAGTGTCTGTCCCAGTTTACATTCCCATCAAAAGTACACATGTTGACTTTTTCCTACATCTTTACCAGCACTTGTTATTTGTTGTCTTTTTCATAATACACAGTTTGATTGGTATGAGGTGATGCCTAACTTTGATTTTGACCTGCATTTCACTGTTGATGAGATACATTTAGCATTTTTTTTTCATGTACCTATTGGACACTTCTGTGTCAATATCAATTCATGTTCTCTCTCATTTTTAATTGGTTTGTTTTCTGATGTTGAGTTGTATGAATTCTTTGTATAATTGAGATAGTAACCCCTTTCAAATATAACATTTGCAAGTATCTTCTGACATTTATTAGTTAGCCTTTAAAGAAATAATTTCCTTTGCTATGCAAATCATTTTAGTTAATGTAGTCATATCTGTTTATTTTTGGCTTGTGTTTCTCTTTCCACCATAGATGCATCAGAGCAAATATTGTTAAGACTGATATTAAGACTTATGACTAAGAGTTTAATGCTTATTATTTTCTCCTAGAAGTTTTATGATTTCATGCCTTACATGTAAGTCTTTAATCCACTTGAGTTTATTTTTCTGTATGAGGCAAGAAAGTAGTCCAATTTCTTTCTTTTTCATGTAGCTGTCCAGTTTTCACAGTGTCATATTTTGGAGAAGCTATTTATTTCTCATTATGTATTCCTGGCTCCTTTATCACAGATTAATTACACAGATAAGTTTGGGTTCATTTCTGTGCTCCCTATTTTGTTCCATTGAACTGTGCAGCTGTTTTGTGCCAATACTATATACAATACAATAAAAAGTAATACTTTTTATTACTGCAGATGGTGACTGCAGCCATAAAATTAAAAGATCCTTACTCCTTGGAAGAAAAGCTATGACAAACCTAGATAACATAATAAAAAGCAGAGACATTACTTGGCCAATAAAGTCCTGTATAGTCAAAGCTATGGTTTTTCCAGTAGTCATGCATGGATGTGAGAGTTGGACCATAAAGAAGGCTCAGTGCCAATAATTGATGCTCTTGAATTATGGTGTTGGAGAAGACTCTTGAGAGTCCCTTGGACTGCAAGGAGATCCAACCAGTCCATCCTAAAGGAAATCAGTCCTGAATATTCATTGGAAGGACTGATGCTAAAGCTGAAGCCTCAATACTTTGGGCACCTGATGTGTAGAGCTGACTCTTTAGATAATACCCTAATGCTGGGAAAAATTGAAGGCAGGAGGAAAAGGGGATGACAGAGAATGAGATGGTTGACTGGCATCACCGACTCAATGGACATTAGTTTGAGCAAGCTCTGGGAGATGGTGAAGGATAGGGAAGCATGGTGTGCTGCAGTTCATGGGATCACAAAAATCAGACATGACTGAGTGACTAAACAACAACAAAAAGTCTAGGTTCTTATTTGTGCTCTCTATCTTGTTTCACTAATCTTTATAACTATTTTTTTGCCAATACCATACTCTTTTGGTTACAATAACTTTGAAGAATATTTTGAAATAAGAACATGTGTCACCTACAGTTATGTTCTTTCTGAAGATTGTTTTTGGTCATTAAGGGTCTACTGTATTTTTATACAAATTTTAGAATCATTTGTTCCACTTCTGTTGAAAATGCCATTGGTATTTTGATGAGCATAGAACTGAATTTGTAAATTGCCTTTGGTTGTATGTATATTTTAACAATCTTAATTATTATAAACCATGAACATAGTATACTTTCCAGTTGTTTATATCATCTTTAGTTTCATTCAACAGAATCTATAAATTGTCTAATTACAGATCTTTTATTTCCTTAGTTCAATTTATTCATAAATATTTTATTAATTTTGATTAAATGCAAATGAGATAAAGCATACTTTTTCTGGTAGCATATTTTTAGTGTATAGAAACACAGGCTTCCCTGTTAGATAAACTGGTGAAGAATATGCCTCCAATGCAGGAGACCCCAGTTTGATTTCTGGGTTGGGAAGATCTGCTGGAGAAGAGAATGGCTACACCCACTCCAATATTCTGGCCTAGAGAATTCCGTGAACAGAGGAGCCTGGCAGGCTACAGTCCATGGAGTCACAAAGGGTCGGACACAGCTAAGCAACTTTTGCTTTCATAGAAACACAGCAGACTTCTGTATATTATTTTTTTATCTCACAACCTTATTAAATTCACTGATGAGTCCTAATGACCTTTTGCTGACATCTTTAGGCCCTTTTCTTTTTTTTTTTAAATGAGTCCTTTTACTATCATGTCATTTGTACAATAATATTTTACTTCTTCTATTCTAATGTGGATTACATTTATTTCTTTTTCTTTCTCAATTGGTGTTTCCAGAATTTTCAATACTATGGTGATTAATAGAGTATTTTAATTGGTAATATTTTGTTAAGGATTTATATTTGTGATATTGGTTTGACATTTTCTTTTACATGATATAATTGTCTGGTTTTAGTATCAGGTTGATCCTGGACTCTTAGAATGGGTTTGAATTTGTTCCTATCACTGCAATTTGGGGAGATATTTTGAAAAGGATAGGTGTTAACTATTCTCCAAATATATGGTAGAATTCTACTGTGAAGCTGTCGAGTCCTGGACTTTTGTCTGATGGTAATTTTATTGATTATATTTTATTATTGGTGGTTGGTCTGTTCATATTTTCTATTTCTTCCTAATTCAGTTTTAGGAGCTTGTATTTAATGTCCATTGTTTCAAAGTTGTTATTTTTATTGGTATACAGTTGTCTCTAGTAATAGCTTATGATTTTTTGCATTTCTATGGTGTCAATTGTAACCACTCTTCTCTTATTTCTAGTTTTATTCTCTGGATTTTCTCTCTTTTATTCTTGATAAAAAAAGGCTTAATGTTTATCAATTTTGCTTTTCTTTTCAAAGAATTAGCTCTCATCTTCAGTGATGATTTTGTTGCTACTTTAGTCTATTTTTCATTTACTTATGATATGATCTTTATAACTTCCTTGACTATGCTTGGATTTTGCTTTTTTTTCTTTTTCTAGTTCCTTTTCCATCAAGATTAGGTTGTTTATTTTAGATTTGACTTGTTGTCTGGGGTATGTTTGTATCACTATAAACTTTCATCTTATAATTACTTTCAGTTTGTAATATATATTTTGGACTGTTGTGTTTCACTTTCATTTGTGTCCCCATATTTTTTATTCCCTCTGTGATTTTATCAGGGCTCATTGGCAATTTAGAAGCATATAATGTAGCCGTAACATATTTGTATTTTTTGTCTTTTTAAATTTTAATTTATTTCCAGTTGTATATGGCTGTAATCAGAAAATATTCTTGATATCATTTTCAATTTTCTTAAACTTTCTGAGTCTTATTTTGTGGTCTAGCATGAAATCTGTATGGTAAAGTATAATCTGCTGCTTTGGGATGTAATGTTTTATATATATACATACATATAGCTATTAATTTATCACATCTAATGTTTCATTTAAGGCCAATTTTCATTATTGATTTTCTGTGTGCATGGACAATCCATTAGCATAATTTTGATTTTACTGTCCCCTACTATTTCTATGTTTCTGTCTGCCCCCCCATGTCTGTTTTTAATTGAATTATGTACTTAAGTACTCTTATTTGCATATATATTTACATGGACTTCCCTTGTGGCTCAGCTGGTAAAGAATCTGTCTGCAATGTGGGTGACCTGGGTTCAATCCCTGGGTTGGGACGATCCCCTGGAGAAGGGAAAGGCTACCGACTCCATTACACACACACACACACACACACACACTCATATATATAGATATAGATATATCTGTTATATCCTCTTCTTAGATTTATCCTTTAATTGTTATGTAATGTCCTTCCTTTTGTCTTGATACAATCTTTGTTTTAAAGGATATCTTTTTCTGATATAATTATTGCTCCCCCAAAAATTTTTGCTTCTATTTTCATGGGATACGTGTTTCTATCCCTTCATTTTCAGTGCTTGTGCTTATTTCAATCTGAAGTGATTTTCTTGTAAGCAGCATATTTATGGGTCTTCTTGCAATCAGTCAGCTACTTGATGTATTTTGATTATATTTATAGGGCATCCCTGGTAGCTCAGCTGGAAAAGAATCTGTTTTCAATGCAGGAGATGTTGGTTCATTTCTGTGTTGAGAAGGGCCTCTGCAGGAGGGCATGTCTACCCACTCCAATATTCTTGCATGGAGAATCCCCATGGACAGAGGATCCTGGTGGGCTACAATCCATGGGGTTGCAAAGAGTCAGACAGGACTGAGCGACTAAGAACACACATAGCAATTATATTTAAAATAATTTTATTTACAGTCCATTATATTTAAAGTAACCTTGACAGGTGTGTACTTATTGTCACTTTGTAGTTTGGAGATTACTTTTGCAGTTCTTTTTGACACTTTCTTCTTTTGCGGTCTTCCTTTCAACTTGATTTCTTCGTTCAGCATGATTTGGAACCCTTTCTTAGTTTGTTGTATGTGTACTTGCAATAGACTTTTACTTCGTGGTAACTGTGGATTTCATATATAGTGATCTATATACGTATGCAATCCTTTAAGTTTCTAATCCCTTAAATTCAAACATACTTTACCATTCCTACATTTTACTCTTACCCTATGTTTACTGCTTTCCACATTCTATTTGATATTGTATGCTTTATATATGTTTTAGCTACTTATTATGGATATAAATCATTTAATTGGTTTTGTCTTTTAGGCTTCCTACAAGCTTTATAAGAGGTTGATCTAGTACCTTTAATGTGTATTTGCCTATACTGTGCATTTGTTTTATCAATGGTATTTTTTTCTTTTATAACTTTTATACTTTTGGTTGTGGCCTTTACTGTTTTGAGAAGTCCTTTCAACATTCTTTGTTAAGTTGGTTCATTGTGCTAAATTCTTAGCTTTTGCTTGCCTATAAAACTTTTTGCTCTTTTAAAAATCTGTATAAAAGCCTTGTCACAGGAGCATTCTTGATTGCATTTTTCCCCCATTGTCACTTTAATTATATCATGCCACTCATTTCTGGCCTTCATCACTTCTTCAGAATGTTTGTGGACAAAGACACTGTCATATTAATTTCTAAGAAGTATTTTCTAACAATTAACACAATAGGTGCAAGTATTTGCAAGTTGGCAATGATTCAAAGAAAAATGATGAAAGTATTTATTCCTTAAGCTTTCATTTTCTTAGAAAGCTCACATCTACATATAACTTTCACATACGAATCAAGTTAGAATATGGATTTTAGCCTTCACATTACAACTGTTAAATTTGCCATTGCCTTCCACACAAAGCTGACTTTTACAACGCATCCTCTGACAGAAATTTCTGGCATAAATTTTCGACAAATGGATACTCTATGAAATAATCAATGTAATCACATGTATACAATAGTTCCATTAGTGCACAAATTCCCTCTTGGAAGTTTGCAGTCACTCTTCCCAAACACAAAGCCTATGGCAACATTTGATATTTTTCCTGCTTTCATAATTTTGATAATACAAAATGTTTATAAACAGAATATGCATATTATATTTATGAAAATTATATGTGTATGTGTGTGTGTGTGTGTGTATGTGTGAATCACTCAGTCCTGTCCAAATCTTTGCTGGAGTAAGAATACTGATGTGGGTTGACATTCTATTCTCCAAAGGATCTTCCCCACCCTGGGATCAAGTTCCAGTCTCCCACATTACAGGCAGATTCTTTACTGTCTGACCCAACAGGCAGTTAATATGTACATATGTTTGTATAAAAATGGGCTTCCCAGGTGGCTCAGTGGGTAAAGAATCAATTTGATATACAAGTCATACAGGAGACATGGGTTTGATCTCTGGGTCTAGAAGATTCCCTGGAGGGCATGACAACTCATTACAGTGTTATTGCCTGAAAAAGCCCATGGGCAGCAGAGACTGGCAGGCTGCTGTCCATGGGATCGCAAAGAGTCAGACAAAACTGAAGCAACTGAGCGTGCATGAACATGTATAAATGTATGTATATACATATATAGCCTTTTCTCAGCTTGCTTTTTCACTTGTACAGCTACTCTCTTTTCATCCATTTAAGTTATTTTTTGGTATCAATAATTTGTCACTTTCAAATGTTGAATAATATTCCATCATATGGATGTATCCATTTGTTTAACCATTTACTAGATTAAGATTAAGGACCTTTAGACTATTTCCAGTTTTTCATGGTTATAAATAGCATCGCTGTAAATATTTGTGTTAATGGACATATTTCCTGGTTTCTAATTTTAAAACATTCCATCATTCATCACAAATTTTTATATTAGGCATAAAATTCATTGTTCATGTCTCTTATAATGTTAAAGAAATTATTTTTCCTATTTTCCTTAATGTTTGTATTATGATTGGATGTTCAGTTTTGTCAGCTATTTTATATTTCTCCACTGAGATGTTCATGTACTTACTTTCTTTAGTCTATTGATACAATGTTAGATAGATTTTTAAATGTTGAATTAGCTTTGCATTCTCAGAATAATACTCATTTTTTCTTGATGCATTATCTATTCATAAATTTTGGAATTCTATTTGCTATTCTTAGTTGATTTTTGCATTTGAATTCATGAGTGATATTAATCTTATAGATCTACCTTTTTAGAATATCTTTAAATTTTCATATCAATATATAGTGGGCTCAAAAAATAAATTTGCATAGAATTGATATAATCTTTCAAATATTTCATAGACTTCTCAGATGAAGTGATTTGGACCACACATACACACACACACACACACACACACACACAAATTTAAACACCATCTATGAATTAAATTTCTTCAACAGGAAAAACTACTTAAGCTTTCTATTTAGGTCTCACTCTTCAGTTCAGTTCAGTCACTCAGTCATATTCAACTCTTTCTGACCCCATGGGCTGCAGAATGCCAGGCTTCCCTGTCCATCACCAACATCCGGAGCTTGCTCAAATTCATGTCCATCAAGTCAGTGATGCCATCCAACCATCTCATCCTCTGTTGTCCCCGTCTCTTCCTCCTTTCAATCTTTCCCATCAACAGGGTCTTTTCCAATGACTCAGTTCTTCACATCAGGTGGCTGAACCATTGGAGTTTTCAGCTTCAGTATCAGTCCTTTCATGACTATTCAGGATTGATTTCCTTTAGGATAGACTGGTTGGATCTCCTTGCAGTCCAAGGGACTCTCAAGAGTCTTCTCCAACAACACAGTTACAAAGCATCAATTCTTCTGTGCTCAGGTTTCTATATGGTCCAATTCTCACACCTATACATGACTACTGGAAAAACCATAGATTTGACTAGATGGAACTTTGTTGACAAAGTAATATCTCTGCTTTTTAATATGCTGTGTAGGTTGGTCATGACTTTTCTTCCAAGAGGCAAGCATCTTTTAATTTCATGGTGGCAGTCACAATCTGCAGTGATTTTGGAGCCCAAGGAAATAAAGTTTTTACTGTTTCCACATGATCTTAGTTCTATGAATCTTGAGTTTTACACCAGGTTTTTCACTTGCCTCTTTCACTTTCATCAAGAGGCTCTTTAATTCCTCTTCACTTTCTATCATAAGGGTGGTGTCATCTGCATATCCGAGGTTATTGATATTTCTCCCATCAATCTTGATTCCAGCTTGTGCTTCATCCATCCCGGCATTTCGCATGATGTACTCTATATGTAAGTTAAATAAGGAAGGTGACAATATATAGCCTTGACTACTCCTTTCCCATTTGGAACCAGTCTTTTGTTCCATGTCCAGTTCTAATTGTTGCTTTATGACCAGTTTATAGATTTCTCAAGAAGCATGTAAGGTGGTGTGGTATTCCCATATCTTGAAGAATTTTCTACAGTTTCTTGTGATCTACACTGTCAAAGACTTTGGAGTAATCAATAAAGCAGAAGTAGATGTTTTTGTTTTTGTTTTTTTTCTGAAATTCTCTTGCTTTTTCTATGATCCAACAAGGATGGCAACTTGATCTTTGGTTCCTCTTCCTTTCTAAATCCACTTTGAACATCTGGATGTTCAAGATTCATATACTGTTGAAGCCTGGCTTGGAGAATTTTGACCATTATTTTGCTTGCATGTTAGATGAGTGCAGTTGTGCTGTAGTTTGAACATTCTTGGGATTGCCTTTCTTTGGGATAGGAATGAAAACTGACCTTTTCCAGTACTGTGGTCACTGCTGAGTTTTTCAAATTTGCTAGCATGTTGAGTGCAGCACTTTCACAACATCATCATTAGGATTTGAAATAGCTCAACTGGAATTCCATCAACTCCACTAGCTTGTTCATAATGATGTTTCCTAAGGACCACTTGACTTTGTGCTCCAGGCTGTCTGGCTCTAGGTAAGTAATCACACCGTAGTGGTTATTTGAGTCATGAAGATCTTTTTTGCACAGTTCTTCTGTGTATTCTTGCCACCTCTTCTTAATATCTTCTGCTTCTGTTAGGTCTGTAATATTTCTTTCCTTTATTATGCCCATCTTTGCATGAAATATTCCCCTGTTATTTCCAATTGAAGAGGTCTCTAATCTCTCCCATTCTATTGTTTTCCTGTATCTCTTTGCATTGATCACTGAGGAAGCCTTTCTTATCTGTCCTTGCTATTCTTTGGAACTCTGCATTCAAATGGGTGCATCTTTCCTTTTCTCCTTTGCCTTTAGCTTCTCTTCTATTCTCAGCTATGTGTAAGGCCTCCTCAGACAACCGTGTTGCCTTTGTGCATTTATTTTTTCTTGGGGATTGTTTTGATCACTGCCTCCTGTACAGTGTCATGAACCATGGTCCATAGTTCTTGGTACACTCTGTCAGATCTAATCCCTTCAATCTATTTGCCACTTCCACTGTATTATCATAAGGGATTTGATCTAGTTCATACCTGAATGGGCTAGTGATTTTCTTTACTTTCTACAATTTAAGTCTGTACTTTGCAATAAGGTATCACTCTTATGCTCTCTTTTCTTCTGTCTTTCTTTTTGAATGAATACTGTGCTTTTTGGCAAAAAAAGCATACTACAAAATTTATTGGCATAAATATAGTTCACATTGTTCTCTGATTATCATTTTGCATTCTATAGTATTTGTAGTGATTAGGGAGATGGTTTGGCTGGAAGTTAATCAAATGCATTAATTTTATTTTTTATTGATATTTCTATTATTTTCTGATCTTATTTTTATTATTTAATTCTTTGTTGATTTGGGTTCAATTTTCTTTCTTATTCTGATGTGTCAAAACAGAAATTTAAATATTTGACCTGCAGATCCTAGGATGAGTCTCTGTTTCTTTTCCTATGTTTATTACATGTTTCAATTAGATTCATACTTGGAAAGAGTTAACAGTCATGCTAAAATATTTTTGACATCCCTAGGTATCATAATTCTATAAGTTCACATGGTAATTACATAAATATAAGCTGTCAGTATATGATTGCTTCTACCTGTAATATTTGGTAATTACATAACTTGGCATGGTTGCAATTATAAAAAGAGTGCATAGTAATTGACTAAAATTATTTTTTTAGTTTTTGTCTAAAACTCAAAATTTTTCAATATTATGAAAAGTAACAAAACATACAATTAGAAGAAAATGCAGAGGGATACTCTATTATTCTTCAAAATATGAGAAACATTTTTTATCTTTTTATAATATTTGATCGAATGTATAACTGTGTGCTACATCTATCTAAAGTTATGCATAATCTAATAAAATTTGCATAATTGTTCAAAACTTTGTTTTATGGAAGCAACTTTTTAACTTCTTGACTTTTTTTTTCACTAATGTAAAATTATTTTGGCATCTCAGAGAAACAAATAATCCAAAGAAAAAATAATGATAAAGTTGACATTGTCACTGATAGCCACATGCTTTATACTCCTCTCATGAAACTCAAGGTTAACTAGTAACAGACATTAAATTTGTCTATATAAGTCCTACTTGACCTTTAATATTATGTATTTGATGACTGGGATGGCATGATTTTTAAATAAAATTTAATTAAAAAATATATGTGATAAGCAAAGGCAGCTTCATGATTCTAACTTGCAGCTTCAATGAATAATTATGAACACACTGGAAACAAACCAAAAAAAAAAAAAAAAATCAATATTGGCAATGAATTGGAAAGTCTCTAAAAGGACATAAAATATATAAAGCAGAATTTTATGAAAACTTTATAACTAAACATGTGAGATATTTGAAGTAGGTTCAACAGCATAATATAAGCAATAGAGGAAAATAAATGAATTGGCAGAAAGTTTGAGATCATCTATTCTGAAAGACAAAAGGAAGTAGACTAGAAACAAAATGTACATATCCTCAAAACCTGTGGAACTATAGCAAATGATATGAAATTATTTTTATTGAAATCCACAAACAGAAGAGGAAAAAAAAAGTACAATTCCTATGTTTAGCAAGAGACATAAACCAATTTATTCAAAAATTAGTTGAATATCAAACCAAAAGAAAATTCGTATCAAGACACTTCATAACTACTTACTTACATATATTACCTGAAAACTAAAGGCAAATAAAATATATGGAGAAGAAAAAATGACACCTTATCTATAGGGGAAACCAATTTGAATGACAGCAAACTTCGTGGCAGAAAACAGAAGCAGAAGGACGTGGGAGAATATTTTTAAATTACCTAATTAAAAAAAAATAAAAGATGTTAATCCATAAACAAATACCAAGTAAAAAATATTCTTCTGACTTAAAGAATAAAACCAGATATTTTCAGAAAGATAATTTATCACCAATAGAAGACACAGGTTCAGTCACTGGATCAGGAAGATCCCCTGAAGAAGGAAATAACAATCCAGTCCAGTATTCTTCCCTGGGAAATTCTATGGACAGAAAAGCTTGCTGGGCTACAGTTTATGGGGTCACAAAAATATTGGACACAATTTAATGATTAAACAACAACAACACCATCAATCAAATGAATCTAATCAGCATTTATAAGGAAATCTCCAAATCCTTGGCGACTTAGCAAATTCTGAGAAATGCTGAGTCAAACAAGAATTTTTCAGATGTTATGAAAATAACATCATATTGTAAATTAACTATACTTCAAATGTTAAAAAAACAGTGCATATAGATAGATAGATAGATGCATTTGAAAGGAAAAGAAAATATATTAAATTTGTGGAAACAGCTAAAGTTGAAAAGATCATTTATTGTTTTAAATGCATATATTGAAAATAGATGAAAAATGTCAAGTCAATATTCTGAACATTCAACCTCAAAACCTAGACAAAGAAGAACTAGCAAACCCCAAGCCAATCAAGGAAATAATAAAAATAAAGGCAGAAATAAATAAAATTATAAATAGGAAAATAATAGTGAATATCATATGAACAAATAACTAATATTTTTTTAAAAAATGAAAAAAATAATTTCTTCCTAGACTGACAAAGTTAAAAAGAGAGAGTATGAAATTACAAAATATGAGGAACAACACAAGATATATCATGGCAAACTTTACAGATGCTAAAAGAATAACTAGGGCATACTAAAAAGAGCTCTGTACACTTTGACAGTCACGATGAAACAGACAAATTACCAACAAAAATAAAACCAATCACATTCCACTTAATAAGAACTAGATAATCAGCATATCTCTGTAACTATTAAGAAAATTAAATTCCTGATTTTAAAATACCTATGAAAGAACATCACAGACCCCAATGATTTCACTGGAAAATTCCATCAACTGTTTGAAGGATTAACAGCAATAGGGTACAATCTCTTTCAGGATACAGTAGAAGGGCGATATTTTTAAATTTATTTTCTGAAGCTATTATTACATCAAAACCAGATAAAAGAAGTATACAAAAATGAAGATAAAATAACATTTAAAAAGAAAGATATCAATGTCTTAGCTAATAGGGACAAAAATTCTTACCAAAATATCAGGAGAATGAATGAAACATATAAGAATAATTATTCACTATGAGAAAATGGTTTTTATTTCAGAAAAGCAAGACTGGTTCAATATTGAAAACAATCAATCAGCACAATTACACAAGACTATTTTTTAAATATATTTTTAATTGGAAAATAATTGCTTTACAATGTTGTGCTGGTTTCTTCCATATAGCAACATGAATCAGCCATAAGTATACATATATCCCTCCCACTTCTCACCCCATCTCATCCCTCGAGGTTATCACAGATCACCAGGTTGAGCTCCCTCTGTTAAACAACAACTTCCCCCTAGCTATTTTACATATGGTAGTACCTATGTCTCAATGCTACTCTCTCAATTTGTCCCACCCTCTCCTTCCACTGCTCTGGCCACAAGTCTGTTAACTGTGTCCACATTTCTATTCCTGACCTGCAAATATGTTCATCAGAAACATTTTTCTAGATTCCATATATATGCATCAATGTATGGTACTTGTTGTTCCTCTTTCTGATTTGTTTCACTCTCTATGACAAGTCTATGCCAATGACCCCATATCTTTCCTTTTTACTGCCAAGTAATATTCCTTTGTATACATGCACTATGTCTTCTATTTTTATTTCTCTTTTGATTTAGGTTAGCAACCATTTAGGTTGCTTCCATATCCTATATGGTAAATAGTGCTGCAATAAACACTGGGGTGCCCGTGTCTTTTTGAATAATGGTTTTCTAAGGGCATATGCCCAGAAGCAGGATTGATAGGTCACATGGTAGTTCTATTTTTTCTTTTCATTTTCTTTCTTTCTTTCTTTTTTTTAGGAATCTCTGCCTTGTTCTCTAAAGGGGGCTGTATCAATTTACATTCCCATCAACAATGCAAGACCGGTTCATTTTCTCCACACCCTCACCAGCATTTATTGTTTGTGAATATTTTTGGTTATGGCCATTCTACTGGTATGAGGCTATACACATCATTTTAGTTTTGATTTAGATTTCTCTACTAATGAGCAATGTTGGGCTTTTTTTTTTTTTTTTTTTTTGGTCTTGTGTTTATTGACCATCTGCTTGTCTTCTTTAGGTATTTTGCCCATTATTGATTTATTTTTAATTGGGTTGTTTGTTTTCCTGATATTGAGTTGCATGAACTGTTCATGTATTCTGGAGATTACTCCTTTGTCAGTTGATTCATTGGTAAATATTTTCTTCCATTCTCAGTATCGTCTTTTCATCTGTTTAAAGTGCCATTTGCTGTGCAAAAGTTTTTAATTAGGTCCCCTTTATTTAATTTTGTTTTTATTTCCACTACTCTAAGAGGTGAGTCAAAGAGGATCTTGCTGCAATTTCGGACAATGAGTGTTCTACATTTTCCTCTAAAAGTTTACAGTTTCTGTCTTACATTTAGGTCTTTAAACCAATTTCAAGTTTCCCTGATACCTCACTTGATAAAGCATCTGCCTGCAATGCAGGAAACACTGGGTCAGGAAGATTCACTGGAGAAGGGATGGGCTACCCTCTCCAGTATTCTTGGGCTTCCCTTGTGGCTCAACTGGTAAATAATCTGCCTGCAATGCCCAAGACCTGGGTTTTATTCCTGGGTTGGGAAGATTCCCTTGGAGAAGAGAATAGTTACCCACTCCAGTATTCTGGCCTGGAGAAGTCTATGGACTATATAGTCCATGGGGCCACAAAGAGTCGAGCATGACTGACCAACTTTTACTTCCACTTTCTTTCAAACCATTTCAAGCTTATTTTTGTGTATGGTGTTAGGAAGTGTTCTCATTTAATTATTTTACATGTAGCTGTCTATGGTCCCACCACCACTTATTGAAGAGACTATTCATTCTCCATTGCATGTTCATTCCTCCTTTGCCCATAGGTGCCTGAGGTTATCTCTGGGATTCCTATCTTGTGTCACTGATGTATGTTTCCAGTACTATATTGTTTTGATTACTGTAGTTTGTAGTACAATCTGAAGCCTGGTAGGTTAATTCCTCCAGCTCTGTTTTTGTCTCTCAAGATTGATTTTGCTATTTGGAGTCTTCTATGTTTCCATACAAATTGAGAAAAGAAATGTCATTGGTCATTTAGTAGGGATTGCATTGACTCTGTAGATTGCTTTACCCATGTTAAGTTGCTTCAGTAATGTCCGACTTTGTGCGACCTTCTTGACTGTAGCCTGCCAGGGTCCTCTGTCCATAGGATTCTCTAGGCAAGAATACTGAGATGGGCTGCCATGTCCTCCTCCAGGAGATCTTCCTTACCCAGGGCTTGAAATTGCATTTCTATGCCTGCTACACTGGCAGGCAGGTTCTTTACCATTAGCACCACCATCCAAGAACATGATATATCTCTCCATTTGTTTATGTCATCTTTGATTTCTTTCATTAGTGTCTTACAGTTGGCTGCATACAGGTTTTTTGTGTACTTATGTAGGACTATTCTCATATTATTTTATGTATGGTTAAGATTATTCTAAAATTTACATAAAATCAATGTAAGTTCAAAAACTAAAACAATTTTTACAAGATAAACTGTAAATTAGAAGAAAATGGTCTCTACCTAGTTTCAAGCCTTATGTGAAATGTGTAGTAATTACGAATGTGTGGTATTATAAAAGTATAGCTACTTTTATATGTCAGTGGAAAAGAATCAAGAACATGAAAGTATATCCATGCATATTATGCACTGAATTCTTTTTACAAAGACTCGAATGCAGTTTAATGAAGAAAAGATGTGCTTTTCCACAAATTATGCTAAAACAAGTGGAAATCCATTAGCAAACAAACAAGTAAAATAAAGCAAACAATATTTGACATAAGCCTTGGATCTTTAACCTAAATATATCAAACCATATCTCTGGGACCTACAGTTAGATGATAGGAAAATTAGATATCAACATTAGAATGAGCCAACATAGAAAAAAAATGAAAAGTTGAACTTCATCAAAGTTAAAAACATTTGATCTTTAAAATATTCCGGGGGAAAAAAAGGGGGGGTGGTCAATGCACAGACAGTGAAAAGGATATTTATAAACCATACAGCCAAAAATAAATGACATTATTGAATATATAAAGAACTCTTGAAACGAAAGAAACCTAAACTCTGTAAACTGAAATATATCCAATTAGCAAATGGGAAATAACATAAAGAGAAATTTCAGTGAAAAGAAGATGCAGATAACAAATAAAAGCTTGAACAAAATTAAATATCACTAAAATTCAGACTTAAATTGAAGAAAGAAGGTGAAACCACTGGACCATTCAGGTATGACCTAAATCAAATCCCTTATGATAATACAGTGGAAGTGAGAGACTAGATCTGATAGACAGGGTGCCTGATGAACTATGGACAAAAGTTCATGACATTGTACAGGAGAGAGAGATTAAGACTATCCCCATGGAAAAGAAATGAAAAAAGCAAAATGTCTGTCTGAGGAGGCCTTACAAATAGCTGTGAAAAGAAGAGAAGGGAAAAGCAAAGGAGAAAAGGAAAGATATTCCCATTTGAATGCAGAGTTCCAAAGAATAGCAAGGAGAAATAAGAAAGTCTTCCTCAGCAATCAACGCAAGACATAGAGAAAAACAATGGAATGGGGAAGACTAGAGAGTTCTTCAAGAAAATTAGAGACACCAAGGGAACATTTCAGGCAAAGATGGGTTCGATAAAGGACAGAAATGGTATGGACCTAACAGAAGCAGAAGATATTAAGAAGAGGTGGCAAGAATACACAGAAGAACTGTACAAAAAAGATCTTTATGACCCGGATAATGCCTTCGAAAGCATCAGTACGAACAAAGTTAGTGGAGGTTATGGAATTCCAGTTGAGCTATTTCAAATCCTGAAAGATGATGCTGGGAAAGTGATGCACTCAGTATATCAGCAAATTTGGAAAACTCAGCAGTGGCCACAGGACTGTAAAAGGTCAGTTTTCATTCCAATCCCAAAGAAAGGCAATCCCAGAAGAATGCTCAAACTACCGCACAATTGCACTCATCTCACATGCTAGTAAAGTAATGCTCAAAATTCTCCACACCAGGCTTCAACAATACATGAACTGTGAACTTCCAGATGCTCAAGCTGGTTATAGAAAAGGCAGAGGAACCAGAGATCAAATTTCCAACATATGATGGATCATCGAAAAAGCAAGAGCTCCAGAAAAAAAAAAAAAAAAAAACATCTATTTCTGCTTTATTGACTATGCCAAAGCCTTTGACTGTGTGGATCACAATAAACTATGGAAAACTCTGAAAGAGATGGGAATACCAGACCAAGTGACCTGCCTCTTGAGAAACCTGTGTGCAGGTCAGGAAGCAACAGTTAAAACTGGACATGAAACAACAGGCTGCTTCCAAATAGGAAACGGAGTATGTTAAGTCTGTATATTATCACCCTGCTTATTTAACATATATGCAGAGTAAATCATGATAAATGCTGGGGTGCAGGAAGCACAAGCTGGAATCAAGATTTCCAGGAGAAATATCAATACCTCAGCTATGGAGATGACACCACCTTTATGGTAGAAAGTGAGGAAGAACTGAAAAGCCTCTTGATGAAAGTGAAAAAGGAGAGTGAAAAAGCTGGCTTAAAGCTTAACATTCAGAAAACTAAGATCGTGGCATCCGGTTCCATCAATTCATGGCAAATAGATGGGGAAAAAGTGGACACAGTGGCTGACCTTATTTTTCTGGGCTCCAAAATCACTGTAGATGGTGATTGCAGCCGTGAAATTAAAAGACGCTTGCTTCTTGGAAGGAAAGTTATGACCAACTTAGATAGCATATTAAAAAGCAGAGACATTACTTTGTCAACAAAGGTCCATTTAGTCAAGGCTATGGTTTTTCCAGTGGTCATGTATGGATATGATAGTTGGACTATAAAGAAAGCTGAGCGCCAAAGAATTGATGCTTTTGAACTGTGGTGTTGGAGAAAATTCTTGACAGTCCCTTGGACTGCAAGGAGATCCAACCAGTCCGTCCTAAAGGAAAATAGTCCTGGGTGTCCATTGGAGGTACTAATATTGAAGATTAAACTCCAGTACTTTGGCCACCTGAAGCGAAGAGCTGGCTCATTTGAAAAGACCCTGATGCCGGGAAAGATTGAGGGCAGGAGGAGAAGGGGATGAGATAGGATGAGATGGTTGGATGTCATCACTGACTCGATGAACATGAGTTAGAGTAAACTCCGGGAGTTAGTGATGGACATGGAGGCCTGGCATGCTGCGGTCCATGGTGTTGCAAAGAGTCACACACGACTGAGTGACTGAACTGACTTGAATTTATACTATAGATTTTACTTATCTTTAAATTCTCTGCCTCTCCCTACAAAACGTAACTCTTTTAAAAATAGTTTTGCTTATTTGTCCTCTGCAGTACCCCTAGAAATTAGAACAGTACTTGGCACCTATTTTATATTTTTAATAAATGTAGGCATCCACAAAAGAATGGAAAATGAACGAATACATACATACATAAATATATAAATGAGTTAAAGAAACATTAAGCTCCATTTCAGGTATGAAATTCTAAGATATACTTATTTTTAAGTTATTTTTTAAATGAAACAGATAATTGTTTCTTTTTTATTGTGAATAGATCAATCTAAAGTCATGCTAGTTATATTTTCTAAAATGAAAATATCTTGGAATAAAAATTATGCTTCTATCTATAATAAGTATGATTATATATAAGATTTTGTGAAAAATAGATGTACAGATAAACACAGGCAATCATAAGAGTTTTGGAGGCTAATATTGTATTAAATTCAGTATCTGTTATGTGTTTATTAGTATATTCTATTCCTCTGTGTCTTTTTAATTATATATTTTATTTTGAGAAAATTTCTCATTCGTGTTTACTTAATGTAATGATATACTGCTGCTGTTTAGTTTCTAAGTCATGTCCAGCTCTTTTGCAGTGCTATGGACTGTAGCCCACCGGGTTCCTCTGTCCATGGCATTTCTCAAGCAATAGTACTGTAGTTGGTTGCTATTTCCTTCTTCAGCTGATCTTCCTGACTCAGGGATTGAATCCATGTCTACTGCATTGGCATTGGCAGGTACATTCCTTACCACTGAGCCACTGGGGAAATCCAAAGATTTATATATATATATATATATATATATATATATATAGAGAGAGAGAGAGAGAGAGAGAGAGTGTGTGTATATATATATATATCAGTGAATATTTAATATTTCTGCATTTACATAATCTTGTTATAGATAATTTTATACATATCTCTGGTATACAAATTTTCTCTGGCATACTTTAGTTTTGAGCCTACATTCCTGCTAGCATTCTTGCCATTATGCTTAAATATAGTATTAAGGAATCTTTTATTTGCATTAAATACAGTGTTTTAATGAACATTTAATTAACATTTATGTGAACCCTTTATGCTTCTTAGATTAATAATCTTTTCTTTGTGATATTCTATATATCATTAATCTTATTTTAGCTTCTTTTCTTTTTCATAGGTCATGATCAAGCCCTGTTGTTGATGAGCTAAAAAATCTGAAATTAGAATTTGTAAATGATTTGAGTTGTAATATGCAATCATATTGTTAGTGTGCATTTCTTAATTACATATATATTTTCATTTATTTTATTATATCGGTGATGCATGTACATATGGAAGTGCAAACTCAAGTAATGCTCAAGTATTTGAAATATAAGGTAAATTTCACCTTCCTTACCAACTCTCCAAGGAATTGATGAAGAAGAAAAAGAAACTGAAAGGATTGGTCTAACTCTACATCAACATATATTTTAAATTTGCCGTATTTAAGGTGGCGTGACACAGGTAAAGGCAGATCAATCAACCAACAGAACAAAAGAAAGGATCATAAGCATTTTGATGCCAGGATCTGTTTATATTCTTGGAAAATTACTGAAAGGTCAGAGAGTCTTTTTTCCCCCTCTATATTCTTTGTATTCAAAACTAAGATAGATAAAAATTAAAACTAAACTTGTTCATTTATAGATGACAGTATGTATCCAAATGTATTGTCACCAATAGCATTCTTATAAAAATAACTGTTTTCCATAACAAAAGAAACAAACATTAAAAAATTTTTGCAAATCTATTCAATGTCTACCTTAAGTGAGGTCTTACCAAGTGGCTCAGGGGTAAAGAATCCACCTACCAATGCAGGACACACAGGTTCCATCCCTGGGTCGGGAAGATCCCCTGGAAGAGGGCATGGCAACCCACTCCAGTATTCTGGCCTAGAGAATCCCATGGACAGAGGAGCCTTGCAGGCTATGGTCCATAGGGTCACAAAGAGTTGGACATGACTGAAGCTTTTAGTACACAATGAACAGCTTAAGTGAAGGCAGCTGAACCCTTGTATCAATTTGGCATTTGTCAGTTGTTGTGTATTGTTTTGTTCAAAGAATATGAAGAAAATCTGGGCTCACAAAAAAACATGTAGTTGGAAAAAGAAAGACTATCTTAATAACTTTTCAGATAATTATGAATAGTCTCCTTCATTACCACGGGAAAATATAACCTGTGGTACTTTCTTAATGGTGAAATGAAATAAGGAACCTTAAGTCCCCATAAGCTTCTATGACAGTAGTGGGAGAGTTGAGCTTGTGAAAGGGGTCATCCTTGAAATAGATCACACAAAACCACCTTCTGATGTGGTTGACAGTTTCATATCCACCTTAATGTTAAGCTTAGGAGTTCTAATTTCCATAGCAAACAGAAGGATTAAGAAGGCATTCATATTTTAGAAAGATGTCCTTCAGAGCTCACAATCTTCAGCAGAGGTGTGCCCTGCTCAGCAGATGATTAAGACTGAAAACAGAAATTTTTAATGTTTGGCTTGCATTTATTTATTTATTTATTTATTTATTTATTTTAACTTGTGAATCACAGCTAGACTGCTCTCACAACAGAGGTACAGTTTTCTGGTATTTGTGTAGCAAATATAGTCTGCAAAGTAGAATGATATATGATTAATAACCATTCAACTTCTTAGCATCATTTCAGTTCACTCACTCAGTTGTGTCCAACTCTTTCTGACTGCATAGACTGCAGCATGCCAGGACTTCCTGTCCATCACCAATTCCCAAAGCTTACTCAAACTTATGTCCATTGAGTCGGTGACACCATCCAACCATCTTATCCTCTGTCATTCCCTTCTCCTTCTGCATTCAACCTTCACAGCATCAGGATCTTTTTCCATGAATCAATTCTTCACATCAGGTGGCCAAAGTATTGGAGTGTCAGCTTCAACATCAGTCTTTCCAATGAATATTCAGGACTGATTTCTTTTAGGATAGACTGGTGGGATCTCCTTGTGTCCAAGGGACTCTCGAGAGTCTCCTCCATAAACATAGCACAGAAGCATTAATTCTTCAGCCCTCAATTTCTTTACAGTCCAACATTCACATTCATGCATGACTACTGGAAAAACCAGAGCTTTGACTAGATAGACCTTTGTCAGCAAAGTAATGTCTCTGCTTTTTAATATGCTGTTTAGGTTGGTCAAATCTTTTCTTCCAAGGAGCAAGTGTCTTTTAATTTCATGGCTGAAGTCACTATCTGCAGTGATTTTGAGGCCCCCCAAAATAAAGTCTCTCACTGTTTCCTTTGTTTCCCCAACAATTTGCCATGAAGTGATGGTACCAGATGACATGATCTTTGCTTTTTGAATATTAGTTTTAAGCCAGTTTTTTCACTCTCCTCTTTCACTTTCATCAAGAGGTTCTTTAGTTTTTCTCTTTCTGCCGTAAGGGTGGTATCATCTGCATATCTCAGATTATTGATATTTCTCCGGGAATCTTGATTAGAGCTTGTGCTTCATCCAGCCTGGAATTTCATGTGATGTACTCTGCATATAAGTTAAATAATCAGGGTGACAATATACAGCCTTCAAGTACTCCTTTCCCAATTTGGAACCATTCTGTTGTTCCATGCCCGTTCTATTGTTTCTTGACCTGTATACAGATTTCTCAGGGGGCACATAACATGGTCTGGTATTCCCATATCTTTCAGAATTTTCCATAGTTTATTGTGATCCACACAGTCAAAAGCTTTGACATAGTCAATAAAACAGAAGTAGATGTTTTTATGAAACTCTCTTGCTTTTTCTATGATCCACCGAATTTTGGCAACTTGCTCTCTGGTTTCTCTACTTTTTCTAAATCCAGCTCAAATATCTGGAAGTTCATGGTCCATGTATTGCTAGAGCCTGGCTTGGAGAATTTTGAGCATTATGTTGCCAGCATGTGAGGTGAGTGTGATTCTGCAGTAGTTTGAACATATTTTGGCATTGCCTTTCTTTGGGATTGGAACAAAAACTGACCTTTTCCAGTTCTGTGGCCACTTCTGAGTTTTCCACTTTTGCTGTCACACTGAATGCAGCACTTTCACAGCATCATCTTTTAGGATTTGAAATAGCTCACCTGGAATTCCATCACCTCCACTAGCTTTGTTCCTAGTGATGTTTTCTCAGGCCCACTTGACTTCATATTCCAGGATGGCTGGCTCTAAGTGAGTAACCATCATGGTTATCTGGTTCATGAAGATCTCATTTGTATAGTTTCTCTGTAAATTCTTGCAACCTCTTCTTATCTTCTGCTTTGTTTAGGTCCATTCCACTTATCTCCTTTATTGTGCCCACATTTGCATTAAACTTTCCTTTGGTATCTATAATTTTCATAGAGATTTCATATCTTCATAGTGTAGAGAATCTTAAAATTATAACATTTGCTTGGGGAGAAGATTGATTAGGCCATGCTACCTGCCTCAATTTACCTTTTTCTCCATTACTTGATAGAATGCAATTATGTTGAATACATATGAAGGTAGTTTTTACTTTCCTCCCTATTTAATGACTGTGATTTGTATTTGCCAATTCTTTAATTAAATGGAAAATGCCATCAACACTTACAAACTTTTTGCTTATACCTCCATATAACACAGTTGTAAAGCTAAATATGTTGATCTATTTTACCACAATATCTACATATATACACACAATAATTATTAAAAAGTTTTCTTCCTATATTTATTTTGTAACTGGTGAAGTTGAAACCAGCAATAGCATATAAACTACTGTCTACATGTGAGTAATATTCTATTTATTTTCTTAAAATTTCTATAAAATTTTAACATAACACAATTTTAATTCTTTAAAGTTTATTGTTTTACTATATGAACAACATACTACTACTGCATAAATATGTAGTGGTAGGTCAAACATAGTGCTTATTTAATATTTGTGAGATAGCCATTCCACATGTAGAAGTTTTAATCTATGTACACTGGCAGGACAGGTTGAAGAGGTGATATAGAAGGAAAGAGAAAAAAACAACTTAAAATGTGAACATATACACATATACAAGTAAAACATTTGAGATGAAAGTAGTTATAATTTGCATAACTTTGAAGAGAGTTACAATTAAGGAAGAAAACAATGCATTTTGACAATTGCAAGAGTCCTTCATGAAGTGTAGTTCATATTCACTCTCTGCCCAGACCATATCCTGTAGTAGGCCTCTTCCATCATTCTGCTACCTGAACTATGAAACTTCTTTGCAATTACACCTGCTGTGGAAACTATCAACACTACACGAGGCTTACTTTAGTGAAGGAGTAGAGCAGAGCAGTGTGTGGTGTATTGGGTGGCTGGGCTCTACCCACTTGTGTGAGCTGGTTATGTGGGTCCATATGAGTTTGCTGCATCTGGGTCTGGTACAGGAAACTTATATCTTAATAGGAAGTGATCAGGAAGAAAAGATGCAGATGAAACAAGACAAGTGACCATAACCTGGGTCTTATAAGATCAGCTACAGTTTGTGAGGATGGGTAGGTCTCCCCAGGCCTCCAGGCCTCCAACTTTGATGATGGGGATGTCTGGCAGAAGTTGGTGATCCTCATCAAGGCACAGCTGGTTCAAGAGTGGAAGATGCTGAAGTAGGATTTGGCAGGATCTATGGAAGTTGTGGGCCTGGATGTTGCCTTTGTAAGTGGTTATGTGTGTGGATAAGCAATAAGATCTCATGACTTGCACAGACCTTCAGAGCTTTATGTATAGTTAGTTCAGTCACTCAGTCATGTCTGACTCTTTGCAACCCCATGGACCACATCATGCCAGGCTTCCCTGTTGGTGATGGTGGACAGGGAAGCCTGGCATGCTGCAGTCCATGGGGTTGCAAAGAGTCAGACAAGACTGAGCGACTGAAATAACTATATATAATTTATGTATATAATTATATCTATCTGTAAATATATATGTTGCTTCATTACTTCATTTTCATTCATTCTTTCAAATCTTGTGCAAAATGTCTCATGTTTATACTAACATGAAATTATTCAGGGTAAGACATTTTGGAAAATGTAGTGTCTATGTAGCTAACATGACAAGATGCAAATGTTCATATATTCTGTATTCTATTTTGTTCCCTGATATCACAATACCTATTCACTTCCTGGGAAGAGGAGGGTGCAGAGGGCAAAGAATTAGATCAGTATCATTTCTGTCTGGAATGCATGGTTTCTAAACTTACCTGGGTCCTCATCACCTTCTTTACTATCACTGGTCTCATTTCTCCCTCTACAGACCTTTATGATTCATCAAATTCTACCTAGTTTTCTCAACATCCCTGCCTGGCCAAGAATAGATGACTTTGTTATTTTCTGATGAACAAATGGAAATCAGGAAGGACTTCAAATTCATACACATCAGTGAAAATTTTTGTCAGTATTTGTACATTTCACCACATAAGATTAAGAAAATATTCTTCTTCTCCATTTCATAGCCAATTCCTTAAGGTTTCCTCTGTACATATTCCATTTTTCCTGCTTTTTGATGTCCACAAACTGCAATGAAATACTATCAATCCTGAATTATATCAACAGGTAATATTGTAGTTATTTGAATATAAGTTACATTAAAATATTTTTAAAAAATCAATGCCTGTGGACTGGTCTTAAGCTAACACTATCTTTGGTTGGGATTTAAGAATGCCACATTTCAGGTAAAATATCTCTGAAGTCTGTCTGCTTTGACCAGGTTAGGTATAAATTACTCTGCCTGGCATTCAGAGCTATTTACAATATTGCAACATCCTAGATTCATGGACTTATTTTTAAGTGTGTATTTCACAATCACCAGTCAAAATCAACTTACTGCTCATCAGATATGGATCATGTTTTTTTTAATCATAACTTTTGGCTAGTTGTAATGTGCCAATATTCATTCTTTACCCAACAAACATTTATCAAGTGCAAAATGGCAAGTACTGTAGGATGCAAAATGAACAGGACAGAAATCTTGCCATAGCAGAGGTAACTGTGCAGTGACAAGTTATTACTAAACAGAGTTGCCATTTAAAGCCATAACTTCCATCATGTAGAAACATATGGGGCAATGAAAAAAAAAAAAAAAACTTTCTGGAGGAAAAGGCAAGTACTGTAGGAAGCAACATGAACAGAACAGAGATCTTGCCATAACAGAAGTAAATGCGCAGTGACAAGTTATTCCTAAATAGAGTTGTCATTTAAAGCTTCTCAGACTAGTTAACTCTTGGGCTAAGTACTGAATGATAGTTCTGTTTTGGCAAGCAAGGAAATTGGTAACAGACCCTCAGTGTTTTCATCTGTGGGAAGTTTGTTTGGCTTATAATTTCTGTTTCCACTACTACCTACTTTAGACACTTTTTCCTATGTCATCAATTTAGCAAGCATTCTCCCTATGTTGATTCCTTGTGACCTAACTTCACATAACCCTCTGACATATGTTAGCACTTGGCTACACTCACCCTCTGATGGGTTGGAAACACATTGAAGCTTTTGTATCAATTACTGCCCCACATATTTAACAACTGAGCTCTTTTGTAAGTGTTCCTACTTATTCTTTTCACATATCACTTTCTAGTTTTTCTAGAAAATTATGCAATGTGTGAATGCAATCTGTATAATATTATGCACCACGCAGGTGATTTGAATCGATACATTGTTTTTTTCAAAGTCAGTGTTTAAGCCTGAGGAAGAAGACTCTGAATAAGAAAATATAAAAAATTAGTTCAGGCAGTGAAGCAGGGGGTCTCCTGCAGCCTTGAAACACATGATATTAAGAATAGACTTGTGTGCCTTTGTTACTGTTCCAGTGTGTTAATAGGAAAGTAGTGCTTCCATTGCGTCGCTTTGGTGTAAAACTCAGCATTTGAGAGTCACTGGAAACTGCTGAATGTATTTTCCCACTTTTGTGTGTGTGTGTGTGTGTGTGTTAGTTTATTTTTCTTTCTTTTTTTTTTCCCATTTATTTTTATTAGTTGGAGGCTGATTATTTTACAATATTGTAGTGTTTTTTGCCATACATTGACATGAATCAGCCATGGATTTACATGTGTTCCCTATCCCGATTCTCCCTCCCGCCTCCCTCTCCATCCCATCCCTCTGGGTCTTCCCAGTGCACCAGCCCTGAGCACCCATCTCATGCATCCAACCTAGGCTGGTGATCTGTTTCACCCTTGATAGTATACTTGTTTCAATGCTATTGTCTCTGAACATCCCACCCTCGCCTACACCCACAGAGTCTAAAAGTCTGTTCTGTACATCTGTGTCTCCTTTTCCATTTTGTATATAGGGTTATCATTACCATCTTTTAAAATTACATATATATGCGTTAGTATACTGCATTGGTCTTTATCTTTCAGACTTACTTCACTCTATATAATGGGCTCCAGTTTCATCCACCTCATTAGAACAGATTCAAATGAATTGTTTTTAATGGCTGAGTAATATTCCATGGTGTACCACAGCTTCCTTATCCACTCGTCTGCTGATGGGCAGCTAGGTTGCTTCCATGTCCTGGCTATTATAAACAGTGCTGCAATGAACATTGGGGTGCACGTGTCTCTTTCAGTTCTGGTTTCCTTGGTGTGTATGCCCAGAAGTGGGATTGCTGGGTCATATGGCAGTTCTATTTCCAGTTTTTTAAAAAATCTCCACACTGTCCTCCATAGTGGCTGTACTAGTTTGCATGTCCACCAACAGTGTAAGAGGGTTCCCTTTTCTCCACACCCTCTCCAGCATTTATTGCTTGTAGATTTTTCGATAGCAGCCATTCTGACTGGCGTGTAATGGTACCTCATTGAAGTTTTGATTTGCATTTCTCTGATGATGAGTGATGTTGAGCATCTTTTTGTGTGTTTGTTAGACATCTGTATGTCTTCTTTGGAGAAATGTCTGCTTAGATCTTTGGCCCATTTTTTGATTGCATCATTTATTTTTTCTGGAATTGAGCTGCAGTTTTCTCTACCAGAGTTGGATTTACAAGAGTTATTGAGGAGAAGGTTCAGGGCACTCCTTTGCTTAGAGCTCTTCCCAAGACACTGGGGTGCTCTTTGGTGGACCCACTATGGCTTAAAGCTTCAGTTGGTCAGGATTATTGTCTCTTTCTACCCCCAATGTATTCACTGTACCATTTTCCCTCGGAATTGAAATGTATCAAGACTTTGTGCGTGTGTGTGTGTGTGTGTGTGTGATATGGAAAAGGGAAATTTAGTGTGGTTTCAGTGAAATATCATTAGCAGTTCCCATTTTGCAAATGGTTACTGCTAACCCTCCACGTCCAGGTAGGGGACAGCTCCCAGGATACCTTGGCATTCACTGGGACGACTCACTGAGCATCATAATAGGAAAGTAGGGGACGCAAAATAGTGCAGGGATGAGAGCAGGCCATAGAATACACTATATATAAGTATTTGTGAATTGGAGAAATAAGGTCTGAAAGGTATGGAAACAGTAAATATCCCACAGGAATTTTTCCAGTCCTCAGTCGTAAAATTGCAAGCAGAAGATTATGTTCCTAGGAAGATTTTTGTAAACTTGAATGTTCTCTCCTGTCAGAAAGATACTCAGCAATGGGGAATAAACAATCATAAACACGCCACATATTTTTCTTTGATTCTTAATTGAAATTTCCTAAAATAAAATTGGTAGATTTTCTATGATACCAGGACACATTTGAAACCATCCTATATACAGCAAGTATGTTGGTGTGTAAACATACATATTTTATACAACCCTAAGTATCAGGATTATTTTATAGAATACCTGACATCTCTTGTTGTTGTTGTTCAGTTACTAACTCTTATCCAACATCTTTGCGACCCCATGAACTGTAGCCCATCAGACAAGAATACTAGACTGGGTGCCATTTCCTTCTCCATGAGATTTTTCCAACATAAGGATCAAACCCATGTATCCTGCATTGGCAGGGAGGTTCTTTATCTCTGAGCCACCAGATATATCTATTAAAGTCGTTAAACAAAAGACAGCCATGCAAATCACATCTGAAGTATCAAAATAATGCAAAGAAACAAGTATTCCGCTAACAAAATTTCTACATATATTCACCAGGAATTTAATATAAGTATTGTAATTACTCCTAAGCTTAATACAACATGGCTTAATCTTAAAATTCACTAAAATTGGTTTTAACTGATTATAATTAATTTAGAATTAATTTGGCATTTTTATCAGAATTGTTGGAATGTTGAATTATTTTCAGAGTTCTGATATGGTAGAAAAAGAAGAATCTTACTGGGAGAAAATATATAAATATAAAGAAAATACAAGTGATTTTACCTAAGTTTAAATATTCTTATTTTTGTGAGCTCTTTCCACAGAATAAAATAATTATTTGCATTTGTACTAATCTCATATTTCTAATTTTGAATCATTTCATCTTAAAAGAGTTTCCACAAATTATATGCTAGTTCCACAAAACCCAGATCCAACTCTCCTGATTGTATGTGTTTCATGTTTGATATTAATAATAAAATTAACTCTCAAAATTTGACTGACACATTAATCCCACTAGGATAGTGAATAGAAAAATCAGATTGACTCCAATAATTTAAAAGAAATGAGTTTTTTGAACATTAAATTAGTTTGCCATATCTGATTACATTTTTTCTAAAAGACTCTTTATAATACAAAAGAAAAATCAATCATAGAATAAAAGTAAAAGAGAGACATATGCACATATTTTTATTGAATTTATCAAAATTATGAATCTTTGAGTTTAATTTGAGAAAATGTTAAATTATAATATTGGCCATTTATTAAAAATCTTAAAGAATATTCTCAATTTAAAGTTTAAAAATATATTAGTTGCTTTAAGCAAATAAGATATAAATAGGTTAAAATTACTTTGTTTTAATGAACTGTCTTTTTATCTTATGAAAGTGTTAATTGCTCAGTCGTGTCTGCCTCTTTGCAACCTCAAGGACTGTAGCCCACCAGTGCCATCTATCCATGGTATTCTCTAGGCAAGAATACTGGAGTGGTTGCCATGTCCTTCTCCAGGGATTCTTCCAGTCCCAGAGATTCCTCCCACTGCAAGGATTGAACCTGGTGTCCCACATTGCCAGCAAATGTTTTACTGTCTAAGTCAACAGGGAAGCCCAATTTTATATTATAATTAAGTATAAATTTATTATCAACAACATATTTCAAATACATGTTTTTCTAGACTATTAATTTAATGTTAAAGTAGTTTATAACTGTTTCTTTTATTTTCTGTAAAATCTGGAGAAGAAACTCTATTTAATAGTAAAAATAATTTGGAATATAAAGAATGTTGTCTAATACTTTTTAAAACTAGAAAATCTTAGAAAGGTTCACAGTTTAAAACTAAATCTGTAACTTTTGAAAAATTGCTCATTTCCATTGGTCCATATGTATTTTATTATGCTGAACTACTCAAGACACCAGCTTGAAGGAAGAGCTGTGAAAATTCAGCTTCCCAGCTAAGGAGAAGCATTACATTTAAAAGTGCTATAAAGTTCAAGAAGGTTGTATGCAAGGAATTATAAAGAATACTTTGAAATGTGAAAATAGGTGAAGAACAGGATATTAAAAAAAAACATTTTTTCTGTGATTTCATTGACAGGTTTCAAACTATGATACACTAATCAACCTGAAGTCTCTTCCAGAAATTAAACACTTTGATGAAGCATTCTCTTGAAATTTGCCTTATGCATAAAAAAATAATCCAGACAGCCAGCAGCACTGCATCTACCTGTCCTCTTGAGATCCCTTCATATATTTATTTATAATTCCTTTCCCACGTCTGTGTCAGTTTTTTTTTGTTGTTGTTGTTGCTGTTGTTGTTAATTATTCTGAGCATTTGTATATTTTATTGGCTAAAATTTCTAAATTTTCAAAGTTTTCATTTTACAGCAGTCAGCCACTTTTGTGATTACAGATGTTATTGCATACAGTGATTATTTTGGTGTTTGGAAATCTTGGGTCTCTGATCTTATATGTTAATTTGGCATAATATCAAAGATGTCCGCTACTGTTTCCATGTTTCAGATCTTTAAGACCTATATTTCCTTTTAAACTTTTGAATTTGCTTAAATTTGTTTATCTAATAGTTGATCATTGTAGTGAGCCTAGAAGATGTACACACCTGCACACCCAGGGAAGATATCCTGAGAAGGAAGTGAGAAAATCAGGGAAAACAGATGAGCTCTTATCTGGATTTTCATTTGATTATCTGATAGACAATTTTATTGAAGGCTGTCCTTTTCTTGCTACAATTTGGGCCAAGTAGATTTACGTACAATATGATGTGGTGTGTGTGAGAGAGAGAGATACTATTCAAAAGAGAGGAGATCTGGGAGAACTTGAGATTTAAATAAAAGTTGTTCACATCTTCTACATGCTTAGAGAAATCATGTTGAGAAAATTTCAGTATAAAACCTAGTTGTGGTGTGAGCTTAGTGATCCTGCAGCCTGAGCCTCTTGAATTCACCACTCAAGACAAAACAAATGAATAAATTAAAAAAAACAAATAAAAGATATAATCCATATTATGTCAGAATCAGTAAGAGCTGAAGAAGGTCCAACATGGGTGAGACAATCATCAGTGGATCACAGAAGGACTGAAAAAGACAAGACAATTATTAGAACTCACATTGTCCAGAATTCAGCATCAGGCACAGAAGAATCCATTGATACAATTCAATGTCAGACACCAGCATAAAATTCACATGTTTAATCCAAGCAAATCACACAAGCGTCAACCAACCCAATATCCAGAACACTAAAAACCAAGGATCCACCGACTAGTCCATCTAGTGGGCTAGAAGGTCACACACAACAAAAAGTCACACACAATGAAAGTGTGTAATTACTGGTGAGAGAGAGATAGTTTTTTAGGTGAGTACAAACTGGGCTCTAAGAATTAGATATAACCTCAGCTTTTTGGAACTAACAAAGCTTTAACATCCATTTTATCTAAAGAAAACAAAGCAAAAAAAAAAAAAAAAGATTGAAATTAACATGAAGATAATTTTTAGCTTTTTTTTTTTCAAATCATCTTCCAAGTGTTCAGCAAATGAAGGCAAAAACATATTTACATAATCATTTCCAAGAAAATGACGACTTTTAAAGATTCCTAATTCAATAATGGAAGCACATAATGTGCTACAAAGGATGCCGCTTAAGTGAGTTTTTTCTTTCCTTCCCTGATTGTTTTCTTTACTCTTACTTTTCTTTGCATTTCCTTTTTGTTCCCATTTAAATTAACAAAAAAGGAAGAGCTACTAATTTAAAAAAAAGTCTAATTTATTTTTAAAAACCAGATTATAATTTTCATAATATTCATTGTTGGAAACATTTGCTTCTCAATTTTTTTCCCCTTGTGGGAAAACTCAGAACAAATATGACAACACTATCTCAAATATTTACTGAGTTTATCATATCTCCTCTGTATTACTTTGCTATTTGGCCAGGGGTGCCATAACAAAATCAAAGACTCTGCTGCTTACAAAAGAGAAGGCTATCTTCTCATAGCTATTTTTTCCTTTAGTTTGGATATAATTGCTTTACAATGTTGCATTCACTTGTGTTCTACAACAAAATGAATCAGTTGTATGTAAAGGTCCGTCGGGTCAAGGTTACGGTTTTTCCAGTGGTCATGTATGGATGTGAGAGTTGAACTGTGAAGAAAGTTGAGTCCCGAAAAATTGATGCTTTTGAACTGTGGTGTTGGAGAAGACTCTTGAGAGTCCCTTGGACTGCAAGGGGATCCAACCAGTCCATCCTGAAGGAGATCAGTCCTAGGTGTTCATTGGAAGCTGAAACTCCAGTACTTTGGCCACCTCATGTGAAGAGTTGACTCATTGGAAAAGACCCTGATGCTGGGAGGGACCGGGGGCAGGAGGAGAAGGGGACAACAGAGGATAAGATGGCTGGAAGGCATCACCGACTCGATGGGCATGAGTTTGAGTAAACTCCAGGAGTTGGTGATGGACAGGGAGGCCTAGCGTGCTGTGATTCATGGGGTGGCAAAGAGCCGGACACGACTGAGCGACTGAACTGAACTGAATTGAGCTGATTATATGTATATTCTTTCTGTCTTGGACCTCCCTCCACCCCCACCCCATCCCATTTATCTAGGTCACCATAGAGCACTAAACTGAGTTCCCTGTGCTATAGAGCAGGTTCCCACTAGCTATCTGTTTTACACACAGTACTGTATATATGCCAATCCTCACCTCCCAATTTGTCCTCTTCTCCTTCAAAGCCAAACAAAAGGACAACCCTCAGAATGGGAGAAAATATTTGGAAATTGAGCCAGTGAAAAAGGTCTAATCTCTAAAATACAGCCCATGAAACTCAATATCAAGAAAACAAACAACCTAATTAAAAAAAAAAAAAAGCAGAAGACCTTAATAGACATTTCACCAAAGAAGACATACAGATGACCAAGAGGCACATGAAAACATGCTCAGTATCACTAATAGAGAAATTCAGATCAAAACTATGTGAGGTATCACCTCACAATGATTAGAATGGCCATCTTGAAAAAAAAAATGCAAACAGTAAATGCTGGAGAGGGTTTGGAGAAAAGAGAAACCTGTTTCACTGTTAGTAGGAATATAAATTGATAAAGCCACCATGGAGGACAGTAGGGCTTCCCAGGTGGCACTAGTGGTGCAGAACACACCTGCCAATGCAGGAGACATAGGAGGTGCAGGTTTGATTCCTGGGTGAGGAAGATCCCATGGAGGAGTAAATGGTAATCCACTCCAGTATTTTTGTCTGGAAAATTCCATGGACAGAGAAGCCTGGAAGGCTACAGTTCATAACGTCCCAAAGAATTGAATACTATTGAATCAATTTAGCACTCATAGAGAACAGTTGGAAATTTCTTAGAAAAAAAAATAATAATCTAAACATAGAGCTACTATATGACCTTACAATCCCACTCATGGCTAAATACCCTGAGAACAACATAATTCAAAGATACATGCATCCCAATATTCATTGCAGCACTATTTACAATAATCAGGACATGAAAACAACCTATCCATTGCCAGATGAATGGATAGAGAACATGTGTTAATATATGCAATGGAATATATACAATGGAGATATATATATATATATATATATATATATATATATTGCATTATTTGTAGAGATGTGGATGGAACTAGAGAGTGTCACACAGAGTGAAGTAGTCAGAAAGGCAAAAAAAAAAAAAAATATCTTATATTAACACATATAATTGGAATTTCTCATAGTTCTTGATGATAGAATCCATAAATCAAGGTGACAACAGAGCTGGTTTCCTCTGAGGCCTCTCTCCTTTGTGTGCAGACAGCTGCTCCCTTACTACTTTGTCCTCACGTGGCCATTATTTATGCAGGACTCTTCCCTGGTGTCTCTTTCTGTATCTGACTTTTCTCTTCTTATAAGGTCACATGTCATACTGGATTAGGGCTCCAGTCTAAGGCCCTCATATTAATTTACTTACCTCTTTAAATACCTTGTTTCCAAATATGGTTGTTTCTGATGAACTGAGGATTAGAATTTCAAAAATTATAATTTTAAAATGATGCAATTCAATCCCAGACATCCATTCTTAATTTTATCTCCTGCAGGTTATATCTCTTCAGTTCTTTCACTTATTCATGGTAAAGTTTTAAGGCCTTTTTCTCCCCAAGTGAATTCACTTTTTCTAGACAAATGATAATTCCTAGTGTCTCTCATATAGATAAAATCATGCACAGGAATCTAAACAATACTGATGATTGATGAGGGAATAGGGAGGCAGTGACTTTTTTATGAGAGTCAATGATTGTATGTTTCATGGAGATAAGCACATTGATGTGATTTTAGTCAGACTTGATTGTGAAAACTTTTTCAGTAATGAAAGACATAAAGGATCAGCAAGTCATTTGGAGTCCTCTAGAAAACAGAAGGTGCACCAACCAACTTCACATGGGGGGTTGTAATCATAATACCTGTCTTGGTGCTTGACACATCATGAATATACCAAAATTAGTAACTTCTTCTATTTCTTTCTCCTTGCTTATTGTTACTGCCTTCCTGCCATGTTTCTCTCGATAATTGTGGCCAGCTCCTCCCATCTCCCATTTTATTTATATATTTTTAGTGAAGTCAGGCCTTCTCAATCATACTTATATTACTTTTTTAAATTAAAGGCATTTTTAAATCCTATGTCTTTATTAGTATCTAATGTTATCATTTATTTTATGTATCTATGCTACCACATGGAAGTTTTCATACCTGTGTATTGATATAATCCATGTATACAAATATAACTGTATATTCCTAAGCATAATATTGTACTTGAAAGTTTTTGTTTTGTTTTATTTGTTCAAGTTGAGCAAATCCCCTTGTATTTCCAGTTTTCTGTGAGTTTCTAGGACATACAGGTGTTGTATTTTGACAAATGTTTTTCATATGTTGAGCCAGTCATGCATACCTGGAGTAAACCCCACTTTGTCATGATACATAGTGTCTTTATACTTTGTTCAGTGTGATTTTCTAATAACTTGTTAACAAATTTAAGACTAAAATCATTCAAAGAATCTTTTTCGACTACACTAGATTGAAAAAAAGAAGCATGCAAATTGAAAACAACAGCAGCAATACACGGAAATTAATCAACACACTCTTAAATAACCATTGGATCAAAGAAGAAATTGAAAGTAAAAGTAAAAAATAATCTAAAAAATCTCAACACAAACAAAAATAAAGACACAAAATACCAACATTTATAGTACAGCAGAAGCAATATTGAGGGAAGTTTATAGCTATAAACACCTACATAAAAAAAAAAAGAAAGAAAGAAACTTAACTGAACAATCTCAAAAAAGTAGCAAAAAATTGAGCTAAGCCCAAAGTATTCAGAAGAAAGGAAATTATTTAACTGGAGCAGAAATAAGTAAAAGGAGGCTTTATAGACAATAGACAAGAACAGAAAAGTGAGTTATGTTTTTGAAAAGATGATCAAATCAACAAACCTTAGAAAGACTGACCAAGAAAAAAGGAGAAGAGACTCACATAAATGAAATTAAAAATGAAAGCAGATACATTACAACTGATATCACAAAACAAAACAAACTTAAAAAAAAATACATATAAGAGTTATTATGAATAATTATACACCAGCACATTAGACAATTGGAATGAAACAGATAAATTTATAGAAACATACAATTTACCAAGACTGAATCAAGAATAAATAGAAAGCCTAGACAGATCAAGAATGAAAAAGGAGATCAAATCATTAAGAAAAATATCCCAACAATGAGAAGCCCAGGACAAGATGACTTCACAGGTGAATTTTACCAAACATTTAAAGAAGAATTGATGTCAACCCTTTTTGAACTATATCCAAAAATAGTTGAAGAACACTTTAAGACTTACATTATAAATCCTGTGTCACCTAGAAACCAAAGCTTAATGATAACATCACAAAAGATAACTACTATACAATATCCTTGATATACCTGAGTGAAAAGCTCCACAACAGATTTTAGAAAACTAAATTCAATAAGACATTAAAAGGGTCATTTAATAGATCAGTTGGGATTTATTCCTAGGACACAGGATGTGCAGGATGGGTCAAAATCCTTAAATCAATCAGTGTGATACACCACACAATAGAATGAAGGATAAAAGCTATATGATTGTGTTGATACAGAAGAAGCATTTGACGAAAATTCAACACCCTTTCATGATAAAAGCTCTTAACAAATTAGGCATAGAAGGAACTTAACTATAACACTCAAAAGGCTGTATATGAAAACCTACAGTTAACATTATACTTAATGGTGAAAAAAAAGCCTTTTCTCTAAGGTTTATAGCAAGACAAAGATATCCTCACTCACCTCTCCTATTCAATATAGTACAGGGTGCAAATCAATTTAATAAAATCAGTTTTTTTCCATACAATGACAAGAGCAATCAGCAAATAAAATTAAGGAAACAAATCCAATTACTATAGAATCAAAATTAATAAAACATTTAGGAATCAACCAAAGATATAATGTCTTTTACACTGAAAACTATAAAATATTGATGAAAGAAATTAAAGTAGACACAAATAAATGGAAAGACATCACATGCTCATAATTATTAATAGTTAAAATTTAAAAGTTAAGTATTAGTTATTAATGATAATTAGTATTTTTAAAATGTTCACACTACCCAAGGCAATCTACAGATTCAATTCCATCCATATCAAAGTTTCAATGGCATTTTTTTAGATAGATAGAAGATTCACTTCCAAATTTCATATGTAATTACAAAAAAAGTCAAATAACAAAGCAATTTTAAGCAATACAAACAAACCTGGTGGTATCACTCTTCTGGTTCCAAAGTGCATTACAAAGTTATAATAGTAGAAACAATATAGTAATACCATAAAAACAGATATATAGACTGATGAAATAGAATAAATAGACTTGAAAAGACCTCATATACATACAGTTAAATGATACTCAATGAAAATGCCAAGGATACATAATGGGCAAAGTATAGTTTCTGGAATAAATGATACCAGAAAAGCTAGATATGCACATGCAAAACAATAAAATTGGATCCTTATACTATAGACACAGTTAACTCAAAATGAACTAAAGGTTTAAACATGTCTTAAAATTGTAAAACTCCTGGAAGTAGACATGGGGAAAAACCTTTTTGACATTGGCTTTGGCAATGATTCATTGGATATGACATCAAAAGAACAAGAAAAAGCAAAAATAGAAAAGTAGGATTATATTGATCTAAGAAGTTTCTGCTTGACAAAGAAAACAATCAACAAATTGAAATGACAACTTATGGATTGGGAGAAGATAACTGCAACCATACTTATGATAAACAATCAACATCCAAAATATATAAGGTTTTACCACAAATAAATAGGAAACAAAGTAAGCAACCAAATAACCCAGTTAGAATAGGAAAAGTGACTGAGTAGATTTTACTCCAAATAAAGTATACATATGGGCAACAAGCACATGAGAAGATTCTAAATATCACTAAAAGTCAAGGTAATGCAAATCCAAATAATTATGCTTCAATAAAAAATGATCAATTAAAAATCTGCATGCAGAATTTATCTCACATCTGTCATTGTGGCTAGCACCAAAATCAGAACAAAACAAGAAAGTTAGCATTGTATTGATGAAGATAGGAAGAAATTGGAACCCTTATACACTGCTGATATGCATGTTTATTGGTACAGCCAATATGGAAAATCATACAATGGTTCCTCAAAAAATTTCTAGTAAGTCCACATTTGGATATGTATTCAAAGGAATTGAAATCAAGATTTGAAGTGATGTCTGTACTCCCATATCCATTGCAACATTATTCACAATAGGCAGGATAAGGAAACATAACTGTCTGTCAAAATATGAATGGATAAAGAAAATGTTGTATGTACATACAGTGGAATATTATTCAGTCATGAAAAGAAAAATTCTGCCGTATGTTACAATATAAACTAGGATGTCATTTTGCTAACGGAAATAAGCCAAATACAGAAGGACAAATACAGCATAATATGTATCTGATGTTGTGTTTTCATCATGAGTAACAATACTGATAATAATAGTGAAAATAAAAATGATGAATGGAAATTTTTAGAGGTGATAAATATAATTTAAAAGATTGTGTTGGTTGTTTAACAGATGTATACTTTTCTCTAAACTAATTCAATTATATATATTAAATATGCCAAAGTGTTTGTGTATCAATCTTCCATCAATAAATTTGCAAAAGAAAAAAGGAGATTAAACCTTAGAAATTGTCACAGACAAGAGACTCACTGTAGCATGGTATCTTGTACGAGATCCTGGAACACAAAATCAATATTAGATAAAAACTAAGTAAATTTCAATCAAGTATCAGTTAGTCAGTCAGTTCAGTCGCTCAGTCATTTCCGACTCTTTGAGACCCCATGGACTGCCCCACTTCAGGCCTCTCTGTCCATCACCAATTCCCAGAATTTACTCAGCCTCATGTCCATTGAGTCAGTGATGCCCCCCAATGATCACATCCTTTGTCATCCCTTACTCCTCCCATCCTCATTCATTCCCAGCATCAGGGCTTTTTCAAATGAGTCAGCTCTTCCATCAGGTGGCCAAAATATTGGTGTTTCAGCTTCAACATCAGCCCTTCCAATGAATATTCAAGACCGATTTATTTTAGGATGGACTGGTTGGATCTCCTTGCAGTCCAAGGGACTCTCAAGAGTCTTCTCCAACACCACACTTCAAAAGCATCAATTCTTTGGCAGTCAGCTTTCTTTTTTTTTTTTTTTTTAATTTTATTTTATTAGTTGGAGGCCAATTACTTCACAACATTTCAGTGGGTTTTGTCATACATTGACACGAATCAGCCATTGAGTTACACGTATTCCCCATCCCAATCCCCCCTCCCACCTCCCTCTCCACCCGACTCCTCTGGGTCCTCCCAGTGCACCAGGCCCGAGCACTCGTCTCATGCATCCCACCTGGGCTAGTGATCTGATTCACCATAGATAATATACATGCTGTTCTTTTGAAACATCCCACCCTCACCTTCTCCCACGGAGTTCAAAAGTCTGTTCTGTACTTCTGTGTTTCTTTTTCTGTTTTGCATATAGGGTTATCGTTACCATCTTTCTAAATTCCGTATATATGTGTTAGTAAGCTTTCTTTATAGTACAACTCTCACATCCATGCATGACTACTGGAAGAAACCATAGCCTTGACTAGACAGACCTTTGTTGACAAAGTAATGTCTCTGCTTTTTAGTATGCTGTCTAAGTTGGTCATAACTTTCCTTCTGAGGAGTAAGCATCTTTTAATTTCATGGCTGCAATCAGCATCTGCATTGATTTTGAGCCCAAAAAGTTAAAGTATGGCACTGTTTCCACTGTTCCTCCATCTATTCGCCATGAAGTGATGGGACCGGATGCCATGATCTTTGCTTTCTAAATGTTGTGCTTTAATCCAAATATTTCACTATCCTCTTTCACTTTCATTAAGAGGCTCTTTAGTTCCTCTTCATTTTGTGCCATACGGGTGTTTTCATGTACATATCTGACGGTATTGATATTTGTCTTGGCAATCTTGATTCCACATTGAGCTTCATCTTGCCCAGAGTTTCTCATGATGTACTCTGCATATAAGTTAAATAAGCACAGTGAAAATATCCAGCATTGACCTACTCCTTTTTCTATTTGGAACCAGTCTGCTATCCATGTCCAGTTCTAACTCTTGCATCCTGACCTGAACCATACAGGTTTCTCAAGAGGCAGGTTAGGTGGTCTGGTATTCCCATCTCTTTCAGAATTTTCCATAGTTTAGTGTGATCCACACAGTCTAAAACAGAAATAGATGTTTTTCTGCAACTCTCTTGCTTTTTTGATGATCCAGCAGATTTTGGCAATTTGATTTCTGGTTCCTCTGCCTTTTCTAAAACCAGCTTGAACATCTGGAAGTTCATGGTTCACATATTGAATGTGAGCATTGAATGTGAGAATTTTGAGCATTATTTTACTAGTGTGTAAGATGAGTGCAATTGTGTGTTAGTTTGATAATTCTTTGCCATTGCCTTTCTTTTGGGTTGGAATGAAAACTGACTTTTTCCAGGCCTGTAGCCACTGCTGTATTTGCAAATTTGCTGGCATATTGAGTGCAGCACTTTCACAGCTTCATCTTTTAGGATTTGAAAAAAGCTCAAATGGAATTCCATCACCTCCATTAGCTTTATTCATAGTGATCCCTCCTAAGGCCCTCTTGACTTCACATTCCAGGATGTCTGGTTCTAGGTGAGTGATCACACCATCATGATTATCTGGGTGTGAAGACAATTTTGTATAGTTCTTCTGTGTATTCCTGCCACCTCTTCTTAATATTTTCTGCTTCTGTTAAGTCCATACAATTTCTGTCCTATAGAATCCATTTTTGCATGAAATATTCCCATGTATCTCTAGTTTTCTTGAAGAGATCTTTAGTTTTGCCCATTCTGTTGTTTCCTCTATTTTTTTGCCTTTGTCACTGAGGAAAGCTTTCTTATCTCTCCTTGCTATTCTTTGGAACTCTACCTTCAAATGGATATATCTTTCCTTTTGTCTTTTGCTTTTTGCTTCTCTTCTTTTCACAGCTATTTGTAAGTCCTCCTAAGACAGTCATTTTGCCTTTTTGTATTTCTTTTTCTTGGGGATGGTCTTGCTCCTGTCTCCTGTACAATGTCAGAAATCTTTGTCTATAGTTTTTGAGGCACTTTGTCTGTCAGATCTAGTTCCATAAATTTATTTCTCACTTCCACTGTATAATCATTAGGGATTTGATTTAGGTCATACCTGAATAGCCTGGCAGTTTTCCCTATTTTCTTCAATTTAAGTCCAATTTTGGCAATAAGGTGTTCATGATCTGAGCCACAGTCAGATCCCAGTCTTGTTTGTGCTGACTGTATAGGGCTTCTGCATCTTTGGCTGCAAAGAGTATAATCAATCTGATTTTGGCGTTGACCATCTGGTGATGTCCATGTGGAGAGTCTTCTCTTGTGTTATTGGAAGAGGGTGTTTACTATGACCAGTGTGTTCTCTTGGCAAAACTCTATTAGCCTTTGCCCTGCTTCATTCTGTACTCCAAGGCCAAATTTGCCTGTTACTCCAGGTGTTTCGTGACTTCCTACTTTTGCATTCCAGTCCCCTATAATGAAAAGGACATTGTTTGAGGGTGTTAGTTCTAGAAGGTCGTATAGGTCTTCATAGAACCATTCAACTTCAGCTTCTTCAGCATTACTGGCTGGGCATAGACTTGGATTTCTGTGATATTGAATGGTTTGCCTCAGAAACAAAGAGAGATCATTCTGTCATTTTTATATTGTATCCAAGTACTGTATTTCTGACTTTATTGTTGACTATGATGGCTACTCCATTTCTTAAGATTTTCTTGCCCACAGTAGTAGATGTAATGGTCATTGGAATTAAATTCACCCATTCCAGTCCATTTTAATTCTCTGATTCCTAAAATGTTGACGTGAAAGAGAAGACTGAAAAAGTTGGCTTAAAGCTCAACATTCAGAAAACTAAGATCATGGCATCCAGTCCCATCACTTCATGACAAATATATGAGGAAACAGTGGAAACAGTCACAGACTTTATTTTGGGGGGGGCCCAAAATAACTGCAGATGGTGATTGCAGCCATGAAATTAAAAGATGCTTTGAATGAAGTATAGACTTTAGTTAATAATAATGTGTTAACATTGACTCATTAACTGTAATAAATGCATTATACTAATGTAAAATAAAATAATAGTAGAAATTAATTGTGAGAATATGGGAACACTGTGCAAAAAAATCCATGCAAATTTTCAATAAATATAAATTAAGATATGTGCATACATATATATGCTGTAAATATATGCACACTCTGCAAATATACACTTACATATCTATCTATCTTTCTATCTATTTATCTATCTATCTATCTATCTATATCTATCTACACTAGAGAGTGTGAAAATACAATTTTCAGGCTTCATTGTGGAACTTTCTTTTAGCCCCCTTCAAAGACATGCAAAACATTTTTTTGAGTAGTTATGAGTCAGAGATATTCTAATCCATTGTGTGTGCATGCAAGGTTGTGTCTGACTCTGTGAGACCCTATGGACTGTAACCTATTAGACTCCTCTGTCTGTGGGATTCCTCAGGCAAGAGTACTTTGGTAATCTTGGGATTGAATATTTGACATTGTCAGGCCCTCCTCCAGGAGATCTGCCTGATCCAGGGATCAAACCCACATCTCTTATGTCTCCTGTATTTGCAGGCAGTTTCTTTACCACTAGTGCCACATGGGAAACCCATTATAACCCAATAAATAAGCCTGAATCTAAAGACAAAATTAATAGAAATACAATTTCAGAAGCATTTTGGAATTTACTTTTCTGTGCCAGTGTTTGGAATAAGCAAAGTTATTTTTGAAAATCCAACATAATCAAATGTTGATTGTGTTTAACATGTAACCTCCCTGTTAAAATAAACATAGCTGTCACTCGAAAAAGTTCATACAGCTGTGAGCTTGAATGAACAAGGAGGAATGGGTGTGACTTGAATAGAGCACACTTACCTCACTCTGGCTTGATTTCTAGGAGAAGGGGCTTCCTCGGGCTGAAGATTACTGACTCACATCACCAAATTTAGCAAATTTGCTAAATAGCAGTGTGTATGAGTTTGGACATCAGAGCTGCATGAAGTTGGGAAATATATCCAACCTCCTTGTGCCTCAGTTTAGGGCTGTAGACATCTAGATCAACGACTCGCTATCTAAATAAAACAATAAGAAGAGTGCCTGGTATAGAGTAAGGTGGGCTATCATGATTCTTATAAGTCTCTTTACAATTATTTAAAGATAAACTTAAGCAAAGAATCAATATACTTATTAGAAAATTGCTGACAGAAAAATATTTTCTGTAGCTTGCCCCACACTTGAAACATATTATGTCATTTCCAACTTGTATGGATTGCTTGTCTATAATGTCTATAACTTCCTCTCTACCTTTATAAATACTGCTATTGTAATTGTCAAGTTCTTCCACAAAAGCCACACTATCTTGTGTCCTGAATTTATTACATCCCTACAATACATATGGTCAAAACAATTTCTTATATGATGTTTTTGAATTGTTATGTAAATTTTGGACTGGTATTAAAAGTTTTGAATACATTTGTCATTTCCCCTTTAACATTAAAGGATGTCCTCTGAAGTCAGAACTCTACCTGTTCACTTATACAAACTTCCAGTATTTTGTGTGTGCAAATAAATTGACTATAATTTAATGGTCAAGTTTTAAACTCAAATGGTTTAGATTTTTATATGTTGTCTAATTATTTTAGCATTTATTACATACATGCCTATGAAATAATGATAAACTGAATGTAGAAAAAATTTGACTATGTAATAATAAGAATTGTAACAACAGAAATTGTTGCAGAATATTTCTTGATTGCAGAAAAAAATCTTTTAGAAACTTTTTTATACTCTCCTCATCAACATCAGAAAATAAAGACTCTGCGACGCCCTACTATGCTTACTCATATGCCACAAGTGACAACTTCAGTGTCAGATACATCCTAGATATTTAAATCAATAAATTGCTCAGTTGAGAATGACTAATAAATTATATATGTGTGTATATATATGTGTACTGTATGTGTGTATTATATATATATACACTTCATTTTTGAATAAATATGAATTACATGCATATATGTAGGTTTGGGATTTCCCTGGTGGCTTAGCTGGTAAAGAATCCTCTTTCAGTGCAGGAGACTTGGGTTCAGTTTCTGGGTTGCAAAGATCACCTGGAGAAGGGAATGGCTACCTATTTCAGTATTCTTGCCTGGAAAACTCAATTGCCAGAGGAGCCTGGCAGGATGCATCCATGGGGAAGCCAATAGGCAGACATGACTGAGTTTGTAGGCACACACACACACACACACACACATGTAGGTTTAATTTAGAATAATTATCGAAGTAAAATATGTTCAAAATACAAAAAGAAAAATATATAATTGTGTGATAGGAGGAAAACAGATTTTTTTTTTTTAATCGTGCTTTTGTATAAGTCTGTACTAATCAACCTTGGGATTTTCAGGTGGTGCTAGTGGTAAAGAACACACCTGCCAATGCAGGAGACATAAGAGATTCTGGTTCCAAACCTGGTTTGGGAAGATCCCCAGGAGAAGGAAATGGCAACGCTCTCCAGTATTCTTGCTTGGAGAATCCCACGGGAGGAGGAGTCTGGCAGAATATGATCCATAGGATTACAAAGAGTTGGACACAACCGAAGCGACTCAGAACATGGTGCAGCACAGTCGGTATGAGACCTTTTAAATTCACTGAACTTTCTTCTCATGAATAAGTTTCCCTGTTTATACCATGTTTACGGTATAGACCATCTATGAGAGCTCTGAAAAAGGTCATTTTTTTCTCGCTTAAGAAAGTAGTAATGCATTTTATCAAATCAGTATGTTTGCTAATTTTACTAAATCATTTCTTAAATTTTGTGATAGTCTTGTCCATATCATTGATATGATAAAATTTTGAATGCTTTGGTTAAGAAATTTTAACATGCTATACAAAGAGAAAACTTTTTGTGATTCAAATAAAATAACCCATCATCACCCTGGATTTTATTTTTGCTGTGATCCATGTCCCCATCATCCTAGCATGATGTTCTGCCCAGTATTAAGTTCTACTGAATAAAACCTTTCAGAAAAATCTCCACATATTGAACTTGCTTTTGATATCAATATATGATAAACAAAAATATAAATTAAAACAAAGCCACATTAAGCAATTATCTCTAACATAAGCAATACAATATCAACTTGATTGAATACATCATAATAATCTATTTTAAAACCTGAAGCATACATTGAAGATAGTTCTGTTCTCAAACTATTTGGAAGATAAGCTACCCAAATCGGAGCTCATAGCCTAACTCAATATGTCAAACTTCTTAGATTGCTGATTTTGACATGAAAATATACAGAACCTCTGACAAATATATCCATCTAAAGTCTGCATTTATGTATTTTTTAAATCACAGCTATTTTAAAATAATATATAATAGCCAGGACATGGAAGCAACCTAGATGCCCATCAGCAGATGAATGGATAAGGAAGCTGTGGTACATATACACCATGGAATATTACTCAGCCGTTAAAAAGAATTCATTTGAATCAGTTCTAATGAGATGGATGAAACTGGAGCCCATTATACAGAGTGAGGTGAGCCAGAAAGATAAAGAACATTACAGTATACTAACACATATATACGGAATTTAGAAAGATGGTAACGATGGCCCTATATGCAGGGCAGAAGAAGAGACGCAGAAGTACAGAACAGACTTTTGAACTCTGTGGGAGAAGGGGAGGGTGGGATGTTTTGAAAGAACAGCATGTATATTGTCTGTGGTGAAACAGACCACCAGCCCAGGTGGGAGGCATGAGTCAAGTGCTCGGGCCTGTTGGGCTGGGAAGATCCAGAGGAATCGGGTGGAGAGGGAGGTGGGATGGGAGACCGGGATGGGGAATTCGTGTAACTCTATGGCTGATTCATATCAATGTATGACAAAACCCACTGAAAAATAAAAATTTAAAAAAAATAAATAAATAAATAAAAAATAAATAAAAAAAAATAAAATATATACTTCCCGATTTGTTAAGGACACTTTATTCTTGCTGGTTTATGTTAACTGCAAATGTATCAGATGTAAAGCACACCTTAACATGTCTTTTGAGAGCATGTGACCTCAGATAGAATGATTTATATTTCACTTTCATATGGCTGATAATATACAAAGTGAGATTTGTCACTAAAGTGTGCAAACTTTAAGTGTATTCAGGGAATCCTCATCAATATTATCCTTAAAATATTAGGGATTCCAATTCCTTAACAATGCCAAGAATGGGGCAGCTCAGTCATGGTGGTGAGGAAATGAACCAAGGTAGCATACTTTCACATCTTCTGGTGCCTCATGAAATCTATAAAGAATTATAAAGGCACTTGATGTTCACATATTTTCGACTTTCACTATGTCTCCTACATGAATGCTATGTGATTGAACTATCATCTTGGCCTTCATCTCGACTTTAAATCTTAATGTTGTTAAATTTTATTTGGAGTTTGTTATATTTTGGGAATCTAAGTGGTGATAACTTGTAATCATAGCAGTTGTCACAGATGGATCTGAGCTAAAACACACCTTTCCAGCAAGATCTATTATTTTTATATGTATAGACTAAGAGTATACATGCTGGCATCTTCACCAAGTTATTATAACGTCAAGGTAAGTTTCAATGGATGGTGAATGCTCAATATAACAAAAGAGTTTGTGAAGTATCAAAATTTCTTTTGGGCAAGCAGATCATTTTGAATAGACAAAAATCTCTCAAGCACAACCTGGGAAATCTGTATTACACAGCACACTTACAAAGAATGTAGCTTTTAATTTTCTTAATAGTGCAAAATTAAAATATGCAGCAAATATATGCATTCAGATCATTAGCTCCATCTTTTTTTCTGTCCTGGTTCATAGATATAAATAGGAAAATAGTTCAGCTTAGTAAAACAGTATGCTTTCTGCATGAAAAACTTATAGACACCGCTCAAGATTCAGGAATAGTGTATGCTCCCATTCCTAGTGACTCTTGTTCCTGTGGAGGGAGCAATTATGTTCTGGGCTCAAGTTGCAGCCTCAGAGCTGCCCCCAGACACTGACAGAGGAACCCAGGTCTTTCCTTGTTGTAAAATCTCTTTACAACTGCTGGGCTTCAAATCCAGGCGCTGCACCACCCTGTGGATCTAATTAAGCAACCTTTATATATACATACATACATACATGCATACACACACACACACACACACACACACACACACATGTATATATATATATATATATATATATATATTCAATTTAATTTCAATTTTAGCAAATTGGTGACTGCTGTCTAAGAGATGCATGAAGGTAGGCACTTTCCAAAAGGGATCCATTATTTCAGTTAGTAATCAACTCTATGAACTCTCTTCTTTACACAACTCATAATTTTATGCACTTGATGTGAACAAAGGGGTAAAAGTTAAGCCTCTGAGTGTATTGGTGAGATCGTCCTTTTTAAGCACTTATATGAATAATGCAAATTACCTGTAATGAAACAGCTACCTTGTATTTCCTGACTCAGATGATATTGAACTATGTTACTTGCTTGAGAATAAGTTGTTGGTTTAGCAAAGTCAAATCATACATCAAAAGCAGTGTTTGATTAACTCTGACATGAATCTCCTGAGTAGGTATCTACAAAATTAAGCAGGCAATGATTTCTTCTCCACAGATCCAAAATAATAATGATGTAAGATATAATTTATTCAGATACCAGTGGTCTTCTAGCCTCAGTGTTATTTCTATTCCTGTAAGCCCCCTATACATGAATGAATTTTGTTCCAAGAGCACATTCATAAGTCCAACTTTTTGTGAGTCCAACAAAATTAGCTTAGGTAACCAACTAACATAATCAGCTATATAATATTATACTGCAGTAGGTTTATAATACTTTTCCCACAAATAAAAGATAAAAAACAAACATTAGTAGGAGTTTGATGTATGACACAGGGAACCCAAAGCAGGCGCTCTGTGACAACCTGGAGGGATGGAGGGGAGGAAGGAAGTGATGGGGGAGCTCAGGAGGTGGGGTCACATGTATGCCTAGAGCTGATTCATGTTGGTGTATGGCAAAAACCATCACAATATTGTAAAGTAATTATCCTCCATTTAACATAAATAAATAAAATTTAAAAACAAACAAAAAAACATTAAAAATGACCATTTTAAAAGTTATAGTACAGTTAATAGTATAGTACTATTTAAAAGTATAGTACAGTATACTATAGTACAGTATAGTAATGAAAACTACATTAGTATGGTACAACAGCTGTCATACAGATGCTGGCCTGGCATCATGTAAATAGACAAGAATAGGTACTGAATTGAAGAGGTGGGAAATGGTAAAGCTGAAGGATCATCAGCAATAGGAGATGGAGGACAAACTGCAGTTCATTCATGTCTGAATGGTTCTGGTTCCTTGCTAGATTCAATTCTATCCACACTCTTGAAAAAAATGAACCAGTATTGTCTGGGAAGTACGGTACCAGCTACACTACCATTGTTTTATATTTTTTCTGGAATCTTGGGCTTGAAATAAAGATACCACACTATAGTACTCTATACAGTACTTTACAGTAGAGTACAATTATTTACTGAGGATGAACTATTGTGACAATAAATAAACTTACATGATTGGGTATGCAAACACATGCATCTTTGAAAGTTCACGACTTGAATGTTCATATGTAGTGGGCTTTTCATTGTTTCAAGGTACCAACAACCTAAAAGTATATATACCAAAATGAATGCACACTTTGCCATAAACATTGATAACAAAATTATTTGAACTTATAGTATATCTTAATAAGTTGATTATATGAATAATTATCTTATACCCCTGGTGGCTCAGTGGTAAAGAATGTGCCTGCCAATTAAGGAGACGTGAGTTTGATCCCTAAGTCAGGAAGATCCCCTGGGGGAGGAAATGGTAACCCACTCCAACAGTCTAGCCTGGGAAGTCCCATGCACAGAGGAGCCTGATGGGCTACAGTCTATGGAGTCACAAAAGAGTCAAACACAATTTGGTGGCTGTGTGTGCATTTAGTCACTCAGTCATGTCCAACTCTTTGCGACCCCAGGGACTATAGCTCACCAGGGCAAACAACAACAAAGTTGATTATATGAATATTTATATTACATAGAATAGAGCATATAATTACATATATTTATTTATGCAATAGTTATTATGGAGTGAGACTCAGGGTATAATCCATCTTAAAGCAAAAGTTTTATCCATTTGTGAACCTGTCATACCATAAAACAAGTTATCTGCTTCCAAATTAGAGCAGTGGGACTGGCACAGAACAGACATGCCCATTCCGAAGTGAAAAATTGGAAGGATAAAAGGGATCATAGATCCTAGGCAAGTCCAAAAGCCAGCAAGGCATATTATTATATTTTAATGCTTGAAAATATTCCTCTGTGGCTTGATGGTCTTTTCTCTGGGTTCACTGGGGAATTGGCCCACACTCTCAGCCCAGAAAGGCACCCTCAGTTCAGCTCCCTGAGTCTGTGGCTCTGCCTCTACAGTCTTCCTTTATTTCATTCTAGCTCTGTCCCTTTCTGTCCAAGTTACCAGTGTTAATCCCTGTCCATCTCTCATGCCATTCCTATGAGTCCATGCCATTAGACAAGAAGGTCCTTGCAGACTTCTCACAGGTTACTGCTTTTATCATTGGCTTATTCTCAGACGCTTGATCATACACATGAGTCATTCATCTAAAGACTTTAACAAGAGATTTTCCAGCCACACTCTTGGCCTTAATTCCAGACCACGCTGTCTGGATAAGCCAATGATTTTCCAAATCATTAGATGCTGTTTCCCTCTTCTTTAACAATCAATTCCTCAATTCATTATTTATTTTGCATTTTACTCCAAGAAGCAAAGAGTAAAGGTTGAACCTTCTGTATTTTGCTTGGAAATCTCCTCATTCAGACACTCTATTCATAATAACATATGTATTCTCCAAGACAATAAGAACATCAATTACTGCTCTTCCCTGTTCTTTCTGAGTCCTCACCAGAATTGCATTTAACATCTCTATGTCTACCAGTAGTCTCTTAAAGAAATATTGCATTATTTTGGCATTTGCTAGATTCTGATAATAGCTGGCATGACAAAATGACTCTATATAGAGGGAAGGCAGAATCATTTATTATTTACAATTCCAAGGAGAAGGTTACCACATACATGGATGGGCATAGGGTGTTGCACTAGAATGGGTACAGCAAGATGCAACCATAGGCTAATTAGTGTGGCTAGTGTGGTTGGTTAGCTAGGCTTTGCAGGCTTCTTGTGGACTCAGTATTCTAAATGATTCCACAAGCCCAAGGGGGAAAAATGTCATTTCTAGATGTTTGGCATATGGGCCTCTTGCCCTTGAGCTGTATTTTTGCAACCCAAGATAGAATCTGATAGAATCTGATAAGGCAAAGAGCTGAGGCATGAATTCACAAATTCAGAAAACTGCCCACTAAGGGAACTGAGAATTATCTACCTATGATCTTAAAACAGGGTCAAGATGGCATTCATGAAATATCACAAGGCAATCTAGACTTTTTTTTTTTTTTAAATCAAGGGCCTCAAAATTATTCTGGCCTCTATCCATCACCAACAAAGGTCTGTATAGTGAAGCTGTGGTTTTACTAGTAGTCATGAATGGATGTGAGAGTTGGACTATAAGGAAGGCTGAGCATTGAAAAATTTATGCTTTTGAACTGTGGTGTTGGAAGACTCTTGAGAGTCCCTTGGACTGCAAGGAGATCAAACCAGTCAATCCTAAAGGAAATCAACACTCAATATTCATTGGAAGGACTGATTCTGAAGATGAAGCTCCAATACTTTGACCACATGATGTGAGGAGCTGACTCATCAGAAAAGACCCTGAAGTTGGGAAAGACTGAAGACAGGAGAAGACGGAGATGACAGAGGATGAGATGGTTGGATGGCATCAGTGACTCAATGGATATGAGTTTGAACAAGCTCTGGGAGATGGTGAAAGACAGGGAAGCTTGACGTGCTGCAGTTCACGGGGTCACAAAAAATCGGACATGACTGACTGAACAGCAACAACAAAAATCCATCACCCAATTTCAAAGTCACTTTTCAATGTTCAGTATTCATTACAATAGCTCTCTATTTCCCAGTATCAAAGTCTTTCCTAGTTCCTGAGGGCTGCCATTACAACATGTGGCAAACTCAGTAGCTTAAAAACATTTTTCTCTTAGGTTCTGGGGATTTGACGTTCAAATCAAGTTTCTACAGGGCCATGTTCTCTCTGAAGAACAAAAGAAGAAACTGCCACATGCATTCTCTTAGCATGGGCAAGAATCCTTGGTTTGTATCTGTATTATGCCAATCTCCGCCTACGTCTTCATGTAGCATTCTTTATATATCTAAGTGTCTGTGTCCATTTATATCAACAGAAGTCTTTTACTTGAGACCCACTGTAATGATCTCATCTTAATTTGATCAATATCAAGATATATTTCCAAACAGGGTCATATTGTGAAGTTTTGGGAAAGGCATGAATTTGGGGGAAACATCTATCCAATCAGTGTGTCTCTAAGTAGATATTTCTCCGTGAAAATATTTTTCAATAGAAATAAAGCACTCAGGTAATTTTAAAGAATGTATTATTGTTTCAAGTTTAAATATTCAAGCTGGAAACTCTAAGACCTTGTTTGAAGTCCTATTTTTTTCACCTACTAATGATATGACCTTGGGTAGCTTAACTAGATCATAGTTACAATCCATGTTCATTATTATTGAAAGAAAAAATGATGCATTTTTGATAAATGCATGTTTAACTTCTAATACTAAGCATTCATTCATGTTTAAGCTGTTACTTGTCACTCATTGAAGACTTTAGATATTGCTTAGGAAGAAATATTTATAATTACTCAATTAATTTGAAGTTTTATTATGTATTGTTTCTTACATATGCACCTATCTTAAAGATTTATGTGCTTCTTTACTGCAGTAGAATCATGGGTTAATCTTAAAATCTTAATATTCTTAAAATTTCTAAGGAATTATCAATCTCTATAATTTACAATGACATATACTGAAGTTTGAGAATATATAAAAGTAAATAAAATAACTATTAGAAAGCTTATATTTCTGGATAGCATGTGGATAGACACACTGAAGAAAGTAGGGAAAAGGATAGATACACCATCATACCTCATCCCAACACTGGGAAGCCCAACACAGAGAGACACTGTCCCAGGAGAAGAGGATGAAGTAAGTGATCCACGTCAGCACAGATGCCAGGCTAATCAGCCCCAACTCCTGACTGACTCCTGTGGATTTACATGTCTTTCAACAGACTCATTTAACCCACACCCTTCAAATCATGCCCAGCTCTCTACCCTGACTTTGGAGTGCTCCCAATCAGCATTTCTATATACTAATAATAAACTATCAGAAATAGAAATAAACAAAACAATGGCACTTATAATAACATCAAGAATAACAAAATACTTAGGGGTAGATTTAACTTAAGAGGTGAAAGTTCTGTACATTCAAAATTGCAACATATTAATGAAAGAAGTTGAAGACACAAATTAAAAAGACATTGCATGTTTATGGATTAGAAGAAGGCATATTGTTATAAGTCCATACTACTAAAAGAAATCTATAAATTTCAGATCAAGCCCTGGATTATATTGACTTTCAAAGATAATCAATGGAATTTTTCAAAGAAATAGACACACACACACACACACAATCCTACAATTCGTATACTTTGTGATTACAAAATACCTACAGTAGACAACACAATCCTGAGAAAGAAGAGCAAAACTGCAAACATCACACTTCCTGATTTCAAACTTTATCACAAAGCTATAACAATCAAACAATACAGTCCTGTCATAAAATAATTTACATAAACAAATGGAATAGAATCAAGAGCCCAGGAATAAACCCATGTTTTTACAGACAACTAATATCTGACTGAGAAGGGAAACAAGAATGCTCCTCCAATGTCCTTGGGAGAGGACATTCTCAAAGTAGTTGGGAAAATGGGATAATCATAAACAGAAAACTGAAATTTGAGCCCTCATTTATACAACTCTCTCTCTCTCTCTCACACACACACACCAGCTCAGAATGGATTAAAGACTTAAATGTAATAACTGAAACTGTAAAACCACTAGAACAAATCAGGGGGAAATGTGTTCTTGATGTTGATTTGGCAACAAATTTTGGATATGACATCAAAAGCAAAAATAAACATTGGGATGTCATCAAATATAAAACGTATGCACATCCAAAGAGACATTTAATTAAATAAAAGGCAACCTATGAAATGGAACAAAAGTTTTGTGCACCATTTTTCTGATGTGCTAACATACAGAATGTATAAGGAACCAATACTATTCAATATCATAAATGAACAAACAAAAGACAATCCGATTTAAAAAGTGGTTAAATAATTTAAATAGACATTTTTCCAAATGGCCAACATGTACATGAATAGATGCTTAGCATAAATAGTCATTGGGAAAATACAATTAAAGCCAAAATGAGATACCACTTTGCATCTATGAGAATGGCGATTATCTGATGAAACAGGAGACAAGTGTGGATGAGAATGTGGAAAAAATTGGAACTCTGAGGAACACTGGAAGGAATGCAAGTTTGTACAGCCACTATGGAAAACAGTATGTATATTTCTCAAAAATTAAAATTAGAACTACTGTATGATCTAGCAACTCCACTTCTGGGTAATATTTAAAAGGAATGAAATCACTCTCAGGAAGAGATGGCTGCATCCCTCCATATTTACTGCATTTTCCCAAAAGGCATGAAAACTACCTAAGGGCTTATGAATGAATGAAAGAATAAATAAATGTTTTGTGTGTGCGTGTGTGTGTGTGTGTGTGTGTGTGTGTGACGTGGGATGTCTGCATCCCCCCATATTTACTGCACATTTTTCCAAAGGCATGAAAACTACCTAAGGGCTTATGAATGAAAGAAAGAATAAATAAATGTTGTGTGTGTGTGTGTGTGTGTGTGTGTGTGAGTGTCTGGATGTGTGTACTTAGTCATGTTCAGTCCCAAGGACTGTAGCCTGCCAGGCTCCTCTGTCCATGAAATTTTTCAGGCAATAATATTTGAGTGGGTTACCCTTTTCTTTTTCTTTTTTTTTTTTTTTTCCATTTATTTTTATTAGTTGGAGGCAAATTACTTTACAATATTTTTTTGTCATGCATTGACATGAATCAGCCATGGATTTGCATATGTTCCCCATCTCGATCCCCCCTTCCACCTCCCTCTCCACCCGATCACTCTGGGTCTTCCCAGTGCACCAGGCCCGAGCACTTGTCTCATGCATCCAGCCTGGGCTGATGATCTGTTTCACCCTAGATAATAAACAAGTTTCAATGCTGTTTTCTCAAAACATCCCACCCTCGCCTTCTCCCACAGAGTCCAAAAGTCTGTTCTGTACATCTGTGTCTCTTTTTCTGTTTTGCATATTGGGTTATTGTTACCATCTTTCTAAATTCCATATATATGTGTTAGTATACTATATTGGTCTTTATCTTTCTGGCTTACTTCACTCTGAATAATGGGCTCCAGTTTTATCCATCTCATTAGAACTGATTCAAATAAATTCTTTTTAACGGCTGAGTAATATTCCATGGTGTATATGTACCACAGCTTCCTTATCCATTTGTCTGTGGATGGGCATCTAGGTTGCTTCCATGTCCTGGCTATTATAAACAGTGCTGCAATGAACATTGGGGTGCATGTGTCTCTTTCAGATCTGGTTTCCTCAGTGTGTATGCCCAGAAGTGGTATTGCTGGGTCATATGGCAGTTCTATTTCAAGTTTTTTTTTAAGGAATCTCCACACTGTTCTCCATAGTGGCTGTACTAGCTTGCATTGCCACCAACAGGGTAAGAGGCTTCCCTTTTCTCCACACCCTCTCCAGCATTTATTGCTCGTTGACTTTTGGATAGCAGCCATCCTGACTGGTGTGTAATGGTACCTCATTGAGGTTTTGATTTGCATTTCTCTGATAATGAGTGATGTTGAGCATCTTTTCATGTGTTTGTTAGCCATGTGTATGTCTTCTTTGGAGAAATGCCTGTTTAGTTCTTTGGCCCATTTTTTGATTGGGTCATTTATTTTTCTGGAATTGAGCTTCAGGAGTTGCTTGTATATTTTTGAGATTAATCCTTTGTCTGTTGCTTTGTTTTCTATTATTTTCTCCCAATCTCAAGGCTGTCTTTTCACCTTACTTATAGTTTCCTTTGTTGTGCAAAAGCTTTTAAGTTTCATTAGGTCCCATTTGTTAATTTTTGCTTTTATTTCCAATATTCTGGGAGGTGGGTCATAGAGGATCCTGCTGTGATTTATGTCGGAGAGTGTTTTGCCTATGTTCTCCTCTAGGAGATTTGTAGTTTCTGGTCTTACATTTAGATCTTTAACCCATTTTGAGTTTATTTTTTGTGTATGGTGTTAGAAAGTGTTCTAGTTTCATTCTTTTACAAGTGGTTGACCAGTTTTCCCAGCACCACTTGTTAAAGAGGTTGTCTTTTTTCCATTGTATATCCTTGCCTCCTTTGTCGAAGATAAGGTGTCCATAGGATCGTGGATTTGTCTCTGGGCTTTCTCTTCTGTTCCATTGATCTATATTTCTGTCTTTGTGCCAGTACCATACTGTCTTGATGACTGTGGCTTTGTAGTAGAGCCTGAAGTCAGGCAGGTTGATTCCTCCAGTTCCATTCTTCTTTCTCAAGATTACTTTGGCTATTCGAGGTTTTTTGTATTTCCATACAAATTGTGAAATTATTTGTTCTAGTTCTGTGAAAAATACCGTTGGTAGCTTGAGAGGGATTGCATTGAATCTACAGATTGCTTTGGGTAGTATGGTCATTTTGACAATATTGATTCTTCCAATCCATGAACGCGATATATTTCTCCATCTGTTTGTGTCCTCTTTGATTTCTTTCATCAGTGTTATATAGTTTTCTATGTATAGGTCTTTTGTTTCTTTAGGTAGATATACTCCTAAGTATTTTATTCTTTTTGTTGCAACGGTGAATGGTATTGTTTCCTTAATTTCTCTTTCTGTTTTCTCATTGTTAGTGTATAGGAATGCAAGGGATTTCTGTGTGTTAATTTTATATCCTTTTCTACTCTAGGGAATGTTTCCAACCCAGGGGTTGAACCTGCAAATCTTGTGTCTCCTGAATTAGCAGAAGGATTCGTTAACATTTCTATGCATATTCTTTAAGCATAAAACATGTTAACACAAAATTATTTCTATATTAACTGGAAAATAGTGAAGAATATAGGTGCATTTGAAAAAGATATCATTTTTTTCTTATGCTGTACTATATTATGGGCAATCTTTGTTACACAATAATTTTTGTTGTTGTTACACAATATTTTTTAAAAAAATTTTAAATAGCTCACTGAGGGCAAGTGCTATTTGATGAAAAAATGCAAATAAAATAAGATTTATTAGAAGAGATACATGCAATGTGACATATCACAAAGATTATATGATTTATATTTTGGGTAAGACAAGCCTTCTTAATTGTGAATTTGCTATAGATAAACCTAGACAATTGTAAGTGAATAGTTATTGGGATTACCTATGCTATGAATCTATCAAGCCAGTACCAACATTCATGTATCAAGAATTATTAATAACCTAAAAAATTTAACATTATTTTGTTTGTTAGGACAAAGATGTCAGAAAATGAGATAGACTCATTTATGATTGTGATTCTTATTAGGTATTTCAAAATAAGATCAGAAGTATACTAGTAATAAATAAAAATATGAAGATATGTTTTATTCCAAATAATGTCAAACTTCTGGATACAGTAAATGGTTATCAACCTAAATCACTCTTCTGTTTAGTTTTGTATTTTTGGAGTTAAGTGCTATACTTATTGCTTTGATTGTGGTGATGGTTTGTTTCATGAAGTGTTTTCATATATACAAACTTATCAAATTACATATATATGAAATATCCAGATTTTTGCACAGTAAAGTTGTTAAAAATCAATATAAAGTAAAAAGGATTAGGTCATGTGATTTCTAAGACTAATTTCATTTCCAAAAATCATTTAATATGTGATTATGTAATTCTATTTCTGTGTCAACATCTATAGGTTAGATTTTCCCCATATATCACAAAACCTATCTACCTCTCTGCCATGATGTTCAAGTTGTCCAGTCTTTTCAGAACTGGTTAATCTCCCAGAAAGTGTTTAGATATCCTTGAATAATTCCCAGTCCTCCTATCACTTTTATGAAACATTTCCAGAGTTCAGCTTGAGCCATGTAGGCAGATAGATGTTTATTCATTTATGTGTGCACTTGTTTTTTGTTATTTATACATATATTTGTTTATCTTTCAGTTTTAACTGCTATATAGCAGTTAAGCTGCTATATAACTGTATATCAATATACAACTGCATATCAGTATATAACTGCTATAAAGCACTGTATATGTATAATGTGTATAGCATAATTATTTGACTTACATACATCATGAAATCATTATAACAATAAGATTAGTGAATATCCATCATGTCATATAGATACAAAATTAAAGAAATGGAAAAAAAAATCTTTGTGATGAGAAATCAAGATTTACTCTCTTAGCTCTTACATATAACATACATCAGTATTAATTATATTTATTGTGTTGTACATTACGTCCATAGTACTATTTATGCTGTAACTCTAAGTTTTTACTTTTTGACTGTCTTCATCCAATCCTGCCTTTGTCTAATCCATACTTTTGGTAACCACAAATCTGATCTCTTTTCCTATGACATTGCTTGTTTTTGCTTCTTATTGAAGTGTCATTGAGTTACAACATTGTATTAGTCTCTTGTACACAACACTGTGATTGAATATTTCTGTACATTTCAAAATGATAAGTCTAGTTAACATGTCACCATACAGAGATATTGAATATTTATTTACCAAATTCCTCACATTACACACTTCATATTTGTGACTCATTTGTTAAGTCTGTACCTCTTAATCTCCTTCATGTATTTCTCGTCTTTCCTACTTCCCCTCTACTCTGACAACCATCTATTTGTTCTTGGAATCTATAGCTATGTTTCTATTTTGTTACATTGAATCCCCTTCAATACAATGACAAATCCTTAGCTTGCCATGTGTTGAAGCATAAAGGAAATGGGAGTGCACTTTTAGGATCAATATTTCTTATTTTTCTTCTTTTGGTACCAATCTATACACTAAATAATTCAGTTTGTTAGTCTGATCAACAATGGTTTTGAAAAATGCTGGCTCAAACCATGTGTGTAATGTGTGCATATAAAAGTTTTGCTTGAATGACTATGTGATGGACAAATCGACTCTCTAGGCTTTACTGTTTAAATTACCTTTCTGATAAAAAAGCAGAGAATGAGTGTTGAAACATAAGTATATAGTCAAATAGTGTTTTTCCTCATTAAACTAAAAACCTTGTTTTCTTTTGTTTTTTAACAAGGTTATTTCTTACAGATAAGCAACCATATTCTATCATACTAATTTTCCTGAGAATGATTTTGAGTCTAAAATAAAAGTTGTATTTATTGAAAGAGTGAAGAGATAATCCTTTAGAAGTCTTAAAATACATGCTGAAATTTCAGGATGGCAAAGGTAATAGCTGGCCCAGGGGGCATGAATTTAAGCCCCTGTTTTTCACTGGGGATTGAGCATGTGAAATGAGGAGACCAGACGTTTTTGTAGAAAGTCTGAAGGAGTATACAGAAGATTAGGATTTTGTGGAGGATGTGTTTTCAGTTCCAGTCTCTGCTCGCCAAAGAAATGTCATTCTTTTTTTACTTCTGATTCTTCTGCTTTATTTAGTCAAACTGGCCTATCAGGAATGAAAAAAGGAGACTCTGGATGGCACTTTGTCAACTGGCTATATTTGTTCCTACATAAAATTATTTCCTGATTCACAAAAGACCAGATGATTCTAGAGAGAGGAATCACAATATTTCAAAAATGTTGAGATAAATATTGAATGGACTATATCTAAATTAGATAAATTCCATGTCTATATTTTGTATTATAAGTTTTCTACTAAATTTTGCTCTTCATTCTATTATACTGTTCATAGCTATCATCCTGAAATTATCATAAAAGGTATGACCATGGAAACAAATGGGAAAAAACACAGAAAATATAAAATTTCTGTTTAATGTTTACCATTGAGTAGTGTTTAAGAATTCCAGGGAGGGATTTATTAATATTATTTGTTTCATATGCAATTTCCTTCCTTGACACCTTGGGAGCTATGAGATGTGTAGTTGTGTCTTCTTCTGTACATGTGTATGTATTCAACTGACAGTAGTCTGGATCTAACATAAAAATAATGTTTTCTAATTAATGTCAACTTAAGACAAAGATAGCATGGAGAAGTTCACATAACAAAATGTTTGCTTTAGTCAGATGAAAATGTTGTTAATACTTTTTATATTTTCTTCATTTTTCAAGAAAAAGGAAATCTGCTGTGCTAGTGACTTTATTAAGATATATTTGCAAATCAATTATGCACAATTGAGCAATACAGCCATATGATGTAGGGTAAAAATGTAAATATGTCTCCTTATGTATTTATATGCATACCCATATAACTATAATGTACATACTTATTAATATACATACACAGATTTGTTTGTTATATTGATTTAAACTATGAGGTACACATCATAATTGTGTTATAAATTTCTAATTCTGCTCAACTGTGGGAGCCTTGATTGAGCCTTTAGGGGCTAATGTTGATCTTTATTTTTTCCTGCTGCATTATGAGGGAAATAAAATAAAGTCCTTAAATTTTGTGGGATACTCCCTGATATCCCCCAATGGTAAAGATTATCATAAAGCATAATAGTTTTTCAAGGACTTTGAAATCCAAACAGGATTCACATTTGTAACATATTCTTGTGTAAGTACTTGCCATATTGATCTTTCATACTTTCATGATTATCCAATTATCTCAAAATGTCTTTCTTTGATTTCAACTTTTGTAGTGAATTATACATTTTTGCTTTTTAATAATACCTTATCTAGCAGCGTGTTGCTTTAAAACACTTTGAAATTAATTAATTGATCAATTTAAAATACATTTTTAGAGTAGTTGTAGGCTCACAGCAAAATTTAGACAGGGAGAGGTCCCATGTACTCCCTACCCTATTCTTGAGAAGTCTCCCTCTTATTGACATATCCCACCAGAGTGATACAGTTGTTGGAAATGATAAGCCTATAGGGGCAAATCATTACCACCCCAATGCCATAGTTTAAATTAGGCCTCTATGTTGCTGTTGTATTTCCTAATGGATTTAGACAAATGTACATCTACATAAATCCACCAATAATATCTATCATATCTTGTATTGTCACTGCACTATAATCCTATGTACTCACCCTATTCAGCCCCACCTTCCACCTAAGCCTTGGAAACCCCTGATCTTTTTATTGCATTCCCACTTTTGTCTTTTCCAGAATTTCATATAGTTGGAATCATATCACTTCAGTTCAGTAGCTCAGTTGTGTCCAACTCTTTGCGACCCCTGGACTGCAGAGACCAGGTTTGCCAGTCCATTACTGACTCCTGGAGCTTGCTCAAAGCTTGTCCATTGAGTCAGTGATACCATCCAACCATCTCATCCTCTGTCATCCCCTTTTCCTCCTTCCTTCAGTCTTTCCCAGCATCAGGGTCTTTTCTAATGACTCAGTTCGTCGCATCAGGTGGCTAAAGTATTGGAGTTTCAGCTTCAACATCAGTCCTTCCAACACCCAGGACTGATCTCCTTTAGGATGGACTGGTTGGATCTCCTTGCAGTTCAAGGGACTCTCAAGAGTCTTCTCCAATACCACAGTTCAAAAGCATCAATTCTTCGGTACTCAGTTTTCTTTATGGTCCAACTCTCACATCCATACATGACTACTAGAAAAAAACATAGCCTTGATTAGACAGACCTTTGTTGGCAAAGTAATTTCTCTGTTTTTAATATTCTACCTAGTTTGGTCATAACTTTTCTTCCAAGGAGTAAGCATCTTTTAATTTCATGGGTGAAATCACCATCTGCCATGAGTTTTGGAGCCAAAAAAAAAAAAAAAAAGTCTGTCGCTGTTTCTCCTGTTTCCCCATCTATTTTGCCATGAATTGATTGAACCAGATACCACAATCTTAGTTTTCTGAATGTTGAGCTTTAAGCCAACTTTTTCACTGTCCTGTTTCACTCTCATAAGCGGCTCTTTAGTTCTTCGCTTTCTGCCATAAGAGTGGTGTCTTCTGCATATCTGAGGTTATTGACATTTTTCCTGGCAATCTTGATTCTAGCTTGTGCTTCATCCATTCACATGATGTACTCTGCATATAAGTTAAATAAACAGGGTGACAATATACAGCCTTGAAATACTCCTTTCCCAATTTGGAACCAGTCTTTTGTTCCATGTCCAGTTCTAACTGTTGCTTCCTGACCTGCATACAGATTTCTCAAGAGGAAGGTCAGGTGTCCTTAAGAACTTTCCAGTTTTTGGTGATCCACAAAGTCTTCCCTTGTGGCTCAGCTGGTAAAGAAACCACTTGCAGTGCGGGAGACCTGGGTTCAATCCCTGGGTTGGGAATATCCCCTGGAGAAGGGAAAGGTTACCCACTCCAGTATTCTGGCCTAGAGAATTCAGACCCAAAGAGTCAGACAGGACTGAGCAATTTTCATTTCATTTTCACACAGCCACAAATATGAGGGCATTTTATACATCAAAGACATGTTAAAAGCCTCAATTTTACTGTATAAAGCAGAAAAGAAGAAAAAAAAATCATGAAAGTCTCATTGATTTTAGAAATGAATGAAATATTCTAGAATACATTCTTAAATAGTCATTTAAAAATAATTCAACTTACTAATAAGCTATAAAGTACTGGAAGATTTCTATTTTGCCTACAAAATATTTTAAAATAATCCAATAATCACCATAAAAATTAAAATCACTTTTCCTACTTCTCTAATTTGTGGATGATACTCTCTGTAGCCCTAATGATCAGTGATATTTACAATGTTGACCTTGAAATTACAACACTGAAAATTTCGGTAGAAACACATCTGTCAAAAGATTTTTTTTTGTTGTTTTTTTGTTAAAACACCTTAAGTCCAAAAGAGTGTGAACAATGTTCATTCACAAGCGAGAGTGGTTGCAACATTTGGTTTACAGTGATGGTTCTCAAAGTGTGGTCTCCAGTATTTACAACAATATTTCATGGAAAACTGATACAGATGTAAATTATCATGCCTTATTCTACTGGTTTGTATGTACTGATAACGAACTTCTAGAGGGAATCACAACCACTTGTGTTTACAAACCCCCTAGATATTTCTCAGATAGCTGAAGTTTGAAAGCAACACTGGTCTGATGGATAAGGAGAAAATAAAAATTTTAGAAATCTGTGACTATAATTGGAAAGAAATTAATTTCACTATTAAGGTCTAGAGAATTTTAGCTTGCAAGATTTGAAATGAAGATTTTTGAAGATGAGTTTGTAGAATGAATATTTTTTGGGGGGAAAGTTAAAGCACACAAATATTTAAGTCGATTTTTTTAGTTCTAAAAAGAAATATGTGATGCAGTCTGTACAAAAGACAGACTTCATTTTGAGAATATTCTATTTGAGAATATAGAATTTACTTCATGTATGTAATAGTGACTGAAATGCAGATATTGGCTAACAGAGTTGTGATAAAATAATGAACACAACGTTAGCTGTGATTTAGACTTTAATATGCACGAGCTTATTATCCACATTACCTTCTGCTATTGTATGCCACCGTAATTAGGAAAAGATAATTGTGTATTTATATAAGACTACTCCGCTATGTAGAAAGTATATGGTGAATCTGTCTTTCCCTCAGCTCTTTATTTATTTATTTATTTTTAATTTTTATTGGAGTAGAATTGCTTTACAGTGTTGTGTTAGCTTCTGTTGTACAACATAGTGAATCATATATATATATGTGTGTGTGTGTGTGTGTGTGTGTGTGTGTGTGTGTGTGTGTATGTGTGTATGTGTGTATATCCCCTCTTTTTGGATTTCCTTTCCACTTACATCAACACAGAGCATTGAGTAGAGGTTCCCTGTGCTAGACAGTAGGTTTTCATTAGTTATCTTTTTTTTTTTTTTTTTTTACATAGTGGTGTATCTAAGTCAACCTCAATCTCCCAATTTGTCCCACTCCCGCTTTCTCTACTTGGTGTCCATACTCCTCTACATTTGTGTCTCTATTTTTGCTTTGCAAATTCATAAGTACATTTTTTCTAGATTCCACATATATGCATTAATATACAATATCTATTTTTATCTCTTTCTGACTTAGTCCACCCTGTACGACAGTCTCTAGGTCCATCCACATCTCTGCAAATGACATAATTTTGTTCCTTTTTGTGGCTGAGCAATATTCCATTGTCTCACAGTTCCTAAAGCTTAATTATAAGAAAAAATCCATGGAGAAACAAATGGCAACCCACTCCAGTATTCTTACCTGGAGAATCGCATGGACAGAGCAGCCTGGCAGGCTATAGTCCATAGGGTTGCAAAGTGTTGGACAAGACTAAAGTGAGTTAGTATGCACCTAGGAAAAGATGTCCCTCCTTGCTTTCTATAGAAGAGTGGCAACCGTGAATACAGAGATTTACAGAAGAAATCTCTCTTTTTTTTTTAATGTGGGTTATTTTACTTCACTAAGTAGTGTTATATCTCTGTAAGAAATTTATAAATGATTTTTATTTTTCACTTTATGTTCTGGTAAACCATTTTCTCTTTTATTATGGTTATATTTTTTAGATATTTTAGTCCTGGTCTATAATATATGAATTAAAATTGAAATTTCTAAATCACTTCAATAATTATGAAAAATTTTATATAATGTAATAATCACAATATTAACTTATTATCAAAAAAGATTAAATATTTGAGCTGTTGGTTACAAACTGTTATATCAGCTGTATGCTGATAATTTGATTTTTTATGAAGTGTAGAATACACAAGTTAACTGGTTTTATCATAATCTGAACAGATTAGTATTCAAACAAAATCAAACAGACTTAAGGGATTGTATAAAAATTTCAAAGCAGAAGTTCCTCCAGGAATATTTTTAAGAGTGAATTTTCTGGAACATTTTCAGAATAATGAGAGAATATTCAATTATGCTTTACTTTAATGTTTTATTTGGGGACAAATTGAAAAGATATAAGAAGAAATTCAATGGTTAGCAATTTTTTTAGCATGTTATTGCCACAAAGTTTCAGTGCTAGCATTTGCTTTTTTAATTATAATAAGACTGGCATAAACAAGCTGGGAAAAAAATAAATAAATAAACTGTGGTGGAATGAATATGTAAATGGTAATAGCTGTGCCAGGTAAAGCAGAATGAACTCAAAGGACACTGCTCAAAAAGTGTCTTCTGATTTTTTTCAAATATAAGCATCATTAAGTTATGGAATATAAAACATGCAACAAAGTACTAATACAAATCATCAAATGTTAAGTAGTAATTTAGGCAGAGCATAAATAAATGGTCTTTTCCATAAGTGCATAATAACAGCTAATATCTATTGAGTGATTTCTGCATAGGTGCCAGAAATTGTTTTAAATATATCCCATTGGTTAGTTCATTTAACTTTTGCAATAATCTTATGAGGCAAGTCCAATTAATATCCCAGTTTTACAGATAAAGAACCAAGGATGCAGACAAGCTGCACAATGTGCCTGAAATCACACAGTTAAGGAGGGGGAAGAATTTGAAACTGAGAAGTATTTTGCCAGCCCTAATAATCCTAACCATTATGCTATGCATGCAAATATATATTGGACTGTATCTTATTTTTAAGTAAATATTACCATCATCACTGATGCTCATGGATAATATACACAAAAGCTATATCAACTATAGGAACAGCTGAATCTAAAATTTTTCTGACTTATTTTCAAAAACAAAGACTGTAGGGAGATCAACCAAGATTGATCAAGTAGAGATGTGGAAATCACTTCCCCTTACAAATGCATCAAAAATATGTCCACATGTAAAACAATCCTCACTGATAACTAATTCAAAACTGGCCTAAAAACTGTTGTACAACCAAGACTGCAAGAAAGATTCACATGGAATCAAGTAGGAAAGGAAGAAAAGTGATCGTATTGGGAATTGTACGCCTGGATGGGGACCCAGGGGAATAGGGATATTACATAGATGGGAACCCTCTCTGGGGAGTGAATATTTTTAACCACATATGGGGTACTCGAGCCTTGGGGTCCCACACAGGGAATACAAGTTCCCTTGACTAGTTGGAGGCTGCTGGACCTAATAGGAGGGCTCTTGGAAGTCTGGATTCCACTCATGAGAATCACATGGATACTGGCTTGTTCTCAAGGCAGGGTCAAGAGGGCAGACTGACGACTGCTTCTGTGGTTACCTGGTTTTCTACAACCACTCTAGTGCATACTCCAGCTTGAGTCAAGTGAGAACTCCAGCCCCCTTTATTCCATGCTGATGTTCCACACTGGAGCAAGGGTACCACCACTAGACAGGGAGTTCGGCTACGGGATGCAGAGGAAACCTGAGTCCAGGATGGTGTCTATGCAGGGAAGGGACAACCATCGCTGGAGCTTACCCAAACAGCTCACCAAAAGCAGTTTTAATATCTGACTGAGACTAGACTGCAGTGTGCCCCCATGCACACAGAAAGTCCATGCGAAGCCCATGTGCCACGTGGATCCTCTACACAACCGGCTGAGAGGTGTAGTCAACTCTGAGGAACAAAGGAGGCTCAGACACGAAACAGCTTTGGAGGAGGGCAGACAAAGCCCGAATCTCTATCTGAAGAAGGCCCACCACAGCATGCACCCCAGGAGAAGACAAAGTCCCACATAAAGTGCTGCTCCCCTCTGGGGAAGGAGTGCCAGAAGTGAGACGGGGGAGAGTTCACACTCAGAGGGACAGCGCAGACCATCCCTCCGGGCTCTTGCTCCAGAAACTTTGGGTCTAATCCCACTCCCCAAGGGGCAGGGATGACTAGTGAGCAAAGAGAAGACTCTACCTCACATTCGGCCTGATTCCTGGCCCCTCCCTTTAGGACTCTAACACTTTGCAAGATGATAGTTTCCAGCAAACCCTGAAAAAATGACTTGCATTAACATTAAATCCAGTTCTACCATCAAAGTCACTGGGCACATTCAGACTATATATGGAAGCTCCCCCGTAAGGACACCCCTTTGAGACTGCCATGTATAAGTATTTCACTTCAATTCATAGAGGCAGAGAAAATTAAGCAAAATGAGAAGGCAGAGAAATTATTTTCAATTGAAAGATTGAGAATAAAGAATGAAACACATATAAATGATTTACCAAAGAATTAAAAGCATTAGGAATTAGAATCTTAACTGAAATAAATAATAGATGAACACAGAATTTTAATAAGAAACTATAAAATATTTTTAAAAGATAAAAGTCAGAACAGAGGAATACAATAACAAAAATAAAAACAATGCTAGAAGTAATTAATAGAAGACTGGGTGATATAGAACACACATGTAATCTAGAAGATGGGGTAATGGAAATATCCCAATCAGAACAGCAAAAAGAAAACCTATTAAATATTAGAATAATTCAAGAGAGCTCTGGTAGAATATCAATTGTATCAGAATTCATATTTTAGGAGTCCCAGAAAGAGAAGAGAGAGAGAGGAGAATTGAAAATGTATTTGATAAAAGTATAGATGTAAAATTTTCAAACTTGAAGAAGAAAACAGACATTCAGGTACAGGAAACACAGAGGGACTCAAACAAGATGAACTGAAACAGACCCACACTAAGAAATATTATAATTAAAAAGGCAAAGTTTAATATAGAGAATTCTAAAGATAGCAAATGAAAAATAGTATTATATCCAAGGGGGCTCCCATAAGGCTACTGGCTGATTTTGCAAAGATCTTTGAAAAATCATAAGAAACTTTGCAGGCCAGAAAAATGCCTTGATATATTCAAAGTGATGAAAGGGGAAAAAAATGCACCATAGGACATGCCACCAGGTGAGTTATTATTTAAAGTTGAAGGAGAGAAGAGATGTAGAACTTCTAAGAGAATAAAAAACTAAGAGAGTTCATCAATAGTAAACCAATCTTACAAGAAATATGGAGTTTTATCTAAGAGAAAGAGGAAGGTTATAAGGAGAATTAAGAATCTATAGAAAAGAAAAAAATTTCAATAATAAAGATTGCCTATTTAAATAAACTGGTATGAATATTAAAAGACAAAAAAAAAATCGTACAAGCAACTTGAACTACAATAAACAGTGAATAAATACACATGAAATGTAAAACAAGAAATAAAAATATAAAATGAGAGAGAGGGCAGTAAAAAAATGTATATTTTTCAGAATATGTTTGAATGGAAATGACTACCATTTTAAAACAAGTAGAAGTAGTAATAGGTCAATATATGCAAATTCCATGGTATCCACAAATCAAAATTCTACAATAGATACACAAAAACTAGAGAGAAAGGAACACAAATATACTACCAAAAAGTCATCACACCATAAAGGAAATAACAAAATGAAGGAAAAAAAAATGAACAGAGATGAAGTGCAAAAACAACAGGAAAACAAGAAATAAAATGATAGCAAGTGCATGACTATCAAATTTTTAGAAACATATAAACTGCCAAAACTGTATCAGAAAGAAACAGATAAGCTGGACAGACCACTAGTAATAAAACTGAATTAGTAATTAAAAATTCTCATCAAAAAATTGTCCTTGACTTGACGGATTCACATGGAAACTCTACCAAACAAGTGAAGAAGATTTAATAAAAAATGAAACAAATGGAACATATTCATTTTGTGAGGGAAACCTGATACAAAAACAAACAAGCCAAAAAAAAAAAAAAAAGAGATACAGAGAAAGAAAATTGCAGGCCAATATGTTTGATGAATGTAAATGCAAAACTCCTCAACAAAATAGTAGCAAGTCAAATCCAACAATATATAAAAAGTATTACACCTCATGATCAAATGGATGAGAGAATTATTCAATATTCACAAAACAACCAATGTGATACACCTAAATAGTGAAAAGATATATATATATATATATAAAACACAAATAAATCATCTCACTGAATACAGAAAAAGCACTTAACACCATTTAACTTATATTCATAAAAAACTCATAAAAGTTCATTTAATGGGAACATATTCTAAGATAATAAAGATCATTCATGATAAACCTACAGCTAACATAATGCTTATGCTCAATAATGAAAAGTGGAAAACTTTTCATCTAAAATCAGGAACAAGAAATAGATGCACCGTCTTGTCACTTCTATTTAACAAGTATTAGAGATGAGAATACCAGACCACCTGACCTGCCTCTTGAGAAACCTATATGCAGGTCAGGAAGTAACAGTTAGAAGTGGACATGGAACAACAGACTGGTTCCAAATAAGAAAAGGAGTACATCGAAGCTGTATATTGTCACCCTGCTTATTTAACTTATATGCAGAGTACATCATGAGAAACACTGGGCTGGAAGAAGCACAAGCTGGGATCAAGATTGCTGGGAGAAATATCAATAACCTCAGCTATGCAGATGACACCACCCTTATGGCAGAAAGTGAAGAGGAACTAAAAAGCCTCTCGATAAAAGTGAAAGAGGAGAGTGAAAAAGTTGGCTTAAAGCTCAGCATTCAGAAAACTAAGATCATGGCATCTAGTCCCATCACTTCATGGGAAATAGATAGGGAAAGAGTGGAAATAGTGTCAGACTTTATTTTTGGGGGCTCCAAAATCACGGTAGATGGTGATTGCAGTCATGAAATTAAAAGACACGTACTCCTTGGAAGGAAACTGATTACCAACCTAGATAGCATAATAAAAAGCGAGACATTACTTTGCCAAGAAAGGTCTGTCTGGTCAAGGCTATGGTTTTTCCAGTGGTCATGTATGGATGTAAGAGTTGGACAGTGAAGAAAGCTGAGCCCCGCATAATTGATGCTTTTGAACTGTGGTATTGGAGAAGACTCTTGAGAGTCCTTGGACTGCAAGGAGATCCGACTGGTCCATCCTAAAGGAGATCAGTCCTGGGTGTTCATTGGACCCTGATGCTTGGAGTGATTGGGGGGCAGGAGGAGAAGGGGACAACAGTGGGTGACATGGCTGGATGGCATCACTGACTCGATGAATTTGAGTTTGAGTAAACTCCGGGAGTTGGTGATGGACAGGGAGGCCTGGAGTGCTGTGATTCATGGGGTCACAAAGAGTTGGACACGACTGAGCAACTGAACTGAACTGAAACGTCCTTTCCACAGCAATCAAATAAGAAACATAAACAAGTAGCATCCAAACTGGAAAGGAAGAAGTAAAACTATCCTCTTCTGCAGACAACGTGATACTGCATGTAGAATACCCTAAAGTTTCCATGAAAAATAAAAGAATAAATTCCATAATGTTGCAGAATGCAAAATTGATATGCACAAATCTGATTCTTTTCTATACACTAATAAATGAAACTTCAGAAAATCAAAAACTAAGAAAAAGAATGTATTTAAAGTCACATCAAAAAGGGTTAAATACCTAGGAATAAACTTTACCAAGAGATGGAATATCTATTAAACTATAAAATATGGTTAAATGAAATTGACGATGATACAAATAAATGCTATATATATATATAGCATACACACAAATTAGAATATTAGCCACAAAAATGAATAATATTCTGCCATTTGCAACAATGTGGATATACCTAGAGAACATCATGCTTAGTGAAATTAGTCAAAGGTAAATACTTTATGTTATCATTTATACGATTTTAAAAACTAAATAAATTTATCCAACAAAACAGAAACAGATTCACAAATACAGAAAACAAACTAGTGGATACCAGTTGAGTGAAGAAAGTAGGGAAGGAGAGGAAGATCAGAATATGCATATGTATAAAATAGATGAATAACAAGCATACACTGTATAGCACAAGAATACACAGCCATTATTTTGTAACAACCTTTAATGAAGTATAATCTATAAAAATATTGACTCACTATGATACAAACCTGAAATTTATGTGATATTGTCAATCAACTATGCTTCATTAGAAATACTACAATTTTTATGCCTTGTAAAGTGGGAAGATCACAAAAGCAAATAGAAGCATTTTCTATATTTGCTCCTTTTACAAGAAGACAGTCACCAAATGGCATTGAAAACTCTGGTGACTATTTTCTCCTTTGTGTTGAAACTGGAAATAATGTAAGTCATATATCAAAAGGGAAATTTTTGTCAGCAATTGAAGACAATCAGTTCAGTTCAGTCACTCAGTCGTGTCCGACTCTTTGCGTCCCCATGAATCGCAGCACGCCAGGCCTCCCTGTCCATCACAAACTCCAGGAGTTTACTCAAACTCATGTCCATCGAGTCGGTGATGCCATCCAGCCATCTTATCCTCTGTCGTCCCCTTCTCCTCCTGCCCCCAATCCCTCCCAGCATCAGGGTCTTTTCCAATGAGTCATATCTTCGCATCAGGTGGCCAAAGTATTGGAGTTTCAACTTCAGCATCAGTCCTTCCAATGAACACCCAGGACTGATCTCCTTCAGGATGGACTGGTTGGATCTCCTTGCAGTCCAAGGGACTCTCAAGAGCCTTCTTCAACACCACAGTTCAAAAGCATCAATTTTTTGGTGCTCAGCTTTCTTCACAGTCCAACTCTCACATCCATACATAATCACTGGAAAAACCATAGCCTTGACAAGATGGACCTTTGTGGGCAAAGTAATGTCACAATACAGGACCCTAATTTACTTTTTATTTTCTCTTTTGACTTGGTAGGTAAACATGCAGTTTTTATTTTTAAATGATACAACACAAATATGAATAGAAATCTATAGAGGTAGTCTCAATTTAAACCAAAATTATATAGTCAGATGAATATTAACAGAATATAATTCAGAATAGTACATCTAAAAAAAGGGTAATGGAAATTTTCTCCAACATTTAATGAAAAAATTAAACAAATTATTTTTGTGTGTGTGGAAAATAGCAAATGTTACTCACTAGAAGAAAAGCACATTTAAGAAAATACTTTAAAAATCATTTTTAATGAAGTATTAAAGCTGTTTTGTTTAAAAACAAATTTTGTCTAGCTCTTGATTAACATTAAATAGGCAAACAAAGACACATAGACCATAAATATGTTGTAAAATAAAATGAAACACTGGTATTCAGCATTACGTTTTGGATGAATGAGAGTTTGTTTTGTTTTTCCCCAGAAATGTTAATTTTTGACATGCTTGCTCCAAATACATGGTAATAAAATTTTAACAAAAGGTGCTTCAATTTTTTTTCTTAAATCAATGATTTTCTTTAGATTTTTTCAAGTTGCTTAAACACCCTAGACAGGATTAGTCAAATTAGCATGACCTCTCTGGTATTACACATTTCAGGGAAGATAAGAAGGGAAATTCATTTAAATACTACTATATAAAGATGTTTTATATTTAAAGAAAATAAAAAGCTTGAATGCCAGTTATTCTGATCTAAAGGATAGTGTAAGAAATGTAATAGCTTAATTTTACTTGGCTGCATTTTGTTGCTTGTAGACAAATAATTTATAGACATCTATATATTCTATTAAAAACAGAGTAAGAAGAATGTGGAATATGTGATTTTATTCACTTAACAAATGATCCATGTCAGCCAACTGAAATATTTTATTCAATCTTTTTTGAAGCTGTTGTCTCTTTGGAAGCTAATTTGCTGTTAAAATGAAGAATTGATGCTTACCAGTACAATTAACATTGTCTGTCCCTCAAGAAAATTAGGGAAAATAACTGAAGGGTATAGAGAGTTTAAACTGGTTCTCGTTTCCACTGGAGTTTTAATATTTACATGCTTTTATTGATCTGAGGCTTATTTAATAAATTCTAGTAACCTAGCATTGTACAATCTGGTAATTTATGCATATAATCTTTAAATAGTGTGGGAGTCCAAGGACAATATTTCTAGAGTATATTATTAATAATTTGGTTTGTTTTAATCTTTCATGCATTTTAGTTTTAAAAGTAAAATGAGTAACTTAAAATCTACAGCTTTATGCTGAAATGTATGATTAAGTAAATAAATGTTTTCAAAAAATATTACGGAAAATGTAAATCAAACATTTTGTAGCACATACTCTCGTTTGCTACTCTAAGTATATTCTTCTTATTTTCAGTGATAGCCCCAATTTTGAGAGAGGAGCTGTGTGTCACCCCCTAATGGCCTTGCATCTAGCGTAGTGATTTGCCATTACTAAACTGGAAATTTCTTGTAGTTTTGCTTATTTTCCTGATAGAAGAATAATTATCTACATATATAATAATATATTATATATATTTGAACCATGTACGGTTCAAACTGCTACTTCTTGATCTGCATACAGGTTTCTTAGGAGGCTAGCATATAATTGGCAAATAAACCATGATATTTAAAGTGTACATTGTGATGTTCTTATATAAATACACATTGTAAAATTTCCTCCTGTCTATAATTAACCTGGGGAAGAAGAAATAGCAACGCAGTTCAGTATTTTTGCCTGGAGAATATCATGAACAGAAGAACCTGGTAGGCTACATATCCCATAGGGTCACAAAGAGTTGGACTCAATTGAAGTGATTCAGCACATATTTAATTAGCCTATTCATAATCATATATATATTTTTTTCTTTGTGAACATTTTAATGTCTTGTTTCTTAATATAGTCAACTATAGTTGCCATGTTATACTTAAATCCTCTACCTGTTTTAACTTATAGCTGAAAGTTTCTACACTTTAGCCAACATCTTCCTATTTCCCCAACCACTCACTCCCTAGAAACCGTTTTTCTACTCTCCCTTTTCATAAGTTTTACTTTATTTTAGATTCCACATATAAGTGATACCATGCAGTAACTGCATTTCTCTGCATACTTATTTCACCTGATACAATGACCTAAAATCCACCCAACTTGTAGCAAGTGGCATGAGTCCTTTTTTCTGTCATAACTAAATAATATTCAAATGTGTATGTTAGTATATATCAGTCTTCAATATATATTGAGCAATGTTATTGAACTGAATACATATATAGAATGTTACTGTATTCAATTGATATCATATCCATCATTAGTCTTTATTCATTTATCTTTTGATGGTCATTCAGGTTTATTTCTCTATGTTGGCTATTGTGATTAATGCTGCAATAAACATGAGAGTTCAGGTAGCACTTTGAGATACTTATTGCATTTCATTTGGATATATACACAGAAGTGGGATTACAGGATCCTATGGTAGTTTTATTTGAATTATTTTTTCTAGAACTTTCATGTTAATTAATAACTTCCCTATTTACATTCTCATCAGCAGTGCACAAGGGTTAACTTATCACCAAAACTTTGCCAAGAGTTATGTGTTGTCTTTTTCACTATAACTCATTGTGAGTCGATTTTTTGTAAGTGGCATGAAATAGTGACCAGTTTATTGTCTGTGACTCTCCAGTTTTCCAAACAATATTTATTAAATAAACTATCATATCCTCATTGTATAGTGTTAGCTCCTTTGTAGAAATTAATTGACAATAAATACACAAATTTATTTCTGTGCTTTTCCTTCTGCTCCATTGATCTATGTTTGTGATCTTGTGTCAAATATCATGTTGTTTTGATTGATAGTGAATATGTGCTGAATCACAGTTATGTGTTGTCTTTGCCAAGAGTTATGTGTTGTCTTTTTCCCACTCTGTTGTCTTTTTCAACATTAAAAGTGAAAGGTTGTTGCTGACGCTGGGATTCTTGGCCTCCAGAGGAGACAAATTCAATTTGGGTCCAGAGACAAGGCTGGATCGCTCAGAGCTTTTGTGTAATAAAGTTTTATTAAAGTATAAAGCAGATAGAGAAAGCTTCTGACATAGGCATCAGAAGGGGGCAGAAAGAGTACCCCCCTGCTAGTCTTCAGCTGGATGTTATATAGTCACTAACAGTCTGTTAATGAAAAGAAAGGAATGTCTTAAAATTTAGAATGGCACCAGGCCTCTCATCCATAAAATGCATTTTGGGATAATCCTGGCACCAGATGATTCATCCCGGGCCAAAAAACGACAGACTTGAATCTTGTAGAATGGCAGATTACCATACAAATAGTTTTGTTTACATAGATTAGGGGAACGATATCTGAGTATAACATACTGGTTTGTCAAGTAGATTCTGATCCATTAGGCGGAACTGACTTGAAGACAGAGTCTGGGGTAAATGCATAGGACATTAACATAGCTTAAAACAAGCATTTCCATAAGAAAAATGCATTGGTTAACTCAAGGTTTGAGAGTAGTTAGCTTCAGGTGAAACCAGGTGTCATTATGGCAACACAGTATTTTAAGAGAAACCTCCTTTTAAATTTGTATAGAGAAGGAAAAAAATATGGGTAGTTTTTTTTTGTTTGTTTTTTGTTTTTTCTTTTCCCTCCTGTTGCTTAAGAGAAATAAAAATGTCTGACACTTGCAGCCTATTTCCTCCGTTTGGAGACCCCTGGCCTTCCTGCATGTTATCCTCTCAAAAGGTATAAGATGATATCTCATTTTGGTTTAAATTTGCATTTCTCTGGTGATAAGTGACAATTGAGCCCCCTTTCATATACTTAGTGGTCATTTGCATATCTTCTTTGGAGAAAAGGGTGATTCAAATTCTCTGCCCATTTTTAAACTGGATTTGTATTCCTTGTATATTTTAGATATCAGCTCCATTTGCACATATTTTTTCCCACTCTGTTGTCTTTTTATTTTGGTAATGCTTTCCTTTGCTGTACAGAAGTTTTTCTTTCTTTCTTCTTTCTCTCTCTCTTTTTTTTTAGTTTGATGTTGTCCAACTTGTTTATTTTTGCTTTTGCTTCTTGGCCTTTGGTGTCAAGGCCAAAAAAAAAAAACAAAACATTGTCAAGATTGGTGTCAAAGAGCTTACTTACTGTGTTTTATTCTAGGAGTTTTATAGCTGAGGTTTAGCATTAAAGACTTTTGTTCATTGTGAGTCGATTTTTTGTAAGTGGCATGAAATAGTGACCCAGTTTATTGTCTGTGACTCTCCAGTTTTTCAAACAATATTTATTAAATAAACTATCATATCCTCATTGTATAGTGTTAGCTCCTTTGTAGAAATTAATTGACAATAAATACACAAATTTATTTCTGTGCTTTTCCTTCTGCTCCATTGATCTATGTTTGTGATCTTGTGCCAAATACCATGTTGTTTTGATTGATAGCTATATAATATAGTTTGAGATCAACAAGTGTGATGCCTCAGGTTTGTTCTTTTTCCTCAGGATTACTTTAGCATTTTAGTGTCTTTTGTGGTTTCAGACAATTTCAGATTTCAGTTTTGTGTGTTTTCTTTTTGACATAGGCATTTTGGTAGGGATTTCAGTGAATCTGTAGATTGCTTGGGGAAGTATGGCCATTATAAAGATATTGTTTATTGCAATTCATAGTCATGCAGTATATTTCTGCTTATTTGTGTTTTCTTTAATTTCTTTTATCAATGTTTTATACTATTCAATGTAGAGATCATTTATGTCCTTGATTAAGTCTATTCTTAAGTATAAATCAAATCCATTCTTAACATATAAATTCTTTTGATGCCACTGTAAATGGGATACATTTTTTTTAAATTTCTCTTTCTGATAGCTTGCTATTAACATATAAAATGCAACTTACATTTGTGTATTGATTTTGTATACTGGGGCTTCCCCAGTAGCTCAGATGGTAAAGAATCCACCTGCAATGCAGCAAACCTGGGTTTGATCCTGGGTTAGGAAGATGCCCCGAAGAAGGGAACGGCTACCCACTCCAATATTCTGACCTGGAGAATTCCATGCACAGAAGAGTCAGGCTGCAGTCTATAGGGTTGCAAAGAGTGGGACATGACTAAGTGACATTCACATTTTGAATACTGCAACTTTACTGAGTTTGTTGATTCTAAAAGTTTTTTAGTGATGACTTTAGGGTTTTTCTATATAAAATAAATGTTATCTCTAAAGAGAGATAATTTTATTTCTACCTTTCCAATTTGGATTCTTTTTCAATTTTTTATTGTGTAATTATCTGGCTAGGACTTCCAGTACTATGTGGAATAGAAGTGATAAGAATGGGAATTTTTTTCTTATTCATTATCTTAAGGAGAAGCTTTTACATTTTCAACATTGAATCTGATGTTAGCTGTGGATTTGTCAGATATAGGTTTATGTTAAGAAAAACTCCAAGTATACCTACGTTGTTGAGTTTTATAATAAATGAATCTTCAGTTAAATTCAATTTCTCAGTCTTGTTCCACTCTTTGTGACCCCATGGACCACAGCACGCCAGTCCTCCCTGTCCATCATCAACTCCCAGAGTTTACTCAAACTCATGTCCATTGAGGCAGTGATGCCATCTAACCATCTCATCCTCTGTCATCCCCTTCTCCTCATGCCTTCCATCTTTCCCAGCATCAGGGTCTATACCAATCAGTTGGTTGTTCGCATAAGGCGACCAAAGTATTGGAGCTTCAGCTTCAGCATCAGTCCTTCCAAAGAATATTTAGGACTGATTTCCTTTAGGACTGACTGGTTTGGTCTCCTTGCAGTCTGGGACTCTCAAGAGTCTTCTCTAACACCACAGTATAAAAGTGTCATTTCATTGGCACTGAGCTTTCTTTATAGTCCAACTCTCACATCCATACATGACTATTGGAAAAACCACAGATTTGAATAGATTTTGCTAGCATGTGAAATGAGTGTATTTTTGCAGTAGTTTGAATAATTTTTGGCATTGCCTTTCTTTATGATTGGAATGAAAACTGACCTTTTCCAGTCCTGTGGCCACTGCTGAGCTTTCCAAATTTATTGGCATATCGAGTGCAGCACTTTAACCAGCATCACCTTTTAGGATTTGAAAGAGTTCAAATGGAATTCCATCACTTCCACTAGTTTTGTTCCTAGTGAAGTTTCCTAAGGCCCACTTGACTTTGCACTCCAGGATGTCTGGCTCTTGGTGAGTGATCGAATCATTGTGGTTATCTGAGTCATTAATATCTTTTTTGAATAGTTCTTCTGTGTATTTTTCCAAGTTTTCTTAGTTATCTTCTGCTTTTGTTAGGTCCATTCCACCTTTGTCCTTTATTGTGTCCATTTTTGCCTGAAATGTTTCATTGGCATGTTTAATTTTCTTGAAGAGACCTCTAGTGTTCCCCATTCTACTGTTTTCCTCTATTTATTTGCACTAATCACTGAGAAAGTCTTTCTTATCTCTCCTTTCTATTCTTTGGAACTCTGCATTCAGATGGGTATATCTTTCCTTTTCTCCTTTGCCTTTAGTTTCTCTTCTTTCTCAGCTATTTGTAAGGCCTCCACTGACCACCAGTTTGCCTTTTTGTATTTTTCCTAGGGATAGCCTTGATCACCGCCTCCTATACAATGATCACAGTGTATAATTCTTTTAATGTGGTGTTGATGTGTTTGCTAATATTTTTGATGACTTTTTACACCTATATTCATAAAGAAAGTTGTCCTATAATTTCCTCTTCTTGTAATGTCCCTTTGTGGTCTTGGTGTTAGAGTAAAATTGCCTTCATAAAATGAGGTTAAAGTGTTCTCTTCTCTTCTACCTTTCAGAAGCGTATCTCAGAAAAATGATTATGAACTCCTCCTTATAAATGTCTTGTTTTCTCTTTGTTGGAGGATTTTGATTAGTGATTTAATCTCTTATTTTTATTAGTGATTCAATCTATTGGATAGCAACCTGATCAGATTTTCAGTTTCTTCATGGTTTAGTCTTGGTATATTTTATGTTTCTAGGAGTTTATAGATTTCTTCCAGGTTATCCAATTTGCTGATATATCCCTTCCAAGGACTCTGTTGTGATCCTTTGTATTTTGTGATACCAGTCATAATGTCCTCTCTTTCTTTTATTATTTTATATAGTTGGGTCTTTTGTTGTTGTTGTTGTTCTTTTAAGCTTAAATAAAAGTTTTTCTATTTTATCTTTTTAAAAAAGATATTGATTTCATCAATCTTTTATGCTATATTTTTGTCTCTATTTAACTCAGTTCTCCTCTAATCTTTCTTATTCCCTTTCTTCTCTTAATCTGGCCTTAGTTTTTTGTTTTATTGCTTTTCTCTCTCTCTCTCTGTCTTCTAGTTTACTGAGGTGTTTATTTAGGTGGCTTATCTGAGATCTTTCTTTTTTCTTAATGTAAGCATTTATGACTATAACTTATCTCTTAAGACAGACAAGGAAAAAAGCGGTCACTGTGTCTTCAAAAAAAAAAAAAAAAAAATTCTAGACCCAGAACTTGCAACCTTCATACAGATTGATTCAAAATGGATCATATATCTGTGTACATGCAAAGCTATAAAACTGCTATAAGATAATACAGGAGAAATCCTAAATGACCTAGAGTATGTTGATGCCATTTTTAAATAAAATAGAAACTACATAATTCATGAAAGATATAATTGATAAGCAAGACCTCATTAAAATGAAAAGCTAATAATTTGCAAAAGACCATATCAAGAAAAAAGATAAGCCAGAGACAGGAAGAAAATATTTTCAAAAGACATACTTAATAAAGGACTTCTACTCAATATATATGAAAAACACTTAAAACTCAACAATAAGGAAATAAATAGCCTAATTTAAAAATGAGCCAAAAACCTGAACAGTAATGCTACTAAATAAAATATATAGGTAGCAAACAAACATATGAAGCATGCTCCACATCATATGTTGTTAGGGAAATGCAAATTAAAACAATGAGACATACTTGTTTGAGTGGTCAAAATCCAAAACCTTGACAATACCAAATGTTGGCAAGAATATGGAACAACAGGGACTCTTACATATTTCTGATAGAAACTTAAAATATTACAGCTAGTTTAGAAGACAATTTGGCAATTTCTCACAAAACTAAACATACATTCACAGTATGATAAAGTAATGGTCCTTCTTAGTATTTAACCCCCAAATTTGAAAACATATATCTACACAGAAACCTACATACATATGCTTATAACAGCTCTATTATTTTCTTAAAAAAAAAAAAAAAAACCTTGTATTTTATATTGAAGTATAGCTGAGTAACAATTTTGTGATATTTTTAAGTGGACAGCAAAGGGACTCATCCATAAATATATATGTATCCATTCTCCCCCAACTTCCTCCCACTCAGGCTTCCATATAACATTGAGCAGAGTTTCTGGTACTGTATGAGAGGTTGTTATTGGTTATCCATTTAAAATACAGCAGTACATACCTGTCCATCCCAAAAGTATTAGTCTCTCAGCCGTGTCTGACTCTTTGTGACCCCTTGAACGGCAGCCCTTCAGGTTCCTTTGTTCATGGAATTCTCCAGGCAAGAATACTGGAGTGTGTAGCCATTCCTTTCTAAAGGGGATCGTCTTCACTCTGAGACTGAACCCGACTTCCCGTTTTGCAACCAGATTCCTTACCATCTGAGCCTCCAGGAAACTCCATCCCAAACTCCCTAACTACCCCTTCCCTCCACCCTTCTCCCTAGCAACCATAAGTTTCTTCTCTATGTCTGTGAGTCTATATTTCGAAGCAATCAAAATATCCTTTAAATAATGGATTTATAAATAAATTTTGGTACAGTCAGACAATGTAACATTATCAAATCAAGAAAAGACATAGAGAAAACCTAAATTCTACAGAATAGAGTCTCAGTTTGGTCAACAAAGAAAGGTTTATAGATTAAGAGAGACCTGATAGACATAACCATCAATTTTAGACTTTGTTTGGATTCTAATTCATACAACCTATTCTAACACAAGTAAATAGATAGATGGGCTTCCCAGGTTGTTCAATAGTAAAGAATCTGGCTCCCAATGCAGGAAATGTGAGTCTGATCCCTGGGTCAGGTAGATCCTGGAGAAGGAAGTGACGACTCACTACTGTATTCTTGCCTGGAGAACCCCATAGACAAAGGAGTGTGGCGGGCTACAATCTGTGGGGTCACAAAGTGTTGGCCACAACTTAGAGACGAGAACACATAGATAGGTAGGTAAATAGATAAAATAATTAATTACTTCCCTTAGAAAATCTGAGGAATTTGAACAATAATGGAACATTTCATGATGTTAAGGAATAAGATGTTTTGAATATTTAGAGTAATAGTTTTCTTATACACCTCTTGTGTACCATTGCAAATCCCACAAATCTCACCTTATTTATTGATGCTGTGACCAGTTCCTTGCAAATATCAGAAAGGACCTGCTCATAGGACATGATATCTGGCTTCAATTTTGAATGAACTTAAATTGATTAGGTTTAAAAAGAAACTCAGTGAATACATATTACTGTAGAATTCTCCAAGGTTTTTGTGGAAGTAATACTAACAATGTTTAGGCTTTGCTTTTACAATAATTCACAAAAGGAAATAAAACAGACCAATGGAAGAGTGGATGAAACAAGACTGGCTATCTGTTAACAATAGTTGAAACAAGATAATGGAGGCATGATGATTGCTATTGTTCTTCCCACTTTTATAGATGCTTGAAAAATAAAATTAAAAGGTTTAAAAAGTCAAATGTAGATATCTATAAATATGTGTGTGTGTGTGTGTGTGTACAAGGTGACAATCACATAGGGGATATTTAGCAATGACTAGTGGTATTTTTTATTGTCACATGTAAGGTATGTGCATGCTATTGCCATCATTGATGTAGAAGCCATGAACACCTGTATCATTCAAGGAAATACAGGACAATGTACCAGATGCAAATATCACCAGTACTATAGGTACTGGTAGCATCATCAGGCAAACTAACAGATGGTGGTAGCTACAATCCTCTTTATTTATTTTTCAGTTTTACTGATCTTCTGTGCTAATTGCTCCAGTTTATTGTTCAAAGAGTTACAGAATTGCTTTGTAGTTATTAGCTCATTGCATTGAGGAGAAAATAAAATCAATATGAGTGCACTCTAGGGAAAATTTAAAAAGCAAAATATTTATTTTCTTATCAAGGAAAAATTTAATGTCCTTATTTTTTAAAAACCTTTTAATTTTAACGCATTGAGGGTAGCATAGTTTCCCTTAACTCTATTTTACTGTATGCTTTTCAAAATGTTTGTGTAACTTAAACATAAGATCAAAATAAATCAAAAGACAGAGAGACTATAAATAGATGAAGTGCCCTAAGATTTGAGTATTATTAAAGACATAGTAAAAATTATTTTATTAAATATAATAACTCTATGTTTTAAACTCTCAGTTGACAATTAAAAAAAACAGAAGTATAAAAGAGTGTACTACCAAAACTTAAGAGCAGAGAAATGAAGTTACAATAATCCAATCTTGAATTGTGATAATAATTATATTAAATATAGTATAATAATAACCTTGAATTCTTGCAAGCAAACCTTTTTTTTTTTTTTTTTGTCTACCCTTAAGTGTATAGTTGTAAATGGATTAGATGGGGGTGTGTATGTGTGTGTGTGTACACATGCTTATGATCCCAGTCTTAGGATCCAGAAAGTGAAAGTTTTATAAAATGAAATTAGTAGTATTTCATCATTTTCTATGATGCTTAGGCTATATAGTAGTAGTCAGAATGTTATCAGAATAAAAATGTACTTTTCTTTAAACAGGTATCAAGCAGTGGGGGAAAAACTCCAGAAAGGTTAAGCCTTGTCACATCTTGTAGGAGGTTTTGAATAGAAATGTTTTCACAAAGCATAGTTAATTTAATTTGAATTTAAAATCTTGACTTTTTATTGACCTCCCTTACTCTAAAACAGATTAACTAAAAACTTAATGGATTCTTTCAAGTTAATTAGCATCTTTTAAACTGAACATTCACTCTCAAAAGGTTACCTTTTACAGATGTAACAGATGAATTACTATTAAATATTTTATAACATAGGAACTTCTTACTTACTGTGAATACGTATAAAAGGTCAAGTTTCCTGCTCTTCCTCCATTTTTCAAGCTGGGATATGTAAATCACTTAAATCAACCAATTTGGCATGAAACATCTTTAGCCAAACATCTATAGAATATAAAGCAATACACACCGGAGAATCATATATATATATATGTGTGTGTGTGTGTGTGTGTGTGTCTGTCTGTGTGCATAAATGTATTTATATATATGTATATATACATATGTGTATATATACATGTATTATATGTATATTATCTATGCATTTATATATATGTATTTATGTACTATATATAAGTATTATGTATATTATGTACATATACATATGTATATGTATTATATATGTATATGCTTATATATGTATTCTACATAAATTTTAGTCTGTAGCTGTTCGACAGTATTAGATATTAGGAAAATAGTGCAGTTCTACCATATTCTTTTGGATATTATTCTTTTTTCAGCCAAACCAGGACATCTCTTTCCTGTTCCACAGGATAGCTCTATCACACATTGCTTAATAATATGTATTAAATACTTACTAAATATCAATTTTAAGGTCTTTATTTGAATCCATTCAAATATTTCTATCTTATGGAGTAGACACTGTTTTAGGAGAGAAAAAAGGAGGCATAGAGAGGCTAAGTTGTCCATAGTCTTAATTATCAGTAAATTTTGGAGGCATATTTATACACCTTCTGGTTCTTGGGTCTGAGATTTTAAGCATTATACTAGATTATATTTCTTTCCAATAAATCATTTCCTACAGGAATCTATCTTCCACCACTCTAGGAAATGATATGCTTTTTTTTTCTAGTTTAACCATTATTTGTTTTAAACAAGAATATTTGACTTTTTAATGCTTGTAAACAAGTTCAACTTTGCTTGATTTTCCCCCAAAATTCTTTTTTCCCAGTTTTACTGAGAATTGCATCTACACATAAGATTAAGGCATACAGCCAAAAATTTTATTTAAATATATTGTGAAATAATTACTGAAATGATTTAATTCATAATTCATCATCTTGTATTGTTGTTGTTCAGTCACTGTCATGTCTGACTCTGTGAGATCCCAAGACCTGCAGTATACCAGGCATCCCTGTCCTTCACTGTCTCCTGGAGTTTCCTCAAAGTAATGTCCTTTGAGTCAGTGATGCCATCCAACCACCTCATTCTCTGTCACCCCCTTCTTTTCCTGCCCTCAGTCTTTCCCTACATCAGGGTCTTTTCCAATGAGCTGGTTCTTTGCATCAGATGGCCAAAGTATTGGAGCTTCAGCTTCAGCATCAGTCCTTCCAAGGAATATTCAGGACTGATTTCCTTTAGGATTGAGTGGTTTTATCTCTGTATTGTCCAAGGCATTCTCAAGAGTCTTCTCCAGCACCGCAATTCAAAAGTATAAATTCTTCGGCATCAAATCATCTCATAGAGTTGCAATAAAAAATAAAGCAAGCTTCTTTTCAGAAATAAACACAACATTATTAACAAGTTCAGTCTATTCTGATCTGAAAACAATCCATATCACCAATTTATCATCCAAATCCATGTCATCTCTTAAAACTCAACTCTCCTCTGCCAAAAAGCCATCTGAAACAAAAATTGTAGAATCCACTAAGAAATCATAGAAAGGAGGCTAACTATATTGTAACAAGTAGCATGAATTCCGTTCAAAGCCTTACTTTGTCAGACATTTGCATGTGAGTCCCCATTCTTTTTACTTTTCTTCAAAGTAGCCAGTTTCCATTATTGAGTTTTAGTCTAGCTGTACAGGAGGACACTCTCCTCTTATTAACTGAATGCTTTCATGAGACTTGGTGATAGACAATTTGTACTCATTATTTGTTTCAATATGATGAAATTAAATGATTTATATTTTTCAACATTACTGAGATATAATTTGAATGTTGTGAAATTCATCCTTGAAAGGCATACAATTCAATGATTTTTAATATATTCGGAGACATATGCAACCATTATTTTGTTTTTAATACCTCTTCAAAAAATCATAGCTATTAGCTATTGGCACTCTATCTTCAAACCTCACTCCACAGATTCAAACAACAAGTAATCTACTATATATATTTCCATATACAGAACATTTCATAGGAATGAAATATAATAGGTGGTCTTATGTAAATTGATATTCTCATGTTCCTTTCTATGGCTAAAAATATGCCATGGTATTGATAGCATTTCATGATCCATTTACTAACTCATGGACTTTATGTTGTTTCCATTATTTATATATTGTAAATACTGCTGCTATAAATATTTGTGTTTATGTCTTTTCTATCACCATATGTAATATTTTTTGTGTTTGGTTTTGTGTATACATGTTTTCATTTCTTTTGGGTATATACCTAGAAGTAGATTTTATGAGTTTTAAGGTAATACTTGATCAATATTTAGAGAATTGTCACACTGTTTTCTAAAGTGACAGTACTGCTATAATTCCCACCAGCAGTGCATGCATTCTTGTTTCTCCATGTCTTTGCCAACACTTACTGTTATCTGACTTTTTGACTTGGCATTTTGTTACCTAGATATATTAGGTAATACTTCATGGCCTTGGATTTGGCAAATAATTCTTAGATGTGACACCAAAAGCATAAACAACAAAAGAAAAAAAATAGAGAGATTGGACTTCATCAAAAGCAAAATTTTTAAAAGACATCATCATAGGAGTAAAAAGACAAACCACAGAGAAAATGGAAGAAAATATTTGCAAATCAAATATCTGATAAAAACCTGTGTGGAACATTTAAAGAAGCTTTACAACTCAATAATGAAATAACAGTATAATTTTTAAATGGGCAAAATATTCAAATAGATATTTCTCCAAAGAATGCATACAAATCATTAGTAAGCACATGAAAAGATGTTCAGCATCATTAATCCTCAAATTGATGATTATCAAAATCATGATTAGATATTGGCTCACAGCTCCATGATAGTTAAGAACCTAACAATCTATGTCTTTTGGTGAGATTGCTGTTACTTTTATTTTCTATTTGTTTCATTCTTTTCTCTTCCTCTTCCTTCCTGTACTTTTTTTCTTTGCATTAAACAGATATTTTCTAATGTAGCATCTACATTTCTAAAAAATAATTTTTACTGTTTTTTAAGATATTTTAGTGGTTTCTCTAGTATTTACCACCCCCTCACCCCATAAATATCAATAATTTTGGTTTATTATTTTAATAATAAATTATTATTCATTAATAATAAAATAAGTGATAACTTAATAATAGTTGATAATATATTAATAGCAATTATTGTTAAATTAATGATAATAAATAAAATCAATAAAAACAAAATAGAATAAAATAACAAAAATAAATACAATAAAACTATAAAATCATCATTTATTATTTAATAATAATAGTGGTACTATTAACTCTGGATAATTAATCCAGAATTTGCTTCAGATTTATACTAATTTAATGACAGTGGCATACAGAACTATTACTCCTAAATAGCTCAGTATCCTTTCCCCTTTTGTCATAGTATTATTTTTATAAAACAACTATGTACACCTATGGCTGATTCATGTTCATGCTTGGCAGATACCAACACTATTCTGCAAAGCTTTGTACTTCCATCAAAAAATAAATTAAAAAATGACTATTAGAGTTGCAAATCAAATATTATAATTTTATAGTTATTAGTTGTCCATCTATTGTCTTTTCTGCAAAAGGGCATAGAAGGAACCTACCTTAACATAGAAAAGGCCATATATGATAAGCCTATAGCAAAGATTATTCTCAAAGGTGAAAACCTGAAAAGATCCCATCTAAAATCAGGAAAAGACAACAGTGTCCACTTTTACCACTATTATTCAACATAGTTTTGAAAGTCCTAGCTACCACAATCAGAGAAGAAAAAAAAAATAAAAGAACACAGATGAGAAAAGAAGTAAAGCTCTTACCATTTGCAGATGACATGATACTGTACATAGAAAACCCTAAAAATAGTATCAGAAAATTACTAGACCTAATCAGTGAATTTAGCAAAGTCCCAGGATATAAAATAAATACATAGAAATCACTTGCATTTCTATATTCTAAAAATGAAAAACCAGAAAGAGAAATTAAGGAATCAATGCCATTCACCAATGCAAGGAAAAAGAAAAAATAAAAAAAAAATAAAATATCTAGGAATAAAGTTACCTAAGGAGACAAAAGAACTGTACACAGAAAATTATAAGACATTGATGAAAGAAATCAAGGATGACATAAGCAGATGAAGAGATATTCCATGTTCCTGGGTAGAAAGAATCAATATTTTGAAAATGACTGTACTACCAAATGTAATCTACAGAGTCAGTATGATCCCTGTCAAATTACCAATGGCATTTTTCACAAACCTATAACAAAAAATTTCACAATTCGTGTGGAAACACAAATGGCCCTGAATAGTCAGAGGAGTCTTGAGAAAGAAGAATGGAGCTGGATGAATCAACCTTCCTGACTTCAGATTATACTACAAAGCCATAGTCATGAAAACAGTATGGTACTGGCACAAAAACAGAAATATAGAACAATGGAACAAGATAGAAAGCCCAGAAATAAACTCATGCACCTATGGGTACCTATTTTTTGACAAAGGAGGCAAGAATATACAATGAGGCAAAGAGAGCCTTTTCAATAAATGGTGCTGGGAAAATTGGACAGCTACATGTAAAAGAATGAAATTAAAACACTCCCTAACACCTTATACAAAGATAAACTCAAAATGGACTAAAGACCTAAATGTAAGGCCAGAATCTATACAACTCTTATAGGAAAACATAAGGAGAACATTTGGTGACATAAATCAAAGCAAGATTGTCTATGACCCACCTCCTAGAGTAATGGAAAGAAAAACCAAAGTAAACAAGTGGGACCTGATTAAACTTAAAAACTTTAGCACAGCAAAGGAAAATTTACACACCAAGGTGAAAAGACAACACTGAGAATGGGAGAAAATAATAGTAAATGACACAACCGACAAAGGATTAATTTCCAAAATATACAAAGAGCTCATGCAACTCATTACCAGGAAAACAAACAACCCAATCAAAAGGGTGAAAATACCTTAGCAGATATTTCTCTAAAGAAGACATACAGATGGCTAACAAACACATGAGAAGATGTTCAGCATCACTCATTATTAGAGAAATGCAAACTAAAAATACAGTGAGATATCACCTCACACCAGTCAAGAGGGCCATCATCAAAAAGTCTACAAACAATAATTGCTGGAGAGGGTGTGGGTAAAAAGGAATTCTCTTGCAGTGTTGGTGGGAATGAAAATTGATATAGCAAGTATGGTAGACGATATGGAGACTCCTGAAAAACCTAGGAATAAAACCACCATGTGACCCAGCAACCCCACTCCTAGGCTTATACTCTGAGGAAACCAAAATTGAAAAGACGCATATAGACAATTGTTCATTGCAGCACTGTTTATAACAGCTAAAACATGGAAGCAGCCTAGATGTCCATCGACAGATGAATAGATAAAGAAGTGGTGGTACCTATACACAATGGAATATTACTCAGCCAAAAAAAGACACATATTTGTGTCAGTTCTAATGAAGTGGATGCACTTAAAACCTATTATACAGAGTGAAGTAAGTTAGAAAGAGAAAGATAAATATAGTATTCTAACATATAAATAAGGAATCTAGAAAAATGGTACAGGAGAATTTATTTACAGGGCAGCAATGGAGAAACAGACATAAAGAATAGACTTATGGACATGGGGAAAGGATAGGAGCGGGTGAGATGCATGAAAAGAGTAACATGGAAACTCACATTACCATATGTAAAATAGATAGCCAACAGGAATTTGCTCTGTCTCAGGAGACTCAAACAGGGGCTCTGTATCAATGTAGAGGGGAGGGGTGGGGAGGGAGGTGGGAGGGACGTTCAAAAGGGAGGGGACATATGTATATCTCCCAGGTGGCTCAGATAGTAAAGTGTCAGACCGCTATGTGGGAGACCTGGGTTTGATCCCTGGGTCAGGAAGATCCCCAGAGAAGGAAACGGCAACCCACTCCAGCACTCTTGCCTGGAAAATTATATGGACTGAGCCTGGTAGGCTACAGCCCATAGGGCCGCAAAGAATTGGATAAGACTGAGCGACTTCACTTTTTATTTATTTATTTTTAATGGCCGATTCATATTGAGGTTTGACAGAAAACAACAAAGTTCTGTAAAGCAATCATCCTTCAATTAAAAAGTAAATAAAATAACACTCTTAGTGCTACAAATCAAATTAATATTCTGTTAGAGTAACTAGTTGTCCATCTGTGGTTTCCCTTAGCCTAATATAGCTTAGCTTCCCTTGTGGCTCAGCGGTAAAGAATCTGCCTGCCAATACAGCAGCCATGGCTTTGATCCTTGGGTTGGGAAGAGCCCCTAGAGAAGGAAGTGGCAACCCACTCCTATTCTTGTCTGGGAAATCCCATGGGATAGAGAAGCCTCGTGGGCTACAGTGGCTGGGGTCACAGAAGAGTCAGACATGACTTAGTGACTAAAGAACAACAGCAATATAGCTTAACCCGTCATAGTTTTATTCCCACCCACTCCTCTATTCTGTAATGCACAAGTGTATTGCACACTGGTTCATCACCTTGTATATTTTTTTGCACATTTCTTGCATATTTTCTGTGTTTTGTAGTTTGTGGTTTTTAGATTAGTGAGGAGAAGAAAAACATATCTTCATACTGACTTTTATAGTTATACGTTTATATTTGCTGTTGATTTGTATGTGTAGAGAATTAAATTACAGTCTGAATTCACTTGCTTTTATCCTAAAACACTTCCTGTTGTATTTCTTGTGAGATGAGATTGCAAGCAGCAATTTTTTTTCAATTTTGTTTACTTTGAAAAATTTATTTCATACCCATTTTTAAAGCTAATATTTTTTGATTTAAGATTCTTGCTTGCTGTTCTATTGTTTTTATTCTTTTCCTTTGAGCATTTTGAATATGCTATCACACTGCTTTTGACTTTCATTATTTCTCCTGAGAAGTCTGCTGTTAGTCATATTAGTAAGTGCAAGTGAAAGTCGCTCAGTCGTGTCCGACTCTTTGGGACCCCATGCACTGTAGAGTCCATGGAATTCTCCAGGCCAGAACACTGAAGTGGATAGCTGTTACCTTCTCCAGGGGATCTTCCCAATCCAGGGATTGAGCCCAGGTCTCTCACATTGCAGGCATTTTCTTTACTAGCAGAACCACAAGGAAAGTCATATTGGGGTTCATTTTTAAAGTGGAGAATCATTTTCTAGCACTTCTTTCAGAATATTCTTTTTGTTTTGGAAATTCAGATTTTTTTGTTCCTGCTCTTTTCTCTTTCTGGTACTTCTATTATGAATGCATTTGTATTTATCCTTAATATTATCCTATATTTTCCAGAAGTAAATTTATTTTCTTTCATTCGTTTTTCATTTTGTTTAGCTTGCACAATCTATATTGATCTATCTTCATGCTCATTGTTTATTCTACAAGTTGAAATCTCTTATTAAGCCTCTTTAGTGAATATTAAAAATGTTGTTATTGTACTTATTGTTTATTTTATACATATATATATATTTTTTTTCCTTAGTTGGTATTCTCTTTAGAGTGCTGATATTATTATACCTTTCTTTAGTTTTAAAATCACCCCTTTATCATGTGAACATATTTATAAAATATATTCTTTTAGGTTTTCATTTGTTAAATTCAGTCTGTTGTCTGCTCTTTTTTAATATATGACTCATACTTTTCTGTTTCTGTGGATGCTTTACAATTTTTCATTGAAATCCAGGCATTTTGAATAATATATTTGATCATTTTATCTCTCTCTCTGGGAGTAGTACCTCTCAGGGAACTTGTTATATTATTTATTTATATATAAATAATTCATATTATTTAATGATTCGGTAACTGGCTGAATCATTTTGGTGACATTTTTTACTATTCAGTCTTTGACTGCTAAGTCACTTCAGTCGTGTCTGACTCTGTGCGACCCTATCGACGGCAGCCCACCAGGCTCCCCCGCCCCTGGGATTCTCCAGGCAAGAACACTGGAATGGGTTGCCATTTCCTTCTCCAATGCATGAAAGTGAAAAGTGAAAGGGAAGTTGCTCAGTCGTGTCTGACTCTTAGTGACCCCATGGACTGCAGCCTACCAGGTTCCTCCATCCATGGGATTTTCCAGGAAAGAGTACTGGAGTGGGGTGCCATTGCCTTCTCCAATTAGGCCTTTGAAGAGGTATATTGGGTATGCTCATGAAACCACCAGAATATTGTAAAGTAATTAGCCTCCAATTAAAATAAATAAATTAATTTAAAAAGATTAGAAATAAAAAACTCAAAAGTTAAAAAAAAAAAAAGAGAGAGAGAGAGACCCCTGGAATAACATTGTTTTGAGTAGAATTCCCTTGCAAACCTTCATTGACTGCCACCTGCTGTTAAATTTTACTCATAGCTAAGTAATTGCTCTATTGTTTTTGACATACCCTGCAGCATAAACTGACCTACAAACTAAATTCAATTAAGGTCTGTGTTCTTAAAAGTAATAGTTTCTGAGATCAGTGTTTAATAGTTTTTTCTAAATCCAGGAGTGTTTCTTACAGATAGCTTATTCCCCATTTCCTCTTGCAAACTAGCCAGCCATCAGTCTAAACTGTATGTCATTGAACCACTGATGTCCACTTGGTTGCCTTTCTCCACAACCTTCAGCTATCTAGGAAGCACTCTTAGGACTGTGTTTCTCCATTGAAAATGAAGTCCATTCCTTTGGATAGACATAAATAACTACCTATTTTAAGGCACACTTCTTCCTACAGGTAAAATATCTGAGACAGAGCTCTAGAGTTGGGGGTGAGGACATTAGCAAGTGTCTCTCCAGGTTATATCTCTAATCTAATTGCTGAGCACTTGAAGGAGGGAGACAGAGCCTGAGTCCACTCAGTTTGCCTCTGTTTTCCTAAGACCATCACTTCGCAATCTGTAGCAACAGCAATTAAAACTTCAGTGTTCTTAGCATGCTCTACCCGAGGTAGAGCCTCCATTCCATGGGCAGGGGGAGCTGGGAGGAAGATGAGAGCTTCATTTCTGGACCACACATGCTCAGAACAACCTTAGCAACAAGTAACTGAAGATTGAATGATAAATGCTAATGTCTTGTTCCTTCCAGGAAGGAAACTCCCTGACTGGGATGTCAATGGGTAGGGAGTCAATGTCAATGTTCTTAGTTGCATCCTAGTTTGAAGTGGAATCTTCTCACTGAGCTGGGAGGAGGAAAAGAGGGAGTTGTTTTTGATCAAATATCACATGCTCTTGCCTTTCTTACCAAATTTCCATAGATTTTCTTAAGTAGATATTCTTTCATTTGCTGTTTAAAGATTATTTCCAGAGAGTTTATGAGTTTGGGGATTTATTATTATTATTAATTTTCAGCAGCTTCACTGGAAGACATGTCAGTGGAACTTCATATACTGTCATACAGGAAGCAGATTTCTCTCAATTAGAGGTTTAAAATTCCATAAAAGGACAATAATTTTTCTACTTTATCTGAATCACACTTTCTCTCCATTCTGAGACTCTAAGACAAATTCTAGTCTTTGAATCAAATGCACTGGAAAGTACTATCGTTAGGTGAATAAAATGTCTTTCTTTCTGTTCCCCACAACTTGGTAAAATATAAGGAAAAGTTATTTTTATTTATTTATTTATTTTTATTGTGTTGGCTCTTCTTTGTTTCATGCAGGCTTTCTCTAGTTGTGGCAGTTGGAGGCTACTTTTCATTGCAGTGCAAAGACTTCTCATTGATATAGCTTCTCTTATTGAAGAACGCAGATTCTAAGCATGACAGCTTCAGTAGTTGCTACACATGGGCTTCAGTAGTTGAGGTGCATGGGTTAGTTATCCCACAGCATGTGAAATCTTCCCAGACCAGGGATCAAACTTGTGTCCCTTGCATTGGCAGGAAGATTCTCATCCCCTTGACTTCCAAGTATGTCTGAGGTTATCTTTTTTAACCTCTTTTTCTTTGCCCTCAGAAGGCTATATGATTCCTCTCTTGAGTCTCTGAAATTTCCAGACTTTACTCTTTCAGTCATCAAGACAGTGATAACTTTTGAGTGCTTTTTGGCAAAGAATGCCAATTCTCTTCAGAACCAAATCCAACCAAAGAAAAAGGTGAAAAAAATGAACAAAATTAAGATTTAGGAGAGGACAAAGTATATGCTATAGCCATCATGGTTCACCTCATAATTGGTCATTGGTGAATATAATGGTGAGGAAGGAAAATATTTACTTGCTCTAGAAGAGAAAAAACAAAACAAAGCACATTTACTCTTGTAAAACAGAAAATAAACTAATTCACAGATGATAGTTTTTTTGGACAAAATCATTGAATAAAAGGGTTAACTGTGCCTATAAAGAAAAATTTGCTGAAAGATTGAATAGACAATTAAGTCCTATTCATATATAATACTGTATTTTTTATTATGCAGAATACTTCATTTAACCAATTCTTTCAAACAATAAATAAGATTTATTAGTTTATTAATGAGGAAATTCAAAGTCAATGCAGGTTTCCAGTTTTGCTTGATTCAGAAGTTCAGTCCTTTGATGAAGCTTTTGGTTCTTTTTCATGTTCTTGGGAGATTTTCTATAATGTCTACTTAATATCAAGTCTATCCTCCCTCTTTCCTTTTCACAAAACACATCAAGTCAGAGAGAAAGAGAGATTGAGAGAAACAGAGAGAGCTTCTCCCTAAGAATCCTCGAGCAATTTTTTTTCCCTTATTATTTGATATAAATTGGATTAAAAACTCTAGAACTACTCCCCTTTTCCATTTCATCATAGCTCTGTTTCATGATTTACAACATATACGTCTATGAGATAGCTGTTTGAACATTGACATTTTGCAAATCTGGGAATATATGTTTTTCTCTGTAGTTTAGCCCAAGTTAGCCAAAAGTTGAGTTTTTTTTTTTTTTTGCAGACGAATCTAGAATCTTTTTCAGAAATTTAAAATTAGATTTACTACTTTGTATATAAAAAAGTTAGAGTGATTAAGATATCAATACAGCATAAAATAAAGTATTACAAAAATAATTTTGACATTAGAAATATTACAATTTAGGCACCATCATCTATTTATTATGTAAAATTATACAGTACTTTGAAATATATTACCTAATTTGTCCTCAAATAAAGCATATGATGGAATACTGGCAAATACGTTCAAAAAGATGATGGCAATTGCAAAGTCAAACACAAATAATAAATAGAGTCAAATTTTCCAGATTCTTCCTAAGAAGTAACACATACAGTTTGTGTGATCTTGGTTAAGTTATTGAGCGCTTTCTAATATGGTTGCCTCATCTCAAAAACCCAGTTTTCATCTTCACTGAGTTATTAAGAAAATTGAAAACTATGATATGAAGTGAAAGTCACTCAGTTGCCTCTGACTCTTTGCAACCCCATGGACTATACAGTCCATGGAATTCTCCAGGCCAGAATACAGGAGTGGTAGCCTCTCCCTTTTCCAGGGATCTTCTCAACCCAGGGTTCGAACCAGGTATCCCACTTTGCTGGAGGTTTATTTACGAGCCGAGTCACAAGAGAAGCCCAAGAATACTAGAGTGGGTGAAAGTGAAGTCGCTCAGTCGTGTCTGACTCTTTGTGACCCCATGGACTGTAGCCTACCAGGCTTCTCCATCCATGTGATTTTCCAGGCAAGAATACTGGAGTGGGTTGCCATTTCCTTCTCTAGGAGATCTTCCCGACCCAGGGATTGAGCCGAGGTCTCCTGCATTGTAGGCAGATGCTTTACCGTCAGAGCCACTGGAGTGAGTAGCCTATCCCTTCTCCAGCAGATCTTCCTGATACAGGAATCAAACCGGGGTCTCCTGAATTGCAGGTCAATTCTTTACTGCTGAGCTAGTGGAGAAGCCTGAAGACTATGATAAACATGAAAATAGATACTTTTTAAGGATTTGTTGTTAGTATTTTACTATTTTTCCATTGTACAATGATAATAGCAATTTAAGATCCTATGCTTTAAAATAATATAAAACCAAGATGAATGTTATACTATATATTTTAAATAATATTATAATGTTAAATGCTGCTTTAAGTATTGATATGAATATATATTTAAATGTACCAAAAAGGGAAATTGCTTTATTTTATTTTATTTTTTGTGGGGGGGAAACTGGTTTAAAAGCTTGACTTTACAGTAGGCGTATATTCAGTTGACTTAATACATAACTGTTTTAGGTATTAGTTAATGAAGAGCCATCTGGATTCCTAGGTTCCAACACTAGATCATGTCAATATCAATTATAGATTAAAGATGCCTAGTAATGTGATTAAATTTTTGTTTAATTTTGAAAATTATGTAAAAACTTGATTAATGAAGTTTTATACTGGGATCATAAAAATGAAGTATCTAATGACTGAAATGGAAATGAAGTTTTTAATGATTGGAAGGGCGTCTCTGGTGACTCAGATGGTCAAGAATCTGCCTGCAATGCAGGAGGCCCAGGTTCGATCCCTGGGTCAGGAAGATTCCCTGAAGAAATGTAACCTATTAACTTCAAATAAAGCATATCTTATTTTGCCTGCTTAACTTATTTAGTGGAATTGGACATAAAGCATGCTAAGTTGCTTCAGTTGTGTCCGACTCCTTGTGGGACCATGGACTGCAGCCTGCCAGGCTCCCCTGTCCATGGAATTCTCCAGGCAAGGACACTGGGGTGGGTTGCCATTTCCTTTTCCAGTTGGACATAAAGGAAAAGCATCATTTAGAGATGAGTCAGATGGCATTACTTTTGCTTTCAAAAAATTATTTAAATGATCTAAGTACATGTTTCAAATCCAAAGTGGCCTTTAAAGCAGATTTATCAGTATCTTGTATTCTCTTTCATTCATCATAATGCCAACTGTTTTTATGACAGCACAGTTGGTATTGGCTTAAAGGTATTAGTATCTCTGTTGGAACACAGTGTTGACAACATTCTAGTGTTGTGTGTCCATTTGCTTTGCTTGGCATATTGCCAGTTTAATTAAAAAAAAGCTAACAAATATATTGAAATGTTATGATGATTCTCATAAAATGATCTAAAGACAAATTAGCATAAGTCTGAAAAGAATGATTGACTAAGCAGTTCAGTAAGTATAAATACTCAAAGATTACTACTACATGAGTGGTGAAAACCACTTTCAGATTTTGGTGTATTTGGAAATTGTCCCTTTTAGTATTTCCTTTCACATAAAATCATAGCCTTCTGACTGAAAACTGTAGGACTACTGAATTAGGGGATGCATGAGAAAAACCAAGTGGTCCCTATCAAGAAATTACACTGTATACTTTTATTTCAGAGGTTGAGTCTAAAGTTTCAAATCATAATACTTTGTGTTTATAGAGTATGACTTTCAAGAAGGCTTTAAAATTGGGAAATTCAGTCATCCATTCACCAGCCTGGTGAGGCTTGCAAACTGCCTTAAGATATAAATACAAAAATGATGCTAGGGGTTTTACATATATATACATATAAATATAAATACATATATATATATATGTGTGTAGGTAGGTAGGTAGGTAGGTATGTATCACAGCACAGGAACATAAAGGCATTTCAAGTAAATATATCTTTGTAATATCACATTACATGTCAAAATAGTAGCTTCACTTACACACAAATCAGCTTTTATCTTGTTGAACTGTACAATGATATGACAAGTATATCAGGCCAGTAAAAGGTTATAACTTTATTAGGCCAAATATATTAAATAGACTTATTTGAATAAATATATTAATACTTAAAATAATAACAGCAATGAAAACCTCACTTTTGGGCTTGAAAAATATATTTTTCTCCTATTTAAAAGTTTAGATTGACAAGCACACAATCTTAAATAATTTGCATATGAGAGTAATTTATTTTTCTATTTTTTTATTTTTGGTCAGTTTTTATAACATGCATATATGTTTCAGAATATTTATGTTTAAAAACTTTGATCACTCATGCATAGAACAGGAGAATATTTCTTAAACTACAGAAAAATCAATCATTGCTGGAAAACCCCATATATCATTGATTCTCCCTCATTTATCAGAGGAATATATTATAGTTTTGAGTGAAGTGTGTATTAAAAATATCATTTACAGTCACTATTTCTGGTATTATATAAAATGAGGTTCAGTATATTTTTAGAAATTATCTTCCTCCTATAGTCCCACAATGTGATGATTGTGTGCTTATTCTCTAAGTTGTGTCCACATTTTTGTGACTCCGTGGACTAGTCCACCAGGCTCCTCTGTCCATGAGATGTCCCAGGCAAGAATATTGTAGTGAATTGCCACTTCCTTTTCCAGTGTGATTACATGATATTTAAAAAAAAAAAGATGTAGCCCACTGTCTGTGATTAATTGACTACCTACCTCATTATTTTAAAACTTGGTTAAGCATATGTAGATACAGTATATTCAGTAGTCAGACAGCAAAGTAAGAAAATAACATTTATAAGAAAAAATATACTAGGTATTTTAGAAGTTGTTTGTAGACAATCAGTAAGCTCTGTAATAGCCAATAATACATAGGGAAAATAATCATTCTAGCATTTTTTGAGTTAAAACATTGAAAATAAAATACAGACCATAATGTAGCAAAAGAAGGAAACAGTAAAAATACATAATTAAATTAAAAAAATAAAGTTAAGCAAATATCTTAGATCATTATATACATTATAAACTTTTCTACTAAAATCAAGGGTCTTTTAGAATTTAAACAGATAAATTAGTGTGGAGGAGAATGCAGAGAAAAATGAAGAATTATATTTCTGAAAGTCATCCCAAATAATATGGCTTGGAAAAATTGTAAGCACAAAACTATGTTAAGATGAATCAGTTAAACTTATACAAATATAAAGCAAAGTTTATAAAATAAACATTAAGAAACATGTAATATGTAGTTTTAAATATATTAATGGAGAAAAAATATAAGGGAAATATACATCTGAGATTGAATAAATCAAGAAAATCAACTGGGCAAGGTGAATGAAATATGCAATGTTAAAGATAGATTTGTTCTCTAGGCAAATTCAGAGAGAAACACAAGAGCTAATCTTTGGCTTTCGTATTTAAGAAAATTAAATTTAAGAAAAGTGTATTGCATACTACAAATAATAACTAAATAGGAAACATAAAGGCTTTTTGACTTACTTGTCTTAATCTTTTTAAATTATTTTTAAAATTATTATTTTTTAAAGCAATAATAAAAAACAAAGTCTTGTGAGTTTAAAGAATTTTTAGTTGTAAAATGTATGGCACTTCTAGTACAAAAGCAGGAGGGATGAGTATGTAAATTAGTAAAGTAAAAAAAAATGAGATGTAAATTAGTATCGAAATATAGCATATTCAAAATATCACTAAGGTCAATACTTCTAAAATCAATTACATATTTGATAAAATGTCAATCAAAATCTCAACAGCCTTTTCTGTTGAAATTAGCAAACTAATTTTAAAATTCATCAAAAAATGCAAAGACAAATATCAAAAATAAAGTTGATAATGAGGAATACAGTTGAAAGATTTGTATTACTTTATTTTAAACATTTTTGCAAAGCTACAGTAAACAATAGAGTATGCTACTGGAGCCAAGCTAGAAAAATAAATCAATGGAAAGCCTAGAAGTGTCCAAGAATATGCACACGTGTATATAAGTGGTTGATTTCTGATAAAGATATGACAACTTACATTTATATAAAGAAATTATACATATATATATGTGTATATATACATATTATATAAAGAAATTCAGTGGATAAAAATAACCTTTTCAACAAATGGTCCTGGAACAAATATCCATATGCTGAATAAAAATGACCCTTAACCTATGTGTCACAGCAAAACAAAAATTATTTGAAAAGAAATCAGAGACCTAAATTTGAACTATTAAAAGAAAAAAAATAAATCTTTGTGACCTTGGTAAAGATTTAAATCCAAACTCAAAAGCATGATCCATAAAATTTAAAAATATATAAATTATTAAAATTAAGACTTTAAGCTCTTTAAAAGGCACTATTAAGAGAATGAAAATAAAAGTCACAGGCTGAGAGATTTATATCTTGAAAAGTGCTTCTATCATGAGTGTAGACTTTTGGATAGCAGCCATCCTGACTAGCGTGACATGGTACCTCATTGTGTGGTTTTGATTTGCATTTCTCTGATAATGAGTGATGTTGAGCATCTTTTCATGTGTTTGTTAGCCATCTGTATGTCTTCTTTGGAGAAATGTCTGTTTAGTTCTTTGGCCCATTTTTTGATTGGGTCATTTATTTTTCTGGAATTGAGCTTCAGGAGTTGCTTGTATATTTTTGAGATTAATCCTTTGTCTGTTTCTTCATTTGGTATTATTTTCTCCCAATCTGAGGGCTGCCTTTTCACCTTAAATTCTCAAAAATCAGTAGTAAAACAAACAAACAAAACACATGAAAATTGTGGGCAGAATTCAGTGAGCATTTATCAAAATATATATACAAATGAGAAATAAATGCATGAAAGAATCTCGGTATCATTAGGAAAATGCAAATTAAAACCACAATAAATTATAAATACATTATCTATTAAAATATTTAAAATTGAAAAAAAATTTTTTTTTTAAATTGACGAGAATGTGGAGCAATTGGACCTCTATACTACCTTTGATGTGGGAGTGGGAAATAGTGCCACTTGTCTGTAAAGTGTCAGTTTCTTAAAATGTAAAATGTAAATCTATTTAACATATGACTCAGCTATTTTGTCATAGACCAGCTTCTATGTGATGCTGGGACAGCAACTCTGCTCTAGTAATAGATTTCTTTCTTCTTCTGCCAGTAATGGTTATGGCGAGGCAGCCTGCTCAATTCATCTAAAGCTGCTTGGGTACTTGGATTCTAGGTACATGATTCATATTTATTAGCTGTTCAGTTATTCCTTAGTTTTCATTCATATTCTCACTCTTCTCTGTCTCTCTGGTCTGTTTCTCTCTACTTTCTGTCTATGTGTCTATCTCTGTTTTCTTTCTCCCTCTCACTCTCATTCTCACTTTTCCTTGCTTCCATCTCTCTCTTATTAAAATGACTAGACAGGTTTTAAGATACAGTTTTATGTGAGGAACGAACCTTAAGTTTTCAGTGTGAGGGAGGTGCTTGTTGATCATGTGTCCTCCTTCCTATAGAATCCGGGAGGCTCAAGGGTGTTGACCGGCACTGTCTATGTTATCTCAGTAAGTGATGGGTAGCTTTAGGAATCTGACTTGTTTAATTTCTTCATATTTATAAATGCAGATCAACTTTATTGCTCATAAATATCAATACTGGCAGAACTATTTAGTTGATAATAGCACAGTTAAACAAATTTTATATTTTGGAGGTTTGATATGTTATGGAACATGAAAGTATGTCTTCTGTGTTTTTCTGTATTTGAAAAATAAGATGAAACAATTTTTTATTGCTCAATGATTCATAACTTTTAAATGGCAATGTCTTTTGTGCTTGAAGCAGTGAAATATTTGAACTATTTTAAAGCAAATTAGCTTCTCATTTTCTTAGTATGTATTACAAATAATTTAAGTGTAATTGGAAATTTATTTTAAATATAATTATGGTCAGTTCAGTTCAGTCGCTCAGTCATGTCCGACTTTTTGTGACCCCATGAACCTCAGCATGCCAGGCCTCCCTGTCCATCACCAGCTCCCGGAGTCCACCCAAATCCATGTCCATCGAGTTGATGATGCCATCCAACCATCTCATCCTCTGCCATCCCCTTCTTCTCCTGCCCCCAGTCTTTCCCAACATCAGGGTCTTTTCCAATGAGTCAGCTCTTCTTATCAAGTGGCCAAAGTATTGGAGTTTCAGCTTCCATGTCAGTCCTTCCAGTGAACACCCAGGACTGACCTCCTTGAGGATGGGCTGGTTGGATCTCCTTGCAGTCCAAGGGACTCTCGAGAGTCTTCTCCAACACCACAGTTCAAAAGCATCAATTCTTCGGTGTTCAGCTTTCTTTATAGTCCAACTCTCACATTCATACATGATCACTGGAAAAACCATAGCCTCGACTAGACAGACCTTTTTCGGCAAAGTAATGTCTCTGCTCTTTAATATACTGTCTAGGTTGGTCAACCCTCAAAAATACTCAATACTATGTGTAAAATATATCTGTAAGTGATTCTACAGGCTTCCCTGGTGCCTGAGTTGGTAAAGAATCTGCCTGCAATGCAGGAGACCTGGGTTCGATCCCTGGGATGGGAAGATCTCCTGGAGGATTGCATGGCAACCACACCAATATTCTTGCCTGGAGAATCCCCATGGACAGAGGAACTTGGCGAGGTGCATTCTATGAGGTTGCAAAGAGTGGGACATGAGTGAGTAACTAAATATGACACATAAATGGTTTTAAGGAACATTGTTTCTAAAATTTTATATTTGTCTTTGAATCAATCTGAGAATGTCTATTTGGTATGAGAAACCCTGATACATGAAGAATTCAGTTCCAAAAAGAACAGTGGAATCCAATTATTTGCTTAGGAATCAATCAGTATTATCCAGATTTCCCATCTTAACCTTAGTCTAAATGATCCTATTACATTTTCCATATTCTATTACTGACTCAATGTTGAATAATGTTAGCTTCTTTCAAACTTTCCTTAAGCTGAAGAGAAGAATAAAATCAACCTAAAATGAGTGTATGCCATAGATATGGCATTTAGAATTTACTAAAGTGTGAGTCTCATAATTTTTTCACAGTTATTACTAAAACCATATAGACTAAGTACTGATTATTTAAGTAGATGAATATCTTTAAAATACTGACATTTATAACACACAAAATTCATAAATTTTACCCGCTTTGTAGTGCATGACAGTACTGGTTATCTCAAGATGTTGCTTTCTCCCAGGAATAGCATTTATAGGAGCATTATCTTTGCCAGTTGTTTAGTTTAATAAAATCATTCTGAGAGAATCAGTTGTTTATCACACACATTTATGTAGGAAAATTTCCACAAATTATATAAGGTTGAAAAAAATAGTATCTAAAAGATAGAATATACATTAAAGATAGCTATATAACATCCAAAATGTTTCAAAAAGAAAACAAAGACAAAAATCAACTTTTAAAATATATCCATGCTATATCTAAAATATATAGGAAATTACTTTGCTATGAAAAACTTTAATATACCTCAGTGCAAATATACAAATAGTTGTTGAATTTGTCATCATATGCTCATCTCCAAAGTCATAACAATTATGGCAATTCCATTTTGTTTAATTTCAAGAAATCATCCTAACTTTAACAATTAAGAGAAGAAAAAAATAGAATTATCTATATTATATGTGCACAAATGAGTGTGCGTGCTAATAATTTCTTTCTAGTCCAACTCTTACTTCCATACACAGCTATTAGAAAAGCCATAGCTCCGTCTAGATGGACTTTGTTGCAAAAGTAATGTCTCTGCTTTTTAATATTCTATCTAGTTTGGCTATAACTTTTCTTCCAAGGAACATCTTTTAATTTCATGACTTCACTCACTATCTGCAGTGATTTTGGAGCCCAAGAAAATAAAGTTTGTCACTGTTGTTTCCCCATCTATTTGCCATGAAGTGATGGGACCAGATGCCGTGATCTTAGTTTTCTGAATGCTGAGTTTTAAGCCAGCTTGTTCACTCTCCTCTTTCACTTTCAGCAAGAGGCTCTTTAGTTTCTCTTTGCTTTCTGCCATAGGGATGATGTCTTTATGCCTAAAGATAAGTTTTATGTTTAGGCATAAATTATCCTGACAATGGTGTCTTCCCAGGTGACACTAGTGGTAACAAACCCAACTGCTGATGCAGGAGACATAAGAGACGTGGGTCCGATCCCTGGGTCAGGAAGATCCCCTAGGGGAGGGCAAGGCAACACACTCCAGTATTCTTGCCTGGAGAATTCCATGGACAGAGAAGCCTGGCAAGCTACAGTTCATAGTTTTGCAAAGAGTTGGACACCACTGAAGTGACTTAGCTTGCATTACTGATAATATATATTAATAAAAAGAGCAATTTAGCATATCAGCAAGCAAAAGGCAACACTCTAAAATGGCAAATAATATTTTAAGCTAGAAGTGGGTAGAAAAGAAACCCCAAAGACTTATACATATGGAAATGCAAGTTGAAACAACAGTAAAATAATATTCTACATCTTTTGCCCTTGCAATATTCAAAAACCTAATCATTTCAAGTTTTTGTGGAGATATAGGTATGGAAAGTTTTGTGCACTCTTGTGGCAATGCTGTCTGACATGACATTTTAGAGGGTAATCTGGTAATAATTTCACCCTGGTGTACATAATTAAAAGTAAATCTCCCAGATATCAATAAGGATACTACATTATTGATATCATTAATAAATGAAATAATATTTGTGGAATTTATTAATTGATAGCAGTCAAAAGAGTAGTATAAGTTTAAGATAGTGTATTATCATAAAATACTGAAAAGCAACTGAAAGACATATTTTAGTTGTACCACACAAATGAATAATAGAAATCAGAGTCTCATGAAAGTAAAAACAATAAGGCTATATACATTATTTATACAAACAAAGATATTATACACAGATAACATCTATGTAATTGTGGCAAAAGCATATAAAAATTATCATACTTATTCAAGTTTTCCTTTTTAGAGACAGAAGAGAATGGGAGTAGACAAATGTAGATAAAAGGGATTAAAAAAACAAGAGAAAACAAGAAAGAAGCCTTACATGAACCCAAAAGAATAATACTGAGTGTTAAACTGAGGGACATGATTATTTCAGTTCTCTGCCCTTTGCTGGGGTAAAGAATGTCAATAAATGAATGAATTAGTGTGACTATATGTGATTGAATCATATTTACATAATAGTTAACAACATAAATATCTAGATTCAGAAAACCCAATTTTCCTCAATTAGGTTTACTAAAAAGAAATTTGCTGATGAACACTGTAGTGAAACTGTAGGTCATTAAAGAAAAACAATGAACTCAAAAGAAAGATAAGACAAAAATACATTTTTTTAAACGTCAGTACGACTAACAGTAGTCCTCCGAGGACCAGGGCAGAAGAATGATATCTTCATGAGGATGAGAAAAAATAATGCCAAACTAGATCAACATAACCAACTAAACCGTAACTCACTGCCACCCCGAGCTACCTTTTGCTTAGCATTCATATCTACACCACATGCATACTAGCTCAAAATAATTTACAGTGTTTTTTTCTTTTTTTCCCAAAATATATCAGCCATAGTCCAGTTCTCAAAATAGAAAACATTAGAAAGATTTTTCTTAAACCAAATCTGTTATTCAAGGAATGGAAGAGCTGGGAAGCCACATGGGGCAGCGAAGCAGACCAGAGTGAAGCAAGAAGGCTCTGCCCTGACCCCATCCAAAGGTGCGGACAAAGAAAAAGGGGGCTATCACCTGAAGCCAGGGACCTGGGTCACTCGCAAACCAACTGGAAACTCAGTTGGCATGCCTGATTGAAGCTGAGATCAGAGAAACATGGACTTTCAGAAAGAACCTGAAACTACCATTTGTATATCAAAAGCCAAGAAATAGTTCAGCATGTTTCATTAATTATTATTTTTGATATACGTTATTCACAGTGAATCCTCTTAACAATGTGAACATGTATTAATGTTAAGTATTAAAAATGAATAAATGAATATTTTGAATGTGAAACCATGGTCAGTCCATGTTTACAATTTTTCAAAAGTAGTTTAAAGCACTTAAATCCACTCTGCTTTTACAAAATTATATATTCAGTAGAGTAATGATCTATTTTAGACTATACAGGCTAACAAATAATTTCTGTGAATGGATAGACAATAAACATTTTGGTTTTATGAGCTGTACAGAGTCTATTGATATTACTCATTCCTACAGTGTAGGATAAATAAATAAATAAATATATATATATATATATATATATATAAAAATCAGTAACCATAGCTGCATTTTCCTTGCAAAAGATGATATTTTCCCTGTGGTCCACAATTGGCCAACCCTTGCTTTAAAATATAATGTCACACTAGTAATGACTTCAAATGTTGACTGAAATTTTAAAAATAAACTCCACCTACCTTATAAATATGTGGAGTTTGAAAGATAACTGTTTATTTCCTTTGGAATGATAACGTTTTAAAATAATTAGAAGGTTTATCATCAAGTGAGTATCTCACACTTGCAGTTGCTTTTACAAATATCTAAATAAATATGGAAATTTTTAGAAGATTATAATTAGCTTTCAAATATATTCATAGAGAAAGACAGAGCTATTAGCAATTATAAATTAAAAGCTTGGTTAAAAGAATATTTTACTTGAAATGAATGTGTATGTTTCCAGTTTCTTATGGATTTGATGACTTAGATCAGTTGAACTTAAAAGGAAAAAAGGAAGGAAAGAAAGAAGGAAGGAAAGGGTAGGGGCTATAAGGAAGCTTTTATTAAAGATTTGGTCTAGGAGGCTTCAGAATTTTTGTTTCTTGTCTTAGCTTTTGATCAGTTATCCTCATTATTTTCACCATGTTAATGTGAATGATTTTTACCTAGACTGATTAATTCCTAGCTCAAAACTTTTTGAAACAAAGGAGAGAAAATGGGGCCAATTGATGTGATATATACACATATATGAAAATATTTTATATCTGTCTGTCTATATATAAATAGGATATATATATATATATATGAAATAAATGAAGATAGAAAGATTGAGTTTAGTTAAAGACCTTAAATTTCATCACTGACATATTGTAGGAGGCTTAAATAAATTGACAGTTGTAAAGTGCTTATCAATTTGGAAAAATAAACATCATTAAGATGTGAACTACCTTCAAGTTAATTTCTAAATTTGATTCAATTAAAATATAAACCTCTATAGAGTTCTTCACAAAACTTCACATTTTTATTCTAATTTCAACACAGAAGAATAAATGACAAAAATATCAGGATACTGTTAAAGAAGAGCAAGTTAAAAAGATCACTTTACTAGACAGCATGTCTTATTATAAATCTATAAAAAATAATAGCACACAGGATTAGAAAGGGATAAATGAATGATCAATAAAAGACTTTTAAATATTGCACATGTCTACACCAGAGGTAACATTTTATGAAAATCATTGATGCATAGTGAATAGATTGATAGTCAATTCAAATGTAGAAACTGGTCAGTAGTGGAAAACAAAATGTTAAACTTAAACTACAGCTGACATAAAATGTTTGAGATAAACTAGCTAAAAATGCAATGTTAAAAGCAAAATTTTAAATATTTTAGAATCAAACATAGTGGAATACATTTAAGTCAATCAGTTAGAGATACATTTTTAAAATAAAACACAAAATAATGACTTTGATTCCACATGTAAAGAGTTTAGAATCTGCCACTGTTTCCTAACAATAAGTAAAAACAAACTGACAAAACTGAGAAATCAATAACTATATATTCACAAAGTAAGTGAAATCATAGGGTAAACTGCTGTGCCCCAAAGTAGAGATACAAGTATACAGATACAGAGAACCACACTTTATCAGAGCAGAAACCTCTACTCAGTCCTGGTACAGGAAAACCTGTACACTTATTGATGAATTCCTGGAGGCTTGATGTGGACAATTCTGAGACTTAAAGACTACAGGGAGGACTTATTACTAAGGGAAGTCCTATAATTTGGTAGGTTTCACCTCATTGAGCTTCACCAGATTCTCACAGTAAATAACAGAGAAAGAAAAGAACCAGTTTGAGTTAACCCTCAAATAATGAAGGGACTAGGGGTGCTGCAGTCTGTGCAGTTGAAAATCCAAACACAACTTATTTGTTGGTGTTGTTCAAGGGTCAACTGTACATTAAAACACTCTGCTCTTAACAAGGTCTATCCTCAAAAGAAGCTAGTTAACCATATCTTAACATACGGAATTTATCAGAACCCTAACTGAACTGAAAGGATAAAAATAATGTAGCTCCAGTCACCTACCTTAGTTTTCTAAATGGGAAAGGAAAAACCCAACTTTCCCCATTTTGGTCATCTTGTCTCACTTGAGGGTGTGTGTGTGTGTGTATGTGTGTGTGTGTGGGGGGGGTGTACTGATGAACAATTGTGAAGTTCACAATCCAAAGTTATAGACTCACTCAAAAACTTATAACTAATCATAACATTATGCCCACACATTTCCGTATACCTCACCACTAAATCAATAAATCACTCTTTATAACAATTCATTTTACCTAGTGCATCATATTTGGCTATAAAGGGGAAAAAATTATAAGGCATACTAAAATGCAAATACACAGTTCAAACAGGTAGAACAAGCATCAGAACTTGAAAAGGTAGAAAATTTGAAATTATCAGAGCATCAGCCATAAACAGAGCAAATCTATAATTAACATGATAAGAAAAGTGAAAGTGTTAGTTGCTCAGTCGTATCTAATTCTTTGAGACCCCATGGACTGTAACCATCCAGGCTCCTCTGTCCATGGGTTTCTCCAGGCAAGAATAGTGGAGTGGATTGCCATTCCCTTCTCCAGGGGATCTTCCTGACCCAGGGATTGAACCCAGATCTCCTGCATTGCAGGCAAATTCTTTACCATCTGAGCTAACAGGGAAACCTTTAACATAAGGTAGATAGCATATAAGAATGTATGAATGCTATAAGCAAATAAATGAGAATCCTAAGAAAGAACCAAAACATAAATATTAGATTTTGAAATGGTCTAATAGAAACAGAGAATGTCTTTCATGCACTTATTAGTTGTTTTTCAGTCAGTAGCTCAGTTGTATTGAAATCTTTGAGACTGCATGGACTGCAGCACTCCAGGTTTCCCTGTCCTTCACAATCTCCCAGAGTTTGCTCAAACTCATGTCCATTGATGGTGATGCCATCCAACCATCTCATCCTCTGTCGTCCCCTTCTCCTCCTGCCCTAAATCTTTCCCAACATCAGTCTTTTCCAATGAGTCAGCTTTTCACATCAGATGGCCAAAGAATTGGAGATTCACCTTCAGCTTCAGTCCTTTCAGTGAACATTCAGAGTTGATTTCCTTTAGGACTGAGTTGTTTTATCTCATTGCTGTCCAAGGGAAACTCAAGAGTCTTCAGCATCACAATTTGAATGTATCAACTTTTAGGTGTTCAGCCTTCTTTATTGTCCAAATCTCACATCCATACATGACCAGTGGCAAAACCATAACTTTGACTACACAGACCTTTATTGGAAAAGTAGTGATATTTCTGCTTTTTAATATGCTGTCTAGGTTGGCCGTAGCTTTGCATCCAAGGAGCAAGCATCTTTTAACTTCATGGTTACAGTGTCTGCATAGTCATTGTCTGCAGTGATGTTGGAGCCCAAGAAAATAATTTTGTCACTGATCCCATTTTTTTCCCATCTGAGAGCCCCTTGGACTGCAAAGAGATCCAACCAGTTCATCCTAGGGGAGATCAGTCCTGGGTGTTCATTGGGAGGACTGATGCTGAAGCTGAAACTCCAATACTTGGGCCACCTCATGTGAATAATTGACTCATTGGAAAAGACCCTGATGCTGGGAGGGATTGGGGACATGAGGAGAAGGGGACGACAGAGGATGAGATGGCTGGATGGCATCACTGACTCGATGGACATGAGTCTGAGTAAACTCAGGGAGTTGGTGATGGACAGGGAGGCCTGGCATGCTGCGATTCATGGGGTCGCAAAGAGTCAGACACAACTGAGCGACTGAACTAAACTGACTGATTTACCATAAATCAGTCAGATGCCATGATCTTTGATTTTTGAATGTTGAGATTTAAGCCTGTTTCTTCACTCTCCTCTTTTCATCAAGAGGTTCTTTAGTTCCTCTTCACTTTCTGCCATTAGAGTGGTGTCATCTGCATATACAAAAATATTGATAGTTCTCCAGAAAATCTTGATTTCAGCTTGAGCTTCATCCACTCTGGCATTTTGCATGATGTACTCTGCATATAAGTTAAAAAAGTAGAGTGACAATATATAGCCTTGACTACTCCTTTCCCAATTTGGAACCAGTCAATTATTCCATGTCTGGTTCTAACTGTTGCTTCTTGATCTGCATACATGTTTCTCAGGAGACAGGTAAGGTGATCTGGTATGCCCATTTCTTGAGTAATTTTCTGCAGTTTGTTGTGATCCACACAGTCAAAGGCTTTAGCACAGTGAGTGAGCCAGAAGTAGATTTTTTCTGGACAAAATTGAGAAAAGAATCTCGGAGTTTGAGGATATCTCAATAGAAATTAAAAAGCAAAGAGAAAAAATACTGGGTACAAAAGCAATACAGAATAGAATATCTATGAACTGTGGACAACTACAAAAGATGTAACATATATGTAAGGGGAAAATCAGAAGGAGAAGAAAGAAATAACCTGAAGAAATATATAAAACAATGATGACTGAGATTCTACCCAAATTAGTGTCAGAAACCAAACCTCATACCTAACAAGCTCTGAGAATACCATCCAAAATAAATGCCAAAGCAACTGAATGTGAGCATTTAATTTTTGACTGCAGAAAATTAAAAAAAAAAAAAAAGAAGAAAATTCTTAAACCAGTCAGAGGAAAGAAGGACCTTACCTATAGAGAAAGAAAGATAAGTTTTATAACTGACAGCTCCTCAGAAAGAAACCACATAAGTAAAAAGAAAATTAAGTAAAATATTTAGAAGTTGAGAGAAATCAACATCAGCCTAGAATTCTGCAGCTTGCAAAATTGTCCATCAAGATTGAGCAAGACATGTCTTCCTCAGATATACAAAATTGAGAGAATTTATTGCCAGTAATTGTCTATGTTTGCTTATATAAAGTGAAACAAATGATAGTAAGGATATGAAGAATGGGAGGGAAGAAGTAAGGTTATTTTGCTATTATATTATACTCACACTACCCATCAAATGGGTAATTTTTTAAAGTAGATTTGGATAAGCTAAGTATAAATGTACATTGGAAAGTTTAAAAACAATTATAACTGGTATGCTAAATGAAAGAGTAAACATAGAATCATATAAAACACTCAGTTAAAATCACAAAATGATAGAAGACAAATCAGAGTAAAAGAACAGAACAGCAAATATAAAACAATTAATATGGTAGATATTAATCCAGATATATCAGTATGTCAATAACTGGTTTAAAAGACAGCTGTCTAAAAGTATTTATTAAAAGGCAGATATTTTCACTCTACCAAAACCTGACCCAGCTGCATATTGTCTACAAGAAACACAATTTAAATATAAATAAACACATGGGTTAAAAGTAAATGAATATAGGGAAATAAACTGTTAGCACTAATCAAAAAATGTTGGCGTATATCCAACAATCTCACTTCTGGGCATATATCTAGGGGAAAAGAAAGCATAAACCAAAAAGATATATTCACCTGGATGTTTATTACAGCACTATTTATAGTAGCCGGGACATGGAAGCAACCTAAATGTCCATCAATGGATGAATGGATAAAGAAGATGTGGTACATACATGCAATGGATTATTACTACATTATAAAGAATGAAATGATGCCATTTACAGTAACAGGAATGGACCTAGAGATCAACATAAGTGAGGTAAGTCAGACTGAGAGAAATAAATATAGTATATCACTTATATGAGGAATATTAAAAAATGGTACATGCAAACTTATTTACAAAGCAGAAATAGTGTCACAGATGTAGAAAACAAACATGTGGCTACCAAGGGGGAAGACTTTGAGGGATAAATTTGGAGATTGGGATTGAAATATAGACACTATTACATATAAAATAGATAACTAATAAGAACTCATAGTATAGCACAGGGAACTCTACTCAGTATATGGAAAAATAATCTTTAAAAAAGTGAACACATGTATATGTGTAACTGATTCACTTTGTTATACACCTGAAACTTGCATGGCATTATATATCAACTATACTCCAATAAAAATTAATTTTTAACATAGAAACAGCTGTTCTGTGCTTAGTTGCTCAGTTATGTCTGACTCTTTGTGACCCTATAGACTGTAGCCCACTAGGCTCCTTTGCCCAAGGGGATTCTCCAAGCAAGAATACTGGAGTGGGTTGCCAAGCCCTTTTCCAGGGAATTTTCCTAACCCAGTGATTGAACCCAGGTCCCCTGCACTGCAGGCAGATTCTTTACTGTCTGAGCCACTGGGGAATCTCTAGGAATAGCTATTTTCAGCAAATATAATTTCAGAAAGAGCATATTTTGTAGCAAATAAAGTTATCCATGATAAAGAAGGACATTACATAATGATGAAGTGATCAATTTACTAAGTAGACATAGCAATCCTTAATGCGTACCTTAAGAATGTACATACCTTAGTCAATAATAGTTTATTACTAAAAATTGCTAACCATCATCTGAGCCTTCAGTAAGCCACACTCTCTTTGCTAGTGGAGGGTCTTGCTTCAGAATTGATCATTGCTCACCATCAGGGTCGCTGAAGTTTGGGGCGGCTGTGTCAGTTTCTTATACTAAGACAACAGTGCAATTTGCTACATCAAAGACTCTTCCTTTCATGAATGATTTTCCTATAGAGGAAAAAAAATGTTTGAAAGCATTTTACCCACAGTAAAACATTTCAGAATTGAAGTATAGCCTCTCAAACTCTTCCTCTGTTTAATCAACTATGTAATATTCTAAGTCTTCTGTTATTATTTCAACAATCTTCACAGTATCTTCACCAGAAGTAGATTTCACCTCAAGAAACTACATTCTTTGCTCACCTATAAGTAGCAATCTTCCATCTGTTTTATATTGAGATCCCAGAAATTCAGTCTCATATTCAGGGTCCAACTCTAATTCTAATTCTGTTGCTATTTCTGCCACATCTGTAGTTACTTTCCCCACTGAAGCCTTGAACCTCTTAAAGTCATCCATGAGGGTTGGAATCAACTTCTTTCAAACTCATCCTAATGTTGATATTTTCACCTCCTCTCAAGAATCACAAATGTTCTTCCTAACATCTAGAATGGTGAATCATTTCAAGTATGTTTTTAATTGGTTTTGCTCAAATCCATCAGTGGAATCAATATATATGACAGTTATAGTCTTATAAATTGCATTTCCTCAATCAAAAGTCTTGAAAATTGAAGTGACTCCTTGATCCATGAGCTGGATAAAGGATGTTGTGTTACCAGGCTTGAAAACAACATTAATGTCATTGTCCATCTCCATCTGAGTTCTTGAGTGATCAGCTGCATTGTCAATGAGCAGTGATATTTTGAATGTCTTTTTTTTTTTTTTTAATTATTTCTTTCTAAGCTTTAGGTCTCAATAGTGGGCTTAAAATATTTAGCAAGCCATGATGTAAGCAGATGTGCTATTATCCAGGCTTTGCTCTTCTGTTTATACAGCACAGGAAGACTAGACTTTTTTTTTTTTCTTTCAGTCAAAGTAGCTTGTTACTAAGAGCATACTTCTTAATGATCCTAATATTTTTTGGATGGTAAATGAACAATTGCTGAAATTTGAAGTTACAGGATGCATTAGCCCCTAACAAGAGTGTCAGCCTGTTCTTTGAAGCAAGGCATTGACTTCTCCTCTCTAGCTATGAACATCTTAGATGACCTCTTCTAATAGAAGGCAGTTTTATCTACACTGAAAATCTGTTGCTTATTGTAGCCATCCTCATGAATTATCTCAGTTATATTGTCTGACTTGCTCCAAGCTCTAGATCACCACATGCTGCTTCACCTTGCACTTTGATGTTATGGAGGTGACTTCTGTTCTTAAGCCTCAACTAGATTTTGAAACTAAATTAGCTTGAAACAATTCCTTCATATAACTGAAGAGAATTAGGTTCATGCTCTGGATTAGATTTTGGTATTAGAGAGTGATGTGGCTCGTTTGATCACTCCAGACCACTAAAACTTTCTCTGTATTAATAATAAGACTGTTCCACTTTCTAATACTTGTGTATTCACTGGAATAGCACTTTTAACTTTCTTCAATAATTTTTCCTTTGCATTCACAACTTTTCTAACTGTTTGGCACAAGAGGCCGAGTTTTTGGCCAGACTTGACTTTCAACATGCCTTCCTCAACTAAGCTTAATCATTTTTAGCTTTTAATTTTAAGTGAGGGATGTGCAACTGTTCTTTTCTCTTGAATACTTATGCTATTGTAGGGTTATTAACTAGCCTAATTTCAATATTGGTCTGTCTCAGGGCATAGAGGAGGCCCAAGGGGAAATGGGAAGGGGAGCCAGGAAGAGTCCATTGGTAGAACAATCAGAACACACATTTGTTAATTAAGTTCACAGTCTTATGTGAAAATATGACACAGAGAAATGAAGTGAGCAAATCTTGATTAAAAAATGGTGTTGATAGACTGGCTCTGTGCAGAGCTGCATGGAACTTCAATTTGTCAAAAAAAAAAAATGCATATGTATAAAGTGCAAAAATATAAAGCATGCTTAAAGAAAATCCACTGTTGTAGTTGGAGATTTCAGCACCTTTTTACCAGAAATGGTCAGAGCCAACAGACACAAAAAATCCAAAATGACAGTTAAACTCAACACCACCAAATGGATATAAACAACATCTATAGATGCCTTGGGATTCCCTGGTGGTTCAATTGGTAAAGAATCTGTGTGCAATACAGGATACCCAGGTTTGATCCCTGGGTTGGGAAGATTTCCAGGAGAAAGGCTTGGCAAGCCACTCCAGTATTCTTGCTTGGATAATTATATGGACAGAGTAGTCTGATGGGCTATAATCCATGGGATCAAAAAGAGTCTGACATGACTGAGTGACTAACACACACATTGATGCCTTCATCCAACAATAGCAGAATATGCCATCTGTTAAGTTCACTGAAATGTTCATCAAGATAGACCACGTTGTGGAATATGAACAAACCTTGACAAATTAAAAGAAAGAGAGAGAAATCATACAATGTCTATCTCTCAGGCAACAATAAAACTATAAACTAGAATAAATAATTGAAAAATATTTAGAAAATTCTAGAAATGTGGAAATCCAGCAATGCATTTCTAAATAATATATGAGCCCAATAAATCTTGAGAGAAATTTAAAATATTTTGAGCTAAATGAAAGTAAAAAGAAAGAAAGAAACAACTTATCAAAACTTGTGGTATAAAGCAAAAGCAGTACTTAGAGGGAAATTGATAGACTGAATATACATGAAAGAAAAAAAGAAAAATATAAAATCAAGACTAAAATCCTAAGACTTCCATCTTGGGAAACTAGACAAAGTAAAACCAAAGTAAGCAGGAAAAGAATAATAATATCAGAAAAGACAACAATGAAATTGAAAAACAGGAAGAGTGAATTGATAAAGCAAAGGTCAAAATATCAATCAAATTAATAAGCTTATGGTTAGGCTAACTAAAAACAAAGAGAGAGAAGAAATTTTATTAATATCAAAAATAAAAGATGAAATATCACTACACATCCAGTATGAATTAAAAGGATAAAAGAATACTGTAAACAATATAAAGTCCCAACGTTTGATCATCTAGGTGAAGTGGTAATCAAATGTCATGTCTAATTTCATGACAGACATAATGGCTAAACTCTCATTAGAAGAAAGAAGCAATCCAATTAGTCCTATATTTATTTTTAAAATGAATAAATAATTAATAACCTTATAAAACAGAAAGCACCAGGCAAAAACAGGATCACCAGTGAGTTATAACAAACATACATGTAATAAATTATTAGCAATTTTCTACAGTTTCTTTCAGAAGATAGAAGCAGACAGAATACTTCCTAACTCAATCTATGAGGCCAGCATCATCCTGATACCAAAACCTGACAAAGACACTAAAGGAAAAACAAAAAAGAAAAACAACTACAGATTATGTCTCATAAACAGATACAAAATCCTCAAGAGAATATTAAATCATATTCATGAATATAAAAAATAATTGTATAATATTACCAAGTGACTGGCATTGATCCCAGGTACACAAGGCTTGTTCCTTTTAAAATCAATTAATGCAATCTAATATATGAACAAACTAAAGAAGAAAAATATCATGATCATATCAATAGATATAGGGAAAAATCCAACAACAATTCTTGATAAAGACTCTTTGTAAACTAACAATAGAGGGGGAAGGGCCTCAGCTGAAAAAAACAATAACAAAAACATCTACAGAAATCCTACAGGTAACATCATACTTAATGATGAGAAACTAAAAGCTTTCCCACTAAGACCAGGAACAAAGTTAGTATACCCCCTTTCATGATTCCTATCTAACATTTCACTGGAAATCCTTGCTAATGCAAATGCATGTAAGTATATGTATATACTTACATATATATATGGAAAAGGCAATGGAAACCCACTCCAGGACTCTTGCCTAGAAAATCTCATAGGCAGAGGAACCAGGTGGGCTGTAGTCCATGGGGTTGGGAAGAGTAGGACACGACTGAGCGACTTCACTTTCACTTTTCACTTTCATGCATTGGAGAAGAAAATGGCAACCCACTCCAGTGCTCTTGTTGGAGAATCCCAGGGATGGCGGAACCTGGTGGGCTGCCATCTATGGGGTCACACAGAGTCAGACACGACTGAAGCGACTTAGCAGCATATATATTATATATAATATATAAAATATATATATAATAAAATATATATATTATATATAATATATAAAATATAATATAAAAACTATGTATAAAATATAGTTTTTCATATATAATATATGAAAAACTAATTTCATACATTAGTTTGAAAAGAAAAATAAAGTTGTCTTTTTTCACCAATGGCATGATCGACTGTATAGAAAATCTAAAAGAATTGACAAGAAATATTTGTTACTAATAAGCACTTATAGCAGGCTTGCAGAATACAGGACGAATATGCAAAATCAATCAATAATAAGCAACATAGATTTCCCAGCTGGTTCAATGGTAAAGAATCAACTTGCCAAGCAGGAGACTTGGGTTTGACCACTAGATCGGGAAGATCCCCTGGAGAAGTAAATGGCAATCCACTTCAGTATTCTTGCCTAGGAAATCCAATGGTGAAAGGAGCCTGATAAACTAGAGTCCATGGGGTCACAAAGGGTTGGACATGACTCATTAACTAAACAACAGCAGTAATAAGCAATATAACCAATAAGCAATAAGCAAGAGGAATTTAAAATTAAATACACAATGTCATTTACATTAGCCCCTGAAAAAATGAAATACTTAGGTATAAACCTAACAAAATCTGTATGAGGACACTCCAAAATTCTGTTGAAAGAAATCAAAGAAGAACTAAATAAATGGAAGGATATTTCTGTGGGGAAGATATTCCATGTTTATAAATAGGAAGACTCAATATTGTCAAGATGCTATTTTTCCCTAAGCTATCTGTAAGTTCAATGCAATCTCAATTAAAATCTCAGCAAAATATTTTGTAGACATCCACAGACTGATTCCAAAATTTATATGGAAAAGAAAAAGACTTAGAATTTCCAACAGTATCAAAGAACAGCAAATGTGGACAACTGACACTAATCATCTTTGAGTGTCCAGTGCTCAGATGTGTTGGACTCTTTGTAGCCCCAAGAACTGTAGCTTTCCAGGCTTCTCTGTCAATGAGATTTTCCAGACAAGAATACTGGAGTGGATTGCTTTTCCCTATTCTAGGGGATCTTCCTGACCCAGGGATCAAATCTGAATCTTTAAAATTTATTATAAACCTATAGTTTCAAGACAGTATTATAATGGTGAAAAAATAGAAAAGTAGATCAATGGAACACAGACTAGAGACCATACATCGACCCATATAAATATAGTCAACTGATTTTTCACAGAGAAGCAAAAGAAATACAATGAATCAAAGGTAATATCATCAGCTAATGGTGCTGGAACAGCTAGACATTCTTATGCAAAATCATGAACCTAGACATAAATACTATATCCTTCATAAAAGGTAACTCAGAATGGATCATGGATGTAAATGTAAAATGCAAAAACATAAAACTTCTCAAAATAACATAGAAGAAAATGTAGATGACTTTGGGTTTGTCGATGACTTTTAGGTGTAACACAAAAACACAACCTGTAAAAGAAATGATTGGTAAAAAAAAAAGACTCCATTTAAATTAAGACTGTTTGCCCTGCAAAAGGCAATGTCAAAGAAAAAAGCAAAACAAGCCTCAGATTGGGAGAAAATATTGGAACAAACATGCATCTGATATGAGACTTTTCCAAACACAAAGAACTCAAAACTGAACAATAAGTAAACAAGCAACCTGATTTTAAAACTAGCCAAAGACCTTAATAGCTATGTCACCAAAGAAGATATTCAAATGATAAACAAGCATAGTAAAAAAAAATCTACATCATATATCATCAAGGAAATTCAACATGATACAATTATGCTCTTATTTTAATGACGAAAATCCAGAACACTGACACCACATATTGGCAAGAATGTGAAACAACAGGAACTGTCATCCATTGCAGGTGAGAAGTCAAAATTGTACAGCCAATTTTAAGACATTTTGGAAGTTTCTTAACAAAAGTAAACACATTACTAACATGTGATCAAGCAATCACTCTCCTTGGTGTTTACTAAAAGAAGTTGAAAATGTATGCCTGAACAGAACTTGCACATGGATATTAAGCAGTTTTATTAATAATTTCCAAAACTTGGAAGCAACCAAAATATTTTCCATTAGGTGAATAAATGAACTGTGGTACATCCAGATAATGGAAAGTTATTTAATACTAAAAGGAAGTAAGTTATCAAACCATGAAAAGGCATAGAGGAAACTCAAATGCCTATTTTTAAATGACAGAAGCCATTCTGAAAAGTCACATACTGCTTGATTCCAACTATATGAAATTCTGGAAAAGACAAAACTTGAGAGTAAAACAAAAAGAAAGAAAGAAAGAAAGAAATCAATGCTGTCAGGGTTTAGGTGGGAAAGAAAGATGAGTAAAAGTAACAGAATTTTTAGGGCTGTATAAATACTCCATATGGTACAATAGTGATGGATAGATGCCACTATACATTTGTCCAAGCTAAAGGATGTAGGATACCAGAGTGAACCCTTAACTATGGGCTTTGGGTGATAATGATGTGTGAATGGAGCTTCATCAGTCATAACAAATGTACCATGCTGGTGTGATGTTGACAACAGGGTAGGCCATCCATTTGAAGGAACAGAAGACATGTAGGAAATCTCTATACTTCCCTCTCACTTTTACAATGAACCTAAAATTGCTCCAAAAATAATATATTGTGATAATGCACAAGAATGCAAGTGTGAATGCATAAATAAATTTACATCTTTGATTACATTAAATTAAGATATTCTCTTTGGCTGCATACTGAACAACTACAAATCTGTTATGTAGACTAATACATCATTATTCAAACATTTATATAAAGAAAAAGACTAAAATGAACAAACCAGATATTATTCACTAAAGAATTTGAACAAATGTTAATAATTTTTAAAATAATAATGCTCAAGCTTGCAATCATCAGAGAAATAGAAATTGCATCCATTGAATTTGCTAAAAATATATAATTTCTGGCAACACTGTCAGGGAAGCTAAGTCCTAACAGGAACTCTTAAACACTGTCATCTGAGATCAGTTCAGTTCATTTTAGTAGCTCAGTTATAACTGACTCTTTGTGACTCCATGGACTGCAGCACGCTAGGCCTCCCAACCGCTTGCCATCTCCCAGAGTTTACCCAATTTCATGTCCACTGCATTGGTGATGCCATCCAGCCATCTCATCCTCTGATGCCCTCATATTCAGGATCTATGAATATAATGAATATGATGTATACATAAATAAATGAGTAAACAAGTTGTCTGAGATGAATATTGGCAAATCACATTGGGAGAGTTATTTCACACTGTGATATGAAGTTGAAAATGAAGACGCACATGCCAGGCATGGTTTCTATCCATAATCCTCGAGCAACTCCTGCAAAAGAATGCTCATGAAGCATAATTTATATTAGTAAAAATATAAGAAAGAATCTAAAGTCCATTGATGAGGATAATTATTTATTTCAGACAATGGAGTACTAGCCAGCACTGAAACTTAATGCACCTTCTCTCTATATATATCAAAGTGGGTGAGTCCAAGAAAATAATGATTGTTGTTGATCAGTCACCCACTCATGTCCAACTCTTTGTGACTGCATGGACTGCAACACTATTATGAAAAATAAATAAATGAGTAAACAAGTATAGAGAACAGAATGTTTTCTCTATAAATGGAACTTATGCAAAATGTTCCCATTTTTATCTGTGCTAATATATAAATATAGGAAAATGTTCATGTAAATAATAATGTTAGAAGGTATGACTATTAATGTTGGTTATATATTGCTTTTGATGTAGTCCATATGGATTTCTAAAACTTTAAAATTTAAAAAATAAATTACATTTTATTTCAGATACTTCCTCTGCTTCATATCCTCAGTACAAACTCTCTTACTCTCATGCTTCAGAAAATGTACACATTCTCCATTTCTTTTTGCCAAGACTTCTCTTTTATGTGGCAATAACGTCTACTCCCAGGGTGTCAGCTTTCAACTCTATGAAAATATCTTTGAAATCTACATCTCCAATCTAAACACTCCCTCGCTAATTCTGCATCTCCAGTTTCCTGTTGGTTACTACCAGCTGGGTGTCCTACTGGCAACTGGAGGAAGAGTATTTTATTGCATAAGGATCAAGCAAGGTTTAGCTAAGGCTCGTTGAACATGACTACAATTAGCAAATAATGGTATGTAGTTTTTACTGTGTGCACTTATTTTCCTACAGCTGTAGTGATTTATGAACCTTCTTTGTGATATATAATATATGGTAGATAATATTTTATATATATATATATGTATTTCATATATTTATTATTTTATTTACAAAGTTTTACCATAATTCAAGAAGGAAGGAGTTTTTATTCTTAAGAAGTAAAAATCTCATTTTTTTAAAATTTTTTTTTTTATTAGTTGGAGGTTAATTACTTCACAACATTTCAGTGGGTTTTGTCATATATTGACATGAATCAACCATAGAGTTACACGTATTTAAACAGAATAAAACAGGATCATAATCCAAATGTCCTGAAACTATTTTCAAATATGTTAAATGTATTTGCTTCTTCAGAATACAAAGGATAAACTATTTCTTTAACTCATCCTATCCTGACTTGAATATCACCAGCCAAGTAGAAGCTGAACCTATTTCTTTCCTCTGATTTTCCTACAGACTTTGTCCCCTTGGATCCTTAGTATTTCAGATTTAATACCTAGCGAAAGACAAACAAAAACAAAAGCAAATTACTGCATTTAATCTTGCTTCTCCAGCACACAAATGTCCATCAGTTTTCATCTTGCACTTTTCTTTGTCAAGTACAGTTTCTAACTCCTCTGAAAATATTTAATGCTTAACTCATTGAATTATATTACCAACTATATACTTAATCTGGTCTTTTAAATCTTTAATAAGCTCTGAATTAAAAATTCAATCACTCCTTCTTAATGCGTCTCTTATTTAATCTATCATGTAATGACAGTACTTTACCTTTCTTCAAAACTCTTCCTTTTTACTTAATTTTTTGTTTATTGCTTTTTACTTTTTTAATTTATTTTTATTAGTTGGAGGCTAATTACTTTACAATATTGTAGTGGCTTTTGCCATACATTGACATGAACCAGCCATGGATTTACATGTGTTTCCCATCAGCATACTTTTCTAATTATGTTGGTGTGCCAGTTTCTAAAGTATTCTCTCCCAGATGGAATTAAGATTTAAAGGGTTTTTTTTTTCTTTACTGGGAAAGATATGACTTTTTGATACAACTGATAATGATGATACATTTCTTTTATTTGGGGAACAATGTATAAATAACAAGAGAATTGAAGTCTATTTTAGGCAACTTAAAGTTTTGCATAAAAATCAGCAAAAAACTAAACCTGAGAGAGAAGAAAGGAAAGTGTGTAACACAAAAGGAAAAACTCTAGGCCTTCTGAGGATGCATTATGTGTAAGTGTACACAGTTTTGGAAATCTTCCCCTTTCTGCTCTCTTGCCCTAGTCATCTCACTGTACTAATGCTGCTATGTAGAAGCTGCACCCCCACTTCCCCCATAGGAAGCTGCTACATTCACTAAAAATAACTGGACTCTCACTCTCTTGGCATCTTTTGTGGGGCAATTTTTATAGCCAACAGCATCTGCTGAATATCTATACCCTTCTTCATCTGATTTGTCATGATCTCACAGAGAAAGAGTGAAAACCCTGGTTTGCTTTTCAACAAAAGAAAGTGCAGCAGAAAAAATTTGTGCTATGAATGAGATGATGCCACAACAAAAACTTGAAACATGTAATGCTGACTTTAGAGTCATGCAGTGAACAGAAACCTGATGAGTCTCAATAAGGAAACAATTTTGAAGGATAATGGAAAAGAAAAAGTTTTGGAAGCTAGGATTAGAGCTACCATTGTTATGTAGTAGCAGAAAGTCTAAAGATGGCATCATTGATGGTAATGTGGAAGACAGACAATGTACCAAATAAACTCCATGATCTAGCTATGACGGGTTTCTGCTTAAGGCTCATGATAAATTTTTGAAGGAGATAGATAATTTATGGACAAAATTCCTAAGATTCAGTTAGAATTGTTAGGAAGTATATAGGGCTACAGCAGTCTTTCCATCAAGGAAGACATTTTCAAATAAATAATCTCAGAACACATGCCAAATAAATTCAAAGTAGTGCCAGAAAACTTGGTCCCTGGGAATACAGAGTGTGATTGAAAGGTCCTTTGTTAAATCCTCAGAAAGATTCAGAGCAAATTATAAAAGATTTCTCAGTTTGACAAAAAAGCCTCCAAGAATCTAAGGAAATGTCCCACTGACTCACATGCCTGGACAACAATGCTTCTAACCTCTTAAAAGCATTGTTCCATCACTGCCTGACAGGAGACACCATGGTAGAAAATGTTTTTCTTCAAGATATTAGTAGGTGCAGATTTTGTCCAATAGCATGAAGCATGACATGACAAGAAATGCCCCAAGTTTTTAAAGGCATATTATCAGGTTTAATGGAAAGAGACAGAGAAAAGTCAAAGTGAAAAGAGAACATTGAATCTTTAAATTTCTGCACACTAAAAACTCTCTATTAATTACATAGTTCCAAAAAGAAGCTAATTTTGATGAAAGCAGAAGTATGAATTGGAGGGGGAAAAAGAACACAGAAGGTAGACTTTGAAGCCAAATGGAATTATTGTCAAGGACTGGGCCATAATCAAGAAATTGCCAATACACACCCAGCTGCATCTTCAAGTTGCTAAGGACTAGTAACTGAATGTCTGTTTTCCTGCCAACATTTTTTTTTTTGGTAGAGAAAGAATGTCTGTCACAGTTATCTTACCCAGGGACTAGCCTATATTGAATGCAAGTGGAGCAGATAATTTCCCTCTTTCATTCATATGAACAAGAATTGTTGCTGTTCAGTCACTTAGTCATGTCTGGACTGCAATACACCAGGCTTCACTGCCCTTCACTATCTCCTGGAGCTTGCTCAAACTCATATCCATTGAGTCGGTGATGCCATCCAACAATCTCATCTCTATCATCCCCTTCTCCTCCTGCCTCCAAACTTTTCCAGCATCAGGGTCTTATCTAATGAGTCAGATCTTCATGTCAGATGACCAAAGTATTGTAGTTTCAGCTTCAGCATCAGTCCATCTAATGAGTATTTAGGGTTGTTTTCCTTTAGAGTTAACTGTTTTGATCTTCTTGCAGTCCAAGGAACTCTCAAGAGTCTTCTCCAACACCACAGTTCAAAAGCATCAATTCTTTGGTGCTCACCCTCCTTTACAGTCCAACTCTCACATTCATACATGACTACTGGAAAAAATCATAGCTTTGACTATATGGACTTATGTTGGCAAAGTAATGTCTCTGCTTTTTAATACACAGCTTAGGTTTGTCATAGTTGTTCTTCCAAGGAGCAAATGAACAAGAATGACCACATCCAAGTATGGAAACAAAGATGAACATCTCTACCACATCCTGTATGATATTTGGACCCTTGAGTCTGTGAATATAATCAAATAAGTTTTGTTACATCAGAGACTCTCTTATGAAGTATGTTTTTTGTGAAGCAGTTGTTTAGGCACTCACCTATCTTCTCTATTTTTGATTTCCTTAAAGATTATGGAAGAAGAGGCAGGAGAAAAGAGATTATTATAGACATTTAAAAGTACTGCAAATAGAAATAACTAGCAACAGAATTATTTCAGCATTTCTGTGCTGGTAAATCAAACCAGAAGCAAAGAAGGAACTATGCAGGAAAATAAATCATAATTTTGTAGTATATCCCAAATATGGCTTCCATTTATTACTCACCATTAATCAACATAACAGGTCTGAGAGATAGACATTAATTTTCTCTATATATATATAAAGTAGCAAAGGTTTGTAGAAATGGAAAAGCCCAGTTTTTGGATCAGGAACATTTGACTGGAAAGCTTTGACGCTTCTACTTCACCAAAATATTAACATTCAAATAGCAAGTTGCATAAGACATCAATGAGTCTATAGAAATGTTATGTCAGGAAGGAAATTGAACCTCTGAGGGGAAAAAAAAAATCTTTCCTACCTGCCAACATGGAGAGATAGACTTAGGGAGAGAAAAATGTAGGGATGACAAACCTGGAACCGTCTGTACTTTCATAAGTATGGTTCCCAGAGGACTTTATGCACAGAGGGTAGAAGAAAGAGATAAGACACAATTGAATTATCTCCTGATTTCTATTCTTGAAGTAGCAAAATTGGATGACTTCTCATTGCTATTGTCTATTGTTTATCCCTCATAATTAAATAGAATATTTACTAATATCTTTTGAAGCCATTATTAGACTATATTTAGGATCAGTTATTGGGTCATTCTTTCATTATTTTCCCTTAATTATACTAATACAATAATGATTATGCTATACTATCTTATGAAAGTGAAAGTGAAAGTCACTCAGTTGTGTGCGACTTTGTGCGACCCCAGGGACTATAGAGTCTATGGAATTCTCCAGGCCAGAATACTGGAGTGGGTAGACTTTCCCTTCTCCAGGGGATCTTCCCAACCCAGGTGTCCCGATTTGCAGGCTAATTCTTTACCAGCTGAGCCACAAGTGAAGCCCAAGAATATTGGAATGGGTAGCGTATTCCTTCTCCAGCGGATCTTTCAGACCCAGGAATCGAACTGGGGTCTCCTGCATTGCAGGCAGATTCTTTACCAACTGAGCTATCAGGGAATCCCTACTTTCTTAAAAATATGATGCATAAAATGTTTTCCAAAAAGTACGTGTAGTGGTATGCTTGCATGAGTATGTATGTGGCATGTGGTATGAAGCACAATGACAATGAGAACATTAACAGACAGAAATTCATCCTTCTAACTTAATATTGGAATAAATGGTCATATTCACTGATGGGGTTATTTTAAGATAGAAAGACATATTTCAAAATGATCATACAAAATTAAATAAAGTTTCCTGCAAAGCATGATGGAGCTAAAGTTTATACAAATACCACTAAAAGGAAATGAAGTTGAAAATGACTCATTCCTGTGCTCCCAACAAAGGCAAAATGTCATACTAAGAGATGATTTATCCAAACATTTCTTATTTTCTTTTGCACTTAATCTATTAAAGCTATAAACCAGGCTACTTTATGTAACACTCACTAGTTTGCTTGTTTTTTTTTTTTTTTAATTCACATATATTTATTTATGAAATTAGGTGAGGAAAAGTTATTGAATTTTCCCCTTTTTAAAAATTTATTATTTAACTTAATGAAAATTCCTTTACAAGTTTGTGTTGGTTTCTGTCATACAACAATGTGAAGCAGCCGTAATTATACCTACATTACCTACTTCCAGAACCTCCTTCCCACCCCACCCCCACCTCACCTTTCTAGGGCATTAAAGAGTGTCAGGCTGGACTTCCCACCAGCTATCTATTTTGCACCTGATAGTGTATATATGTCAATGCTACTTTTTCAATTTGTCTGTTCTCTCCCTCACCCACTGTGCCTCCATAAGTTCATCTGTGTCTCCAATCCTTCCCTGCAAATAGGTTCATTAGACCATGTTTCTAGATTGCATATGTGTATTAATATACAATATTTGTTTTTCTCTTTCTGATTTACTTCACTCTGTATCACAGGCTCTAGATTAATGTACCTCACTGCCACTGACTCAACTTTGTTCATTTTTATGGTAGAGTAATATTCCATTTTATATATATATATATATATATATATATATATATATGTATATATATACATCTATATGCTATATCTTAACTTTTTATTCATTTGTTGATGGACTTAAAGTTTGCTTTCATGTCCTAGCTTTTGTAAATAGTGCTGCAGTGAACATTGGGTTACAGGAGTTGTGTTTTTCTAAGGGTATAAACCCAGCAGTGGGATTGCTGGATTATATGACAGATTTAATCCTAGCTTTTAAAGGAATCATCATATTGTTCTCCATATTGGCTCTATCAATTTACATTTCTACCAACAGTGTAGGAGTGTTCCCATTTTTCCACATAGTCTCCAGCATTTATTGTTTGTGGATTTTTTGATAGTGGCCACTCTGACTGGTATAAGGTGATAACTTATTGTAGTTTTGATTTGCATTTCTCTAATAACTGGTAATGTTGAGCATCTTTTCATGTGTTTACTGGCTATATGTATATTTTCTTTGGAGAAATGTCTGTTTAGGTATCCTGCATATTATTAATTGGACTGTTTATTTTTCTGATATTGAGTTGTATGACATGATTATATATTTTGGAGAAAAATCATTTGTTACTTGCTTCATTTGCAATTATTTTCTCCCATTCTGAGGGTTGTCTCTGAATTTTATTATTGTTTCCTATGCTGTGCAAAGGCATAAAAGCTTACTTAGTTCCCATTTGTTCATTTTTGTTTTTATTTCTGTTACTCTAGGAGGTGGGTAAAAGATGATCTTGCTGTGATTGTCGAGGAGTGCAGTGCCTGTGTTTTCCTCTAAGAAATTTATAGTTTCTGGCCTTACGTTTAAGTCTAGAATCCATTTTGAGTTTATTTTTGTGTATGGTGTTAGGAAGTGTTCTAGTTTTATTCTATCATATGTATCTGTCCATTTTCCCAGCACCAGTTTTTGAAGAGGCAGTCTTTTCTCCATTGTATATCCCTGCCTCTTTTGTCAATGATAAGATGCCCAAAGGTGCTTGGGTTTAACTCTGGAGTTTCTACCTTGTTCCATTGGTCTCTATTTCTCTATTTTTGCCAGTACCATACTGTCTTGATGACTGTAGTTTTGTAGTGCAGTATGTATAGTATAAAGTCAGAAAGAGTTCTTCCAGCTTCATTTTTCTTTCTCATGATTACTCTGGCTATTTAAGGTCTTTTGTGTTTCCATACAAATTATGAAATTTTTTGTTCTAATTCTGTGAAAAATATCTTAGGTAGTTTTATAGGGATTCATTGAATTTGTAGATTGTTTAGGGTAGTATACTCATTTTCACAATATTGATTCCTTGTATCCAATAATATTGTGTATCTCTCCATCTATTTGTGTCATCTTTCAGTTTTTTCATCAGTGCCTTATAGTTTTATGCATATAGTTCTTTGGTGTCTTTAGGTAAATTTATTCTTAACTATTTGATTATTTTTGTTGTAATGGGGAGTAGGATGTTTTTCTTAAGTTCTCTTTCTGATTTTTCATGGTTAGTGTATAAAAATACAAGAGGCTTCTGTATATTAATTTTATATCCTGTGACTTTACTTTAGCCATTGATTAGCATTAATAATTGTCTAGTGGCATCTTCTATATATAGTATCATGTCATCTACCAACAATTAGAGTTGTACTTCTTTTCCAAAATGAATTTATTTATTTTTCTTCTCTGACTGCTATGGCTAAGGCTTCCAAGATGATGTTGAATAATAATGGTAAGAGAGGCACCCTTCTCTTGTTCATGATGTTAAAGTAAATGCTTTCAATTTTTCACCATTCAGAATAATATTTGTCATGGTTTTGTCATACGAGACCATTATTATGTCAAGGTAGGCTTATTATATGCCTACTCTCTGGAGAGTTGTTATTATAAATGGGTGTTGAATTTTGCTGAAATCTTTCTCTGCAACTATTGTGATGATCATATAATTTTTATCTTTAAGTTTGATAGTTTGGTATCTCACACTGATTGATTTGCATATACTGAAGAATCCTAGAATCCCTAGGATAAATCTCCCAAAGTTAGTAGAAGGAAAGAAATCATGAAGATCAGAGGAGAAATAAATGAAAAAGAATAAAGGGAGTAATAGGAAACATCAATAAAACTTAAAGATGATTTTAGCCAGACTCATTAAGAAAAAAAAAGGAGAAGTCTCAAATCAATAAAATTAGAAATGTACAAGGAGAAATTACAACAGACAATACAGAAATACAGAGGATCATAAGAGACTACTACAAGCAATCATAGGCCAATAAAATAGACAACCTAGAAGAAATGGAGAAATTCTTAGAAACACGTAACTTTCCAAGACGAAACCAGGAAGAAATAGAAAATATGAATGAAGCGATCACAATCAAAAGAATAAAAAATGTAATCAAAATCCTTTCAGCAAACAAAAACCCAGGACCAGATGGCTTCACAGGTTAATGTTTAGAGAAGAACTAACATCTATCCTATCCAAACTATTCAAAAAATTTGCAGAGAAAGGAATGACTCCCAACTCATTCTACAAGGTCACTATCACTGTGATACCAAAACCAGTCAAAGATACCACCAACAAAGAAAATTATAGGTGAATATCACTGATAAAAGTAGATGCAGAAATCCTCAAGAAAATTCTAGCAAATAGGATCCAACTGCACAGTAAAAAAGGATCATAAATCATGGTCTTCATTACTCTTGTAGGTTGGGTTCACTGGGAAGAAGTCTTTTGGAAGAAATTTTGGAGTTCAAGTTGTTTGTTTGTAAGAACTGCTGCATCATCACTAGTTTGGAACCTGGAGGAGTGTGATTTGGTTTAAAGAGAGGTCAAGATATTCTATGAACTACAATGCAAACTCAGATGAGCCTATGAAGAGATCAATAAATAAAATACCCTGTCAGATACATTCCTTATGGGATTGAGGTCTTTCTCCTCCTTTGGCACATTGGTGAATGTTAGTGTCACCTAGAAGCATGACCCTAAGTGGAGCTTCACTCTGCATTTGAGGAAATAAGCTGAAGCTCCAATACTTTGGCCACCTGATGCAAACAAAGACTCATGGAAAAGACCCTTATTCTGGGAAAGATTTAAGACAGAGATAGAAGAAGGTGACAGAGGATGAGATGGTTGCATGGCATCATTGATTCAGTGTACATGAACTTTGGCAAACTCCAGGAGATGGTGAGGGACAAGGGGGCCTGGTGTGCTGAAGCCCATGAGGTTGAAAAGAGACAGACATGAGTCAGCAACTGAACAGCAGCAACCAAAGCTAGAGTGAGTGTATTTGCCAACTTATGTTATTCCTTGAAGGATGTATGGCATAAGTATCTCAGTGTAGGAAATGGTTCTTTTGCCTGTACCATAGATGAGGAAGATTTGGACAGCATAACGTGGATATCAAGCAGTAGGGTCTGGGATAAACACCTATTCCTTTGAACTTTCTGAATATTTCTTACTGCTACACTTATTATAACTTGTTTGTGGTAGAGATAGGCCCAAGCCCAAAAAATTATCTGTAATAACTCAAAGGAGATTTTCTCCATTTAAATGACCCATCTGTTTTATTTTTGGGTTTTAAAATAAGGCATATATCTGCCACATATTTTCTCTTTTCTGGGGTTTCTAGAAAGTTTAATTAAATTTTGTTGAAGTGGCCAATAAATTTCTGTCATTCTAGCATTATCATTGTTTTTGTTGTTCAGTTGCTAAGTTGTACTCAACTCTTTGCAATCTCATATAGCGTGACGGGCTCCTCTGTCCCTCACTATCTCCTGGAGTTTGCTCAAATTGCTGTCAATTAAATCAGTGATGCTATCTAACTACCTCATCTTCTGCTGTCCCCTTCTCCTTTTACTTTCAATCTTTCCCAGTATCAAGGTATTTTCCAATGAATTGGCTCTTCACCTTAGTTGACCAAAGTATTGGAGCTTCAGCTTCATCATCTTTCCTGCCAATGAATATTCAGGGATGATTTCCTTTAAGATTGATCTCCTTGCAGTCCAAGGGACTCTTAAGAGTCTTCTCTAGCACCACAGTTTGAAACAGTCAATTTTTCAGCGCTCAATCTTCTTTATGGTCCAACTCTCACATCCATGAAGGGCTACTGGAAAAACCACATCTTTGATTATATGAACCTTTGTTGGAAAAGTGATGTCTCAGCTTTTTTATGAGGTCTCTAGGCTTGTCATAGTTTTCCTTCCATGTATCAACCGTCTTTTAATTTCCTGACTGTGATCACCATCTGCAGTGATTTTGGAGCCCCAGAAAATAAAAATGTAACTGTTTCCACATTTTCCCCTTCCATTTACATAAATTTTGGGACCAGATGCCACAACCTGAATTTTCTGAATGTTGAGTTTCAAGTCAGCTTTTTCACTCTCCTCTTTCATCCTCATCAAAACACTCTTAAGTTCTTCACTTTCTGCTATTAAAGTGGTATCATCTACATACCTGAGATTGTTGATATTTATCCCAGCAATTCTGATTCCAGCTTGTAATTCAGCCAGCTCAGTCTTTCACATGATGCATTCTACATATAAGTTAAATAAAACAGTGAAAATATTGTTCCTTGTTATACTCTTTCTCAGTTTTGAACCAATCAGTTATTCCATGACTGGTTCTAACTTCTTGACCTGCAAATTTTTCAGAAGGCAGGAAAGAAGTTGTGGTACTCCCATCTGTTTAAGAATTTTCCACAGTTTGTTGTGATCCACACAGTTAAAGACTTTAGTATAATCAATGAAGCAGAAGTAGATGCTTTTTCTGGAATTTCTTTGCTTTCTCTATGATTCAACAAATGCTGGCAATTTGATTTCTGGTTCCTCTGCCTTTTCTAAATCCAGCATGTACATCTTGAATTTATCAGTTGACATACTTTGCAGGGCTTCCTTGAAAGATTTTGAGCATTATCTTGCTAGCATGTGACATGAGTGCAATTGTATTGTACTTTGAACATCCTTTTGCATTTTCCTTCTGTGGGATTGGAATGAAAACTGACACTTTCCTGTCTTGCAGTCACTGCTGCATTTTTTCAAATTTGTGGACATATTGAGTGCAACACTTTAACAACATCATCTTTTGAGATTTTAAATAGCTCAACTGGAATTCCATCAGCTCCACTAGCTTTGTCTGTAGTAACGCTTCCTGCCCACTTGACTTCATACTCTAGGATGTCTGGCTCTAGGTGAGTGATCACACCGTTGTGGTTATCTGGGTCATTAAGAACTCTATTTGTATTGTTCTTCTGTGTATTCTTGCCATTCTTCTTAATCTCTTCTGCTTCTGGACCTATTAAAAATCCCTAAGCTTAAAAGAAATTTTTATCATAAATGGCTTCCATATCAAAGCAATCATAGAAAAATCAGCTCTATCAGTTATTATACAAGAACCTTCTAGTTAAAATAGCCAGAGTAACAGAGCCTGTGAAGCTGATTTCAGGCTCTCCAAGCTACCAGTGGAGCTATAGCCTTTTTGTGTAGAGTGAATGACAGGTAATAATTAACTCAAATTGCAATTATGTACTCGCCAGTACTAATCAAAACCCTTTTTACATAGGGCCTGAAATGATACCTAAGGCACTTAAAAATGTAATAGCTTTCAGAGTTTGATCTCAGCACTCATTCCATGACACATAATCATAGTTTTTAAAAATATATTGCCCAATAGTTATTAAATGATTTTAAGTGTATAAAAATTCAATCAATATGATGATGGTTACTTACTTTCTTATGAAAGTTTATTACTTTGTATGATATTACCTAATGCTAATTAAAAAAATGAATGCAGTGACATAAATTTAAAATTCATAAATTTGTTCCCAATGAAATTTGTTCCCAGTGAAATTTCCCAATCTCATTGTTCCCAAGGAAATTTCTGTGTGTGTATATAGAGATAAGTGTTGGTGATCATTTGTGACTGTCACTGAGTAGTCAGTACCCCCTCACCCCAATCCCATTCAGGATACCTTGTAGGACGGTACTTCCTGATTGGTTCTGACCAGTGAGATATAGTATGTCACTTCCAGCCTAAGGATATAGTGGCCATTGTGAGGCCTTCCAGGATGACACCTCTTTTCTCTCAGTGATGGTGACAGGAATTATTGGGGTTGGTAGCCACTCCATCAGCGGATGTCCCTCAGTCACTGTAAAGAACACTGTTTTATAGGCCTGTGACTAGCACAAGGATCAATTATGGCACTAAGGATCAATAGCTAGACCTCTGCTGCACTGCGGTTGACATTGGTGGCTATTATCTGCCACAACATAAACTGGTATGAGTGTCCTGGCTCTTACACTGGGAAAAGGCCTTGGGAGAGTGGTAATACAAAAAAGTAGAGGCAAAGTAACTCACTACCACAAACAGGAATTCTAGGATGCAGTCACATTATACAAAAATGAAAGAACTCTTTTGTGAGAGGTATCTGGGGAAGGTTGTGTCATAGACTATGAATGAAGACATGAGTATGTGATGTATGCAAATTAGGTGCCCTCAGTCTCACTGACTTATGAGGATCATGTATCTTACATTGTCTTAACTTCACTGCTTGGAAGCAACACCACAAACAGTCAAGCAGGAAAAAGACCCCAGCTCCCTTCCCACAAAGTAATCAGCCATGGACAACTGGCTCCGGAGGGCTGGGCAATGAAAGGCAGGGAGGTTAGAGCTGGGCCCACAGAAAATGAGTCCCTCTGTGAGACAGCCATAGAACTGAGACTTTTGTAAGACTTGTTAAATTTGCTGGAGAAGTTCAACTGAGTCATTCTTTCTCATATATCGTAATGCTATGTGGCATTTGCTCAATGTCAAGGAAATACCTGCCTAGGTAGATTAGGCTTAACTACATGCATTTCCCAGCCAGAAAGATTCACATATCTTGGCTCCTCCCCAAGCCCTTTGAAGCAATTCCTCAGTCTGTTTTGGGGTCTACAGTTTTCAGTAATGTCCCTGAATAGAACAAGCCTGCAGCTATCACATCATGCATTTTTCTTTAAGTGGACAAATCCTATTTCCAAATTTACTTGAAATTCAACTCCAAGTTTGCATGAAGTGTGTTCAAGCAGGAACTGAGATTCAGGCATTCACATTGAGCAAGTGCAACATAGAATAAAATCCACACAGACTTGTTTTTGAGTGGTGGGAAAAATGCATGATTTTCTAGATGACAGTCATGATTCAAGCCATACCAACATGTGAGATGCTGTAAACCCTGAACAAATCTCACTATTTCAATAAGTTCTTTAGAAGAGCTAGACAAAGCATCTGTTTGTCCAGGTGTATGCTCAGTTGTGTCCTACTCTCTGCTATAGCCCACCAGGTTCCTCTGTCCTTGGGACTTTCCAGGCAAGAATACTGGAATGGGTTGCCATTGCCTCCTCCAGGCGATCTTCCCAACTCAGAGATTGAACCCATTGTTCCCTGCACTTCCCACATTATAAGGCAGATTCTTTACTACTGAGTCACTTGGGAAACCCTAGACAAAGCATGCATATAGGTAATTGATTCAGGATGGGCTTCCCAGATGGTGCTAGGGGTAAAGAACATATCTCCCAGTGCAGGAGATGTCAGAGATTTGGTTTGGATCCCTGGGTTGGGGAGATCTCCTGGAGGTGGTCATGGCAACCCACTCCAATATTCTTGCCTGGAGAATCCCATGGACAGAAGAGTCTGGCATGCTACAATTCCGTGGGGCCACACAGAGTCAGATACATTACTGAAGGGACTTAGCACGCACTAAGTTGGTGATTACTGATAGTCACAAAGGACAGATTCCACAAGGTAATGATTTTAATGCCTTTCTATTTATAGGAAGATACAAGAATCTAGGGTCACTGACATTCTTCCTAAGGTATGCATCTATTTATTTAAGGGCCTGTTTATCAGAAGCATGGAATACCTCATCCTAAATTTCCCTCAAGGCACCCTGTTAGTGAGGCATTACAGTGGGTTGTAATTTAACCCTGCATATAATGTGATGATGAGAAACTATAATTGCTTTTTTTTTCCCCAGACTTCATAGTAAAATTAGACTTGGTAGGCAAGAGATGAGTTTCTGAATGTGGTGTAATTGCCATGTCCCTGATCCTACTCTGAAAGCTAACTTTATCAAACTGGAGTGTGACACTATTTAAAAAAATTAAATTTGTGTAATCATATTTATTAAGGTATTTGTAAAATTTTACGTAAAATTCAAAACTCTGTCATCTACAAAAATATGACTATAAAAAATGAGGTACAAACAGTTGTTTTATTTTAGGTGCTCATCTATTATGTATAGTAGAGAAAATTATAAACTTTGAAATTAATTTCATTTCTGCATTTTTTTAAAGATATGTTTTTAAACTATTAAGGCTTCGTTGGTAACTCAGTTGGTAAAGAATCCACCTGCAATGCAGGAGACTCCAGTTTGATTCCTGGGTTGGGAAGACCTGATGGAGAAGGGATTGGCTACCCACTCCAGTATTCTTGGGTTTCCCTGGTGGCTCAGCCAATAAAGAATCCACCTGCAATGCGGGAGACCTGGGTTCAATCCTTGGGTTGGGAAGATCCCCTGAAGAAAGGAACAGCTACCCACTCCAGTATTCTGGCCTGGAGAATTCCATGGACTGCATAGTTCATGGGGTCAGAAAGAGTTTGACACGGACTGAGTGACTTTCACTTTCAATATTACACCATACATATTTTGAGTGTGTGTCAACTTATGATGCATAACGTGAGAGTTGCGAGTTAGTTTTATTTGGGGGTAACATGAGGATTGCAGCCCGGGGAGACAGCACCTCAGACAGCTCTGCGAAACTGTTCCAAAAATGTAGGGGAGAAGGACAGTATATAGTGATTTTAGTAAAGGAAGGGTACATGCAATCAAGCAAGTTTATTTTTTAGAAAGTTTTTGCCAGTCTTGTGAAGCTTCTGCTAGTATGAGAAACAGTCATCATCTTGAAGGATTTTGGCGGTTTTTCTAGATATGAGGAGATACAGGAATTGAGCTCATAAAATCAGCTTCTGTATATATCCTACTATCTGAAGACCTGTCCTGTCAGTTTTCTGGGAGTGCAGAGTGCTTCATTTCTGCTGTCCACACTGAACTCCTTTGAGGGGTGTTGAAGGTCAGCAGCTGCAGCAGCACATGATTTAAACCTTGTAGAGATAGATGGGAAGCACCAACAGGAAGAGCCAATTTGTGGTTGACGTGTTTTCAATTATTATTTTCATTTATAATCATGTATCATCCACTTTGCATGTTTTCTTACCCTCTGTCTATTTTTCTGTCTTTCCCTCCATCCTTTCCCTTTACTTTATTTTACCCTGTATTTTGCCTATTTTTGACTAGAGCATTTTAAAGAAAATACAACCATAACCAAGGAATTTTGCTTTTTATATACAGTAACTATGCAATTACGGCAACAATAAAATTAGCAGCACTTATTTAATATCAGCTAATATTTTCTGAATCTCTTTGTCCAAAAAGTGTATATTTTAAAGTTTCCTAGGAAGAATCAGGAATCTAACAATATCTATAAACAACATTTAGTTGGTACGTTTCTTAAGTCTTTTAAATCTATAAGCATTACCCCACAAGCCCCTATTTGTTTATATAATGAATAAGAAATCCAGTCATTGTCCTCCAGAATTTTCCACACTCTGGTTTCAGTTGATTGCATCCTTTTGTTATTGAATTTTTCCTCTACCTTATGCATTTCCTATAAACTAGTCATTAGATCCAGAGGTTTAAAGTCAATTCAGATTCAATTAAGTGTTATTTTGTATTTCCTAAGGCATCATATCCAGAGACACATACTGTCTCCTCACCCTACTTTTAATAGATGGGTCAGTGGCTTTCCCATAGTTTTGTTTCAATTCTTCCATTATAAAATTCTACATCAACTTTCAGTCTAATGCATTTTGAAGATATACTCTTATGATTTCCCATTGAATTTAATGAGAAATATGTTTCAACTTCTTGTAAGAATTTTGAAGGATGAGAGAACACTTCAAATCATAAATACAGATGCTATAAAATTTTGTTAGCAGCTAAGTTTGCAGAGATGGTGAATGTGATTTGAAACAGTTGACACAGTCAATGATCAAGAAAGAAAAATAATGCAAATGCTGGCAGACAACTTTTAAAATATGAAAACCTGTCATCTGGGAATAACTTGAATGGCATCATCTAAAACCGGTTTGAATTAAATGATGTAATACAAAATCTAAGATTAGCTTAAATATTCTTTCTTTAAATGCATCTTGTCTCCTGAAATAAATTAATCCTTGAAAATTCATATCACTTGTTCTCTCATTTTGAAATATGTGCATGACTTGTGATTAAATTATCTCTAAGGTCTGTTCATTGAACTTGAATAGATTAGTAGGTTATAATTTAGAAGTTTTGAGTAAGTCGCATTTGGAAATAACTAAAATTCTTAACTGGCTTCTAATTTCTGGCATCCTATTAAAACATTAAAATTACTTTGCTTTCTTTGTTTTGAGTGCAGGATTTCCTATATCACAGAATAGCATAAATGGCAATTCACTGATGTCCTTTACTCAGCATTTTCTTTCACTTATCACATACTGAGGTTTATTTTTAAGTGCAGTTTTACTCTCTTTCCTCATCCACAGTGGTCAGCACTTAGCACACCATTCTGTACTTCAGAAAAACTTGTTGCTTCCTCAGGGACCAAGTGCAATCAGAAAGAGGACATTGTTATCAGCTGAAAGTTACTCAAAAATATAAACATTTCAACTGGTATTTTTGCTGCATTTCATATTTTGGAATTGAGAGTTGTTTTGACAAAAAATAGTAAGATGCCAAAAGTATATCTGGATAATTTGAAAAGGAAAAATTTCTGGTTATACATTTGTACAATTTCTGTGACTCAAACAAACAGAGAGAAAGTTTAAAGATAAGTGAAGTTCAAAATCTCTAACCCTCTCTCCTACTGTCAGGATATTTCAAAAAAGAAGAATCAGGGTATTTCAATAAGAAGTTTTCTCTTTGATTTGATGCTACACATGCAAAGAAATCCTATAAATGCTAAAAATGTATTTTGTTAATCATTCTACTCCAACTTTGAAGTAAAAATGTGTTTTTGACACTAAGACTCCCTTTTTCGATTTGCACTAGCTTTGTTTTGTAGGAATTCTGCCCCTCTTTCCACCCAAAATTACATCAAATTGGGAGACTTTTTATTTGGTAAATCCATGTCAATATTCCTCAGAAGAGTTTTCTAAGGAGACATACATTACTACACAACAAAAGGCTTTTCTTCAAATGTACACAGGTGAAGGAACATTATTAATCATTAAATATATTTTCAAAAACAAAACAAAACAAATGCTTATTACAGTATTTTATTGTTAATCAGGATAAAATAATGCATTAATGATATTTTTTTCCCCTCCAACTTTGAAAATAAATGCAGGGAGCAGATAGTGGGTTCATGTGAAATGCAGTAATTCACACATTAAACTTCTATTCGTGGATCTTATGGGCAGCCCCTGAATCTGATCCCACTGACATCAGTAAATACCCATTGATGGGTGTACTTGTAGTGTTGTTATCATTCTAAAATATACTCGTTAGAAAATATGCTTTGGAAAAATGGGACAAGATTGCCGAGAGAAATATCAATAACCTCAGATATGCAGATGACACCACCCTTATGGCAGAAAGTGAAGAGGAACTAAAAAGCCTCTAGTTGAAAATGAAAGAGGAGAGTGAAAAAGTTGGCTTAAAGCTCAACATTCAGAAAACTAAGATCATGGCATCTGGTCCCATCACTTCATGGAAAATAGATGGGGAAACAGTGTCAGACTTTACTTTTTGGCCTCCAAAATCACTGCAGATAGTGATTGCTGCCATGAAATTAAAAGACACTTACATTTCTTAGTGATGCACCCATTAATAAAAAGTGAAATCATTTATACTCATGCTGCAATAAAAACATTCAGAAGAATATTCTTATTGAACTTAGTTGGGAGTTTAACAAAAATTGCAGTAAATAGAATGATTTGCTCTGAAAATTCCTTAGTCTTTTAGTAAGTCTTTAAAGGGGGACAATAAATAACCCAATTACAGTGTGTTGATTTGGGACATACATAGTTTGGAGTCTTTAATAGTATAATAGAATTATGAGAGTCAGTGAAACAAAGGTCTACTAGATGAATACAATGTCAGGTCCACTTCAGAATCAAAATTACAACTCTGATAGATTTTCAATCATAATAGGTGTTTTGGCTGTTATCGAATTTTGTATGAGTGAAATCATACAATAAATACTCTCTTTGGCATCTGTTCTTTTTGCTCAATATAATAACGAGATTTGAACCAAGTTGTTGAGTACATCAGCAGACTTTTTCCTTTTGCTTACTAACATTTAATTTGCATGCATATTAAACAACTTGCTAGACCATTATTCTGTTGATGGACATTTGGTTGACTTACAGTCTGGAGTAGTTATGATAGAAGTTACTGTAGGCATCCATTTAACAGTTGGTTGACAAACATGACTTTTCATTTTTATCGATAAATGCAAAGAACTATGAGTGCTGGAACAAAGATTAAATACACAGTTTTCTTTCAAAGTGCCAAATTGCATTCCAAATTTGTACAGTTTTACAGTCTCTCCAGTAATATATATAAATTACAGTTGTTCTGTCTACTGGCTAGTGTTGTGTTGTCAGACTAATTGTGACCATTGTTGTGAGTGGGAAATGGTTTATCTCTTTGTATTTTTATTTGCATTTATCAGATGGCTAATTATTTTTAAATACCTTTTATGTATCTTCTTTGTGAAGTGTTTCTTCAAATTGTGTGCCTACATTTTATAGATGTTATTTGATTTTATTATTGACTTGTATATAGTCTTTATATAGTGTGTATGCAAGATTTGCCATACATATAGTGCAGTTATTTTTTCACATTCTGTTGCTTGCTTTTCATTTTACTAACATATTTTTATTTGGTTGGGAGTATAATATAAATACAGTTGAAAATATAATCTAAATATAATAAAATATACTATGGTTTTTCCAGTAGTCATGTGTGGAACCATAAAGAAGGCTAAGCTCCTAAGAACGGATGCTTTCTAATTGTGGTGCTGGAGAACACTCTTGAGAGTCCCTTGGACAGCAAGATCAAACACATTAATACTAAAGAAAATCAATCCTGTATATTCCTTGGAAGGACTGATGCTAAAGCTCCAATACTTTTGTCACCTGATGCAAAGAGTTGACTCATTGGAAAAGATGCAGATACTGGGAAAGATTGGGGGCAGGAAGAGAAAGGGGCAACAGAGGATGAGATGGTTGAATGGCATCACTGACTCAATGGACATGAGTTTGACCAAATTCTGGGAGATAGTGAAGGACAGGGAAGCCTGGCATGCTGCAGTTGATAGGGTTGCAAATGGTCAGACACAACTTAGTGACTGAACAACAGCAATAAAAAATTATGTGCTCAATTCAGTGATTTCTAATAATTGTATATGCAGTATAACCAGCACACAGAACAAGGGAAAGTTACTTTTATCTAAAACACATCCATTGAACCTTTTTCTAGTTCATTCAGACATCAGACACATTCTTTTGTTTCTGCAACTATGCATGTGTGTGTTCTGTAGCTAAGTCATGTCCAACTCTTTGTAACCCTGTTGACTTGAGCCCACCAGGCTCTGCTCTCCTTGGAATTTTCCAGGCAAGAATTCTAGAGTGAGTTTCCATTTCTTCCTCTAGGGGATCTACAACCATAGGTCACAATTGTTTTAGAATTGTATATAAATCAATTATGTAGTATATTGTATTGGGTTCATTTTCTTTCACTCAACATGTCAGTGAAATTGTGATGACACTATGTTTTTGATGTGGTTGTTATAGTGTGTCCACAATCATCAAAACAAACTGAAGGGCTAAAACTTGATAAGTGATATTGATTTGATCTATCAGCAATAATGTTGGGCCTTCTTTGAAGAAAAAAATGTATATTTGGATATAAAAATCAAGCAGATATGAGGAACCAATTTACTAAATACTAATTATACTTAAAAAATGTACTCAAGAATGAGGAGATAGTCTTATAATACCTCAGAAATAGTATGCAAGTAATTAATATCAAACTGTACCTTTGCAGTCATAAACACTTTGATTTGCATATAAAGGAAATTTTAATAGTATTTTAGGATAAGTAAAAACAAACTTTTAACACTGGAAAAGGTGAACCTTTAGGTGAAAAATATTTCAGAAGAAATATTGATAGAAACAGTAGTAAACATATGGGTTAATCTCCAAAAAGCTAAATGATTACATTTCTAACTAATTTGGAATTTTAAAATAACTTTATTTAAAAACTATATCAAACAATATAAACTCATGTTAAATGACAATGTCAAGCTTAGATTGTTCTACTGTTAGGGAGTAGGAAAGTGATACTTCTTAACATTTATTTTTTTTTAACTTAGTCTTTTTAATAAAGTTTTCATTGTATTTACTAAAAAACAAACAAACAAAAAGAAACAAAAAGAGAATAATTTCTAAGCTCGTAAGAGGAAAATATGTGAAAATATACACAATGCAAAATAAAGCAATAAAGTAGAACAAACGAAACATGGAGAAGCAAGGTAAATAGAAAGCAGAGATTACAATGGTAGAAATGAATTCAAATGTGTTAGTGTTTACAAGCAAAGCATATGGGTTCTTTTCCCAAGTTAAAGAGTAGAGATTGTGAGAATAGCTTGAAAAATGTGCATGTATATCCTTTCCAAGATATGTCAGGGCATTGAAAAGCATAAAGTAAATATATGGGAAAACACACTAAGGAAATGTCAATGAATAGAAAGTTTATGGAATTAAAACAGCATGTCCACTTTCTCTGTAACTAGGGTATACATTCCTTGGTTATGAGCAGAAACAATCACAAGAAGCTTAAATGCATACACAGCAGACATGCAAAACGAAGAGAGACCATGTACAACAATACATGCCAATGATGTATTCCCCAGCTGAAATGAAAATAAGATTGTGTAATAATGATTAATAATAATGGTGAAATAATACCAAGTACTTCATCAGCATTCAGTCACTCAGTCGTGTCAGCCTCTGCCACCCCCTGGACTGCAGCATGCCAGGCTTCCCTGTCCTTTTCATCTCCCAGAGTTTGCTTAAATTCATGTCCATTGAGTTGGTGATGCTATCCAACCACCTCATCCTGTCATCTCCTTATCCTCCTGTCCTCAATCTTCCCCAGCATCAGAGTCTTTTCCAAGTAGTCAGTTCTTCACATCAGGTGGCCAAAGTATTGGAGTTTCACCTTCAGCATCAGTCCTTCCAATGAACACCCAGGATTGATCTCCTTTAGGATGGACTGGTTGAATCTCCTTGCAGTCCAAGGGACTCTCAAGAGTCTTCTCCAACACCACAGTTCAAAAGCATTGATTCTTCGGCATTCAGCCTTCTTTATGGTCCAACTCTCACATCCAGGTATGACTGGAAAAAACATAGCTTTGACTAGACAGATCTTCGTTGGCCAAATAATGTCTCTGCTTTCTAATATGCTGTCTAGGTATGTCATAGCTTTTCTTCCAAAGAGGAACCATCTTTTAATTTCATGGCTGCAGTCACTGTTCACAATGATTTTGGATCCCAAGAAAATAAGGTCTGTCACTGTTTCCATTGTTTTCCCATCTATTTCCCATGAAGCAATGGGGCCAGATGCCATGAACCTAGTTATTTGGAATTTTAAGCCAGCTTTTTCCAAGTATTTATTGCACCCTAAATGCATTTCTAAAACAATCTGAAAAAGGAGATTTGAAGATGTAAACATGGGAGAATATATAAAAATAGAATAGGAAAAAATTAAGTTTGCAGTATTAATTCAAAGAAAGGTATAATTAAGGCAAATCACATCCAATGGAATTGGGAATGTCATAGTATATTGATATAAGATACTATATACAGTGAAAAACCATAATCATAAAGTTTTATGAGCCAAATAACAGAGCATTAAAGTATATTAAGCAGAAAATGTTGAAATTTCATTGATGTATACAAAACACACAATTGTATTTGAAGATTTCAACACAACATTATCTGAACATTAGACATAAAATAGTGAGAAAATGATGCCATCTAGGATCCTTACTAAATACCATTATTTATGGTGCTCACTGAGAGAAACAAAGCAACTGGGATGTAAACGCAAATACCTATGTATATACATGTACATTTAGTATTAAAGCATCTTTTTTGAAATATATGGGATGGGATATAGAAATTTAAGAGAATTACCCCCTAATTACTTTAAAAAATCTCATTTATTTTGGATATTATTGTGGAGGTAACCACTAACATAAACCTAGATGGTTCAGAATAATATGCTAACAGCTGCCTTCAATGACAAAGATTAGGTGTAACTTTATCAATGCTATATTCCTGCAAAGTTAGAAATCATCTAGCTGCCAAGGTCCAGCCTCGGCAGGATCCAGGGGGTACCCTCAGGATGAATGGCGTCGGTGAGAGAGAAAGAGAGAGAAGGAGAGAGAGAGAGAAGACACGTGAGATCAGCCTTGATAGGGCCAAGTCTGCGAGGGAGAGAGAGAGAAAGAGAGAGAGAGAGAGAGAGAGAGAGAGAATGACCAGACGGGGTGTTTGCAGGATCTGGCAGTCTGGCAACGCTTTATTTTTTACCACGGCTTTTACACCCTAAATTAGTACATTTCTAAGGGGAAGATAGTTTAACAATACATCAGCTTGTTCTTCATGAAACCAGGGTGCTTTCTGCATACTTCTTTGTTTACGAGGGTCTTGTACATTATCTTCTGGCCTTGGGGCCTATTGACATTTTATGACCTAGGTGAATGCAAAGCTGTTTTCCGTAATGTATTCTTTAATGAACACAAAGGTCAGTCCTTTTGCAGAAGTTATCAGTTAAATTTATCTAAAAGGTTTATCACACAAAGACTCTGCAGCTCCAGTGAGGCAGCCCCTGTTTAGTATTCCTGGTTAAAGGTAACAATTTTAAACTCTTATTTTTCTAAATCTTTAACTATAACCACTTTTAGAATAATATTTTTATGTTCTCTAATAGGGCTTCCTCACCCCTGAAGGGCTCTGTGCCTATTAGGGCCTTTATGTGATCAGGTTCTTTATGCTGTTTTATGATTAGGGTATTAAAAGTAATCATGCATATTAGTACCAAGGGCATAAACGCATTTGCCAAACAAACTAAAATACCAGCAAAGGAGTTTAAATTAAAACACTCCTTTCACCCTGGATAATCTCATAAAATACCACCACCTGGGAAACTTATTGATTAAAGTTCTAAACTGATTCTTATTTGCAAAGAGATCAGGGAAGGCCTTCTGCCTGTGTCACAGAAATTAGGGAGTAGTCTATTGAAGCAAGCATCAGAAAGACAGATATCATCTTTAAGGTGAGTGCTGGGGGCTACTTTTCGGAATCCCTGAAAACCTGATCCTCCTCGCCCGTCAGGTCTTCTCCTCATGACCTTGTCATGGGTGGGATCTCCTGAGCTGACTCCCGGTATCTAGCTTTTGTAAAACAAACAGTTACATAGTTAAGGTCTTAAAAATATCGTTTTAGAAGGTTTTAAAAATACTAATTGGGAAATTTGGATGTTTTTTTTTTTTTTTTTCCCACAAGCTTTCTTAAAATGAGACGAAGACAGGTCTTTCTATTTTCTTATTTTGCTCTTATTTGTGAGGGATGATCCAAGAAAGCTGCTGACCTCAGACTTTCTATGCTCTCTTTTTTACTCCGCTTTCTTTTCTTGGAGAAAAAAAAAAAAAAAAAAAAACCAGAGAGAGTTTTCTTTCTGCCAGTTGCTTGCCTAAATCCAGAGCTCCAGAAAGAAATACAGATAACAGTGAAAATAAAATAAAAGCATGCCCCCTCTAAAGTTCCCTTGTCCCAGATGTGGTCTAGAACTCACTGATCTTGAACTGAGGAGGTCATGTGGCTGCACAGAATCCAGCATATTGAAAACACACCCATGAACAATACTGCTTGAAGGGTTAGAACAGTGTATGTCTAAAGCCCTTTCTCAACCAGAAGGAAAAGCTCCAATCTGTCTGAGATGGAATTATTCACCATTCAATGGAATGTGCCACCAATTATTCACCAATTTATATACATGTATATATGTTATTATGGACAAATTATGTCCTCCTAAAATTCGCATGTTGGAGCCCCAATTGTCAGTGTTATTATATTTGGAGATAGGGCCTTGACAAAAGCAGTTCATGTTAAACAAGGTCATAAGGGTAGGACCTTGGTCCTATGGAGCTAATATCATTTTAAGAGGAGGAAGAAACACCAGAATGATCAAGCCCTCTCAGGAACTACCACAAAGTACAAGTCATGTGTGGCACAGTGAGGAGGTGGCTGGGCCCAAGCCAAGAAAAGAACCCTCATCAAATACCAAATTTGCTGGCACTTTGATCAGGAATTCTAACTTCCAGAACTATGAGAAGATAAATGCTTATTTTTAAGCCACTCTGTAGTATTTTGTAGTATTTGCTATGGCCGCCGAGCAGACTAATGTGATTATAAAACAAAACTCTTCTGTATTTTAGAAATATTTATTTAGGCAAATAATTATCATATTTATAGGCGAAAAGTTTTAACCTTCATGCTCCTTTCAGTTATTCAAATTTTTCACTACTATTGGATTTACAGAATAGTTAAGAAATAGCTTATTTGGTTCCCATAATCCTTCATTCAACCTCCCCCAATAGTTTATGACTTAACATAGCTAGAAATCCATTAATACAATGGAAGACCTATGAAAATTTAGCATGAACATGACATATTTGTTGAATGTGTAAAGGATAACTCAGTTCTGTTTTATATTAATAAATGTTTCTCATTATTATAAAACATTTATGCTTATGAACTCATTCCATTGTACTTATTCTGAGAAATTCTGCATATAATCTTGCTTTTCACACTCTAGGCACTTAAATTGACAGATTTAGAGATCATAAACAAAGAATTATGACCGACAAGAGAGTGAAAAGACAACGTATAATATGGGAGAAAATTTTTGCAAATCATATACATAATAAGGGACAAGTATCCATAATATATAAAGGAATCTTACAACTCAATCCAAAAACAAGAAACACAATTAAAAAATGGGCAAAGGCATCTCCTCATGTGTTTGTTAGTCATCTGCATGTCTTCTATATACGGAATCTAGAGAATGATACTGAAAAGTTTATTTATAGGGCAGAAATGTGAGACTTCACTTTCACTTTTCATTTTCATGCATTGGAGAAGGAAATGGCAACCCACTCCAGTGTTCTTGCCTGGAGAATCCCAGAGACGGCAGAGTTGCCGTCTATGGGATCGCACAGAGTCACACACGACTGAAGCGACTTAGCAGCAGCAAAGCTATCAAGCAGAAAGGGGGAAAGAAAACAGCTCAAATAGGACATATTTAACAATTAGCACTTTATGGAAGGTGTGTGTGAAAGTTGCTCAGTCGTGTCTGACTATTTGTGACTCCATGGACTGTAGCCTACCAGGCTCCTCTGTCCATGGAATTCTCCAGGTCAGAATACTGGAGTGGGTAGCTATTCCCCCTTCTCCAGGGGGCCTTCCCAACCTAGGGATCGCACCTAGGACCCCCACATTGCCAGCAGATTATTTACCTTTCTGAGTTACCAGGTAAGTCCAAGAATTCTGGAGTTGGTAGCCTATCCCTTCTCCAGTAGATCTTCCCAGCCCAGGAATCAACCCGGGGTCTCCTGCATTGCAGGTGGCTTCTTTACCATCTCAGCTACCAGGGAAGCCCTTATGGAAGGACATACCATAAAAAAATACATAATGTTGTGTAAGTTCAGAATGCAAGTATGAATTGTGAGGTTTAATTCAAACTATTGTAAAGTTTCGAATAGCTGTCCCTGCTTGCTTTCTTGAGCATTATCATAGGCCACACCAGTGGAGCTTGAGTTGTGATCCTATAATCACCCATAGCATCCTTAGTCTTGCAGCTAATTTTAGCTTTAGAGTAAAAGTACCAAGAGCTTCAGTAAAGCTATGACTTCTGGATTGTATCAATTTCATAAAAGAACATGACTTATCTACCTTTCTCCACCATGTATGTGATCATATAAAGACATAGGACTACTCAATCAAGGAACCTGATCCTATAAAAGTTGTCATAAGAGGAATTTCCATACCTTTCTATCTTCTCAACTAAACTTATTTGAAAACTAAACTGATATTAAAGGAAAAATGGCCAGAAAATTAAAAAAATCCATTCTTTCCTATAATGTTTTTCTAATTGCATATTGTATGCTATTTCAAATAATGTATGAAACTAATTGGAAAAAGATTGAGTAAGTGCATCAACTTATTGACTAATATTTTATACTTACATATTGTCTATAATATTTAAGATTATTATTCCAACAATTTCTCAATTACATGGATAACCAAATATAATTATCAAATAGAAAAAATATTTTCTAATGTAATCTTAGTTTTTTTTTCTTTTAGTTTTACCTATATGGAAAAAGAATTGTGAAATATTAATTGAGGTGTTTTGATATTTTATTGCTATTGAGTTAATGAATTTTATTGTTACTAATTCAAAGAATTTTTTAAAATAATTTGTTTCTTCTTTTAGTATTATCCCAAAAATAATTTCTGAGTTTATATGCCACATTCATTATTTGGTAGTCAGAAAATTGTTTTCTCCTTTTTAGCAGAAGTTAAATATGTCATTTGGCAAGTTTTAAAGTACAGCAGGTAATAAACATGTTTTGATCTAGTCACAGCTTTAAGCAGGTGAAGTATGATATTAAAGAATGGAAATCACTGAAGATATAATATTTAGACTATAAACTATCAGTCTGCATAAATGTTATAACTTGGAAATGATATTGCATTATGAAATAATAACTAATACTAAGTAATAATGAATAATCTATATAATATTAAGAATAAGATAATAATTAAAACACTTGTTTATGCAGTAGAGTTTTATTGTGCATAAATGTGAAGCAGAATTAATAGTAAGTTGAATAGTATATGAGTTAACTTGCTAATTAAGACAGAGATTTATGTCACTTTGCTGTTGGAAAAAAATGCTCCCATGCAGACATCTGAGTGTTATATTCGGTTATATTTAGGGCCTCTTTAAAGGGGAGAACAAGGTATAATGGAATTATATCAGCAAAGGCTCCTCTGTCCATGGGATTCTCCAGGCCAGAATACTGGAGTAGGTAGTCATTCCCTTCTGGGGCATCTTCCTGAACCAGGGGCCAAAGCCAGGTCTCTCACATTGGCAGGTGGGCTCTTTACCATCTGAGCCAACAAGGAAAGCCTTCTTTAAAGGGGAGAACAATGTATAATGGAATTATATCAGCATAAATCCTAGGAGAGGGGCTAAACAAAATTTGACCTATTCTACTCAAAAGCCTAATTTTACTATTCACTCAGAGGATTCTAGCTTTATTCCAATTGCCATAGATAAAGTTGAAAAATAAAACCAAATTTACCATATTTCTGGGAATGCATATCACATTCTGGGAAATGGAAAAAAAAAAAAGAAAACTAAATAAATCAACATACATTTAAACCAAATATCAATTCAAATTGTTCCACTCACAGAGCAGTCCTAATCAATATGAATTATGAAAGTCATGTGGAGTCTTCACATTTCAGCTGCTGTGATGGCTAAATCACTGACTACTGTTGCTGTCCTGCAGGACACACTTTTAGTCACATATACAGTCTCAGTCTCAGGGCAGTTATTAAAATTAGAAAATCTATAAAACATTTGGAATAAAGTTTTTGAAGGTAGTCTAATGAAACAGTGCACAATCAATACAAAACAGCTGTAGCCAAGTAATACAGTGATTCTCAATCAGATATTGTAATGCAAATTTTAGGGCTTGCTGTGTAATACTTTCTATAAATCTTTACATTTTATAAAATAGTAAATTTTTTTCTTCAGAAAAGAGCAGCTGAAATTATATACACTAGATGCTTGAAAAAAGGAAAGAAGAAAAACAGATACACTTCTAGAGTTTATGGAGGTGCACATTATACCACTAGCATATTTTTTATTTTAATTTTGCTCTTTTATATTAGCTGTACTTTCACCCTCCCTCATAAAAATCTCTCTTTTTTTTTCTTCTTCTGTTTTTATGCTTCTTATTTTCCTAATTGCCTGTTGAGGGGTATATCTTTCTATAAGTCCCCCAACATCTGCCTCATGAGCTAAGGAGATGGAAATTCACTTTCCTCCACAAAAGCAAAGGAAGCTGGACTCCATCAAGGATTGGGAGATCCTTTATTATGCCTTTCCTTAAATTGGTGGTCTCAACCAGGGTGTTTCTACCTCCTAGGGGATATTCTGAAATGTCTAGAGACATTGCAGTTTGTCACAACTGCAGGAGGAGATTGTCACTGAAAACAAGTGGTAGAGACAAAGAGGCTGCTAAGAATCTTTTAAGGTACAGAGCAGATGCCAAATCAAAGAATTAGCCATCTCAATAGGACCGTTGCCTGGAAGTTAAGGAAGTCTGGTTTAAACGGACTTAGGTTTGCTTACCTTTTTTTTTTTTTTTTACTGGTATGCAAATATACTTTTCATGAAATTTTATAGACTTGCTTTTCCTGTTAAAGATTTAGTTGTGACAATAGCATACTTTCTTATTTTTTTGCTCTTTATTTTTATTCAATCTAGTTGGTCGTTCCTTTTCTTTTTTAATCAACTCATTTCCAGTCAGGCTTCTTTTGCTTGCAATAACTATGTGTTCATTAAGATCCTTCCTTATTCTGATAATGTTTATTATCCTGATAATGCTTATTATGTCTCATTCTCAAACCTAAATAGATACTCATATAATATACATTATTTTAAAATTGGGGGTTTTATTAACTACAAAGCATATACAGAGTTTGTTATAGATATTATTGGATATAAGGAAACACAACACACCACTCCTGCTCTTTTGGATATTAAAAAATTTAGGGGAAAGATTGTGCTGAGTAAATAGCTAATATGCCTCTTTCTTTCAATGAGCAATCTCCATAAATTGATGGATAATGGTATATGTATGTGCATATACACCTATATATGTATTAATGTATGGACATACACCTATATATCTATAGACACATATATATGCAATAATCATGACTGTAATTCTTAAACTTCTGCAGATCACAGAATTCTTCAAAAGTCACTTAAACTCAATTAATAAAAAAATATCTATTTTGATCTATTAAATATTGCTTTCTTGAGATACACTATTTAGTGCTATATAATGAAGTATGTTTATGTTTATCCTGCTTGGTTTTTAAATTAGCTTAATTCAATGCCTGGATTCTAAGTGTTAAATAACTGGAAATTTAGAGGTTTAGGAATGGTCAGAAATTATATATATGAAATTCTGATTTAAAAGTGGAAGTGAAGTTGTTTAGTCATGTCTGACTCTTTGTGGCCCCATGGACTATACTATACGTCCATGGAATTCTCTAGGCCAGAATACTGGAGTGGGTAGCCTTTCCCTTCCCCAGGAGATCTTCCCAAAGCAGGGATAGAACTCAGGTCTCCCACATTGCAGGGGGATTCTTTACCAACTGAGTCACAAAGGTAGAAGAATTTAGGCTAATTATAAAGTCTATGGTGTGGCCACAGAAAAATGTTCTTAAAATAATGAACTCTAAGGTCATTAGAAAGTAGAGGCAAAGAAAGCAAGAGGACAGGCTTTCAGATGGATTATTTACAAATACAGAATGCTATTTAAAATTTAGTCATGAAAGTGAAAGTTACTCAGTCGTGTCTGACTCTTCGCGACCCCGTGGACTATACAGTCCATGGAATTCTCCAGGTCAGAATATTGGAGTGGGTAACCCAGGGGTTGAACCCAGGTCTCTCGCACTGCAGGTGGATTCTTCAGCAGATGAGCCACAAGGGAAGCCCAAGAATACTGGAGTGGGTAGCCTATTCCTTTTCTAGGGATCTTCCCAACCCAGGAATCAAATTGGGGTCTCCTGCATTGTAGGCAGATTCTATGCCTACTAAGCTATGAGGGAAGCCCTATCAGGCTTGAAGCAGTTGCCAAAGTCAAGAGAAAAGGAGTAAGGGTACAGAATTTATAAACAAATTACAGAAAACTTAAAGGGCAAGGACTTTCTTTTATTTTTCTGTAGTTTTTTTTTTTTTTTTTTTTTAATCAAGACAATTAAGGGACAATGGTCTCAAAAAGACACTGCTTAGGGAAGTGAAGATAAAAATTATACTTCCCACATATATGACTATATATAGATTTTGATTAAATAATCAAATATCACTTTGGGAGTAGTTCAAGAAAGCAAATCTTATGAAGCATTATTTATTATTTAAAGATAGGTGTAATAAGGAACATTCAGAAAAGCTTGAGACTGTTGAGGTAGCCCATTAAATACTGCCTACTTCAAAAAAAAAGGGAAACTACGCATATAAATAAAAAGTCAAATTTATTCCTTCTTACATATTTCTATTAAAATGTTTTGTCTCAAAAATATATTTAAAGTATTGAGTGGTCTTTTGCACGGCAAAATGCTATATTTGATTTCCAATCAATTTTTCACTTGTCATTTTTATGACAATAACTGCTGAAACCCTGAATCAAAAGAGCATATAGAAAAAGAATAAAAAAAACTCCCATAGCTCACTTTGACAAAAGAGGATGAGTTTGTGTCAAGGAACAACAAAATTCTCTAAGACTTGTTGAGTAAAATTTATGAAGCATCATTCAGTTTGTCCTTAAAGTCAGTGAGGTCATTTTTGGCAAGATTTGCTTCATTGATTTGCTGTCCATGTCAGTAAGGAAAGGATTATAAATCCATGTTTCAATTTTAAGGTCATCTGAGTGAAAATAATATTCAACAATTTTCTTCAGGGTTTCCAGGTTTCTGCAGATATGTACCTGCAGATAAATTAAATGGGAGAATTTACATAGATTTTTCCTCAAGTAACTTACTATTGAGTACTAGCTTAACCAAAGCAGTATTCATAACTGTGAACTTGCAGGACTTTGAATTTTAAAGGTTTTGGCTCAGTCATATATCCATAGAACTCCACCAAATGAACCACAGTATGGATTTACTCTTAATTTTTAAATTGTTTTTAGAGTGGCCATTTCTTATTTCTAAAAGACTGAAACTTCTGCTGAATTTAGTACATTATTTCATGCATTATCAATTAAATCAATACATGTTATATGCTTTGGAATCTTTGTATTTTTACTTTAATTTTTACAATTCACTTGAAAAGATGATGATTCAAGGTTTAGCTCATAGAGATCCAGCTTCATGGCACTTGAAAAAAATTTCAGAATCACATTCTGAACAAGCATTGCAGGACAAAATGGGACATCACAATGTGTGATATTTTTTCTTCACAAAATTCATAAAAATCTATAAGTTGTTAAGAATAAAAATAGTCCCACAAGTAATTTGAATACTAAGGATTTTCTTCCAGCTCAGCTTTTCTTTGACCAAAAAAAGAAAAAAGTCATCAGTCATTTCAAAGTTGTCAGCTTTTCAGTACCTTGAACAGGATTAAAGCAGTTATTACCTATCTTGATAAACACCAGTACTTTCATTAAGTTTCAAGTTGAAGAACTATGTTAAGACCATGTCTTTAAAAACTGCCATCCAAATATTAGAAAACAGGATTTTAATGTGGTTGAAGATGCATGACAGATGTATGGCTTTGTTTATTTGTTAGAGTTCCTTGTGTTTCAAATACACAAAACAGTTGAATCTTGGCTTCCCTAGATGTCCCACAGTTGCCTAATTTACCTTTTTAATAATAAGAGGAGCAAGTATTTTGTGTTCATCTAAATTTATACTTAGGTAAATATCTAAAAGTACTAGCCCAAACCATAATTCAAAACAAGGATTTCACCTTTTTCAACTTATTTTCTGTACACTTTCAGTTTGGTTAATGCCTTAAAGCTATATTTTTATTTGATGATTTTTTTGCTGTTTGATTTATTTGTATTCTATCAAGAACAATCTAGATAAAACTAATATATACCTGCTTTTTAATATATTTATTTGCTTACATATTTAAACAGAGGGCCTATCCACATAAAAAATGACCCATGTCTGTAATCATCATGTTAGGGTATACATCTTTAGTTCCAACTACTGAAAACTATTTAGATGTCAAAAAATAGCAAAATTGAAGACCACGATTCTGGGATTTTACTATCCTGTATCTCTCTAAATTCTGGAGAGAAAAAGCTATTTTAAAAACATAATTTGGAGTTCCTGAGTTAAAAGTTGGGTTAAAGATTCACATTTATTTTGTATCATCAGGTATAGGAAAAAAATGTATATGTAAATGTATATTTCTCTCTACCAATAAATAGGTAGAAGCACATATTGGGGGAGGATGAACTTTAAAGAGTTAGCAAATATAAGCTTTTTTATAAAAATTATTAAATGGCATTTAGAAAATATTTGAAAAAAATATCTTTTATATTTAAGTCATTACTTTCTTGCCCCCCCTCCACTGGTGAATTCCATAAAACATTTTTTTTCCATTTATTTTTATTAGTTGAAGGCTAATTACTTTACAATATTGTAGTGGTTTTTGTCATACATTGACATGAATCAGCCATGGAGTTACATGTATTCCCCATCCCGATCCCCCCTCCCACCTCCCTCTCCACCCTATTCCTCTGGGTCTTCCCAGTGCACCAGGCCCGAGCACTTGTCTCATGCATCCAGCCTGGGGTGGTGATCTGTTTCACCCTAGATAATATACAACAATAAGGCTGAAACTGTACCATTCCTATAAAGTTCAGGTTTTTAAAACTGTATTCTGTGTTTTCTGTGATTATTAACTTGGAACTTTATTAAATACCCTTGGTGGGAGCATAAGCAGCTTAGCTCTTCCAAGGGACCCACGAACCAGGACCAATTCCTCTGAGAGTGAGCACAACCCTCCTCAGACTTTAACAATGTCTGGTGGGTCTCTACTGCCACAGGCACTCCCTGGTAAATCTCAGTTGTGGCCACTGGATCCCTCCTTCTGCCCCAGCTCATAGAGTAAGAGAGACCTAATAAAGTCAACCTTTGCCCTCTATATCTGGGTGGGGAACAGACACTAGAAGGGCAGCCTATAAGCAGAGGTGGGCCTAAACCAAAGCAGAACACCAGGGGCTGTGTGACCAAAGAGGAAGAGAATTAGCTCCTGCAACCACAGGTGAAGCAGACTAAATCCTCACAATTAGATGGAGACTGTGAACCTTAGAGGTGACTGTGGACTTTGGGAGCGAGTACAAGGTGAAATAAGGCCAGCTCCGAGTCTGCACTGACATGAAACTGCCCACCTTAAGTCCAGAGACCTTCACAGGAATACTGGAGGACTTTCTGTGTGGGCAGATTGACTGGAACACACTATGTGGAGTGGAAAACAGGAATCATGAGGACACTCCTCTTAATACCACTCTATATAAAATTGTCTTTTTATTTTCTTCTTAATGTTGTTCCAATGTCATTTTCTATATTATTTCTTTAATTTTTTTAACTACTTTTCCTTTGTTAAACATCTTATTTTTTTAAATAAATTCATTTATTTCCCTATTTTTACAGTACCCTATAATTATGTTTCTTTTTTTTTCTTCATGTTTTGATTTTGTGTTCTTGCTAGTCTAGTTTTTGCTATTCATTTTCACTTATAGGTTTCTTTATTGACTGGATTGCTGTCTTTTTTTTTTTTCCCCACTCCTGTTTTTGTCCTTTTTTTTTTTTTTCTGTCTCCCTTTTCTCTCACTTCTTTTTTCTTTGTAAGGATATGAGTTTCTTTGGGTGTTATGGACTACTGAGTGTTGCTTTCACTAACTGTCTTGGAGCTTTGGTTTTTGTTCTGCATGGACTGTGAGCTTTTGATGCTACAGTAAGAGATCAGGCCTGAACGCCTGAGATCAGAGGACCAAGTCCAGGACTTTGGGCCACCAGAGAACTCCTAAATTCATGGAATGTGAGTTGGTGAAGCTCTCCCAAAGGCCTCTATCTCAACACTAAGACCAAACCCCAGTCAAAGGCTAGCAAGCTGCAGCACCAGACACTCAATGCCAAACAATAAAACAAGAACACAGCTCTGCACATTAGCAGACAGACTGCCCAAAGATATAGAAAACCCTATGACACCCCAAAACAAAACAAAACAAAACAACCACTACTGGGTATGGCACTGTCTTTCAGAGACATAGAATCCAGCTTCATCCACCAGAAAACAGGTACAAGTCCCCCTAACCAGAGAAACTTCACGAGGTCCAACTCCACTCACAGGGGGCACATGCACAATGAAGAGGAGCTACAACCTTCCAGCCTACAGAAAGAAGACCCCCAAACACAGTAAATTAAACAATATGAAAAGACAAACATGCAGCAGATAATGGAACATGGTAAAAATACACAAGGCCAAACAAATGAGGAAATAGGCAGTCTACCTGAAAAAGAAAGAATTCAGAGTAATGATAGTAAAGATGATCCAGCATTTTCAAAATGAAATGGAGGCACAGATAGACTGGAGACACAGATCAAGAAGATACAAGAAATGTTTAACAAGGATCTGGATGAAGTAAAAAATAGACAATCCGCAATGAACAACACCAAAACTGGGATTAAAAACATACTAAAGGAGACAAATAGCAGAACAAGTGAGGCAGAAGAGCAGAAAGAGCATGAGAAAATATTTGAAAAGATTGAAACCAAAAACTTTCCAAAAATGGGAGAAGAAATAGCCATAAAGTCCAGGAAACCCAGAGAATCTCATATAGGATAAATCCAAGGAGAGACATTCTCAGACACATATTAATCAATCTATAAAAAATTAAGTACAAAAAACAAACATTAGAAGCAACAAAGGAAAAGCAACAAATAACACACAAGGGGATCCCCATGAGGCTAACAGCTGTTCTTTCATCAGAAACACTGAAAGCCTGAAGGAACTGGCGGGATATGCTTAAAGTGATGAAAGGAAGAAATCTAGAACCAAGATTACTCTATCCAAGAAAGATGCCATACAGATTCAAAGGAGAAAACAAAAGTTTTACAGACAAGCAAAAAGTAAGAGAATTCAGAAACACCAAACCAGATTTACAACAAATAGTAAAGGAACTTCTCTAGATAGGAAACACAAGAGAAAGAAAGAGCCTCAAAAACAAAAACAAAAAACCCTCAAAATAATGAAATGAATGATAATAGGATCTCACATATCAATAACAACCTTACATGTAAATGGATTAAATGCTCAGAATAAAAGACACAGATCTGCTGAATGGATCAAAAAACAAGATCCCTATATATATATATATATATATATATATATATATATATATATATATATACTTTCTACAAGAGATCCACCTCAGACCTAGAGACATATGCAGTTTGAAAGTAATCAGCTGCAAAAAGATATTCCATGCACATGGAAATCAAAAGAAAGCAGGAATAGCAGTACTCAAATCAGATAAAATAGATTTTGAAATACAGACCATTGGAAAAGATAAGGAGAACACTACATGATAACCTAGGACATGATATAAACATTATAAATGTATTTGCACCCAACATAAGAAAACCTCAATACATAAGGCAAGTGCTAACAACAAATAAAGGGGGAATCAACTAATACACCAATAGTGGGGGACTTCAATCCTCCACTCACACCAATAGACAGATCACCCTGATAGAAAATTATTAAGGAAACATGAGCTGTAAATGACATTGGGCCAGTTGGACCTAATAGATATGTACAGGGAATTTCATCGAAGATGGTACAGATGATCCTTTCTGCAGGGCAGCAAAGGAAATGCAGAAAGAAAGGACAAACTTTTGAACACAATTGAAGAAAGTTGTTCAGTCGGTCAGTCCAACTCTTTGTGACTCCATGGACTGCAGCATACCAAGCTTCCACATCCTTCACTATCTCCCAGAGCTTGCTCAAACTCATGTCCATTGTGTGGATGATACCACCCAACCATCTCATCCTCTGTCACCCACTTCTCCTCCTGCCATTAGTGTTTCCCAGCATCAAGGTCTTTTCCAACGATTCAACTCTTTGCATTAGATGGCCATAGTATTGGAGATTCATCTTCAGCATCAGACCTTCCAATGAGTATTCAGGGCTAATTTCCTTTAGGATTGACTGACTTGATCTGCTTGGTGTCCAAGGGACCCTCAAGAGTCTTCTCTAGCACCACAGTTTGAAAGTGTCAATTCTTCAAGGTTCAGCCTTCTTAATGGTCCAACTCTCATATCTATACATGACTACTGGAAAAACCGAGGGAGGGAAAAATGAGAAAATGATATTGAAACATATACACTACCATATGTAAAATAGAGAGTGAGTGGGAACTTGCTGTGTGATGTAGGGAGCTCAAACTCGGAGCTCTTTGACAACCTAGAGTGATAGAATGTAGTGGGAGGTGGAAAGAAGGTTCAAGAAGGATGGGACGGGTGTATATCTAGGACTGATGCATGTTGAAATATGGTAGATACTAATACAATATTGTAAAGCAGTCATCCTCAAGTTAAAAATATTGTAAAGCAGTCATCCTCAAGTTAAAAATAAATACATTTATTTATTAAAAAGTATGTCCATGCCCCTCGGGAAAGGTCTTTGGTATACAGCTGCCAGGAATTATGAAAGAGTATTTTTCTTCCAATTGGTCTGATTTTTTTTCTTTTTAATTCCTTTGAACTTTACATTTGCAAAATCTTTTATGTATCTGTCTTATTATAAAAAAATGGGGACACCTTACACGGCATTGTTTGTATTATAAAAATCCCATGTGCTTTGTTTATCCATATTTATATCTTTAGAGCTATATTTTTATATCCAAATATTTAATATAAATGAATTCCTTCTGATCAAAATTTCTATGGAAACTTGAAGAGGTGTATGTTGTGTAGCTATGTTGGAACACAATCAGTGATATTGTCATAAGTTTGAAGTGGTTGGATATTTAAGTCATTAAACTCGCCTTGTTGTCATTCCATACTCACAAACAACTTTGGTTGTGATTTGACTGCCCATGTGCTTTGGCTACAGAGCACCTCAGATGGCACTGGTGGTAAAGAACCTGACTGCTAATGCAGGAGACATGAGATGGGGTTCAATCCATTGGTTGGGGGAATCCCTTGGAGGAAGGCATGGCAGTCCACGCCAACATTCTTGCCTGGAGAATTCCATGGACAGTGGAGCCTGGAAGGCTATAGTCCATAGGGTCGCAAGTAGTAGGACACAACTGAAGAGACCTAGCATGCACAGGCAAGTTCATGTACTTTGGCTGAAAGAAGAAAAAAGGGTTGATTATAGACACACAAGATAGTTCAGTCCTGTGTTTCAGTTATCAGTAGATCCATTTAGAGCCCTGATAAGGATAAACATCTTGGCCTTCACAAAAGCTCTGGACTATCCCACTTTGCTTCTCTGCAATAAATCTTCTACAACCTAAGAAACAGTGAATATTTTCTTAGAGGATATCTTCCTCATGTGATTTATATGTGCAAACATGGACAGGGAGAGAAGACAAGTGTATACAATATAAGGTTCTATGTGTTTAACAAATTCTAAATATTTAATCAGTGTTTATGATATGAAATTATCCTGTATAATGTAGAAATATGGCATATCTGTAATTATGGTGAGCAAACAGTTTAAGTTAACCTTAACTGCATAGTATTTTTTTCACATTCAAGTGGTGATTCACTAAAGCCATAATTAAAAGTGATTGAATTTCAAAAATGCCATGTACAAAAGTTTACACATAAAATTTATGTAAATCTGTACATATAGCTGATATTCTTGATTTAGGAAGATTAAGGAAACTGTCCTCACAGTTACATGTCCTCTCAAAAAAATGTCGAATCACTGATGTATCCTCTATATCTTTGAGTCTGCTTCTTTTTGTTATATTTACTAGTTTGTGGTAATTTTTTAGATTCCACATAAGTGATATCATACAGTATTTGGCTTTCTCTGAGGGGGGCGGGGCAACATAGAAGTGGTGGAGTGGGAGGTACAAACTAAGTGGTCTAAGATTAGCTCAAAGATGTACTATACAGCATGAAGAATATTATTAATATTTTGCTAACTAAATGGAAAGCAATCTTTAAGAATTTTATAAAATATAAAAAGCATAAGACAATAAATGATATCACTTATATGTGGAATCTGAAACATGATACAAATGAACCTATTTACAAAATAAAAATAGACTCACAGACATATAAATGAAATATACAGTTACCAAAGAAGGAAGGTTGTATAGCACAGGGAACTGTCTTCAATATCACATAATAAACTATACAGGGGAAGGATATGAGAAATAATGTGAATGTAAAAATGCAAATTGAGAAAAATAATTTAAAAATGTTAAATCAATTTAAACAAGAATTATTCAATTGGATTAGGAAGAGATCATATTAGACACCTTGTGGCCTTTTCAAAAAATACACGGCCACCAACTGCTTCATCTGCTTCACTTGACACAACCTCCTCACCTCAAGAGGATCTCTGGGATTCTCACATATGGAAAAGGTCAGGGAGCATCTTAACTTGGGAAATATTCCCTCAGACACTCAGAGACATTGTTCTTGTGTGGAAACCTATTGATTTAATGATCAAATAGTAAGCATTCAAATACTTATTTTCTATATAATGCATTAACTTAAAAGTTTCTGGTGGCTCAGACAGCAAAGAGTCTGTCCTCAATGCATGAGACCCAGGTGAGATCCAAGGTCAGGAAGATCCCCTGGATAAGGGCATGACAGCCCACTGCCTGGATAATTCCATGGACAGAGGAGCCTGGAGCACTGCAGCCCAAGGGGTTGCAAAGAGTCAGACAGGACAGAGCGAGTAACACTTTCACTTTCACTTTTCAATGTCTGGTAACTGGAAAGAGAACTCTCTTCCTTTTCTGTTTTTATTACAGAAAAAAAGTACAGGGAATGCACTTGATAGCAGGTAAGAAACAAAATCTCAAAGCTCCAAGAATGGTCTTCTGACAGCTTTTATTCTAGCTACTACTCTAGAAGATAATAGGTGAGACACTCCCTCTATATTAGTTCCTTTTCTTTTCTTTTTTTTTTTATGTTTTTATTGTTTGATATAAGGATAATTGCTTTACAGCATTCGGTTGTTTTCTGTCAAACCTTAACATGAATCAGCCATAGTTATACACAAGTCCCCTCCCCCTTGAATCTCCCTCTCATCTCCCTCCATGTCTGACCCCTCTAGGTTGGTACAGAGCCTTTGTTTGAGTTCCCTGAGACATACAACAAATCCCCATTGTCTCTCTATTTTATGAGAGCAGTTCTCCTGGGTTCCCTTACCATACTGCTTTCTGCCTGGACACCCTTTCCCAATAAAATCTCTTGCTTTATCAGCATATGTGTCTCCTCAGACAATTCATTTCTGAGTGTTAGACAAGAGCCCACTTTCGGGCCCTGGAAGGGGTTCCCCTTCCTGCAACAAATGGTGACTGTGGCAGGGATTCTTCTTCACTGTGATTGACATCCTGACCACTTGGGGTACTCAGGGACCACCTTGCCCGCTAATGAACCAGACCTGGTGGCCTCAGCTGTGACCCTTTTGCCCCTGTTCGCCTTCTGATGCCAGAATGCCCCGACTGGGTAAGGAAAAAGAGACTTTATCGACCTCTCTCCCTTTCCCTCTCACTTCCCTCCCCTTAACCTTTCCTATCCTACCCCTTTTCTCTAGTCCCCTGGTCCTGGACTCAGGAATCTGGTCAAAAGGCCTCAGTCTGGGTTGAGGATTGGAGACTGATCACCTCCTCTTGGAGGAGAGCTAGAATTTTGGTTCTGTTCCAGTCTGGTCCTGTTTCTGGTAGGGCCAAGTTCCAGTCCGGAGGCCCAGGGTAAAGTCCCATAATACATGGGTGTCTGCAGGTGTCAGGAGACGTCTGTAATGCCACCCCTTTTGCCCCCCTCTCCCACCTCTATCCCCCTCTTCTTTCAACCTGGCTTCCTTTCCTCCCTTTGAAATCTTTGAAGACCTGGGATATTTTAATTTATTCCATGAGTACGTGGATCTGAAGTTCTGTGTCTCTTTAAGCAGTTTTCTGAAAGTCTGCCATCTTGTGTTTAAGGGAGTATCTGAAGAGGACTGTCAGGTCTATGTGGTCTATGTGTGTGTTTTATACTCTGGCTTCTGTGTTGTGATTTTTGATAGCCATTTTGCTTTATCTGGCAACCATTTGGTTTCGACCTGCCGACTTTTTATTAGAATTTAATTTTCTTTCCCTGTACCTTGAGACCAGGGCTCTCAGGAACACTTATCTAGACCATCTCTAACTCCTGGGACTGAGGAAAAAAAAAACAAGGGGGGAAAAACCTTTTAAATTTTATTTACTCCAACTGATAATTATAAACTAGTGAATTTTATATTGTAATATCTAATTCATGACTAAATTCAGAAAATGAAGCTAGACCTTGCTTTGTGTCTGTCTGCATATGTCTCAGTATGTCTTTGTCTCTGGATAATATTTTTGAGATTAATTTGTAAATGATCTCTATTTAATTGGCTTAAAGAAAAGTATGTGCTTACAAGTCAAATAGTTCTAAATTAAACAATGAATTCCAGGCTCATGTGAACTGGGAAATATTCAGTATTAAATACCTGATATTATTGGTTTTGTTGTTGTTGTTGTTGGTCTAACTAATATAGACATGTCTTAAAGTAATTAACATTAAAAAGCAAAATATTTCAGGAAAAGGAAATGGCAACTCACTCCAGTATTGTTGCCTGGGGAACCTCATGGACAGAGAAGCCTGGTGAGCTACAGTCCATGGGGTCACAAAGAGTAAGACATGACTGAAGTAAATTAGCACCTATTTTACAAATGATAATATATGTTTCCATGTTACTCTCTACATACATCTCACCTTCTCCCAGTGTACGTAAGTCTGATTTCTAAGTCTGTTTATCCATTGCTGCCCTTTAAATAGGTTCTTCTGTACCATCTTTCCAGATCTCATATGTATGTGTTCAGTTCAGTTCAGTTCAGATGCTCAGTCGTGTCTGACTCTGCGACCCCATGAACCACAACACGCCAGACCTCCCTGTCCACCACCAACTCCTGGAGTCTACCCAAACCTATGTCTATTGAGTCGGTGATGACATCCAACCATCTCATTCTCTGTCATCTCCGTCTCCTCCTTCCCTCAATCTTTCCCAGCATCAGGGTCTTTTCATATGAGTCAGCTCGTCACATGAGGTGGCCAAAGTATTGGAGTTTCAGCTTCAGCATCAGTCCTTCCAATGAACACCCAAGACTGATCTCCTTTAGGATGGACTGGTTGGATCTCCTTGTAGTCCAAGGGACTCTTAAGAGTTTTCTCCAATACCACACTTCAAAAGCATCAATTCTTCGGCTCTCAGCTTTCTTTATAGTCCAACTCTTACATCCATACATGACCACTGGAAAAACAATGGTAGCCTTGACTAGATGGACCTTTGTTGACAAAGTAATGTCTCTGCTTTTAAATATGCTGTCTAGGTTGGTGATAACTTTCCTTTCAAGAAGTATGCATCTTTTAATTTCATGGCTGCAATCACCATCTGAAGTGATTTTGGAGCCCAGAAAAAATAAAGTTTGACACTGTTTCCACTGTTTCCCCATCTATTTGTCATGAAGTGATGGGACCAGATGCCATGATCTTAGTTTTCTGAATGTTGAGTTTTAAGCCAACTTTGTCACTCTCCTCTTTCACTTTCATCAATAGGCTTTTTAGTTCTTCTTCACTTTCTGCCATAAGAGTGGCGTCATCTGCATATCTGATGTTATTGATATTTCTCCTGGCAATATTGATTCCAGGTTGTGCTTTCTCCAGCCCAGCGATTCTCATATTTGTTAGTATATGATATTTGTCTTTCTATTTCTGACTTCACTCTCTGTAATAGGTTCTAGGTTCATCCACCTCATTAGAATTGGTTCATATGAGTTCCTTTCTATATCTAAGTAACTTTCCATTATGTATATGTACCACAACTTCTCTATCCATTCATCTGCTGATGTACATCTAGGTTGCTATCATGTTCTAACTATTGTAAACAGTGTTGCAATGAACACTAAGGTGCATGTTTTTTTTTTCAATTATGGTTTCCTCAAGGTATGTGCCTAGGAGTGGGATTGCTGACCATATGGTGGTTTTATTCCTAATTTTTTTAAAGGAATCCCCCATACCATCTTCTATAGTGGCTGCATCAATTTTTTATTAATTTATTTATTTTAATTGGAGGTTAATTACATTTCCATCAGCAGTGCAAGAGAGTTACCTATTTTCCACGCACTCTCCAGCATTTATTGTTTGTATACTTTTTGATGATTATCATTCTGACCAGTGTAATGTGATATCTCATTGCAGTTTTAATTTGCATTTCCCTAATAATGAGCATCTTTTCACTTATCTGTTAGCCATATGCCAGTCTTCTTTGGATAAATGTCTGTTTAAGGTTTTCTTTCCCATTTTTTGATTGGTTCTTTGTTTTTATGTTATTACATTGTATGAGCTGCTTGTGTATTTTAGAAACGAATCTTTTGTCACTTGTTTCATTTGCTATTATTTTCTCCCATTCTAAGTGTGATCTTTTTACCTTATTTATAGTTTCCTTTGCTGTGCAAAAGCAGCTTTTAAGTTTAATTAGGTCCCACTTGTTGACTTTCATTTTTATTTTCATTATTCTAGGAGGTGGGTCATAACAGATCTTTTTTGATTTATGTCATCAAAGATTTTGTCTATGTTTTCCTCTAAGACTTTTATAGTTTCTGGCCTTATATTTAGGCCTTTAATTTATTTTGAGCTTATTTTTATATATGGTGTTAGGAAGTGTTTTATTTTCATTCTCTTATATGTTGTTGTCCAATTTTCCCAGCACCATTAATTGAAGAAGCTGTTCTAGTCCCATTGTATTTTCTTACCTTTTCTGTCAAAAATAAGGTGCATGGGGCTTCCCTGATAGCTCAGTTGGTAAATAATCCACCTCTAATGCAGGAGACCCTGGTTCAATGTCACAGTGGAAATGACAAATAGATTCAAGGGATTAGATCTGATAGACAGAGTGCCTGAAGAACTGTGGAGGAAGTTCCTGACATTTTGCAGGAGGCATTGATCAAGACCATCCCCAAGAAAAAGAAATGCAAAAAGGCAAAATGGTTGTCTGAGAAGGGCTTATAAATAGCTGAAAAAAGGAGAGAAGCTAAAGGCAAAGGAGAAAAGAAAAGATGTACCCATTTGAATAGAGAGTTCCAAAAAATAACAAGGAGAGAAAAGAAAGTCTTCCTCACTGATCAATGCAAAGAAATATAGGGAAAAAAATAGAATGGGAAAAACTAGAGATCTTTTCATGAAAATTAGAGATACCAAGAGAATATTTCATGAAAAGATGGATACAATAAAACATAAATGGTATGAACCTAACAGAAGCAGAAGATACTAAGAAGCAGTGGCAAGACTACACAGAGGAACTATACAAAAAAGATCTTCAAGACCCAGATAACCATGGTGGTATGATCACTCACCCAGAGCCAGACATCCTGGAGTGCAAAGTCAAGTGGGTCTTAGGAAGCATCACTATGAACAAAGTTAGTGGAGGTGGTTGAATTCCAGTTAAGCTATTTCAAATCCTAAAAGGTGATGCTCTTAAAGTGTTGTGCTGCTCTCAATATGCCAGCAAATATGAAAAACTCAGCAGTGAACACAGGATTGGGAAAGGTCAGTTTTCATTTCAATCCCAAAGAAAAAGAATGCCAAATAATGTTAAAACTTCCGAACAGTTGGATTCATCTCACATCCTAGCTAAGTAATGTTCAAATTCCAAATCAGGCTTCAACAGTATATGAACTGGGGACTTCCAACTGTTCAAACTGGATTTAGAAAAGGCAGAGGAAGCAGAGATTAAATTGCCAACATCCATTGGATTATCAAAAAAGCAAGAGAATACCAGAAAAAAACATGTACTTCTGCTTTATTGACTAAACCAAAGCATTTGACCATGTAGATCACAACAAACTCTAGAAAACTCTTAAAGAGATGGAAATACCAGATGACCTTACCTGCCTCCTGAGAAATCTGTATGCGGGTCAAGAAGCAACAGTTAGAACCAGAGGTGGAGCAACAGACTGGTTCCAAATTGGGAAAGGAGTATGTCAAGGCTGTATATTGTCACCCTGCTTATTTAACTTATATGTAGAGTACATCAGGCAAAATGCCCAGTTGGATGAAGCAAAAACTGGTATCAAGATTGCTGGGAGAAATATCAATAACTTCAGGTACGCAGATGACACCACCCTTATGGCAGAAAGTTAAGAATTAAAGAGCCTTTTGATGATAGTGAAAGAGGAGTGTGAAAAAGCTGGCTTGAAACTCAACATTCAAAAAGCAAAGATCATGGCATCCAGTCTCATCACTTCATGACAAAAAAATGGGGAATAATGGGAACAGTGAGAGACTTTATTTTTTTATTTTTATTTATTATTATTATTATCTTTTTTAGTCTCCAAAATCATTGCAGATGGCGACTGCAGCCGTGACATTAAAACACGCTTGTCCCTTGGAAGAAAAGATATGCCTAACGTCGACAGCATATTAAAAAGCAGAGACATTATTTTGCCAACAAAGTTTCATCTAGTTAAAGTTATGGTTTTTCCAGTAGTCTTATATTGATGTAACAGTTGGACTATAAAGAAACCTGAGAGCCAAAGAATTGATACTTTTCAACTGTGGTTTTGGAGAAAACGAGTGTCCCTTGGACTGCCAGGAGAGCAAATCAGTCAATCCTAAAGGAAATCAGTCCTGAATATTCATTGGAAGGACTGATGCTGAATCCGAAACTGTAACACTTTGCAAAGAATTGACTCATGAAATTGACTGATGCAAAGAATTGAATCATTGGAAAAGATTCTGATGCTGGTAAGGATTGAAGGCAGGAGGAGAAGGGGACAACAGAGAATGAGATGGTTGGATGGCATCACCAACTCGATGGACATGAATTTATGTTAGCTCTGGGAGTTGGTGATGGACAGGGAGGCCTGGCATGCTGTAATCTATGGGCTCTCAATTAATCGGACATGACAGAGCAACTGAACAGAAGTGAACTACAGGTTTCATCCACAAACTGAAGGTTTATGCAAGCTTAATGTAGGATGAGATTTGTGGTGAGTTATTTTTTGTTGTTTTTTGTTTCCCTCTGATGGGCAAGGGCTGAATGATGCAGTAATCCTGTCTGTTGCTGATTGTATTTGTACTTTTGTCTTTTTTTTTTTTTTTTTTTTTTAGATGCTGTGTCTTTCATAGTATTCTACTGGCGTTTGGGTGATGCTGGGACATGTATACAAGTGGTTGTGCTTGTGGAAGCTCTCACTAATTAATATTACCTAGGGTAGGAGTTCTTGGGTAGTCTAGGGTGTTGGAGTCAGCAGTCCCACTCCAAAGGCTCAGGGCTTGATCTCTGGCCAGTAACCAAAATTCCACAGGTGGTGTGTTGCGGCATCAAATGTGATTAAAACAAGAATTCAGAAATGAGAAACCAAAGGTGAACCTCAGACAAAGGGCAGCTAGAAAATCAGGCAATAATAATTAAAATAATGGAATATGCACATATACACATATACCCATAAGCAAAGTCAAAACAGTGCAACGAATATAAACTACAATAAACTGAGCCAGCAAACAAAGGAAACCAAAAATGATATCCACCAGTTAAGAACAAAACTACCTAAAGTACAAACTAGAATACAAAACTTAAAGCAAGGTGCCAACTGGGGAATAAAGCAATGAAAGCAAAACTAACAATATGGTGAGAAAAAGGAAAGATAGAGAAGAAAGAAAGAAAGAATAGTAATGTAAAAAAAAAAAAAAGCTAAACCGAGGTAGGTAAAGAAGACTTACATATATTAAAGATTAACTGCAAGGGGAAAAGAACAGTAGGACAATCAAACAAAGGAATAAATGTAGAAAAATAATAATAAGTTTAAAATTAAAAAAAAAAAACAAAACCAAGAATAAAAAATGAAAACTCCACAGGACTGCAAAAGGCCACTGCAGAAGCAGAGGTTTATGACAGCAATAGAAAGTGTGATTAAAAACAGCTCAAAAGCTTAATTTGAGTTCATAGTGCTAATAAAAATGACAACTACAACAGAGGAAATAAAAGAGAAAAAAGAATTCAAAAGGAACTACAGAACAAGTCAAAATATAAGAATAATAATTTTTTTCCTGAGTCTGCTGTCAGTGTCTTTTCCCTCACTGGGAGTCACAGTGCACCTCACCTTCCTAGGATGCCGTTCAACACAGCACTGGTCTCTGGACCTGCTGTGTGGATAGTTCAGGCTCTACTCTGGTCCTACTCCTGTGTGTTCTTGCCTCCAATGTCCACAGCTATCAGAACTAATGTATTTTTTTTTTTTTTTTTGTGGGAGCTCTCGATGTCCTTTTACACATCCCATAGACATAGAGCCTGCCTAGTTGGTTATGTGGATTTAATCTGTAACTTGTATAGCTGGTGGGAAGGTTTTGGGTCTTCTTCCCTTGTCACACTGCCCCTGGGTTTCAATTTTGGCTTCATTTCCCCTCTGCATGTGGGTCGTTCACTGGGATTTGCTCCTGAGGCTCTCCTGGTGGATTTGTGTTTGCACTAGTGAGGGCCAAGTGCGGAGGTGATGAAGCTGCTTGGGTTGCAGGGTTTCTGGCAGCACCAGGTACTCAGGGAAGTTAGCTAGGGCAGCAGGAAATATAATGCTCAAAACGGTATGGAAACCCACTCCAGTATTCTTGCCTGGAGGACCCCACTGACAGAGAAGCCTGGCAGGCCACAGTCCACAGAGTCGCAAAGATTTGGACAAGACCAAAACAATCCTGAGTGCATAGGTGCAAGGCTTATTTTGGCTGTGGCAGCTCTGCACCAGTGAGACTTGAGCCCCTTGGCCACAGGGACTCTGATGGCGACAAGTGTGCAGGGACACGGAGTTCCTCAGCGCAGGAGTCTTTTTTCAAGCCTCTGGTAGTTGGTGATAAGAAGTTGGCCAGTCTTTATTTGCAGCCCCCACTCCCAATTCAGGCACTTAGAGGGCTCCCTTGTCTGTGGTCCTTCCCTGTTGCTCAGCACGTCAGGCACATAAGCACCCCCCACCCCCCTTAGCTGGGGTTTTACTCTGTAGTTCGGCACATCAGGCACTTAAACGTGCACGCTGGGTCAGGTCCTACTCTGTTGCTCCACATATCAAGTGTTTGACGGTCCACCCTCTCTTTTGTTTCAGCTGCTGATGCTGGCATGTGGGGAGAGAGAGGCTATGGTGATGGCTCCACCCCTACACATGATTCTGCAGTATCACCTTCTTCCATGGCTGTCTGGCTTTCCTTTACAGTCACTTCCGACCACAGTCTCCTCCCTCACATCTCCTTGGCCCATCTTTCTGCAGTCAACAGCAGCTCTTGCCCTGGGATTGCTCCACAATCCCTATGTTCCAGCCCCAGCTGCTGCACCTTCTAGGGGACCTGCATCCCTGTCTTGGGTACATATGGATACGACAAGGACTGCATGATTCTCATTCCATTTAGGCTGCCACAAATCACCTGCTTCACTCGAAGTCTTGCATGTTTCTCCTCTGACCCAGACAATTACCCCGATGTGGGGATCAGACCCCTGCTTCAGTTCCCCCACCTGCCAAGAGCATGTCCAGTCCTACTAACACTCCTGTTTCCCCCCAGTTCCTTCATCCTACTGAGTTTTGCATGGTTCTATGCATTCTTTTCCGGTGGTCAGGTACTCCTGTCTGCTCTCAGCTGGTGTTCTGCATGCACTTCTGTGTCTGAAGGTGTATTCCTGATGTATCCGTGGAGAGAGATGCACTCCATGTCCACCTACTCCTCTGCCACCTTGCCCCTCTGTATTTGTTCTTATTCACCTCTTATTCTCTCCATCCATCTATCTAGTCTCCTATATTTTATTTTCACTCCTCTTTCTTGCTTAATTGCACTCTGATAGTGATTGCCCTCTAGCTAAGGTTATACTATGCATCTGATGCTTACTTATCCAAGACAATACTCCCTAACACTCTTTTCCTTTTTGAACATTCTTTATTCCAGAAAGAAGGCCATAGGATGATAACCTCAAGGACAACCACTACCTGTTCTGGCCCCACCTGATACCAGTCTTAATGATCTCAGTGCCCCCAGGAGGAAAGAAGAATGTAACACCACATTGGCCCCATCCTTATCTATAGCCCTGTTTTCCACCCTGAAACTATAAGAGCCCTTTCTATTTCCCCAAATAGCGGGGCGCAGTCTTGGAGGCATTAGCCAGCTGTGACCCCCTTTGCCTGGCAAAGTAATAAAATGACTTACTCTCTTCTACTCCTCCAAAGCTCTTTCTCCACATTTCTATTTAACGCCATTGAACAGAGGCCAGATTTTTGGCAATACTATCTTAATTTACAGGAAACATAAAAAGATTTCCCGAAGATACACAACTAATTTGTTAAAAAGATAGATCTTCTACCGTCATTTTCCAAATTTTCATTCAAACATTGCTTAAATTTAGATCAGATTAATCACTTTACTATACGTAAGGGGAGAATTTTAACTCCCTTATTTCTCTCATTCTCTCACAGAAACTGGTGATTATTCTGAATTATTTAAAATTTTGACTTTGATGACAAATATTCTACTTTTGTTATATTAAACCTCATTTGCTTCTAAATAAAGTATTTTTTAGAAGCAGCATCTATTTCTCAAGTTTCACAAGTTTTATTTATTTATTTATTTATTCCCTAGGGAGATCTTGGTTAATGATATCCTTAGTTAAACAGGGTTCATTTTAGGTAGACAAAGAAAGCTGATGTTTTCAACTTGCTCGATAAAGCAATCTGGAAGATCTGCTAAAATATCACTAAATGATTTTTTTTATTTAGCTTCTGGTGCTTTTTTCTTCTTTCTCCATTTGACAAGGCTATTTAAAAGAACGTTGATAGCTATATATTTACATGATTGCTCTTAAAAATGTGGTCATATTCTTTCTCTTCTAGCTCTACATTTTCCTGTCCCACTAGAGTAAGTCATGGGTTGTGTGTTTTATTCTTATTCTTCTAAAAGCATCAACTGTCTTAAGCCAAATATGATCAGTGAAAAATTTATCTAACAAATGCTTGGTGAAATCTACCAAATGATTTTCACATCACAGAACTAAAAAAAAAAGAAAAAGAAAAAAAACCTTGAAAGATTTTGGAACAGCTCTTTAAAAATTGGCAGGATAATCTTCTGTATGGCCCAAAGCAAGATGTAAATTAAGAAGCAATGCACGTTGAGTGTAATGGACCATGTACTTATAAATTCATAGATCCATTCAGCTCATGTAAATAGCTTATACATTGTACCTCCCAGGAATAATTTCCCAACACTAAAGGATTTGAAATTATAAATAGTAATACAGAAAATTGTTTGTGCATTTCTTTTGGAATAATTTTGGAGAGATTAGAAAGGAGAATAATTGTTAATTGTTAATTTGCTTTCTAATTCTATATTTTGTAGGTTGAATGTCAAAAGAATTGAAAAAGCTTTGGGCAAACTCTGCAGGAGGGATGTGCCTATTGTCACTTGAAAATAAATGTTTGCTAGCCTGTTAGCAAGGCAGCAATGTGTTCATGAGCCAGCAGGCCTTTAGCATTTGGACAACAACATGATACCTTTATTTTTTTTTCCATTTATTTTTATTAGTTGGAGGCTAATTACTTTACAATATTGTAGTGATTTTTGCCATACAAGAGACACAGATGTACAGAACAGACTTTTGGATTCTGTGGGAGAACATGATACCTTTAATGTTCACAGTGTTAGAAGCTGGATTTATTAAATAGGCAGCAATCAAAACTTTTAGAAAACTAAAAATAAACTATTAATAGTGACTAACTGGGGGGAAAATATGTTTTGTTTAAGAGGATTCTTTAAATTTCTTCAGATATGCTACCAAATTCAAACTTTAAAAGGTCATCTGGATCAGATTGGTGGTATTGTCTGTACATACATGCACATGGTATAACTTGAAAAAAGAAGAAAAAATAAAATTGAGTCAATATTGCATGGAAGACCAAGGAAAACTTAACCTAGAGAATAAAATTATGGCTTCAAAGATAAGTTGTCAAAGATTTAATGGACACTTATGATGTAAATCTATAAGAGTAATTTCTTTTTTAGTTTCATTTATTTTTATTTTATTATTTATTTACTTATTTTTTGCTGATCAGCATTGCCTGTAGCATCTTTGTTCAATGACCAGGGATTGAATCTGCACCTTCTTGAATGGAAGCACCTAATCTTAACCAGTGGACCACCAGGAAATTCCCAGATAGTATTGAATATATTTGAAATGTTGCAAAATGTAGAAATAAAAATTTCTATGTTGATTGTATATTGTAACAAGGAAGCTTTCATAAGAACAGTTAACTCAAAAGACCAAAAGCAGACTTTCTGATATGATCACCAAAACAGAAATATTTGAGATTGCAGGACACAAGGATAAATGCCAGAAAGCTAAAAGTGAGAGTTTTTTAAAAAATGGAATAAACATGATTTTAGACAGCAGAAGGCTGCTAAACCCCTAGTAGTAATTATAATAAAGGGAAAATTCTAGAAGAAAGTTAAAGTACTGTTTTGGATAATCTTTCAGAAAATGTATAAAATGTGACGACGTCATATTCAAGGCCAAGGCTTCAAGAACTATCAGAATTTTAGTGGTAGACATGACAAAGAGAAAATAATGGAGAAATTGGAGAAATAACAAATATCAAAAAATAGAAGCCAGTGTCAAACATTTAAAAATTAAAGTATTTTGTTAATTTCTAAGATATTAAGCATGATTGTATGTTTTTATACAATTGTTTCCAACAAGTCCAAGTCTTCAGGACTACTTTTACAAACCAAAGTCTCAAATTCCTTAGAAATATGGGTACATGTGAGCAAAATCATAGCCACAATAGTTTAAGGAAGATTCATTTGTTTCCTGGAGGAATTAAAATTCCTTGAATAAACAGGCAATATAAGTAAGGGATTTTAACACTGAAATGAATTTAGTATTAAAAATTCCATACCTGGTTGAATTAAATCTGCTAAAGTTTTCCTGAGTAGTTTTGCTCATGAGAAATATTGGTCTGCAGTTCTCCTTTTTTGCAAGGTCTTTACCTAGTTTTGGTATTAGCATAGAAATGATCTCATAAAATGAACTAGGAAGCATTCCCTCTACTTCTGTTTTCTGAAAGGGACTGGAGAGAAAGGCTATGATTCTTTTTTGGATATTCAATGGAATATACTAGTGAAACCATCTAGGCTGGGTATTTCCTTTTTTGTAAAGTTATTAGTAATTCAACTTGTTTAATAGACATAATCCTACTCAACTTATTTTTTCTCTTTTTGTGAGTTTTTGCAGTATGTGTTATTTAAGGAATAGGCCCAGTACGTTGATGTTTATCATTTCAGTTGCTGAGTCATGTTCAACTCTTTTTGCAACTCCATGGACTATAGCCCACCAGAATCCTCTGTCCATGGAATTTTCCAGGCAAGAATACTGGAGTGGATTGCCATTTCTTTCTCCTCGTTTGCACCTTTCCAAACGAGGGATCAAACTCACATGTCCTGTATTGGCAGGCTGATTCCTTACCATTGAGTCACCAGGAAGCCAGGCTCATTACACACAAGATAACAAAGTTGGAAACAGAATCATTAATACTTTCCTCTTCATACTGTTCATGGGGTACTTATGACAAAAAAAAAAAAAAAATAGAGTGGTTTGCCATTCCCTCCTCCAATGGACCATGTATTGTCAGAACTCTCCACTATGACATATGCATCTTGGTTGGCCTCTGCATGGCATGGCTCATAGCTTCATTGAGATATGCAAGCCCCTCAACAATTACAAGGCTCTGACAGACTACACTAAAGCCTTTGATTGTGTGGATAAAAACAAACTGTGGGAACGTCTTAAAGAAATGAAAATACCAGACCACCTCACCTGTCTCCTGAGAAACTTGTAGGCAAATTCATAAACAACACTTAGAATCTTACAAGGAATAAACAACTGGTTCAAAATTGAGAAAAAAATACAACAAGGTTGTATATTGTCACCCTATTTATTTAAAATATATGCATATGCAGAGTACATCATGTGAAATGTTGGGCTAGATGAATCACAAGCTGCAATAAGGATTGCCAGGAGAAATATCAATGACCTCAGATTTTCAAATGATACCACTGTAGTGACAGGAAGAGAAGAGGAACTAAAGAGCCTCTTGATGAGGGTAAAGAGGGGAGTGAAAAAACTGGTTTGAGAAGCAACATTCAAAAAACTAAGATCATGGCATCTTGTCCCATCACTTCATGGCAAATAGAAGGGGAAAAGTGGAAATAGTGACAGATTTTATTTTCTTGGGCTCCAAAATCCCTGTGGACGTTAACTGCAGTCATGAAATCAAAAGACACTTGTTCCTTGGAAACAAGCAGAAAGCTATGATAAACCTAGACAGCATATTAAAAAAGCAGAAATATCATTTTCCTGACAAAGGTCTGTGTAGTCAAAGCTATGGTTTTTCCAGTAGTCATGTACATGTAAGTGTTGGACTATAAAGAAGTCTACATGCCAAGGAATTGATGCTTTCCAAATTGTGGTACTAGAGAAGACTCTTGAGAGTCCCTTGGACTGTAAAGAGATCAGACAACTCAATCCTAAAGGAAATCAACCCTGAATATTCATTGGAAGGACTGATGCTGAAGCTGAAGCTCTAATACTTTGGCCACCTGATGTGAAGAGCAGACTCATAGGAAAAGACACTGATGCTGGGTAAGATTGAAGAGAAGAGGGTGGCAAAGAATGAGATGATTAGATATCATTGCCAACTCAATGGACATGAATCTGAGCAAACTCCAGGAGATAGTGAAGGACAAGGAAGCCTGGCTTGCTGCAGTCCTTAGGGCTGCAAAAATTTGGACATGAGTTAGCAACTGAGCATATTTTCCTTTATGATCAATTTAATGATTTGTAAGGCCAACATTAATGACTCCTTCTTCATTTCTTGTTATATGTGCCTTCTCTTTTTTCTTGGTTAGCCTGACAAGAGGTTAATCAATTTTATTTATCTTTCAAAGTTTCAACTTTTTTTTTTTTCATTGTTTTTCACTATCACTTTTGATAAATTGTGGGTTAATCTTCATTTAGTCTGAAATATTTTAAAATTTCTTTTGAAATGTATTCTTATATCTAGGTATTACTATAAGTCTGTTGTTTAATGACCAAATATTTGAGGTTTTTCCAGCTATCATTTTGTAATTTAGAGTATTAAATTTATATATTAGAAATCCTCAACAAACTATTAATAAATCATATAAAATGCATAAATTGAATTATAGTACAAAAAGAGTGGAATTTATTAAAGGTCTGAAAGTCTGGTCCAATATTCAAAGTTGAATCAATGTAGCACCTACCACATTAATAGGCATGCAGAGAAACTCAGTCACTAATTGATGGTGAGAAAGTAAAATGTCACAATTACTTTGGAAGACAGTTTAGCAATTTCATACAAAATTATAAACACACTCCAGCAATTCCACACATAGGTATTTATACAACTTATTTGAAATTGCCAAAGTCTAGATAAAACTAATACGCCCTTCAGTTGATGAATGAATAAAAAACTGTGTGGTGCATTCACACAGGAATTCTAATCAATAATTAAAAAAGCTATCAAGCCATGAGAGGATAAGGATACATTTTAAAAGCCTATTTCTAAGTGAGAGAAACTGGTATGAATAGGTTACATACTGTGTAGTTTCCATTATACAGCACTCCGAAAATGCAAAACTGTACATATAGTAAATATGCTTTCTAGGACTGTAAAATTATTCTGTATGATACTGTAAAGACACTATTCATCTGTCTAAATGCACAAAACTTCAAAGCACAAAGATGGAACTTAATGAAATGAATCTTAGAAAATTATTTTGGTGGGCCAGGATTCCAGGATAGAATGTAGAATGTGTGATTGTAATTAATGCAACCTAATTGTTGCACAAAATCATGAAAAAACCCCATGAAAGGTGATGGGAGAAAAAGTTGCTGGCCTAACTTACTTTGGAAGCGATTGAAATCCAGAGGATTAAAGCACAAGAATTGTAGGACTAAAATAAATTTTATGTAACTCTGTACTCTAGTTGATAAAGCTCTTTTCTGGAGACATGGGTTAACAATTCTGAAACTACAGTGTGTAGACATTGAAACTAAACAGTTATTATTGTAGGGAGTCAAGTTTCCTACTACTGAGTTAAAGTTACAAGGAGAAGAGTGTAGATTAATCCATTTTCTAAGGGCTTAGATTAGATTTGGAGTTATTAGGATGAACTCAAATTTAGCTTAATATGAATACAAGTGGTTACATACAGAAGTATTTATAGGTATGGATATATACATAAAGCACTATACACATAGTTTTTTTTTTCTTTGTTTGTTTGTTTCTCAAATGAGAGGCTCTGGATCCAATAATATCCTGGGAATAATAAGCACACCAAGAGCCTAATATTGGCTTCTGATACCATTCTCCAATTAAAGGAACCAGAAGTGCTTGAAGTAATGACTGGGACAGAAAATATTCAAATTAGTCAGGTTGTCTTAAGGTGCCAGAAAGTAAAAAAAAAAAAGGCTCAACTAAAAATAGCAATTTATGAAAGGTTGCTGCTGCAAGCCATGTGTTATGCCGGGATTTATGACCTATGGAGGAAAGGATTTTGATCCGGGTTCATAGATGAGGCTTAACTACTTGTTACTTTTTGTGTAGCAAAGTTTTATTAAAGTATAGCAAAGACAGGGAAAGCTTCTGCCATAGACATCAGGAGGGGACAGAAAGAGTGCCTGCTTGCTAGCTTTTAGCAAGGTGTTTTATGTCTATTAGTGAGCTGCTGGGGCTTCCCTGATAGTTTAGTACAGTTCAGTCGCTCAGTCGTGTCCGATTCTTTGAGACCCCATGAATCGCAGCACGCCAGACCTCCCTGTCCATCACCAACTCTCAGAGTCTACCCAAACCCATGTCCATTGAGTCGGTGATGCCATCCAGCCATCTCATCCTCTGTCGTCCCCTTCTCCTCCTGCCCCCAGTCCTTCCCAGCATTAGGGTCTTTTCCAATGAGCCAACTCTTCGCATGAGGTGGCCAAAATAGTGGAGTTTCAGCCTCAGCATCAGTCCTTCCAATGAACACCCAAGACTGATCCCCTTTAGGATGAACTGGTTGGATCTCCTTGCAGTCCAAAGGACTCTCAAGAGTCTTCTCCAACACCACAGCTCAAAAGCATCAATTCTTTGGCGCTCAGTTTTCTTCACAGTCCAACTCTCACATCCATACATGACCACTGGAAAAACCATAGCCTTGACTAGACGGATCTTTGTTGGCAAAGTAATGTCTCTGCTTTTAAATATGCTGTCTAGGTTGGTCATAACTTTCCTTCCAAAGAGTAAGCATCTTTTGATTTCAGTTGGTAAGTAATCCGCCTGCAATGCAGCACACCCCAGTTCAATTCCTGGGTTGAGAAAATCCATTGCAGAAGGGATAGGCTACCCATTCCAGTATTCTTGGGCTTCTCTTGTGGCTCAGCTGGTAAAGAACCCGCCTGCAGTGTGGGAGACCTGGATTTGATCCCTGAGTTGGGGAGATCCCCTGGAGAAGGAATAGGCTACCCACTCCAGTATTTTGGCCTGAATTCCATGGACAGTCCATGGGGTTGCAAAGTGTCAGATACGACTGAGAGTGACTTTCACTTTCAATCAGATTGAAGGTTGAGGGAGTTTCACTCACATTTCTGAGATAGGATGGCATGAGGTGTGCCATCCCCCAGCCATAAAACAATTGACTTGAATACTGGCTTGTTGAGCCATTATCAGTCCAAGGTTTGGCAGGGGCGGGGGGGAAATAATCTTAGGCAGAAACAGTTTTGTCAACAGAGAAGAGGGGGAAGAAAAGAAAATCTGCATTTGTAGCTTATTTCCTCCTGCTGCTTGGGGACTTCCAGTCTTCCTATCTGTTACCCTCTCACTTACATGATGAAGGCTTGTCAAAGTCACACAGGAGTGAACAGAAAGCCTCCTAATAGCCAATAATTTTAGCAACTAAATGCAGAATTAATTGATTATAATACAATGTGTTAAATGAATATCCATAAATTGATAGTTATATAAATGAATGAATGATGGAGAAGAGAAAATATCTTGAGTAAAAAAAGTTAAAATAACTATTGAAGGACTCAATAGAGTACTTGACCAGTAGTTTTCAAAAAGTAAAATTAATAAATATTATGGGCAGTCAGAGAAATTTTCACAGACAAGAGAAATCCAGGGAAACATGATGAATAAATGCATTCTGAATAGAATCCCAGAATAGGGAAAAGATAATGGCTGGAAGCTAAGGAAATCTGAATAAATGATGGATTTGATTACTACTACTGCTAGTACTGGTGCTTCTGCTAGCACTACTATAGAGGGATTAGCATCAGAAGTGATTCATTCATTGTAACAAATGAATCAGTTAAGGTATGAATAATAGGGGAAACTGGCAGCAGTTTACATAGACACTCTTCAATATCTTCATGATCAATCTCTAATATAAAAATATTTGAAATTAAAGTTTATAAAATAAATGTAAACTGTAGACTAAGGATAAACTATGATAACTTAGGCATACTTTAAATAAAAATTTAAAATACAAGAATAAGTATGTATACAGATATAGGGAGAGTATACACTTTAGTGTGATTACTTCTGTTTAAAAACAGTGCTTTTTACTTAAAAAATTCTTTTGAGCAAGAAGCAAAAGCATAAACAAAATGCAAAGGCAACCTCTGGAATGAAAAAATTGCAAGCCATATATCTGAAAAAAAAATACAGATAATGTATATAACTCATTGACAAAAAAGAGTGACTACAAATTGAATAAAGGAATCACATGGACATTTTTCCAACAAAGATATAAAATTGGCCAATACATATATGAAAATATGCTCAATATCACTAATCATGATATGCAATGCATATTAGGGAAATACATTACAAACCAAATGAGTTATTCACACCTATTTCAATGGCTATCATCAAAAATTTAGGAGATAAGTGTTGGTGA